>NC_133588.1:1275496-2550993 GCF_964106895.1 Numenius arquata
AAAACAGAGGATCTACATTGGACCATGCTTCAAACCCCATCTTTATTTTTGACATCTTGGAGAGATGAAAATTACATACGTATATTTATTGCCACAAGTTCAATTAAAATTTGGGGCTCCCAGGGAGCCAAAATTAAGAAATAGTGGTTTGATGTGTATTTTAAACATTCTGCAGGGCACCCAGAGACAGAAGGGCATTTCTATTTAATAGCAAATAAAACAATGATACGGGACATAGAAGAGAGAAATACAGTTTTATAAAGCAGTGCCGCCTTAGAATCAGAATAAAAATGCAGTTCTTCAATTTTCTCTCACCTTTTAGATTTCTGTTTCTTTAAACCAAGCCCTTGCAACTGATTTATGTTCCTACTGTCAGCATATTTTTAATGGTGGTACACATGCAATACCAGCTTGCCAACAGAGAGTCTAGTGTACAGGTCAGAAGCAGTAAGGTATTAACATAAATGGCTTAACTAGCTCTCTTTTTACCATACATATTTTTTGTTTATTAATGATAAGAAAATTCTTCCCTCAGTCTAGATTCTCTATCAGCAGGACTGAGAGTAGTCACAGCACATCAGATTGGTAGCCACACATTTTTGGTAGGCCCCACGGCAAAGAAGTTGTTTAATAAAGGAACAGATGAAGATGAGATCGTTTTGTAGGTATTTCTTCCCAGAAGTGAAGACAACCCTGGGCCAAGGAAGTGAGTGTCAGTCTGAAAAACCTAGTAAGGTGATGACAAGGGCTCATAACAAAAACTGACTGGAGAAGGGAAACAAATTCTAAAATAGAATGAGAAAAATCAGGTTGAGTGGGGACAAGATTATAAAGGCGTTCAAAAGCGAAACCAAGCAGTTGGTACCCAAACAGCGTAGAGAAGGCAGAGTCCGTGAGCACAGGCATTAAGAAGGATGGCAGCACCACAACAGAAAACTGCTTTCAACCGCTGTGCCCTGGGCGTGCAAGGACAGCTCTATCCCAGAGATGTAGAATCTTCAAGGCAGCAAATGGCGCTTAATAAATACGCATGCACTACTATCGGGGAAAGATTACCAAAACCTGACTGAAAATACAAAGTGGGGGGAAGAAGAAAAAGCAGCTGCTGTACTGCAGCAACATCCCCCCAGCCTTCTGAGTGTGATAACACCCCTGCAACTGCCCCCAGCCAACTGCACCTTTGGCCAACACCAGGCAGTCACGTATGTGTAGTGGGAGATACGGTACCTTGTATTTTTGCCCTGATGGTACTATTTAGATGGAAATTTGACAGGTTGGATCAAGGGAGGTTGGTGGGGCTTTTTGTTGTTTTTAATTATTAGCTTAGCATAACTTTCACAATCTTATGCAACATGTTTGAGTTTAAATAAATGAGTGACTAGTCAGTGTCAAATAACAAATGCTTGGTATTTACTCATTGCCAAAGGCATTTTAGGCTGTTGATAATAGGGGGAAGCCTGGCAGATTTGTTTTCCTGAATGATGTTTAGGACTCTTTAGTAAGAATGTTCAAAAGAGACTCTGGCATCTACATATCAGATTGAAAAAAATAACTTAAAACCTGTCCAATTATGTAATTACCATTAGACAAGAAAAAACTCTAAAGTAGTTATTCTGTTCTATTGGATGCTTAAAACGCTTTCTAAAAGCCCTGTCTCTTTACATAATCGCTCAGCGGACCAGAGAGGTTCCTGTTCACAGCAGTGCCAAGGGTAAGCAGAACACTGTTGGTTGGGGCATGGGAAGTGAGGACAGACTGCAAGCCTTGTATTCCAACTTTCAGGCTAACGACCTTTCTGCTGGAAGCTGCAGTTGTGCTGCAGACAATAAGGTCAATTTGACTTTTACTATTTTAAAATAACACACCAGAAAAAGTGCAGAACCCCAATGGATCCCTAATAATTTGTCTAATTGGGTTTTCTATAGATAAGTTTTTTCTGAAGCGTATGATGACAGGGTGTTACAACTCCTAGTGAAATGTGACTTCAAGTGACAATTTTGTAAATAGAGTAGTCAACGCCTGCTCGATGATGTGATGAAGTAAAAAAATCAATCCAACATAACCCATGCTGGTTCTGTTACGGAACTGTAGCATTGATAATGTACAAGACACACAGTTGTCCAGCAAACCATAAAATACTCAATTAAAATGGCTTGACAAAAGCAATTATCCAGATTATGGGGACATGCTAAATCTAAGGAATTTGTGCTTACTGTAGATACAACACACCATCATGTGTATTAGCACAAAAGGAAGAGAAATGAATGCAGTCAGAAGGATAAGATGACACAAGTGTCATAAAGCAAATTGGTTCAGACTGAAGTCTGTTTTAACAACATTTAGCAAGAATGTAATTCTTTGTAAACGCTGAGGCCTGATCAATGGTTCAAGGCCACACCAGGGACTCCTACACTTCCTCTGCCTCAAACAGGGATAGTACCTTTGAAAATCAGGGATTTGCTTGACAGTTTTTGAGCAGGCGCCAGCTGCATTCCTCAGTTCTAGCCAATAGGGATTTGAGTAAACGCATTTCATCCATTTTATTCTATGAATTCTCATAGAATTCTCACAACTAATGATATGGAAGTACCAAAACTCTGGTACCACAGCAAGTTTTAAAATACAATAGCTAGAGAAAAGGGAGGAGGGAATCATGAGCTGGATGACCTTTAAATTTTTGCATATTACAGACAGAAAACATCAGCACACCAAGGCCCTAATTAAAAATACTCTTCTTGCAAGTAAAATATTATCCTAATTTATTAATCTTATAGATGAAGAAAATCCCACAATTCCCCAAAGCTCTGTTCCAGCCTCACTGGCACACACAGGAACAGGAACTAGGTCTCCTACTCCCGTCTCTTTGCTACAAAACCATACGCAGGGTAGTCCCTCGAAGCCACCCAAAAAGAGAGAATGGAGAGAGTCACGAGAAACACATTTTGTCTCTGCAAGGATTTAAAGGGTGAGGGAAAGCACCACGTGAGTCAACTGCAACTTGGAAAATATGACATTAGTAACATCTCTCCTAATGCAACGGTTTAGATGCAGCCTAAAGCTAAAGTGCCTAATTCCTTGTGATGAAAGGTATTACTTGGTAATCCAATGCTTTATTCATAGGGGTTTGAGAGATTAAGGGAGAATTTAAGATATTGCAATGAAACAGATATTTTTGTACGCTACAAAGACGTAAACTGCAGTCTTGTTTAGTTCTTTTTATTATTTCCTAAGTGTTTGAAGGCTAAAAAAAGACTTTATTTAATTTTTTTTTATGGTGCCAGTATAGAACATCTCAACTTTAGCGATAACAAGACATCAGGTGGAAAGGTTTCAAAGATTTTTATGATTATAATTATGCCCAGAAGTATGCTAGAGACATCATAGATCAAAAGAGATGTTCCTAGCTCCAGTACAACTTGCAAACTAAATAAAGGACAATACAAGTCAACAAATGATAGAGAAAGAGAAGAAAAACAACAAATGGTACAATAACAAGGTTACACGGACAGTCTAGAAATGGTCAGAAAAGTTTGAACTTCCTTTTTCTTAGAAAACTAAAATACACTTTCAAAATCAGGCAACTCAAATTTCTTCAAATTTGCTATTAACATCTCAACTGTATTGTTAAAATACATGTAAATCACTGCAAGATCAGGGTTTTTTTAAAAAGACAGAATAAAACCACTGAAGTGATTTGGGAAGTTTCTCTATGGGTAGCCTGACATAATTCACACACATTCATTAAAACTAGTTTTTCTTGAATCCTGACAATTGCTTGGTCTTTAGTGAAAGTTGTAGCAGTATGTATCTAAAGCTGGATTCTAGAAAAGTGATTTATTTAGATGGTGTTGACTTCTTGTTAACTTTATTTCATTATTGTCATTGCAATTTGAAGCAGAGAAACAGAGCTTACAGCAAAGCTATCACTACGCCATGCAAAAGAGCAAAAACTTGTGTTTGAAAGTGAGAATGGGTGAAATGAGGATCTGGGAGAATTCTCACTCGGGCTGCCATACTTTCTTATCAGACAAGCCACAACTTAATCTCTGCTTTCCTCCATGGTGTCATCTAGTTTTGCTCCCATACACACTTCAGAGATTCTTCCTTTCTTCAGCCAGTCCCCTTCACCTGATTATTCTTATACATGCTTTTAATTAGTGTCTAGTTCAACATCTAACTACCCTTCTGAAAAAAAAACCTACTCCAAAAGGCAGCGTAGGGGTGAACTGTTTTGCATGCTTGATTCCATGACTGTGATTACAGAGATGCAGCCATCTCAAGGTGTCAGTGGCTCTAAGGCAGATGTCTTCCTGTTCTCTTGTGATCACCTCACAGCTTGATGTTTTAATTGAATCCTGTCATTCTGTACAGGAGTCACCCCATGAAGCAGTTCAAGATGTAGGGTAAGGGAATTTAAGCAGCACTTACTGGCTCACCTTATCTTCTGCTTAAGTCAATAACAGTTTTACAGCTTTTGAACATCTAAGCAAAAACTTAGTAAAAACATGGATCTACTATGATACGAGAAGTTGAATTCAGTGTATACTGATGAATAAAGCAGTACCCATTCAAACTAAGGATTTGTCAGAACGAGAAGGGGAGGAGGAAAATGTTTTTGCAGACTTGCCATTGTGATGTTCATTTACCAGTTTCTCCCTAAACTTTCTTCCTTCTTTATAAAGAAGGCAATCAAATATCACCCAGCTACTCTGCAGCTTGTCTCGTTTACGTCCATAGGCTGCCAGAAGGCAAGAAGCCATTATAAACAAGATGTCTAGCTTAATTGAACTAACCTGTAAAAAAAAAAAAAAATTAAGGAGTGTGAATTTACAAGTCTTACTGAATACCAGTGATGTCAGCAGTTAAGTACGTGTCTGCAGAAAAAAAGAACAAAACCACCCCCACAAGTTCACAGAGGCTGCTCAGGCCTCTGGTGTATTCAGTGAGGAGCAGGGTTATGATGATGCAATCTCTCTTCCAAATAAAGAGGCACCGAGCACTTAGGCTAAATTTTCAAAAGGGGTCTTTGGAACCTCAGTGATGCCTCTCACTGGATTTCTGTAAAAGCTGTACATTTAAGCCAATACGGTGCTGTCATTAACCACAGCCTCGGTAGCTTAAGGGACCTCAAAGAGGGCTAAAAAGTCTATTGACTACTCAGAGCAAACCAGCCCTTCTGTAACAAGCCCACCGTACTGGCGTTGGGTGGGTAGTGACAAAGGGAGCTCTTGTCACCTATATGCCACCACAATGAAGGGAGATGGTAATCCTCTTCATTTGACAGAAGACTGGCTGTAGCTGGTCTCCTGCTTGATCACCTTGAGTGAGAAAGTAAGCCTCATGCCAGCATGGTACCCCATATGCCTCCTCACCCCCAATGGGAGATCTTCTGGCACAGAGCTGAAAACTTGCTTATGATCAGAGTGTGAAACTTGCTCTGTGCTTTACAGTGATGTGTGGCATGGCAACGGAGTCTTATCTACAAAAGCAAACCATCTCATTTTGTTAGTCCCAGATCGTATTCCTAGGCCAAAAACCATACCCACACACATTCTGCTACCTAAATTAAACTGGATGAAGTTTTAAACTTAATATTAAAATATAAATTCAATTATGTTAATATATGGAAACACACATTAAAAATATATCCAAACAATTATAACCAATAGAAAAACATGAGAAATATGTCAGGTTTTTTCTTTCAAAATGGATGGAAAATTGAAGCTGAATTCGTTGATTCTACCCCTCTACTCTGCTCTCGTGAGACCCCACCTGGAGTACTGTGTCCAGCTTTGGAGTCTTCAGCACAGGAAGGACATGGACCTGTTGGAACAGGTCCAGCAAAGGGCCACGAAAATGATCAGAGGGATGGAGCACCTCTCCTGTGAAGACAGACTGAGAGAGCTGGGGTTGTTCAGCCTGGAGAAGAGAAGCTCTGGGGAGACCAAATAACGGCCTTCCAGTACCTGAAGGGGGCTACAGGAGAGATGGGGAGGGACTCTATCAGGGAGTGGAGCAATACGATGAGGGGTAATGGTTTTACACTGAAAGAGGGGAGATTTAGATTAGATCTCAGGAAGAAATTCTTTGCTGTGAGGGTGGTGAGAGCCTGGCCCAGGTTGCCCAGAGAAGCTGTGGCTGCCCCATCCCTGGAGGGGTTCAAGGCCAGGCTGGATGGGGCTTTGAGCAACCTGGTCTGGTGGGAGGTGTCCCTGCCCAGGGCAGGGGGTGGAACTCGATGATCTTTAAGGTCGCTTCCAACTCCAACCATTCTATGATTCTGTGATTCAACAACCAGCTTTTATATTCCTGCCAGCAACCTTGATTCCACCTTGACACAACAGATTTTACGTGCTTAAAACTTAGATCTGGTGTCATAAAGGGATACATCATGTCTTTCAAGTCTAGAAGAGATTTATTCTTTACTTTACACATATGAACTGCAATCCCAACCATGGACAGAGAGTTCGTGTGTCTACACTGAGCCACACACCAGCTGGAGTTAATGGCTCCCAGCAGGCCTGACCCAAACCCAGAAAACTTCACCAATCCAACTCCAAATTCTGAAATATACCTCTAAAACTCTGTGCGTTCTGTTATTTGAATGTGAGTTCATCAATAGCAGCCTGTAAACTCACTAGTCAGATACGTGCCATGTAGGCATTTTTTAATAAGGCATTTAGTTCGACTTCACTGTACAGTGCAAAGACTCATCTAAAAATCCAGACTCCAGAAACTTTCATCAATTATTTTTATTTCAGTGGAAACAGAAACAGACTCACAGTTTCTGTTGTATTTTAGAGGCACCGGTGCCACAAATGCCTCTAAAAATATCTATGGTTATGCAAACTAAGTAACATGAGGACCAATGCCAGTTATGATCAGGAAGGACATTACTTTAAAACAAATTTAAGTGTATTGTTTGAGTAACTTCTTCAGGAATTCATACCAAAAAGTCCTAATCTGCAAAACTGTCTCTTCTTGTACAGGAGACACAATCACATATTTCCAAATTACCAATTCATATTTATGGCCTTCGGAACTGGTAAGAAGTAGAATCACCGGCGTATCCTGTAATGCCTGAAAATAACAGCAAATACTTCCTACAGCTTTAAGTTTGCAGAAAAGCTTTGCTATCAGGCAAGATTTAGACCAAAAAAAAATTAATCTGACCACTTGGTGATCTCACTCAGTACCTGGAAAGCTAAACACTCTCTATTTTGAGACCTTATTTGGTGCACTTCAGTAGTGAGACAACTGCAGCATTCAAATGCATGAGTCTGTGACACTAAGCTCTGTTTATACAATAGAAATGGAATGGGCTTTATTTACAAAATCACCTTTTAGTGTGCTTTAGCCTCGTATTTTACAGGAGCTGGAGTAATTCAATAATGGCTAAATAAATCTGATCTTTGTAGATGGTTTGTTTAACAAATCTTAGTGAGATGGAACAGTATTAGCTTTGGGTGCCCAAGACAGAATTGGCGATAAAAGATTTTCCTACTCATCTTTCACCATCTGAAACCCAGAGGCCTTGATTACAGCCACGTCTCCAGAAACGGTCAGGGAGCACAGGCGCCCCAAAAATGAAAAGCTGGACTTTCTCAGGCAGCACTTTGAGCCTTCAGGCTTCTGGTTAGTCCAATACAGCTGATGAGATAGAATTCTCAAGTCATCAATTTTCCCCAGAGTGGGTATTTTTATACTGTTGAAGTTGTTCTTAACAGCTGGCAAAGAAAAGTTATCTTAGCCTACGGTAAATCCAACACAAATCCCTCCTCTAAATATCTGTTCTATAAAAAAGGTCACCTACAATTCTCAAAATTCTTTATAAAGGAAATTAAAATACAACTCGACTGAATTAAAATACAGCTACCACTATAAACAAAATTAAAGTACATTTATTCATCTCCTACAAATGGAAAATTGGAAAAACAGCATTTGTAACTTAGCTAGTTTTTATGGAAACCCTGAGATTAGACTCCTTAATTCACAATTTCCTGCTGTACTGACAAAGTCATGTTTCCTCAGGATTCACAGCAATCTAAATGTACGGTGGATAATCATAAAAGAATCAACAATACTCCAAGCACATAAATATTGAATCTTTCCCCCAAAACTTGTTACCATATCAGCCTCTGACAAAAATGCAGGAATTCAAACTCCAGGTTTTCTTAAAGACTAAATTGTTCTGAGAAAGCGTAAGTATTTTAGTTGCATATTTCTCAAACAAGTCTATTAAACTTCTGTTTAAAAACAAAAGAAAAAGAACAACCCACAGCACTCTACACTTTTGAATTTTCGAATGTGGTAACAAATTCAAGCAAAAATATTTTGTTTATTCATTTGTAAATCCATTTCACTGTAATACACTGGTAGACTGAAGTACACCAATCCTCTTGTATTTTCATTTCTTGCTACAGAGTAAGACATAAAAAAAAGATAGTTTGCAATATATGATTTTTTAAAAAAAAATGCCATGCAATCAGTTTGTGCCTTGTCTAAGAACATTCATTGCCATCTTTACATAAAACATGGCTGAATTTTGCTTAGCTATTACAAAGATATTAATCTCTCAAATACTCCTGAATGAAATACTTAAAACCACAAAATCTGTTCAGTGATTTGTCTTAAAACCACTCCTAAGAAAGCAGAGAGAAGATTTTGTGCAGGTTTATTCTAGGAAGCCTCCTGCCACCTACACCTAGGAAACCCATCGCAGAGCAGTGGTGCAGACCCGTTTTGGCTCTTCCCCACCTGCCCCAGAGTGACACGCTGCTTGCACACTGCCTGTCTCTGGAAGAACAGTGAGTTACACCTAATAAGACCCATGCCAAGAACCCACTGACTATCCAACTGCACAACTCTTCTTCTGCCCGTTTGTAGAGACACCCTGCAGGAGTTTCTAAAATGTGTTTGCCACCAAAACAGCATTCTTGAAAAAAAAATTAAATTCTTCTAGACTTTCACAAGAATGCAAACCAGAAGGACTGCAATATATTCCCTAGTCATCCTAAATCTTATTACACTTTCTATTAAGCGTTGGGTTATACAGAAAATTCTGATCCTTCCTGACAAACTGGGAAAGATGCTCAGTACATTCTGGCCTGTTAGAGCCCAGGAAGCAACGTTCAGTTCCGAAGCATCCTTTGGAGTCTGCTAGCGCTGCCTGATAGGAACCAGGTTTCTGGCACTCTCCGCTATATCGCCTAAGGGTCTGCTGTTCTGCTGGCAGAACAGATCCTGGCTCACATCTGGGTGCTTCCAGCCTTTCAGGTTCCATGTTTCAGAGATTCCTACTCCACACACATAACTGTGTTTCTGGGCAGGAGTTGGCGGGGGATGACAACATGGACTTGGTAGAACAAAGTGAACACAACATTTGAAGCAGGCTGGGAAGAGGGGAATCTTATCTCTAAGCTAAAAGATGTCATATCTCTGTGGAAAAACAACAAAAAAGGGAAATCTGATTTTTGTAGCATGGACAAAATGATGCTTAATCCATAATACACCCTGAAATATCAAAATTGTCGTGTTGTTCCTCAAAGTGGTCCATGTTTAGAAAAGAAACAAGAGAAGCTCTGCTAAATACAAACATTATAACACTTCTACCACTATCAGAGAATAGCAAAAGCCAGTAAGAGAACACAACAAGAATTTAAAAGGAAAAGACAACAACTGAGTGAAAATGAGCAGCTACTTCATTTGGGTATGCATATCTGCACACAAAGTTCCCCTTGCTATTTTGTAGATTTTTATTTTCCTTAAAAATACAGTAGTTTACGTTTTTCTGTTACTAAATGCAGTTGTGAAGATGAGGACAATGTACAGGTATTTCATTTTACACCCCTGACCCTTGCAACTACATTTTTTAATTACTCTTGCAACTACAATGAAATCAGCAAGTTTTCTACATCCACAATGAGCAGGAGGGACGGAGTAGTTTATTTACATATTTAAAAGGAATCCCTGCAGTGTTCTTGTGATCACCAACAGATGATGCACACTAGATGCCTCTCTTAGCCATCAGCAGAAAAAAAAAAAAAAAGTTTAAATATTTAATATGCTTTTAAAAACTTCTACTGAGTGGAACTATTACCAGTTTTTTCATTGTGACTGAAAGTAAAATGTTTAATTGAAACAGCTTTTAACAAATAACCAGAAGCTGTGCACATGAATGCATGGTATTTCACCTGCGCAGGTGCCCAGGAAGGCTGGTCATGCTTCAAGGAGGAACTCTCAAAAGCACAGGAGAGGGCCATCCCCGGGTCCCGAAAAATGAGCCGATGGGAAAGAAGACCAGCCTGGCTAAATAGAGGGCTTTGGCTGGACCTCAGGAATAAAAGGAAAGTTTATGGTCTTTGAAAAAGAGGGTTGGCAACTTATGAGGAATATCAAGATGTGGTAAAGCTATGCAGGGGGAAAATTCGAACAGCAAAAGCTCAAACAGAACTCAGCTTGGCCACTACGGTTAAAGACAACAAGAAAAGTTTTTTTTCAGTATATCAACAGAAAAAGGAAGACTAGGGAAAATGTAGGCCCACTGATGAATGAAGTGAGTGCCCTAGTGGTGGAAGACACAGAGAAGGTGGAGTTGCTGAATGCCTTCTTTGCTTCGGTCTTCACTGCTAAAGCTGTCCCTCATGAATCCCAGACCCTGGAGACAAGGGGGAAGGTCTGGAGAGAGGAAGATTTTCCCTCTGTAGGGGAGGACTGGGTTAGAGACCACTTGGGCAAACTGGATATCCATAAGTCCATGGGCCCTGATGGGATGCACCTATGAGTGCTGAGAGAACTGGCAGATGTTACTGCTGGGCCACTCTCTATCATCTGCAAAAGGTCATGGAGAACAGGAGAGCTACCTGAGGACTGGAGGAAGGCAAATATCACTTCAGTCTTCAGAAAGGGCAAGCTGGAGGACCCGGGAAACTACAGGCCAGTTAGCCTCACCTCTGTCCCTGGGAAGGTAATGGAGCGATTCGTTTTGGAAGTCATCTCCAAACACGTTGAAGAACAGGAAGTTATTGGAAGTGGTCAACATGGATTTACCAAGGGTAAATCGTGCTTGACCAATCTGATAGCCTTCTATGATGTTATAACCAGATGGCCAGATGAGGGGAGAGCAGCAGATGTCATCTACCTTGACTTCAGCAAGGCTTTTGACACTGTCTCCCATAACATCCTCATTAGGAAACTGAGGAAGTGTGGGCTAGATGAGGGGGCAGTGAGGTGGATTGAGAGCTGGCTGTGTGACAGAGCTCAGAGCGTTGTAATTAATGGAGCAGGGTCGAGTTGGAGGCCTGAAACCAGCGGTGTCCCCCAGGGGTCAATACTCGGCCCAGTCCTGTTCAACATATTCATCAATGACCTGGACGAGGGGACAGAGTGTATCCTCAGCAAGTTTGCTGATGATACCAAACTGGGAGGGCTGGCCAACACCCCAGAGGGCTGTGCCGCCATCCAGTGTGACCTGGACAGGCTGGAGAGCTGGGCAGAGAAGAACCTAATGAGGTTCAACAAGGGCAAGTGTAGGGTCCTGCACCTGGGCGGGGAAGAATGCCAGACACCAATATAGGTTAGGGATGGACTTGCTGGAAAGCACTTCTGAGGAGAAGGATCTGGGAGTCCTGGTGGATAGTAAACTTTCCATGAGCCAGCAATGTGTCACCAAGAGGGCCAACGGGATCCTGGGCTGCATAGGGAAGAGTGTGGCCAGTAGGTCGAGGGAGGTCATTCTCCCCCTCTGCTCTGCACTGCTGAGGCCACAACTGGAATACTGCGTCCAGTTCTGGGCTCCCCAGTTCAAGAGAGACAGGGAACTACTGGAAAGAGTCCAGCATAGGGCAACATAGATGATTAAGGGATTGGAGAATCTCCCTGATGAGGAAAGGCTGAGAGAGCTGGGACTCTAGCCTGGAGAAGAGAAGGCTGAGGGGAGACCTTATTAATGCTTATAAGTATCTAAAGAGGAGTTTGAGGGAGGATGGAGTCAGACTCTTTTCAGTGGTTCCCAGCGATAGGACGAGGGGCAACGGGCACAAGCTGGAACATGGGAAGTTCCATTCAAATATGAGGAAAAACTTCTTTCCGGTGAGGGTGCCAGAGCCCTGGAACAGGCTGCCCAGGGAGGTGGTGGAGTCCCCTTCTCTGGAGATCTTCAAGACCCGCCTGGATGCAGTCCTGAGTGATGTGCTCTGGGCAACCCTGCTTTAGCAGGGGAGTTGGACTGGATGATCTGTAGAGGTCCCTTCCAACTCTGACAATCCCATGATTCCATGAACATCAATAGGAATCACACAGGTGAAGATTCACATCAAGTGAAGATCTAAATCCAAATAACAAATCTTTAGAGAAGCAGAAGTGTTGACTGGGCCTATCTCCAATAGAAGCTTGATCTCAGTGTTACCTGTAGGATGCAGAGGAGGCATCCTGCATCCTCACCGCTGCTTTTACTCAGGTCGGCTTTACTGTTGCAACCGTTCAGCAAGATGACATGATACTACAAATAAATACTGCTATTTTAGGGGAGGAGAAAAAGACTGTGTTAAAATTTGGTCAAAACATAGTCAGAAAAAACAAAGAACTGGCATTTCTCTTTTTTTACCAACTCTCTGATGCATACTCACAGTGCAAGCAACTAATTTTGCCTTCACAAAGTTTGGTGTTAGCAGCTTCTACACAACCAGTTTTACCGTGGCAAGTAAAATGGTGCTTTGGTTTGAAAAGACCTGCATCAATGCATTTGTCAAGTTTGTTCTATTCCTCGGGCCATCTGTGCAGTCCATTATGTTCAAAGAGCATCCTTAGACATGTACAATACCTGTGCATATTATTAGGGTGATACAAGTGCTAACTGCAGCACTCACACAGCAGAATCTTCGTTAATAGCCTAAAGCTAGAAAGACTTTTGCTGCATCTTCCAAACCAGCATAGTCTTGTCCTGCCTTTAAATAAACTCACTTTGCACTGTGATTCACTTCAGAATTCAATTTTTAAGAGTTATTCTGTAGAGCAGAAATACATTCCTAAAAAAAATTCAGCTGTCTTTATGAGAAAAGCAGGCCTTTGTGTGGCCAAGGCTATGGTGTTGGAAGTGAAGCTCTTCAGCACTGAAATGAAATTCACATTCCAGGGGAAGCATTATCTCCTGCATGGAACAGGACAGTTGTCAAAGAAAAAGATGTAAGTCATGGAATGCTTCATTTCTGGTCTTTTCATCTCCTTGGCTTTGGGTTATCCCATGCCCACTACAAACCTGACGGTGTCACATCCCAGTATCTGAGAGCCTGTGTTTGAATGGCACAGCTTCAGTGATGAAACAGCAACTGTCCTTCTTTTTTAAAAGGCCATGCGATCTTTAGTAGCTCTTAGTTACATTTCTGCCTCTGCAAACTGCCCCGTGCCTGTGCTACACTTTGCAGGACATATATTTACACGAGTACTGTAGGCAAAGATGCCATTTGTTTGTTGGCCGTGGCTTGTCCTACTCCACTGCCTTTAACAGGACTACTCCCAGAGGTAAATTTGCATTAGTGAAGCAAATGCACACTGGGAAAGTACCAGAGCATGGTTAGACAGAATAACATTATTTATAGAATTCTGATTATTATGCATCCCAAATTTTGTAAGATTTGAGATCATGTAGAGGGAACATACTGTTAGTATCTTACATAATTCATCCTGATCACTTAAATAGTTTCTTAAAACAGCATCCCCTGGATGCCTGTTTTTGAAGTGTTTAACAAGGTATACGTAAAGAGGTTAATAATTATAATGGGGGTGTAATGAGCTTCACTATCAACAGGAGTCAAAGTACAGTAGATTTTTATCTCAGATAATTATTTCTATGTGCAGTAAACGCACCAGCAAAACTGAAGAAATAAAGTCTTTGAATTACCTCTAGTGAAGCGAATTCACAAAAGAGAACTTTTATTTTTATTCTGAATTTGTTGTATGAATCTGACAGTTGTTAAACTGATAAATTAAGAGACCAGAAGCCTCATGTATTGACATACAGCTACAGAGCACAGCACGGGAAGCAGAACTTCACATTCCAGTGTCTCTTGGCTACAGGTAACAATAAACTCGTGTCTATGGAATTAAATGTCAAGCTTTCCACATCAAAAGGACAACTCATTGTAATAGGTTTGAGAGAAGTAACTGTGGTAGCTGTAAGTAGCAGACTGGTCCCACAAAGACACCACCGACAAGCATAACCCACAGGCTACACAGTTATCCGAAAGGGACTGACCTTTTCCTAGGGAGGAGAAGTTATTTATTGACAAGCCATGTTCACTCCCCCTTGAGCCCTACAGCCAAAACCACAGCCACGTTCCCGGGCACCGCTGATGCACTTTGTAGTGAGTGCTGGCCGGGGCCTGGGCTGAGACCACTGACCTGCCACAGGACACCGGGAGCAGGTAACACCAGCTGGTGACACGGGATCATTGATCTGTTTTGATGGGAAATACTACAGGGTGAAATCCGTAAGGCCAGGACACGCAAGATTAAGCCATTTCATCCTTCCAAAGACAAAAAACTCTTGTACTAAAATAAAGAAAGTTTGTGTTCTGTTTTTTTTTGTTCTATCATAGAATCATAGAATGGGTAGAGTTGGAAGGGACCTTAAAGATCATCAAGTTCCAACCCGATTTTTGTTGAAAATTTGAAATGCTTACTTTCATCGTACCTTTTAAATGGAAAACTCCCACTTTTTTAAGAGTTATGTTCAGAACTGAAGTACAACCAAATCATTTCCCCCACTAACAGTGGGGGGAATTCCCCAATTTTAATTCCCCAAAAGCATTACTATGTTCCCTTTTTTCTAATGAATATTTTTTCCTTTGTATTTCAGACTGTCTTGTGCACTTGAAGAAGTAATTTTGTAGCAGAGATCAAGATTACTCTCTGAAATTATTATACTGAAACTAACTGCGAATTACGACTGGCTCCAATAAGGCAAAGAAGCGCGACTGGTAAGCAGTGGAGCCAGGGCCACTTTGCTGCTCGCTCCCCTGATAACACAACTTGATTTTCAGCATTATGAGAAATCAAGTGACCAACTCACATCGGCCAGTTTGAAAGCTCCAGCCTAATCTTGTAAAGCTGTTGTTGGTAAACCACGAACCTGTCAAGATTCGTTTGCATGCTGCTTGGCATACTGATTATGTCACCATTATACTATGTTTTTAACTACACAGTTGATGCACAGTATCCATGAAATTACAAGGAACTGACAGAAGAAAGGAAGGTATGAATACAAGCTAAGTAAATTCAAAGCAAATTCATCTGAGTTCCAAAAACGATTCTCTAGTATGAAAGATGCTCTTTGAAGTCAAGCATTACTTAAATGCAGGTTTACTGATTATTCTTGTCTACATCCCAGGACTTTCTATGCTGCAACATTATCTGCAAACAAACAAAGCGGAACAACAACAAATAAAAGCCTTAATTCTGTGGTTGTGAATATTTTTTAGAAGCCAAATAGCTGCCTTGTTTTACTGCATTCATCCCTCTTTTCAGTTGTAAGAACTCTGACAAACAAGTTTTGAGGGAAAGGCTGCTTATGTAATCAACATTGATGTCTACAGGCAAACGTGCATTGGCTGTTCCCCGTCTTGGGCCTCTAGCGAGCTATTTCCATTCACTAGCTACAGTTATAGAACACATATTTACATGTCACATTTATAAAAGTACACACTGGAAACTCGTACCCACAAATCTACACGAGCAGTTCAGCCAGGTCTAAGCCTTTTCCAGACCGTAGCTGTGGCTTTTCAAGCACGCCGTTGCATCAGTTACAATCGGTGTCAGTCTCTGAAGACACTCACATCATCTACTTGTGGCAACGCCCATGTGAAAAAAGTGCTCTGAAGCAAAACTTGACTTGGTAGAGGAAAGAAGTTCAGCAACCTCAAACTTTGCATTACTCTCACAGCACAGACACTGATTGTCTTATAGGGCAGAGTTCACCCCCAAACGTTTCTCTACTGTGTTGCACTTAGTAGAATATTTGGAAAGTTGAAATAACAGAAAGGTTTATGGGCTTTCTGGGGGGAAGTTTCTATAAATAAATGAAAAGAAAAATGTTTTTTCTGACTTCCTACACGCCCCTATACCTCCTAAGCAACCTCCCACAAGACCTTCTTTGGTAACCTCAGGATAGGCTTCAAACAATATGCTGGAAAACACAGATTAATACTCATCACTACCAGTGCTATATTTTAAAATAAATGTCAGGGTAAAGGACTTGAATAATACTGAATGCAAAATGCTTGCTTTCCCTTTTATTGCTACACACAAAAGGTGGTGCCACCTGCAAATTAAATTAATACCACAGCAGCTGAATGCCAGCTTCTGTCACCAGGACACAAGGGACCTGGGTACAGGTGTCAGATGCCACAAACTCCTCCAAGGGAGATCTCCTATTACTGACCTTTTCTTCCTTAATTTGATTGCATTTCAAAAAAACTGCATGTTAGAAACAACATTGGAAATGCTAACAGAGTGACATGCAGAGAAGGCAGACAGAATTGAATTAGGACAGCCTGTACATATCACCTCCCAGCCCAAACACCGGGAAGCACCGAGGCGAGTGCTCAATTCTTACCCCACTGGGTTTTTGAGGTCTAAATGGATAGGGATGGCTCATGTGAATTTGAAATAAGAATTCACCTATAAAAACCTAGGTTTTAATATGCAGTGCCATAAACAGAAAAAAAAGTTGCCCTCAACAAAGCACATGGATGGCGTGTTTTAGACTGTGAAAGCTCCGAATGCCACTGGTGGCATTGTGTCACCTTGCTGTGCACGCGCACGATTTCAGTTCCCAAATGCTTTAAATGATTACCAGAAAACTGCATTTTTTCAAAAGAGAATAATCTCTGGGATTATATCTCTGGGATAATCAGAATAATTAACAAACCGTGCACACTTTGGTTACCAACCGTACTGCTATCTTGCTTTGGTACGTCACTTCTTCTTTAATCCAGTCATCTCTCCCAAGTCACAATGTGAAGAGAAGAGAGCTTTGGTTAGCTCTCCTCTAACTACATCTTTGCTTGCTTTTACAAAATACACAATGCTTCATATTAAAATATCATCAGCAGAAGAATCAACACATAACTATCACCATTAAGTAATTTTTATGATATATAGAGATCATATTTCCTTACAAGCTAAGTCACAAACTACAGATTTCAGCATGTTTCCCAGACAGGCACTGAGTAGTCAGACCCTCAAACTATCACTGTCATCAGAAAACACGCCGATTCCTAACGACAAAATACATTTGTATCCTGAATGCCCTCAGTCTGAATTCTCCCGTTACCTGCAAAAGAGCTGGTCTCTGTCTGCGGCAACACTCTCGAGACTTGGCGGGCAGCACACCACACAGCCATCAGCTGTAACTCCAGCAACCGCAGGGAAAACAGCTGAAGAGGAGTAGTTGATATTGTGCCTCATACGAGGAGGCTGCAAGCAGATGAGCTTTCACCACTATCATTTCAGTTTCACATGGTTAGGCTAGGACAGACTTCAAGCATAAATTCAATGAAAAAAAAACCCTCATATTTATAAATGGATAATTTAGGCAATGTTCCCATCAAATACTCAAAGTAATCATAATGCAGGGTGTGTGACTTCACATTCTGTTTTGCTTTATGAGACTAACCTGTTAGCCCTAGTTTTTAGTGATTTACTAGCTATTAGACATATACGTCCCCATTTCTTTTTCTGTATGGTCTGTGACCACATCTTTCTTTCCCTTAGAAAAATCCTTTGGATCACTTCTATTTCTTCTTATTTGAGGGAGTATAACTGTAGTACTGTTATTTCTACTATTACTACTACTTCTTTAGGGAAACTCCCCAAAGAGGAACAGTTTAGGTACACCTACACAAAACACATCATCAAAAACAAAAGACTTTGCCATTCACACAGCAGGAAACCCAAATCTTACAACATGCCTTGTTTTATCCTGT
This sequence comes from Numenius arquata, assembly GCF_964106895.1. Lineage (NCBI taxonomy): Eukaryota > Metazoa > Chordata > Aves > Charadriiformes > Scolopacidae > Numenius > Numenius arquata. The sequence continues at coordinate 1,293,478 of NC_133588.1, forward strand.
GCCTAACATCTTCTATTTCACAGTCTTCTTTTCATGCGCTCAGACATGTAAGTGCTACTAATACATCTTGTTTCTACTCATTTCTAGTTAAACAACATATGACTGCTTTCAAGGTAGCACTTTTACCTACCTTGAGATTTAAAACCCTACCTTCAAGATACGCTAAATTAAAGAGAAATATTACAGGAATGAACCAGAGATGCATTTCTTGTCACTGGCTTTTATCTCAAAGAGACAGTGATAGTGAACTAACTGAACTGTCAAGCCAGGACTAAAGAGTGACCTCCACAACAGCCTAACACTGTAATTCTAACACTCTTCTTTTATTGCACTGGTAGGAGGAAAAGCCTTGATGACAAGAGCAATGATCAGGTTATGGCAGACAATACAGGACAAAGCAGTGATTCACAAACTTCTAGACGTGCTTGACCGTTTCTGCCATCTCTGTATGGTCCCAATTCAAGTGCTGCCCAGCCTTTGCCTCCTCGCCAGTGCACAACACAAGCAGCTGAGACTGGGGGATGCAGGAACAGCTGAGCGGCAGGAGCTGTGGCAGAGACACAAAGCTAATTCCTGCTGCTATACCTGTCAAATGCCCTTAGGCAAGCTTCTGGACCTCTGTGGGCATCTCCTCATTCACTGCCCCATTTCCCAGTCCAAGCTGACTTACCTGCTAGAGTTCTGCGCTGTGCTACACCTTGAATTTAGGCACAGCTGGTTAGGGAGGTACCTCACTGATCAGGAGCCCAATGAGCTAGTGGACCTGCAGGCAGTCAGCGTACCGGAAGACAAGCTGCCCTCTGAAAACAGACAAGAATTTTATTCTTGGAGGCAACAATCAGCTGTGTAATGCTAGTCAAGCAGCTTTCCCCACTGAGATCACTTGATTTCTTGCCCTGTGTCTCACCCCTTCACACCATAAGCTTTTAGGAGTGCAGTAACTGTCTATCTTGGTGTCTTTGATGGACAAATTGTTATTCATTGTATAAGATTTCTCATCATATATATAATAAGATATGTTTCATACTCATCACATTAAAAACTGATGCATTTTCATCAACATAATTAATGTTTGCTATATTATCCCTGTTTGAGAACAGCCCTCAGCTCTAAAATAGCACTCTTCATTCGTAGATCAATGAAAATGCAGCTGCTAATTCAGCTTTTGTGAACTGGTCATCAGCACGACTAGCATATTAACATCTCAGCCAAGGAGCAACACTTAGAGGCATTCTCCTAAAGGTTAATGAAATGGCTCAATAGGTACTTCAGCAGTGATTATTTCCAAGAAACTGGTTAAAGGCAAATGGGCCTCACTTGAATTTTAATTCAAATTATAATTTTAATCTGAACAGTTAATAAAGGTGTTGCCTGATTGTAACGAATATATGCTTGCTCCTGTGTCTGTTGTAACCTGCTTAGGGTTGTTGAAATTAATTGTAGATGGTATTACTGATTAAATTCCCGGGAAAGGACACAATACTTAGATATAATGACTAACTCACTCTCAGTTTATTAATTGTGACTTCAGAATCATTACATCAGTACAAATCCGGAATGCACGAAAGATAGATGCTATATTTGGTTCACAGAGAAAGCTCATACCAAGAGTAGCTCACGGTAGCCACAACTATTTAACATTAAAATTGTCTGCTGTGATCTACTTAATTTTACATTGATTTGGCCACCCACCAAAATAATTTTCTGGCAAAAAAATAAATACATACATACACCCCGACTAACCAATTGGAAGCATTCAGCATATTAATATATTATTCACTGTAATGACCCACACTGGAGTCCTCCAACAAATTGTCATTACAAACAGATCAAAGAGCATCAGTTGCAAAGACCTCAAGACTAAGGGAAAGAACAGGTTCATCCAGGCAGCCCCCCTGCTGCGGCTACACAAAACCTACAGTTATCTTCCATAGTTCTTCAGCTAGGCTTTATGGCTCTTGTAGGCTAATCTGCACCTTTGCAGTCTGCAATCTTTTTGAGGGATCCTTAGAAATGCATCCCCAGAAAGATCGGACCCTTGAGGTACAACTGCATCATCCCTCAAGTCATAATGCCCCAAGTAACTGAACCTTCCTTCACCCGTTTCTCAGCCAAGGCAATCAGGCAGCATTGCAGCTGCCAGACGAGCTGAGACCACTGAGTAAATGGAGAGACCCAGAATGACTTTCAAAATTAATACTGTCTAATTACACATGGGAATACAGCAATGGAAGAAAGAATTAGAAGGAGGAAATTCTTCCTATATCTTACTGAGGGGAAACATAAATGTTAGGGCCAACTTATCCCAGAGAAGGCTTCTGTCTGCTGGAGGGGCCTCACAGTAATTTCTGAGGATTTTATTTTTAATCAAAGAAGGTTAGTTCAATCTAAGTCTGCTGAAACTCCTCAACTCTTATCTGGTATCACACCCTGAGATACTCCGGATAAAATTCCAAGAACTGTTAGCTCTCAGCACAGTCTACTAAATGTTGTCAGAGGGATTATTTAAAGCTACTCGTTGTCTCCTTCAGACATAAAACGTGAACTTCGCAAGGAATAACCCTTTCAATGCAAACAGTAAAGCAACATGAAACAATAAGAAACAACAATAAAGAGTAAGCAATATTATATTCATAAAAATAATGCAAGAAGCTCCCAACAAAGAAATAACACTGCTTAACCAGCATGATTGCTGCCTATCTTTCAGAACAACGCTGTTAGAGTATCACTCGGAAATTCTGAACTAAATGCTATTCAGCACTTTTTAAAGTGTTCAGTAATGGACTGTTTGTCAGATTTGTTGTTTTATGTGCTTGCACTGGAAATGCTAAGCAGAATTTTTTCTCCAACAGTACAGTTTTTAAAACAGATATAGATAGTAACAGGCAAAAACCCCTGCAAGTGTTGAGGTTACGCAGTGCATGAGTGATGAAACAGTATCTGCTTCTGTTCCTGCGGTGGTTTATTTCTTTGCAAGGGTTCGGAAAGAGAAGGAAAAGAGAGAGCTTCCCAGTCACTGGAGAAATAAACAGGGATTTTGGGGGCATTTTTTTATTTATTATGCTTTATTTTTTTAATTTCCACCTGTTTTAACACTCTGGAATTTGTTATCTAGCATTCTGTACTTCCCGGATTGTGTGCTGAGTTTATGGAAGCATGAGGAAACCTAAATTATTTTAATTAAAACTTCTGTTGGCATCTACAAAGTTATTTAATAGCTTTATATCCTACTGCTCTAACTGAATATTACTATAATTTTAAAAGGCATTTTGAAAGTCTTTAGATAATTTCTGTTATTATTGTAAATTAAATAAGTATGGGTTCTATATAAATTAAACATGACACTTGGAAACAAATCTTACAATCTCTGCTAGGCAAAATTCCCAATCAAATTAATAAAGCTTTACCTGAGCTGTATCTAAATAAGAGCTAGAGGAGAGGGCCACAGTTACCAGCTTCCAACTCTTAAACACAAATCATTATTTTAAAATAATCATTCTAATGCATATACTTGTTTTTTCCAAAATCAATTAACTTCTCTAGGTATCACCGAAAATCATCTGAGGGTAACACTTAAAACCCTTTCAAGATATACTAAAGTGAGCTGAAAAATCTGCACAAACAGCAAGAAACACAATTATTTAAAATCCACAAGTATGTGCAGTTTAATAATATAGTTATGGCAAACAACCTAACCTCACTTTTAGATTTTCTATTAATGAAGCACAACCTGCTCCTAACCTCTCAGCAGACCAGGCACCCTCACTGGGAATAAGCAGTTGGAGCCAACAGCAGACAAACAGCCACACGTTCGTGTATTTCAGTCTTTCCTTGTGTGTGTTACTCTTGTAGACCAGCTCTTCTCCTTGTATTTCCCTGAGCAGCTCAAGTCTGAGCAAGTGGGAGCTGTACAGACCCAAAGACAGAATGTGTCCACCAGTCCCAACTCTGTTCCTTCCGTGTTCCCCAGGAACGGGTCATGGCAACCGTGTGACTTTGACAGTAACAAAGCCAAAAGGCAGGAGCTGGGAGACATGTCAAAAAATAACTGGGAGCACTGGAAATCCTGTCTTCAGGAGGGAACTTACTCTATACCACCTTAACCACACTCATGACTTTCTTCACCTAAGACTTCATCTATATGAACTGACGAGTGTGTAGGTGTGCATGAACATTCATGTATGTATTTGCATATATTAACAATGACTAGCAGAACTGATAAGCTGTTGTCTAATCGCTCATATAAGAGCTGTAGAAAAGAGCTGGTGGATTTATTTTAGTGCGTATCTGCATGTTTAATACTGCCAGTCCATCCTTCTCCATAGGATTAAATTATTTCTTTCATTCAGAAAAGGGCAATGTGTTTTTACTTTATGATTTAAAATTTTCCTAAAAACAACAGAAAAGAATTAAAAGTAATCACAGATAATATACAAAAAAAACCAAACCCCAAACCTAAAACTCAGCAGGAATTTATCTCTCTACTGTGTATAGAGATCCCAAGGGAGAAAGGGTCAGGGAAGAGGAAAATCCCTCATGTGCAAATCTCTTCTGGAGATTAATTTAATATAGTATGTGCCCCTGTGGATTAAGAAACTCCAAATACATAGACTATACATTCATCTGTTCATTTTCTCCCAAATATGGAAAAAAGATACATCTTTCAAGAAACACTAAGACAGAAACAAGGATCTCATTAAGGAACTAAACAACTGACTGTCCCCTTTATGGCTCTGAAAACTTTCTCCTATTAAAATCAACTTAAATGTTACTGTAATGAGTGCTGATCTGCATAATGTTACGGTAACACATGCAGTCTCTTTCTCCGAACAAAAGATGCTGTTTTTCCAAATTAACTTGAAATCAACCCACTAAAAAATGTTTACAATGAATAGCTGCATTACTAGACTATCTTCTCATAACCGTTAGTTTATATTCATCTTGAAGACAAAGATAATTTATCCTATGAAATGACATGTTCCTTGTGGCTCAGAATGAGAGTTGTGCTTTGGACAGCCATGCCCCAAGAGCCTTGATGGCCCTTCCAAACTGCTAAGAGGTTTATACACAGTCTGTGTCCCAACTAATGGCTCGCTTTTTGCTTTCAGAAATACAGTCGACAATAAGTAACCTGCAAAAACTCTCAGCTCTTCTAAATCCTGTTCTCAGCTAATTTTAAGTGCTTTCTTTTTTCTTGCAATTTGTATGCAATGCATTACACTTTGGCTTTTCTTCTTGGCCACGATAAAACCTGAAACGGTCGTTCACTTTCTTAATTAAAAATATTTTTTTACTTTATTTTAGGGTTTTGGGAAGTGCTTTATCTGTATTGGCTTTGGCGAGGGAGAGTGCATGAAAAAAACCACCCTCTCTGGGCCTTTCTGCACCAGCGAGACTTCTCTCTCTGTTGCCTGCAATTGCGAGGACTTTGTATTTGATAACCCAGATGGTCCCTTCTAGTCTTACATTCCTTAAAAAGGACACCAAGTACTGTAAACTGGTACCACATGGCATACAAAAATTATCACAAAATTCTTTAAAATGCCATGCAGTTATTGAGCAAGTTTTAGCCCCATTAATGCAATTTCACTAAATGAAAAATACCATTTTCAAATGCAGTTTGTGTTAACAAGATCTGAAATCAGAAAATTAAACTAGCTCTACTATTAAACAACAAAGGCATATCCCCCCCAGATCTACAGCAGAAGTAACATGATTATTGAAAATACATGCAATCTGAATATAAAAAAGCAACGTTTTTTTGGACACGATCCTAAAAATAGTCACTAAGATGTATTTTTGCGTAGAGATGAGTATTTGATAAATGCAGGAAGAGCGACCCTCCATCACTGTGATTATGACCTACACCTTGTCCTCAAAGGTTCTACAACTTTTTGCAGCAACAGCTGTGTTTTGATGGCATCTCAATACGCCTGAAGCGTAGTGAGGCCCTGACCTCACGGGAACCCCTTACGTGGCATGGAATAAAATGAACACCACGACTGATTTTGTGTTAGGAAACTGAGTCCATAGCCCAAGAGTAGCATTGGCCTCCTTATTACCAAGAATGCATTTGGGGAAGCACAAGTTTGTTTGTAAGCAAGCAGGTATTAGATTAAGAATGTTTGTCCTAAAATTGTGAAACCAGTATGAAGTCTTATCAAAGGCGTTCCAATTGAAAAGCCTTTCTAAACTACCTTTGTTTTCACAGGAGGGATTTTTGAAAGGCACAAAGAACAGTTTGGTGCTTAAATACCTTTAAAAATGTCTTTGATAGAAAGCCACCAGGGAAGTCATTCAGTTACAGCTCTGACTTTTTCCAACATTACAAATCAGTGCTCTGTTCCTCCTCTACAAACAGAGCAACGTAGATTTACACAGTTTCTTGGAATTAAGAATGAGATGTACCCCTCCACATACACAAAGCATCGAAGCTGGGGTCTTCTGGTCTCCTTAGAAGTCAGTAGCTCAGATAAGACTCCACCTTACCTTGCAGGACTCTGACAACTTAGTTCTATGCCAGTTTGTAACAGTGGTAACAACCCTGTCTCTCCCTTCCAGATGCAGGCTGACCTACTGCAGCAAGACCCACAAATAAATTTTTAAAAAATTAAAAATACATAAATAAAAATCAAATGGAACCTTACAAATTCTTGAAAAGTATCCACAAAACATGGTAGCAACAAACAAAAAAAAGCAAACTTTGCACCAGTAAAAAAATTCTTCAGAAGCTTACATGGGCAAGAAAGTACCAGGCTGTCAGAGCCACTGTGAGCAACTGCCAAAGAATATTCAATTTTAAGGTAAGGGCTTCTAAGCAGGGGGACAAGCAATGATATGCAAGCCTTAAGGATCTTAGCTTAGCTATGGACTTTCTACTAGAGAAGTATGCGTAGACATGAAACTTTACATTAGTTCTATCTTTGGGGGGAAAAAGATTATATACAAAGGAAACACAAATTTTATATAAATTGGGTTAGTGGAGAGGAATTTATTTTCAAGGTTTAATATCACCTTTGGACTGAGACCAAATATAATTTGCAATAGATACGGACTGTATCCCAAAATCCATTTTCAATGTCAGTCTTTGAAAACTGATCTACTTCACTCTTCAAGGTCACTACTGGAACATTTTACAGTAATCGCTTTTATTAAAAAAAGAAAAATCTGTTCCATTCTTACCAATCATTGCTTGCCAGCAGAGCTACATTAAGTGAGACCATTTTCAAAATTATTTGCTGACATCAGTTTCTGGAGGCAGAAGTGGATCCTCCCAGGGTGCTAGTAATATAGTTGGTGCTAACACGCTTAACTACCATGTGATACAACTGCAAGCACAGCCAACAGGTTATTTTAAATCTCAGGAGGCTTTACGGTATTCAGAAGTAGCACTTCCAATGTTTTTACTAAAAAAAATAAATCCAGAGGAAACACTTGGTCAATTCATCATTCTCTTTACATGTATAAATAAAAGTTGTATATGTATGCTTTTACTTTTTATATATAATATATATAAAAATACATATATATTCATATTTCTGCAATACATTTATATAATACATAGATGTACACACACATATATGTATTTGTCCATATACATATACTTTCCCTATCTTTTCATTTGCAGACCTCCCAAAACAATTTAAAAAACTGATCCAGGAAGATGCTTTTCCCTGGATGATCCAGGAAGATGCTTTTCTTTTAACCTAAGCCTGTTAACCCTTTTATATAGCTTGAGTTTATTCTATACACTGAATCTACAGTCAGATGAAGCAGATGAGTTTTCAAGTAGGACCCTAAAAAAAAAAAAATAAAAATCTTGCTCAACTATTAAGGTAAAGTTTAATGAGAACTCTGTAGAGAACCATGTCTTTCAGAGTATTTAACTCACAAGAATCAAATAATACATATTCCAAATACAAGCACTGTTTTTAAAATGGGTATTCCAGCTGCCTTAGAGATCAGCTTTCATTAAATGAAAGTGTGAACTACTACTCAAATTTATGCTTCACTAAAATGAAGTTTGCACAGAGTAATAATAATTACACAAAAAAGTACACAAACTCGGGTGGAATCATGTTTCTAAAACTGTATGAAAAGAAAGACATAATATGTTTTATACTACCTTTTTGTGACATTAATCTGCTTCACAATGGCAGCTCTTACAGTATATGAGTGATGAAGAATCAGGGCACAAGATCATTATCATACTGCTGCCACATCTTCCCTTCAAAAAAAAATTTATAAATCTTCTTTCACCCTCCTTTCTGTGTTCTGAGACATACTGTGCTCTCTCTTACCTAATTATAGGAATGCAATGAGTTGTACATCATTTTCATATCTTAGTCTCTTACATGTGGTCTCAGAAGGGTATCTAATCTCAGGTGCTTTAAAGCTATATTATTTTATCACCTAAAACATTGCATGGGGAAGGGAATATGGGGGAAGGAAGATGAAAGATTATTTTCCAAGGATGTCCTGAACAAGTAAAGAAACTGGCTGTTATCTAACAGAAAACTTCTATTCTTACAGATACCTGAAAGCCATTTCTTTCCTTAGGTTTTAGGCGCCTGGATGTGAGGGAGGAACCCTCGGAACTACTTTGCCAGACAGTTCATCCTGAAAGCTACCTTTAGAGTTTAGTATTCGAAATCACCAATAACACGAGCAAGAAACTAGATGGAATTAGCTGTTTAAAGACACTCTGTTACTTAGTTAAAACTCTGACAATCATTTCACAAGGCTGCAAGAAAACTGTGCCACCCTGTTGGCCTCCCCAGGCTTGTTCCTCCATTGCAGATGGGCACTGGTACACCTTCAAAGGAACTGCGGCTTGAACCGAGCACTCACCCAGTGTGGGTACTCTCCACAGTCATTTCAAAGCATTTAACTAATGATTTTTTTCACTTTCCCAACTTCCTCCACTGACTTATCAACACAGTCAGCTTTTTGTCCTTGATGGGATCAACAACCAACATACCAGTTAGAAGGTGAGTGTTCTGCCCATCATCTAGGAAATATTAGCCCAAAGCTCTTCAGTACACAGCGCTGCAGACAGGGAATATTAGTCCAAACTTCCCCAACACGCAGCAGGAGGCAGTAAAATCACTCCAAAATCATGATTTTGGAAAGAGTTAAGGCTGCTAGGAAGTTTTTGCTGTCATTTACCCAGCCACACTTAGCGTAGAACTCAGAGGACCAGCAAGCACAGGGTTTACCTTAAAAGGATTACAAAATAATGACTTCAACTGCAAAGGGTCTTCCCTGATGCATATATAAACTAAATAACATTTGAATTATTAGAGTATGTGTTACTGAAGTCAAAGCTCTGCTCTGTCAGACATCTAGATAAGCACCAGCTGCTGAGTTTGGAACTGTCACATTGCAACTCCAGATTTGAACTCGGGTCTAACACTCTTTACTACTAGCCTTTCACATTCTTAGTTGCAACATTCAAAAATTCACTTTCTTTTCCTACTATATCTGTTCTCCTTTTAAGTATCTTATATTAAATTGTTGTATAAACAGAATTAGGCAAGTGGTTATATAGAAAGAAAACTTCACTTTTACAAACATCTTTAAAATACAAACTATGAAATATGAAAAAATAAAATATAAAGTTGATTCATCCGGTACAAGCCTTCCATCTGTATGCATACTTAGAAAGGCAATGGATATATCTGTGAACGGATGAGGAAGGAGTGTTAAGGAAGAAGATCAACTTAAAGAATTTTTCTCTTAACGGGCACTTAGCTCATGGTTACCCGCTTACCACATCCCCCTTTCTTTTTACACACTAAGTAGCTCTTTATGCTTTTTCCCTTTACCATTCCCAAGGAATTAACATAGTCCCACATGAAAATACTCCCCAGCTGGGGATGTTATGATGACAGATCTGTATATGCAAGTCTTTCACAGGAGACATTTGCAAATCTCGTCCAAATCTCTCCATCATCTGCGAATCTACAGAAATGTGCTGTAAGCGCCTCTCTTCCTTCTCATGTGGGCTCTACCCACCAGTCCCCATATCCTTTTATTTACTCATTAAAATTTGTCTGCTATTGTGTGCAATTAGTTTCAAAGCACCTTGATATGTAGTCATGCAGATTATAACACCAAATGATTGCTGAGACCTGTGTCATCCAGTGTCACAAAAAGACAGTCCTTTAGCACTGCAATATTGTGATCACCTTACACTGGTGCACGTATTTCCAGACACGTACACTTGGTCCTAACTCAAACGGCAACAGTCCTGTTATTTTCCGTTATTCTCATCTTAACACAATATATTGTGTTCGTTTTAAAAATCCTCATTTAGAAATTTTCAAGATTTATCTTTTACATTTTTATCTTTGAAGTAACATTTATTTTCTTGATGAGAGAAAAGACGTAAAAGAAAGTAAAGAAAAAAGGGGGAAAAGAAAAAAAGGGGGAAAAGAAAAAAAGGGCGAAAAGATTATTCTGCTTTTTCCAGTGATAATCCTTCCTGTCTGACCAGAAGTTGAATTACCAGAGGCTAACAATTCTAAAGCTTCTTAATCCTCTATAAACATCTGATAGTCCTTGGTTTCTCACCTCACCAATGCCCTCAAACATCAGTCTCAAGCACATCTTGAGTTTACAGACACTATGCTGCTTTCCTTAACCAAAGAACTCCCCCAAAATGTGCACTGTTTGCACTCATCTGAAATTGCAATAAATTGTACCAACGCAAATCATGGTTTGCAGGAGTTTGTCCACTTTCAACACCAGGAGAGTGGGTTGCCACAACTACACCAAGGGCTGGAATCAGGGCAAAGTCTCTGACTTCCTTCCTTGCGAAGGAAGTGGGTGAAAGCAGAAGTCTAACAATTTCTCATGTTGATAAATTTCTCCCAGTGCTGCACAATGGCTCCAGAACAAAGAGCAGTTGAGCTCCACCAGGCCTAGCAGGACTGGGGATGTATAAAGAAATCAGATTACATTCTAGAATTATGAAGGTAACACACAGACGGATGAATTTTTAGCTAAGTTGTGCTGTGTTTCACATACCTCAAAATGATACAGTACATCATGAAAAATGAGTTTCAAGTTTAAATTTTAAGAAGTCCACAAATGATAAGTAAAGAAATTTCTTTGGCATCAAGAAAGAAAAATAATGACCAGAAAATTCATTATATAACTTTGTTTTCTACAACTTATTTCATACATGGCCTGAACCACAAAATTATAAAATTCAATAAATGGATTCAAACCTGGATTTGAATTCTTGAACTCAGTGGTTTACAAAAAAATGCCTGTGTGTGACACACTGTCCTGCTTACACACATCATTCAAGACAAGCCACAGACTGTCTAGAATCCTCTGATAATAATAACGTCCATCAGAATCAATTTATATGACTAAAGTCATCACAGAATAGAGAAGCAATGCTGGTAAAATACACCACATAGAATTTAGACTTAAAAACTTAGTTAGATGCAGGGCATATGTCACAGGGGGTTTTCCAGAAAAAGATACTTTAATTTACTGACTGCAAGGAAAAGCACCCAGTATCCTACTGAGATACTTGTATTATTCACCTGCTTTTTCAAACAAATACTGCAGAAAAAGGAAATTTCTGTTTACGTATGGATTCACAGAATCACAGAATCACATGGGGTTGGAAAGGACCTCTGGAGATCATCTAGTGCAACCCTCCTGCCAGAGCAGGTCCACCCAGAGCAGGTTGCACAGGAATGTGTCCAGGTGGGGTTTGAATGTCTCTGGAGACGGAGACTCCACCACCTCCCTGGGCAGCCTGTTCCAGGGCTCTGCCACCCTAAAAGTGAAGAAGTTCCTCCTCATGTTTAGATGGAACTTCTTACATTCAAGTTTGTGCCCATTCCCTCTTGTCCTGTCACTGGGCACCACTGAAAAAAGACTGGCCCCTTCCTCTTAACATCCACCCTTTAAGTATTTATAAGCATAGATCAGATGCCCCCTCAGTCTTCTCTAGACCAAAAAGACCCAAGTCCCTCAGCCTTTCCTTGTAAGAGAGAAGTTCTAGTCCCCTAATCATCTTTGTAGCCCTCTGCTGTACCCTCTCCAGCAGTCCCCTGTCCTTCTTGAACTGGGGAGCCCAGAACTGGACCCAGTGCTCCAGATGGGGCCTCCCCAGGGCAGAGCAGATGGGCAGGATAACCTCCCTGGACCTGCTGGTCACTCTCTTCCTTATGCACCCCAGGATGCCATTGGCCTTCTTGGCCACAAGGGCACATTGTCGGCTCATGGTCATCCTATTGTCCACCAGGACTCCTAGGTCTTTCTCCTCAGAGCTGCTCTCCAGCAGGTCACCCCCAACCTGTCCTGGTGCAGGGGGTTATTTCTCCCCAGGTGCAGGGCCCTACGCTTGCCCTTATTGAACCTCATCAGGTTCCTCTCTGCCCAACTCTCCAGCCTGTCCAGGTCTCACTGGATGGCGGCACAGCCTTCTGGTGTGTCAGCCACCCCTCTCAGTTTTGTATCATCAGCAGACTTGCTGAGGGTACATTCCATCCCTTCATCCAGGTCATTGATTGGTCATATTGAAGAGGACTGGACCCAGTACTGACCCCTGGGGAACACCACTTGTTATGGGCCTCCAACTAGATTCTGTGTCCCTGATCATGACCCTCTGAGCTCTGTCTTTCAGCCAGTTTTCAATCCACCTCACTGTCCGTTCATCTAACCCACACTTCCTAAGCTTATTTATGAGGATGTTGTGGAAGACTGTGTCCCCGATTCTCTGGTTAAATAAGTATCATTAAAAATTTATTGAATCCTCCACCTCTATCTTAGTGATTTACAGATAGGATCAAACTGCTAAAAATTTCACCTGCTGATAGTGAGTACGAAAGGCCTCGGGAAAAGCTCAGCACGTTCCCAAGATCAATTGATCAAGCGCTTTCAGAATCCAGCAGCAAAAACCAGGAATCTTGACAAGAGCCCTGCAACCAGAGTGCTGATGGAACACACCTTGCCATCACAGTACAGACAAAAGAGGTGAAATGCTATTATTATTTGTTATTACCAAACCCTGCATGCCTGAATGCCCATTTGTGCATGCAAACACCCGCACAGCATAAGCTTCAAGCAAAATGAAACTACAAGAGTATAAACATAAGCAAATAACTGTAACATAAATGCATAAACAAATAAAGGAGAAAAATCCCACAGCATAAGCTCTCCTCGGTAGCTTACCATCAAATAGACAGTGAAATAAAACCCTGGGATAGAGTTTTCAGCTCAAATGTTGTCTTTTCTTTCAAAGGTCACCGGAATAGACTTCCACTTTCTACACACATGCTGAGGTGTTTTAGAGCAGAGATTCCCTCAGCAAAACAGAGAATGCCTGATAACATTGAATTTCGCTGAATTTCACTGAATTTTTTAGAGTTGGAAGGGACCATATAGATCATCTAGTCCAACTCCCCTGCTGAAGCAGGATTGCTTAGAGAATGCTACTCAGGACTGCATCCAGGTGGGTCTTGAAAATCTCCAGAGAAGGGGACTCCACGACCTCCCTGGGCAGCCTGTTCCAGGGCTCTGGCACCCTCACCGTGAAGAAATTCTTTCTCATATTTGAGTGGAACCTCCTATGTTCCAACTTGTGCCCGTTGCCCCTTGTCCTGTCACTGGGAACCACTGAAAGGAGTCTGACTCCTTCCTCCTTCAACCCACCCTTCAGATATTTATAAGCATTGATAAGGTCTCCCCTCAGCCTTCTCTTCTCCAGGCTAAAGAGTCCCAGCTCTCTCAGCCTTTCTTCATAAGGGAGATGCTCCAATCCCTTAATCATCTTGGTTTCCCTACATTGGACTCTCTCCAGTAGTTCCCTGTCTCTCTTGAACTGGGGAGCCCAGAACTGGATGCAGTATTCCAGTTGTGGCCTCAGCAGTGCAGAGTAGAGGGGGAGAATGACCTCCCTCCACCTACTGGCCACACTCTTCTCTACGCAGCCCAGGATTCCGTTGGCCTTCCTGGCCACAAGAGCACATTGCTCTTAACATCTTACACATCTGTTAGTCTTTTCATGATGAAGACACGGTATGTGATTGCATTTGAACTGCTCATCGCTTTACACTGACCACCTTATACTCTGCATCCTTTTATCTCATCAGCTTTCCCATTCCAATCTAATATTACTTCTACTGCCACTATTTTTTCATTATTTACATATTTGCTTCACTTTCTCCATTACAATCACTCATATTTAATTTAGCTATTGCTGTGTATTTTGATGGACTGTTATATAAAGCTCCAGTTTAGTAAGTTTATTATATAAACAGACTGCGAATAACAAACACACTGAAATCACATGTATGTTAGGACCAGCACTACCCAATGTGTCATTGGATTACGTTGCTACTGTTGTGTATCAATTTTTTCAAGATGATCTGCATTAACATTATTTTAATTCTTAAATACTGTGACTATACTCTTCATAGCTAAACATGTTCAACAGCATTATTGTAAAACAGCCTTAAAGAGTGACAATTACATAAAATTTCCAAGTACTCCGACAACTAACATTACCAAAATGAAATTTTAAGTACTGGCATTAAGGCAACACCTCTCAACAAGAAACAATAAAGAATCAATTTGAAGAATCTGGTGCTTCATTAAGCACAGCTACCTCATTACCGGTACCAACATCAACGTAAGACATTCAGCCAGTTTGGGGTTTTTTCGTTCTGTCCGTAACTAGCAAGATCTGCTGGCAGGGCTGAACCCCCCTTTTCCTAACAGCAAAAGCAAGGAATCAAGCAGCACTGAGACCTGTCAGCGTCACAGGAAAACTCGGAACTACTTTCCCCTGATATCAGAAATCACAAGCACGCTATAGAGATCTTTGTTATTTTCTCAGATACAGTTCAACTCTAGCTTTTTTGCTTGGGCGGTAATTAAGTGAGGTAAATTTTATTCTTAGATTTTAGAATTGTATGGGGATACTCTTCAGACTTTACTATCATCCTGGGAAGTCCTAATTACACAGCTTGGCTGCACTGGCTTTAAATATTCAAAGAGAATCCTATGAGAGCAACCCATTGTCAGTTGAACAAGACTGGTAACATTTTTACTATAATCCCTGATGCCAGCACTGGATTGTGATCAACTGTGTCCAGCTCCTTTTTAGCCCAGTCTTTGACTGCAATTTTCTCTTTCACTCTTCTTTTGCAAATCAAGGCTTATTTAGTAACATACTATCTCCATGTTCAGTGCATCTTTCAGGATTTAAGCCTGAAAGCAGCTCAGCATACAAAGATTAGCGCAGGAGCATGTGCTAGAATCAACCTGCAAACCCCAAGGTCCTGGTCTTTCTTTAACAAATGAATCCACCGCAGGAAAAGTCAAGTGACAATCTTCTGAAAACATTCCTGAGGAAAATGAGAGTGGATAAAGGGTAACACATGCTAAAGAGAAGGCTGCTGTTTATTAACTAGATGTTGTAATATGCCTTCTATTTTCACAATGCAGTTGGAGTTAAAAATTTATGAGGCACACTTTCAATCAGGTGGTTAATTTCCGCATTCAGCCAATCTGATGTGTTTTAATTCAGAGGCATGTCTTCACTTACGCATCAGAATACCAAGCTCATTTCCTGTGCAGTGGAAGGTAAATAGATGCAGTGCATCAAGTTACCCCTTAAATTATGTTTCCAGGTGTTCTGTCTGACAAGGCATGATGTACAGATTAGAGTATTCTCTGTGAGCTGATTTCCTGTGATTCACAATTAAAAGCTTTGCATTAACCACTAATTAAGGCTAAAAATTTCAGACTACTTTCAGGTACACACGACTCATCTAGCTGTCATGTCCTGCTGCTGCCTGGCTGCTTCTCATTAAAAGCAGCTGCAAAAGTTGCATTACTCGCTACAGAAAGTAAATTTATACATATTTTTTTCCAAAGTTATTACATTTGTTGAGGCCTGCTCTGTTCATTAGCTAATATGACCAAACAAAAGTTTTTTGAAAAACAGAGTCTTCCTCCAAGCTGTGTCACAACTGTATTAGGAGAGTTCTTTTTAATACAGCAGCAGCAGGCATTCAAGAATAATGTCATGTGGTCAATTCCATGGGGCAACAGAAGTTCCATGTGAGTTCCAGCTGCAGAATTTGTCCTTACACAATTCAGTCGTTAAAAGACCAACAGAAACCCAAAGCTGATGATATAAGATTAGAGCCAAAGGCTTCTTTGCTTACAAGAAAAACTCTGCAAAGTTGGTTTGCACTTATGGATGTTTTCATTAAGTGAAAAGTTCATTACATTTGCACAGTTGATCAATATGCATTCCCTACAGGCTACAACCTAAAAAATATAATCTGCTCAAAGGAATTCTATCAAAAGACAATAAAGGTAAGTTTTAGTAACTTACAGCTCCATATCCTTTCCCTCAGCTTAATTAATTCGTACTTTTTACAGGAAAAGATGGGGCCTATGACAATCTTAATGTTAAGTCAGAATTACAACTCCTGTGCTTTCACAGCCAAATTTTGTAGACAAATAAGGAGCTGGCCTCGACTGCTCAAGGTTCATACATCATATGGAGTCTCAGGAAAAGAGCCTGCTGTGCAAATGAGGGAGTCCGAGGCAGACTGTATCTACCAGACATATACCCAAGACAGGCAATTATGTGCATCACACAGAAAGTATATATATATATATAGTATCAAATTAGAGTCCATCTTCTGTGTATTGTTTCTACGTCCGTACTATATATCAATATAATAGCTGTTATGCAACAGCTCCTAATTAGATTTTCTGCTTTCATCTGCCTTTCCATAGTTTAGCCTCATTAACACCACACTTGCAGATATCAAGAACAACTTCATGGAGCCTGATGCAATATAAAGACTTAAATACATGAAGCTCTGGCTGCCATCTCAGAAGAACACTCCCAGATGAAACCACTGGTTGACAGGAAAGAGTCAGATGTGTTAGTATCTTAGTTATCTTTAAACTTTAATTCATAAGTCTCCAGTATACACAGCTGCACCCAGTAAATCTAAACCACAATCCCCATGTTTTGGTTTGAGAGGTTTCTACCTACTAGCAGACCAGCTTTTTAAACTTCGTTGCAATATACATTAATCCCTTTTATAATTCTACATAACTAACGGTAGGAGATTTTGTTACCTTTTTGGCTGAGATCTTATCTTTCAGCTGCATTTTGAATGTTTAATAATAAACACGGACAAAGTGCACTTGCTGCAGTGCTGAACATTTCTTAGTGTAACGATGATCTGGAAGGTTCATTGGGACATTATATAAGCACAGTTACCATTAACTTCACACTGTTGCTTTATGTCTTTAGCAAAAATCAGTATGTACAAACATTGCAATTTAGAAATTTTTAATTAGCTGCTATTGAGTTAAAGACCATTTTGTTTAATATACCTCAAGAAAAATCTAAACAGATCTCTAAATTTTGGAGCCATGTGAGCTTTGTGATGCTTTCAGCCTAAATCTTCAAGACTGGCATTTCTAGTGCACAAAGGAACCTCTCAGAGACTTGAAAAAGTGTTAGTAAAATATCCCCCAGAATTCCCACTTACATAACTGATTCATGGTCTTCCAAGAAAGTTCAAGTAAACCTGGCAAGCTCACCATGTTACAAACAGCCCTATCAGTGCTTTGCATTTATTTGTGAGTGGAGGATTGAGAAACAAAACAGCAGAAAAAATAAATGAGCTGTTTAACTCATAGAAAGGATTTGCTTCAAGAAGTGAGTAAATTTCTGAAGGTATTAAAAGGTGCTCTCCAGAGCAGTCACTAAATCAAAACATCTCAAGTAGGAGAATCCTACAGTTGTAGAATTGTAACATACCATTCTAACCAAGGTCTGTGAAGGCCTTAGAGATTTATGACCTGCTTAAAATTTACTAAGAATGATACACCCTAATCTCTTGTCATCTCCTCCAACCCAGAAAGCAGAAACGTGGAGTGGGAGAGAGGAGAATACGGAGCAGTGCCCTTTCCTTGAAGCTGAGGAAGGAATACTTGTGTAGGGAGGAGAAAGCTGTGACTCCAAAGGAGGGTGGAGCATTAGGTAAACGCATCGAGAATATTCAAGAAAAAGGAGGTTTGTCTTTGATATTGAACAAATACCTAAAGATCAGCTGTAGGCAAATGTAGAAAAATCACATATAGGCACAGAAACACACAGTAAATTTTGTCCTGCACCACTGTCTCATGTGTTAGTTTTGCTAGTGGTCCTCTTGTGGCACATTTTGCTTATCACCATATTGTCACCACAAATAGACTGGCTACGTCCAACGTAAGTGAGAGCAGAGTACAAATCCAGTAACTTTACAGAGACAACTAGGTGTCAGGCAGAGTTTGAGTCAGAAGCCACTCTTTCTTCATCATATCCCATCCATTTTATAATCCCTTTTTCATGGAACTTACTATACACTGTATGTTTTGAAATGCCAAGTTCTCTTGCACTCCACAAAAATAGGAAACTGTAGTGTGCACACAGAGGGAGAAGGGCACAACAGAAAGCCCAGATTAATGCGTAACATTAAACAGGCAAATGCTAAAATACGATGTACATGAAAGCTTCCAATAGTGCACAGCCACATGGAAAGGTACCTCCCTACCTATCACACAGAGCTTAATTTCACAGGATCCATCTCTGTGTGCTTACACGACAGGGAACAGTGTTGTCATGGTAACTGCAGGCTCTATGGCTTTCTTTTTTTCCCCCTATTAGCAGTCATACTGAGTTTTTTGTTAGCTTCAGGATCAAGTAAATTTAGACTAATAGCACTGTTTATTTGGGGCAAAAAGGAGAAGAGAGGGTTTGTCTGAAAACACAACCAATCTTGCAGGAGGGAGAAGCAGAAGCATGGCTCAGATTAAAAAAAAACAAAAAACAAAACTTAAGGAAGAGTTATACATGGCTGTAGTCCTCAAAACAGTGTCAAGAAAGAATATCCATTAAAAACTGTCAATCTGACCCAAGTCACATTAAGGACAGAATGGGCCAAATTTCATTTTTACTCTGGTGCCTTCATTATCAATTTCAGTAGAAAAGCAGAAGAGTGGTCAGAATTTGAAAAACTTTTGAAAAGATAGTTGATTTTAAAATTATTTTTGTAAATGAGGATGTTTTTCAAAGAAGTTTGACCCTAAGTTACCTTAATAGCCAACATATTTGTAGATTTGATTTTATATACAGGAAAAAATTAGCACTTTTAAAACAAAGAAAAGAGTGCCTCACACTATACTTCCCTTATTTTTGTCACAGAAGAGTAACTTGCAGACTAATGAAACACTATATGTTAGAAGACGATCAGAAGAAGGCCTGGAAATCACAATGCATACAGTTTAACCTTATCCCTAACAGCATTTGAAGGATTACCTCAATGACCAAGTCAATGATTTCCTATTAGTCTTGCCCCTTTCTGCACCCCATTTGCACAATATACACCAACTTGACCCAAAGTCACGTAATGCACAACAAATGACAGAAGAATTCATTAGACAATGCTTGCAGTGGACAGGCTGTGGAGATGGTAAGGGGCTATAATACATCCCCATGACAAGTACGGAGCGAATTAAGTAATCTTGTCAATCTAAAGATTTATGTATTTTTCTCTTTTATACATGCAAGGGTTTACTCAGCAGTTAGAAAATGCGCTTAATAAAATTATACTCTATGCATTCCACGTACCCATGATACTTGATGCCTCTGCACCATATAGTAATATTGCCAACTCTCCTGGCAGAAACAAATAGAGAGCATGATTCTGATACCAGTATGACAGCATAGAAACTTCCAGAAGGTATCTCAACTACGTTTTGTTGTTCCAAAGTGTATCTTATTTGCCAGATGATGATGTAAGAGAGTGCTAAGAGATTCTCTTTCGTTTTTTTAAAAGTCAAACCTATTTCAAAAGCATTTTATCCAATTCTTTCATACTGCATTCTTGGTGACCGTTAATCAAATCTCAACTTCATTCTTTCCCAGTTCCTTGCACCTTTTAATTATATTGCTTTTCTTATTTTTTTTTAACAGAAGTGTTTTGGATGCTTTTAAGATCTCTCCCATGTCTCAGGTTTTCAACTTTACCTCCCCTACTCTCTAAAACATTAGATCTCTAAAACCACTGTCCTTTCTTGCTACCCACCAATAAAGCTGACCTTGCTCAAAAGCATTCAAAGTGCTTTGGCCACCATCAGTGGAATGTAGATGTGGAAGTACTTGGAAGTACTTCCAAATTCATGTTCACATAATCGAACAATTGCTATCTAACAAAGAGAAGGCATAATAACTTCTATAGATATGTCAGGGATAAAGGCAAGACTAGTGAAGTTGTGGGCCATCTCCGGAAGGAAACGGGAGACCTGGCCTCCCAGGATATGGATACGGCTGAGCTACTGAACAACTTTTTTGCCTCAGTCGTTATCGGCAAGGCCTCCAACCACACTGCCCAAGTCACGGAAGGCAAAAACAAGGGCTCTGCGAATGAAGAACAGCCCACAGTAGGAGAAGATCAGGTTCGAGGCCTCTTAAGGAACCTGAAGATGCCTAAGTCCATGGGACCTGACAAAATCCACCCACAGGTCCTGAGGGAGCTGGCGGACGAAGCTGCTAAGCTGCTTTCCATCATATTTGAGAAATCGTGGCAATCTGGCGAAGTTCCCGCTGACTGGAAAAAGGGGAACATAACCCCGATATTCAAAAAAGGAAAAAAAGAAGACCCAGGGAACTATAGGCCAGTCAGCCTCACCTCTGTGCCTGGCAAGATCATGGAGCAGATCCTCCTGGAATCTCTGCTAAGGCACATGGAAAAAAAGGAGGTGATTGGAGACAGCCAACATAGCTTCACCAAGGGCAAATCTTGCCTGACAAATTTGGTGGCCTTTTACAATACTGCCACAGGCTTGGTGGACAAGGGCAGAGCAACAGACATCATCTACTTGGACTTATGCAAAGCATTAGACACTGTCCCGCACGACATCCTGGTCTCAAAATTGGAAAGTCATGGGTGTGATGGATGGACCACTCGGTGGATAAGGAACTGGCTGGATGGCCGCACTGAAAGGGTTGTGGTCAACGGCTCAATGTCCACGTGGCGGCCAGTGATGAGTGGTGTTCCTCAGGGGTTGGTACTGGGACCAGTGCTAGTTAACATCTTTGTTGGAGACATGGACACTGGGATAGAGTGCACCCTCAGCAAGTTTGCTGATGACACCAAGCTCCGTGGTGTGGTCGACACGCTGGGGGGAAGGGATGCCATCCAGAGGGACCTGGACAGGCTGGAGAGGTGCGCTCGTGCAAATCGCATGAAGTTCAAACAGGCCAAGCACAGGGTCCTGCACCGGGGACGTGACAATCCCAGGCACAAATAGAGGTTGGGCAGAGAATGGCTGGAGAGCAGCCCTGAAGAGAAGGACTTGGGGGTGTTGGTGGATGAGAAGTTCAACACGAGCCAGCAGTGTGTTCTGGCAGGCCAGAAAGCCAACTGCATCCTGGGCTGCATCAAGAGAAGTGTGGCCAGCAGGTCACGGGAGGTGGTTCTACCCCTCTACTCTGCGCTTGTGAGACCCCACCTGGAATATTGCGTCCAGCTCCAGAGTCCACAACACAGGAAGGACATGGACCTGTTGGACCAGGTCCAGCGGAGGGCCACGAAGATGATCAGAGGGATGGAGCACCTCCCCTATGAAGACAGGCTGAGAGAGCTGGGAGTTCAGCCTGGAGAAGAGAAGGCTCCGAGGAGACCTCATAGCAGCCTTCCAATATCTGAAGGGAGCCTACAGGAGAGCTGGCGAAGGACTCTTTATCAGGGAGTGTAGTGACAGGACAAGGGGTAATAGTTTTAAATTGAAAGAGGGGAGATTTAGATTAGATTTCAGGAAGAAATTCTTTGCTGTGAGGGTGGTGAGACCCTGGCCCAGGTTGCCCAGGGAAGTTGTGGATGCCCCATCCCTGGAGGGGTTCAAGGCCAGGCTGGATGGGGTTTTGAGCAACCTGCTCTAGTGGAGGTGTCCCTGCCCATGGCAGGGGGGTTGGAACTACATGATCTTTAAGGTCCCTTCCAACTCTAACCATTCTATGATTCTATGATAATGCCCAGTCATGCATAGTGCTGTGTGCCTAATGTTTGCAGAAATAGCATTTATAGTGACCGCAGGAGTGCGAGAGGGGGGTGGTCTGTGGGTTTCATGCTATACCTTACTGCCCAATTTTGTAAACTCAAAATGCAATAAATTGTAAGCCAAGGCTAGAGTAGTCGGAGTACCACACTTGTGTCTATCAGAAAGATAGCTACTTTAAAACAAACAATTCTCCCCCTCCTAAAAAAATCCTTTTATCAAAAAGAAGCAGCTAAAAAAGAGGGGGTATTATCTGTGTTTCAAAGAAATGTTTATGAGACAATGAACTGAAGCGCCCTGGTATATTTACACTTTTACTACCAGGAAAAAAAATGTGCAAACTTGTTCTGATTAGTACCTCCAATCCCCATTTTTCTGGGGAGCCCAGTTCTCACTAGCAAAGGTTACTGGCAGCATACTAATTAAGCTGGTATGGCCAAAAGCCAATCAGGAACCCAAGTAAGTATTTAAGAGATTTTCTCCTTGATTGAGCAATAGGGTCCTTCAGCTCCACTTGGGCTCAGTTCAGCTTCACAAGCCTCACTCTGCAGGGCTCTGCTGTTTCTTGTAGTGTAGAGTCCAGGCTCCTTCAGTGCGGGTTAACCAGTGTTTCTGACTCACTGGCACTGAATTCAGTACAGTAGCTTTGGAATGAATTTGCCTTCTAAACATCTAATTTCTTATACAGACGTTGAGAGGGGAAAGAAAAATTATAATTACTTTCCCATAAAGTTAAAGTGACACTACTCAATTCCATATTGTTCCCATTGGTGAGAAACACCTTCTTTAAATATTATTACAGAAATTAATATGATCATTTACTCATTTTTGTAATTTAGCATTTTTAACGACTCTTTACCAGACGGGGCCATTTCAATTCATGTGGGAGAGAGAACACCTTTGGGAAGTGCAAGATTAACTTTAAAAAAAAAAAATCTAGCGGTGAAAGAGTTGTTCATTTGCAAATAGCAAATTTAGAACTTGAAGCAATACTGGGTGCAAATTTATGCCTTTTTCTATTATCCATTTCTTTTTAAGAGTTAGAATAGTAGGCAATAGCGTTCACTTGCTTCCATAGCTACTGTAGTTCCACATGTAGAATAGTGTGCTATATTTAAACATCAATGTATTTCAGACTTAATAAAGAGGATATGGTGGCAAGTGAACATGAATGATAAATAAGACAATTTCTTCAGATGATTGACTTTGGAACAGTCTATGAAACATTTGGATGACAGGAGGCCAAGTAAGTACCGTATCCACATTTCAACACAAGATGATCTATAAGCCTCCAGAAACAACTAGAAAAAAGCTCAAACCCTGCTCAGGCACCTTCATCAGTTTCTTTTCCATGCTAAAACTCTGACTAAAGGCTAAAACCATGCCTTCTTGTTATCTAGGAAGGCTGGGACCAGTCAACTAATAAAGCTTGTATTATATAACCACATCCTTTTAAAATTCAGAATAAAGATTCCTGTTCTGCATATCACTGATCCTCTTACCTACATTGCTTTTTGGTTTGTGGGTGTTTGGGTGTTTTTTTCTAAATCATTAGGAAATCTAGATGTATGTGTCACATGGGAGTTACACATCTATATGTTAGCAGTGACCTGAGCAGCATGTTCTTATCTTTCTCCTACAAAACCATTTCTTTCTACAGCTAAGAAAAAAACAACTGTAACAACTTTACCTCATTTTTAAGATGAAACACCATGTACAGTTTTAAAACTGAATGCTAGAACACTTAATACTTAAGAGGCACTCAAATTATGTAAAACTAGATATACAGAAAATACTGAATAGAAGACCTAGTCATCTCTGGCATTTTCTTACCCAAATTACTGTTAGACCAGACTGATTATCACACTGAGATTTGACTGCAAATACCTGACTGCAAACACCACAAGCTATTTGTAAGCACTTCTGGGTTTTATATGTAAAGATTTCTTTTCATATACATGCTAGTCTTCAATGTCTAAATTATTATGCCCAAAGTCATTCAATAGAACTCCTTACAACATGTTATTTCATAGCTTGGCCCAATCATATGCTATATCAAAATAAGATTTGGTAAAGGCAGTACAGGAAATAAAGGAAATAAGATTACACTAATTCGAACACTGAATAAAGAATGGAATGACTGTCTTAATTCAGGCAATTTGAATTATTAATGAACTGTTTGCATCTGTAGAGATTTACTCTATTAGAAAGATTTCCTCAACCATCTGGATCAGGAAATTGGGACCTCGACTTCTGAAAGGTCAGCTGCAACAAGCTGGAAAGGGCTGCTCTTTTCCAAGCTTACTTCTTTGACTCAAACAAAATTACCAGGAAATCCATCCTTCTAAGCGGGTAATAAAGCACCACAGTAAAAAGAGTGGGATACTGAGATAGCAAGCTAAACACATGGTTCCAAAATTATTCTCAAATACCTTAAGATGGCATTTCTACCACTGAAATACTGTAGCAGTAGAGCAACAGGCACAATGTCACTTTTGTGTGTGTCTGTCATCATTCATTAATAAACAGTCCCAGTAAGAAAGAGGTCCCACTTTCTCCTGCAGCTGGCACCCTCACCTTTTTGCTCGAAACAAGAATATTTGTTGTAAAAGTTCATAGGTTGTATCAGTTTTAGTCAGTCCATTAACCACTTTGAGAACAGAGAGAATGCTTTTCATTCGTGAACAAATGTGGACTTTATTTGTTCATTCTTCACACTGGAGAATTCTAAGACTTTCAGCATGTAAAATCACTCAGAATATGTAAATAACTTGATTTATGGATTAGTAGACCTCTAGGCTTACAATAATAATCTAATTTGTTCTCTTTACATAGCAAATTCTACTTAAAGAACTGCACTATTTGTCAATATCCAAATTTGACTGAGACTTCCCATGAGAAATTATTGCCAACACGGCCAAAATAAACCACCAGTCCTTCTCATTAGGTATTTCATCCCTTTAATCTCGCTTAATTATATCTTTTATTAAGTCTTTTATTTATTATTTTTGACCTCTCTGCATGCCATTCTTTTGGTAATTTGCCAGTCTTCCTTACAGACAGTTACTTCCAGTTCAAAAAATTCTCTTCTTCCTCCTAATGTTACTTTTTCCTTTTAAACTGAAACCAATATTCGAGTCTTACTTCGTTTTGGAATTGCAATGAGAGAGACAACTCCCTTCTACAAAGCAAATAAATATTACAGAGAATCAGGTAAAGAAATAGAGGTGATCTCTCAGGGGTTCAAAATGTTGTTTTTGAAGCCCTGATGTTAAGATCTGCACTCATGACCAGAGGCTGTCTCTTCATGAGACTATATCAGATACTATTAGAAAAAAGACAGGTAAATACAATACACACAGAGAGTACTGTAAGTCAGAATAAGCAACAATATTTAAAAGAAATCCAGTGCCAAACTTCAGAACTTTACATACAAAAGTTAATAAATATCTCCTGCATATACATCTCACCAGCTGCTCAAACATCCTATGCCCTGTAATCATGCAACCCTCAGAAGGGATGCATATAATCAGAAAATGTTGTCATTCATGTAGGCATA
Source organism: Numenius arquata (assembly GCF_964106895.1). Taxonomy (NCBI): domain Eukaryota; kingdom Metazoa; phylum Chordata; class Aves; order Charadriiformes; family Scolopacidae; genus Numenius; species Numenius arquata. Next base: position 1,319,144 of record NC_133588.1, read on the forward strand.
CCAGTTGGTAAATGTACATCAAATGTACCATAAGAGAGTTCTACTACCATCTGCACTAGAAAAAAATAATAATCACTTTTTGTGATGCTTTAAAGTCAGCTGGCTAATGATACATGGATAACTTTCCCATCCGTATTGTAAAAACCTATTATAGCTAAAGGATCCTGCACATTCAAGCATTGCAGCTTCTAAAACTATTTAAACAGAAATCTTGCAAGTAAGACAATCAGAAGATAGTGACAGATGGTATTAGCAGTCCAGCATCACTGGGGCTTAAAGTAACCACTTCCCTAATAGAGTTCCCCCACATCTCATCCTACCCCACTGCATCTTTTAAGCACCTATTAAATGACACAGCAAGTCTCATTATACTCTTGGCAAACCTTTTCCATCAAATCAAGTATAGTATTCCCAACAGTAATCAGAAGTTGTTTCCAAGCCTGGACTCACCAGCACATTTGTCATATGTAACAGACACCTTAGATTTTCCTGATGAGTGCAAGTCACAAAAGGCAAATAAACTACATTACGTTTGTTTTGCACTTTCAGCTGCATCACTCACTCGACGCTGCCATTTGTTTTCTGCCATGACTGAGACAGTCCACACTTAAACATTTTCCTCTTATAATATTCTTAAAACAAACAACCCACAAAATAAAAAAATCAAACCCAACCAAAAAATAAATTTTTACCACCAATATGTTTGCCTTTCTACCATTCATGTGAGACGTTTACTATTCCTTCATAAATTTCAGCAATGCCTGTAGAAGAGGAAAGCTGCAGGAGAAACACAGGAGATTCCTGCTGGAAAAGAACTATACAACAAATGATGGCATCTTCAGAGTTGTAGGTATTTATCTTTGCTAAGCAAAGCATGAAAAAGGTATGTGGCAAAGCACGGTCTTTAAAGCAGTTTTCAGTAATCAGATATCAAAGGTTTTACTTTCTACTTGATGCATAATTCTTGACATTTAGCGGTATGGTTTTGTTCTACCATCAAGTTCTACAAATCCTAGATGGAATTACTGAGTACCTCATGCACAGTCCATAGCAATCAGGGCTTTACAATTAATATTTCTGAAACAAACTGTGCTTGAATTACTTTAGAAACTGCTTGTAAAAAACGTGGCATAAGCAAAATGGAACGTACAACTGAGTTACCTCAAACACTTGTCAGAAAGCCTTTGCACAGTTCCACACCAACCTCTACAGAAGACTGGGTCATCTTACACAGTCACCATTTGAATTGTGTAAATGAACATATGGCACGAAAGTGATAAAACAAAACAACAACTGCTTTTTATTGTGCCTCTGAGCTACTTTGTTCTGAAGCAGCCAGCCAAAAAGACAGACATACTCTTCTCCTTATTAGTTTTCAGACACACTGAGTCAACATTTTCTATATGAACACAGAAAAAAGTTAACTGTGCAGATACATCTTAAATCTGCAGGTATGAGTAGAACGCATTAACTTCCCAAAGGCTTCCAAAAATTCATTTATTTACAGTATTAATACCTAAGGTATGTTTCCAAAGTTTATTTAGTATGAATATCCCTAAACAAAGTTTAATGTTCTACAACACATCAGAAGTTTCAGGCCTTTTTTTTTTTTAAAAAAAAAATAGCCATTTTTCTTTCCAGCATTCAGCAGCCAGCTACAGGTATCTCCAGCAATGTGCTCAGCACCCTTTTCTCTCAGCAGCAGTGTGTAGCATGGTGCACTGCAGATGATTATTGTAGTTTTGCAGAGAGATCTTTACTGCAACGAGTTCCTGCTGTACTGACGGAGAGAGTACACGCAACTCCCTCCGAATGCTGACTGCATGAGAAGACAGAACCTTCCAAGACCTACCAGGGAACACATATCCTGACTTCCCTGCGCTGAAGATCTGGCTCCAAACAAAGTTTGCCACATTATTCTATTAACATAGGGGACAGAGTGTATCCTCAGCAAGTTTGCTGATGATACCAAACTGGGAGGGCTGGCCAACACCCCAGAGGGCTGTGCCACCATCCGGCGTGACCTGGACAGGCTGGAGAGCTGGGCAGAGAAGAACCTAATGAGGTTCAACAAGGGCAAGTGTAGGGCCCTGCACCTGGGGAGGAAGAATGCCAGGCACCAATACAGGTTATGGGTGGCCCTGCTGGGAAGCACTTCTGAGGAGAAGGATCTGGGGGTCCTGGTAGATAGTAAACTATCCATGAGCCAGCAATGTGCCCTTGTCACCAAGGGGGGGCCAATGGGATCCTGGGCTGCATAGGGAAGAGTGTGGCCAGTAGGTCGAGGGAGGTCATTCTCCCCCTCTGCTCTGCACTGCTGAGGCCACAACTGGAATACGGCGTCCAGTTCTGGGCTCCCCAGTTCAAGAGAGACAGGGAACTACTGGAAAGAGTCCAGCATAGGGCAACATAGATGATTAAGGGATTGGAGCATCTCCCTGATGAGGAAAGGCTGAGAGAGCTGGGACTCTTTACCCTGGAGAAGAGAAGGCTGAGGGGAGACCTTATCAATGCTTATAAGTATCTAAAGGGTGGGTTGAAGGAGGATGGAGCCAGACTCTTTTCAGTGGTTTCCAGCGATAGGACGAGGGGCAACGGGCACAAGCTGGAACATGGGAAGTTCCATTCAAATATGAGGAAAAACTTCTTTCCGGTGAGGGTGCCAGAGCCCTGGAACAGGCTGCCCAGGGAGGTGGTGGAGTCCCCTTCTCTGGAGATCTTCAAGACCCGCCTGGATGCCGTCCTGAGTGATGTGCTCTGGGCAACCCTGCTTGGGTTGGATGATCTCTAGAGGTCCCTTGCAACTCTGACAATCCCGTGATTCCATGAACATCAATAGGAATCACACAGGTGAAGATTCACATCAAGTCCTGCATACATACATTTCTGATTTCAACAACTAATGCCAGCATACCAAAGGTAAGAATAGTTCTCTAGCCAGGGATTAGTGAGAGAAAAATCATATATAAATGATTATGAATACATAAATAATTTGGCTATTCAAATAAGGCTTTAATGAAGAAAAAGTTTCTGCAATGCTACTAATACAGGTGTTTTTTATCTTATAAACACCCACCTCTGCCTCAGCAGGTCAATTTAAGGCAACATGCACCAATCTTTGTAAACTCAAGAGCTACAAACAGTTTTCTTGAAAACAAAACAAAAGCCCTCCCAGCAGCCTACTTTTATAAAGATTCCACAGCTACTTGTGTGTGTAAACATTCCAGAACACATTCCATTATCAAGTTCTTGAAAAGATTTGAAGAATAAAAACAAAACCAAATGAGATTCTCAACTCTAGTAGATTGGTGTTTCCTCACAAAACCATGACTATGCTGTCGGACCCCAAAAATAGTAATTTCTGACTCTGACGAGTACTGCAATATAGACAACCTAATGCTCCATAAACTACTTCTAATTCAAAACTTTCAACTTTAATACCAGACAACAAGAACCTTGTGTATTTCCCAATAAACATATTGCTTTCTAATTTTAAAGACCTATTTGAAAATCATTATGCAGCAACCTTTTCTCCTCAGTGGGATTCGACAACAGATTAGCAGCAGTTAAAAACCTGAGATTTGTACCCTGCGGTTAAGCAAAGGAAAAAGCCATGCTGGTTACTAATATTTTGGTCAAATCTGACTTTAAAGAAAATAAGAAGCTTGGGACTACTGACTGTGATTTAAGTACTAGTCTACATGGGACAAGTTCAACCTTTGCAATAATAGGACAAATTTTTGATGACAGGTTCTAGAATCATTCTAAGACTTTCTGCAGAGGAACAGTTGGACATACAGAAGTCACGCTGCTAATCACTGCAGCCCTTTGTGAACTGGATTCACACAGAAGCGAATCCAATTTCCTGCTGACATCTCTAGCAATTACATTTGGCTTTATACATGAAACACCTGCAAATTTTACTGTGAGTATGGCTGAGCCGATTATTTTAACTTGAGCCCACAACATCTGTGAATTCTTGTGAGATTTTATAGAAAAGCCTATACACACAAACATTATGGTTTCTAAACACAAAAAAGTCCTTAAAAATTGTGAGCTTATTGTGAAGATGTCTGGAAAACTTCAACAGTAAAATAAAGCAACCTAAAGCGAAGCCGATTCTGTTGTTTACAAAAATACTTAGAAATAGTTCTCATTTTTCTATCTATGTTCAGGAAACGGGCTTCAAATTTCTCTTCTTTTCATGGCTGTAAAGTGAACAGTAACAGCAATATGTTACTGTAGTCCTAAAAGCATTATCAAAGCCCTTTTTATTGTGATGGATAGATTTCCTTTCCAGATTTTATTTCAGAAGGGATCGGATGTGTCCAAAGAAGTGATCCTCACTATGCCACCTCTTCTCTCCGGGCAAACAGCCTCTAGGCAACCCCTGCGCCCCAGAGAGCTGCCTCTAGTCCAATTCTTTCTTTTCCTTGTGCCTGGTTGGGTCCAGCTGCTGGGCATCCACGCTGATTTAAGATCCACTTTTGGCTTCAAGGTTTGCTATTTGGACCATTCTGATCTCTTTCCCTTGGAAAGCCTCTATTCAAATTGTCAAGTCTTTGGGACACACCTTGTCTTTCATACATCCTTATAAAAGTTAACAGGAATTACTCTGGCCGGGTAGCAGCTAGAAATTATGGAAAAGAGACAGAAGGAAAAAAAAGGGAAAAACAAAAAGTATCTGATAAAGAATGAAACAAACTGTAAGATAAATTAAATGCAAAAAAGTAATTAGAAACATTTCCCAAAGAAAGCAAACACAACTATACTCCCCCCCAAAACACTCGGCACGCTATAGGATTCAAAAGACAGCCCGCACTAAAAAAGCACAAAAGTGATGCCAGAAAGATGAGAGGATTCTTCACGTAAGTGACAGGAGAGCTAAAACATGCAGCGTAAAGCCTGTGGGAAAGAGCAGATCTGTTCCCCCTTCCCCACTTCAGGTCTTGCAATTACTCAGAACTGCTCGGTTACATCCCCAGACTAATGTTTAGATTCTGGTTCTGTCTGTGGCTCTTCCTCCCAGGCCCCTGAGATTTCGACACCACATTTTTCCCCTCTCTATCCCACTGCCTTGCCATGTGTTCTTGCCAGCCTGAAGACAGACAAGACAGACTTTTTGGAGCAGATACTGCTTTCTTTTTCTTTTTTTTCTTTTTTTTTTTTTAACACTGGTGAAAATTTACTAGACTCTAACAGATCTAACTATTAATAAAGTGCCCAGAACCAAGATTTTGGCATGGTTCGGTATTGCAGGAGACATCGATCACACCTTTATCATGACGATGCAGTCATCTGAAAATACATTTGGGTTTAGGTTTTAAAAGAAGTCTAAAACATGCAAGATTATGTCTTCTGTGAACTCCTGTGGAAAGCTCTGTATGAAATTATTTTCTCAGGTCAGTAAAAGGTCTAAAATACTGAAATATTGCCTCAAAAGTGGAAAATTTTCAACTTAGTATCTGCCCCCTCCATCTTTATTTTAGTTCAAAGTCATTAGCTTAATTTGAAATAATCACATTTCAATTTTAGGAGTTTTCTTCTCCAGAAAATAACTGAAAAAAAAGATTTTTAATGAAAACCCTAAATATTTTACATTGAAAATATAAAAATGTAAAGTTACATTAATTTTGGTTCAAAGTTGTTTTTTCCTGAGGTGGGAGGTTAATGAAATACAATCCTATTTGGCAAATGATTTTGTTTTCAATTAATCCATGTTTTGACAATCATGGGTTATGGAGAAAAAAATCATCAGGAAAGTCTATTTCCTTTGTCTACAATATTCTTCAGTAGGAACTGGTGATGATTCAGAGTTTGCATAATCAGATTTTTAATTTACACAGAGGTTTCAGCCTCTTAGGGGGAAAAAAAAAAAAAATTGCCTGGAGTGAAGAAGCCATACAAAGACCCTAACACTGCTTATCCTGTGGCACTTGCCTCAATATGGTAGAAGGCAAAGGTCACTGGAAAAAAATCCTGCTGGATTTTTAAATGCACAATAGAATTTGGTGCAGAAGAAGCACGCAGGGCCAATAACCCAGAGGTCAATGGACTAAAACCATTCTCTGCTATTATTTAGCACCCTGCCATGGCACCAGGCCTAAAGCCTGGCTCTTGGGTACAACTCGGGCACCAGTTGAGGTCCCACCTTCACTCAAACCAACATCATTATATGATCATTTGCAACATTTCTGGATATGGAAGCACAGCAGATTGTGGGGGTTCGTGTTTTCGCAAGGTATTAAGGAGAGAACAACCTGTCCTCTTTCAAAGCAGAGAGTCCTGAGTAGGAAACATATCAGAGGAAACTACAGAGTTCATATTGCCATTTTAAGCTGAACCTAACTTCTGTGAAGGTACAAAGTGCTGCAGCTGAAAAGGCAGTCTCCTCTCCATGTCCTGCATTCCTGCCATCTGCTTGTGTTGGGTCAGTGCGGAGGGAAGGCAGACCTGCACAGACAGCAGCACTGTGACATTACATTGGTTAAGACGTACCATGAAACCACCCTCAGTGATAACCAAACAGTGCTCCCAGCTAAGCATGGTATGTTGATATTTGGCTTAAAGTCATTCAGTCTGCACTTTCCCCACTCCCTCTCCAATGATTTGACTTCCAACACTGGGGGCCAAGGCGAGGACCTGGATTCAAGGTGAAATGGTAATTGCTGCTTGTCTCAACCGTGCAAAGGCTGGGAAGACACAGCTATCAAGTACCAGGTCATCATCATCAGGTGAATAGTCAAATATTTGGGCCAACAGACCAAGTTTAGATTTATACTTCACATATACGATTAGCGGTACAATTCCATCTTGATACTGCATGGATACTAATGACATTGTTACAACTGCAATTATACAGTTTGCTTTACTGCATACAAGTTCCCTGCATATTAAATTTCCTTACTGAGCAATAATATATTTTGTTTATTCAATGATGTATGCACCACCAGTCTTCTTATTAGTTGGTGTTATTACAGCTGCCAACCACTTGGACTAGTAGTAAACAGTTATCGCATCATCATTTTAATGGATGGGAACTCAGGTTTTACTGTACGTGCCCAACAACTACCATAAAACAACAACTGTAGCATACTAATGAGCCATGTTACTACCGGCTGTTCTCAGAGTTTGGTTATTCACAATCACCTTCATTTAGGTTGAACGTCAGGATTGTTCAGCACCAACTCTGTTCAGAAGGCACTGTACCTGCCTAATTAAGTGACCTTTTTACTTTGCATAACTCACCTAAGAATTATTCAGTTAAAAAAGCTTAGCGTGTTTGCAGATTAATGAAGGAATTGTCCCCCAAACAGGTTTCACCATACATTAGAATATTAAAGTCCTTAGTGGCCTCTCCGTACTCATACGATTACAGGAAATTCAGTTTGGAAGGGACCTCAGGAGACCTGTAGTCCAACCTCTGGCTCAACGTAGGGTCAGCAGTGAGGTCAGACCGGGTTATTCAGGGTTTTATCAAGTCTCAATTCCTGTCAGTAATGAGAACAAGGATAAATATAAGTGTATTTGGTCCACACATACAAACATTCTTTGAGCTAGCACAGTAGAGGCAAACCTCAGTGCCAGGAGCACAGTGCAGAAAAATCTGAGCCGGATCCACATGATCCAGGTTGATTCAGAAAGCCCTCTGTGGGCTGAGCTGATTAGTTTCAGCACAGCTTACAATGAAATGACGCCAATATTTCTGGTCTTCAAGCTAGGAAGCATGCATAGAACTTGGACATTTGTTCCTCTTCCTTAAAACTATTAGCTAGGGCCATCAAGAAAAGTGCTTGTCCATTTTTTTCAAACTTATGAATAAAACAAAAGTACGATTTCTTCAGGAAACAAATACGCAGTTAACTCAGCCTCTTTCCTTGGCCTGGTTCTTCATGCAGTGTTACTCAAAAAGACCAGGAAACAGAGGGAAAAAAACCCCAAACATGTCTAAAGAAGATGTAAGGTTAGTGCTTGATGTTTCAAGCTTTCTTTAGTCCTCTCTTGTTTCTGCATAAGTAAGATTATTGTTTCTTAACCAGCAGTCAGATTTATATAACAAAAAATTACTGAGAAATAAGTAAACATAATTTTCATCAAAGTTAATACAAGAATCATTAACAATCTAACATTTGAAACATTTTAGAACAGTCTGTGTGTAAAACATCTAAGTATGTAACTTTTTCCCCTTACAGGCTGAAAGAAATTAGATTTCCTAAAACAGATGCAGAAGTAAATTTTGGTGTGTATAGCACACAAATAATAATGACGCTGATAGAGAATAGTAGATACAGGACTTTGCTGGTAGGGACTAAATACAAGAGCTAAAGTTGCAGAAGAGGCAGAAGGGATAGATCTTCAAGTTTCTTGCTGCAGTTCACAAGATTAAAATTTAAGCATCCCAGAGTGAAAATGAGCAAAATTTATATTCAAGTATTTCTGGCTGTTCAAATTTAGTCTCCTGTTAAAGCTCTATTAAGAACCTTTCAGAGGCAAACAATGGGCTTTTCAAAAATAAGACAGCAAATCTCTGATAAAAAGAGGCAACTTTGAGTCAAACAAATGAAGATTATTAAACATCTTTTTCATAACTGAAAGCATGAAAGACTTTTTTCTTCTTAAAAATGTAAGAATTTACACAGCTATCAGTCAATAAATATCAGTAGATTTAAGGGAAAGCATTTAGCAGCTCTGTATTTTAAATTGGTTCATATGTGTCTGAAATAATCCAACTGCATTTCACTATTTTTATATTTAAAATAACAAAGTTCCTTTGTATATATATTTTTAGGTGACTGCCAATTCTAAGAAGTAATTATATTTCACATAGATAGAGTTATAAAAGAAGTTATATAATGAAAACACCTTCACTAGAAACTGAAGGTAAAGTCCTTCCTGCTTTTACTAAGTCTGAACAACAAACCTCCACCTGAACACAGTAAAATAAGAGAATCCACCAACCCTGACCTATGGGCTCAGAAACTATAGCCAAGGAATTGCTTCAGGGCCGCTGCTACTTCAGCCTACTGGCTGGAAAACCACCAAGCCTCTGAGCCTTCCCTGCAGCGTTTTAAAACCAGAGGCAGAGAAGACAAGAAACAGCAAAGTAGAGCATCAGCTGCCGGACAGGGGCTGCGCACTCTCCAGTAGTTTCAATTTCTGATTAATTTTTAGACTAAACGTCTACATGCATCCTGTCACTACAAGCTAAAAAGTTATTACCAGAAGTTATTAGCCACAACCTTTTTCCCTTTGAAGGCAGCAGGAAACAACTTCCATCAGTGTAATGGGGGCAAGAAGAACAGCTGCTGCTATTGTTGCTAAATCTCTTCAGTGCTCAGTTCTTGGCCCACTCCTTAGAAGAAACCGTTGAAGAAAATTAGGCAGTTTCTGCTCAGGTTCACTACCACGCTGGCTCCTAACCAATTGCCAACCAGACAAATACAAGTTAGATATTTGAGGTCCATGAGAAGCTTTCCCCTGTTGTGACCCATTTGCTACCTGCAATCTATGAGAACAGAATGCAGTCCATGAAAGGATCACAAAACTTGAATAAAAAAAATGAACACCTTCCGTTCAACACATATTCATAGACATGATAAAATGGGAGGGAGGAATGAAGACGTAAAAAATATTCAAGCATTAGCCCCATTTTTTAGTAAAGAAAAGCCTTTGTGATTAGATTACAAAGTAGCACATACAGATTTTTCTTTCAATAAAGTAACATGACTCATGGCTTTTTATTTTTACTTTTCTATAATCAGTAAGATCACTTTAGATTAAAGAAGGTTCAGAAACACTACAATAAAGAATGATGTCTGCAGGTTTATAGCATACACAAAAATGCCTGTGTCGCATGTGCTGTTTGATCCCTCATACAAATAAAGCAAGAAACAGAAGGCATTTGAGCCCGAGAAACCAAACTTCTGACACTGCCCAGGTCCTTCAGCAGGATGTGTGCCAGACAGTAATATTAACCTTTGTATACTTTAGGAGAAATTGTTCCACCCCAACAGAGGTCTTCAAGTAAGACTGTGTATTATACACATGAAGCTAAGTAGTGGAAGAGGTACCATATTTCCCTGAACAAAACCTTAAATAATATCTTCTTTACTTTCAACTTCCAATGTAGTTTTTCTATATGCAATTCATTTTGGACTCTGGATTGTTTTTACTGCTATTACAAACAATACTACTAAAGTCACTTCCCTTGGTGTACAAAAATGTCCTAAATTTCCCCACTCAGTCCCTTTGAATTCTTATATATGAAAAATTCATGCAAAGAAAACCATGTCTAGAATACAAATTGTGGAATTAGGTAATTGTGAAAAAACTCTATTTAACTGCACTCTCCCAGGTCTAAGTATTCCAGCGGAAATTGGCATGTAACTAGAAAGGAACAGACAGAAAGCAGTCTGGAATTATAGATTCCATCCTATCCCAGAAGCATTTACTGATGCAACTTTTCAAAGGGTTGAGACTGACTTGCAAGCATTAGGCAGAGACAGCACTATCTCTGTAATGGAGGCATGTTCCTACCATTACATGTTGGTTTTTGTAATTTTATGGATCTTTTATAAGGTCGTGCCCCTCCCACAGTAAAGCAATGAAAGCGTATTAGTTAAGGTATCGACTGAATATACAATTGAGAGAAAGGGTCCCCCTATATTCCTCAAGTTAATTCCCTTTAGTTTAGTGAAACCAAGTTATGCACCAGGTCACATATTATTATTATTATTATTATTATTATTATTATTATTACTACTATCACTATAACTTCTTATATTATTGCATAACATTATATATATGCACTCCTTATGTTGTTCAGACTCCAATTATACAAGTTGATTCAGAGAGACTGTATAGAAATCGTCTACCACATGTAGTTATTACTGTGCTATGCCTAAAAGATTTAAAGGGCTTTATAGCTTATATAAAATGGTCAAAACCATTCAACTCATCCCACAAACAACAAGGAGCACAGATTTTCTGGAAGATGTCAGTAATTGTGCAAAATTTTTGCATTTTACTTGTAGAAATGGGAAGTAATGAAGGAGCTCTCTAGGTAACTAGCACTCTCACAGTTTCTATGGATGCAATTAGTATCTCAATGCAGCTACACAATTGCTCAATCCAAAACAAGCCTGTAAAATCTTAAAACCTAACATACTATTTTTTACATTCAGTATTTTATCCTCCTGAAAAGGCTGCATTAACACAAACTGGGACTGGAGTCTAAACTAACAGACACAAGAAACTTAAAAAAAAGACAGCTGCCTTAGCAATAAAAAAGGTATGTTTTTTCTAAGTAACTCACTGAACTATAGCAAAAAAAAGTTACAGCACTGAAAAGAGGACTTTTGACTTCACAATACCCTTTAGAGGAGAAGTTGCCTCTTGCTATGTAGCTTACTAGTGTTGATGAAAGCCTACAACACAGTATAAAATCTTTTCAAGGTCATGCATTTCAAACCCCTGAAAAGCAAGCTGGTTAAATTCAATTATCTATTTAATACCATCTTAGTTCCAAACAACTCAAATTTTATATCCGAAAGCTTTAACTTAGGCCTTAAAAAGTATTTAAAGGAAAATAAATACAATTCCTGGGGAATTGCTTATGCTGAGAGAGTCAGTGATTTTTTTAAATCAACTCCAACCTTGACTATTCATACTCATCAGAATGAAAAATAGACACTACCAGATCCACACAACATGTAGACAAGATTTCAATCAAATCAGAAGCACCATAAAATCAAACTGAAGGATTTAGATATCTCACGTACCACAGGCCAGTAACAGGAATGAAATGGTGTTACAGCCTTTTAAACCAGAAAGACACAAAAAAACCCTTCTCTACAGCTTGGTTGTCTGCAAACAGCTTTTAAGTTTTCAGCTAAGGAAAATATTCTTGCAAACACAGCCAGTCCTACAAAGATACAAAAAGCATCATCAAATACAAACTTAAGGAACTACTGCAGTAAAGCACTTTTTTTCCTCGATGTAGAATCTTGCTAGAAATCAGAAGGAGCTACAGAGGTAAGGATCTGAGCAGCAGAAGCATTTTTTTTAGTGATGTAAGGGATTGAAAACATTTTTTCCTGTTTTCTACTCCCCACTTAATTCTACTAAAAACATGCAGGACAGACGGATGTAACTTCCAAAACATTCTTTCTGCATCACATTAGTCAACATTGCTCTGTATCAAATACCCTCAAGGTATCTTGAAGACAAAAAAAAACCCAAAACATTATGGCCAGCATGAGCAATTGCCTTTCTAACTGAAATGGCTCAAACCTCAAACAGCACGTAAATACCCTAGAAAAACATTAATTAATGAACAAAAGTCTTTCCCACAGAAGATCCAACTGTGAAGACAGCTTTCCAAGGAAGAAAAATACAGAAGATGTCCGTATATGTCCAGCAGTGCCTGTAAAAAAATATTCTATTAAAGAAAATTTCTTTTCCATTGTGCTGCCTGGCATTGAGCCTAATTACTGTGGTAAAAAAGAAAAATGGATGAAAAATGATCTGCACAGCTTTAACTCTCTATAAGCTCTTTCTAACTTGAGAATTACATTTGCTCTCTACAAATGTTAATTTCTTTGCCAAAAAAAATAATCTAGGATTGCTGAGAGGTTAATGAGATATATTTTAAGTAATATTTTAATATATTTCATTATAGCAAGACAGTAATTAAATTTTATTAATAAGTAAGCAGTAAATCCAAAGTTATGCTTTTTATGGACCTATTCCCCTAAACATTTCCAGTCATTTTATAATAATTACCTTAGAGTCCCTACCCAAATAAAATTCTGAGTGGAAATCGCTTCGTATTCAGCTCCCACAGTGTTTGGTTCTGACTCCAGAAAACTGATTTAATGGTTAACACACTAACTAACCTGAGCTGGTTTAATTTTCAACTCTGCATTTTGTGGGTTTGGTTTCCATGTAATTAAAAGAGAGACTCTCAAGAGTCTCTAACCCCTCTATACTGCACTTCTTACTTCTTAGCCTGAACATGCTGCTATGCCCATTCCAATGATTATCTGCTGGTTTGAGCACCCAGTCAGTTCTATAATTTAACATTAAGCCTATTTAACAGATGGTTCAAACGAGTCTCCTAAGTGTTTTGCCCATCATCACAGAGCAAAGACATGAATGGAAGAAAATGATGCTATAAGTTGTGCGAGTACGTCCACAGAATTTAAAAAACCTTTGCAGTTCTCAGTTAAGCCTAACAGCAGGCGGATGACCAAGTAAGCGAGCCTCTGAATGGAAACAAGGAGCTTTGACATCAATCTAGCAACTCTGACATCAAACTCTTTTTTTCCTTAAAGTGAGAGAATAGTTAACAAAGCTACATATATTTCTATTAGAGCTTCTGATATAAGCTTGAGATATAATTAACAAATTGACAGCTTTCCTTAAAGGAATTCACCTTGAGGGATGTTGCAGGACATCAAGTTGTACTTGTCTCTGCTGGGGAAGAATAACAGCAGTTCCGAAATTACATGCTTGTTCTGTATCCTGTCAGCATTCTATTTTATTAATTCTGCCAGTGAGAAACAGACACTATGTTTGGTTTTTTCCTGACAACAGTTCATTGGGGAAAGGCAAGAAGCTTGAAGACAGCTCAAGAAGGCTTAATTGCTTCACAAAATGGGATGCTACAGGACTCACCCTGCATGCAAAGTAGCAGATGGCCAACATACCTATGAATTTCAGTAAGCTTAGGACTGTTCCCTAAATCATATTCCTATTACACTGCACAATGACAATACTTTCTGGGAGGAGGTCAGCACCTTCACAGAAACAAATGGCACACAACAGATGTTAGGAGCATTACTGCCACTGTGCCCACCTCCTAAAAGTTAGCTATAAAATGAGCAAGGTACCCACTCAGTTATCCAAGAGTTGCAGATTCTGTTTTCTAGCATGAAAAAGTCTACAGAAGGCAGTCTTCTAGTAAAGCTGCAAAGCAAGGTAAAAGGAAAGAATGTTAAAAAAAGGACCCTTGGAGAAAAACAAAAGTTTTTTTTTTTCTGCCAGAAGTTAATTGTTTTCTCTTTGGATTGGTAAATATTAGCTATAACTACTAAAGGTCTTTCATAACAATATTTAACATTTTATTCTTGGTGCAATCTGATGAGAAAACATCATGACATATTTTCTTTTCTTTACTTATAGTGACCTATGTATGGAATATTTTTAGCTAGGAAACGATTTTAAGGATTTACTTCACTTTCTCTTTCTACTTCCATCCCAACCCTTTAAGGGGCTTTAAACAGCTTCCTTAAGTCATCAAAAACTCAAGATTTGCCTTCAACATGACCATGATGTGCCCATATTCACAAGTACCATTCATAACGAATCTACAATGAAGTGTGTATCTCCTTACTCCCAGGTTTCAGAAGCATGGCTTTTTCTCCATTGTTAGTTGCAAGTTATGTGGTTGATATGGATTAGCTGCATTAGTGTTGTGACCCTTATAAGCTGTGATGCTAAGTAGCTAATTATCTTCTCCTTCCTTTCTATTACCCTTCTTCAATACAAGTTGTTCTTGTCTTTTTTCCACTACCCCACTCCCTGACCTTACAGACCAAATGATCTTTTAACATTTCAGGAGACAGCTGTAGAATGTGTAGTAGGCTATTAGTTGTCTTATTGCATCTTAAGAAATTCATGATTCTATTGTTGTCAAATCAAACATAATCAGATATATAATTTCATCTTGTAGCTTTAAGGAACCATTACCACATTGTAAAGGCTACTCAGTTAAATCAGTGGCTCCATTTCTGAATCACATCAAGAACTGGTGTTGGATTAGAAGCAGACAAGAAACCGAATGACTGGTCACTGTGGATAGATTTTCTTACCTTACTCTTCCCCAATTTTCAGGCCAAACCAGATTTTACTGTAATCAATTTGAGGGAATGAACAGATGACAGTACAACTTTCCCACCATTCTTAACTGCAAATTACTAAGGAAAACAGAATTGACCTGTGGAGTAATCATCTTAGACCATGCTTGTTAATCCGCATATCTCTCAAAATTAATTTTGGAAAGGGCAAAAGCAAGACAGAAAGCAGGATCAAGCACTTAGTGCTATTCTTCCTACCTTGCAAGTAAATTCTCAGGAGCAGAATACAAAGAACCAACCAAACAGCTATTTAAAGGAGCTATCTCACTATTATGAACCATAGTGAAAGAACCATAGTATATGCTATGTACATTAGACTGCAGAGATAAAATTGTTCTGCATGGTTGTGGGTAGGATTAAGTATCATCTAGGAGATAATGAGCACTCTCTGTTCTTGCTGAATATCATTTTGTACAAAATAGCAATGGAAAGGATTTTCCTCATTAACGAATCATGATGGGGAAAGAATGAAACTTAAGACAGCTATTTTTTCCAGGATTATAATGTTCTTCACTTTTAGGTCATTTGAGTTCCATATTAATTAATAGAAAGATGGAGGCTTTACAATCCCCCTGATCCCTCTCTCATTACATATGTAATTGTAAAAGCTACCTTGCTGTAATAAAAAATTAATCTCTGTACTTCTTATTATGGGATCACAGACTCGTAGTGATGGATGTCCACGTGTCAGAGCACATTTCCACAGTACGCTGTAATATCACTGAGTCATCATTTGGAATGGGAAAGCACAAGTCCAGAATCTTAGCTAGACTACGTCTTCTTGTTTGTTTTAAATGTACTTGCTAAAGTAGCTGCTGTCATACCATATACAGAGATACTTGACGTGTTAATTGAGCATAGTCATACCTCATTGAATAATTCTGCATATGTACAAATACACAGAACTGTAACTATCTTCTGAAACTTGCCCTAAAGGCAAGTTAAAGGCAGAATTCATTATGCCCAGGAACAGTAGTACAGGACATGGGCATGAATGTTGTTCAGATTTTAACAAAAAAGCCTGGAGAGATATTACTTCATTGCAGTCAATATGACAGTACTTACTTTGTAATGCAGTAATGACAGAAATCAGAACACTTGTTAACTTCTCCGAAAATATACTGATGCAGTTTATTTCATCTGCAGACAAAAAAATTTGGCATGTATCTTTATTCAGCTGGTGTTCAAATATAATTTCCAATGTAACTTTTTACTCTTCCTTTATGTGCTGTGTGGTCCAGGACACGGGTCCAGGACAATCTACAAATACATCTAGAATATACATTTATCTATTTACAATAGCTACTTACAGGTATTTCTAGATTAAAAACAAAACAAAACATACTGACTGAAAAAGTGTGTCAGTCAGCAGCTTTCCCTAAAAAGAAGTGAAAAGAAGCAAACACTTGATTCCCAAGTTCTCAGAAGCCTGGGCTGGAAGCTATAGAAAAATCTAAGCTCAAAATGACTGCATTTGCTCAACCTAAGATTCCTATATCTTTCATTAAGAACAATCTTCACGCAGAAAGATAAGTACAGTTCTTTCAAATATCCTACCTGTCAAAAACTCATCACCCTGGTCATGGAAATTACAACGTGCAGGTCAGCCAACTTAAAAGTCTTAAAATAAGAACTCCTTTTAATCTTTGGAGAAAGACTAAAGAAACATTAGCTCCTTGGTCCTTTTATCTGAAGGGAAACTGTCAGTGCTACTGACAACATTTAAAAGATGAATGCACATAAATATCCAAATAAAAATTATACAATATAACCAATGCACTGGCAGATATATATACATACACAAAGGTACATATATTCTCAGCAAGTTCTATGCAACTTACATGAACAGGTCTTCTGGAAAGAGGGAAAAAACCCCAAACCAAAACAAAAAAAACACCCTCAAAAATTTAATCTATGTTATGTATCTAATTGCATACGCATATTCCATATAAGTATGCATAAATCAGTCTCTCACACACACTACTCATACAGAATGTGCGAATCTCCCATATCTCAGAAAAGAGAAAACAAATTGCAAAACCGAACCATCTTATTTGTTGATTTGTTGATTTGTTGAGAAAAGGAAAGTTTACAGTGGGAAATGCCGGTCTTTGGATCAAAACGGTCAAAATCAGCATCACATCAGTATCAATGGGCTGGTGCTGCTTTGCCATTCTACGTACTTCTCTCTAAATCAAATTATGGATGTATACCCTTTACAGAATATTTTCCCTTCATCCTATCCAACACAAAATGATGAGTTTCACTTACACTTCATTGTGTCCTTTTTTGTAGGGCCCCACTTACGTTAGTTAAATGAAAAATAAAGAAGTCTTTGAAGTTCTAACTAAGCAATTAATATTTGCAGTGCTTATGCAAACTAAGTTATGTATGAAGTTATTTTACTTTCTCAATAATTATCAAGTAGAAAATACAGAGCAGCAAATATTTATTTTTAGAGAAAGATCTTAACATAATGTAAGCTCAAAAATCAAGGTATGAAATTCACATCTTCAAGCTTCACTACTGCTGGACATTACTCACATAACAGGCTTAACAACTACTTATGGGGGAGTGACTGTAACCATTAAAGGGTACCCATGGTTATACATCTTCTGCAAAAGCGAATGTGCTTTGCTGGGGGACAACAGCCATCTGAGAGACCTATGCAGTGCTTTTGTATTAAGGCTAAAGAAATCCACGGTAAGACATTTACTGTAGACATATAAGCAGAACACAGGAAGAGCAAACTCATTATTTCTTACCATTATTCCACAAAATTTCAGTACCCGTAACCTAACAGGTATCGGTCTTCAAGAACTCAAAAACCACTTATTTCTTTAGTATTTTATGCTTCCTATCACAGTTCACCTGAGCAAACAAGACAAGAGTAACTAACTGTTTGGAAACTGCAACTTTTTTTGTTATTTACATCAGAAATTGTATGTCTGCTTTAGTCTTTAAGTAATGCTACAAGGCTCTCTTTCCCTATATTTTCACTGAGTTCCGATTTACTTTAATTAATTGTTCCCTTTAGCCCAAGCATTAGAATTAACAATACAACACATCAACATCCACCTGACATCAAGAAGAAGGGGTAAATACAGTCAGTCAATAACCAAATGCTCCACTTTTAAAATGAAAGAGTTATGTTAGGCACTTTATAGCACTAGCATGTCTTGCTAAGGCCCCAACTCTCTGTGAAGAGCTGACAGTCATTTAGCTGTGCTAGATGTTAGTAACTGCAATCTGTTAAGAGTGATTAGTTTCTGGACCAAACCTCTTCAAAGCAAATCTGTTCTATGTTTAAGCATACTCAGGACAAGCATAGGTAGTTTAAACATCATCTGAGATGATATAAGACACAGCCAAACATGTTGCGCTCTTCTTCCCCTACAAATATATCCAAGAAGTTTTATGGGCGTAACAGGGCAGACTGAACTCTGTAAAGGATTTATTTTCACTCAGATTTACAAAGCTGAAATGAACTGCACACTGAAGTGCTTATGTCTTTCCACTAACAATAAAGGTTGTGCAGATGATTAGCTCAGATGCTGTGTAGACTGCGTTTATACTGTGGTTGCACGAAGCTAGACAAGTTTAATACCCCTCACAGAAGTGTAACCTGCGTGTTTTCCTTGGCCTTTGAAACTGCTTTGAACTATTCTATTTTGAACTTTCTTCCATAACACCTGTTTCTTTGTCCTTGTTCTCTTGAAGATACTAGCAGAAAAGGTCATTTGTACTAACAAATCCATGCCAGCTTTAAAATTTTAATCATAATTAAACTGTAGAAAAACATTATCATGAACAGACAAACACCTGAGTATTTAAAGAATGGCTTTATATTTACAGAAAGTACTGGTAGTTAAGAATATTCAAAGTTAACAGTTTTCATATAAGGGGACAGCACAAGGCCTCATACAACTCAAACACTTAAAAATAAAGCTAAACAATGCATATGCTTTCTATCATGTGGAAATTGGTACATTTTCCACAGAGAATAATTCAACATTTCTAATGGCAGGAGGGAATAAAGTTTCAAAATGTCACACAGAGAAATCACACAGGGAAAGAATCCAGATCTCCCAGTTCATAGAATCATAGAATCACAGAATCATTCAGGTTGGAAAAGCACCTTGGGATCATCGAGTCCAACCATCCACCCTACTCAACAAAGATTTTCCCTACACCATATCCCCCAACACCACATCTAAGTGACTCTTAAACTCATCCAAGGATGGTGACTCAACCCCCTCCCTGGGCAGCCCGTTCCAGTGTCTGATCACTCTCACTGTGAAGAATTTCTTCCTAATGTTCAGCCTAAACCTACCCTGTTGCAGCTTGAATCCATTCCCTCTTGTTCTGTCGCTATTTGCTTGTGAGAAGAGACCAGCACCGACCTCTCTACAATGTCCTTTCAAGCAGTTATAGCGAGTGATGAGGTCACCCCTCAGTCTCCTCTTCCTCAAACTAAACAGTCCCAGCTCCCTCAATCGTTCTTCATACGATTTATGCTCCAGGCCCTTCACCAGCTTCGTTGCCCTCCTCTGCACCCGCTCCAGCACCTCGATATCTCTCTTGGATTGAGGTGCCCAAAACTGGACACAATACTCCAGGTGTGGCCTCACCAGTGCTGAGTACAGGGGGACAATCACCTCCCTACTTCTGCTGGTCACGCTATTTCTAATACAAGCCAGGATGCCGTTGGCTTTCTTGGCCACCTGGGCACACTGCCGGCTCATGTTCAGCCGCTTGTCAATCAGAACTCCCAAGTCCTTTTCCGCCAGGCAGCTTTCCAGCCACACTGCCCCCAGCCTGTACCGATGCACGGGGTTGTTGTGGCCCAAGTGCAGGACCTGGCACTTGGTCTTGTTGAAGTTCATACCATTAATGTTGGCCCATCGATCCAACCTATCCGAGTCTCTCTGCAGAGCCTCCCTGTCCAGCAATAAAAAATGAATTAAGGATTATCAGTGAGGAATGTGAAATGTTGGTAATGTTTGAGACAAAGCCATAACTAAACTCTTAATACTCAGGAAGGAAAAAAAAAAACCAAAAAAACCACCTCTACTACAAACTAGACATATGTCTTATTTCCCCATGTGTTCTATTCCCCCTCTCCAGAGTGTTTCCTATTGTCTCTCAATTTTTCTGATAAAAACATGAAAGAGATTTGTCACACAAAGAGTAGCTCCCAACTATACTGGAAAGCCACAGACACTTCAAAGACCACCTAAATCTTAGAGGCCACAAATATGATCAAGGAACAAACACTTCTACAAGTATTTATGACCTTTAATCTTTTGTAAATTCTTCTGGTTCTAAAAGCTGGAGTGCAATGCCAGCTTATATGTACGTTTTTATTGGCTGACTATTTGACTTTGAAAGCAAAAGGCAGATTTAGGTCAGATGCTAATTTATTATGTCCTTTATTTAAAACTTCATATAAAGAAGTCATCAAAACAGTCCAGGAGAGAAAACCAGTCAAAAGAAACTCTATTTTGGAATGCAAATCTCTGATAAACCAGTTGCATGCGTCAAAGCAAACGATACCTGCACACTGAAGTAATTCAGAACTACCTGCTCATCCCTCAGATGCACTTTCTCCAGTTTCAGACTTGCATGAAACCTTGAAATCAGAATCTTCTTACTTTTAAAACAGTACTATATCATCCCAAAGGTTTCTACACTATCTTTTTAGCTAGTAACTAGGTACTGTTTGCAGCCAAACACTAGCAAAATAAGCACTAAGCCATGCCAGAATTGCCTCTATCTTCAGGCAAAAATATTTGCAGTCTCCACTGGAGCCCAACTACCTCACAAAAAAGAATAGTTGAGTACAATCCTTAGAAAAATGCAGACATCGCTACAGTACTTTCTAATAGCAAACAAAAATATAGCGCAGAAAGCAATTACTGTTCTTAACATTTGAGTTCCTGAACCCCTTGCTGTTGCAAGAAGGGCCATGGACTCCTGAGTGAATTAAATCTTATTAGTTTATTTCCAATGAAAAACTGTAACTGGGGAAAAAAAAATTTAATCTATTATGCACAACGCTACCAGGTCACAGTTATGCCCAAGAAGAAATGAAACTACTTGTTGTCAATATTCTCCAGAACCACAGAAAACAAACTATAGTCAATATGTCCATTTAATAGGACCCAAATCCCTCTATATTTTGTCGTTAAGTTATTCAGGCTGCACCACTGGAACACAAAGGCAAGATGTTGGGATGAAGCTTTGATTTGCAAAATGGGTTGGATTGCTACTTCTACCAAAGTCTTAACACAACACAACTGATTCTTCCACAGTCAGTTGTTCTTGTTTTAGTCTCAGTAGTCCTTCCCTCTAGCATACATAGCATATAGCAATCCTTCACATATACTACGTAGGCTACCTTTTTTTTTGGTAGGGAGGAAATATGACAACAAAAAACCAAAACCACCCAAGTGCAGGTTATCATTTATTCCTGCTTTACTAAACAAATTATTAGAATAGCTCTTTGTAACAGCAGAATCTGAAAAAACTAATAAACACTAAAATATTTCCTTGCTTTGAAAAAGTCTGTGCACAAAACTCAGCTTGTAAGAGAAAATTTAAAAAACTAAGTCACTTATTTGGGGCTGTAAAGTATAACTTTGCTTTTAAAAATTTAATCAGGTCAACAATACTAGTCGAAGTTTCTTAGAAATTAGTTATTTCTTACAAATTTTAGTCTACATACCTGTAGATATTTCTATCTAGGAGACAGTAGGAATTGTTCTCTGCAGATCATGGTTTTTATATGTCATCCATTAGCAACTGAAGCTTTTGAAGTTATGAACAATATTTCTGTACAGTCTTAAAGACCTAAAAGTACTTTTTTATGCCAAATGATTATTTAATATTTTATAAAGAACATAATACAAATTAAAATAAATAATAATACCTTCATAAATAATACCTTTCATGTCTTGAATCACTAAAAGCTACAGGGATTCACATGGTATTTTTCAAAGTAATAGAGCACAAGACTGATGCTCATAGCTCCATTAGAAACATTTATATGCAAAACACTGCTTTTTCCAATCATGAATTTCTTTTGAGATTCATTATTGCCCTATAGTACTTTTGTCTGGAAAGAGACTCCAGAGAGATGACACTTTCCTTGGTTAGCATTGTTGTAGCTGACAGAATGCATAAAAGACAAACGGCTTCTTCTCCAGCTTTCAGCCTGAGCCAATCAAATGCAGAAATTCTTGGCCTCTTCTAATCTTGAATTCTGGATTTTGAAGTTCACAGAATAATTGTAGCTTTTGAGCACAGAATAATTTTGTCACATAGCCCATTCTAGCTCATGTAAATGCGACTGGTGCCCTAAATAACATTATTAAAAAACCCGCTTGTTCTTTGCATCGTAGATATGTCAGCCTGATTAAAAATGATTGCATACTGTTAGCATTAATGCACATTTCACTATGAAGAAATGATCCCTGAAGGCACCTTGCACTTACCTTCCTATCAAAAAATAATTTATACCTGGAAACATTTTTTTCTTCTCTCTCAAGCTGGTATTACAGGCCCCTGCCTGGATTCCTGGGCCCTGCTGTGTTAAACACTTGTACAAAAAGACAATCTCTGCGCTGAAGAGCTTACAGAATCTTTCATTTTATTTTTAGATAACAACAGAGAGTGACTGGAAAGTACAAGTAACAAGATGATTTTGAACATCATGATAAGCACTGTTTAATCACTGGAAAGGTTTTACAGATATCCCCATAAATAAGAGTTTCAAAAGGATGGACTTGAAAGGAAGGAAGGTGACCTCAAGGGATGTTTAAAGGCAGCCTCTTCTAAAAACAAGGGAACGTAAAGCAAAAGAGGCTTGTAAGAAAGCTTGATAAATAAACAACTAAGACACTTTGACCGCTCATTTGTAGTTCAGAATGAAAACTAACAGCAAGTGAGGCAATAGATAAGGCAGCACAGACCACAACTAAGCAACTTTGGAAGTAGCTGGAAAGATGCTGTCACGAGTATACTGAACAGGTGTGTAGGGAAACCACGCAGGGTGCCTAACTCAAGAACGAAGCAGATGATCCGAGCAGCAGAGTTCTGCATTGATGTTAACTGCACAAAACTGGATTCTAGGTTCAGCTAGAAGGGTGTTTTTTTTTTCCTCAGAGTGAGGAAGAAGTCTGAGATTTGGAAAGCTTTTTTGAGGGTTCTGTTTCTGGCTTTGCTCCAATTCAGTGCAACTGGGACAGAAGAAAAGCCAGAGTTGAACAGGCAGTGTAATCTGGCCCAACTCTGCAAATAATACGGACACCTGAGCTGGCATCAGTTCAAGCTAATGCAGCCACACGGCGGGGCTCAGCCCAGGACACAAAGAAACTGAGTTCCCTTAACGCAGGACCGGGGGTGAGCTAACGACCTCTGCCTCTCCGCAAACTCTACCACGTTCCCAACAGTCTTCCACGTCCACTGCTAGCTCAGCAATTCTGTGCTGCACTCCATCGCTCTACGTTATGCACCAACAACCAACCATGTCCAACAGCAACTGCAGCCATCTGTTTCCCTTTTCCAGGCCCCCACTGAAAACATTTCTGACATCAGCACTGTCTCCATAGCACCTAGAACACTTAAGTGAATTTTTCCAGTTTTAAAGCAAACCAGAGCAGAAAACTGGACAGACTTGTATTCAAGATGACATTTAATAATTTAATAAACTACTCCAAATGGCAAGGAGTAACTAAACTATGTGCAAGTCCATTTTTCATATGTTCACAGAAATTTTGACTCAGCCAGTGTGAACCTGTACAGCCCCCCGAAAGGATTGTTTTGTACTTCTTCCCTCCTGCTATATGCATTTTCACCATATCTTTTGCACCGACAGCACCTCAAGCACAGTCAACTAAACCAAGCAATTGATGCAGCTAAAAACTGTGTGTAGCAGCAATGATTTGCATCATCTTAAAACTGAGCATGGATCTGCATCCCCAAAGTACTGTATTGTATCACAGCATATCACACTGTAGCTGACAACTTTTAAATCTTTATGTGACTATTTCTAGATAAATTGGTAAAAAGGGCAAAAAGAGTATCTAAATGAAACTCACCCTTACTTGCTATTCTGCCAGTCAGCAGCCTTGCTATTCATATTCCACTGGATCCCTTCCTCTGTCAGAAGTACCTCAAGTTTGATATACCTCCTCTGAAAAGAACGTGTAGCTTTTGCCTCTGCTTGTGCTATTTTTCTTAGATTTCACTCACTACTGTACAAAAAAAAAAAAAAATTATTTCCTTGCTGCTCATGTTTATTCCATTTTCACTGGCCACCAGTCCTCTGTGGTCCTCTGTGGGTCTGTTTTTCTTCAGAATTGAAATACTCATACTTTTGAAGCAGTATTAGATCATTTCATACTACACATGTAATTTATATGGACTCTGCCCCCTATTGACAGATATTATCCCTCTGCTTCCTCTAATACTTTAAGTTTACCGTGACATATTCAGAACAGTCTCCATGAAGTGATCCTACAGTAGGCAGGAATTTCTCTAAGAATGTATCCTGTAGGTTCCCATAACAGTCAGTCTCACAAAATTCTACTCACACAAGAGAAAGCACATTTTGGAAAGGCACACAAAGTTAGTTTCTAGTATCTTAAACTGCAGAAGACAGTTATATTGATTTTATACCAATGATAGTAAATATTTGTGTTTTCTAGAGCACAAATAAATCATTTGACACTAAATACTTGATTTTCAAAACTGAAAGCACATGAAGCACTAAAGCAGAAAATATGCTTCCATGTTAGATTATTTTTTTTTTAAGTGTGGCTTAGACATCATTCTCACAAATAAACATTATGATACCAAACTGCTTGGCCTTGTTTCAGTACAAGTGCTATGCAATACACAGAACTAAAGAAATTGTAGATATCTATATCTGAGACAAATTCCAGTCTGTAGCCTGAATGAACAGGTGATGACACAGTAATGTTTAGCACTGACACTTCTTGGGGACTCTTTCAAAGTAGCCACTTTTGGAGAGTAATAATGCCATAACGGGCTCACAATGTCAGTGAGGTGCGACCTGAATCAAATTCACTATATTAGCCCCATCAAATTAAATCTTCATTTGCGGAAGGACATTCAAGGGATACAGATGTAAAACAGAGCTAAGTTGTCCCCCCCAAAAAGCGTGACAAAGGAATCTGAGTCTCATCATAAGCACATCAAATATTCTTTGTCCAAAATGAGGCTTGTGACTGCTGTGAGATTTCTCTAGCCTTCTGTGAAGGATTTTTTTTTTTTTTTTTTTTTTTTACAATTTTCAAATATCTTCAAACTTTGTCATGAAAGAGGAAGGATTTATTAAGGATAGCCCTTCTCAACCTTATTTTTACCTCTATGACAACATACCATAAAAGACAGAGAGAAAGCGCAGTGACCCAGTGATGTGTCTGGGAAAATAGCTTTCGCTGATCTACAGAGTATGTCCAGGCTATACATTGCAATTTTAGTGGTGAAGTTCTACATTTAACAAACAAACAAACCACAAGATGAAACAGAAGGAACGGCTACATTAAATTGATATTGATAATTTTAGAATCTGTGTTACTCTGACTTCAGAGCACATATTACATGTTTTTATTAGTGTGCATGTATGCAATACTAGAAGGATAACTGCAACTCCAGACCTTTGTGTCCACACTATCATTGAACACAGGAATATTTCTCAAAGCCCAATCCAAATCTTTTATATTAAACTTGCTTGCAGTTGACACCAACAAAACAGAATAATATCGTGTCGTCACAGCTCAGTTGCAAGTAAAATACAGTCTCCATCCAACCACATAGGCAGGCTCTGAAGCAAAATGGAAGGACCTGTATCTGGAGCTCAGAGAGTGGTGAGTGTTTATGGGCAGTTCTCTTCAGATGTGTTTTTTCAACCTGTAGAACCACCACACTATTCTAACTTATTAAGATTTTTAAAAGCCTAGAATTTGCTCCAGGTAACACTGGCAGGTTAGAAACAGCACGATGTCGTAACTGTCCAGTTTTCAATTTTATGAAAGATCTGTAAAGCAGTTATCTTAACAACAATTCATCTCTTTTCCCTTATCACCTTTATTTGAATGTTTCTGAATCTTACTGCTCCGAGTTACTGACTTAAATTTAGCCATTTTGAGTTTATTTTAATTTATTTATCTGAGGTTCACTCAGCTATTTTCTAAGTGCAACGCTGTCATATAGACCAGTATCCTATGCTTCCTACATAAGAATTATAGTATTATAGTCTGCTTAATCTGGGTTATTTAAAGTCCACATCTAAACTGTACACACACAGCACAAAAGAAATACAATGCATGCAAAAATACAGCTCTGTTTTGATTTGCTTTGTCTTTTCTTTGCCCCTCAAAAGTCCACAGAAAATTATTGGTTTGTTTCTTCAGTTTCAACAACTAAACTAAATTATTGTAAAACAGCCATGTTAATATCTCCTGCATTTACTTTTTCCATAACAAATCATTTTTTTATCAAATAAAGTTGATCAATATTTGTTTTTCTGCTTCTATGGAAGCAGGACTAGAAAATTTTACAAGGAATCTTGCACTACATTCCCACTTGGCAAAACGGATGCACCACGCATAGCTTCTATTCGCTAATAAGGCATTGCAAAGTTTGTGGGACTACAAACTAAATAAGAAAAAAAAAATATACCTAAACTTAAGGGAACTATCTTTCTGTGGCTTGACTTGACAAATAAATTACATCCAAATCCATTTACAAATCCTTAGCAAATTCATAATTATCATTTGTGTCCTGATAATAAAACACTAAATCCTTATACAGAATTCACATAACTCTAGTAAGCACTTCTCATAAATGCAAACTAATCTCCAACCATATCTAATCAGACATAGTGGGTCCAAAGACAATGCCAAAACATTACACAAATGGACAAATAAATTAATTTCAAATTAAAGGAATTATTCAGTAACAGAACTAAAAATCTTCTGCAGTGCCTGAATCTGCGATAATGTCACATAACTAGCCAGAAAGACCACATGAATAAGTATTACTACCCTGTAACAGCACTCCTGGTAAAAAAGATGGCAGATTGAAATAAGTATTTTGCAACACAAAACATTCATTTTGTTTTTACTGCAACTGTTTTAACACAAGACTCGGCACTGCTAAATCAAACTCAGTAGGAATTGCACCATTGATTATAGTGAAAGGGAACCAAAATATTTATCCCAGCCTCTTGGCCAGAAGGCAGCACAACCTAGAAGCAGTGGCGGCATCTCAGAACCCACAATATTATTAATGGTTAATTAAATTTCAATTAAAGCATTTCATTCCTGTACTGTCCCAAACACATGACATTTTGCGCTCAGTTATAACTAGCAGCCTCCCTTTCACAGAAGCTTATACTTCAAATAAACACACAGACAGAACAGAGGTAGCAAAACAATAGTTACCTTCACTGTTGTTTGGTCTCAACCTAAAAAATGATTTCCTGCAGATACTGGAGAGCTCAGCCCTGTGCTGGGTGGCAGCTTTGGGGTACTGAACTGAGTGGGGGCTGCTGTACAGCGCTTTTTTTTTTTTTTTTTTTTTAAGTACATGTTATTACTGCCCTCACGACATTCTAAGAATGTCATGCTTAGCTATAGGGACCAGATTTTCAACAGATCAGTTCAGTTAGGCACAAAATAAAAATGGACAAATCTTCACAAGAGCTCAGAACAGGCAGTGCTAACCTCTTTTGAAAATCTGTCCCCAGTTACAGATGCCAAGTACGCGAAAACCTGGCTCCAAGCTCTTAAAAATCTGTTTTCATATGCTCAAAACCAACACTGCAGCCACTAAAGGATTTGGGACTCCTGATAATACGTGTTTCTACCAGGGGAGGAGCAAGGCAAGAGGCAACCTAGACCAGACTGAATAAATCTACTGAATAAATTTACTTTAAATGACAAAGCTTACTACTGCATTCACTGGCACTGTCCGTGGGCCAGTTTTGGGTTTAGCCCCTCTATATATATTAGTCCCCTCTTTATATATTAGTCTTTCTGAGCCAGAACTGAGCACCTCTTCCTTTTGCCATTTCCTCACTGATGCCAGCTGAGGGTGTTGGTAGGGTCAGTAGATCAGAGCCACAACAATAAGCTGGCCTGGAAGAAAATGCAGCAATCCCTCACAACTTTCCTTTCCTGTACCCAAATCAGGATGAATATATGGGCAAAAAAGACAACAACAGAATATTCATCCAACTGATAATTTATACAATTGCAAAAGAGAACATAGCACTTGTTGTTTAAGTGGACTAGAATGGTATCACTTAGCTTTATCACACGCTCCCAGAATCACTTCCTAAAAGAAACTGCTGTGCAAAATGAGATTGAATTATACATTTTGAAGCTTTCACAACTTTGAACTTTAATATAAAACATGGAGTATGAAGGCCAAAATTCTGCCTTCAGCACAATTCTTTGTCCTAAAGACATGAATAAAAGTTGTTTTTTATTGAAATTTCTTTGAGGATATTTGAATTTAGCAGTACAGTAGTTGCTTACACTTTTATGTTCAAATGTAAAACTGAAATGACAGCTTTCGCCAGTTCATACAGTTATTATACTAGAAAGTCAGTTTCCATTAGTTCCCTGAACTGCCATATAGAAAAAGTAGAATCATCAGACTTTTTTGCATGCTGTGATCAGAGCTATAAGGAGAAGTCTCCAAGCATGTGTTAAGGAACTCTTGCCTTTAAAAAATGTGCATGACATCTAATGTAGAAGTGTTTGGCTTTTTACTGCTACCACCTGCCCTGAAAATTTAAACATGTTATTTTCTTAACATAAACTCTCTTTACCCCAGTTACAAATACAGACTTTTTAAGGAGGCAATGTTAATTCTAGCTTATTTAAACACAGATGATTCTTACAAGACAACAAAACCATCAGGGACTTAATGCAAAAACCTTCTAATACCCTAGCGTATAATTACATTATTCATTAGCAAGTAACTTCAAGTGGGTGTAATTTAATGTTTCCTTCCTGCCCCTTGAGCAAACACAACAAGAATAGTTAATCAATTTGAGCCCAAGCTCCTAAAATCCACTGTCTCAATAAAATCTGATACAGAAACTCATGGAAAAGCTCCATTCCAGCCTACCCTCAAGGACCAAGAGTGCTTACCCAGCTTACAGGTTCACCCATTTAAGGGGGGGAGGACAGCAGATAGCCTGTGCTTCCTTCATTTTTCAGTGAATTCAGCAGAAACAAATCGACCTGTAAGACTTATTTATCATCTGTTGCTCCTCTAACTAACTCCAGGTTTTGTGAGATGGGCTGGTCATTCATGAGATGGGCTGGTCATTCATGAGATGGGCTGGTCATTCATGAGATGCACTGCAAATGGGTATATCTGTCCCAATTCTCGCCTCAGACCTCCCCTTTCAACAAAAACAGTAACTGAGTTGCTTTGATCTCAGGTTGGCACAGTCTGGGTAACAATCTGCACTCCAACAACCAACCCAGAGCCTTAGTGTTTTACACGATCTCCCTATTAAAACAGTCGTCATTTAGTAACGAATTATTTAATAAAACATTTAATTGTTTAATAAATCTACTGCCATTGAAATGCCTTTGCTCCACGCCCCAGCAGGGTTAATTTCCAGCCACGACACTGGAGGAGCAGAACAGAGAGAGGCTTAGGAACAGAAGGGCTCTCTGAAGAGCAGGGTGACAGCCAGGAAAGCCGGCAATGAGTGGCCGTGCCTTCCCGGTCACTGACCCTCCTCACACCTCCCTCCTCAGCTTCTGGTACTATGCAACAAACTTTTAAACAGCACAGTCAGCTTTTAAATCAGGAAAAAGGTGCCTTAACTGATGTCTTAACTGATTATGATGAATAACTTCTGCCATCGTTACTGATGCTAAACTGCCTGGCTGGCTGGCTGACTTAGCCAACTTCTACCAGTTCCTAAACTGGGATGTTACCAAGGTACAGGATCAGAGGATTGAGTGTAAACCTGGCAGAATTTGACTGCATTAAGTGAGCAATTCATCGGAGAGATAGCAATCCTCTCTGTTACCTGTTTGGCCTTCTGGCATTTTTGTTACTTCAACCCTCCCGGCATCTCCTTGTAAGCAGCCGTGGCTTTCCTGCCCTCTCGCCGTTGCTTCATGTTGGAATGCAACAAAATGCTGGGGAAGAGAAACTAGAGATGGCCTGAAGAAGAAGGGTAATGCCATGAAAGCATGTTTAAATTTCTGATATATCTGTGGATAGCGGGGTGGGGTTGAGCGGGGGAGCCGGAGCGGGTTGAGCTCGATGAGCGCTCCGTGAGCCTGTTTCCATTTAAGGGAAGAGGCTTCCAATTGTTGTATAAGTTCTCTACAGCTTTCAGAGAGAATGGTTTCATCTAAGACTTGTACTACCTGCCTGTTTAAAGTAGCTTGATTAGTAATAGATTTCAGTAGTCTTGCTGATGATGTTTGTTTTTTTCCTCTGAACTGTAAGCAAATTAATTAGTTTTTGTCAGTTGGACTGAATTATTTTTGTCATTCTGATGATGACTTTTATACTCATTATTACGTTAGTGGTTTGTTTAAATCTGTTTTATGTACCCAAAAGTCTGGGATGGGTGCTTCATAATTATGTTGGCTTTTTGCATTAACGTGTGATCTATAATGCTTTGGAGCCATCCCATACTGTTTATTTAATTAGGTTGCCTGGCCTGTGTATTAAAAATCTTTCTGCATCTTGGAGAGTAATCTAATTTGTTGAATACCAGAAAGATAATCTTATTCTCTAAGAAATTTGACAGGATTTTTAATACTCTACTCGTCCATGCCACAGCCATTTTTCTTCTGCAGTAGTGGTAAAAGTCTCAGCACAGCTTAGAGAATTTTGGAAGAGCTGACTTCAACAATGAGCTTCTTTTCTTGAATTGTACAGCTTAAACACTCTTAATATTATACAGTATATGTTTCATGGAAACAGCATGACCTGAAGTGTGTGTCTGTGTAGTAATGCAATTCTAAATCCAGAAACACCATCACAGAACTCAAAAGAAGGATGCAGTTTTCATCTAGTTCTCAATGATTGGCAGTAGTAATGGGCTAGAAAAGTAGTAAGAAAAAGTAAATTGACTCATCAAGAGTCAATATAGAAACTATTTATTTTTTTTATTTCGGTGCCCCTTTTGGGTATTATTACGCATCTTCTTTTTTTGTCAGAACTATTGTTTTTATGATGGTATCAAGTGCTAATAAAATTTTCACAAGACCTCAGGACACCTCCCTGAGCATGCAAAACAGTTCAATCCTCAAACTCATTCTTCCTGCAACCCTTAACCCCTGTACATTTAAGTCACTCTATTTCCAAGAATATGTTATGGCCAAATTTTCCAGAGGTTTTTTTTTTGTAAATGTGAGGGAAGCGGATTGTACTAAAAGTATTTGGAAGCATGTAGAAACTTGATTGCAAATATTAAGTGGGTCTCAAGAAACAGGTATTGGTTGCAGTTGACTGTTACGAATGTATGGAATATTACTGATGCTAAATCTGTAGCTGTGAGAAATGCAAGCTTTGTGGAAACCATTTTCTTGTTAGTAGACAGACTTTAAATTGGGGGCTGTTCACAATTCTTAGCTTCTGATACTGTTTTTCGTATTGAATACCAAGAGCTAGCTTTTTGCAAATGAATTGTAGGTGACAGATTTATCTTTTCAGTGTTTATGTCTATTGAGCATTTTCGGTACTGGCTTTTGAAATCAATTGTACATCTCTGAACTATTTGCTGCTGTTTTTTCAGGTAATGCTTGACCTTTTAATCATTCCATTGTCTCTTTGTTTCTGAACTGATGCTGAACTACCAGGCTCAGGGCCTTATACATTGCCTACAGTTCAGCACATCAGCCACATTTTTATAGAAACTGTTGAAATTGCATGATTCCTCTCACTTATGTGCTTGGCAGCAGTTCCTTCATGGGTATAGCTGTTGTTTTTCCTCTCTACTGAATGTTCTAGCTCTTGCATTGTCAGTTCCTTCACCAGCCATCTGTCTTGCTGGCTCACTCACTATCTGAACAGCTCTCCTTCTCAGACTAGCTGCAAGTCCTAGTGAGTACACCATCAGCTGTTAATTTTTTTATTCAGAAGCTTTTAAAACAATTGTTGCTGCACTCAAATATCCTGTGTTTCAATCCTCTCTGTTAAGTCCTTGGCACTTCTTGTTGCTTTCTTCAGCCTCTTCCTTTTCTCAGGTTCTTTCACAACTTGTTCTTCTATCACTTCATTTCTTTTCCTGAAATTTTTAAAGTAATTTTCTTCAATTTGGCAACCTAGCTTGCCTCTGAATTCTGTATGGAAAGTGAACATCTGAACGCAAGGAAAAGTCTATTCCAATTCTGTTTGTTGTTTCCCAGTAACACTGTTCTTTAAAATCTCTGAAAGAAGAATCTCAGTACTTTCAGATACTGCATAAGGCAGGTAGTACCTCCTGAGAAACCTAGGATTGATACCTTTTGTCAAGAAGTTAGGGAACTTCTTTGTAGCGGTATCAGTATTACAGATAGGGTAGATTGTCTTGTCGCTCAGGGGCTGGCATATTGCTAAACAATCTAGCAATCTTTCTGATGAAAAGTTCTATTTGCTTGTCAGCCGGTCAGGCCTGGATGCAAAATTGCTTTATGAAGCCCTGAGTGTATAGTATCCCTTATTATAGTAGTGGTTTGCTTTATTTTCATATGCTATACCTTCTTTATAATCTGCCAATAGCTAAGGTTCATTTAGATTGTGTCTAGAGCATTATAAACTACTACTTGGTGTTAGTGCAATTTTCATGGGTAGAAATGAATCACACAGATAATAATTTCAAGATAGAGGCGCACCAGTTGTTTTTATAGATGTATGCTGATAAGCCTTTCTCAGACCTCCTCCTTTCCTGGACAAATTAAAATATTGTTTATTGCTAGTGCCAATTAGTCAGCCAAGCATCTGTAGCTGGCAGCTGTCCTCATGAAGAAGGCCCCAGGAGATGAAAACTCCTGGGACCCTGCTTTGCATGTTAGATGTTACTGTTTGTCATCTTCTAAGGGTCTTTCATACATGTTGTTTCTTAATGATAAAGAAAACTAATATTTAGTAAGCTGGATTTTATTTCCCCACTGTACTTATGACCTCCAGGGTAAATTTAGACCAGTCATTTAACACCTCTGGTGAGGGACTGTCTATGTGAGGAAGGCTTGTTTCCAAACTAAACCAATAGACCTGAAACAGGTCTTCTCCCATTGTGATGCTGTTACACTGATAAAGGTGTGTTCCTAATAGATTGATCTGTTCTGGGCTAGGAAGTTAAAGCTATATTACTATGTTGGTAATAGAATTTATGATAGTATAACAATTCCAGTGGTACAGAAAAGCTTGTAGTCTGTAACTAAAAGTGACAAGGTATCTTTCTGGCATTGCCCAGGCCTTTTTTTGTGTAGCCTTCATGCAAAGAAAGTGAGAACTGTCAAGACAGCAGCATGGAAGAGAGTGAGAGCATAAATTAATGTCTTTTCTGTCTTTCTCTAGGCAAGTCAACTTCCAATAGGAAGGTGGCATAGTACTAGTATTTTAGTCTGCACAAGTTGTCTCCAAAACCCTATTTAGTGAGATTCTCAAATGTAGTCATGACAAGCCTTATGATTAAGTATGACCGTAAGAGGCAGATGAATTTGAAAATGTCCAGAAGTCTGCAATTGTGGACTGGTAACTAATAAACTTTCTTCTCATTAAGTGAAGCTGCAAATATATTATGCTAAAAAGAGCAAGTAGTCAAACTCAAGAAAGCTGCAGACAAAAGCTGGTGAGCTACCACTTATCTTCCCTCCTTGTTATTAGGAGGTACTCTGTAGACTGGGTTCACACTAAGCGTCATCCCATTAATATTAAGGAGTGCCATCATTGCTAGGTGAACACACTGCCTATGTTAACGTACTGTACTGGAAATAAAAAGTCAACATGCTGCAGAAGAATAAAACTCTTCACCAGAATGTGATTGGAAGGGTATTTTAAGAGCAGACAAAATCCACTTACATGCTATGCTAGAAGAAGCAAGCTGCTCCTTAACATCCTATTAACTAAAAGGAATCTCAATTAATTCCCTCTGCAAAAAAACCAAACCAACAAACAAAACAAACAACAAAAAAAACCAAGCCACTAGGTCTCACAAGATTTCAAAATCCAAAGAGAAATACCGAAGAGAATTCCTGCTAATAAACCAGTCAAAATTTGAACCAGTATAGTTAAGGAAGTGTGAAGTAAATAAAAACTATTGCATTAGGTTAATAAAATCTTTCCATCATGGAAAACACAGAGGTTTTAGCTTCGTCGTAGCTTTCACATTGTATTCAAATTAAACAGGTTCACATTTTATTAAAACTATCTGAATGTCACACTTCCAGTTGCCAAGACATGCTTATCTGCCACATCTTAAAATAATAGAAACATCACTGTGTTGAGCTTATTAATTATTTTTATACTTCCTAAAACAAAGGCAGGTTGTTCCATGTACTTATAATGGGTTCAACAAGAAGCTAGATTAAGTAACTTTCCATATTCTGTAAAAATGATATGATATGATATGATATGATATGATATGATATGATATGATATGATATAACTTGTGTTGTGGCACAGACATAAAGACTGCTTATAGGTAAGTTCTGAATGGAGAGATCTGGAGCTGAGCCCTGCAGCATTGTTGGAAGTAGCTCTGATTCAGAGGCAGATTATGAAATTAGAGCTGTAATCTCTGCTTGACATAGAGTTAATATGCAGCCTTTCCAGGGCTGAAGCTGTTTACTGGTTCTTCCATCTGTCAGGATTTTCCTAGCTTCTATTGGAAAGAAATACATATATTTGAAACTGAGATTGCATAGAGGAAAGCTTTCTTTGTGGATATGTTATGGAACCCTTTCTAAGAATTGTAGGTAGCTGCTGCAAACCAGCAAGGGAAGGAGTAAATGGGTGTAATGGAAGTAGTTATTGTAAATAACTAAACAGATTAAAAATCCCTTTTCCCCCCCTTTGGTGTGACACTTGAAACTTGTTTGTGTGAGAGAAAATAGTGGGGAAAGTAATAGTCAAAGGCAAAAAGATCCAAGGAGAATGATTTACCTGAATGGAAGCCTATGTGGGGGTTCTTTTTGTTTCTTTCTTTTAGGACTGGGCTTAGCTTTTCCTTTCTGAAAAAATTTAGTGTGCAGATTCTGCAAGGTTAATGTACAAACTAAACTTGAAGAACCTTAGCATTGTGAAATACTGAAAACAAGCATCATATCAACTGGCAGAGATGAACTCTTCATATTTGTTGTACGTTACTTGTGCAGACTTTCTTGGAAAATCAAAACAGTGAACATATGGTGGAATACTTATTTCATGGTGACCCAGTGATCTGGTAAGATAGTGTTCTGCAGCTATAGGTTCAATAAAGATTTCGCTGTGCTTGTATCTTTTCACCTTATGTACCTTGGATACATTACTGTGTTGCTTTAGAAGACATAAAGAGGAGAATATTGGGATAAAGCTGGAGGTTCTCAGAAGTGATGAAAAAGCTGACTTTGAAAAAGCTGCAATTACCTATTTGTTACTCGTGTTATTTGAAAATTAATAGTTCAACAAGGTAGCTGAAATGACAAATTCAGGGCCTTCTCTCAGTGAGCAAAAATCATTTCATAGCCAAGATATGCCCACCCATTTACAGCAGTATACAACTGGAATTAGGTCTGCCAGTCTGTGGTAGCCAACTTCTTGTGCTTCATTTCCATTGTACCTTGTTCTTTCAAAAGAATGCTTATCATAGAGCTGATACCCTGGCAGCAACTAGAGTAATCTACATAATTGCACCTTATCAGGACTGCCTTTTTTCAGTAATTTTTCACCTTTGGTGTGGGAGTAAGAAAAGTTTCCCCAGGACTAGAAACAATGAAGTGCTGTTTTTAGACTATACAGTCATCTTTATTTTTGAATTGTCTTGCCATGTTTGAAGGGTACATGTAGCTTAAAGCTCTATAGAGCTTTAATTTTCATCATGAAAAAGTGATGGTATGTGCATCCTCTATGACTAGCAAGAATCCTCATATCCAGTGTGTGTCATCAAAATATGCATCCTTATGCTCAGGAATTAATTATGGGCACTAATTGTCAGGGTCTCTCCCTCCCTCTTTTTCTCTCTCAAAGAGGCACCAAGGGATTCCAACACGGATTTTTATCCTTCTTTCCTCTCACTCATGGGGACAAGAGAACACAAACTTCTCTCTACCCTCTGACTAGATTCACTAACATATCCCAGCCCACACAGAAATAATAAAATTAACAAGATTCTTATCTTTCTTCATTGGTCTCTGCCAGTTCTTTAGCTTGGATAAGAGACTCTTGTTGATGTTATGTTCTCTAGACTCTCTCCGTCTTGTCCTTCTGCTGGTAGGGTCATCAGTGGAGTTCAGCTTTGAGCTGGATGAAGCACTTCTATAGAAAAAGCTATGCAACCCTGATCTCTCATCTGCATGGCAGTACTGATTTCACAGAATTAGCTGTGCTGATTAGTTTTTCTTCCAGTCTGTGATATTTGAAATGTTTCAGGGCACACTCACTATTTTAATGTATCTTCACTTTGCTTGTCATTTCTCACTGAGACACAATTTCTCATTGTTGTCAATGTCAGTGACAGACAGTTCTGCTCAGCAATATGGGAAGGGTGGAGTAGCCTGTATAGAAAGCTACAGGCCCTCAACTGGTACCTGCTAATTATTTTGAAATAATATCGTCTCTTCCCAGGCAAGGGTAAACTTTGCCTTTTCTCCATTTGGTAACTGGTTGATAAAGAAAACCAAGTTGCACAACTTCCTGAGGTGAGTGACCATAAATCCTTTTCCTAGCCTCTTTGCAACTACCCTAAAGGAGTCTATGGATTTTCACCCCTTTTTCCAATATGGCTTTGTTTGAGTAAGTGGAGTAAAATGGCTATTTAACTCCTTTTGGCAGAGAGGAGATTAAAGCAAGACATCCTGCTTAAAAATTAATAGCTTCTACTGTACTTGAAGCACAGTATAGGTAGGAAAGAACAAAAAAAACCCAAAACCCCCAAACCTGTGTTGAAGCAAAACTGTTAATCAAATGCTAACTTGTTTAGAAATAGTCAAGAGGAACAGATGGAATCCTGTGATTCTCTCTTCTCCTTGAGTCAGTTTTTAAAATATATTAAAAGCTTGTGTACTTTTGAGTGGCAGATAACGGCTTTTCACTTTAGAGGTTATTTTTGCTATTGTTAATACTGAAATAGATTGTGCTTGAGTTACAGTAGTTGACAGAATTCTTAAGTACCACAGAAAAAATATGTCTTGCATTTATTATCTCAGCTTTCAGATTTAAGGAGCTGTATGTGGTTAAACTTTCAAGTTATGTAACAGTAATAGAATCCTGTCCATGTTGATGCCTTTTAGCAAGCCAAGGGAGTTGGGGGGTGTGTGTGATTGTACAGTAAACACATGTTGAACTTTTTTCTTAAGTGTATTCCTTAAGATAGCAGTCAGGTACCCAGAGCAGTGCCTAGGACACGCTCTCAGCATTTTGCACTGAACTCGTAATGTGTCTTGTGGTATTTTTCCCATGGGACAGTGATACAAGTCTAAGACTTAATGTACTACATATTTAAATGAGAACTTCTCAGCCTATGTTGTCTAATTGTAACCCATTCTCTGGTAACATATTTCTGGAGTAAACATCCCCTTGATTATGTGAAGAAAATGCATTCTAAATGATTGTAAAACTGAACAGAGTTGCTAAATCTTTTTCTAATTCTGTAGTTGAGCTGTCATAGGTCACATGCTAGTTTCCAAAGTGCAAGTTTCAACAGATGCTGTGGGAATGTTAACAAAGGGCACCTTTAAGAATCGTTTCCCATATTCTTAGGATGCTAATTTAATCTTTATCTGCTCTGTATTTGTGATGCTGAAATTTCAATGCACTTCCAAAGCAAAGATACCAAACCACGTCTCCAGAGCTGCTCTCTACCTGCAAATGTAAGCAAGAATAGTCCCTGTC
Organism: Numenius arquata; assembly: GCF_964106895.1. Classification (NCBI taxonomy): domain Eukaryota; kingdom Metazoa; phylum Chordata; class Aves; order Charadriiformes; family Scolopacidae; genus Numenius; species Numenius arquata. The sequence continues at coordinate 1,357,153 of NC_133588.1, forward strand.
TGCAGGCATAAAGCTAAGTAGACAGGCAGAGGGTAAACTTCTTATGAGTGGAATGTTGGTTGTGCGTAGATGACTCTTACAATGTCTGAGATGTCTTAGGTCTGAATCTAAAGAAGACTGTATAACCACCTTAAACTGAAGCTAATTGAAATTCTGCTTGTTTCAGAAATTTTAAAGAATTTGGTCCTGTGTGTTTCATATGGAATACCTAACATGGCTGTATTTGCAAATTTCATCAAGTCGCATTTTTTGAGGAAAAGTAGGAAAAGGTTTAAAAAAAAAAGACCCAAACAACCTGTAACTTTTTGATAGCAGCCTCAGACAAGTCCCCAAAAAATGCAAAAAAGAAACCTGAAGATTGACAAAGTTATTTTGTGCAGTTCTCTAGTCCAGGCACATCATCTATGCTATCTGTAGAATAGTGGGGGAGTGAAGAATCCAAACTACACAGTAGCATTTAACCTGAAGCCTAGTAGGCCAGCAGCCAGAGGGAGTAATCATCACACAGACAGAACAGCAGGCATGCTGCCCAGGCATCCACTCTCATTGAGGAGACCGGGCTCAGCTCACACACAGAGTGCTTGCTTTCTGTTCTTTCAATATACACGTTACACCTCAGACTTTGTAGCACAAGATTCAAGACAGAGATTTCTCAGTCTCCCTGACCTTCACTGAGATTTTCCACAATCATGAAGTTGCTTGCTCCTGCTTTGACTTAACAGGGTGTTTGCTGGTCACTTAATTAAAGTGTGGTAACATTTTGCCTGATTTTAGAATAAAAGCTGAGTGAGCTGCGCAGTGTAGCAATCAAGAGCAGTATTTGCATGACTAGGTCAGGAATTTCCAAAGTCTTGTGACTTCCTAGTGGATAAATACAACCTTATGCGCAGAGCTTTCCCTCTATCCCATCTTCATCCCCTTCTTACCCCCGTCCCAAGCACTAGAAACAAAGTTGAGCAGAACTTAGTCAAGAAGGAAAATCCTGTGTTCATGGCAATTCTACATACTGTCCCCAAACCACACGTTTCTCAGAAACTAGTTGTTCAAGATGAAATAGAATGGACTTGAGTACTTCTGCACAAATCTTTGTCAGCATTCCATTGTCAGCTCAGATTATGGACTGTTCCTTTTTACCACAATGGCACAATTCAGCCGTAGGCTAACATTTTCTCAGATTTTATGGTAAGTTTGACCTGCGATACATAAAAGTACATGATTATAGCAATCATGCTTGCAGAGCGGCTACAATTTTCTTCTGTTTACTACTGACTGTTGCGGAGAATTTACTACAAATGCTTAAAATCTGTAGTTAAATATTTGCAATTTAGGGACCTATACCTTTAAAAATTACTGAGAATATTACTTGCCACTTGAAGCAAGTCACTGGGATTACTCCTTTTAAGTTAGCAGGCCCTCTCTTTAAGAGGAAGCAGTTCAGTTGTGTTGTGCATTTAAATATCTTCTTTGAAGGGTAGACTTGGGAGTATCATACTAACAATTTAAAGACATTTATGGGGATAAGCAAAATCTAGTTATATTTAATGCCAAGCATTGCTAGAATTAAAGCGGAAAATTGGCACTATGCAATACATAAATTTATTTTTTTTTCTCTTTTTAGAGTTGTAGAAAATACACAGGCCATCTCAGCCACAATACGGGGGAACAACAGCATATTAAAAGATTTTTTTGGTAATACAAGGTTCTCCTTCATAAAGGTATGTCTTGTCACTCTCCCTCATACAGATAACAGTAAAAAAGCACTAGTCTCTGCTTTTCAGTAGCACACGTTGATTTTTAACTATAGCATTTTTGTACAGATTGTGCTTACAAGGATTTTTTATTCTTTAAAACAAAAAAACCAAAACCTTATTGCATTGCTGTTTAGTGTGATCATAACAGTGGCTCTAATGTTAAAAATATTTCCAGGTCAGGGTTTGTTTTTGCAAGTCTTTTTGGAAAATAGATTTTTACTTAAGTGTAACGGAAACATTTCCATGAGTTCAGCAGTCTCCTATAAAAGTTAAAGTAAACATTTCCACTAAGAGATTGCAGCTTGAGATTTACTGTGCTGCATGCATGATAACTGGACAGGGAAAGTTGCAGTGGATCCTACATCAGAAAAATATTGATTGTTTATTGCCCAAGCTGACATGTAAGTAATTAGCATAAATGTTCTATTTGCAATAGCCTTTAGTGTAAACAATGTCAGGGTAACAGAAGTGTCCTTTTTAAAATATTTTGGGAAGACCAGAGGATTGGTTCTATTAAAAGCATGCTGCACTGGCTTCATTAGCACAAAGCAGCTCTGCCTTTGTCCTAACTGACCAGGTGAAAATAGGAGTGTGGCAGCAAGCACAGAGTCTGGGTTTGTGAATTATGGCAACGTAGGGGTGCGGTCAGAGCACGCTGCTTAGCTCTCCTGGTATTTTAGTGGCTGCTTACGGGCTGTTGCAGGCAGCAGCAACTGAAAATACACAACTGGAATGTCTACAGTGTCCTTCTGGTGTTAAGCCTCTTTCATTCCTACCCAAAAATGAGACCCTATTTTAAGGTTTAACAGCGTCCTTTTAAATTAGAAGCAAACTGCCACAGTGAGATATTCAGACTCGGTTAGGCAGCGTATGCTATGGTTACCATCACTAAACAGAGCTAGATCTGTTATGATCAAAATGGTTGACTTGTCACTCTATAGCAATTGTTCACCATAGAAAAAATTCAATTGCATAGCTTAAATCACACATAGCTGATCACATGCTCCGAGGCTTCTGTGGTGCCGAGACTAAAAGGCAGAGATAGGGAGGGGGTGTGTCGGGAAAGCTTTCAGTTCTTCTTGGGGAGAGGGAAGCTTGCCTTGCATACAGTCATCTGCACAAATTGATTTTTAATTTTACAGTAATGCGCTATTATAATTGTTAACTCAATTCCTAAAAGGCTACTTTTAAGGGCCTGATGTTATGCCCCTGCATGTCCAAGGTGCCCATTGGAAGGAGAGTTTTTGGATGTGCGATGACTGTGAGATGGTTCCCCAATCTGTTCAGCTTCTTTTTATTACAGTAAAGCACAAAAACTGTTAAACTGCAGCCTATATAAGACAAGTTGAATGCATGTTATCCTGGAAATCAGTTACATACATGAACCTTAAAATCATTAGTACAAAAAAAAAAGTCAAGTCAATGAAATACGAGACGTACTAAGTTTCTGTCCAGACTGGAGAATCTTAAATAACATGGGAACTGATATGAGTCACATCAACTTGCTTTTAAACACCTGCCTTACTGATTCCGGCAATTGCCTTTCTGGCTCTTTTTCTGGTTTAATACATGGTATAGTAACATGGGGAGTGGGGGATGCCTTACGCACAAAGAAATTCTTTCTTGATACAGGGCAGAAGTAAAGTCTTAAGAGTATGCTAATTAGACTTCATTTGTTTTTTTTAAAAGAAGCAATTTTTTGATCTTAGTTTGGCTCTTCACTTTCTTGTCAAAATCAGCATAGAAACTGTGCAAGTTCCTGGTCTGGCTGCATGCAGTCTTTTAGGTTAAACTTTTCTCACTATCTACACCTGAGAAAAGTGCTGAGTTTCCATTTTACCTGCCTCCCCCTTCACATGCCACCCTGAGAAATTGTAAGTCAACCTGTATTACCAATAAAAAAAAAAAAAAGAAGGAAAGTACAGCCGCAGCCTACTCTATCTAGGATAAAACATTCAGTCTTTTGATAGCTAAGGAATACTCACCAATCCTTTGACAACAGAAGCTACTACACATACAAGCAGTTAAGAACACTTGCTGCTTGATTATGCATGTTTAATATGCTTGCTCAATTCCCTGTTCATCACCCAGCATTAAGAGGAAGCCTGAAACATCAGGCATAGCCGCACAATGCTTGGCTGTAAATGACTTCATGTAGGATGGAACTTGTCATTTGGCCTTAAACACAGTGGAATTTTTTCCTCCCTTTTCTGGCACCTATTCACAGAAACACTGTATATGCTAGTCTGTCTCTAACCTTTTGCTGCTTGTCCTAGCTCTTTGGTGGGGCTAGTAATCTACACAGAAATAAGTAAGAAATTATTGCTGTGCAAAATCTATACAACCACAATAGCTAAGGAGGGTACTCAAGGAAACCATTTTGCAGTCTTGACTATAGCACTACCTTACCTGTGTGACAAACACTGCCTTCGTCTTTCCTACAGCTGAACCATGAGAATAGGAACATGATTCCAAGAGCAAATTAATATATTTAGGTGGTTTTTTTCCCAACATATAACGAAGCACAGACATTTGCAGTTAACCAGCCACCCCTCTATTCTGTTCCCTTCCCCACCCCCGGAAATTAAAATAATGAAACTACTTAGAAAGCATACGCGCTGTACCGCTTTGTTCCCCACGGTCCCACCTCGCGGTGCTCGCTCCCTGCCAGACACCTCGCGTCTCCGCCAGCCTCCGCCTCTCGGGTCGCCTGAACCCCCCCTCGCGCCGGGCCCCGCCGGCAGCTCCGAGCGGCGGGGCGGGCGGGGATGCAATGCGGATGGGCGGGGAGGGAGAAGCTTTACCTGCCGCCTTCCCCCCGCCGAGCCAGGGGCGGCCGGGACCTGCTGCATCCACGCCGGGGCGCGGCGGGCGGGCGCTCAGAGAGCCCGGCGGCGGCGGCTGAGCGCCGGAGCCATGGCCGCGCCGGGGAGCGGTGGGGAGGGAGCGCCGCCGGAGCCGCCGCGAGCCGGGGGGAGACTCAGCACCGGGGCGCCGAACAGCTCCTCCGCGCGCCGCAGGCGGGGCCGCCGCCGCGCTCCCCGCCCCTGGGCGCGGGAGGGACGCGCCGCCGCCCGCCCCCCGCCTCCCGCGCGGCGCTGCGCGCGCCCCGCCCCGCCCCGCTCCCGCCGCAGGCGCGGACCCGGCCCCCGGGCGGCGGCCGAGCAGAAAGGGCGGGAGCGACCGCGCTTCCCAGCCGCCCCGGCGGCGGGAGGAGACGGCCCCGGGAGCGAGGCCGGCCGGGAGTCGTAGTCCGGCGGCTCGCGAAGCGCTGAGGGCGCCGGCGACGGGGACTCGGTTGGGGAGGAGCGGGCGCCGTGAGGGGGGGGGGGGCTGAGTCCCGGCGCGGGCCCGGGGCGCGGTTTCCCGCCGCCTGGTCGCGGCGGAGCTCCTCCCGCACGGCCGGGCCGGGCCCGGGCCGCCCCGCGCCGGTGGCGTCTCAGCGGGTCACCCCGCTTCTCCTGGAGACTTTTCAAAATGCTCCGCTGCGTTCTTTTTTGTTTTCTTTTTTTTTCCCTTTTTAAAATCAAAAGTCTAAAATACTACAGCTCTTCTGTGGTGTTAGGGGCTTTTTTAGGGGAGGAAAAAAAAAAAAGATAGTGGAGTTCTTATGGTCTTAGAAAGCTGAGCTCCCTCCGTCCAAGATTCCGAAGCTGGAAGATTATGTTTAAACAGCGAACAGGGTCAGGTCCCTGCCTTGCTGGTCAAAAGCAAAGCACTGCAAAAATGTGGCAAAAAATAGTGTAACTTGATTGCAGCCGATTTTCAGAAAGGCATCTCTAATACAGAATCACAGAATGATACGGGGTTGGAAGGAGACCTCTGGAGATCATCTAGTGCAACCCCCTGCCAGAGCAGGTCCACCCAGAGCAGGTCCCACAGGAACGTGTCCAGGTGGGGTTCGAACGTCTCCAGAGAAGGAGACTCCACCACCTCTCTGGGCAGCCTCTTCCAGGGCTCTGCCACCCTCACAGGAAAGAAGTTCCTCCTCATGTTTAGATGGAACTTCTTACATTCAAGTTTGTGCCCGTTCCCTCTTGTCCTGTCACTGGGCACCACTGGAAGAAGACTGGCCCCATCTTCCTGACACCCACCCTTTAAGTATTTATAGGCATTGATCAGATCCCCCCTCAGTCTTCTCTTCTCCAGACTAAAAAGACCCAAGTCCCTCAGCCTTTCCTTGTAAGAGAGAAGTTCTAGTCCCCTAATCATCTTTGTAGCCCTCTGCTGTACCCTCTCCAGCAGTTCCCTGTCCTTCTTGAACTGGGGAGCCCAGAACTGGACCCAGTGCTCCAGATGGGGCCTCCCCAGGGCAGAGTAGAGGGGGGAAGATGACCTCCCTGGACCTGCTGGTCACTCTCTTCCTGATGCCCCCCAGGATGCCATTGGCCTTCTTGGCCACAAGGGCACGTTGCTGGCTCATGGTCATCCTGTTGTCCACCAGGACTCCCAGGTCTTTCTCCTCAGAGCTGCTCTCCAGCAGGTGAGACCCCAACCTGTACTGGTGCAGGGGGTTATTCCTCCCCAGGTGCAGCACCCTACACTTGCCCTTGTTGAAGTACATCAGGTTCCTCTCTGCCCAACTCTCCAGCCTGTCCAGGTCTCACTGGATGGCGGCACAGCCTTCTGGTGTGTCAGCCACCCCTCCCAGTTTTGTATCATCAGCAGACTTGCTGAGGGTACATTCCATCCCTTCATCCAGGTCATTGATGAACATATTGAACAACACTGGACCCAGTACTGACCCCTGGGGAACACCACTTGTTACGGGCCTCCAACTAGATTCTGTGTCCCTAATCATGACCCTCTGAGCTCTGTCTTTCAGCCAGTTTTCAATCCACCTCACTGTCCATTCATCTAACCCACACTTCCTAAGCTCACCTATGAGGATGTTGTGGGAGACAGTGTCAAAAGCCTTGCTGAAGTCCAGGTAGACAATATCCACCACCCTCCCCTCATCTATCCACCAGTCATGCCATCATAGAAGGCTATCAGGTTAGTCAGACATGACTTCCCCTTGGTGAATCAGTGTTGACTACTTCTGATAGCTTTCTTTTCCTCCATATGCTTTGAGATGACGCCCAGAACGAGTCGTTCCATCATCTTTCCAGGGATGGAGGTGAGGCTGACCGCCCTGTAGTTTTCTGGGTCGTCCTTTTTGCCCCTTTTTACAAATATTTATGCAGGGCTTTTCAGATAGTTATGAAGCATTTTATGAAGCAGGTTGTGTTATCAGTTAACTTACAAATGAACTGATACAATGTTTCCAAACAGATTTTCTATTTACTTGCTCATCTAAAGAAAAAGTAATTATTCAGTGTAGTTTTAATTAGAAGTTAATTCACTTTTTGGTAATGACCACAATAGAAGTATAAACATAAAACAACAAGAGTTGTTTTAAAAAAAGAGTTAACATTAATGAGTTGATTTAGAAGTTAGAGCACTAGCCCACCTCTCACCCTGAATTACATGGTGTTGGAAGGTGCTGAAGGCTTGCATATAGAATCCTGTATGTTAGGGTTGCATATCTGCCCCTGCTATTGTTGCTTTGAAATCCTGCTGTCCAACCATCGCCCTTATCTAGGAGAAGGTTTTTAGCAACTCTACTGCAAGCTAGCAAGCAATATGTCAGAAAGCTAGGACATCCAAGTTAAACTAAGCAGTATGTTTTATTTACACTATGTTAGCAAAACCTTCCTTTGGGTTGTCTTCATCCTGATGTGGTTTATTCTAAACTAGTGATGCAGAAGAAGTTACGTTTATTGCTTCTTTTTTTTTTTCAACAGGTAGGTATCATGATTTCTCATCCCATTTCAGGTGCTTGCTTGGATAGTTCTTACGTGTAACAGGTTCCCTTGATAGCAGCTGGATCACGCAGGCACACCTTGCTGAGCAAGGTCACAGCTGCAGTTATTCTAAAAAGGTGAGAAGTTGGCACTGACTCTAATATTACATGTTGTGTGGCGATACTTGGATTTAAAGTACTGTCAGATTTGTGTTGTAATGGATGTCTGCTCTGATACTACATTATATGCCACCAGCATGCTAACTTGATCGCAGCGCAAGGAAAGTCTCTGGAATACATACATCTGTTTGATAATTATTCTAATCTTTGCTACATGATGACTACTAAATTACTTCCTGAAGTACCTACCCCAGCGTTTCCACAAGACTCACATAGAGCAGAATTATGTATTCTCAGTTCCCGACCTGAACTTTTCAACATTATACGGTTGTAGCAAAGTATAGTAGGTAAGTTTAAAACAGTATTTACTTTCTTACTGCTTTCATTTGACTGAAGCAAATTGTAGGTGTAGAAAGTATTTATGGAACTGTAAGGCAGATGCTTCGCTTTGAATAATGACTCTTGGGATTATGAAAAATGAGTTCTTGGTATAGTAAAGAACAAATAATGAAAAACAATTTCTTCCTTTTGTCATTTTCTTCCCATTCAAGTAACAATAGAATGCACTTCCTCAGAGCTGGGGCTTTGGTGTGCTATTGAGCTCCCTCTCCAGGAGGCAGATGTTGTACCTGAGACGGTAGGAAACTTGCACTGATGAAGAGCCCAGCCGAGGTAAACAGTGTAGTTGAGGGAAACCTTCAGTAGTCTATGCAGCTGTAGGGCACTCCCAAATTACAGGAGCACAAATAAGTAAACCTTTCGGTGCTAATGTAGAGGAGAGCCATTACAACTCCCTGCTTGTTGCTCTTTTTTTCCCCACCCCATTAATCTTAATGAAGCCAAGTTTGTTCTCTTATTAGCTGAAAGGGTCCTACTAAAGCAGTAGCCATTTTCTGATTTGCAGAGCAGATAAGTTGAAATAGAGACACATCCAAAATACTTTCAAAACAGTTGTGAATACTATAAATATATTCATTCAAACAGTAACACAGTTCAGATTATGACACAGTTAAAGGATTTAGTAATTAAAGCAATTTTATTCAAATTGCAGGTAACTTAGGTTATCCAGACCTCAGATCTCACATCTTTCCTACTCTCTTCTGTTTCATACTCCCAGTTCTGAACTATAACTTTTTGGGGCACCAAAATAGATGGACAAACATCACTTTGCTTCCAAATTCACATAGAAGTTCCCGAGAACTGCCTTTGAAACTGGAGTTAGGTCTGCCTACGTTAAGCTTGTTACAGTTACATGTGGTTCCACACTGAAGTAAAAATGGAATATCTTTATCAAATCAAGTATGAAAAGTTCTGTAAGATCTTACACAGGCAGTCGTCAGCCTGTACAGCTGAATAACTGGATTCACGGATCCTGGATTCTGCTAGGAGCAGCTGTAGTGTGCTGTTGTCAGCAGCAACCAGTCTGCTTACCCTGCAGAGAGTGACTCCCATTTTCCTGCACGCATAAAACAAATTTAGGGAAATCCAGGTAGAAGATTAAATTTCTTCCCAATTTCAATGAAATTCCTGCATTTATCTCAGCAGCTCATCTATCTTATGAAGGAAAGCAAGAAAAGATTATTAATGTTATTTTTTACAGATACCTCAATGTGCTGCTTCTTTTCAGGTTATTATACATCCAAATTCTTATTCATGGTCTTAGTAAACATTTAATTAGACATACTGAAGGATCACTGATCATTCTGTCTAAGGATTGCCCGATTATGCTTCCAAAGGTTTTCTCTTATTAAGTGAAAGAACAGCAGATGTCATGATTCATCCTCACTACCTCCATTTTATCATCCTCAGTAAATTATAACCATACAGGGTCAACACTTTCTTTGCCTTGCAAAGAAATAAACTGCAAATTAAAATGAAGGAAGAAAAATTTCTCTCTAGTTGATAACAGAATAGAAAAGCAGAGATTGTGCCAAATGGTCAAGCTATAATAAATGGCACAGCCATATACAGTAAGAGCCTCATATAATTGAAAGGATATATAAAAGAATAAACTCAAGGTGTTTACTCAAAAGTGCAACAAATGTTTTAAAAAAAACCTTCTTAGAGACAACCTTGATCTGCCCTTAAGTAATCACTATCTAAATACGTTTTTGAAATTATTTTTAGACCTTCCAGTTCACATAGAGAGTACTGAAAACTGATTTGAGATGTCCTGCATAACTCTTTTGTGAACCTGCCATTTGGTGTTAAATGTTGTATCAGTAAGAGATACCGTGGTACAGTATTCTATGCATCTAGTTGTAAAGGTTTATTACCATTCAAGCGAAGATGTCAAATGCACAGAAAAAATGGGCTGAACGGAGAAAGCAGTTGATTTGAGAATATCAGTTAACAAAACAGGAGCAAAAAAGCATGAAATAGTGTAGATGTGCCAGATTTCAGAGTTATGAAAGGGGAAATGTCAGACAATAATGCTAAAAGGCATTAATTAGACAAACCAACCTTTTCTGGTAATTTTCAAAGATTTGGGGAATCCAAGAAGATGATCAAGTTGGCTTCACAGAAGGTGACTACAGCTGTTGTGTTAGCAGAAATTAAATGGAGCACAATGCAGTGCCTCTAATTGTACTGTATTGTTGGAAAGCAGCCAGGTAAGGGAATTAAAGTAGAGAATGAAAGAAGCAGAGAAAGCAAGGTATAGTGAAGACTAAGGCAATGGGGTAGGTATGGAAATTATTGCCTGCAAGTTCTGTTCTGTCACTGCTATGAAAATACATTTTTTTAACTATAATATGATTTAATTGTATACTTTAATTTATTAGTATCCACAGCAGGGAAATTATTTTTTCCAGTCTAACTTTATGCCCTGCCTTCTGACACCCTCGCTGTGGAGCCTACATGAAGAGTGAAAAACTTGAGTCAGGAATATTTTTTTATAAGAGAGAAAAACCTATGCCTTGTTCATCATAGGCAGCTGTCCCTTCTGTAAAGAAAAGAGAATTGATTATACTAGCTGTCCTGCTGTCAGCAGAGAAGGAATGACTAAACTGTATCTGAAACTACTAGGAGGTAAAAGTTGATCAAGGGAATAAAGTTGTGTTGCTTTCCATTAATAGTGTTGTATTGATAAAGAAAAACATTTTACTGATGAGGTCCCCAAAAAGCAAGTATGCTTAATCTTCTGCTGCACCTTTAGTTTAACTTCTTTAGCGGAGTGGCATTTCAAGTCTCAATTTCTGAAAGGCAGGCAAACATGCTATGGCCCTATAATTAAGTTTAGTAAAAGATATGTGCTAATTAAACATGAAATCCTTAAAAATAAAAATATGATTTAACTCAGCTTTTTAAATACACAGTCAAAATAATATCCATTAACCCTGGCATTCAGTATGACTTGGATTTGCATGACAAGAGAGTAGCAATTGCTTCTAAATTCAGCTTACCGTCAGGAACTGAAGGCTCATAGTGTACAAAACCTCTGTTGCAGCCTTATAAAATTGATTTTAAATCACTTGTTGGACCATCCAACCGGAAGGCAGATTACCGTAGATTAAGACATGAAGACATCTAGTACTTGACAGTTAGTATTCTCATTTAGTATTTATGGTACATGAAGTTAGCTTGAGGCTGCCCATAATTTATGGAGGGAATTTTTTATTGCTGTTGATGAGAATTCACTTTCTTTAGCAGGGAAAAAAAAAAAAAAAGCAATACTTATAATCTAAGAACATTTTTGACCATGAAAGGTTATTTCTATTGCAGTGTAAGGGAAAAAAAAAAAAACAACCAAACCTGTCAGTGTTGCTACTGGGTGCAGCCCAACAAAGCTTTTGTCAGGCTACCACCAGAAACTTCATTTTAATCAGTTTTATGCTCTTAACTACAAGCTTTTTTTTAATCAAAAAGCGGTATGTTGCTGAAATGTTTCATTAATATAAATTGCAGTCAAATCAACTATATAGAACAGATTGTATTTAGAAAATGTTGAGTTAAAAATAGCATCATTAAAGCAACGTTCCTATACTTTTTTTTCTCTCAATCTTTCTTTCAACTCCCAGAGTTTATAGTCAAGACAACAATATCACACTTAATGTAGTTAGCTATCATTAAATACCTAATGCTAAAAATTCAAGTTCAGAATAATAAGAGGTTTTGTTACCTCTTGTGAGGTGACCAGGATGGATGATTTATCCAGTATCTGGATGATAAGTTTAGGGAACAAGATATTTTGGGGTTTGTAGGTAGGTTGGGTTTTACCTCATCAGCATTGGAAAGCAATCTGAATTTATTATTTATTTTTTTTTAACTTAACCTGTATTTCTGTTAATTCTTTTTGGTAGAAATCTAGGCAATCTCATTTGATAGCCCAGCTGACAAGTATCTTGAGATCTTTCTAGATCTTAGTGGAAAATGAGGTAAAAGTGAAAGATTTAAATTAAAGAGTAACTACAGGAAATCATATAAGCTCAGGTTGAGGGCACGCAATCCACTATTGTGTTCCTTGGTAGAGGGTACAACAGACAGCAAAGCAGGAGTCAAATGTTTGTTTTCAGCTTCAGATCTTTATGTTGCTCAGCAAATGGAACAATTATGGTTGGATCTGTCAATTTTTAAGCAGTGTGCTTATCCGGACTCGTAGACTATGCTTCAGATTTCTGAAAGAATGGGTATCCTTTTTCAAGTCCTATAGGCCAGAATAATTGCAGCATCCAAGTGAGCAACAGAAGACAAAGATAGCTATTAGCCTTGTCCTAATAATTAGAAACAGTGGGGCATCTCATGCTCTTGTCCTGTGAACAGTTTTAATGAAATGTAATAGATACTGCAAACCTGGCTTCACTGGATAAATAAAAATTGCTCCGATTTTTGATCCTCCTGTTCAGAGCTGTACACTTGTCTATATTCCTTCTTGTTCACTCTCCATCCTTGGGAATGCAGACTTACTTCATTATTTGATTTATATAACATATAAAGGTCCCCAGTAAAGGGGGCCATTCCCCTTTATTTAAAAAAACAAACAAACAAACAAAAAAACCAAAAAGCCCGAGCAAAACAACAACCCAACCAAAACAGAACAGGCACGTGCCCAGCACATGAAACACTCCTACAGCTCAGTTACTAAATTTAAGAATTTTTCTGATTAGTCCTTTGTACTTTTGAGTGGTTACCTAGTTCATGCTGAATTTTTAAATGCTTGTTACTTCTTGATTTTTGGGCTTGCCATTTAATCAGAATTGAAATTAGTATCAAGTGGTAGGTGTAATCTCCTAACTTGATTTTTGGCAGTTCTCTCCCCTTGCAATTATTGCCAAGTTTTGAGGATTGTAGCTCTTTCAAGATAATAGGCTACCTTCTTCTTAGGGCTCAAATCTTATTATTTCCCTTCACTTTTAGTGTTTGAGTTTCCCTTGCAGAGAGAAGAGGTATGCACAGCTTCTGTTTAAAGCTTGAGAAAATAAGATTAAAGCAATAATTTGTCAGCAAATCTAAGAATTTGTCCTTGTGTTTGGCTTTTAAAGCTCTCCAAATCATGCTTAATATTTGTTTTTCTGGGTACCCAGTGGTGGGGGAACTTTAGTGTGAATACAGATCTATCATTCAACACTTGGCATATATTCTTGAATAACATGGAAATTTAAGTGACTCTAGAGCAAGTGGAAAATTCAGGTATAAAACAAAGACATGATTATTTTTTTTTGAATGAATGAAGTGTATTAACAGGTCGAATGTTTTAATGTTAGGTAGGAGCACTGTGGCCTTTTAACCTGCTGAGAAATAGTTCTTAATTCTTTGAACATGATGGATTTGTGAGTTAGATTGTTACTTTCAATTTCAGAAAAGTTTATTTTTGTAGATGTTAAAATAGGTATCAAGGAACACACTTCACTGCCAGCCATCAGTAAAAAGCTTCTTGTTTTGGAATACATTACCAGCTTCTGTCTGTGAGATGTTTAAAATACTCTTCTGGGTAATCACGTAAATGATGGGTTGCCACAGAAATAGTGAGTGTTCATTCTGAGATGATTTTCTTAAGTGGTTCAGCAAAATCTCCCATTAAAAACCTCCATGAAAGGTTACTGACTTTCAAAAAGTTAGTGGCAAGGCATGATTTAATTAAAAATTTCTTTTAGGATTTTCAGAAGTCTGCCCAGATGTCGTCGTAGAGATAAAATGTTTCAAATGTCCCAAAGTTCAATACAATTGATGTCCTATAACAGGAGTAACTAGATGGGAAGCTTTTCAGTTATACTGGATGAATGACCAGTTTTACAAAGGGTTTTCAATAGTGCTGATATCTGAGAACACTACGAAAGACATTTGGGCTCCAAAGATGTTTGGCTTTTGCTCAGAGAAATGAAAAGTATTAAGATTTAGTTGGTGACTTGCTATTGAAACCATTCCAAATGAGTGGCCCTTCCCTGTAATCTGAGATGATGAGGTAACTTCTACCTCACTTCACATCTTCCCAAAGTCCTTGTAGCATTTTACTTTTTGAGGGGTTTTTTGGAGCTGTGTAGCAGATACTTGTGGGCAGCAGTACTGCTTTCTAGAGAAAGAAAAGAAGAGGGCAGACAGGCAGATAGGGAAGACAAACAGTTCTGCATTTTAAACACAGCTGTATCCTTGCTGGATAGGCTTAAGTTATGATTTGGAACACAGAGGAAGAAAAAACATTATTTAAACAACTTAGCATAAATTAGGCAAAATGGCCTAAGTATACAAATACTTCAAGGGGAAAAAATGGTTCCTGGGTAAAACCTTAACAATGATTGTATTGCAAGAGATTTGTCTGTCAGAGAACAAACACAATCTCAACAAACATGAGATCCAAAGAGAATATCCTAAGATTTTACAGGCAACTTTTGAAAGTACCAAGGAGAAGTTTTAATCTGTCGCTAGCCTTTAGAAGGGCAAATATCTAATACTGTTGAACTGAGCTGAACCATAGAATAACGCGGAAGTAATTATCACTGAAATGTAATTTTTCCATCAGATATCAACAGGGCTGTAATACTAACAGAGGCCAAAAATTGCCTGAATACTTATTTTAAGATTTTGCATCTTTTCACCTCTGAAAAATTTTATTTGGATGTCTGAAACGGTTTTATTAGTCCACCTAAAAATGGGACCAGAGCTAAATTTCCAGTAGTAAATTCAGAATTTCGGATGCTTTTGTTTTTGAGGGGTGCCTGATGCAACTTTTTTGTGGTGAACCATACTGATCATCCTCTAAAAATGTTATCTTTTTAATGAGTCAGGCTGGATCATGTCTAAAAGAGTAGCTCTCTAGGCTTGACTTCAAGAACACAAACTGGAAAATATTGGCTGGACTCTATAGTTGATATTTCAGAGGTCCAGTTAAATTGTTTCATATAGTTGGATGTTTTCCATGTCAAAAAACAACACTAGTTAAAATGTGCAGTGTCTTGTATATTTGAATCTTCCTGTTTCTGGTTCTTGCTGTTCCTAGGAACAATGTGCATACTTTTTATCAGATGTGATCTTTTATTGGAATTCCACTTTGTAATGCAATCAGATAATTTCTTACCCTGCGTACAAAATGACTCGACCTTATTCTAGGCCCCAAACAAGTTTAATAGCAGTAAAGACTGATAAGCTGAACTTGCCCTCTATGTTGCGACAAACACTTCATAGAAATCATAAACTCCAAAGATGTTTTGTTGTTTTTTCTGCAAGCTCAAATTGTGTTAATAAGGTCAAACCAGTCAAACAAAGCTTTAGAAGATTTGGACATCATCCTTCACAAGGAGAAGCCAGTAAGCTAAACATGGGATGCTGGGAAATGTTTGTATTGCTTTCTCCTTTAAAAAAAAAAAAAAAAAAAAAGAACATCCTAACCAAAAAACCCAAATGAATTTAATTTTTGACTGACTACTTTTGGCGGTCTCCTATATCTCACACTAAGTTTCTAGGAGGATTATTGATCATATATGGCAGCAAATTCCAGTTTCCACATTAGCCCTAGGAGAAAATTAGATGATCTATAAGTAAATATTGTAAGGATAAAAACTGTGCTAAGTCTTTTATTATTCATTTGAATTGGATGTTTTGGCTTTTGGAAGACAACTTCATTGATGTTATGGGTGGTTTTTGTTATGGGTGGGCTTTTTAATACAAGAATATTAAAATATCATTCTTCCTTTTGTGAGATATTTGGGAAATGAAAACCAAGTATTTGCTGCTTTCATAACCCTTAAAAAATATTAAGTTTGTACAAGATTTAATTAGTTAAGCCTTATCAGGAAATAAAATAATTTTACTTAGCTTAATTGAAAAGCCAGACCATTAATTTGGATACCTAAGCATAGATCAAACTGCCTACATTTGGACATCCAAGTTGGGATTTCAGAATCCTTTGTAATTCAAATTAGTTTAATATTGAATAACTGCTATACATAGTTTACGTTGGTTGAGTTGCCATCCCTGGAGGTGTTTAAAGGACATGTAGATGTGGTATTTAGAGACATGGTTTAGTGGTGGACGTGGCAGTGTTATGTTAACGGTTGGACTCGATCTTAAAGTTCTCTTCCAATCATAACGATTCTAGGATCATTTCAAGAAAATTTGATCTGAGCACAGATTGTTAACTAGTACAGGGAAGGGGGGAAGAATTAAGCTAATTAAACCAGGATTCATTAAGTATTAGTCCATAGTGAAGCCACACGCTGCCTATCTGGTGAAAAATTTGCAATAATAAAAGTTATGAAAAAGTTTAACAAGATTCATGAAACAGACTTAATTATCTGCTAAAACCTCTGAGAAAATAATATTAGAGACATGAGATGTAATTAACACATTGTGTAATGAAGCAAACCAAAAGCCTAAAATTGAGCAGCTTCTTTATTTCTTTCTAATTTTCTTGATGGTAAAAAATACATTTCAAGATATATGTGGCTACTTTTATTTTTTTTTGGGGTGATCTTGCTATTTCCCTTTCTTGGTAGATTTGTTTGTTTATTGAAGACAAAAACAAGTGAAATTGTTAACTGACTACCTGCTGTCCTCTGCCACCCAAATACTCTCTATTAAGTGATTCTTTCCTTTTTGTTTTTGGAGAAGATTTCAGCATCTAAAGCTGTATGTTCTACAAGTTCTCAATTTAAGATGTTCCCACTAGGTGTTTAGTTTTAAAAACCTACTGATTATTTAAATCCTTAATTCCTCTAAGGACATAGTTCAACAAGACAATCAGGAGGTGGAATGAATGTGAACATATGAATTTAGTAGAAATCTCAGTGACTTGCTGACTCAGAATTTGAGAGGTTATTTTTTTTCTGATAGGACATAGTATTCTCTTCCAGTGAAACATTTTTAGTTTGTACTATCAGAGAGAGATGTGTTTTTGAAGTGATAAACTGCCAAGTTCCCTGCTTTTATCTCCTGCAGACACTTGAGTACCTTTTTTGAAACTGTTAGCTGTGGTAGGTGCAAAACTACCTCAGACTGTGCAATAGGTGCAAGATCATCTCAGCTGCAGAATATTTTTCAGGTGAAATGCTAACTGAAGACTAAAAGCTTGTTCCAGATTGGATTTCTGTGCTAAAAACTTCCTTTCTCCAATGCTAAATAAAATAATATGAAGATAATATTGAATGCCCTAATTTATTTTTCAGAGTTTTTTTTCTGTGTGACATCCTCCTTGAATTTTCAATTTTAGTATTTTAGCAGTTTCATGCCCTGTGACATAGATAATGGCTTGCGTCAACAAAACAGTGTAATTAGTTTCTTATGATTTTGATACTTTCCAAAATATCTTCACTTAACCAAAAAATAAAATGCATTTGAACAGCAGGCAAATTGTTATTAAAAGGATTATGAACTTTTATCTGTGCTGAGCATTTGTCACAAGCCATTTAGCTTTAAATAAAAACACACTTCTGTTCATTGTCAATTTTACAACTATTTAGATAACTTCTCAGTTCTCCTTCTCAACTCCATTTCCTTTTTTAAAATCGTATCTTCACAGAATTTTGAATTGAGAATTGGATTGGGCAGGGTTGGGGGCAGGTTATTATTCCAAGGAAAATTCTCCCCAGTCTATCAATAATGGCTTTCATAAGGGCATATGCTCTGGAAAAGTAGCAAGTCAGCAGTTCAAGGGAATATGACAGTAGAAATTGCAAGCTATTTTATCACTGTCACCATCAGAATATTTCCTGTTAAAAACAAGCTTTTCGATAGTCAAGTTATATATTTACAATCTAGAAGTTATGATACAATTCTGCAATTTTAGAAAAAGTGTTTACTTACCCTCTGCTTTAACAGGCTTGTCAACCCTTTAATAATTACTTTAGTAAGAAATTTGCCAATGTCAACCAAATACAAAGATGTGATGTTTATCTGTATACACTTCAAGGAAGTGTTTCAACAGATGTTTTAGAAGTTTATGCTAAAATGGTTCTGAAATCCAAAATCAGAGCAGATTTTAGGAGATGAGGAGGTAAAGGTTAGAAAAGCTGGGTAGCTCCTTATGGCCACGAGCAGTAGACTGGCTGTGGGACAATAGCAGTATGTAAATAATATGATGGTTGCTGAACAGGTGCATCCACAAGTCTCCCACAGATTTAATACAGATCAGCATCTTTCTAGCCAAGGAATGAGTGGTTATAAGTATTTAACTATTTCTTTACACATGGAACCCAAAGTGTTGGATATCCTTGTGTTGATGAGGTGTTAAGTAGCTCTAATGCTAGTTACTATATACCAGTTGGGGATAAGCAGTTTTGTAAAAGGAATTTGTTGGTTTATTGGAATGGGCCTGCCTAATTTATATTGTGCACCTCCCTAGACCATTGCTGTCAAAGGTTCTGTCACCTATTTGGGCAGATGGCTGAAATATCTTTCATTTTCAAATGCTTAGAATGCCCAAGTAATCAAAGGAATTCTGCAGCTAATGCAGAAATAAAATATACTCTTTTGATCATCCTTATGCGTATTTGTTGAACACAGTATGAAGTTACCTTATGCAGAATGTTATAAAGGATAGGGAATGAGAACTGAAAAAAGCATTAGCTCATCTAACAGAATTTTAAAACTTTTAGTGTAGAGTTTTCTTTAAAAGTTTTGTTCTTAATGGGAACAGGTTCAATGTTAGCCAAAAGAGGTGGACTGGCTGTTGGGGTTTTCATTATCTGGTTTTTTGATTGTGTCCAGAAGATTCTTGTCAAGATACGTATGATTTCTTCATTAAGCTTATTTACCACCTGGCAGTTCCACTTTTATTAATGCTGTGTGCTTTGCATCATAAAATACATATTTTCCATATCTTGGAAAGTCACTTTTTTCAAAGTCACTTCCTCAGGGCTGAAGAAAGCATAGGTTCAGAGCAAAGGAAGGCAGCATGAAACCTTTCTATTCCGCAAACATACCTCTGTACAAATACCAGACAGACTCTCAGCCTCTGCTCTAGATGATCACATTTATGCACAGTACTTACTTACCCAGGAAGAGAAGAGTTTGGGCCTTTAAGAGCTAAACAAAAGGTTACAGTGGGGTAAATACTCAATCTGGATTGAGTCATATCAGCTCTTACTGAAACAGTACGTTTCAGTCTCCTCTGCATCCCAGCAAAGTTCAACAAATCTAATACATAAGACAATATTTTGTCTTTTGAGCTCACGGGTGGGTTTTAGAGCAGAAGTTGTTCTTCTGTTGGGTATGAAACTCCTGCGAGGAGGTGCCATCCAGCCTCAGGACAGAGATGGGGAAATGCAATTTCTAATTACAGGAATCATAACTTAGAATTATCTGACTTTCACTTCAAACATAAACTAGCTTAACATGATATTAATTCTGATTTGTATACTTACTTCATCATCTTTTCTTTGTACCTGATCCTGTTTTCCTTCTGATATGAAAGGTTCTCTTTTGAGGTAAGCTACCATCCAGCAGAGTGACGTGGCTGGGAAACTGAACATAGCATCTAAAATATTTCCCTATTTTCTGAATCCAATGAGATGGAAATTTTTTTTTTCTACTATGCTTGATAATAATTGCCATTACCAACAGTTGTATGCTGTGGCATTGGTACACCGTTCACTTAGTTAGTTAAGATGTGTTAGAATTATTTATGCATCATCCAGTTGTCATTTGATATTAAAATTTACCAAGAAATATATTTACTTACCGTTTAATCTAACTCTTTAATATATAAGAGGTACAGAACTGATCATAGATCATGAGATGACATAAGATAGCTGTTCCTTGTGTTGTTATCAAATCACAGGCTTTTTCTATTTTCTTAACATCAGAATGTTGTCATTAGGCATCATCTGCCAAGACTGATATCACAGGACCAAGACAAATTAAATTTTCAGTCAGGAGACTAAAATAAAAAGCATTGAAAAATACTTGCAGTCCTCTGGAAATGCTTCTTGGACATAGTGAACAGCATTCAAGTTTGGTTTTTTTTTTCCTTTGACACTATTTTATGATAACTGGGTAAGGAATGTATTTAAGAGTGAACTATCGAGTACAAAGATTTGACATTCTATACATTTTCTCAGACCGAAAGTTTAAAAATCACGTATATTCTCATATGCCCTCCACTTACTGGAAAGGAACCCTGCACAGTTGTCCTTTTATCTGTGTTTATTAGCAAAGAGAATGTGAAGTGGACGCGTAACTTCTCCTGCAAATGAGAGAGACTTTGACAAACGTCCTTCTTTTCATTCCTTCTTACTGCGTGTATCTTGACAACAGTGTATTTTGCATAACTTCTGTGTGCAAAAGCCATGGTGGGACACAACACAGTTCTTGTTATTTCTTTTTAAAATTACTGTCTGTGAGCCAAAAAATAAAAAGAGCCACTATCAACAGCACACTGAGAAATATAATCTCTTTCCAGAACTTTGCTGTTTTGCAGTTGAGCTCTGATCTCTAAATTATTTGTTTTCAGGGTGCAGCTCCTAGTATTTGTTGCCTAATGACTCTTTATCTGTCAGTGTATGAAATCCCATCAACACGGCAGTACTGAGGCAAATGTGCTGTCTGGATGGCCAGCAGCTTGGATGTTGGGAGCAAGGGCTTGCATCTAGCTAGCAAGGATTTACATCCGAATTCATCAGTGAATACCTTGGCTGCAAACCAGGTGCTTCTAGGACAAGAGTACCCTCTCCTTATACTTCCACGAACACTTGTAAAGTCTTGATGTCGTTGGGATCTGCAATGGATTTTTTTTTTCACGTCAGAACACTAAAAAATAGGAAAAACATTACTCTATCAGCTTTACTTTTGACAGTAACTCCTTTTTGTCTGCTGACTAACAGAGACCGTTCCTGCTTTCAGTAGATTTTTATGAGATTGTTTTAGATTTATGTATATGCTTCATTAAATAAGAGTTAATTTGGTATTTGAAATATGCTAGTTGCCTCGCTCATTTCAGAAATTCTGACTTGCAAGTTAAGTTTCTGTTAAAAGGCATTGCAACTAATCTTCCAGTAAATTAATTAAGTGGTCCAATGCCACGAGCACCGTTGAAGTTTTAATCAAATAAAAATGCAATCTCTGTGCAAAATGTTCCTTTCACTAGGACAACCTATGCCAGGTTTTGTTTACTTTTTTTCCTCTACTGTTTTGCATGACCTGCAGCAGGGATCTTCCTGGCTGCCTCGAGAATTCTCGAGAAACACCTTATTTCAAAAGTGTAAGTGGTTACATTGTTATGTAGAACTAGCATCTTTTATAGGTAATTAAGATGTTCACCTTTGTCATGTTTTCCTTTACCCTCCTTTTACTCATGTGCACTCTGAATTCCTTGGAATATCAAAGCAATTAATTTTTCCAATTCTATGATCTTCTCTCTGTTTTATCATGGTAAAAGACTGAGTTATTGAATGTGGTAAATATATCCAAATATAGTATGCTACAATGTATCACGAACTGTACTGTAGCTCTTACTATAACTAAAAGTAGGGAACTGAAATCAATTCAATTGCTCTGGTCTCTTAAGGTGGGGTCATAGTTTTGCAGGCAATTCATTTGTAGGAACTGGAAATAACCTACAAGCATCATGGAAAAGGAGGACTAAAGTCGTCTTGGCACAATGGCTTTCACAGAAAATAGCACTTAAAGCAATTTTTGAAAAAAGGTCATTATTTGAATCTAGTGTTGACTTCACCAAGACAACCATGTAGATATTTCTCCTAAGTTGGGTCTGAGAACTTGCTGGTTTTGTGTTACCGTGATTATAGCCTAAAGGAGGCTCAAAAACATGCACAGAAATTCAGACTTTGTTGTACAGCTCCACTTTTTAGTTTAGAAACGACTACATTTTCTAATACATGTACTTCTTATGAACAGTCTTCTTTGAAGCCTTCCTCAGTTCTTTTCAGCCATGACCTTTTGTATTCTTTCTTGTCAACAGACTGGGTTCTGCAGGGCCTGTTAAACTGCCGTAGCGCTCTCTTCTACCACAAATACTATATACCGTTATCCCTTCTCTCTTCAGTAGGCTCCCAGTCCATCTTCTGATCTGTAAAACATCACCCCCAGTATCTAGAAGCAGAATTGGTCAATAATTGAGAAGTAGACTTTAGAGCCCTCTGGAAGACAGCCGCTCTTAAGCTGACATAGAAGATGAGTTTTTTAGATTTTTCTGGTTTTAACTACAGAACTAAATGTTACCTTTTTATATAGTTCAATATGCTTTATACTACATTAATGGTGGATTTCTTAAGAACGTGTTGTACAACTTTCACCTATGTAACAAATGAAGATTTGGAGCCTAACACAGAAACACCTTGGTTTGTCTGCAAAGTGGGTTCAGAATTCCTACTCCTTTGCAGTCAGTGTCTTACACTGGCCAGCATCAGAGACAAGACTGAACTAATCAGAGGCATAAGGTAATATAACACTTCTTGTCTTTCTAACTTCCTTCTCAGTATAGTAAAAATATTATCAGAAAGGCCTGATTTTGAAGTTTTTGCTGAAGTAGATAACGTAATCCTCAATATATAAAATATCAGTTGAACAATATTTGAGTCCTAAGAAATGTAAAATAAAAGTTGCTAAAGCATCACTCTAGATCAAGATAGCATGAGGAAAGAGAACAAGTCCAGTAGTCTCTGGAAAGCTACTATTCATCATCATCTTTCTCTTTTCAGTTTGAAATCTATATGCAAATGTATTAGACATAAATGGTATGGTTTTGTATGAGACTGAAATCACTTTGCATCACTTGCCCTAATTCTGATCTCTGCGATTATATTATGGAAATGAGAAAACAATGCAAAAGATAAGAGTAATTTAATTTCTTCAGTTTTACCAACTAGAGCTCACAAATGTCTACATGTGAGAATGCAAAACTGTTGCAGTTCTTAAACTTGATTAAATTATGGGTGGAAGGCAAATGTGTATTCCACATAGTATCTGACACCAGGATGAAATACAGCAGCAAAGCTACAGACCTAAGGATGAAATCTTCCTTGATAAACAGCAAGGAAGCTTTGTTTGCAACATGCTGAAAATAGGGCAGAAATTAAATTCTTAGTTTAAAATGTTCATGTGAATGATAAATCTTCGTATGCTGGCTTTTTTGAGGGGATCCTAAACAGAATTGGGTTTGGGCTTTTGTTTGCTTTTCGTCAGCCAGAGTAATTTCCAGAAGAGGTTTTGTAATGACTCGGTAGTGTGTGATTTTTTGGCCTGTAAGTATGTGTAGACAAGCAGCTGTACTAGCAAGAATTCTGATTGAATCAACTGCAGTAATAGTTTCGTGAGGTTAATGTTACATCATTTTTGTAGACTGTTATAAGCCAGAGAAAGCTTAGTTAGGTTTCATAGTAACACTTTGCCTAATCTGTCCACTTAGCAAATCAGGAACATATACTTTAACATGTACTAAACACAACCTATTAAAAAGATTTAGTGGTCCTACCAGAGAATCTCTGGGATTCAGTAATGCATTTTAAAACCAGGGGAAGCACTACACAGATACGGGTTTTGGTTTTACTGAAGTATGGACTATAAAATAGGCAAGAATTTAGACTGTAATTCCTAGGAAGCTGAAGGCAAAACCTGGCCATCTGTGATCAGGAGTTTCCAACCTGCTGCTCCTCTGACACTGATGCATATGAGGTGCTATGGTTGTGCTTTCTTCTTGTCATATGTGGTCCAGGAATGATTAAAGTCGAAGGGCCAAAGTTCTGCTTAGGTTATGACATTGAGCAGTTCCAGCTTTTAAAATCATTTTTACACTGAAACTAAGTGGAGTTTGAGCAGCAACTGCAGTGGCTGTGTTGAACTCAAGGTGCCAAAATCTAGCTTGAAACTAACTGACCTGTGATTAACTGCTGATGAGGAAAACACTTCTATGCTACTGTGTAAAATTTTACTTCAGCATGCAAAAGTAGTTTTACTGCTCGACTTTCCTGTGCTCATAATTGTCGCCATCTTTGCAATTATGTCGAGTGTTGACACGTAGAAACAAATTTAAAAGTTTTCCCAAGCCATGGAAATTAAAGGTTAGCGACTGTGATATATGTACTAGTTTAAGCCAGTTGTACTTTCTGGTTTGTGGCATCTGTGCAGCCAGCAGCTAGCAAGACAGTGTTCTAAATCTGCTGTTGCTTAAGCTTTATTTTTCTAATTCTGAATTTACTGTCCATCTGTATAATAACAGCTAGCACTTCTCATGGTAAAACACTAGACTGTGATGATTTTTTTTTTTAAAGCAAAAATGTTTACTCTGAATTTATCAAGTCAGGGGAGTAATTATTTCAGAGATGAATGTCATGCAAAACATCTTTGCTAAATAGTGTGTTTTGATCTTCTATTTTAAAAAATAAAGAGTGAAACTGAGACCACGGAGGAGCCTACCATTAGTTTAAGGAGAAGCAAGCCTTGCAATTTAAGCCTTCTGCTATAGATAGACCTGTCATTCAGATCAATTATGAGATCTTTAATTTGGGCTCGGCAGTGACTTTTATATAATCATGTTTTCTTTGAACTGCATTGATGTGGGTCAGTAGCAAGCATTAAAAAACAAATCTGAAATCTGAGATGCTGTGGTTACAAAGAAAACATTGAGAGCTGTGGTCATGATGGTGTAATTTCTGCCTCTCTTGATCTCCTGGGAAATCATAACAAATGAACAGAGAGCTTCCAGGTTCTGAAGCAAGAGGGAAGAAGAATCACCATCCTTCAGGGAGCAATGAGAAATGAGGAAATTGCGCTCCGTTTTACACCATTAAGCTTTCAGTTACTACTCGGTCAACTTCTAGGTTTATGTGTTTTAGAAACAGTTACAGCAGAAGACTATCAATATTGAGACAAGCAGAAAAAAGCTTACAAATACGACTCTTGTTCTAATGTCGCAGAACCATCGTACTTCTCAGATTTATGTACCATGTGTTCTGTCTATCCAACAGTATTCTTTTATTGGTGACCTTCCAGCTGGTGTCTTTCTCAGTAGTAAGTCTCAAGAAGGTGCGCATTTGTTGATAGTCATTCCAGTCGTCTTTCCAGAAAATGTGACTAGTGTACTCTTAACTCTCAGATCAGTTCCTTTGATGTGATAATTTCAGATTTGGTCCCAGGTGAATTAATTATTTCCTTTTTAGTTGAAACTGTTGAATTTGTGTGCGTTGAAGTTGTTTAAGTCCTATGCTCTCCTTTTGTAACAACCGAAAGATCCATTACCAAAACTCAGGTCTTCCCCTGCTGAGGCTGCTTCACCAGTATGATAATGAAGGTAGTCTTAGTAGACAAGTCTCTTAGTGGAGAGCTAGCTAGCTATTTATTTATTTTTATAACATCTAAATTCCTGCCTTCTGTCTGTCTTCCAGAAGCAATACAGAAAGGTTGTCTGGGATGTAATGCTCAAACGTTCCCTGGAATGGATGGCTCCTTCAGGTTTTGGCTCCAGTTTTTTGTGGTCAGTGTCCAGGTTTGTGTCCGTAACTAGAAGGTCAGGAAGCTCTCCTAGAAGTTCCTGTTTCCTGCAGTGAAGGATATAGTTCATCTAGTATTTGGCATTTACACACTTTGTCTCTACCTAAATGATACACAGCCAACTTGCACGTTTTATGGTTCTTCTGTTCTGTGTGGCACACCTGGACCAACAGCAGGGCGATGATGATGTTCTTTTTGGAGGTACTGGAAAAAATGCGAGTGAAGTAGTTCTTGTAATATTAACTCATGAATTTGCTGAAATAGATTCTACAATATCTTAAGGAATTTAAGCCATCTCTAACTTTGAATAAAGTATCTGAGAGCACAGTTCACAGCAAAGGATCATGCACATTGTTATTTTCTTACAGTAATGGATGGAAGAAATACAGATTATTTACCCATCACCGCAAGTTAGCAAAGATCACTCAGAGTACACAAGAGACTGGAGTAAAGCTTGCCAATTCTAGAGGCATTGCATGCACGATTTTATGAAGGTCTTTGTTTTAAACTGTTGTAAAGCGTATGAGGATTAGAGTAATTTGGTAACTGTTGAAGAAATGGATTGTTTGAGATGCAGAGATTGCTATGCAACAGGAACTCCCTTAATTGATCAGAATTTGAAATTATATGGTTTTCTGTATTAAATGACAGCTTATATTAGGGAAAGCATTTTCTAATACTTGTTCTAGCGAGAACATTTTTAGAAAACTTAAACCTTTCTAGCTTCAATTCCTTTCTCACCTAGCTGAAAACATGGTCCCAAGGAGCAAGGAATAGCCTATGTTATTTTGTCAGGGTGCTTTTCTAGTGGTTGGCATTATATACATAAAAATTATTTTTGGTATTATTACTGATCTCTAGGGTGACCTGTTCGATATCACAGAAACTGACTGACTCCCCCATCACAGGTCCTGTAGCAGAAACCATTCAGTTGTAGTCTGAAGATAAAGTACAGTGAGTCTCTCTTCAGATAAAAATCCCACTTTGCAAAAATGCTACTGGTTCTAGGGACTATGCAAGTTACATCTTAATAAGTGATGGTTTACTTACTGAAAAAAGAAACAATTTTTTCCTCTTCAGAAAAGTTTCTCAGAATTCCATATTTTCAACTGCTGAAAACTTGTGAGGGATTTTAAAGATTTAGGAATTTGCCTTGAAATACAGCAGGATAATTGAGAAATTTTCTAGCTAATACTGGTCACAAGAAGGTTATTTTTCCACAGCAATTTTATGTATTATCAGCTCTTTAATTGGTCTGGAATTTCTGCTTTTTAATGCCTTTTCAATTGCACTGGGCTGTAGTGACTGGTCAAGTACCCAAAGGAACAGAGTGAGTAGCATATGCTATATTCATGGATTTAAGGACACGTTTTCTTTAAGACAGATGTGTGCAGCGATGGAATAAAATTACAAAAAGGTGTTTGCAGATACTTCAGTCACCTAAATTGGAGCAAGTTGTAAAT
Organism: Numenius arquata; assembly: GCF_964106895.1. Classification (NCBI taxonomy): domain Eukaryota; kingdom Metazoa; phylum Chordata; class Aves; order Charadriiformes; family Scolopacidae; genus Numenius; species Numenius arquata. The sequence goes on from NC_133588.1 coordinate 1,384,146, forward strand.
TCTGATTAGCTAAGGCGGAATGATCTTAGAGGTACATTTGTCTCCCTCATAACAGCCTACTTCTAACCTAGGATATAATTTTTATTTCTTCCTCTAACTTTCTATTTACCTGATCTTCATTTTCTCTGACTGGGTACTTGAGATAGTACAAGATATTACTGGGGATAAAATTTTTTCCACCTCCTTCTCCTCCCTGCTACTCCCAGATTGTGAAGGCCTTAAGTTTTATGGTGGATCTTAAATAGTGCTTTAGCTTCTTTCTCTTTCTTAGACTTCCATAAAGTATGAGTCGTTGGAATGATAAATTCCGTATGAGAAGTATGACTGATGTAGACTTCTTCTCAAAATTTATAGTTGAGCTTTTTATGAACTGTGCACAAATATGGCATGTGATATAAACCAACAGAAGATTGGTGGTCGGGGTTGGTTTTTTTTAGGATAAGTTTGCTGGAGTTGCTCAAATCCTAGATCATATTTAGTTAGAATTCTGGGAAACAAGTAATAAAATAATCATTCCAGTGTTCTGAAGCTTTTCTGTAGAATATCACAGAAACAGATCAAAAACAGATGACTTAGACTATTAAGATTTGAATGTTCAGATGAAGTTTTGGAATGCAGCAGCAAAAAGCATATCTGTCTTTGTATTAGATTGCAACCTGTGTAAATGAAGTTGCTCCCAAACCTTCAATCTGGATTCCAAAACAGATACAGATTTAAGACAGTGACTTTTTTATACTATATTTAGTTTTTTATTTTCTTTCACTGTGAGAAATATGAGCTTACTCCATGACTGGTCATGTTGCCTTGAGTAGAGTTACTCATAGTTAGAAATGTTAGATTATAATACATAATTTTGAGGAAACGTTTCGGTCTTCTCTATGAAAAAAATCATTGAGAATTATGACAGTGAATACCTGTCAGTTGTAAAAGTTACTTGAGAAAATCCACAAGGAAGTTGGTGTGCCTGAAAGAAGGGCAAAACTGACCATGAGAAGGTAGTGTCTTTCAGAAAGCTGAACTGCTTTTTTGCCTTTTTTAAGGAAAAGATAAAAGATCGCAAACTCTGGCAGTTTAAATGTGCATTGCAAACCCTTCTTTGAGTTCCCATATCAGTTTGCACATGGTATGTGCAAAATACCACCTTTGTGAAGAGAAGAATAGAACTTCAGATAGCTGTCATTCTCCTGTAAAGGAAATAATTGCAGCAATGGGTGATAGCACAGTAGAAAATAATCCATGCTTCAGGTTTCTTTGGCTTTGGACCCAATTCAGACCCAAATCAGTCTGATTCTATCTATTCTACTAGTCTATTCTACTGGTGGCTCATCTTGGAACTTTAGCAGTCACACTTTTAGTAGAAAGGTGATCTATGCAGATACTCTTATTATGGCAGAAATATCAGTTTTGAAACAAAGAATGCTATTTTCTGCATTCTATTAAAAATCTTTATTGTTACAAAAATGATAGCTTTTTTTGAGCAAACTCAGGCTGCAGTGGGCACTCATATTGTCTGTGTTCCCATACTATTTCCACTCCTTTTTCTGTTTAGAGAGTCAGGTTACTGTAGGGGTTTAGCCTCACTAAGAAATATATTCTAAATTGTAACTACATATAGGAATTGAAGTTGTTGCTCCTTGCCTGTCAAGTATGAAAGAGCATAAGAATTACTATCCTGGATTAGAGCAATATTTCTCAGATGGCTTAGAAGGGAGGATCAAAGGTTGTTTAGCAAAATTGTTGAGAGGAGATGCAAGAACTGCATGAATGTTGGATCATTCGTGCAGGTTACTACCTATATTACTTCTGTAAAGACTTTGTGTGCTCTTGTCCTCAGCTTTGTTGGCTGTATAGTTATGATATTCTTAAAACATTCTTACACCAAACTGAATGCATGCTACTGAAGTGCATGTGCAGAAGATGTAAATATATATGCCCAGAAAATATCCTCACAGAAAATATTTCATGCTGTGCAAATGAAAAATCCTGATTTAAACAAAATACTTTTCTCGCAGTCTAATCTGAAACTAATTCTGTGATGTATTTGTTGTTAAAAGAGTTACTTAGGTAAAGGTGGCTAAAGAACAGGCCGTTTCACTCAGTGGTTGGCTTGATTTCACTTTCAGTAACAATTATGAAGAAAGGAAATGAATTTTTTTGAAATTATGCTGAGTAACATGCATCAGCTGATAAACAGTGCCTGTCTGGTACAAGACTTGTACCTGGCTTAAATGCTCCAAGAATAGTTTCACTGAAAATACTCTGAGTATTCCTTTTTTTTAGGTGATTTAAAAGGATTAGATTGGTCTGAGCCATACACTTCTGTTCATTAGTAATCCTTCTGAGAAGATTGCATTTTAAAAATGGAGCTTCTTTAGAAATTTTGTACGAATACCAGTTCACATAAGACCTATTCCTGAAAAAAAAAAAAAAAAATTGCACCGAGGAGCATTTTGTTTTGCTATAATACATTCACACAGTAAACGGTGCTGCTGGTGTCCCCCATTTGCAGGCTGTTCACATCCCACCACCTTAGATGCAAGTTTTTTGTAATTCGCTGGGGCCTGTGTTTTCTCCAGGAATGTTTTCGTGTGTCTGGGATAATGGAAATGGCACCGAGGAGCTCAGCAGTGGGAAAGTGCCAAGGCTGATGATGTTCCCCAAAAGCTCAGAAGTTTTGCTGGAATATAAATTCCATAAGCATTCTCAGTTCACATTTAGCTTCTTTATGGACAGGTCATATCACACATTTATGTATGCATATTAAAAGTTCTTTGCAAAAATTAAATCACTGTTCCTGCATTGAGTAACACTCCTACAAACCCCACATTGTAGACAAAATAATACTTCATGTATTTAACTGTGACGTTTTCCTCCCTACTTATATACATGGTCAAAATATGTTAAAAATCATATGGCTTCTTCTGCATATACTTATGCTTTCAAAATCATCAGGTATCTGTGTATCACCTTTAGACAGATGATTTCTTCCTCACCTTTTTTTTTCTGTTTCTCTCTACTTACGTCTCTGTCTCTTTATATTTCAAAATTGTCAATAGCTACAATAGTAGTTATGCGTTTGCATTTAAAAAGTTCTTAGCTTGTGAAGTGAGACAGATAAATCTGTAAATTAATTTGAACCTCTCAGTGAAGTCTTTTTCTCCCCGCCACAATGAGTACCCAATATCCACCCTATACACACTTCAGGAAACTAGAACTGAATGCCCATTTACATATGGGGCACATCTTCCAGTTCAGCTTTAAGTGAAAAGAATCCAGTTCTAGTTCATGAGGTCCAAGATCAGTCCACAATAGGAACCAATTCATGATAAACAGCAACAATAAGGAAATTTGCTTTGAATAATCCCAACTAAAACATTAATAAGATTGGTGGCAGTCTGGGCTGCAGTGATTGTGCCCTGGTGGAATTCATGGTCTGGAGGAATATGGGCCAGGCAAAGAGTAGAGTCAGGACCCTGCATTTTAAGACAGCAGGCTTTCATTTGTTCAGTTGTCCAAGGCATTAGTGGGACTCCCTGGAAAACTGCCCTCAGAAAGAAAGGAGCTGAACAGAGCTGGCAGCTCTTTAAGGACATTTTTGGGGGTTGGACTAGATGATCTGCAGAGGTCCCTTCCAACCCCATACCATTCTGTGATTCTGTGATTCTGAAATAACTTGTATTGATAGCATATTTTAAATGTGTTGAGTTTTAAGAAAAGTGTATTGTATTTACAAAAATACTTTAAAAATAAAAAATGCTGTGAAAAGAAACCAAAAATTGTATTCCAAGGACATTTTAGGTTTTTATTGAATATACATTTAATCCTTTCTAAGTAAAATTAATTTCTACACAGTAAAAAACAGTAAATCTGGGTGTTGTTCTTCAGAAGTATAAACATGTACTTTAACTACTGTATACCTGTGCTAAATTTGGAAAATATGCAGTAGAGCCTCACAGAGTACTCCTGCTAGATACTGATACTCCCAGTGTTTTCACTGTACAGGCTAGCATTACATCTCACATATCAGTGTTCTTATCATAATTACCTAGGCTCCTTTTAAATAAGCTTGTTATTTTTGTAGTTCCTGATGTTGTATGTGCAGGTATCAAAAGTTATAGCATTCACATGCCAGCTGGCTTGCAAGCCAAAAGTGGAATGATTTTATGTGGTTGGCTTTGCCTGTAATTTTTATTGGATTGCTGATGTTAATGTAGCTGTCAATCTTGGAAATTTAGCCAGGCAGATCACATTCCTGATCAAAGATGCTTCTGAGTAACTCTTTGGGATTTGGTTAATGGAGAGTTTGGAAAACCTTGTTTTACTGCAGTGCGTGGGTTTCAGAAACTGGTTCGTTCTTGTGAGGTTTAAGGGAGGAGGAGGGAGAATGCTACTTCCTTGCCTACAGTGCACTGATGAGCATATAGCGTTGCTTCACTGTGTTAATTGTCTGTCTTGCTAAATAATACTGAATTTATTGTTAGCATAAATGGCCACAGTAATCTAGTTAAGAGTCCTTTTTTAATAGATTTGATTTATTTTTTTTTTTTCATGTTTGCAGTCTGGTTATGGGTAAAGTAGATATGTGATCTCAGAAATACTCCGGTGCTGCAGTTCTGGCAATTGCTCTCACTAGATTGAGGCGGAGGGGAGGGAAGGCAAAGAATGTGCAAAGAATGTCTAAAAGTGTTTAGACACTGAGTATCTCTATACGCCTTCCAATGTGTCCATGACTTGTATTTAGAATATTAAGGTTATTAAATATTATTAATAATATTTTAATTAATAAGATCATTTTAATAATAAGGTTATTAAAAGTCGCTATATCAGTAACTGATTTCTACTGTACAAGTAATGGAACTCCTGTGTAGGAAAAAAATTAATTTAGTGCCTTAAAAAAAAAATATTTTTTGTTAATCTTTCTGCATCCTAGCCTAAAGAGTATGCCATGAAGAGCTGTGAATTTAGCTTCAGTACTTGATTGGTTCATTCTAGCTGAAAACTGAGCTAGATGCTCAGAAATAATTTATGCTGGAATCTCACTGCTTCCCAAGTAAAATTATTCAGAAGTGGAGATTTCATTACTTTGCTGTTTTCTTCACAGACTGCTGCTGATTAACCAGAGCTTTAAGATTTTCTTTCTGTGTCTGATGAAGCTATTTTTGCTTCTTCAAAGTAAAACCTGCTGAGATGGAGTGGCAAAGGCACTGATGATATAAATGGCACACTGTGTCAGCTCTCACCTCAATCAGCTTTAAATAAACATTTGTTTCAAATGGTGAAACAATTAGTGTAAACACAAAGTATGAAACTCAGCTCTGGAATGAGCCAGTGCCTGTCTACTGACTCCAGCTGGTTGATGCAGTGTTGAATATGAACACGGTTATGTCTCGTAACTGGTAAGGTTTTGAAATGAACCTCTCTTCAGACAGACACTGGTGGAAGATGATCTATCAATAGGAGAAGGGATGAAATCACAGTCTTTGGAAAATAAATCAAGAACTCGGACTTGGGCGGGGACCATCAGAAACAAATGATTTTACTGTGCTGAGGCCTGTTTCTTAGGAAGAGCAATGAAACGAGGGTTCTTTCTATGTGCTGTTTTTGCTAATATGAAGTCTTAGTAGAAGATATTTTGAGAGAGGAATTCTGCAAAGGCAGCTCCGTATGAGAGGTGAAGGATTATGTTCCATATACTGTAATGTATTGAAAGTTTTCCCAAGTTTAAAGATTTTTTTTTTTTAGGAGAATGTATAATACTTGATCAAACCCAGGCTGGTCTGACCCTCTGCAATCAAATGGGCTTCATACGCTTACAGTGCTCTTCTTGCCTCCTTAGATCTTCAAAATTTAGCCATCTCTCATCTACACAGACAATGATTTAAAGGCTGGCTTCAGTTTCCTCTTTCAGCTCTGAACAATTTCAAAATTTCAAACAGGGAAAAAAAGTATACAGAAATAGAACTATGAATTAAAAGTGTTTTAAACACTATGGTGCCAGTGACTTCAGTAATAGATGCTTCAGTACTATTTAATGATTTTTACTTTACAAAAATGAACATTACACTTTAATATAGAGTTTCAACCCAAATAGGCCTTTTTCATCAGCAGAAAGATGTGGAACTTGAGTTTTTTTCACTTCTATGCAATAGGCAAAGCTGGAGTTCTGTATTATTTTTGGAGCAGAGCCCTTAAATTCAGTCACTGCTAAGTGGTAGTATTTATTCTGTAGAAAACTCTAGCCAGAGCTGTGTCCGCTAAGAACTTTTCCAGTCTCCTGGTTGATCTGTGTTTCAGATGTCTGCTATGCCATTTTGGGAAACGAGCTATTTCTGTAAAGAACCCACAAAATAAGATTCTTTTGAAAAAAATCAAAGAATCCTTTTTTTTAAAAAAAAATGCAGTACTTTTACCATCCCACTGGCTGTCTAGTTAGGCACCTTGTTATTACTGCTGTGTTGGAAGTAAAAGTGACAGTTCCTTCTTTTTTTTTCCTTCTGTAACAGATGACTGATTTAAGTATACCAGCTCGGAAAAATGGGCACAAAGAGTAGGGAGTTGATTTTTTTTTTTTTTTTTAATTTATCTCTGCCCTTGAGGTTTAATATATGTCACTAAGATATACCAAAAAAGGATTTAGGTTTATAAATGAACGGAAGCTTCCGGATTAGATCAGTAAATTTGAATTCTGGACTAGTCAAGGAAACATTTTCACAGGAAAGGCTACTTCTGTTGAAAGTAACATGAATGTTGTGAGCCATTGTTTGCAACAACTTCATTTTCCTCAGCCCATCCTATATGCAGTCTGCTCTAGGCAGAAATGTTTGGCTATATGAATCTTGGAATAAATGGGATAAATTGGGGGTAATCTTTTAGAACACAGGATTTAACATTTTTTTCCCCTGTCTACTGCTGAACTTCCCTGTTCAGTGTGTGGTCAAACAATTTTCACAATAGTCCTTCCCAGCAATCACTTATTCACCACAACTGAACAGTTTCATCTCTCTTTACTCGTGACATTGGACTGACCAAGTACTTCACAGTGAAGGTTGAATTGTTTGCTTGATCTCTAGTTCCATATTAAAGGCTAATGCACTTCTAGAAAACACAAATTTTATCCATAAGAAAGGAAGGCATCCTGAAGCCTCAATGCAAAGCCAAATAAACATATTTAAAATTATAACTGAAAGACTCTAACTTGTTGATCGTACCAGTACAGTGAAAACCTAATTGAAAGATCAGTTTGTTTTACTATTTATAATAGTAAGCTGCATCCTTCATCGAAATAGTAGTTTCATTTTGCAAGGCTAGACAAGGGAACTGAATTTTTGCATATTTAGTGCAAATATCACTAAATTTTTAAAATTTTTTAAATGGAAAATAGTTATATGTTCTCTATATCCCAAGACATGGCTATATAAATGGAGGTTGCAGGGTTCGAATCTCATTTTGGATAGAGGACTTCTACAAACAAGGCCCTGTAAATTCAAGGATGGTTCAGTCATGGAATTAAAGAATATATTTATAAATTATTCATATTAAATTATGTACACCAGAAATACTGTCTTCATTGTTCTGTTTCATATGATGAACATACACATTAGCTTTCTCTACAGTGTATGATATACCTTCATTGCCAGACTTTTTTCTTATTCAGTGACATTTTTCTGTCTTTCATTTAGTTTTATCTCTAGTCATAAAAGGTAATGTATATTTAATATGGCTGTATCCAGCCAGGGGATTAAAAAATCTAAAAATATTTTTACTCCAGCATGTGCCTGCAGGCTTGTATTTCATTGCATTCACTGTCAGAGCAGAGAAGGATGTTGTCAGGAGGAAATTGGCTGGTCTTTTGATCAGACAGAATGTTACCTGAATCATTTTAAGAGCTGATAGAGAAAGGTTTCTTCCCAGACCAAATTTGCTTTGCTGAACAAGGCAGTCTGCATTAAAACATTGTTAATAAATAATATACTGTCTCTCAAATCCTTCTTTAATAGCTGTACATATATCCTAAGGGAGAGTGGCTTGGAAGTATTCCATATTAGTGTCTAAAAAGTTCTATGAAGTGTACTGTGAGCTCTAGAACTTTACTTATTGAATAGAAATGAGTGAAGGATGTATAGACTATTTAGCTTCCATTGAACTGTGTGTTAAGAAATTAATGATTACTAAGTGCCCATTCTCAGAACTGGTGAGGCTGCGCCTGGCCAGTCTAATCCTGGGCTGCCCAATACAAGAGAGAGGTTAAGCTACAGGAGAGAGTCCAGCAAACAGCCATGAACATTGCTAGGGGACTGGAGCATGTCTCCTGTGAGGAAAGACAGAGAGAGCTGGGGCTGTTTAGCCTAGAAGAGAGCAGGCTCCAGGGGCACCTCTTCAATGGACATAAACCTCAGAAGTGAGGGTGTAAAGAAGATGGAACCAGGCTCTTTTTCAGTGGCGTCCATTTCAGTGGACAAGGGGCAGTGGGTGCAAACTGAAACACAGGAGTTTGTCTGAACATAAGGAAACAATTTTATTTTTTTTTCCCTGTTTTTACTTACTGTGTGAATTACTGAGCATTGGAACAAGTTGGCCAGAGGTGGAGTCTCCATCCATGGAGATGCTCAAAAGCTGTCTGGACACGCTCCCAGGCAACCAGCTATAGGTGACCCTGCTTGAGCAGGAGGGTTGGACAAGATAACCTTGAGGTCCTTTCCAACCTCAGCCATCCACTAATTCTGTGAGCAAAAGGTTTCTCTCTGCACTCTCTGTTAGGATTGTTGCAGGTAATGTTGCGTGCTCAGCCAGCTTCAGTACATCAGGCATCCTCATTTCGTTATCTGGTAACACTTGTGCATGTTGTCTGTACTCATGGCAACGTGTCTCACTCAGCTTTACGATGCACAAGGTACAGAAATGTGGGATAGGAACTGTACAGACGTGACTGATGCAGGAATGTTGTAATCCTGATGAAGTTCTTTGTGAATACTTATAGTAAAAGTTTTACTGTAAAAAAAAAAAAAATTAGAAAAATTACTGGAGGCTGAAATTCTACATCTCCTGCAACATACTCAGTGTTTAACAGAGTCTGCCTTTAGTGATTCCCAAGTTTTACTTTTCATACCATGTAGAAGATTTGTCAGTAGAGTTCTGAAAATATTGACTATAATTGACACAGCTGTGAAGAAATAGATAATCATGTTTGACCTTGTGATGATGAGTTTAGAGATGTAAAATATCATTTTGGTGCAATTACATTTATGATGTGGAAAACTATCCATTTCCATTTTGAAGTGTAGACTGATTGTATAACCAGGTATACTTGCCATCCTAATCAGTTTTTGCCATCTTAGTGGGAAAAGATCCAAATAATCTGCTTTTTTCTTTCTACTTGAATGTCTGTAAGATTCCTTGTTATATTTTACTATGTATAATAGTTTTTAATGTTTATTCACTGAATATGTTAATGACTAAAATTGTAGAAGAAACACTTGAAATGACAAATAAGTACTTTTGATGGATCTTGCTGAAAATATATGTCTGTATAGATTGCTGTTTTTTAGAAAGTCATTGTAGATAAAACACAAAGGTTACTGCTTTGAAGAACTGGATTGATTTAAACAGTATAAACTTGCAACAACCTGACAATTCTGTGCATTGTCATGACATAAATGGTTAACTTCTTGTCCTATTTACCTTCCCCCCTAAAAATCCTTAGATATATTTGCAAAATGTTACATTTTTATTTATACCTTGGGCTGATGAAAATCAATCACACCATTTGTGTAAGTGCAATTTTCTGGATGGGTTTCCAGTTATTGGCAGATGAATGCAGTAGCTCTACTAAAGTCACAGGCTATTGCCCCTGGTTGCTCTTGCATGCTTAGTGATAAAGCAGAAATATTGTGGTAACCGAAGCTCATCTATTGCTAACAGTGAGGATGAGTGAAGAAAGATGACAGCTTGAAAGAAGGTGTCAGACGTAGAAGGGCAGGAGCAGTGCTGTCGTAGCAGATCCTAAATAAAAGGCTAGCAGTTTTTTCTGGATGGCCAGATGAATTTGATACATGTGAGGCTGTTCCTGTTTGTTGTGTTCCTCACCACTCCAAGGATAGTGAAATACAATGAAAGCACAAAAGCTATCAGGAAAATTAACAGCTGCCCACAAAAGACACCTGTAAGAAAGAAGGCTGATTTTCTTATGTATGCAAAATCTGTCCGGATTTCGCAAAGAACTGGGTCTTTTCTATTATTGTCTGCATTGCTCTGTGAAGGCTTACTCTGGAGTCCCAAGAAGGTTCAAGAAAGAATTCAATTATTCACTATTCATTAAGTAACCTATATGTAAATACCATAAACTTGGTGAATAGTTGTTTGATTGAATAATAATGATTTTTTTAAATGTTTTTTTCTTTCCCAGTCAGGACGTTAAATCACTACCCTGTGCTGGAATAAGCATACGAGTGTTACAGAGTTCTCCCTGCCCTTCAGGCATGTTCCACGTAGCAGGAGGGAATCAACAACATATATCAGAATAATCTCTCTGAAATTGTGTATTTAATTAACACTATTAAAAAAACCCCAAAACATTCTCTCACGTACTTTCCTTGAAATTAGTAAGAGATGCTTACTGTGTGAGTAGTTCAAAAATGAGCTATAGAAGAATTTTGCAGTGAATTTTTTCCAGGGGGCTTGTCTTTGAATTCATTCAGCCTTGTATGATTTTATAGTTCATCAAAAAAATGCCTGTAATGGCACAGATTACTTGTCTTGAAATGTTACAGGTTGTTTTTCCATGCTTCGGTTTTGCTCCTTTTTGGAGGAAGGGCACTTTTCCTGATGTTCTTATATGAATAGCTGTAAATTATATGTGTGTGCCTGGTTACCTGTGCAGCTAGAGTCCTAGGGAAACGAGGTACTGATCTCACTACTTGATATTTGGAATGTGAAAAGAATGCCACTTTTGATGGCCTGTTGCTGTCCCAATTCTAATTATACTGCTGTGCTTTATATCACTGTATGTTATCTGTTCTTACCTAGTTTTCATATGTCTGCCACACAGTGCATTCTGGTTAAATTCATCTTAGAAAACAGTATATCGTGACACGATTTAGAATTATTAAAGAAGGTGAACCATTTAACATCTGTCCATAACAAAGTATCATGGGAGTCAAGTTGACTGCTGAAATATGCCTAAATTACTCTCTTCCTCTTATGGTCTATTTATTTCAGCCATACTTGCTCAAAGCAGACACTTGTTTTAAAAAAAAAAAAAAAAAAAAATCCAGGACTTCACTGATCATACTTTGTTTCGGTTCCAAGTCACAGATCAATGCCTGGCCTGAGCAAAAGAGCCAGGTTGTGGGCAAACGTGCCAGGGCCTGAAGAACAGGAGTCATAGTCACACTCATTTCCAACTTCATGCTGCAAGCCGCATTTGCAGAGCACACTGTTGGTTTTCTTTCCACTGGGTTCTTCTCAAACGGGTGAGAATTAGAACCTTGTTTTTCCTCTCACATAGTTTTATATATACTTTCTGAGAAGTGAGTTATTACCAAATATATCTTATAGGGCTACAGCAGAATCTTTCCAGGCTGGCTGGCTGCCAAAAAAAAGGTTCAGAACATATAGGGCTATCATATTTGCCTGAGATTTACTAGAAAGTTGTATATGCTCTATGGAGTACACATGCAATAAGCCTAATGTTTCCCCAAAAGACTGTACTTACTGTGTTGCTGATATATTGCTAAAATTATAATTGTAATTACTGTATTTCTGAACAAATGTATATGCTCATCATAGTAAGTCAAGTACATTTCAGAAAGTACATGCATAACAAACATACGCGGAATTTTTGGACATATGGTGACCTGTTTGGTGCTGCTGTGTACGCATAGCTGATGTGACCTAAATACAAAATAAGTAGGGTACGTATGTACATATGTATGAATAACAGAGAGGAATCCCAGAGGAACTGGGAAAGCCTCAGTAGTCAGAGACATGCAGGGATATGCTACATAAAACCTCATGACTAAGAATCTGTACATTACAGTTCTTAGGATCTGAGGAGAAAAGGTTCACGAAAGAACTGTACAGGAGTTACGTGGCTCAGTGACTATGTATTATCTGTCCAGCAACAGCTAATGTCATTATTGGTATTCATGAATTTTACCATCATCAACATTTTGTCTGTTATAATTTGCTGTATTCACAGATGGGACCTCTAAACAGACGTTTCCAAGGATAATTCTAGTCATAATTCAGTTTTCATAGTACTTTGCATAAATGTCTATTTTTGGTGATACACTGCTCTAATTCATTACAGCATTTTTGTTAGTTCTAAATTGGGCAAGCTGACAAGAAAAGCCAATTGCTTTTCATATAGCATTACTGGTTCCTGAGAGATTTTCAGAACCAAATTGCACAGACATATGTCAGAGGGAAATACAATCCTGTGTAGAATTTATGTACTTCAATGGTGTTGAGCAAGGAAGTCTAAATACAGAAAATAGTGCTTTATAGTTAACCTGTAAACCTATTGATTTGAAGCACCTTAATTTTAAGAAAAACGACTGTCTGCTTGGCTAATCTCCATTAAGCATTGCAGTTGTCCTTATAAAGAATAAGCTCATTAATATTTAAACTACACAATAACTGCATCTCTTACAAGGAGATAATATTTCCCATAACTTCCATTAATTATAACCAAATTAACATGAACTGAGAATAACTGATTGGGAATAAATCTTTCATGGCTCAAGCCAAATCTTAGTAAAAGTGATAAAAATACTTTTAATATGAGTAAGAGTTATGATAGTTATTCCTTATTAACTGTACACTGACAAGGGGCACTCCACTCACGTTGCTCAGCTCAGCAAATTGTAGAACACATCTGAAGTAAATGAGTACAATGCCAACACCTAGGTAATATCCATTCACATGTGATTTCCTGTTCTTCAAATAATCCCGAAAAGAGCCAGTTTAGAGAATTAACAGAAAGTTATTACGAAAAACAACATTCTCTCATACTGTCAGAGAGCACAGAATCACAGAATCACAGAATCACAGAATCACCTAGGTTGGAAGGGACCTTTTAAGATCATCTAGTCCAACCGATTAAACAAACAAACAAAAAAAACCAAACAAACAAAAAAAAAAAACACAAAAAAACCACACACACAAAAAAAAAACCACTAACCACCAAACCCAACAAAAAAAACCAAACAAAAAAACACACACAAAACACCACCCAACACTAATCCATATCCCTGAGCACCATGTCAACTCCTCTCTTGAATACCTCCAGGGATGGTGCCTCAACCACTTCCCTGGGCAGCCCATTCCAATGTCTGACAACCCTTTCAGTAAAGAAATATTTCCACAGGTTACAGCAGAGCTTGTTTTGCTGTTGTTTCACATGATGCTTGTGCCTTGTTTGGGCAAAACTTCAGTGTCTTAGGTGAGACTTAGTATTCAAGAGTCCTCTGTTAGAAAAGTTAAACATTCAAAGTTTTCTCAGGTTGGCTTTATTCTGGCAAATGCTTACTGGATCAGTCTGAGGGGGGGTAGAGATGTCAAACCAAAGGTGTACAAACTATCAGAGAATCATAGGATGGTTTAGATTGGAAGGGACTGCTGGATGTCATCTTGTCCAACGTGCTGTTCAAGCGGGGTCACCTAGATCAGACGAGTTCTGATTATCTCTACAAATGGAGATTCCATAACTTTTCTGGGCAGCTTGTTCCAGTACTTGGTCATCTTCTCAGTTAAAAAAAAAAAAAAAGGTCCTGTTCTACTGTTTTACCACCTTTGTGCTGAAAAAAATGTATTTGATGTGGCCAAAACTTTTCATGTTCCAAGCTCTGTCTTGTCCTCCAAGAAAAGTCTGGCTCCATTTTCTCTGTTCCTTGTCACAGGGTAGTTGGAAGTCTTCTGTGAGCCTTGTCTTCTTAAAGCTGGACAAATCCTGTACTCTCAGCTTCTCCTTGGATGTCCTGTGCTTAACCTGGTGGCTCTGCTTTTGCATAGCATGCAATTGTCATTCTTCACTGCAAGAACACACTGTTGACTCATGTTCAGCTTACTGGCCTCTGAGATCTTCACTGCAAAGCTGCTTTCAGTCCAGTCATTCCACAGCCTGGACTGCTCTATTTGTGTTTGTTGAACTTCATGAGATTCTTGAAAGCCCTTTTCTTCAGCCTGTTGAGGTCTCTCTGAACAGTGACTGTAACCTCCAGCCTATCAGCCATTCCCTCTGATTTTATATTGTCCAAATTGTATTCTTCCCTACTATCTAGTTCACTAATAAAGACTTTGACCAGTATTGGTCCTGGTATTTGCCTCTGAAGGACACCACGAGTAACTGGCACCAGCTGGACTTTGTACTGCTGATCACAACCTTTTCAGCCTAATGGTCCAGACAATTTTCTGCTCTCCTCATGATCTACTTTACCAGTCCATATCTCACCATCTTGACTCTAAGGATACAATGGAAGACTATGTCAAAGGCCCTCAGCATGTTTCTTGGTGATACCAAACTGGGAGGTGTGGCTGATACACCAGGGGGTTGTGCTGCCAAGCAGAACAACCTCATCAGCGTGGAGAAACACGATGGACAGGAACTTCACACAGTTCAGCAAAGGGCAGTGTAAAGCCCTGCACTTGGAGAGGAACGACCACAGGCACCAGTCCATACTGGGGGCTGACTGGCTGGAAAGCAGCTTTATGAAAAAGAGTCTGGGAGTGCTGACGGATGGCAGGTTGCCAACGAGTGCCAGCAAAGAGGGCTAATGGTATCCTGGGCTATGTCAAGAGGAGTGTTGCCAACAGGCCGAGGGAGGTGATCCTTCCCTTCTGTTCAGCACTGGTGAGGCCACACTGTGTCCAGTTCTGGGCTGCCCATTGCAAGAGGGAGATGGAGCTACTGGAGAGAGTCCAGTGTAAGGGACTGGAGCATCTCTCCTAGGAGGAAAGGCAGAGAGAGCTGGGGCTGTTTAGCCTAGAAGAGAGCAGGCTCTGGGGGCATGTCTTCAATGTGCATAATCTCTGAAGAGAGGGTGTAAAGAAGGTGGAACCGGGCTCTTTTCAATGGTGCCCAGTGGCACAGAAAGAGGCAATGAGTGCAAACTGAAACACAGGAGGTTCTGTCTGAACATAAGGAAACCCTTTTTTTCCTGTGAGTGACTGAGTACCAGAACAGGTTGGCCAGATAATTAAAGGTGTCTGGATGTGCTCTGCTCTAGGTGACACTGCTTGAGGAGAAGGGTTAGACAAGATTACCTCCAGAGGTCCCTCCAAAACTAGGCCCCTTCATGGTTCTGTGAAATAAATATCCAGAGGAACTAAAAGTGTGGTACACTTCCTAAATTGAGGCATAGCTCAAGTTTGATATAATACACGGAAGAAAACTGTCAGTGGTAGCCAGTGTGTGTGTTTGTGGGTTAGGAAAGATGGTATCCAAAACCACCAGTGAGCCCCACCTGTCATAATGTTCTGTGGGGCCATTAACTGCTTATTTTAGAGTATATTAGTTTTAAAACTGTTGCAACCTAATTTTGGGTAGGGATTGGAATGACCCTGGAATTTGCATAGTAATCAGTTGCATAGTAATCAGTTTGCAGATGCATACTTTCAGTTATGATTTTGTTTTACGTTACTATCCACTTGTATATTCTAAATGAGCATAAATTTGGGCATACGTGTAGGAGCTGTGATCTCACAGAACTGCAGCCTTTACATTTACCTGTTGATCTGTTTATAATATCAAGGTTAAAATATGCAGTTGCGTAGAGACCTGTGTTAATTGTAAGCTTATGATACCTAGCTGTTCTTTCTGGAGAAAACTTGCGTTATGGATAGGATGTCAACTGAACCTTTTCTCGATACTATCCAAATTTTATAAGCTGCCAGGTAGAAACGAGTTTTTCTGCAATGACCTGACTGGACTCTGAAGCAGCACTCTGTGCTGCGCCTTATTTATTTGTTTTTCATATGAAAACATAATTCCTGCAGGGAATTCTATTTCAGCCACAGAACGAAGGCCTGTGAACAGCTCTTCTTTCTGCCTGAATGTTCCCCTATGAATTGCTGATGGTTAGGAAAGCTCACAGTGACAGAACAGGAGACAGCAGCTTTGTGCTTAGATGACAATAGTCTGTGTCTGTGCTAACTGCAGCTGGCACCATTAACTATCTATCCATAAACTGAAATAAAAACAATTATCACTGCATGCATTAGAATGATGAAATCCACTGTGTTTCTATAGTAACAGCTGTGACAATTTATATTATGACCTTAAGAAAATAGAATGTGACCATTTCTTTTTTATTTTTTGCCGTTTTACGAGGAGCAGCAATTCACAGTGAAAATAATGTTTAAGATGATGCACGTAATTGACAAAAATAAAGGTAAGGTGTACTCTACCAGCAACAAAAAGATGCACAACATACATTCAAGTTGGAATGTTGATTTTGACTTTTAAGTATCCTGCTGTGTAGAGACATACCCAATTTAGTGCTGTTTGAAGTAGATTCTTCTTTTTCTGTTTATTACAAATAATCTTTAAGTGGAAGCTTTATAAAAAATCAAGTGAAAAAAAATGAAGACTTTAGCAAGTAAAAATTTTTAAATTGTTTGCCATCTGGTCTGACTTAAAGTATCCTATGAAAAAACAGTTTAACATTCTGAGCTTTTGTCTTCAGAAGCACATTGAGGTATCAAAAGTCTGTAAGAGATTACTTTATGGATATGTTTATTGTATTGCAGCAATTTTAAGACTATCCAAGCTAGCATTAATCTAGTTAATTTGTTTATTAGCGGCATGAAAGCTGTGGCAAAATGTTGAACAATTCTAGCTAGGATTTGGAGGATCTATATTTATTAATACTATGAAGTAGAATAGTATAGCGTAGACCTGTCAAGAAAGTAGAGTTCCTGAGTTCTTTAGACTGATTTCAGCATTCTGTTAGAATATTGCTCTGTTTCAAAATCACTTCCCTTTACAAAAGATATAGCACACTTAATTGTGCAGTCATTTACTAACAGGCATAATTCTTGAAGAACTTAATAATTTATAACCTTCCTTTTCCCTACATACTTGTCTTGCCTGAAACCTCTTTCCTCATTATGTGCTAAATATATGGAGCGCTTCCATGAGCAGCTCTGGAGCTAGGATCATCTCTGCTATGAGTAAAAGATTATGGAATATCTCTTCAAGTGATCTAAAGCTTCAGGAGCATGACAGTAATCCGTGCCTGTTGGTCTTTCCTTGCACGTGGCAGATAAAGAAAGAAGAACTTAATTCTAACTCTGTGCTAAAATACCCTGTTCAGTCACTTGGTGTTCTTTCTTTAGATGTAGGAATTAATTATTATCTTGAATTTATAGGATTTTTTTTAATTAAGGTTAAAGATTATAATTGATTGTAATTCCAGGGGTGCTTATAACCATGTGTTTTAGAAAATTTTTAACCACCGGCTCAATTTAAAAATTTGTTTCACTGCAGTAGGCATAAAATACGGCATCAAACTATATCTTAACATCCCTTTCTAAGCCCAGGCTTAGATTGCTGATTTAACTGCATTTTTTTAAGTGTATGGAGGTTTTAAGTTTTTTTTATATTATGCATCCCAAATTAGAAATAGGTCTTTTCTGTACCTGCAGTTATAGTCATAAAGACAGACAATCTTCTTTAAAAACCGCAAATAATTTAATTTTAGATGATAAGCGTTTTGTTCAGTCTGAAATATTTGAGTAATATTATCTCCATTTCTAAGAAGATTCGCCTGAGCTTATCAGAAAAGTTAAGTAAAAGTGCTGCATATTTCTAGCATCTAGATTTATGTTAAATATATAGTCATTTATATCAAAATAAATGTAGTTTATAAGCCAGATCATACATCACATGTGAATTAGGAGATTGTATGGCTATCACCAGAGCAAGAAAGGAAACTACTTCAATAGAACAAGAAGAATGAAGAAGACTGCTTTTGTTCATATAAAAAAGAACAATACTTTAAATCCACCTAACAGTTCCTCTTCTGAAGCACAAGTGGAAAAAAGAACTCTATAAGGCACATAATGGCACTTCAGTTTCTAACTTGGTGGGATCAAGATCAAGCGTGATCTGAAAAATGGAGAACTCTGGTTACTCTAACTCTACATTCTTCATTCTGATTTTGATGATTCTTATGTGTGTATATTCTGTATTCCTGTGATAGTTCCTCTCTAGATGGAAATATGATGGAAGATTAGCAAGAGAATTTGTGTGGAATGGAGAAAAAAGGGAATGTAGGTTCCTTATGCTGTTCTTGAAATTCCAATGATAGGATTATGTTTTCATAGTTACTTCACTTACTTTAGCTTGCTTGTTTGCAGAAAATGTGTAGAAACGTTCATTTGTACTTCTCTGCTTTTTTGTAATTACAAAAGCTGGTATATGCTACTCAACCTGTGTAGTATTTCCCAGCTACTTTGGTGTTTAACTTCTTGAGTTGACTGCCCGAAAAAAGGTATGTGGGGCCAAAAGGAGAATTGTGTGAATGAAGAGTTAAGGTTACAATTGGCATGCAAGTACTGTATAAATCTTCCAAATTCCAATTAAATTTAGAATTTAGCAAATCAAAGTCCAGTTAATACGATCCTTAGAAGAATTTATAAGATTAAATGGTTAAGCTGCAAACGCTCGTGGGTACACATTACTTTTTAAGCCAGATATTTTCCTACTATAAAAATCTGAAGGATCATAACAATGGTTAACCAGTAGTTTCTGTTCCCACACACAGCCATGCATCAATAAAATATTATTGTAGAGAGATTAATTACTTTACATTAATGAACAATGTGTTGTAATAAGCAGTAAACTGAAGAAGAGCTATGGTACAGATAGGTAATCACTGTGTTTTACCAAGGCTAAATTAATAGCTAAATATGACTGATTTTTAGTTAGCACTTTAGTTAGCACATACCAGATTGACTTTATATTTTAGTGACAGTTTTCTATTTGCTGAGCGTCTTTTTACTCATTCAATTTTTAGAATATAAAATCATTCTTTCTTAATCCTTACATCATCACAGCTACAGTACCATCATTAATTAATATTCTAGGTTTTTTTCCCCACATTGATAGATATGCAAATATATGTCATTGTTTACTCACTGATCCTTCAAAAACAAACGCCAGTTAGAAAAAACTAAACTATGCTTCTCTTCATGAAAACAGCCCAAGGAAGTCTTCTAGTTTTGGAAAATCATAGAGAGGGGAAATTAAAATGAGAAAACCAGAAGTAAAGTGAATGAATCACTGCTCATTTTATTCTGATGGATATGATCATCTAGGACTAATGTACATAATATTTGCAGTTCGTTCTTGTTTGCCATCTTGTTTGCCAGAAGAATTCTGCTCAAGATCCTGAATGTTAACACATGCCTTGAATTCCTATTAGTATCCCTGTTTAACCTCTGCTGTTACAAAGGTTCACATATAGTTATGCCTTTTGGCATGGAACTATGCAGAGAGAGTCTATAATGACAGCCTTCAGTGATGAGCAAGTACAGAGAAAGTTCAGTAAATAAAGTGCAAGATTGTGGCTCCTGTTTCCAAAAGTACAGGAGGGAACGGCTGTATGGAAGACAGCTGCACCAGCTCCAGGAAGGTACATGGAAGAGCTGAGATTTACTGCCTCCCTTGAGTCCCAGTAGCCATTCGATAGTATGGCTTTCAATATAACTGGAAGTTTCCATTCTGTGATTTTAAACATAAGAATTTCAAATGAAGTCTAGGGTGGCTTTGGTCTGGTAGGATTTTATTAAATGGGATCCATTTCTAAATCTTCCTGATAGCTCTGTTTATCCGTAAGCTTGCCTTCTATTCTTTATAAGAATTCTTCTTACTTTATACAGACCTATAAAATATTTTTAAATTTAAGTAATGAGAATGCAAAAGGCTAATCTAATTAATAATCTGATTTTTACCCTTACTCCATCATTTCTTCAACAACCTTTAAAATATGAATTTGATATAAAACCAAAATATCACACTACTTGCATATGCATATGAATGCAAGTCATGTCTTCATGGCATATGGTATTCAGTTAAGCCTGGTATAGTTGACATACGTCTAAGTAAAGTCTCTTTCTGGTATTAGATATTTAAATTTATTCATTTGCATTTTTCTGGGGATAAAGCGACACTGGTCATTTATGGCACTTATAGAGACATCATTTTTCTTGAACAAATGGTTCAGGCTTATTTAAACATTTCAAGAGAGTTACTGGAAAATTTTTGCTATGCAGACTGAAAGTCCCAAATCTCTACTGTTGGTAATAAATTCAATTTGCAATAAATTGGAGACCAGTCTGGCTTACTCTGGTGATTTTCACTGGACTTTTAGTTTTGTAGGTATTGGTCCATAAATTTACGACATCTCAAAGAATGGCAGACTTTACAAAATGTCTCCCTCTTCTGCTGCTGTTGCACGCTGGTCTTTATTGAGGGAGTTCACTGACCTTTTCTTGAAAAAGATACTGGTAGTCTGCTCAGTGTAGTCTTAAATGCTTTACCGTTGACTTCTAGTTTGTTTCTAGGCCAGTATTAAATATGTGAATATCTGCAGTGTCCAACAGAGTGCCTTGCATAGTTCTTTTAATCCCTCATTCTTGATTGTGATAAGCAATACTGGGCCCAAAACTGAACTGCTTGTCATACTGCCAGAAGTCTGGATAATGAAGCTTTCCAATTGGACTCACTTCTTTAATGTTGCCATAGCAACATCATTCTGCAAATTCCGAAGTGAAAGTTTTTAACTTAATGTGAATAACTTAATTAGAGAAAGAGCACTTAAAAGTTCTAGATCTATGTGTTCTACTTTCCTAGCCATCCATAATAACAATGTACTTTAACTTGAATTTATTTTAGGAAAAAGAATGAGAACAAATAACTCTTTAGGGGGAGAATATAATGTATAATTAAATATGTAGTCTGCAATGAGTGCAAAAAATGGAGAACACTGTTTGTAAAGTTAAATTGAAACACGTTAAAAGAAAGTGCTCGGTAATTTCGTAGCTGCATGAACTACACTGTTGAGCAGTAGTAGCCTTCTGCTCTTTATTTCCTCAGAAGAGTAAGATAAACTGAGAGAGGGTAGAGAAGATCTGTTCAAATTCAACCTGCGTTGTTCAGCACAGGATCAGTAAGATGCTTGAACTAATACCATGAGTTTGAGATGTTTTGATCTTTGGGACCTCAGCGTCTCCAGAATGTGATAGAGCAAAAGGATTTTCAGGAACTCATTTTGGTAAACTTCAGATTTTTCTTCAAGCTGGCCTGTAACTGAATAGTTTTTGTTCTCTGGTAAATCCAATCATTTTTGGGTAAATTTTTTTGCAGTATCCATAGTGCTTTATAATGGAGTAGGGGAAAGATTGCTTTCCTCTGGAAGGTAAAGAATTTTTACTGTTTATCCAAATAATGATTGTTCATCTGGTGATCATGCAAAGACCTGCTAAAATTATATTCACCTAAGATCTGCTTTTTGGTTCCATAGCATTTTAAAATGAAGGTTTATTTGAGTTTCTTGTACAAAGAATGGATGATGCTTAAGCATCAGGTTTGGGTATATGGGGTTTATTAATTGAAAAGTATTCTATCTACTACTGTGAACAGATTCCTAACCCAAGCATGTCCATTATCTTCTTTTGTTTCCTCATTAATCAGCTTTGCACTGTGATCAACATTCCAGCTTTTGCTCTTTGCTGATTTATACACTTGGAATGTTAAAAAGAAATATACCCTTTACAATGAAAGACAGAAATCAGTATTGGCAGGATAAATCCAGCAGATCTTTAGCTACCTAGCATTTATTAAGGATGTGAAGCTAACGAGTGCACTTAATTGGCATGCCACAAATCTCTACTTTTATGTTGGCAAATCTGTAGGGCTTTTGTTTCTGCAAATAAGGTAGTTGTCCTGGTTTCGGCTGCAGTACAGTCACTGCAGTACTGTGGTTGCAGTAAGAGACTAGATGACAACTTGCTTGGAGTGGTTCTAGTTTTTTACAACTATGTTTTAAAGGAAAATGTTTTTCAAATAGCTGTTCTCCACACTGCATCAAGGATCATATTTCACAAAAGCTTAATACATATTTAGGCCCTGAAATTAAACAGTGATATTTTAAAAAATACATAAACTGTTTGGAACTTTCTGGTTGATCAGAATTTTAGGAAACTTATCTACTTCCTTTTCTATCCTAACTGCAAAGTGCTGACTTCTTTGAAAAATCTCTCCCTATAATTGTATACTTTGATTGCTAACAGAAGACTGAAAATCTGTGCTTGAAATGGTAAAGTACAAAGTACACAGTTTCAGTGATTTTTGAAATAGTGGTTTTTTAATCTGGTCATTGGGTTTCACAGTCTTTGTTCTTTGCTATTTAAAGTTTGCACATATGGTTGTGTTACCGTGACCTTAGAATAGTTAGTGGTAGTTACCCTCAAAGCCTAGACTGCTGTCCTTGTAGTACAGAGTATGTCATTAGTCCGGGGCTATGTTATTATCTCTGAATCTTTTTGCATTCTTACATTTTCTGCTTATAAATTCAACATGATCACTGACTAGGATAACACAAGTAAAATGACGTTTTCCCAACCTGTTTGATAATTGTCATCTTATATAGCTGTATGTAGGTGGATGCTGACTAGGATTAGAGCTAGATCTCCCTGGTACTTATTATTTGTATTTGAGTTCTTATAGTCGATCCAAGGACATAATGCTACAATTAAAACATTATTTTGCATAAAATGTGTTAGAAGTACCCTAACACTATGACCACACAACAGTGAACATTCATTAATAATCTGTTAGCATCAATTGCTCATGAAGAAGCTGACCAGTCTTCCAACTTCCATTTTGCCTCTTAGGTCACAGGGAAAAATGGCAGACACTAAACTGGCTGAGTAAGAGTGTAATTTTGTTGGAAACTGAACCCCATTGGTGAGTAGTACAAGCCAGCATCTTTCTTTAAAAATGATGGAATTCAAGGCATTGTGCTGCTTATAGCCACAGCAGTATGACAGGGGAGAGGTTATCGTTAGATGACATTACCCGAGCTACTATTTTGTCATTTCAGAGTCCCAACACATTATACTAAAGGATTGTTTTATTTTAAGGACAGAGAAAACTTCCTTCTACTAAAAAGACAACATAAATCAGCATGTGTGTCTGGGGAATGAAAAAAGGCCTATATTTTTGGTTTGCCACAAAGTTGTTTGCAATGCAAAACTGCCTGTAATTTCAACATACAAATACAAGCCTGATTACTGTGTGTGAGGGAAAGCTATTTTTGACAGTTTGACCTCCTAGAGTGATGCAGTTTTAACCACATTCTCTTTATGGAGCCCACATCTTTGTAAGGTGCTATTGCTACCGAAATAGCTATGGTTAGTGTGTTGGTTGCCCAACCATAGTTAGAACACCATGGACTTTTTTTCCTGTGTTAGTGGAGAAAATCATATTATACAGCTAGAGTCTTATTATAGGCTTTTTCTACCCAGAGAGAAGAAAAACCATGCTAAGAAAATCAATAAGAGCGTAACTGTTTAACCACAGTTATTTTTGCATAGCAAAAGAACTAGATGTTAAAGTTCTCTTTTCCAGTCTTGTTTTTAACATGTGGCATGTTGAACTGAAATGTTGAACAGTGAAGTTTATTGTCCCAAGGTTGTCTGGCCTTACCAGTTTAAGAGAGAAAGCAGTGGAACAGACTTCTGAAGAAAAACAGCTGATACGGCAGTAACAGAGAGAAATTCAGAGTTAGTTCAGAGTTAAGATTAACTATAAAGAAAGGAAAGCATATCAAGGCATTTGAAGGCAGCCATGGCAACCGTATAACTTCTCTGTCTTGCAATTACATTGTCATTTAAAACATTTTGGTCTCAGTTTAGATGAAATTAAGTTCTAAAAATTATTTTTCTTTTCCAGAAAAAATTACATTTTGTTCTATGTCTTAACTCTCATTTCCTTGCCTTTATATGAAGGCAACTATAAGCATTGTTTTCCACTGACTGAATTATTTTCCCTACAAGATCTTACTTTAGCTCCCATTTTGATAGGAGAGGCTCTGTTTTTTTTATTCTTAGAGGTAAAGTTTAAAAGAAGTGCATGCCAATTCTTACTGAAAGATTATTTTGCATTTTATTACAGGATTCATGCATCCAACATCAGTCGGATAGCTTAAAAACACTCTGCCAGCTAGATTAAATGTGTTCAAGCTGTTAAAAGGCATATGAAATACAGGTCTAATTTAAGCGTTTTTATGCAGCCATGCATCACAGATAATACATAGGTGAATCATAGATATTTATTTACAGATCTGAAAATACACTTAGTAGCTGCCTTGTGAGTAAAATATACTGGTTGCTTAGAAAGCTCCAAACCTTGAGCAGTAAAGCTTTCACCATAGGATCCATTGTGATTAGAAGAGATTACTGTTAAAAATTGTTGGAGCGATGTTTCAGTTCTATATAATGCCAGTTTAGTGGTACCTTTGTGTCTCTTACCTGCATTGCTCAGCACAGTAGCAAAAGTAAAAACAGTTATTAACATATCCCTAAACCAGAGTTTATTATCTTTATAGTCATTTTTTGCCATATTCATGAAATCTAACTCTGCTGCCAAGGATTGTGGGGAAACTAGTAAATGAAGGCTATGTGATAGGGTCAAGGCTTATTTTTATTTTTGTGTAAATTCTTCCTTTGATAACTGGATATCTTACACAAAAAATATATAGGAATTCTGGCAGCACCTGTATTTTAAAGAGAAAAATTCTTCTAGAATCATAAAATTAAGACTAAGACTTGATGCAAATAGATCCAGTATAATAAAATCCCTCTTAAATAAGAAACAACATCTTTAGAAGTAATTGTATTTCTGTAAGAAGTAAGGAAAAATTCATTGATTACAGGTTTATTAAATACAAGTAGTTTCTGAAATGTTTTCTGTTCAATAAAGTGAAAAAATTAGCTTGCATGGAAAAGTTAATGCATTTCTTCTAATATTTTACTTAGTTGATAATTCTTTTTATTCTCATGTCTTTACCTATAGTATGTATATGAACATTTATATCGTATTAGTTGATTGAGGCATCAGTTGAAAATAATGCTTGCTTAGCTTCTGAGCTTTGTGGTTTATTTAGTCATTAAGTGATCAGATATTACTTATGAAAAAATGAGGTCTGGAGAACTACAGTTCAACTTTATAGTCTTACTAGTTTTTAATATAAAGAAATCACTGTGTTGCTATAAGTTCTGACTTCCAAATTTGGTAATGGCATTCAATGCTATAAATTGTGAATTAACATTTTTTTATACAGGGGTGCATCAGTAGTGAAACTAAAACATGACAGTATTAATTTGCACAAAAGTTGTGAAAGAAAAGCATAACTTAATACTTATGACTCTCCTGTGGATGTTAAACTACATTTTAGCATCAGCTAAGGTAATAGATGTTTAATATAAAACCAGATAGTAATAATTTAGTAGTAAATTGAAGAGAAACATCTACCTATTAATACTGTATGAAATTTATTCTTCAAGGGCCTTTTTCAGAAGCTGACTTAGTGTATTTAATACTGTTATATCACCTCAGTATCCTTCAGCCACCTCTGAAAAAGAGAATTGAATCACACCTTATAAAAATAAGAGAAGCAGCTCATCTGGAGTGTTACTGTATTGGTTTAAGGAGCTTCTTAAATGATGAGTCTGGCCTAGTGCAAGCAATGTTTGCTTACACTTCATTACACATTTCATGGTGTGATATGCCATCTAGTGTTAAATCCCCCCAAAGGAGCAAAACACTGCAAAATCCTTCATCACTTTGAGAGTTAGTGGATTTTCTGAAACATTATGTGCTCAGGAATATACTGTGTATCTACAGTAGAGTGAAGGGACAATGTTTACTTCTGGTTTTACTGACTGTTCAGTTTAACATTTGCCATCTCTGAGTAAGATATATTTGCCATCTCTGCTGAGCAAGCCTTGTTGTCTGTGGGTACATATCGATTAAAATCTGTCTTCCCAGCTACAGCCCAGGGAGTTTGATGCTTATGCCTCAGGTAATGTTGGTACCTGCAGTGCCTTTTGTAAGAGTGCGCACTTTATGTTTACTAAGAAGTTAAATTCAGAGAGAAACAGTTTTCTGAGGGCTTCTAAATGCATGTAGCCGGGTAGGGAAAAAATTTAATAACCTCAGCAATATTGCAAGGAATATTCATAAAATACATTTTGTAATGTGGTGGAATATCTTTGTAATAAGCTGGATGTGACAACATTGACTTACTCTGCTTCTGCCACACAAACAGAGGTGGGATTTCATGCATTCGAGTAGATTGTTGCTTTAAATATGTGTTTTTTCTGAGGAAAAAAAAGGCTTCTGTAAGTTGGGGAGGAAGGTGTCAAAAATCTGAAAGACTAAGGCTAACAGTGCCACAGTGAGCAATTTTCAGTGAAGAATCTGAATTCACTACAGGTATGGAAATTCCCTATTTTGGTAGGTAGTTGGGTATGTAAGGCTGTTGTTGGCATCTTAGAACATACTTAGAAGCTATTTTGCTGTTTAAGTCCTTTTGCAAAGTTGATTTTATTAATACCCAGTATTTTTTTTTTCCCCTTCTCACACAATAACTCACATAAGGATATGTCATTCTTTTTGATCAAACACTATATCCAAGCTATTTGCATTTCTGATATTTATTTTCTGTATTGTTCAATGTTTAAAATTAGCCTCATTTTTTAACAGTTTCAGGCGAAGCAGTGTAGAATCAGCTTGTTGTGCGGTCTGGCAGCCATCTAATCTGAAATGGGAACTATTTAAAGTACTTGTCAGACAAATATAACTTTCTCTTGATTCTAGTTGAAGAAGGGAAATGGCTTTTATAGTGAGTAATCTTACTATGATGGCAAACTTATCGCTGTATTTACGCGTTAGGAACAGTCAAAGTAATTGAGTATATATGGAAAAGATTAAATAGTATCTCTCTTAAAAGCGCAATACAATTCTATTTGAAAGTTAATGCCGGTTGAAATACAGTAGAAAACTGCAGATCTTGCTTTTTTAATTAATTGAACGCATTAAGTGGTAACAGCTATTCAGAAATCTCTTCTGTTTGTATAATCCAACTATAACACCACTCTTGTTGCATGTTAAATTTTGTAAAACCTTGAGTTGAGTCTTCTGGGTTTCTGTGAACTGTGCTATAGCCATTAGTAGACCTTTGTCTGCAGCTGGATGTGAGTCTGTGAATGTTGGTTTTTATTGATCCAATTTAGGTCTTTCATGATTATAGGCTAAAGGTGGCCGTGACCAACCTCATTGGAAGTCATAAACTTTACGTCCTTACAATAAAATGAATATGCCTTTTCCTTTAAGAGGAAGGTAGTGCTTGACTTGTACAGCACAGCAGCCCAGACAGGCACCGAGAACTGACTGTAAATCACAGAAAAGTGAACTATATTATCATATAAAAAGCTATTATTTGATTCTTAGAGCAAAGCCAAAAAGTGAATCATACAATTCACTTTCACTCAACCAAACTGATGTTATACACCTTTTCAGTGGATATTCATATAGACATGCCACTCATACTCACAGTTTTTAAATAATTATTAAGTATGCACATGAGTTTAGCATTATCTGACTAAAATTCTGATTCACTGAGACTTAAAAACGTTACCTTACAACATTAGTTTTTATGGGAATTATAATTAGAGTAATAGTAAGAGTGTGAAAGAGCAAATTGTTCTGTTCTGCCTGTAGATCATTAGAAAATCTGTCTGCAGAATTCTAATTTCACAATATTTATGGGTAGTGGTGGTGTAAGTATTGTGTGTAGCAGAAGGAGCTCAGCTTGACTGTTCAGATCCCAGATGGAACCTGAGCTGCTGGCAGTTTAAAAATTCTATATTTGACTTACAAATTCCTGCAAATGTTGATGAGAAGAAACAGTCATGGAACAAGAAGAAATCAGAAAACTGGAAAAGTAGAACTGAACTGGATATATTACCTTCCACTTCAGAAAATGTTTTATTGAAGCTGCCGATGCCTGACTAACAGTTTGAAATGTCAAATCGAGTACAACATGGGTCCTATATGTAAGGACAGGATGCTATTCATACAATTTATTCATTTATAGAGTTGTTCCGTGTATATTAAGTCTTATTAAGACATGAAATACCACTTTTTATGTCAAGACCTGCAGAAATCTGCAATAAAATTTTCATGGACATATAAAAAGAAGGAATTGACAAAACATTTCTGGAATACTGCTACACTGGCGTTGTCTTTAGCTACTCTTTAAGTCCTGGCTGCCTGTGTAGCTTTTAGTTTCAAAGCTTTGGGGGATGTATACCTGCCCAGGGCAGGGGGTCGGAACTAGACGATTGTTAAAGGTCCCTTCCAGCCTAAACCGTTCTATGATTCTATGCCAGCTTTTGAAACACTGTACTAAGATGTAAAGGTTATACCGTATCAGTTTACAGAAAGCATCATGTCTGCTACTATACACACTAGAGACAAAATAAACTGCAAAATGCGTGTATTGAGGGATTTTGAAAGAGCATATGAAAATGTACCTTGTTCTGCTGTAGTTCACTTACTGCATAGAACAAAAAAGCAGTGATGGTGTCTATTTAGAAAAATAATGTAGAGTGTTGAATATGCTCTTGTAACTTTGATTCTTTGAATGCAGAATACCATGTCTACAGTCTGCAGCAAATGCATATTTAAGGGTTTGGGATAATATCCAGGGCAAAGTTTTACATTGGATTTCACTTCACGTGCAGATTAAGCTGACAGAACTAGTTTGCAAGTGATAGAAATGTATCCCAACCCAAACTTGGATTAGGCTATCATCTTTGAATACTTAGTTTCACTTTTTCCGTAGATCACCTCAAATTATTTCCATATAATTTTACATGCTGTCTGCTAGTATTGATAAAGTACTGGCTGAGGTCATTTGGTCTCCTGGGCGGTCACCTCCCCTCTGCCAGCCGTGCTGCACCACGGAGCTCAAACTGAACTAGGGAGACCAGAATTAACTCTTTAGGGAGGATTTTGCTTGGACTCCCAGAGGCCTCTTTTCATGAGAGAAGCGACTCTTATCTCTTCTGTTGCCTTTTGAGGAAATTGGGCGAAGAAATACACATTCAGTTGTGCTGAATGGAAAAATACCACTCGTGTTGTTACTGTGGCTCTGTACGAGTGTAGACCTCCCTGTTGGAAGGAATGTGGATGGTGCTGTGTGTTTTGTCAGGGGGTAACACTATGAGAGGAAGTAGGCTGCAAAATACACAAAAGAGCATTGAAAAGTCCTGAAAAAAATTTACATAGCAAGAGAGAGAGAGAAAGAAAGAAAGAGGTATACAATGGACAGGAAGAATGATTAAGCAGATGACCATTATGAATACATCTAGGGGACAACAAAACAAAAGGGGAACACCTGGTAACAAGATAGGAAATTAGGAATGAAAAGTAAAGAATATAAAGATGAGGGAAAACAGTTCTTACACACCTGGAAGGCTGAACCTGAAAGCAAGTAGTGCTTTGTAGAATCCTTAAAAACAGTAAGTATAATGCAAAATCATCAATGGAACCTCATTATAGGTCAGTGCATATAAGGCTTATAAGTTAGCCTTGCGCTTTGGCATGTTTGCTATCCACCCAGACATAATGTACAAAAACCATCCAAAAATGTGCTGCCCGTCATGTGTCATTGCTTAGTGATATCTTCCTTTTGTTGAGAATCTGTTCCCATAGCAACACTGCTATCACATAGCCTAGCTACCTAAGTATAGCAAATTAAATTTATATTTGTGTGTGTGCATATACTTTTTTTGTCTGAATAAATGCACACTCATGTTGTATGGGTATTTGGATGGCATATTGTATGTATCTTCTGGGGCCCAGGACGCTTGGTTGGGATCTTTTCTTGTCCAGAAATAAATGTGTACTATAACTTCAAGAAGAAATACATTTAAATAATACCACAGACCCCGAGGCTGGAAGACCTAAAACTATAGGTTAATTTCATAATTATCTGTATATTTTGAAATGTTTCAAAACATATTTTTGAGGAGAAGAAATATTCTGCAGAAGTAATTATTTATTGCAAACCTGAAATCATGTCTGTTTTAAAGATTTACATTTAACTTGTGTATATATAAGTTACGTCTTGAGTTAGAAATCTTGTGCTAACCCAGTTTCAGCTTTGTACACTCCTACATATTTGATTGCTTTAATGGAGAACTACACTGCTCTGTGGTCACGCCTTGCAAACGTCATAATTGTTCTTTTTCTAAATAATCTAATCAGCGTTCCCTCTATGGTAGGTATAGAAACCGTTGTCATTTTACGTAGCTAAGAGAGTTAAATAGGGTATTTTAAAAGGTAATTGCAATGACTGGGTTATGCTGCTAGAATGCTAATGAGAGGTTTTGGTGTTCCTGAGAATGCAAAGTGTGTTTAACGATTCCTGGTCCAAATACAAGGGTGCAAAACCAACAAGTGATAAAGTAATAAAATAAAAGACACAGTAAGCTTAGAGGGAAAAATAAATTTTATACCGGCTCTCTTCTTTCGTGTATTAGTGGGAAATGTAATGGTAGTATGCAGTAGCAGGAAATGTAGTATCCTGCAGCCATCTCACACTTGAATTCTCTCGAACACAGTGCAGCTGAAGTTCACATCTTCCTTCTCCAGCTCTTTCAAACAGCTACGGAGTGTTTCCCTGGAACTATGGCAGCTGCCCAGGAACAGCTTGTCTCTACTGAGTCTCAGTTTCACCATGCAAAACAGACAGCTGTTTTTCATCAGCTGCAGCAAAAATAGTGCATTATTTTCTTACAGGTGAATTTACTGGAGTAATTCATCATTAACATGCCTTTAGGTGATCTTACATAATCATTTTGGATGCTTTGAATGTTCCAGTACTTTATACAGTACTTTGAATTATACTGTCTATTACATTTGTAGAAGGATAGGGTAAAATCACAAATTTACAGTATATATGAATTTATTAAGGCTTTCTGCATCTAACCGGTGCTGCATGTTATGATTAACAGCAGTCATGCTAATAAGTATTTAACAGATTAAGTGGCTCCCTGAGTAGTAACTCCTCTTACTCTTTTTCGCCATCATCAGTATCATTTAAGGAACTGCACTGTCATAAAGAAAACTAGCAAGAATAGGAAACAATTGTCCTTTGCTTCAAGCTTTAGATGATGTGCTAACATTCTTTTGGTATGTACAAGGCAACAGTGATAGATCATTTTTTATATCTGCTGAAGAGAAGACAACTTCTGTGTACCTTTGTAGTAGTTACAGTATGAGTTGGGTATCAAGCTTCTTGTAACTAAACAAGGTAACAGACTCTTAAAGGAACTGGAACATCTGTTGATAGAGACATATAAAAATAAAATGTCATAAATGGCTGCTGTAGATAGTTTAAGTGTATGTGATGCAGCTTCATTGCTGGGGGAATGTAGAGGAGTGTTTCCTGTCACTTTCCTGGTTTTCTATTATGCTGACATGTTTCCTGAAATGCAGTTTTTGACTGCCCAAACACCATGTTTTAGTGCCAGCCACACTAGCTGCTGATGTAATATTACTCTGTAATTAAGTGATTTTCTTGAAGGTAGGGAGATAACTTTTTAATGAATTTCCTTTGTCTAGAAAGATTTATTACTTGATGCAAGAGAATTGGCCAGTCAGTCTCATCTCTGTGCCCGGCAAGATCATGGAGCAGATCCTCCTGGAAACTATGCTAAAGCACGTGGAAAATAAGGAGGTGATCAGTGACAGTTAACATGACTTCATTAAGGAGAAATCATGCCTGAAAAATTTGGTGGCCTTCTACAACGGTGTTACAGCATTGGTGCTGTAAGAGAAGAAGAGCAACTGACATCATCTACCTGGACTTGTGTAAAGCATTTGACACTGTCCCACACAACATCCTTGTTTCTAAATTAGAGAGACATGGATTTGATGGATGGACCAGTTGGTGGATAAGGAACTGGCTGGATGACCGCACTCAAAGAGTTGCAGTCAACAGCTCAATGTCCAAGTGAAGACCAGTGACGAGTGGTGTTCCTCAGGGGTTGGTACTGGGACCAGTGCTGTTTAACATCTTTGTCGGAGACATGGACAGTGGGATTGAGTGCACTCTCAGCAAGTTTGCCGATGACACCAAGCTGTGTGGCGCGGTCGACAGGCTGGAGGGAAGAAACGCCATCCAGAGGGACCTGTACAGGCTGGAGAGGTGGGCCAGTGCAAACCTCATGATGTCCAACAAGGCCAAGTTGAAGGTCCTGCACATGAGTCAGGGCAATCCCAGGCACAAATCCAGGCTGGGCAGAGAATGGCTGGAGAGCAGCCCTCAGGAGAAGGACTTGGGGGTGTCAGTTGATGAGAAGCTCAACATGAGCTGGCAGCGTGCGCTGGCAGCCCAGAAAGCCAACCCCATCCTGGGCTGCATCAAAAGCAGTGTGGCCAGCAGGGTGAGGGAGGGAGATTCTGCCAACCCTGCTCCGCTCTGGGGAGACCCCGCCTGGAGTACTGCATCCAGCTCTGGAGTCCTCAACACAGGAAGGACATGGACCTGTTGAAGTAAGTCCAGGGGAGGGCCACAAAGATGCTGCGAGGGCTGGAGCCCCTCTGCTGTGAGGACAGGCTGAGAGAATTGAGGTTGTTCAGCCTGGAGAAGAGAAGGCTCCGGGGAGACCTTAGAGCCCCTTCCAGTACTTAAAGGAGGCCTACAGGAAAGCTGGTGAGGGA
This sequence comes from Numenius arquata, assembly GCF_964106895.1. Classification (NCBI taxonomy): domain Eukaryota; kingdom Metazoa; phylum Chordata; class Aves; order Charadriiformes; family Scolopacidae; genus Numenius; species Numenius arquata. The sequence goes on from NC_133588.1 coordinate 1,416,946, forward strand.
CTCTTTGTCAGGACATGTAGTGACAGGATAAGGGGTAATGGTTTTAAACTGAAAGAGGGGAGATTTAGATTAGATCTCAGGAAGAAATTCTTTGGTGTGAGGGTGGTGAGGCACTGGAACAGGTTGCCCAGAGGAGCTGTGGCTGCCCCATCCCTGGAGGGGTTCAAGGCCAGGCTGGACGGGGCTTGGAGCAACCTGGTCTGGTGGGAGGTGTCCCTGCCCATGGCAGGGGGGTTGGAACTAGATGATTTTTAAAGTCCCTTCCAACTCTAACCATTCTATGATTCTGTGATAATCAGGTGGTGGATTTTTTTAACTGTATATATTCATGGGGGTTTTGTCATTGATGAAGAAAGAGAGAGCATGAGACGGAACATATCAGAAATGTGAACAAAGGAAGAGGATCTGATTGGTGTGTCGCAAAACCTTTTCAAGGTAATTTATCAACATTTCTAAAAAATATGTAATTGTCAGCTCTGATATGAGACTCCTTTAACAGCTTATTTCCAAATTGAAGGAATACAATGAACTTAATTTTAGAGTCATGAATCCAACAGATTTTTAGTTTTTGCAGTTGGGTCACAAATTAAAATAGTTGAGGAACTACTGTTCTAAATATTAGCCTAGATTTTTAGAAAGTTAAATTAGATTAAAAGCATGCTTAGTTTGAATTCTACTTCTGTCTAATGCTTTATTTAAAAGAAAAAAGATACAGCTGGCAAATTTTATTGATGTGTGATACAGAAAACAGTGGATGTGGGGAATTACTCTCATCTTTCTAGAATCTTTCCTGATTTAACATTGCCCTGAGCAATGAATTCTTAGGAGACTCTGTAAACCGTCTGATAGGAATAAACATTGGCAATTTTTTTAAGTCATTCTAAGTCCAAGCACATAATGAGCCTTATAATAGTGATTAGAATACACATAAAGCAAGTTGTGCTACTTAATGTAAAGTTAAAAGGACCTACCAGACATCATGAGTTACCTACTGTTTGCAATTCTCCATGCAGTATATCTCCGTGTCTCTTAACAAATATGTGCTGGTGGCTCAGAAAAAATGCTACAGGAGATTATTTTTTTTTAATCTACTAAAGAAGTCTGAACTCTCTTTCTTAATGCATGAAGCAAAGGTACATTTTTGTATTACATAAATTATTAGAAATAAATTACCCGGTCCTTTGAATAATTTGCTCCACCAATACAGAATAAACAAGTATATGTAAGTTGATTCTAGCAATTCTTCAAGATATAGGTGTATGTCTGAGGTAACATTTCCATAGAAATCTCCGTATTTGCCCTGTACTGGCCATCCAACTTTGGTAGAAAAAAGAAAAATCAAAAAGCATGAATAATGCAGTATTGAGTGTAACTTATGGTTACACTTCAGCATTTTCCAATCCTCGGTTTCTAGGAACATTAACATTTCAGTCTGCACACATTTTTGAATGTAGTAACACTTGATTGATTAAAAATATACCAAGGTTCTAAACCATAGCTTACCACAGTGGAAAGCAGGCTTCAAATCTGGGTGATGGATTGCTGAACCAGGTAAAATATGCGGCATTAACTGAGGGATTTTTTGTATTGCCTTTTTTTTTTCTTTTAATCGAGTAATGATGAAAATATAAATGGTAGCATATGTAGTTATAAAAATGTAGTAATAGCTGATCCAAAGCTGCAAAACAGTATTTCTCACGCCAACTTTTTAAGTAAACTTGCACAGATCACTTCAGTCCGCGCCCCTCCCTGACTGACTCCAGCTGTGTACGATGGTAACGCTACCTGAGTGTCTTGTGACTGACTGTGGGTCAAAACCGAACAAACTTTAGTGTCTGATTAAAAAAAAAGGTCAGAGGGGTCTCTGTTGACTCCAGAGGAAACGGGAGGATATTCAGTGTTTGTGTATTACTATATAAATGTTAAATAGGCATCAAAATCTGATTATTTTCATTTACAATTTCCTATACGAAAAACTTGCAGTCTGCATCATCTACTTCTGGTGTCTAGCTGCACTAAATACCGCGGAACTTTGGGTTAGTCAAGAGCAAGTTGCACAGATTCAGATCAGGCAGTTTATCTTGAGATGTATACCTTGCTTTGTGTAACAATATTACCTTCATAAAAGAAATTAGATTAAAATCCTACTGGATTCTAATGGTGCATATTTAAGGGTTAGCAGATTGTTTCTGCAGGGAAGTGCCTGCATCAGCTCAGCCCTGATGTGACCAGCGTGTGTTGCTATGGCAATGGAGACTATGAATGTTAACACGCCGCTTCAGCTGGGTGACAAATGTGAAGTCTAAGATCTGTGATACGCGTTTTCGTTTTGTAAAGCATGTGTCTGTTATGCTTTTCCCTTAAAAATTTGATAGCAATGAACCATTTTTTTCTTTTAATATTTTTGTTGGTTGCAAGTTCACTTTGGCAAGCTTCAAACTTGTCTACAGTGTGTTTATAAATAAAACTACTGAATAAAAAAAAAGGAAAGTGTTTTACAGGTCAATAATAGGGTTTATTGATCATCTATTAAACACGGGAAGCTTAGATACTATTTCATGAACAGTTTTAATACAATTCTCTGTATAACTGATGTTAAAAGGTAGCAAAGTTGCCTTTACAGTAATGATGTTTGGTGTTAAAATAAAAAAATCATGTAAGTTGTGTTAAGTCTATTTGCAATGAACTGTATATCTAAAGTTAGCTTATTTATCTTTCACCCTTTGAACGTCTTGACAAACATTTCTCTGCTAAATGACAAAATATAACTTGAGCACCTTTGAGCATTTGAATATATTTTTTCTTAAACACTGTCCTTGAAGGTCTATGTTAAGAGAAAAAATGGATGGCCTTTGGTGTCTGAATATCACCATCCTTTTCACATCCCATCGTCTACTGCAAATAAATTGGATTTTGGTGGACTATTTTGCTTTGTAGGCAAAGAGAGATTTTCTTGATTCTGTGCAAAGACTCTTCGCAGACTCAGAAATATCAGAGCAAACAATGGAGCACGTAATGAGATTGCGTGCTTGTTATTTTTTCCCCTTTCCTCGCTACATTCTCTTTTGATTGTGTGACTACTCATTTCACATATGGCATAGAGTTCATTCATTGTATGCGCATGAATCCCACCGCACACCCGCTCCCCGCAGGGGATCACTGTACAATGAGCACCCCCAAATCAAATGTCTGCTTCTGCAGCCACCACGCGTGCCCCAGGAGGAGGATGTGCCTCAAAAGGCCCAGCAGGGTCGAGGCAGATTCGCAGTTCTCACCAGAGCTGTATTTATTTTAACCTCACTTCATGCCATAAAATCTTTAACAGGTGGGTTAAAGATCAATTTTCCGTATGTGTTTCCAGGGATTGCTTTGTAAATGATCAAGTGCAAAGGCCATAATATTAGTTACCATGAGCTCGTTGTCAGAGCTAATTAGGACAACTGAAGTTTGTGAACGGGGTTTTATTGTTCAAAGGGGACATTAATGAAAAAAAGATACTAATCAAAAAGTGCTTCAATGTGGAACTTAGTGGCAATTTCCACAGGTTTTACACTGCTGTAGTGCAAAGCATATGGTGTAGAGCAATTTCATTATCTAACAAAAGAAAAGAATTTTTGTTCTGGGCTTACACCTAATACACACAGCGCCTATAGATAGCATTGCCTCAGATTAGTTCCTATAGTAATTGTGCAGTGTAGTTAATGATTTTCTAGATTTTCTTTAGAGCATAGTTTTAACAATTTTTAGCGCAAAAATAATACTTTCCTATATCTCAAAGGGCTTTACCTCAGTGCACTTAAATGACTAAAGATGTTGTGATGTTAGACACTGGCAGTGACAGTTAGAAATTTACTTTCATACTAAAAAATTATAGTCATGTAGTATTTACATTTTCTGCTTTCAATGTGTAAACCACTACTGATTTTGAAATTTCTGTGGCTTTGTATTGAAGGAAGATTTCCCTCCTTAAAATTTTCATAAGTATTTTTTGTCTCAGAACTTTGCAGTGTTTTAAGCAGACATTCCAAAAAGTATTTGCTTAATAGACAGTTAACTGCATGATATGGAGAACTGGCATCTCCCAGATGCAAAGCTTTTTGCAGGAACCTACTTTAATTAATTAAAAATTCATTTCTTCACTTACCTAGTATTTGTATAGTAATGCTATTACTTAGGAATACAAGCTTTCTGAAGGTGAGCCTAGCCTGTATGATTGAAGTCTATTTTATGTGATGTTTTGAATTTGGGTCTGAGTTCAGGGAGGGATCCAGGTGTTCTCACTCAGGTCAGTCTCAGGTGCTTCACTAGTATTTTTTATCTTTTGGGGCTTTTCTGGTGGGAGCAAGGGGAGCAGTTTTTAATTTTTTTCAGAACAGATTATTTTTTATCTTGAAATGAAGGGAAGAATTTGAACATCAGTCAGCCTTTAGGAGTCCTATGTTAACTTCTAGAGTAAATTAGAAAATTATTAAGAACTTTATAACTTTGTTTTCTATTTTGCAGCAAAAGCAGTAAGCTTGTATGCTTGATGAGCATGTTCACCGTAACAGAAAAAAAGATACAACTTTCCTGTTTTAGTTTCCAACTGCAGAAGATAATAGTAGCATTTAAATAGGGAAATTTGTAAACCTAAGTAGCAAACATCAGTCTTTGTAAATACATTCTCGTCTGTATGTTCAACCTGTCTTAATCAGTGCATTAGCTGTGCCAAATCATCTTCTAGCTGGCAGTTGCATGAGGGAAAATTAGTCAGTCTGAAAAGGAATATTTCAGTTTCCATGGAGCTACTCTAGTCTGTATGGACGTGTTTCTTGGTTAGAACTATACTGCAGGTAGAAAAAGCAGCACTGAAATAAATGGGGAGCAGAAAACCTGCGTAAAAAGATTTTGAAGAAGTAGTTAAACAAAGAATATTTAGCATCAGGCACTTCATAGGCACATAATTCTACAAGAATCAAGTTATTGTCAGATCACCTTGTCAGATAGATAAATATTTCTCTCCTCTTAACCTCTGTGGATTTTATTTGTGAAGAGCCAAAGACATTGCGTAGTATAATTAACATAAAAATAAAACATCGGGAATTCCTCAGTCATTCTTTTCTGGTTTGTGGCTTTGTGTTTAGTTGGTGCTATATTGTGCCCCCTTACTTCTGAGCTACCCATCAGGTATGGGGTAAGAAAGTTTCCATCAGCTCCTGGACTCATATACCTGGTTCTCACAATTCTGAATGAAAGAATAGGAGCGGAAGAACTTCATCTAGTCTCCTGCTTGAGCTAAGGATCTCAGTGAGTTATCCTGATAAAGACACCACCCCAAATTCCCAACTAACCAAAAATACTGTTGAACTCAGCAGCAACACAATTGAGGGATAGCTTGATTTAAAAAAAAAAAAAAAAAAAAAAAAAAAAAAAATTTAAAAATCTTTCCTCTAGCAGAGAATCAGCATTTTTATAGTGGAATATGAAAAGTAGCAGCATTCTCATTAGCTTTGGAGATTTCAAGATGCCAATTCTTAGTCAATGATCTTTGTCAAAAGGCAGTTGCATCTGGCTGGACATTCAGATCAATTGACTACTTCAGCCAGCATACATGCACCCAACTGTATCTGAACTAATTGACTCTCCCCTGTAAATCTAATTATAAATATAAACAATATCATCAAGGGCTCATTAAGAAAGTAATCACTAGTTTTGAGAATATCTATAATGAAACCCTGCCATTCTAGAGCAGCAGTTTAAAGCCACAAGCTAATTTTAAAGCATCATCTAATAAGCTTCTGGAATAAATGTAGTTCTTTCAGGCAGACGTTTTGCAGATTACCAGCAATAGACAATTCAGTAACAGATCATAAGACATGCTTTCTTCTATACTTGGCCTATTATTTCAGTGCAAGTCCAACTCGGTGAGCAGAATTGACAGTAAAGTTAACGAGGCTTTTAAATGTAGTAAGCTCAGCTTTAAATTTTGCGTAAAAAGACAAAAGCATAAATACAGAAATTTGGAATCAATTGTGACTGCTTAAAAAGTGCAGTCATTGGTCAAGGGTATAAATACAGTCTGTCCAAGCAGCCAGCCACGATGCCTTTATTGCTCTGGAATCATGTAGACACACAGCTGTCTTCCCCATTTACAGCTGGGCAGGGTTAGGATTCCAACACCGCTGTTTCGTTAGGACAGCTTTTTAACCAATAGACAATTCACTTGCCAACTCTTGGGCAGCTTTAACACCTGTATGAACTACGAAGAAAGGCTGCATTTCTTGCCTTACCCACTGAAAGCTTATGTTACAATATGTACTATATATGTGACAGATAAATTATATTATAAATAAATATGAATAGCAATTAGTTGGAACAAGTAGGTGAAAGTGTCTGTAATGATGCAATGAAGCAATCTTTTTCATACACCAGCGCAGATGATAATTGTTACTGCTTTTCTAAGAGAAAGGTGTGGTTTTTAAAGCTCTGTACTGCATTCCTGCCCTTATACATAGGAAAAACTTCCTGATAAAAATCTAAGTCATTATTACCACCTCAAGACTCACCCTTGCCACATGCTCTCATTTCAGCCCTCTTCATCAGAACTAGAGATTTTCCAACTCCAATTGTTACAGCTGGTTTTAGCTCAGAAAAGCCACATCTATTTTTCCACCTTCAGTTATATTTTCTGCATTGGCCCTTACCTTCTCATTTTTGCTTCTCTTTCAAAAATATAAGCCCTTTGTGGTCTTGATTATCTCTGCTGTTTTATGTGATCTGTAGTACAACTACTTCTTGTCCTACCATAAATTATGTATGTCCTTAAATTCAGCTGTAGCAGAGTTGCACATCTTTGTGAATCCTGGATAGTGACTGACAACTGCAAGCTGGGTTTGGAACTTGCTTTGGGATTTGGCTCATCATCTTTCAGTAAAATTTTGCCTGTTAAATTTAAAGAGAAGAGGAAGTGGGAGTAAAGACAGGATTGCATCAAGAATGTAGCACTTCTATTCAGCCTTGAAATAACCTTGTGAAATAAAACTGCTTAGGAGGTAGAAACTAGAACAAGTAGTTGAATACGTAAATAAAGAGCAAGGAGAATTTTTCAAGTGATTCAGTACCTTCTGAAGTTTGCCCACCCACTCCTACCTACCACCTCCTGTGGTGCAGGACATTTTAATGCAATGTGGGAGGTTAGCATACAAATGCTTACTGACTGCATTTGTGCAGAGCTTCCCACGCATCTTTTGAAATAGGGTCCCTCGTTTAGAAAAGTTAATGAGTATTATAGCTATGTCCCAAACTACAAATGCAGTGGGCTGAAAATTACCTGTTATATCCATTTGGAATTACTTGGCGTTTCATAATTTCTGACTTTGTTAGTGAGAAAAGCTTGTGCACCAGCTGTGAGCAGTCAGTAACGTGGAGAAAGGCTGGGGACTGGAAAGCTGGATGCTGTGTCTTGAAACAAGTACCTTGCAAAGGCTGCAGTCCGGTGAAGCTAAACCTGCCCCAGTGTGGATTCACCGCTTGCGTTGACGATATACAAAGCTTAGGAGAAAAACAGCCATTTCTCTGCAACTATTTCATAACAGTAATACAGTAAATATGACATAAGTCAACACCAGTGAAGTGACTAGCAGCTTGTCAGTAAAACTTGGTGACAAGTCTCGTCAGCTTTCAATGCCATGCACACTTCAGTCAGTTTTGTGTCTCAGAGGAAGCTAACGTACTCCACTGCCATTTGCTGAAGGCAGCCAGAGCTCTCCGGTCTGTTTTGGTGTGATAGGTTCCTGGTTCACAGCTGGAACTCAGAGCTGCTATAGTAAAACAGGAATGTAAGGTCTGGTATAAACCCTACAATTATTATTGTTTATCATAACCTGACTAATTTCAGCAGATAAAACTCGGCATTTCCTGTTTACAACCTGCCACTTCTTGGCAAAAAAATGTTTTTATGCATCATGTGTTGGTACGTTTCTGAGAAGTCAGTCTGAGCCAGCCCGTACCTTCTACTGATTCTTGAAACCAGACAAATCAGTTTAGTTTCTTAATTTACTAATAGGAGTACAGGAAATAGAAACAAACAAAGAGTTACAAATTAAATTGTTTCCTCTATTGATTTGAAACATTCAGAAAAAAATTACTGATTGAACATACACTTAGCATTTACAAAATCCTTTCTGAAAGGAATTAGCACATAGTAACTTACTCAATTCCATTAATGCATCTTGCTTCTTAAGGACCCGATGCTAAATACTTATTCCCAAGAACAGCCCCACATAAGTCTAAGAAGAGTTTTTCAAGTAGATCAAAGCTTTGATCCTGTGCTTCATCGTACAGGAACACAGTTATGTTAAACCTTAAGAAGTATTACAAAACCTGTATCTAGCTGAAAAACTACACTAAAATCTACCTAACAAGGACTGGGGGTAGAGAATCATAGCAGCCGTATTTCTTCTTGTGCACCTCACTACTTTGTGCTTTTGAAGAAACCAAACATATTGCTACTACTTTGTCACGTGTGGACATGCATCTGTCAGGTGTCATTATTAGCATGGAAAAATAGAATCATTTTATGGATTAACCAAACTTGATTATTTTTTTTTTTTTTAGAAATACATGAGGTAAAACTACCTCTAACTTTTGCTGTGGATCAACTGTTTCCTCACCTAAACTCTATGGGATTTAATCCCAAAAGATGTAAATTTTACTTTCCAAATTGAATCCTTCTAGATTTATAATAAACTTATGAAGTACAGGTGATAGAACTTGTCTTTTATTCTACTGTTAAGCTGCAGAGACAACAACTTATTTAAATTAGGAGATATACCTTTTTTAGAGATGTATACTACTGTCATGTACGTTTATGTCCTTGTCCCAGATGTACTCAGTGATAATAAATCAGTGATCATCCTCAGAAAGTTAATAATAAAGGCAGCTGAATGAGGAATGACATGATGACCTTTAATTTATCATACAGGCTGGTCTGAACTGGGAGATGAAATAAACTGTGGCCTTTTCTCTGAAAATAGAAAACACCAAAAAATTGACAAAATACAGTGAGGCACATGGCCCTTAGGTGAGTCTCAACTCCTCAGCTAAGAGTCTGAGACATCTTCGGAGCTGAAGCCCAGAGACTAGAGCTAGGCGAGTTGGCCACCACAAATACCAGAGGTCTCTGAAACGTGGAAGTCTCTCACAGTTCAGGGCCTTTATTAAAATAACTTTTAGCTAGATGGAGGTAGCAAACATTATGTCTCATTAAGTTTCTCTTTCTCCACATGTAAATCCAGGTTCTTTGCTGCTTCTTACAAGACACAAGCTCTTAAGACACATGATCTGTAAAAGTGTCTTGTGTAACTATTTGATAACTTCAGGATTCCCTGACAGCTGCCGTCTTCACTGATCAGCAATCCAACATCAGTCTCCGTGGGCCAGGCCTCTCTGGTTGAGCCTAGGTAGCTTTAAATTAGCACTTGCTAAGCAGATTTTGAGGTTGGATAGTCAAATCCCAGTAACTGCAGCCCAGCTAGCTACTTGGTTTTTCCTCAGCTCCCCCAGAGTCAGAATTTTCCTTCTGCTTTGATGAAGTAGATTTCAAAAGCAAACACAAATACATCACAGCCTGACAGACATCATTCTGCCAGCCCAGCCTCCCACTTCCTCCTGCTGCCTCTCTGACATTTTGGTTCATTCTTTTCTAATTTCACAGAATCACAGAATCACCTAGGTTGGAAGGGACCTTTTAAGATCATCTAGTCCAACCAACGAAAAAAAAAAAAAAACAGACAACAAAAAAACCCCCCCACACACCCCACCACACCACCCAACACTAATCCATATTCCCGAGCACCATGTCAACTCCTCTCTTGAATACCTCCAGGGATGGTGCCTCAACCACCTCCCTGGGCAGCCCATTCCAATGCCTGACAACCCTTTCAGTAAAGAAATATTTCCTAATATCTAACCTGAACTTCCCCTGGCGTAACTTGAGGCCATTACCCCTTGTCCTATCATCTGTAACTTGGGAGAAGAGACCAACCCCCGCCTCTCTACACCCTCCTTTCAGGGAGTTGTAGAGAGCGATAAGGTCTCCCCTCAGTCTCCTCTTCCCCAGGCTGAACAACCCCAGCTCCCTCAGCCTCTCCTCGTAAGACTTGTGCTCCAGACCCCTCACCAGCTTTGTTGCCCTTCTCTGGACCTGCTCCAGCACCTCAGTGTCTTTCCTGTGGTAGGGGGCCCAAAGCTGGACGCAGTACTCGAGGTGGGGTCTCACCAGTGCCCAGTACAGGGGGACGATCACCTCTCGGGTCCTACTCACCACACTGTTCTTGATACAAGCCAGGATGCTGTTGGCCTTTTTGGCCACCTGGGCACACTGCTGGCTCATGTTCAGCCGACAGTCGACCAACACCCCCAGGTCCTTTTCTGCCAGGCAGCTCCAGCCACTCTGCCCCCAGCCTGTAGCGCTGCCTCGGGTTGTTGTGACCCAAGTGCAGGACCCGGCACTTGGCCTTATTGAACCTCATCCCGTTGGTCTCAGCCCATCGATCCAGCCTGTCTAGATCCCTCTGTAAAGCTTCTCTACCCTCCAGCAGATCAACACTCCCACCCAACTTGGTGTCGTCTGCAAATTTGCTGAGGGTGCACTCGATCCCCTCGTCCAGATCATTGATAAAGATGTTGAAGAGAACCGGCCCCAGTACCGAGCCCTGTGGGACACCACTCATGACCGGTCACCAACTGGACTTCATTCCATTCACCACCACTCTCTGGGCCCGGCCCTCCAGCCAGTTTTTAACCCAGCGGAGAGTATACCCATCTAAGCCATGAGCATCCAGTTTCTCCAGCAGAATACTGTGGGACACTGTATCAAAGGCCTTGCTAAAGTCTAGGTAGATAACATCCACAGCCTTTCCTTCATCCACCAAGCGAGTCACTTTGTCATAGAAGGAGATCAGGTTTGTCAAGCAGGACCTGCCCCTCGTGAACCCGTGCTGGCTGGGCCTGATCACCTGGGCATCCTTCATGTGTTGCATAATGGCACTCTTGACATTTTTCTTGACATAATTTCTTGACACCCTTAAGCTCTGAGCTAAATTCTATCTTTGCACAGACATCCCTGCTAAGAAAACATGGGTTTCTTACACTTCATTTGCCGTTATTGAAGCATTTGGTCTCTCTCCAAGAAGAAACAGTGCATAGTAGTTGATTGCTATCAGTTTGCTTCTGTTTGTGTGGAAGATTTTCATGCAGTGTTTGGCTTTGGAAGGTTTGTTTGAGCTTAAGGTGCTGAAATTATGTTAACCATTTAAGCAGGGGAGAAAAGCTTGGGCTCAGTGACAAGAACCAGGTCAGAAAGGCTTGAATCAAAGGCAGGGAGGAGGGTGTTTGAGACAGTGGACTAGAAGCCAAAAATAGACTGAGGGATTTCTAATGGAATAGGGTTTATCTTTTATGTTCTATGTTATATCATATTTTAGTTATATTTTTCTTCATTGTATCATAGTGAAGTACAAATGGATATAATAGAAACACAGAAAATGCAAAGTGACATAGGCTGCAATACTTACCAGTAGATGAAAAATCAAGGATGCATTATCTTCACATGGGATTAACTGCTTTGGAACCTAGAGTTAGTTCAGCAAGATTAAATTAATGACAAGGGATGTGTTATGCAGAAAATACATTCATTCATACACTACATTTTTCTCAAGTATTCTTTCCTCTATCAAAGAACAGCATTCCAGCTTTGCCCTTGCTCTCTAGCAAATTATTTGTTCTGTAGACTGAAGACTGTTAGGACAAGAGCACTAACTTTGGAGTTAAAGGTACATGATTAGATTCTGCCTAAAGGAATTTGAACAAGTTACCTGGGTCTCTGTGTCAAATAGGGACAACAGTACTTGCCTTCATCTAGAAATACCGCAAGAGCTCAAGACTGAAGCAGGTACAACAGGAGTGAGGATTTCACACACGTACCAGAGATTATTACATTCTTTGCTTTATCATTTTACCATCATTAAAACCTCTCTAGTACTTCACAATTTCACCTTCCAAAGATCCTCCCAAACGCCTGAACCGTGTAAGGCAGGGGTGTCCAATCCATGTTTTGGGACCTACAGGTACATATTTTGGTTTGATTCATGAAATTATGCCCTTGCCATGTGGATAGGCAGGAACCCCTTATTACTGCCCCTTGCCTATCATCTTTAATCCGCTCTGGTCATGATAGATTAAGTATTTACTGAGTTTTCCTATTCCATCTTGCCTTTTTTTTCATACGGGAACAAAGAATCTGCTAGGATTCAGCTAAGACGACAGCAGTGTTCCGTGTTCATCTTAATCAAACTGCTTAGAGCTATACTAGAATCCTTCTTTGACTACCTCAGACACAGCACAGTTTCAGAAATAATAATAGTGATGAAAATACTTAGCCTGTAGGCACGGAATTTTTATGCAGCTGAATTTACCATCTGGCTTGATGACTCTGTGGATACTTACAGTTTATTCGCATAAGGTGACATTTGTAGTTATACATGCGATGGGAGCTTGGTCAATAATTCTGCCTTCCCAGAAAGGTTACTAGGTGTGAGTCAGTGCTTGCAAGCAAAGTGAGAACTTTGAGGTACAAGATTTGTCCGTTGTTCAGCAGTGCAGTAAGAAAACAGATCCAGCAGCATTTGCAGCACATTTTTTTAAAATACATTAATTTTGTACATTGTAGTACTGTACACCGAGAATATTTATACATCCGCTCCGTGTAGCTGTTAGAGAAGAACGTGTCTGAATGACAGGTTACAGACCAATCAACTTCAACAACGAAGATAGGTGCTTCATTGTTGGTGTGCAGCCACAACGCCTCATGCTCAGACTTCTGACAGCAACCTCCAACTTGCACTTTAATGTGAGCATGTAGAGGGGACTGGATATGCAATTCATGCCTCAGATTCTTTTACTCAGAATTTGAATCAAGCTGAAGTTTCTTGCTTTTTATGTCAGAACAATCTTTGCCTTGCTATTTAAAGTTCCTCCAAAAGCAGATGGACAATTGTTTCAGGAAAGGAAACGCTTTCTGGATATCAAACTTAGGTCTTCATTTCCCTGTAATCCTGGAGTTCTCAGGTGAAATTAACACAGACACCATTCAACATTACAAAAAAAAAAAAAAACCCTCTGTAATTTATATACTACTGCCCTCTACTGCATTTTTAATATAGATCATAAAAGTATGCGTTATGTTAACTCAAACCAGTTCCAGTTCTTGTCAGGTTTGTAAGGATCATTCAAGGTCATCATTCAACCAGCCCACCTGTACAGCAAAGCTATAAACCAAAAAGCATTCAAAGTTTTGGGGAAGAAAACTGCAATGTGTCTGAACCAGGAAAACAAAAATACCAAGTATAGTTGTATTCAGTAAGTCTCCCACCTTTCTTCTCCCAACTACGTAAGAAAAATACACCATCGCAGTCATTGTAGAATTAAAAGCACCCTCCAGTCAGTTCTAGCTACTGAAATACAAGTTAAAAAAAAAACAAAACAAAACCCTATAGGAGATGCGAAACAACTATTATTAATGTATTTGGGTTATCTGAGGTTCACAAATCTCTGATGCTACTGGCTGCTGAAGATGTCTACTGGTACAAAGGACATAAGACTACACAAATATTCCTTTCCCAAGAACTGAGGTTTTCACATTATTGAATGCGACTCACATCCAGGATACCTCTTGGAATAAACGGCATCAGAACAAACTGGGTGCTAATCCTCTTAGTTCAGTTCCCCAGGAGCTGATGTTTTGTTTCAGTATAGGAAAGAGATTTCTGAAGGACATGAGGCACTTCAGACTTAGTTCCTCCAGTCATTTACAAAGCACTCTGCATGCTCCTACATCACTCCTTTCTAACGGAGAATGGGCAGATTGAAGTAGGAAGACGGTGCCGCATATCTGTCATTAAGATATATTGGATTAACGTCAAGTAAATAACTTTCCGGAATGTTTTTCTTCCCCCTTCACTGTCACTGCCCTGAGCTCTGCCCTCCCCTGCCCGGCACCGCCCCGAGCGCTGGCTGAGACACCGCTCCCTCTAGTGGAGTCTTTGGCAGTTGCACCGCGACGGCAGAGCCAGAGCCTGCGGGAAAGAATTCCATTAATCTTTACAAACACGTGCTTACGCTCAATCCTATGGCTATTTCCCAGAAGTGAAAATTAATGCTGATTTTGATGGAAAAAGGAGTCCCTGGCACACAGAATTTTAACCCAAGCAGCCGCATATCCCGGGAGGGAAGCTATGGGTTTAGATACTATTGCCAACGTTTGAATTTCAAACTTCCCAGGCATTTCCAGACAAAGTAGATGTATGCTTTCTAAAGATTTCTATGAGAAATTGATGAAGCAATTAGACCCTCAAGATCATGATGTCACTGAGTCTTCAAGTAATTCCTCCCCATTAAAAATCCATGACCTTTCTAAGCCCACCTGTTTAAACCAGAAGATTAAAAAGAGCACACAAAAGCTCAAAAGCCGTTGAGCACTGACAACATCCCATTTGCTTTGGTCACAAATTCAGAATTTCTAAGCAAGCTTTACAATTGCATGAATCTGGGGGAAAAAAGGCAGAGTAGTTTGATTTTTCAGTGTTTAAGAGTGAGTATACCAGCATATTCCAAAGCATTGTACAAACATTGACTAAATTTAACAAAGCCCTGGAACTAACAGAAAGCAGGAAAAAGTAAAACTGATGGCCTGGTTCTGCTCAAGGCAATGCAGCAAGCTGCGAGACAGACGCGTTTACAACTATTATGAAAATTGCTAGAAGCAACATCTTACACTCTCTCCCCCCAAGCTTTGATTACAGACAAAAATCAAAAGTCCATTGAAACCAGTTGTCTCTGCATAAATAGGGCTGTTGAAGAATCATCAAATCAGTAAGAGAAAGTTTCTAGTTGCATTGCTTTCTTAAAGGCACCAAAATGTATTTTCTATTTGCATTTTTAATCTACTAAAGTGATTCAGTTTTCAATTTTCATTAGGGACTTACTACTGTTCATCTTATTTTATCTCCCTGTACTTTTCCACTGTTTCCAGCTCTGAGACTTCCCTTCCCGCCCCCCCACCCCAGCATTTCATGCTAAACATTCTTTCTACAAAAGAAGACAGCTCACTTTTTTTGCATCACAAAATTTGCTTTCCTTCCCATAAAGGAAGTAACTTAGTAAGTGGGCCAAGTGCTTATGTACCCAGGTAACACCAGTACAAAGCTTCATTAGCTCACTAGCCACTCTGTAACAACTTCCAAGGCTACAGAAATATTTTATTTATAATTTGGCTTTCTAGTTCCCTCGCATTTAAAATGACCTCCTCTTTTCCCAATTTGCAGCAGTATGTCTTTAACAGCCCCAGTAACATGCTACGCAGCCTTCGGTTAAAAACTAACTGAAGAATTTGCTCCAGTATAGAGACATTGTTCTAGAAATACCAGATTATTTTCTCTGATTGTTAGGCGAGAGTGACCCTGATCCACAGCAAGCACCTTTAAGTGCTGAGAAAGTGCAATCAGTACTGTTAAGTGGTAAAATGTGCTTTAACTGGTAACAAACTGAATAGAACCTGCAAACGCACTGGAAGTACCAGCATGGCACCATGATTGCTTCCAGATCTGCTGGGCTGGTGAGAATAACTTAAACTTCAAATATCTGAGAACTAATCCCTAAAAGCTGAAATGAAGGTAACTTGCTGAACTATTTCACACAAGATTAGTGATTGTGTGCTACACGCAAAGGAAAAGAGTTCAGGATTGGGATCTTCTGCTCAGATGCTGCATGGCTTAGAACAAGAAGTTGGCAGGCAACATCAACACAAACCATTAAGACAAACTTAACACCAATATTTTGACTAAAACACTGCATATGAGTTTTTTCAATTTCTTGGGCTCATATTACATTCTACTTTTGCCTGAAGAATGCTGATTTGGGAATGAAACATTCGCCTTAGCACTGATTTGTTGATCTGGATGACCACAAAGTAAATTAGTCTTAAATCAGAAGAAACTATTAAGCTAGAACTTTAGAGGAAAGCTGTAATTCAAGCTAAAGAGAAAGTCAAGATGATTTCTCAAAACTGTAATGCCATCATTAAGATAAACATATCAGATAGCACAGCAAAATAGCATCAGGGAATATGCAACTATACCTTTGTTATTTAAAAGATGCACAACCTGAGCTAGAACCAGTGTTGTATCAATATTCTAGCATTCCACAGGACACCATGGCTTGGCATCACTCTAGCCAGGCCCCATTATCATTCTGTTCCCACTCCCCTGTGTTCTCAGCCTTCCCAGCTTCTTCCAACAATTGGGACATTGCTTTAGTGCAAGACTTTGCTTATGTCAATGGGGTGTCAATGAACCTTGAGGAAGGCACGAACAAGAATTGTACTGGGACAATTCTTGGCCGATTAATAGGAAGCTAGGACAGAGAGAGGAGCAGCACTCACTAACACTCATCTTGTATTACAGGCTTTAATTTTTTTTTTTTAAAAAAAAAAAAAGCTCCCAGAAGGCAAGTTTCAACCTGATAATTTTTTTTTCATTGTCAAGAGTTACACGCAATCATTTGAAGTACAGGTTAGTAGAAGCATCCAGGCCAGCCTCCAGAAGACTTACGCTTGCCCAACAGGCTTCTAGATTACTCTGATAAGGGAGGTATTTCCAGAGTTTTTTTGCCCCACAGGATCATTGTCTACTGTTCCAGTTTCTTCAGAGCCACAATGCTATATTTTTAATTGCAAAAAGATTATTTCATACAACCGTGAAACCATATGGTCAACATACATGGGTTGTGGATCAGTTTGGAAACCAACAGTATCAACGCAACTGCAAGCATTTAGGACACTTCAAGACTGAGGGACTAATTTTAAATGATTACCTCAACAGAAGGATGAGGCATCCCAAGAACTTTTTTTTTTTTTTAAGAAGATTAGCAAGAAAAAAAGCAAACAAAGGAAACTGAGTCTCAGTCACACATCTCCATAAATTCAAGAACAATTAACAGAGAAGTCCAAGCACACCACAAGACAGTAGGTGCATTTGGAAGACAAACCAAGCAGCAGTTACTGCGAGAAAAGGAGACACCAGGAATCCCTGGGGAAGAAAAATAGCAACAAGTCGGCATTTCATCTGAGCACTGAGACAAGACTTTATTCACAACAGGAGACAAGCTGTATTAGATCAACTTTATTATGTTATCAAAGTTTAACAATAAAATATTCAAAGTCTATTGAACGCGTTCATACACAAAAGGAGCATATAAAATGCTAGGTCTCAGAATATGTTCCATACAAAATACTGTTAAGTGTAGAGCAGCAAAGTCATTGCCAAACATTCCCTGAATTTAAGAGGGCCTTGAACACACTGTGCTCCAAGAACTACCTTAATACCAAACATTCCTTCCTTTGGTCTGCAAGTCCTTTGCAATTATTGCTAGTTATTGAAGCCTTCTCTTTTTAAACAGAATCACATAGTGACTCTGAACCTCTTCAGAAGTATTACAAGAACAGCTGAAAGCTTCTTCAGCATTTTCTATACATTTTGTCAAAAATAAAATAAGAAACACATTTGGTCCTCAAGACTATTTTTGGTTTCTGAAAATATCCTGGAAGAATAAAACCAAGTAAAAGTTATGGAAACGGAGAGACATGATTGATAGGTGATAGGTATAATGAAGATATGTCAGTGAATTCAAACATTTCAACTTTGCAGTGTGGCAAAGCACCTGAGTTACTCCTCTTGAGGAAGTGCCACATTCTCCTCTCCTTAAAGATTTATTTCTTCAGACCTCTCTACCCACAAGAAACTAGAATGCTCAAGCGCACGTGTCTCTCGCAGGCCTGTACCAGTAGTGCCAAACACTCTGGCCTTGGAGAGGAACATGCCGTAGTGAGTAAGCACTTCCCGACACACTGCGTGAAGTGGTTCAGTTTCAGCGACTAGAATAATGTAGTTTACTTGCTGCATTCACTTTTCTATGAGAACTCCATCCTAATATGCGAGAAACTGAAAATGAAAGGGCTGAAGATGATTTGGTACAAAAATCAGAAGTTCTGGACATAAAACAGAACCATAGTCTGTAGAACCCATCACATCCAAGCAAAGTCTCACCAGAAGCACTGTGCTTGCTCTAACACAGTACTTCAAACTCAGGTATGCACATTCTTGTGCCACAAGGCTTTATAGTGACAAACAACATCAAAAAAAAAAAAAAAAAAGCCCTGAAAAACTTTCACCTTCATTTTACCAGGTTAACTAACATGAGTTTATTGAAAGAGACACACTATAGGGCTTGTCTACTTAGCGGAAAGCTGATTTACAAATCTTAAGGTTAAAAGATATGGTCAACTGATCTCAGAACATGATACTGGGTTGTCAAAGTTAAAACAGAGTATTTTTTTTTCTTTTGGGGCACAAAGAAAAAAGTAGTAAAGGAAAATAAAAAAAAAAAGAGCGAGCATCTTTTGGAATCATGTGTTTTGGAACTTCAAATCACAAAAATCCCTGAAGCTAAACTCTTGGTATGGGACTGAAAATAACACCAATTAATGGGTAAGGATCTAGATGAAGCTTAGAAAAATTCTCCACACCAGGTTAAGAACTGTTTCCCTATGTTCTTTTCCCATTTGTTTCAGCCCTTGATGCCCTGTTGGTAGCCTCCAATACAGCCTCCAGCTCCACTCATTCCAGTGCTTATTAACAGGCTACATTCTACCTCAGCAAGAAATACTGATTGTGATAAGCCGTTTTCTGTGATGTCTTTCTGTTATAAACCAGTAACATAGCAATTTATCCAAAAATCAGACCAGAGTCAGACCACAGGAAGAGCTTTATCTTTGAGCAGTCTTGGAACACAAGCCTGAGGCTTGTCCAGCTCACAGCCCTGCATAAAATAGAACACTTGGCTAAAGGACTTTTTTGTGGGGATTTGTTGTTGTTTTGTTTTTTCATTTCAACAGTTACCAATTACAAATGGCTTGGGACAACTTGGTACTTACTCTGGAAAAGTCTAGGCAATATTGCTGCTGAACTGTACGTTTCTGGGCAACTGATGACAAAATAAATGTTCCATTGTAAAAAAAATCAGGAATATATGTGTCCTCTCCCTCAACAAAGGTAACAGGGAAAATGAAGCTACATAAGGAAGTTAAAACTTAGGAAGATATTTAGCTTATCCATGACCCTAGTTCAAGTTGTTCTGGATTTACAAGTCCTTTCTGATTAAAACTTAAAGCCTTAAACCTACCTCCTGCGCCAAAGCATTTGCAGTCTACAGGAACAAAAAGATTTCAACACATCTTACCAATACACTTAAAGACAGCAAACATTTTATGCATGCTACCAAAATAGTTAAAAACCTTATCCTTTAGACAT
Source organism: Numenius arquata (assembly GCF_964106895.1). Classification (NCBI taxonomy): domain Eukaryota; kingdom Metazoa; phylum Chordata; class Aves; order Charadriiformes; family Scolopacidae; genus Numenius; species Numenius arquata. The sequence goes on from NC_133588.1 coordinate 1,436,349, forward strand.
CAGTTTCTTAACTAATGAATCCTCAATAGTTCTGATGAGTTTCTGAAACTCTTAAAACATTTTTCTTGGAGGACCTAGCATTTTGAAAGCATTCAAAATTGTATTTTCAGGAAACAAAGTGCAGTCTAACTGGGTGACTGGTTTTAAAGCAAGCAAAAGAGGAATATTCAAGTGAAACCATCTTTCCAACAGCACTTCTGTAATCAAATATGAGGGCCTTTAGGCTATCATTTCCGTGGCAGAGTTGAATTTTTTTTTTTTAAGTAAAACAATACTGTGGGAAATTAGTCGCACATTCAGCAATTTACAGAAACAGTTAAAGAACAGCGTGTCCCAACTTCTTGAAACAGCAATAACGAAACATGTAATCTATGGAAAGTGAATTTTAGTCTTAAAACAAAGTTCCTTTTCAGCTGAATGCAATGTTGTTCCAATCACTACTTGGTCAGTAACTGGATCAGAGCTTAAGTATTTGACTGAGAACACGGTTTATACTTCATACTGTATTATGCTGGCTTCCATTTGCCACCCCATTTCAGGAAATTAACTTTTCTTTTTGAATTAATGCCCACCATCCATTATCATTTCCCCTACAGGAAATAATTTTTTCCACACAGAAATGTAATTCTGTATGGATTGTTTGCCAGTATTCAACTCAATTAGCTTTAATTTATGTGCTACTTCACAAAGCTACAGTTACTGCAAGCACCAACCACTGTTTATCTTCTGTCCCTCATTGATAAATAAAGCACAAGATCAGAATTCCTCAGACTCCAGACTGTAAGTAATCAGGTTCTAGAAGTCAATGAGCAAACAATTTCTTCCTTTAAAAAAAAAAAAAAGAAAAAACAAAACCCAAAAGATACCTAATAAGAAGCTTCAAGTAGTTCACTCATCTATCTTTCCCCCTGCCCCCCCAAAAAGCTGTAACAAAAGAAAGGCTGGATACAACAAAGGTGACAGTACCAGACAGCCCTCTTCCCTATCTTACCCAGTAGATATGCACATTTACAAACTAAGGTACTGGGAACTGTGGATCAGAACATGCAAGACCCTTTAAAAAGTCTACTGTGCTTCCCAAATTAAGATAATTCCCTTCTGAATTTTGGGCATTCTGAATTTCTGGGCAACTCTGAAGTTCTGGGCATCTGAAATTACAATCCTTCCTCGCCCTCCCACTCCAAACCCTGCAAAGACCACACAAAGGAACTCAGGTGCCTGTGGTTCTATGTAGTATGTGCAAGGGGCTGCACAATCTCCAAATGGAAGTCTGTATGAATATTGGATATAACACCAGAGGCACCAAAATGCATATTTGTCTGAATCTCCAGAATCTGAAAATACCATGAAGCATCATAAACACAAATCAGAGACAAACGATCATTTAAGACACCAAACAACTTCTTGAACACAGCCTTAAAAAAAAAACCAAAATAAATAATTCAAATACCTAAATATCAAGGGATTAAAAGGCATTTTCCCATATTTAAGGGAAGGCATCACAGGTGACGAAAATAACTGTCAACACAAGGTATCACAAATCAAAAAGCAGCTTTTTCACATAAGAGATAGTAGTATCATTGGACAGCATTTGAATATGCTCATTTCCTGAAAGCTCAAATATCACCACTTCTTGTTTTTGCATGTCCACCCACTTCTGGCACTGCAAGGCACTCTGTAAGTTTACTGTCCCATCCCCATCGCTGTAAAGAATCTTGGGTTCTTTGTCAGGAAAACTTTCATAATGGAAGGAATCGGGTGTTTCCACGCCAGTACCATAAAGACAGTGTATGCGCACACCAGGGGGTGTCATCTGGTAGACCAGGGGTTCAGTGTCTTGTCTCATCAGCCAGCCATCTTCAAAATTGATGTCCCTGTAGAATTTCTGGTAATCCCGAAGAGTGTAGTTAGCCGTAGGTGTGCTTACAAAGACCTTATCTGGAGGCCACGTGTAGTTGTAGGGGAGCATCCAATTTGTGGAAACAGCTGATCTCTGCTGGTCTCTGATCTTGAGTGAACTGATAACAGGGATTCTGTTGTTGTCACCTTAAAAAAAAAAAAGTGGAATTTCATTATATGCAAAGCATGAAGCTCAACCAGTAGCAATTACTGAATAAAAATATTATTCCCTTTGCTTACAGTGACAATTTGAGAAGTTTGTCCTCATTTACAATTGCCTGAATAATTCCGCAAACTGACTTCTAATAACTTACTAATTTAAATGCAAGTTGATGAATGGATGACTGACAAACCAAGGACGCTGCCGCCTTTCCAATATGCTCCTTTTTAAAGGCAAAAATATTTCCTATATCAGCCAAGTAAGAAATCAAATCAGCTTTTATTAGGCATTACTTATACCATTTGCAAGTTTTGTCTTAAATGTTCTTCTGGAAATGTATTTCCCAGTGACTCTGGTACCTAGATCATGTCTTTTGCTGAAAGAACAGATAAATATACTATCCACACACATGTAAGAACTCATAAAGAGACGCGCTATATGCTTAACAAAATGTTTAAAGCTTTGTACATTCAAAACAAGCAGAGTAGCAGTATTTAATTCAGGATAGCTATAAAATTAGCATATAGCTTATTTACCATTTGGCATAGTGTTTTACCAGTTTATGTGCTCCCTTCATAACAAAACCTACCAGAACATGCTTACAACTGAAAGAAAATATTACCTAAAAAAATAACTTGTCATAAAAGGAAACAGAAGAAATACTGTATGGCAAATATTACTGTCGCTGCTTATGCTCTTGAGTAAGAATGCTGCACTGGGTGACCAGTTCAGCAGTAGTACTTCAGCACTTTTAACTCCTCTTTAAGAGTCAGAGCTTGTTAGCTTCTGGTGGGAACCACGGGAGGGGAAAAAAAAAAAAACACGCCAACATCAGCATCTTCCCTTCCAGTCAGCATTTCAAGACTGTTGAAATACTTGTATCGCTCAGAACACAGGTTTTTCTCTAATGTAGCACTAATATTTTCTAGCAGCTCTGTTAACTCAAACTACATCTTTGCCAGGAGCGTGAAAAACAAAACCAACGATTCTTGAAAGACCAGTTGATAACTACTATACTTGGGAAATGTTTTCAGCTGGCCAAGCTTTTCCAAGACATCATATTTTCTTAAAATAATACAAATCTAGAGAGCTAGAGCTTATTATTAATGAAGGTCTTAAATTATACAATACCAAATAAACCACAAAATTGTTACATTTTACCAAGTTTAGGCTTACTCTTATTACAGAACCAGAACACTTTAAGAACTTTTGTAGACATCAAGTCCGTTGTTTTCTCAGCAGTTTGTTCCAAAGATGGCTCAAAATAATAAATGACTTATAATTTTTATGCATCTTTCTTCATATTTTAACCATTGTTCTTGCACCTTCACAAAATTAAAAAGCTGCTTAATAAATGGCAGATACAGTGATTACTAGAAACAAATTAAAAAAAAAAAAAAAGGCCCAGCGACAGGTCCAAGTTTATTTTCAGTGAGTGTCTGATCAGCCCCATTTTCCATTATCAGAGTGACCAGCACTCCTCAGTCCTTCTGTCAGCTGAACCTTGAATCAGATTTTCTATTATTAGGTCCAGCTGGTTACAGTATGTAGTGAGGCAGGTCAACCAGACCAAAAAAACTGTAATACTGAAACCAAAACCACTATTCCCGAAATAGCACCAAAATGTATTTTTCAATTCCATGAGGTGGCACTATTGCTTCAGCAAGGAGATCTAAAGCAGTCTGTAACACCATGTTTAGGAGGAGTACATACTGCTAGTATAACTCTGAAACAGATAAAAAGGAAACTCAAAAGAGCACAGCAAGAATCACAAAGGTCCTAAAAGATGTCCTTCATATTTCTGTGTGGTAGAAATACTTAATTGTGCACACTCACCACTGAGCTACTACGAGGCAGTTTTCAGCAAAGAAAGCTCAAGTTCTGAATTGAGCAATGAATGGAATGTGTAGATTATTCTACTGAAAATAAATTTTCTAACACAGAACCTAATTATTCCAGCCTCCTCTTATAGAACTGTTATAAAATACTTATAAAATCATTTCATTTTCTCCAAAGTACAGAAGTACTGTATGGCCAAGACCATGCTTAAGTCAGCAGACACAACACTTGCTGACATTGTAGTGAACAAGATTATTTAGGTCTAAGGAAGACACTGCTAGCATCTTACACTGACAAAAAAAAAAAACAACCAAACAAGCTACCACAGTGAACTTTGTGCCTCTTGCTGTAGTGGGAAGAACATCCTCAATTTATTGGCACTGGAATTGTAATGACGTAAGTATTCATCTTGCAAAGCACATGAATAAGTAGCAGAAAGTATCACAGAAGATCTAGAGAAAATAATTCTACCTGTTTACCACTTCAGTAACACAACTGTGGATTTGAATGAAGTTCCTAGCTATTACCAGATTATAAACAGGAATGGGAACAGAAAGAACGCATTCATAGCTTGCCTTGTCTTTCCTGCAGCAACACAGTATTTTTCTTTGAAGCAACAGTTCTTCTGCATACTAACACCCTGATGATCTCAATTGTAGAAATTCTTTAATAGACTAACATAATCCAAGTATTAATGCCTGATGGTTGTTGTTTACTGTGGATATTTAAGACAGAAGTAGCCTAAAAAAGTGCATTCTTATATTCTGCCCTTTTAACTTTCATATGCGATTCTTAAATTTCTGTTCTAGAACATGGACTTTAGTACAACAGACACACACAGATTAGAAGATGACTACATTTTAGTAGAAATTTAACTATTCATTATGCATTTGTATAGCTAGCCACTTTGGATGACATGCATTTTAAAGGATAAACAAGATAGGAAGTACAAAAAAGTTTCATCCAACAGAAATCTGGAACTGGGGATTTTTATATAATTGTATAATTTTATTAAGGTTATATTAACATTGCTCAGCTCCTGCCATTTCTGTAGCATGTAAACTTGTCAGAAGAAGCCTGTGGGAAGAGGGAAATAATTTTTTACAGTGCCATTGCAATAGATTTAACGATGTATAACTCAATACAAACATCCAATTTAAGTTTTCTAATTAGTAACTGAGCTATGCACTACTCAGAATCTAATGCCTTTGCTAAGCAAAGTATTCTTTCATTTGTCTATGCGTGACTGAACACTCGCTGCGTGTTCTGCATTTTGATGAAGTCCAGTTTTTGATGCCAGCTTTGTTTAGGAAGAAGGTAGTGATTTCCAAAGCTAGCAAGTCAGAAACAAGCTAAAAAACCAAGCCAGAATCATGAACTAAATGCTAAAGCACATGAAATAATTATGGTATCACATAGTGGGGTAAGCGAACTTTTTTCATCAGTCATTTGCAGTTACTTAGTGAAATATGTTATGCTGCTTTATTAAATTTTTGTCTGTCTTGGGTATATCCTGTATGCTAAACCCAAGGTCTCAAAGATTCATTTTCCTTATCTGTAGAGTTATAACTTTCAACAGGCATTTGTGCTGTGGGCACCCCTTCACCACCATTTCTGCAAGTTTCCCTTTACATGTGTGATCTTTAATCAAAAGGAAACTACCCAATGCTCTGTAGTCAGTAGTTTTGCAATCCTGAAGAGAGAAATCACTTCTGGCAGCAGAAGTGACAGAAATAGAAGACACCAGGCCAAACAACAGATGACACAATGTGCTAAAAAGAGGTTAGGAGAGGTCAAGAGGAGATGCAGCTCCTGGTTAAGGGATATAAAAGATTTACACCACTCCCATGAACATAAAGAAAAATACATCTGGTCACAAGGCTTGAAACAGCAAGTTGCCATCACTTAGGAAAAAATTATTTTTAACTTCATAGTAATTTAAACACTCATCCTGCAATCTTACAGTTAACAGTCTAGTTAGTATCTTGCACTACTGACAAAATATATTCCAAACCCTGAAATAACCTACCTGAAGCCAGCACACGGAGAGTTTTAGCCACTCCTCCCCATGGAGCGCCTAAAGACACATAATCCTTTATGTACTTGTCTTTCCAATCCTGAGTCTGATGGTTGAGGAAGTAGAGGGTGTACATATTCCCCATGCTGTGGGCAATTAAGACAACGGGACTTCCATACTGCTCATACATTAACTCTATCATCTTGCGAAGGGCCACAAAATAGTCTCCATTCTCATCTGAAGTAAACAGACAGGTTACACAGTTATAACTACTAATTGTAAATGCTGAACTGCAACACAACTCTTTAAAAGGTTTTTTTTGAAACTGTCTGTGGAACTAATAATGCAGAGCTTAGAAATTCCAGTATTAAGTGGGAGGGCTGGGTGCTTTTGTGGGGGTGTGGGGGTTTTGTTGTTATTTTGTTTTTACACAAGCCTTAAGTAGCAAACTGTTTAAAGCAAAGGAAACCACACCACAAAGCTTTCACCTGGGGCCAGGGGTATCCAGGCTTCAAGAACTAGTCAAAATTAAGGTTTTAATTATAATTATTCAGGTGGGATGGGAGAAGAGACTCAAAACAATATTTGCTGGCTGGGAGAGGCAAAATTTTGTTCAAGTAATAGCGTTACTTACTTGGTGCCTTTCGCCAGTCATAAGGTGCTCCTCTTACATCTTCATCACGTTTGTAGCCCCAATCTACTAAACTCTGCACCAGCATATAAAAGTAACTGCCTGTAGACATCAGAGAAAAGAGAAACAGAAGAGTGAAAAGAGAAGCATTCAAAGCAGCCGTTAGACACTATCACAAAACAACGCAAGTTCTGGAGGCCACACATATGGACATTGAACTGTAGTCCTAGTCTCTGACACTCTAGAAAGCTGCATGTTAAAGTGAGTTATGCTCACTGTCCCCCAAAAGTGAGAGAATACCAGTATTAAAACTTCTTACTAGTTGGCTGATCTGTCAAATAAGTGTGGCAGCAAAACATGGCATACACAAGATGGAGAAGTTTTCCCCGGCAGAAATGTGTCTTACCCTTGAACTGTAAAGCATACACCTCAGAACTACATTACAGCCCTAGCTTCTGTTGATTGCAAATTAATTTAAGGTAGGGTATATAATACATTCATAAAGGCTGGCCTGGACTTCAACATTTATTCTCAGAAACAAATGCTTACAGCGTAGCCCAGGGCAAAATTCTGGAAACTACCCCAAACCCCTTTTTCTATCAGGTAGTGGGCTGAGAATTAAGTGACTGAACATAATGCTTTAATTGCAAAGAAGGGAAACGTTTGCAGACTGACTACATATTGACACATGCTGCATATTACAGGCTTTGACACATAGGATATAAGTATCACCACAATTCAATGTATCTAGTAACAGAAAAATCAAGTGTCAAAACATCCTGCTGAATATCAGAGTCATATTTAAGTTTAAAGCAGAACATTAGTCTCAAACGCTTATCACATAGTCCCCAAAGTGAACATCTGCAATTTCAAATATGTCTGTTCTAGTTATAAGAGTCATCTAGTGAAGATCATTAAGTACATTACTGCCCTTCTGGGGATTGCTCCCTACAGAAAAGAAAAAGAAACCCATACTATGAAGCATGTGAGCTCAGTCCATTAGACTATTAAATTACTTAAGTCTTCAGCTACAGCTAACAACTCCTCACAAAAGCTTATCAGATTCAGTGTTTTCTGAAAGATGACTTCCACAAAAACACTAAATAAAAAAAGATCTGCAAACATTAATGCACAAATCCTTTGCAGCACAAGTGTAATTATGTAATTGTTCTGACACTGACAAAAGACAGGAAGTTCGAGTGGGGCACTACATTTCCCAAGCCCATTATCTCATTCTTAAGGCCAAAAAACATCCTCATAGAATCATAGAATCGTTTGGGTTGGAAGCGACCTTAAAGATCGAGTTCCAAACCCCTCCCCTGGGCAGGGACACCTCCCACCAGACCAGGTTGCTCCAAGCCCCGTCCAGCCTGGCCTTGAACCCCTCCAGGGATGGGGCAGCCACAGCTTCTCTGGGCAACCTGGGCCAGGGTCTCACCACCCTCACAGCAAAGAATTTCTTCCCCAGATCTAATCTAAATCTCCCCTCTTTCAGTTTAAAACCATTAGCCCTCAACCTATCACTCCGGTACCTGATCAAGAGTCCCTCCTCATCTCTCCTGTAGCCCCCTCAGGTACTGGAACACCACTATAAGGTCTCCCCGGAGCCTTCTCTCCTCCAGGCTGAACAACCCCAACTCTCTCAGCCTGTCCTCACAGCAGAGGGGCTCCAGCCCTCACAGCATCTTTGTGGCCCTCTTCGGGACCCGTTCCAAGAGGTCCATGTGCTTCCTGTGCAGAGGACTCCAGAGCTGGACACAGTACTCCAGGTGGGGTCTCACCAGAGTGGAGTGGAAAGGTAGAGTCACCTCCTGCAACCTGCTGGCCACGCTTCTTTTGATGCGGCCCAGGATGCGGTTGGCTTTCTGGGCTGCCAGTGCACATTGCCAGCTCATGTTGAGCTTCTCATCCACCAACACCCCCAAGTCCTTTTCCTCAGGGCTGCTCTCCAGCCATTTTCTGCCCAACCTGTATTTGTGCCTGGGATTGCCATGTCCCAGGTGCAGGAACTTGCAGGACCTTACTGAAAACTAAGATGAAATGAAATGGTTTTATTTTGGTTTTGCTTGTCAAGCTTCAGTCACATGATTTGCTCTTCAACTTATATAATTTTCCAAAAATATCTGTCTTCAAAGTGCTTACTCAAGTTTCATCCAGAGAACTTAAATTTGGCACAAGAGTACATAACACAGAATCTTCTTGTCTCAGTCTATCAGGCCAAACAACAGACAAAGCAATACAATGCAATGAAAACACTTAAAAGCAAAGTGAGCCATATGCTACCCGACTACCAAAAAAAAAAAAGTTTTCCTACTTCTAAACAAAACTGTAATTTGAAACCCCATTTCAGTAGCTTGTCTTAGGATTTTTCCAGTGTGCCTGTATAAAAGTGACAAAGCACTTCAGACACGGCCTGTACATACCAACGCTCCTTTTACTTGGGTCAAGGAATTCCAAGGAAAATGTCTGCCCAAAACCTGGGACTCTGATATCCACTCCATCTGGTGGTTCTGTAATCTTACTTGTTCGGTTATATACCAGCCTGGGGGACAAAAAAAAAAAATAAAAAGAGAAAAACATGAAACATGTTGTATTAGCACATGACAACTCTCAGCTACATTGGGTCTTACATCCTGAGTGCAGTAACAAGAACCTTAAGTGCTATTACTCAGAAGAAAAAAAAAAACCTAACAGGCAGACATGGTAAGAGTACTCTAATGGCTAAGAGGTTACATAATGCAAACAATTGTTTTAATTAGCTTAATGCTTTACATTCAAAATCTGAGGCTTCTCTATAAAACAGTATACAGAATTGTAGCTGAACTTCAACTTTAGAATATAAGCTACTTTATGTAGTTCTATACCATTTCACATAACGGCAAAGGCTTTTCAAGAACATAAGAATGGGGCAGTAAAAGATAAAATACCTGTAAAATCAGATACCAGAAAAATTCTCCTAGATAAAAACAATTCACTTCTGTTTGACTATAACACCAACACCAGCATAAGGGAGTACTTGATACTTCTTGACTAATAACAACTGGTACCTCAGGAAACACAGAGAGGTATTCGGTGTTCTGTAGATATTTTTCAAATCTATTTGAGATACGAAGAATTTGGAGCATTGGGTCAGGGTTTTTTTTTTTAATCGTCATTATTATTGTTGTTGCTGGGGTTTTGCTTGTTTTTAATACCATATCAATACAATTGCAATTTCTGAATGCAAGTTTTTACCCCCAGATGGAGTCTTAGAATCTGAATTGATACTCATATCTTCACACACCACACACCAAAAACCTCTCTAACCTGCAAGGTGTACAGCAAGACAAAGCAGAGGTACAGCTACACAACAGCTTGGTATATTCACATAAACGAGCAACATACCAATACAATATTTTTAAATTGTACAAGCTAAATATTTGTTCTCATAGAGATACATATGTGATTTTTATCGTAGCATTAATGAAATAGACTGAATGATGAAATATTCTGAAAGCTTTAAATTAGGCAATGTTTTAAACCAAAATAATTCTGGAAAGAGAATTCCAGACTGCCCCTGAAGAACCGCATGTGTCTCAGCTGCGCCTGGAACTGCTCTCTAATGACACACTGCCAGCAAAAGTGCAAGCTCACATTCCTCCTGCCTGTCCCCTCTGTGCTGTCTCATCAAAACTTAAGTAACTCATCAAAAAAGCAGAAAATGTTCTGCTTTCAATAAGCTTATCAAAGTGTCTGGTAAGTGCCCAAACCAACACTGGATAACGGGCAGGAGAGAGAGTGGAAGAAACTAAAGAGAACCTCTGCTTTTCATCAGTGAGGCAACAGAGCCACATCTTCAGATTCATCATGTTGATCTACCCAGCAGAATTCCAAGTCATTTCTCTCACTGGTCTTGAATCAGAAAAGAAAGTTTAAGGCGGCCGTTCTGTACAAAGCATGTCAGTCTAAGGAAAGGAGATAACTGCAGAGAGCAACATTTCTAGTCTTACCTGATATTATCAATCCAGCAGTCAATGATGACAGGCAGAAGCAACTCTAAATTCAGCCAGAGTGTAAAATAACTGTCTGTCTTCTTAGAGCAGAGATAGTGGACTACTGATGGCTTATCTAACTTTGCTTCCAACTGATTACCTAAGTCCCCTGGAACTGAAAGATATAAAAAGGAGACACTTAAACATGTATAACATTTTACAATATACACATCTTAATACCACAGTCCTCATATGCAGTATCACTGCATCCAGAGACACCATTAAGTTTTGTAACTGGATAAGAAATATTGCATAAGAACAGAGTACTTCATGCACATTTTCCACTGAGAAGATTTAGATTTTCAAAAACTATTAACTAGGAAACAACCATGTAGAAAAATTCTGGATCAACAGTTCATAACTTCAAAGAACAGACTATATAGGAACAGGCCATGTTAGGCAGCAGGTATGAAAAAAAGATCATCTCAGACATTATCAAAATTATCCGTGTTTTAAAGTGCAAACTGAATCTTTCTGGAAGAACATTTTCTTCAGAGTATTACAACAGCACATGCAAGTCTTTCTGTTCTCGGTAAACAGTTGCTTGCAAACTACCAATGTTCACTTTTTTTGGACACATTACATCAGTAATACTTGGGAGGGAAGGGTCTTGTATGTGCACCTTCTCTGAAGGACACCGTTCTTAAGGCATATATATCAAATGCCAGTATTACTCTGATTATGTTTTATTTTCCTTTATTTTAAAGGCGATGGAGACAGGAATATTATTTCTAAATTTGAATTAAGCTTTAAAAATTCTTACAATTTTCAGCAGCAAGTTTCCAGAGAAACTTCTTACATTCTGTTATGTTTAATCGCTTTTTGCTCAAGAACCAGAAAGGCAAAGATACTTCAGTAACTGAAAAGTTTCTCTGTATTAGAAAAATTCAGGAGTTATGCACTTAAGGGTTGTCCCAACCCCTTTCAGCACACCTTTTTTAGGTGTGTATAAGTGTATCCTATTTACTTGATGGTTTTTAATGCAGACCTACCCATACAGTTGCTTCCCACCCCCATTTCAATAAATTATTTAATCAAAACAGTTTAAATTCTACAGAAAATCACTGATACTTAGCAATGGTTTAAAGAAAGAGGTAACATCTTTTAGTGGAACATGTAACTTAACTTGAAAGCTAGACATGCTTTCAGAGAAACACCTACTACAGAACTGAAAAAGGACAAAACAAGACTAAATATAGACCTGGATAACCACACTCTTACGAGCTTCAGCCGCTGCAGGTTATACCCCACCACAACAGATATACCTCAGGATGTCTTTATTAGCCTACTGTCTCATTAGGCTTTTCATGTTTTTATTTCTGCAGTCTTAAGTGAAACGTTAAAAGACCCAGTAGCTGACCACAGTTTATTTTAGGCCATATTTCAAGGACTCTAACATACTGGAAAGCATAGCAGGGGAGATTATAGTATTGCATCACACCCTAGAAAAAGTTTACTGAAGTTCAGTCTTGTAACCTCACAAAATGTTGTTTAGTTACTGCTTATAGCACTATATGGCAACAGCTTGTTCCACTGTCTCATGCCTTTGCTGTATCAGTGCTCTTAATTAGAAAAGGAACAGAATGTAATTCTATTTATATCAAAATATCATTCATGACTGGCCAGTTTCAGCAACAAACCTGCCAAGGACAGAACAGGTTGATTTTTTCTTCAGCTTCAACGCAAAACAAAGTAGAAGAGTGACGTTCTGTTCTACCCCAGAGTCTTATTTCTCGGATAAAATCAAGTTCTTCCAGCAAAGATACCTTTCAAAAACTCAAACATCTGGAGGATGAGAGTTTTAAGAACTTGCTGAGGTTTCCAAACAGCACTCAATCATAAGCACTCCCACTCAGAGTAGGCAGACTCACAACTGAAGAAATTTGAGATTATAAGGAAGATATATTTATCAAGAAGAGTATTGAAAGCAGGAAACTCTACGAAGTCTCATTTGGACTTATTGGAGTGATCTTAGATTAACTGTAAGTTTAATTTGGTTAAGATATTTTATCCTGAAACGACTTGAGGACAGAGGCTGTGCTCCTGTGTCCAACTGGAGCAGAAGATGAGAAACACTGCATACTAATTTTTACACAAGGAATGACAAGGATCAAGTTGAAACGTGGCAATTTATTTAATTCTAAACAAAGGATAAGGGGCAATTTCCATCTCTGCCAAGATACAGTACTGCAGTTTAAAAAAAAGTAAGTCTCTTGTACAGGTGTGATAACTGTTTGTTTAGAAAGCAGGGATTAAAAAAAAAAAATGTTTTTTTCAGGTTTACATTTCCATATTAACAGTGAAACTAATCTAATTAATCACTAATTGACAACTCATGTTTTATTTTCTTAAAGTATATACTGCAAGCTGAAGAGGGTTCATAATGAAGATATAGGGAACAAAAGGCAAATTTTGATTTTTCAGATTATGGAAAGAAACATGCAAGATCTTCAGTCCTCACCCTTCATAATTTAAGTGTTAATGATTTACATTTTGGCTGGAGAACTACTTAGTGGCTTTTTGATAAGTAACAGGTTAAAAAAAAAAAAAATCACACTGAAGATTAATTCTGTAGGATAAAGACATACCTTCCTGAATTTTCTGTGATGAAATTTGAAAGCAGTAGAAAAAACACATTTCCCTTTGCTTTCAGGCCATACACAGAAAGCACCTGTGGGCAAAGTAATTTTTTTCCTCATCCTCTCATCTACCAATATCTGTAGTTTCTAAGCCTTTTTGCTGAAAACATTATAGAAATCTCTTGCTTTTTCAAGCCTGCAGACTGACCCCATAGATGTACAAAATAACTGGCAAGTGAAGTTCTGCAAAATACATCAGCACAAGTTAAAACTAGATGCCCAAGAAGAGATCTCGGGCAGCACCCTTGCTTCCCTAAGTCCCAGTTGTGCAATACATGCGTTGGGTTTTGAACTGTGACAATTGGGAACACAATGAGATTCCATATTCAGCAGAAAAAAGTGTCTCCATCAGATTTGATGATGTTCCAGTATATTATCATTTTTCACAAAGATGGTAATCCCAACAGAACTCATCCTAATCCATTGATGAGCCCAATTCACTTCCAGTATTACAGTATCCTTTGCTGGTTTGGGGAGTTTGGGGGGTTTTTTTGGCTCAACTACCCTGACAAAATTAGATCTCCCTCTGGGATGTGTTCTTGTTTGAATAAAGCTCACGGAAAGCATATTTACAAGTTTCATTTGGGAGTTTAGAAGAGGTTACAGACTTTTCCAAGTCTGGGAACTACAGTAACTAGCTTTAGGATAGACTGATACTCCTGCCTATCACCATCCTTAAGACTTAATGACCAATTCACAGTTCCCAGTAGGAGACAATAAGCAATGCACCCTGGAAAGTGACCGGCCTTAATACTGCTCAGGAAACAAAGATAAAAGAACATTCAACAAAAGCCATGAATAGGGGGACTTTAAATTTCATCTGGAAAAAAGAAAAGATAGTATGTATATAATAACTGGGGGGAAGCTATTGTTTGTGTGGCAAAGGGGCAATCATTTAGTACTTTTTTTACTACTTTTATCTGGAATGCAAATACCTTTGAATATATATCAATTATCATGACTTTTTAACTGGTATAATCTCCTCAAATAACTCATCTTTTTCTTTCTCTAAATTAGCCTTCCTTCAAAATGAAATAAGCTTTCTGGGAAATTAATTTTAAACTCTGGCCGCAGTTCTGTAAGGAGAATGTCTCGACTGTGACAGACTGCCACAGAAAAGGCTTGAGCTTAAAATTAGGAACAAGAAAGCAAACAACGTCTCACATGATACTCCCAGATATCTCAGATCACATGAGGCATAAACATTTAAATCACTCCTGACATCTAGCCAGCTGACCATACAAACACACACCTCAATTAGCAGTCAGCAGGAATTCACAGACAAACCTCTTTTGCATGTAAATCAATTATTAACAAACTTCATGTAGGTGTCCTTCTAGAAAACTTTAGCCAAGTACCTAACAAATTGTTTGCAGAAGATATCAGAACATTGCTATAGTAGTTGTGTTGAGTCAGCTCTAAAAGGTAAAGAGTTCAGTGAATCGCCACTGATCTTATAAGGACAGGTTATCAGCTCCCAAAATTGATAAGACATGAGATAGTACTCAGTGATTATTGATGGACTATAGGAGAAAATGAAGAAGGAAGAACAGCCACAAAATAAAGGAACTTATTGTGAGCATTAGAAGACATGAGCGTTGAATATATAACCAAACTGGTAAGAGAAGTGCAAAAATACTATAATTGCACCTAAATATGAAGCAGATATCCAGAAGCCCTTGCACAGAATATATATATACTTAATAGATATTGTCAGTAGAGCAGAGGTATTCAGTAAGCTGTCCTGGTTCTTAAAGGAGATTTTGCTGTATGAATATATTGTCCTGGCTGAATAGTAAGCTCTTAAAGTCATGAAAGCAACTCAGTATCTTAAGTAGTCCCCCTTTCCCCAAAGACACTTGAGAGAAGAACTCCAAGAAAATCACCTTACATTTTAATGAGCATTGTGTCTTTGGTATCAAGCCTTCAGGCAGGACTCTTGGAAGTAAGGTTTTGACTTTTACCTCATGTTTCTTCTCTAGTGCCACTATTATAGCAATACCCTTTGATGCTTTGTTATTTAAATCTCAGGGAAGATTGAGCAATCCCATTGCAGTATTTCGCTGTCAATTACTACCCATGTCAGTTTGGTCCCTGGTCTTTCTCCCTTGGTATGTACTAATACAACCTTCAGGCACAGTAGCTCCTGCTCCTAAAGCACCATTTGATGATGCCCAGACCAGCATAAAAAAAAAAAACCTAATCCAAATGGAGCAATGCCATTCTCCACATTCTTTGTGCCAGCTCTTCCACTAAGGTAACTCAACTACAAAATTAACCACATTCCTCAACAGGTTAATTTTCTCATGCTTTCACAAGACAAATGACTCCACAAAGTGGCCAATAAGCAGGGAACAGAAAGCTGGGGGAGCAGCAATGAGCTATTGGATTGGCTTAGCTGTTTCACAGACCCACGCTTCACCTAAGCCAGTTAGGGGGCTCTACAAATCTGAGATCGGTTGCCACCGCAGCTACAGCCAGCAGTTGCAAGGTTGTATTCAGGCAGCTGATCTGTTTTCAGAGTTGAGATTCCTAGAAGCAGTGTTTTCATGAGTACCTGGGGAGCAGAACGCTGTTACCCATATAGAAGCAACATCCAGTATTTGCAAACTGCTGCTCTACTTCCTCCGCCGTAACTTGGGTAAGCACAGCTTGCAACTGCAAGTGGGGCCATTACACAAAAAACTTTGTGAGCAAGTTAGGTCTTGTGACCATCACTGGTCTAAAACATTTATGAAACAACCATTATGTTGACAACATTCCTTTAAACAGCATTCCTTCTTTCTTTATTCCTTAAGATCAGGTGGCCAACTTGCCATGCACAGAATAACACCAAACTTGTTAACTCCCCTTTCTGCTTACGGGTTTTAAACTCCAAACAGCCCAAGTGTGAATGCTTAAATCATGAGACCACATTTACTACAAGATAAGAACATAGTTAAAAACTGAACACATAGGAGTTAAGGGTCTAGATACCAGCCTGGTGAGGAGGATCAACTCTGTATCCCCCTCTCGTGGGCTCCAAAACCATCTCAGGCTTGCACAGCCCTGTGTAACACAGCCCCGGGCACACCTCGGTCTCCTTTTGCATTTGTGGTTCCACTGCAATGTGTGTTTTTCTCCCCTCTCCCAAACACCTGTGCTGAGCCAGCCTCCCTAAACCCTTCTGCCATCCTCACCACAGTAATTCCTAAAAAGCTTATCTTCAAACATCACATACGCAAGAAGGGTGAAGAAAAGGTCATGAAAAGTTAACTAGAATCAAGACGAGAACATTTCATACAGAACCAGTGAGTGACCGATAGTCACTCCTTCCTCTCCTTTATTTGTTTGACCTTCACTGCCCATGTCATGTCTAATGGAAGCTAAGCTCTTAGCGCAGGTGTTTTTACAACTGCAGTCATTCCTACACATCAAGAAAACATGGCATTTTACAATAGTAAGTTATAGCAAATCACTCCCTAAGAGCACCTTCTTTCTGAAACATAGAAAGAACACAGAAAAATTAAGTAACTCGTTAAAACCCATTGAATCTTCGCTTTCTGGACAGTCAAGACTGGGCAGCAGAAAACAGCAAGTTTTAAAACACAGACACTGACTCAGCAAGAGATGCAAATGCTGTAGTGTTTGATGAAAATTCACTCTAAAAGCAAGAAAATCTGTTGTTTAAACCACTTGCTCATGAATGTGTGCTCAGCCACACCGTATTCACCATATATAGGAAAACAAGATGTAGGTCAGCCATGGTTTTTTCAAAGCATCTTTTCAGTATGTATATACTTACAGTAGACACCTCAGTAGTAACTCCATGCTTCTATAATCGCTATCCCTTTATCCCAATTGCTTTTAAATCTTCTTTGATTCCTTCATAGCCAGAGTTGAATATTGGATCAGCACTACAACATTATCACCTTTGTCATCAAGAAGCTTGCACTGGAATAAGCACCAAAGCCTATTGCTAAAATCCAGCATGACAGAGTAGAGAGATAAAAAATTGCTTCTAACCTTCAGACAGGACTCAACTTTTGTTCACATTTTAACTCCAGCCTCTTAAGACATCCTTTTGTGGTTTCTTCTCCCAAATCTACATCCTCTCAGCTATTTCAGCCATCTCTTAAGAACTCAAATTTTGTACATGGTGGTCCTAAAATACACAGCAACTTTAAAAGAGTTCTTGTTTAGTGCTTACCCTTTTATGGCTGAAGTTCCTAAGAGTTGTAATAAGTCAATGGCAGACTCTAAATTATTACAAATAAGTGGAGCTCAAACTGAACATGTCAGTGATTATCATTTTCCCGGTATTTTTGCCATTTTTTTACTTTTTCTTCCACCTTTATCATCAAGGTTAACTGCATAATAACAGACAACATCCTGAATACATTCGCAGGACTGAATACTGACATTAGTATCACTAATTAATGTATTGGAATGCTTAAGAATTCTAATTTCAGTAGACAAGTTATTAAACACTTAAAATTTATTCACAATTCTCCTTATCAATGGATACAAAAAGCATCTAACAGATATTACTCAGTAACCATTATGCGAATACTCTCCACGTATTTGGGCCAAACTATTCTGTGTTAACAGGTGAAACCACAGGCCAGGAATCAATATTCAGGTTTTATGTTGTGCAATGAAATGAGCTTATTATTTTTAAAGTATTCGTGGTCTGGCTGCCCTAACACACACTCCCTCCTCCTTCCACATCCGATTCCGACTTCTTTATGAGAGGTTCGTACAGAGTCAGAACTCCAGAAGCGAGGGCCTGGTTTTAGTTAATGAGCTCAGACTGCGTTTAGCCAAGCTCTGTTTCCCCCGAACCCGCTAAGAGGCAAAGACAACCTCAGATTTCCAGCCTGTCGGTGCCCCCCCGGGCCCGGCCCCGCACCCCCAGCCCTCGCGTTACGGGGAGGATGCTCCGTGCCCAGCCCCGCCGCAGAAACCGGGGAGGGGGGGCCGTGCCCGCCCCGGGCCTCCCGCCGCCCCCCGGCCGGGGCGGGAGGGGGGACAGGCCTCGGCCAGGCTCCACGGCGCCAGACGCCCGCACCGCCGCCTCCCCTCGCCGACCCCCGACTCTTACCCAGCACCACGGGCGGCCCCGCGGGCCGGCGGCGCGGCAGACAGCCGCCGCCGGGGCAGAGCAGCAGCAGGAGGAGGAGGAGGAGGAGAAGGCCAAAGAGGGGGGTCCCTCCCGGGCGCGGGAGGAGCCTAGCGCCGGCCGGCGGGACCATCACCCCAGCGCATAACCCCGGGGCCGGGAGCCGCCGCTCGCCTCGCTCCGCCGGGGCCGCCGCCGGAGTGCGGCCCCGCCGCCCGCCCCGGCCTCAAAAGGGCCCGCCCCGCCCCGCCCCCGCAGGCGGCACCAGCCGAGCGCCGAGAGTCGCGAGCCGCCGCGCGGCCTCGCTTCAGGGCCCCTCGGCGGGACCCCGCGCCCCCTCAGCAGCCGGCCCGCCCGCCGCCCCGCGCCCGCGGAAACATCCGCGGATGGGGCGGAACACACACCCGCCTTTCGGAGGCCGCCGGGTGCCGTGGGCCGGGCCCGGCCGGTGTGAGGCAGGGCGGAGAGGCAGGGCACCCCGCAGGCCGGGGCTGAGGCCTCCGGTGGCGGCTGAGAGGAGGCAGGCAGGGAGGGACAGACGCCCTTCCCCCGCGTCTGTCCCTCAGCGCCACATCGGCAGCTGCCTGCTCCTGGTGATTCCTAAAGGCGAAGTAAGGGGCGTTTGCTGCACATCCTGTGCATAAAACCAAGTAGCGCGTAAGGGGGGTGGTCAGAATGGTTTAAGGAAAAACAAAAATACTTGGCAGAGCTGGGAATTTTGGTATTATGCAGTCGAGGGACCGGGCACCCGAGATGCTCACAGCTGTACTCCAGGCAACGCCTGTCTAATGTGACAGCTAATTGGTGCAGAGTATCATTGAAGTCAGGCATTTGGCAATACTCAAAAAAATTCATTATGCCTTTATACATATAACAATACACTTTATACACGTTAACAAGAGCAGGTAGGCTTGTAATTACAGTAATTTAAAACCAGAAGCCCTTTTGCTTCAGCAGCTCCAGTTAGTAGGAGTTACGTTCTCTGTTTGAAGTGCAGGTTGTTTGGTGGGTGCCTGGTTGTGGAGGGGGAGGAAGAAGGATATCCACAGAAGCAGAGACTAAAGAGAGTAAAAAATGGTACTCGGAGCTGGTGTAGTCACATCTCGTGATCGGTCATGATTGGGCTGATGGGCGAGACAAGGTTTGCTCGGTTCAGTCATATACCTACAGCTGCGGACGCACGCTTTCTGAGCCAGGTGTTCAGTTCATGCTCAGGGTAAAGCTCTTTCTGATAGGGTTGCTTTGCAACAAGGGTACTGTGGTGTCTGCTTCATGGCTTCCTGCATCCCTCAGCGTGTCTGCTAATTTTCAGAAATATTCCTACCTTGAACGGTTAATACACTAGCATGAACAATATTACAAGTGAAGACATGGGAGTGAGAAACAAGTAGAAGTAGAAAACTACTTCTCATTGACTTGGTAACTCCTACTAGCTATACACACTATAAGGTATAAAATTGAAGCTGTTCTCACCTCACTGAATTCAGTATTCAAAAACATTTGTAATTCCCGCAGAGAGGCAAGTCAAAAAGGTCTGCGTGAAGGCAGAATCTGGTAAAACACGCACACAGGCTACTGACAGGAGTTTAGAAAAGTGATGGGAGTGGCTTGGCATTGACATGGAAGGAGGAGGACACATCTTCCTCTCCCTGAAATAAGACAGAGGAAGAAAATGCAACAAATGACTCAAGGAAGCTAAGGCTAAGTCTAAATCTAGACTTGCCTTTTTGAACGCAGCTGCCACACCTTGTATATTTACAACTTGTTGGAAGGTGTCAACATCCAGCAAACCCAAAGGCCTGTCCCAAAGACAGGTGCTTAGTCACCATGCAAGTGCTGACTTGAAATGACCTCCTACTAAAACAAACTACAGGGTGTGTAAGTATGACTGTAAAACCAATTGCAACATTGATCCTGGTGTAGGAATTAAATGTTACAAAATGCAGCAGAAGACCTTATGGAAGGGTAAAACAGTATTTATGGAAAACTGATTTCAGTCAGAGTCATTTTCTCATGCCCCTGTGCTTAGAAGCCCCAAAATGCATGTGTCCAAACAGTCAGGCCAGGATCACTTGTGCTATGACACGAGGCTCAAGGAATGCCAGGTGTCAGATCCTCACTACATCCCTCCAGTAGCAGCAAAGCAATTTTCTTACAGATTTTCTATGCCTTTCAGGAGTGAGTTACTGTGATGTGACTTTTTGTCTCAATCTTTTATTTCACTCTCTGTAAATTTTTGGGCAAGCTCACTGCCTGTTGTCTTCCTGCTGAGCTAACAGAAAGAGGAATGGCCTGTACGACTTACTGTAAACTTGTTGCCATCTTCCTGTTATCAGAAGGAGGATCTTCTGCTGATAAGGCGTTTCTGCCGTAGGCCTCTCAGAGCACAGGCTTTTTGGTCTTGATGTGAACACTGCTTTTGTCAGCGTTTTAACAGTTCAATTGCTCTTATTTGTGTCCTTGATTTGTGTCATTTTTGTAACCCTTGCCGTATTGATTCTACTCATGATACACACAAACAGACATTTCCATATTCAATTCAAACCAATCTTACTATTTTTCTTCCAAAGCTCTGTGCTGTTCTGGCAGCTGAGCGTATCTTCACACTTCACTAAAAACCCCTCTGTCTTGTTCCTCAGGGAAAGCCTGCTAAGCACCTAATTTCTATTCCTCCTGCTCTGCAAGACCAGGCTCTTTAGATAATGGTCTTTCAGCTGATGAATACAGTAGTGTGTGTTAGTTATTTCTTTTGTTGTCTCCTTTTGGGAGATCAGGACCATTCACATGCAAAAATCAAAGTAAATTAAGCTCTTTGCCTTTGCAAGGTTGTTTAAATATGCACAGCAAATTTCTGTTTTCACATTGAATGCCTAGGCCTATTGTCACTTGTACCAACAAACAGGAGGAACTACGACACTCTTCAGAGTCTCTTAGCATTGCTTTACAGTTGGTGATGCTCTGCTATTAATTGAGTTAGTGTAACTATTTCTAAGTGCTGTTTTGGTAGAAGGGCAATCCAGCTCTTTCTCCAAAAAGAACGACTTGACAGCAGGGTTTTTGTAGCTTAACAGCAATTCTGGAGTATGACCATGTGTAGCCACAGGACAGAATTCTACTACTCATCATCCAAGGTGAATTCAAGAAATAACAGAACCCACTACAAGTCTGAACTGCCGGTAAAATGCCAGCAAGCTTATTATTATACAAAGTACATGCTCTATACTGCTTCCTTCATATGTTTTGTATCCAAAGCTGTCTACAAATGAAAAAGGAAGTTGTTACAGTTGAAACTGTTGTACTGCACCTTTTTCACTACTATATGAGGTGAAAAAAATCATTATGCATACTGCAGAGGCCAGTTTGTTATCACTGTAGAGAATTTTTTAAATGTGCATAATCGGTCTTCTAAGAAAATATTCTTCTTTCAAAAAACCCCGCACTAGAAATAAACTATATTAAACGCCAGAAACTACAATATCTGTAACATTATCTTTGTTTATGACTCCTTGAGGGCTTGCACTGGCAACTTGACAAAAACCTTGAATTGGATATGACTTTTCACACTGGTTATTTAAAAGCAACAATCCTTTCCAGAAATCTAATATTTGCTTAAACATCTTATATTTGATTGAACAGAATTCTCTGTTTGCTTCTGATCCTTGCCATTTAAGTACTGTTTGTATTGGCTCAAATATCCCCAAACATCACTGTGCTGAGCTAGACAGACTAGTAGAAAAACAGCAAGTTTCAAAGGATGATGTGAAGACAACCAAAGTGTTGGCACGGATCTACACTGTAGGCAGAAGCCCATGTCAGCACTTTCCCCATCGTCAGTGTGTTTCATTCAGGAATTTACCAAGTTCAGGATACGTTAACACAGTCATCGCCGGTCATGTCTTTCAGAAATGTGCTATCTTAACTACCACTTCACAAGATTTTACCAGCCATTCTAATTTTTGGATTTGAATTTGCGCCAATAGAAATTGTCCTTCAGACCCAGAATCCAACCCTAATGAAAATGAGAATGAGAATATGGACACTTGCAGAAGCCTCTTAGACAAGAAAGAAGGTTAAAGATTTAATAAGATGCTTATTATATTTGGGTCAATTTGCAGTGATTTGCTGTAATCATCTTCCTTGTTACTGAGTCTATAGACAGCATCTGCTGCCCATCTCATTTTTTCCTGCAGACATCAGTATGACATCTCTTCTTGAATTCCCCAAAATTGTCTTTGGAAAGTATTATAATACAGATCTGTGGTATTTCTTTCCTTCCAACCCCCAAACATCACAGACCAGCCCATAACTTATTTAAGTTATGTTCATATGCACAATTTTGAACTCGCACCCAAGGCCAGGAAGGAACTTGTGGGTGGTCAGACCTACCCAGAAACCTCCATAAGCCTATGCATTGATCAAAACTAACATGTACACAGGTATAAGGAAGTTGGGAAGACTAGAGTGATGCTTTTTGGTTTAGTTTTCCACAAGTAGTGCCGTTCCATAAAGTTCACATTCAGAAAAACACATTCGGTTTCATTAAGCTTCATTAGAGAATACAGATTTTTTTTAAAGAAGCTGGGATTTTTTTTTCCCCCTAATAATTCTTCGGTCTGTACCACAAAGATTTCCAGCGCTCCTTGACACAACAGATTTACCCCTCTAAGTTTTTCTGCACTAGTAGGAATCCTACTAGTGGGCATTGTTTAAACATGACTTTATTTTGAAAAAGCAGCACTAAAATAAAATCACACGACACCAATATGATTTTTCTTCACTCTCTGTAGATCCAGATAATTGTTTGGGTTTTTTTTTTTAACAAGCATCAGCCCTTAAAACTCAACTCAGGAGGCAAAAAGCAAGTTTAATCCCTTCCTTCTGAAGAATGCTTTGAGGCCCGGCTGAAGCCAGTCATACCTATACAATGTATTCTGGGTTTAGCACAGTTGTGACTGACCTGTAATAATACGTACGTGTTTCAGCTGACCTGAAAGGTGGACAGTCATAAACATGTATTTATCTTAAGAGCTGAGTGTGCATTTGAAGGAGGCTTTTTTTTTTTTTTTTTTAAATAGCAACACTGGGTTATGTAATAGTATTTCTTCAGATTCCATAAATATACCATACATTTTATAGCCCAGTTTTGTTAAATTAGCCAGAGGAGAGTTCCACTTCTGTACTGCCTAAGGAGGGTATTGATTTCTTAACTTTAGCAAAGACATTTTTTAAATCCAGTGTTGGACAGGTTAGCAGACTTTTTAGAAAATCACTGCACTTGTTAAACAACACTTTTTAAACTCAAGCTGTACTTGTGCGTAAGCGCAGTTGCACGGTCCCAGAATACAATGAACCAGGGCTGCAAAGATACTTCCCCTTCCTTTCCCTTCTCTCTGTTTCCTCAGCACCTCACAATCGGTCTGTATTGTTCCTCATGCTCCTGCTCACTGGCACTAAGTAACACTTAGTGTAGTAACACTGGCACTGAGAGTAAGCGAGACTTGAAATCAGTTCCTCCGTCTCTTTCAAGCTGAATTTGCTTACAGTGCAGAACAGGGCCAGAAAGAAGGGAAGAGGGCTATTGGATAGTGGGAATACAGAAATGCAGGCTTACATGAATATCAACCTAGAACATCAGAGCCTAGCCCTTCCCCAAGGTAGGATATCCACAATTAATAGATCCTATCACTGTCATCTCTCCTATCTTCAAACCTTTAATCTGTATAATAGGGATCGTATTACCCTTTTGGCTCACGTTTTGCTAAACCAAATCAATTCATCCTTGTAAACCATACACATTATAGAGCTTCATAGTAAATTGTGAGGATCTAATGACTAACAAGCTGAATTGAGAATTCTTGGTCAGTCAAAGAGAATTTTGTTAGAATCTGGGAGTGATAAATTCTTAGCAAGAGCGCTGGGACTTAAGGTACTGGGATTTTTACTCAAGATTTACTCATAGTTGGTGTTTTGGGATTGGATAACTGAAGAATTTTGAAATTGAAGCTAAGCAAAATATGGAATTAAGAAACAAAAGGTGGCACAGTAAGATGGAAAAGGGAGATACAGTTTTGCGTAGGATTAGTATATGAGGATAAGAGTTGAAAATATAATCTATATTGTGATGAAAACTGAGTAGGTTGAACCCTCAGGGACAGCTTATGTCTTGCACAAGTTCCCATAAATTACAACAACTTCCCAGCACGTTGCGTGAGTGGTAGAACCTGACATTTTTTGCTGTGCAGAGAAACTGTTTGTACCCTCTGAGGTAGATAGCTGACAGGGTGGGTTTGATCTGCAGGCAAGATACTTTTCAGGTGAAGAGATGATTTGGAGAAAGAGCAGAATTCAACATGCTGTTATTGTAAGGCTAACGTGTGGTACAAGACTGTAAAGTGGCTAGGGCACAGTGACGTATTTGTCAAAGAAAGCAAAAAAAATCTTTTGTCACGTGGCATGAGTCAAACAGCAGCATTTCAGGATTCTAGCCCACATATAATGAAAAGGCAAGGAGACCACTATTCATCTGTTTAATAAGCTATTTCATCCAGTGTCACACCTCGTTTAGTATCCCAGTTGGGCAGGCTGTCAGGGGAGCTGCTGAGAAATGCAGGGCTTAGGAAATTTGCTATCTCAAGGTTACTTCTGAAAAGACACGACACTGCTGCTGCCAGGCCCACCCGATTACTGACAAAAGTGAATCGATTTCTGGAAACACAAGTGTGTCCAGAAGAACTGAAACTGCTGTCAGTCACTTAGTAATTTATTGAGGGGGATGTTGGTCTTTATCTAGTCTCATTAAGGCTTCAGTCACTCATTTTCAGTGCTAAATTGTTCAAACACTGAAGGACGGAAAAACATCTGACTGATCATATTTATTGAGAGACTTCCCTTTGGCCTGTAAGAAACTATTTGAGAGTTCCTCTTTAGTGGGTACATTAAAAAATGAGCTGATGAGAGTTTAAGGGATACGTAAAGATTTTTTTTTATTCTTTATGGCTCTGTGGATCTGAAATGTGTATCCAGTTCCCACTAAGAGATGCACTGATAAGGCAGTCATCTTAGATGTGGAGAGGTAATGTACATAGACCACCCACTAATTTTCTGTCTTTTAAATCCAGATTAAAACATTGAAAACTAGATATGAGTAGAAAAAATGACTACAGTTAAGAACCAAATAAGAAAGACCCAAATTTTACCAAGGTTTCTTAATTAACATAAAAACCAAAGAAGATTAACTATATTAATTGTTCGGATCTGAGTTTCGACTGTCAATACATATAAAAATAAATGCCTGAAATGCTGTTTGGCTGATACTGATTTCCAAAGATGCTTACTATCCCATCCCTTGGGCATGTTCAGTTAAGAAGTATTGCTTGATGATTCCTGTAAGGACATAGTTCTCTTCTAGACTGAGGGACACAGGCGGTTGGGAATGATTAATCACGGGAAAATGGTTTAATCAGCAGCATCATAAGTAGCATTGTGTCAGGTGGTGTCAAACATGTCAGCGCAAAAATATAATTATAGGAAAATTAAGGTCGGAAGAGACTTTTGAAGGTTATTATTCTAATACTTCTGTTCAAATCATAGCTAGGATCAAACTTAGGTCGGGACAGTTATTCTGGTCATTCTATTGGGCAAATAATATGAGGAGAATATAAAATAACATTTCTAATAAAATTCCGCCATTTCATTTAACCCCTTTCTGGGATTAACACTGAGTAAAGGGCATTTTGAACAGGGGGGGCAGTGAACTAACCTGTCATGTTTTAAACTGCAAAATTATATTTTGGAGACATTTGTGGACATGTTAGAAAGGGGAAGCTTGCCAAAGCCTGTCTGGACATAGTACTTGGAGAAAATTGATTTAGTAGAACAATATTATTTATTTTTTTTTGTAAACTAATATGCTAAAAACAGCCTGAGATGCTTTAAATATTGCTGCCCTGCTACATTGCCAATATGTTACTAGAATAACACTCCTAAGAGTTTCTTCATGGTATGATGAAGGTAATTTGGCTATCAGTGTTTGGCAGCTGGAAGTGAAGCTGCTCCGATTGCAAGCTGAAGAAGTGTAGGAAATGGGTACTGCTATCATGTGACATAAAACCAAATTTTCTACTGAAAGCAAGAATTATATGAGCTTTCACATGGCAGATAAATTGGTCTTATGATTTCCTGTTAAAGGATATACCATTATGAGGCAATTTCAACTTTTTTACTTGTACCTCATCCTAACATAACTCATGAAAACAGTTTTGCTGTGTTTATGGCCTGCAAAGATGCCTTGATTAGCTGGAGAAAATAATTCTCTCAAAGCTTCTATCTTACTCTATTTTATTGGCTGTTTCCTCATTTTGGCAAGCTGCTAGACAGTACTGATTTTTTTTTTCTGTTCTGCTTACAGAAGATAACATAGAAAGGCTAACAATTTTCAAAATTTAAGTTCTGTTTAAATTCTGGTTTTATATGCTTTAGAGTAGTCTTCTTAATACGCATGTAACCTTGTATAGAAGATAGTATTACATGATGATACACAATAACCCAGCAAACCTCCTAAACTATAAATTCAGCCTAACATTGTTCAAAACCTTAATCAGAGAACTAGAACTTGGATAAAGTTTGTGACTAGATCTGTGATTTGTCATGGGGACGGGAACCTGCTAATAATTTGACCGGCTGATACTCAGCAGCAGCATCTAGCAAGACTCCTGCCATAATTTCCCTACTATGTAGTCTGTTTTTCACTCAGTAACAGACCTCAAAATGTGCTAAAAGCCAGCACTCCGTGTCAGGATATATTGCACATAGTAAACATTTTGCTGTGCCAACCTGAAGTACTTCCAGCTAATACAGAGGGGAGCCAAGGCAGCAGAGCTGTAGCAATAGCTTCAGTAATATTGGGGTCAGATACCACACAACTTGGTTAATACACAGCAACTCAAAATACAGGAAAACAGCGATCATGAAAAAAGGAGTCACACATTTCCTGTGTGGGGAAAGAACACATATTAAAAAGATACCATTCAATACCATTGAGGGCTCGATGCTTCCCACACAGATAGGCATAACAAGACACGAATCTACAAAGAAAAAATAACACACACAATTGAAACTGCCTTTAATAAAATACCAAATAATGGCATATTTAAATGATACTTGAGTTTTAATGGTTTAAGCACCAGCAACACACAGCAAACAGGCATATAAAGTTCTACCAGACAGAGGACAACCTATAGTTTAAGGATTACGAGGTAATTTCATCATGTGAGGATTTCTATGATTGTGGAGCATCTGGAGGATCATGAAGGAAGATTGACACAGTGACCTTTGGAACAAAGTCTTCTAAATGCTGGAGCACAGACTGGCATTAAGGAAAAAAATTAGCTAATTATTATTTTTGTGGTTTGAATGTAAACTAAATAATCCCCAATTTTTAAAAAAATGACATTTTTGACAGTACCTTAAGCATAGACAGCTAAGCTGTCCTCCTTTTTACACCATAGCAGGGTGAAACAAGCAGACACGAGATGAGGGATCTTAGACTTCCACGTTTGTTTCATTTTCCCTCTGCATCACACTGCAGTTTAATTGAACTCTTGAACTTTAGAAGTAGTCTGTTCCTCTGTCCCAAAGAGAATATAAAAGAATTGAATGAAGGGAAAAAGGCAACAGGGATGCTGAAAAATGTGGAATGGTTTCTGTATAGGGATTGATCATAGAATCATAGAATGGTTAGAGTTGGAAGGGACCTTAAAGATCGTCTAGTTCCAACCCCTCTGCCATGGGCAGGGACACCTCCCACCAGACCAGGTTGCTCAAAGCCCCGTCCAGCCTGGCCTTGAACCCCTCCAGGGATGGGGCAGCCACAGCTTCTCTGGGCAACCTGGGCCAGGGTCTCACCACCCTCACAGCAAAGAATTTCCTCCTAATATCTAATCTAAATCTCCCCTCTTCCAATTTAAAACCATTACCCCTTGTCCTGTCACTACACTTCCTGACAAAGAGTCCCTCTCCAGCTCTCCCGTAGGCTCCCTTCAGATATTGGAAGGCTGCTATGAGGTCTCCCTGGAGCCTTCTCTTCTCCAGGCTGAACAACCCCAGCTCTCTCAGCCTGTCTTCACAGGAGAGGTGCTCCAGCCCTCTGATCATTTTCGTGGCCCTCCGCTGGACCTGGTCCAACAGGTCCGTGTCCTTCCTGTGTTGAGAACTCCGGAGCTGGACACAGTATTCCAGGTGGGGTCTCATAAGCGCAGAGTAGAGGGGTAGAATCACCTCCCGTGACCTGCTGGCCACACTTCTCTTGATGCAGCCCAGGATGCGGTTGGCTTTCTGGGCTGCCAGTGTGCACTGCCGGCTCATGTTGAGCTTCTCATGCACGAGCACCCCCAAGTCCTTCTCCTCAGGGCTGCTTTCCATCCATTCTCCGCCCAACCTGTGTTTGTGCCTGGGATTGCCATGTCCCCGGTGCAGGACCCTGCACTTGGTTTGGTTGAACTTCATGTGATTTGCACGAGCCCAGGTCCCTCTGGATGGCATCCCTTCCCTCCAGCGTGTCGACCACGCCACCAAGCTTGGTGTCATCGGCAAACTTGCTGAGGGTGCGCTCTATCCCACTGTCCATGTCTCTGACAAAGACGTTAACTAGCACTGGTCCCAGTACCGACCCCTGAGGAACACCACTTGTCACTGGCCGCCACGTGGACATTGAGCTGTTGACCACAACCCTTTGAGTGTGGCCATCCAGCCAGTTCCTTATCCACCAAGTGCTCCATCCATCGAACCCATGACTTTCCAATTTTGAGACCAGGATGTCATGCGGGACAGTGTCAAATGCAAGAACTCTTCAGTCTGGGAATAAGAAATGACTGGCAGGTGCAGGGTTTAATCAGATAAGGACTACGGAAAGGATGGATAGGGATCAACTGTTCACTGTTTCTTCCAACACGTGAACTGTGGGGAGCCAGCTGAAGCTAACGGGGAACCAGCAAACAAACAAAAGGAGGTGGTTCTTCACACAGCACGTAGCAAAACCTCAGTGCTGAAGGTTTATGTGAGTTGAAAGATAGACTTAGGAAGTCTACAGAGTAAATTTCCACCAAGCTTTATCAAACACGCAGAAACCATACCTGGCTCAGGAAACTCCTCAGCTGTAATTGGCTAAATGCCAGAGAATACATGGGGCAGGTGTAGTCACACATGGTTTGTTCTTATATTCTTCCTTAGGCACCTGCTTTTGGCTGCCAGCAGAGACGAGATACTGGGCTAAAAGGACTTTTTGGTCTGACTCAATATAAGAAATAAGAATCCCTAAACCCAGATCATGTTATTAGGCTCAAGAGTCAAATGTAAGGATAATATGAGATTGGATGGCTGTGGAGTCTATTAGCCTTACATTGTATTAACATCCATAAATAATTAGATTTTTAAATAAGAAAATGCTTCTAGCACTTTCTGACAGCGAAAATACTTGCTTCATTTAATGGAAAATCATTCACAGCCATTTCTAATATTAAATAACAATTCTACAGAAGCAATAGAACACATTACAGAATGATAGCAAATTACCTGTGCCTGAAGATTGCGTATCTTACATTTTTTCCATACAATATAGTATGTGTACATTTAGTAAATAGCTGTTAGCGTAGCTGTGTGTGGCATCTCAGAATCAATCCTGCCTACTTTTTATTTCAGATTAAGAATGCCTGGATAAGATAATTCTGAATAGCAGTATAGTACAACACACCAGCTTCTCTAGCTATGCAGAACAACTAAGTGACTGAGGGTGTAAGCATTCCTCTCCAAGTTTCTTTAGCTAACACACCTATGGTGGCTGCTACAGAGCAGGAAAAAAATCCTTGTATTCCTCATAAAATTAGTACAATCTTTCTGCTTTCAGCACAGTTAACCAGTCTCCTGATATAAGGCCACAAAACCAAGACTTCATGTCACACTAGTGTCCAAGCTAGTGGCTCAATGCTTGTGTATTAAAGGAATTAAATAAGACTCGGAAGCTGGTCAAATCTGCTGAGCAGGATTGTTTCACAACACAAGAGGTTGCAATTTGATCTGCTTTTCAGAGAGACTATAAAAACACGCTCCGCTGCAGGAGCAATTGTTAATATCATTGCCAAACTTCCCAAACTTTGTTAGTTCAGAGGCATAGGAAATTAAATCAGACTCCAAGCTACATTTGTTGCGGAGGGAGCTGCCCTTATTATATTAGTTACAGCAGATTATAACATTGGAAATGAACTTAGATCAACACAGAACTAAGAGACCTAGAAGTATAAGTATTTAGAAAATAATACAATCTGCAAGACAGAGAAGACACTGTGATTTTTATCTATAAAATTATCAATAAATTAGAAACTAATGACATCTAAGTCACAATCATCTAACCTTATGCAAAAGAATCAGTTCTATGGGCCTTGAACTCCATGCACCACGAGCAGAGAAAGGCTACACCTCCATCGCCTCCAGTCTTAGCCAAAAACACAATAGATGGTTCCCCAGTGCCGCCCTGTGTTGAAAATGTATAACTACACAGACAGATCCTTTTACGTAAGAGTATGCTATAGGAAATAGCGTATGCCTGATTTACGTGCAGAAAAACAGCTACCATTTGTGGCACATTTGTGTTTATTTAATCAGAGATCCTTCACTAAGAGATGCACTCCTAAGGCTTTCTTTAAACTGCTGAATAGCAAAGCGAGACGTTGATCCTATAGTAATATAATATTTACATGCAATCCCTGAAAACCAAGTAGCAATGACAGTAGGTTTAGCTAAACGATAAAGAAAAATCAAAAAATCAAGTGACTTTTGGCAGCAAATCATCCAAGCAGTATTTGTTATCAGCAATCATGTTATCAGTAATGTATTACTCAAAAGGAAGAGTATGTAAACAATGTGTTTGGTTTACTCGGTAGCAATTGGGGCGCCATACATACATGTAGATAAGGATTTTGGCTAGCAACCGCTACAAATAGCGACTTAGTGACAGCTGATTTAGAACCAGCCAAAGTCTCACCTTAAATTGTGACAAATCTATACATTCACTGTTGGAAAGCTTGTACTATGTACTATTTAATTACTAATTAAAATTATATACATTCATAATAATGTTGAGGAAAGATATTTTTAAGTTTTCCCATAATCTCTGCATAATTGTTATTCATATTCCTGCTTATAGTCAGAATTATAAATATAGTTCTCCACTATCTTAATTAGCACCTCTACTCTCGTGAACCTGGTATGTCTGGTTGTACAAGAAAAGTATTTCATCATATACTTGAATAGTTTCACAACTGCTGGAAACGTGTTCTGATTGTCTCTGATCACTCTGTTCGGGTAAGAAAGCTACCCATATGTAAGCGTGTATTGATGCATGTACCGCAGGTGCCTTGTAAGCGCTGCTCCTAGCACCAGTTCTAAAGCAGTTTTCCCTGAGCATAACAAACAGGACATCATTTCTCTGGCAAGTGGTATAAAAACTATCATTATTTGCTACTGAGCTGGGTAAGGGATATAATTTTGTAATATTATTAGAAGACTGATTAACAACAATACACACAGCAAAGAATATTTCAAACTTTCTATTTATAGTGCAAGGTACACGTCTTTTATTATGTTCTGGAAGTGATCCCAGGGCGGCTCTTCACTAAGTTACTTTCCATGGTGATAAAGAAGCACTGAGAGTGTTCTTGTTTGTACTCGCTACCTCATGGGCTGCTGTCACAAACAGTATTTGCAAGACCTGAGAAATGTCTGGTACATGACTTTTCCTACACTGCACTTTCCTTTGCAGCAGTTGCAGAGCAGAGACATTATTAGCTGCTGCGCATCACTGTGAAATCCCATTTATACGAGAGACACTCCTGTAATCAAGGAGGCAACATTCAGATCAGCTATGAACCGATGAACATAATTCTCTGATCAAGGCAAAGCATGCCACTTCCACACTGTCATTGGTAGCACGTTGAACTGAGTTTGTTGTAAGACAGCTATACCAATCCTGCAAATACGGTTCTGTTTCAAGGCTGCAGAACTAAAGGGGTTAGACTGGTAACTTCCTCCCCTCAGCATTAGCAGGCAAACAAGGTTACTAACATCTGTTTCCAGTGCCTTGGCAGATACATGATACTTGGTGATCATTATTCTACAATCACTTAGTAGATAAGCACTCAGAGGATCCTTCTGAAGACAAAAATTAGAGAGGATTTTAAAATTCTTTTTTGGTACAGCTATTTATACAAGTTAAGCGATACGGATTTCCCATGCATCAGCTACTCTGTGAATTGTTACAGACATACTCTTACTGCACGGAGGGGTGGATGCACTTTGAGCAGAGGCTGTTAGCACAAAGACTATCTGCATCTTGTAGTGAAAATCTGATTCTCAGAATAAACATGTAAAAGCTGGAAATATCAATTATAATTTACATTTAGTGGTCCAAACACAGCTGCCTGAAAATGTTCGGTAGTAGTGTAAATTACAGACCAACCACCAGAGGGAATCTCACGCATACGTACAAAGGAAAATACATAATTTGAAGGATGAATGAAACATCCCCCTAATATTCAAGCCAAAGCAAATTCTATTCAAAAGTTTTCTTAGCATAGCACAGAATTCTTGAGCTTGGAAAGTTTTCAGAAGTTATTTGCCAATCTAAAGGTAACAGTCTTAACAGAAAGTTTCCCATGTTAATAACTGAACTGTTGCACTGCATACAATATCCATGCACACAAAAAACATGATAGATTTAGCCTTTTTTTTTTTTTTTCAGAGGAATGCAGCCTAATTTCACTACTGTTAATAGAATTAGACGAGACTTTATGAGGTCTGAAGTCCAACTGCATGTTGATACATTAAAAGTCCCACCCATGTTTGGCCACTGGAATGAGTAAGATACGGAGTTGTTCACCTGCTGTTGTGTTTAGCATGTTATTGAACATAGTACAATGCTTCCCTTTTTAATGGAAATATTTGTTACATTTCCCATAAAGTTTGTGTGCTGCTAGCGTAAATTTGACAGATAACAGTCAGACACTTTTAAAGAATATTAAAGACAGGTTACAAACAATCTGAAGTTTTCACAGTAATCCAACAGTCACGCAGAGCACTTCAGAAACATGCTCCCTAGCTAACGTTAGCTCTAATATCTCTGATATTAAGTCTAATAGTCTGTCTTCAGAGCCTTACTCAAAGAAGTCTTAGCATTTCAACACATCTGGGATCTTTTTTGAAACAGAAATCCAAGGCTGTTGCTGCAATTCAGAGATTCATTTGTTTTCTTGCGTAAATGAAAGATACAGCTAGAGGCCATCTGGCAAGCAAACTTCGACTGAAGTGAAGAAACATGTTTCTGAAAAATGTAAGGGCAGATGCTTCAGAAGTTCACCCAGATCCATTCACCACTGGATTAGAACGATACTAATACTGATACCAATCAGCAATTGTACAGACAACTGCTCTTTGCACCAAAAGTAAAGTTTTAAGGAGGAAAGTCTTACAGAGATGTCACCCGATGTGACAGGGACATGCAGGTTCTTTTGGTAGAATTCCTTGGTAGAATGAGGACTGGCCACAGGGCTGTAGTTACAATTAGAGCTTGATTATGACATAAAAATTTTAATTATCAGGATAGCTAATTGTTATCTACAATTTCTAGCAGCTAGCATAGCTTATTGTTATACAGAATTTTTAGCAATTATAGGTTTCAGTTAAGCAGAATTTCTTGTAATTAGTATAGCTTTCTTACTATCTAGAGTAGGCCTAGTTATCTATAGTCACCTCTGCCCTCTGCAGATCAGGTCAAATTCTTAATAATCAATGATATAAACATGATACAATAATCATAACCTAGATTCAGGTTTTTTTTTTAAGGTATTTCAGATACCTTAAAGAACCTACCTGCTCCTGTAGCATCATGTGACAAGAGGTACTGGGCGTCTCTCCTTGATTTTTTTTTTTCTGATAAATAAAAATTTGCAACTTAGTTCAATCTAGATATGCCACTGGCAATAAATAAAGCCCTCCCAAAGTTACTTCTGGAGAAATAATGATGTGTATAAAGGTGATTTCATTAGAAGAGGCATTGCCCAGCACTTTCTTTCATTGGTGGATTTTTACAAGTGGTTTTCAGAAATTCCCTTTAGAGTACAAACAACTGATTTGGGTTTTTCCCCTACCCAATCTGTGTTAAATGTAGTTAAAAATAAAAGGAACTAGAATCATTTATCTGATTAAATCCAAATTAAAATCTTTATTACACAAATAGTATTTTGATGATATAATACTTAACTTCAGTGGAGTTATTCTGGATTTGCTTTTGATCTCATTACACTCTTATGAGATCAAAACCAGCTAAGCTGATTTGGGAGTGGTGGTGTTGCAATCATTTTCCACAGTGAAAGGTACTTTTCAACTTAATATTGTGTACTACATTTGCCCTGTTTGTAAAATTCTACCTCAACATTTAGGGAAATAATCTGTATCACAGTGCTAAATTTAAGAGAGCGAGCTACGCATAACTCCTTTTTTTTTCTGTGCATCTTTTTTATGGAAAATACCCTTCCAGTTTCACTTCTGTGACTCGAACATTTCTGTCGGTGCTGCTGTTTTAGTTCCTCCTTTAACTTTTTAGAAATGGACTTTAAAAGATGATGTTTTAACATCAGGATAACAAAATAGTTTCATATTCTTTGGCCAGACACTGAAGAACTTAGGATTCACACAGGATTTGAATACTGCATTGACTACCAAGTTTCCTAGGAGGTAAAGTCATAGCCCATTGCTGGCACAGCAGAACAACAAATTTCTGTCTGACACGGGTCATTTCCTCCTGTAACCCTTTGTCCACACTATTCTGATGGTTATTGTTTGGCTAAAGGACTGCAATTTCCCAAAGCATTAGAAATACAACTCACACCCACTTTATTGTACCAGTACAGTCTCACTATAGGGCAAATGTTGATTGCCTTTATGACAGCATATTTCTAAAGCATGATTAACTTTTCTGCTGAATATAAAAAGGTGACATGAAGGCAGTAAGCACAATGCTTTGGTATGGAGTTTCATGTCAAACATATAATGCACATTTGTGATTTATCTGCCACTCTTTTTTGGTTTTTGAAAAAAAAAAGTTGAGTTATTCATACAAACCAGTGGAATAGGATAAGAGGGTTTGTTTCTCTTCATGGCTGTTGATTAGATCAGTACCTTTAACAAAGTAGCAAGCTTCTTTAAATCTTCTGGGACACTTTTGAAAGACCACCACCATGCTTTAAAATCTGCTGAACTAGGATGGATGTATAATTAAAAGCAAAGTCGGGTGCTACATTGTATTTTTATTTTCGCTTGGTATGCAAAAATGCACAGTCTTCCTAAACAACAGGAACTACCATATGTGGTCATATGTTTGTAAGAGTGAGCATAAGGATGTGAGCTCATATGCTGTATTAGTCTACAGAATACCAGTTAGAGAACTTCTTTCAAGTAGTTCACTAACACCTTCAGAATAAAAGCAGAGTGCAAAGCACCAAGGCTATTGGCAACCAAGAAGAACTGAAGAATTTCCAGAATGAGTCAAGCTGAGGAAAGCAGTATCCACTCAACGTGGAATATTGTGAGGTCAGTGGTCTGCGTAATACTGAGCTTGTCATTTATTATTGGGACCCCTGGAAATTGCATCGTCATCTGGACTGTTTGTGCAAAAATGAAGCAAGTATCTCCTTCGGTCCTGCTGATCCTGAACCTGGCTATTGCAGATGTCCTTGTACTGATTACTTTACCAATTTGGATTTACTCCTTTGCTGACTCATGGGTTTTTGGAGTTGTCTTCTGCAAAATACTGGTTTTCATTATTTACTGCAGCATGTATGCTAGCATATTTCTAATTACAGCACTGAGCCTGGAGCGGTTAATGGCTGTGTATTACCCTTTCACAATTCAAAGATACAAAACAAAAGAGAAGATTTGTTTAATCATGTTCCTCATTTGGTTCCTGTCTATTGCTTTCGGCATTTCTGTCATTCCATTTCAAGAGACAGAAGAAGCAAATGGTCGACTGCTATGCACATGTCGCAACTACTCTTCTAGTAAACAGAAAGTGTCATATCTTTTGCTGGAGACTCTTGCAGGTTTTGTAATCCCTTTTTTAATTATTTGCACTTGTTATATGTGTGTTGCAAGAAGAATAAGCAGAATGACTTACCAATCTAAGCAGCGATCGGAACGACTCATTGCCAGCATTGTGGTGGCATTCATTTTATGCTGGTTCCCTCATCATCTCTTTAACATCCTAGATATTATTTCAATTCAGATAGAGCTCTCTAATGAGGAAACATCTTTGGCACTGGGTGAAATTGTAGACAGAGGAGTGTACATCTCTGGAGCACTCGTATTCATCAGTAGCTGTATTAACCCTCTACTTTATGCTTTTGCTGCACGAAGATTTCAGAATCACCTGAGATTTGCTAAGATTTCAAAGCTGTTTGAACAGATGAGTCAGACTGTAACAGAGGAAGACAAGAAAAAAAGTTTGGTTGTAACCAAACGAGAAGATACTTTAGTAAGCACAGAAAATCTCTAACAAGGGACATAGACTTTGTGAATAATGTGATTCTGTGTCATTCCTTCAGTAGTCCTTTCTCCTCATGCTCTCCGTATTATTTACTAAGCAGACTGGGTAAAACTAGAGGCTGATCAAAGTTATTAGGGTTTATTTCGTGTGTTATAAAAGAATTGGCATTGGCAATCTAGTTCAGTTCCTAAGTTAGTACCCACGTATGAAATTAGCACTATTTTAATGGTGCAGAGAACCTCAGCAAGATGGCTAGAAGCCCAAAGTGTAAGGAATACAGCATTTTTACTTTCCATTAAAATTATTTGTGATTTCTAAAAAGTCTGTGTGCAGAAAAAAAAAAAAAAAAAAAGGACTCCATGCGAAAAGCAGAAGCTTTGAAAGCATAAAACTAACTTTTCCCTTGGAAAAAAATTTCAGATGCTCAAAAATCCTTATATAATCTAAAGTTTTAAGAGAGCACACTTAAATTCCTGATATGGTTAAAAACGGTTTTAAAGTATATTGATGACACATAAAGCTCTTTTGGGTAGTTGGAGAACATAATGCTATTTTTATTTATTGCTTTATTTAGGTTTGAAAGTAGTAAGGGCTGTTTACACAGTCAAGCTCATTTACTGAATTATCTTCTGTTACTAGGTTTTAAGTAAAATGTGAAGTGTGACATGCCTCTTCAGAAAAAAACAGGAGGCACAAGAATTCTGTGTTGTATGGCAAACATAGGTACAGACTTGGCGTCAAATACATTGCATACTTCAGTGGCAATTAAATTATTGATATATTAAATATACATATTGCGAGTATCCTCAAAAAGTTTGATTCAGTTAAGCTTCCAAGATGTCTATTAAATTACAGGAATTGGATCAGGCTCTGGTGGGAGGGAAGGAGAGATCTTTGATACTATTTTTTATGTGTAAGAAAATTCTGGTAGCAGTACAATATGTCTAATATCATAAGAACTTCACCTTGCAAATAAAAGCATTATTTTTTTCTTCTCTTGTAGAATAGAGTGGACTTTGCCATAAGAAACCAATAAATTCAGCACTTGCAGGGACTTTATTTTAGTTTTGTGAATGTGTGCAAACTCACTGTGGAAAAACTGCATGGCATCGGGTCTTTGCTTTTGAAGTTTTTATTTCAATTGTGCCTAAGATCTTTCGTGATTACTCTTGCTTATTTCTAAGTCAATGGTTTGTAGTAATATATTGCTCTGGACAGCTGTTAAGTAGCTATGATAGTCATCTTTACAAAGAAATGACAAATACTAACTAGAACTTAATTTTCAAAATCAGATTATGTAACAAGCAAGCATGCTTGAGGTGTATTAATTTAGCTTATAAACTGAAATAAACACAGGGAAGTAAAATCCTTACCTGTTAGTGCAAGAATATTTCTCTAAACTTTGCATGTGCATTTTTTATTCCTGCTTGTTATGAAAAAGTAATTTTTTTTCTTCTCAGTAGGGGAAAAGTCCACACCACAGGGGTCTTTCCATCAATAGGACTCCTTCACTGAAATTAAATAAAATTTTAAGAAGACCTTGTTCACAGCAAAGAGTAAGCAGCAGGTAGAATCCCTTAGACTTTACCCCATCCACATACCACTTTTTTCACCCCACTAATGCCTCTTTAATCGCTATTAGTATATTCAATATAGTGTGTGTGTTATTAGTAGATATTCAATATAGTGGTGTTAGTATATATTCAATATAATGGCACTGTCTCACAATAAAAGCACCAACTTTAATTATCTACTACATAGAAAAAATGAAGCTGTATTTCCCAAAATGTTTGTCAGATAGGAGTCACTCACTATTCAACAACACAGATCAGATGAGGAGATAATAAGCACATGAGCACTGCAACTGAACCAGAGGTCTAGGCCACACGGAGCTGAGCATTTCACAACTTACAGGTTGGGAAAAGACCCAGACAAACTTTAGTACAAGCTACCTGGCCAAAATTTTCCCTTCTACCAGTCTTTGCCCTATACCTAGCTATAATCAATCTTCTTATTAGGAATTGGGTTAAACCCTAACCATCTCTGTGTCTGTATCAGCTATCTCATGAATGAAGCAGTATTTTTGTACCATTTGCTATTCAATAAGCCTTTTGGGAGCATTGACTTAAGTGCCTTGTGCTCGGCTATGCCTAACCCAGGACAGAATATAAAAGGGATCAGTGGTCAGATACATAGTCTGTGCAATACTGCCTACTGCAGTGGTGTTTGAGGTTTTTTTAAATCAATGGATAAGGAACAGCGAGTCAGACCTTTTTCCTTTTCTTTTTATCCTGTCACTCACAGACAAGTGAACTTTACTGCTCAGGCTGCATCCTGCCCAGCATCCAGGATTCTCAAAAAAGGAACCAGTAACATCCACAGATCAGTAAATACATTCTAGGGAACAATAAAATGATCAGTTAAGGCAGTTTTGAATTGAAAGCTGTTAACTCTGAGGACTCAGAATCATTTACTACCAGCTGCTGCTCTTCGACTGAAATTACTGTCCTTACTATAGAGACCTAAACTAAGTTAGCTAAACAATGAGAATGTTTCTTATGTTTCTTTGGTCAACAGACCAAAAAGCAGCATGGTAGCTATATTCTAATTCTGTTCTCTGCCAGTAGATGCATGAGTTTTCTTTCTCAATATTCATTTTCTCCACTGCTTTTTACTCACAACTGCAGTACTGAAGACCTAGCATAGGTTTGGTCCAAAATGCTGCATCTTATGATAGAGATACTTCGTGCTTCTTCTTGACTAC
This sequence comes from Numenius arquata, assembly GCF_964106895.1. Lineage (NCBI taxonomy): Eukaryota > Metazoa > Chordata > Aves > Charadriiformes > Scolopacidae > Numenius > Numenius arquata. Next base: position 1,476,016 of record NC_133588.1, read on the forward strand.
ATTACATATGCGTCTTATATTGGAAGATTGATAGAAAGCAAAGACTTTCCTTGATTGTTCAAACTTGTCCAAAGCAGTGACTTGAAGGTGAGAGCAGTCTTGCTAGTAACTCTTGAGACGCTCGGACCCTTCTGAGAAAAATGAGGTTTCATCTCATTTAAGTTCCTCTTATTTTTCTTACTTCCTTCTGTCCTTCTTTATAAAGTCTGTCTCTGTGGTTTCAGTGTCGAGCTATTTCTGATGACACAGCAAGGAAGAAGGCTAGGCTACGAGCGGGCTGCTTCAGTCACCTGAGCCATCACCTCAGATTACACTGAAGTACAGGGCACATTATGTGGAATTAATGCAACACTGCTTAGAGCACCAAGTACTAGAAGGTGACCAGATGGTTTGAATTTATCACGTTTGTAAAAATTAATAATCTTCTAACATTAATCTCTAACATGGAAGTCCTACCCTGCCTGAAAGTTGCTGTGCGCATTCCATGGGTATACATCAGGAATTTATCACATTTACTGTAGTAGGATCGTGCCACATAAAGTGAATTCGTGCTGTATGAAAAGATTGAAGGAGGGCCTAAAGTATTTTTAGTTCATGCATAGCCAGTACACAAGAAGGATTTAAAAAAAAAAAACAAACACAAAGAACAAGTATCAGTCTTACACCTTTAGTTGCCTTCTGACATCAAAAGTTTTCTGCAAGCATCATGGTAAAATAGTTATTACAGAGGTCTGGATTAAAATAGTAGCACTTTGTGGATATTTAGAGGCAACTTGTAATTTAAGAGGTAACACTAGGGAAATCACAGAAATCATTGTTTGCAGGCAGAAACGGGCCAACTGCATTATACTAAAGAATTATATTTTTTTTAACCAAATCAGCAGAACATTGGTTAGGAAGAATTAAAGCAAAAGTTAAGAGACATTTTAAAGAGAGTTAAGACTGCAGTTATGGAACTCCTAGGATTTCTATTAACAGGACAAAAAGAATGATTTGCATGCAGGACTTGGGTGAAAGGAGTGAAAGAACCTGCAGCTAACAGATGTCATGGAGACTACTGACATGGAGACTAATGTAAATTCACATTCAAGCAAGAGTCTGGTCCATAATAAATATTTTAGAAGATACCGAATTAGGGAATATTAACAATGGTGAAGTTTTTCTCTGGTTTTATATCCTACAAGTTTTTGTATTACTCAATTTTCTGCATGTATAGAGAAAAGGGGAGAGTAAGGAAAAAAATTAAATTTGGTTAGAGTGGAAAAGCAAGTGAAAAATAAGTCAGTTAAAATTATTATTAGGAATACGGCCATAGAATGAAATTGAGACATTCAGCTATGAAAGCTGAGTATACAAAGAGAACAGAGAGGGAAGTGAGAACTATTCTGTCACAAGGCAGTTTCAGGTTTTTAGAAATGCTTTCTTGTCAGATCAGTTAATGACTAAAAGAGTTCTTTATTAGAAAACTCCTCAGCTAGATCTCCACTGATTGTTGATAGGTTAAAGAAAAAAAATCCAATGAAACATAGTTTAGAGAGACATAACCCTGTCCTCTGAGAGGGTGAGCGGCTTATGCCGCTCATGTTAGCATCAAGAGTTGGGTGTGACCAGGGCTGTGATGACAGCCACCAGAATTTCAGAAACTTTACAACACTGTTTGCAATACTAAGACAATTCTTGCACTGATAGGCATAGAGATAACAGTATTGTATGCTGTTTGGTTCCTTCCTGTCTTCTTTCCCCTTAAGTCAATTATTTTAAAAGTCATGCTGGTAGTTCGTAGTAATGATTCAGTGTTTTAGATTGAAAAAAAGGTTCAGATTAGAAGGAAAATATTTTTATGGAATGTGTGAAGTCAATGATTTAAACAATGGAATGAATGGAAAGGATGCTATAAAGTCTTCCAGTACAGGCTCAACAGTCACAACTCTTAAGTTCGGAAGATTATACATCTGCTACAACTGCAAAATCCACTTATTCTTAATTTAATAGAAATCAGCTACCTGAGCTGCATTTTGATTGCAAAGGTAACTGGTTACACACCAATTTTGGCTGCAATTGTGTAAGTACTAACAATGTGTACAACTAAGTGCATCATTATTTCCATTGATATTAACAAGAAAACAGTGCTAACAGTACTGAAACATCTGGAAACATTACTGACATCCATAATCACAATACACTAAAGTGAAGTGGCTGTTCAGAGGATCTTAAATGAGAGAATTAGTAGTTTGTACCACTCTCAGTAGATCTTAAAGCGAAAAAATACAACTTCTCATTTTTGTATAGCAGACCTGTTCCTGATGTATCACATTACATAAAAAACAAAGGGTTAAATATTTCACTTTCAGAGAATTGTGAATTTGAAGCACCATTTATGGCCTGTCATTAACCTGGTAGCATCACTGTAAAAGAGACAATAGGAAAATAGCTATGTGAAGATCACTTCTAGCCATTGACACTTCATGTTATGGCAAGATGTGGCAGTGTAGAGAATCTAAAATCACGTTGCAGATTCCATATCCTAACTGTACTACAGAACTTCAACAGTTATGGGTAATATTAACATTCACTGTATAATTCCCTATTGGACTTGGTGGGTAATATCAGAAACTTAGAAGTCATGGACATATTTTTAAACATTGTAACTGATTAATTATATTCTTGTTCATTAGATATAAAAATATAGCTGCGAATCTCCAGCTGTGCTGTGAAAGTGAGCATTACGTAGTTAAAACTGAAGGAAGAATTTAGCATAGCAATCTTTTTATGTGCCTTGTCCTTTCCTGCCACCATGTGGCTCTTCCATTTAAAAGAGTTACGCCTAATTATAATGCCCAAAGTCACTGAAACAACTGGTGAGGTACTTTGTTCATTGTTTCAGTTGTGAACCGTATTTTAAGGTTCAGGTCATTGAGACAGAAAGGTTCGCAGAAAACCACAACAGGAAATTAATCACCCAAGCCCTATTCATTTCAGTGTGATCTAGTTGGTTCTTTTCTTGCTCTTCAGGAACCCAAGCCCACATTATTTCAAACATTGCATAGATTAGGCAGGCCAAGAATTTTTGACAGAATATAATTACCTCATGCTAGTTTGTGAAAAGCCTATGCTGAAAATGACTTTTTTTTTTTTTTTTTTTTTTTTTCCCCAAAAAAACCCCATCAATAAGCATGTTGAGCTAGATCCTGAGTCTTGAATTTGAGTAGCTCACATCTCATCCCAGGTGATAGCATTGATCTTGATTAGCTATCAATGATAGCATTGATAGCATCTAGGCTCTTGGTAGTTTTGAGATGCCCTCAAAAAGTTTCAAAATGTCTTGACTTCATTGCGATAAAATTAGGAGTAGTTTTTGCAGTCTTAAAGATGTCCATGACAAGAAAGTCAGAAAAGCTTTGCCTCTAAGAAAAAAGGAGAACTGTTAAGAGTAAAACAGAAAATAGAAACAAAGAGATTTGATTCCAAATTCCCTTTTTCTCTTTTGCAATGTTCAATTTCTATATGTAATGCTTTTAGAGTCTGTCTAAGAACAAGGCTTTGCTTCATCCCCTTACATTTGTCACATTGAATAGCGTTACACTAATTGATTAATCCTACTTTTTAAAAGATGAGAACTAGAAGAAACTGATTTTCCTGAAGAACTCCTTGTAAGCACTTCTATGAAGAAGAGCTCTTGTAGGTTCTACCTACATCTTTCCTTAAACATCCATTCTGTCCTAAGACTTGCATTGTATATTGCACTAGAAAACATTTTACATTACACACCTTGCTTTGCTCTGCAATGACTAAAGTAACAGGAAAACTGAAGATTTTCTTTCTCTGTGGGTTCATGCAGGGTTCCTGTTGTCATGCAGACAGGTCTGTTCCAAGGGTCAAGCCAGGAAGTCAGTCTGTACATCAGGGTCAGGATTGGGGCTGTTGAGAGCAACCAGCATCAGACAGCCCAGTGACCACCAAGCAGGACCACAGTGGATGGTCAGGGCTGAGGTCAAACCAGGAAGCCTGACCTCAGCCTGGCTTGACCTTCTCTATAGAAGCTGTAGGTCAGGGCCTGTATCAGCAAAGATACACGGCCAAGCATGGCTGTGGAGAACTCAAACCAGGCACTCCAACAACATAGCTCAGGGCGGGATGAAGATCCAGGCCTGAGTTTATACAGACTCCAGGACCTACAGGCAGGGTCTGTGTCATGGAGACCTCAGGTAGAGCTAATCAGGATCATTAAGGGTTATTAGTGCACTCAGGGACCTAGTAGATTCTCAGCAGCAATGGAAACATCAAAGAACAAGAACAGGATAATGCAAATTATTCATGGAATAATGCCCATAAGCCTCAATTGCCATTTTATGTAATGGTTTAAGTTGGGCAACTTTGTATAGAGGAGGAGCCTCAAAGAAAATATTATGCTGGTTTTGCTTTTTAACATTTCGAGGTTGCTACTTTTTCACTGATATTTACGTTCCTTGTAAATTTAGTATTGCATCCAAAAATGAATTTTAATATAAGAACTTCAGAGTCTTCTTCCTACATCTAACCCTTTTTCTTTCCTAAAGTCTTGAAGTCTTATCACAGTTTCTGTGTTTGAAAAACAGGGAAGTAGTTAAATTCATCTGAGATATAGAAAATTAAGTCAACTTTTCACCGTTGGAAATTCTATCAGCAAAGGAGCTCAGAAAGCGTACACTGTTCTGATCACAAAGATGTTATCACAAACTGCACCAAGAATTTCACCTGCTTTGGATCACTGAACTTTGCCTGGAGTTAACCAGATGATTAAATAGCTCAGTGTAGCTGTAGGACTGGCCATGTGATACGATCTTTCATTTCATTTAGATGAATGCCATTGGTTGAATAAAGTTAAATATTTAGCGTCCTGAGCACAATAGCAAAAAAAATAAAAAATGGTTGGTATGTGTTTAAAAACATAATGATGCATTTCCCAAGCATCAAATTCATATTACATTAGCTATAAAGCGCGGGTTTCCTTGTTGCTATATACTTTTACACACATAAATAGTTTCAGGCACACTGATAGTCTCACAGGGAGGTAGTGATGCTATTTTAATCTTTTAAATTACTGGTGTTATTCACAAGTATCAAGCTATATCAAAAGGAATGAAACTAAGAACCAACAGAGCATTTTCCCGCTTTCTTTACCAATAGGTGAGGGAGCGGCGGGAGGCGAGGAGGCCTCTAGCCTGAGCTGACCTGGCAGCACGCTCTCTTTTACACTTTCCTCACACACCCATTCCTCCTTACGTTCGGGGAGACAGCACCCCTTTCTGTGCTCCAGCTGCTATTGTAGTTACTTAGTTCCTAAATGTTTATGACAGCTTGGGAACAGCATTTCTGAAGGAGCTGGGACCCTGCCATCCCAGGTCAAGGAGCTGCCCATGTGGCTGCCAGACCCCCCAGCTCTGCGGTGGTGGGTTTCATTTCGGATGTACTCGTTTCTAGCTCTTTTTCACATGTCGGAGTAACAGTGAGACAATGGCAGATCGATACACTCCTGAAGTCCCGCCTTGCCATTATTTCTTGTATGCGAAGGAATTCCCTTCTCATTTTCTACATTTAGGGGCAAAATTAAACTCACAAAGCGTGGCATTGATAAGCCTGGGAAGTGAAATTTCATACTTTCAGGCTAAGTGTAAACATTGGCTTATTTTTCACCTTAGCTGCTTTGGCCAAAACCACTTCCTTTTCTTTCTATTTTCCCTTTCCACACGCAAAATCCCTCAGCACCATTCCTGTTTAAGGAGAAGTACAGTGGTGTCTGTCATCCCTGCTACAGGCCGTACCTCTGATGTGGAAACATGCCTCAGATCAGCATCTTGCTACAAAGAGGACTACAAAAAAAAAAAAAAAAAAAAACCCAATTTTTTTTGGGGGGGAAACCCAATTGGATTTGTCTGAATCAGAAGATAAAGGTTAGCCTCTTAAGCTAGCAACTCCCCATATTTTGATTAATATTATAGTTTATTCGGTTCTCAAAGAGCTGTATTAAAGGAATAGCAATTACTAAAAAATTCAATGGCAGGAAAACCTAAGGTTTTATCTCTTTTTCTATAATATTATGATTAAACCTAAGGTTTAATCTCTTTTTCTATAATATAATATTTCTATAATATTATCTATCTCTAAAATCTGTTGTTTAAACGCCAGCTTTGGATATGTAATTAACAATTACATGATAGCAAATAAACCAATACAGCATAAAAATATTTTTCCTCTAAGGAAGAAGGATTTTAACCTGTAGAAGAGGCTCAGGAAATGGAAAATTGCCTCTTTGCAGTAGTTAACAGAATTGAGAAGATTCCATTTGATCAGCAAGAAAACAGGGGATGCCAGAGTAAGAAAGGCAGTGAACGCAAAGAAGTATTTCTCTGCTAAATTTATAATTTGCATGTGGAAACCGGGGCTGCAAGTGTCCGTGGAAATTAGTAGTGTTGTGGGAATTGTAAAACGCTGTAATTTTATGACCAGTTCTACAAGCTCAGGCAACGATACACAGTAACTCTATCTACTGCCCTGGGATACACGCTGGGGGTCAGGAGGGCACTCCTTTTAATGCCCCCGTATTACCTACATCTCAGAAGAAGAATTTTGTTTGTGTTTTTTCTGAGTAGAATTCACATTCCTAGAAACTTCAGAAGTTTGATGATTCTGGACAAAGAGTTCAGTTTTGTATTTCATATAAAACATTTCTGTAGAAATTCCATCGTGCCTCAAAACGCAAGCCGCAGGTAAGAATGGGGTACAGATGCTGCCTTGATGATCCGCATGCAAGCAAAAACCCTCTGCACAAGTGACAGAGGCTGTGCTGTTTGTGATACTGGGCTGTGCTGTGCTCACTGCCGGCTTACAGGGGGGAAAATGGAAGGTGAAGGGAGGTGCTCAAGGCTACACAACAAGTGTCAGGGTAAGAGTTAGAGAAGCGCAATAATATATTACCATAGTTAAGTAAAGGTCTAACAAAATTATCAACATACAGCACAGGTAGGCAAAATACTTCAAAAATTTTATTATTAAAAGACTGTTGGCTTTTTATAGAATTGATATTTCAGGAAGGTAGACTTCCTAAACTAGTATGGAATTAAATTTAGTGGGGTTTTGCAAGTGGTTTCCGGGTTTGAGAATAAGGGATAAATAATAGCAGAGAAAGTTGCATTAAAATAATACATTCAAATTTAAAAATTAACATTTTCTCAGTGTATAGTTAGAATGAACAGAGAGTTATATATATATAAAGTATATACTAATTATATAAATAATCACCTTTACAGACAAAGCTTCCCACATTTTAATTAAAGCACAAGTTTCAGCTTTTGATTGTGAAAGTTTCTGAAGGTTTTAAACAAAAGCAAGGAACATGTAGTCACAAAGCAATCTCAAACAGCAATTTTTCATCTGCAAAAATCATTTTGCAGAAACTAAAAAATAACAGTCTTCAGAGTGAACACCTACTCTTTTGGCATTTGATTTCAACGTGTCTCAAAGGTCAGAGAAGATCATACATAAATAGTTGTTGATTTCCATCGCATATAATCTTTCATTTTAGAAATGAGCCCAGAGGCTACCTTAAGATGTCTTAGAAGCCAAGAGAGCAAAAGGACTGTTTTTTTATTTAGTTTCAAACCAGAACAAAAAAAACCACTGTAGACTCAGACTTGTAACGAATTAGAAATGCAGTAGGAAGCCTAACATTTTTCATTGATAATACTAGCTTTGATTTTTAAAATGATTCATTTATTATCATGTTGTATCATCATTGATTGTTACTTCCTGAAGGTATATTTTCTAGTGTGCTGTATCACGATTTGTTATTTTAACATCAGGCTTCTAAAATTACATTTCAAATTAGGTATATATTTCCCATTTGGATGTTATGAGCACAATAGTACAGGACAGATTTTTTGTAGATGAGTTTAATTTTGGGCAACTTATACTTCAGAGAAGTCAAAGAAGGTGAACATCCATCTAGAATGGATTTCCTTCTCAGTCTACAAGGTGTTTGTCTCAAGTATTACCTTATTTTCAGGTATTTATCACAGACAGCTTTCTTCAGGAGTTTAAATGTTGTCTCCAAGTTGGACTGCCCATTATGAATCATTGCTTTAGAAAAAAATAATCCAATGGGAAGCTAATTTTGCTGACGTGTTATTCATGCCTTCACAGCTCTCCATTTTTCACCCTGTTGCTCAGTAGGTTGGGCTGGGCGGATGCTGCAGATGACACATAGCTCTTTCACTGAGCTTGCAGTTTTATGTAATGTGCCTATCTCATTGCCTCCAGCATTTATTTCTTTCATAACCTACAATATTCACATATTCGCTATAATACAGAGAAGATGACATGTATTTAGAGAAGATATAATGAGCTAATAAATCATTATTTTACCTTCTGCTCAGTCACCTCAAGGAACCAGTCAGTGTACAAGAACAGTTTGTGTTCATGTGCACGCGTCTGTATATGTGCACATGCACTGTTGTATATGCAGAGAGATCGCGTATATAGTTTCATGGTTTTTTACAAGATAAATAAATTGTTTTTACTAAAGTTATAAGTCAACCAAATATATATGTTATAAAAGCAAGGAAAATCCCTAATTGTGCAAGGAGTTTGTTTCTGCATAACTGTTGTGGGCTTTATTTACTGTCATTGACTTTAATATGACCACTCCCAAGCTTAAAATTAAGTATGTGCTGAATGTTTAAATTTTCAGAGGAACTAGAGTATAAAAATCTTCTTAAATGGAAAGCTGGTTCCAAGGATTTTTTTCTTTTCTTTTGGAAGAACTTTCCTAACATGTATTTACTCTGCCCAATGTTATTTCTGGTACCTACAACAGTTTCTTCACATGTGTAGTCTATTGCCATGTGTGGGTGTGTTTGAAATAGAAGATGCATCTACTGTCTAAAGATATTCAAAAGTTGTAACTCCCAGAAGGAAATAATTTTGTACATTAAGGAAGAAGGGCCCAGTATGGTCACCTAGCCTGAATATGTATGTAATGTACACAGGTTCATGTTGGCTAACATAAGTATCATAAAGTCCTTTTTTGTGTAGTAACAGCACATAATAAACTAGAGAAAGAACAGGTTGCAGACAGCTTCTGCAGAGCATGTGATGTGCTGCATGTTCACACCCTAGCATGCCCTGGGGTAGCTTGTTTGTACGTCTGTACCTATAGGCAGTACAATCCTTGTTTCACCTTTTGGTCAAACTTCATTTAATAGCTGCAAGCAGCCAGGATAGTAGAAATAGAAAAAAATAGTATTAAACTGGCTAAATTTAGTCTGCATACCATACAAAGCCTTCATGACTAAGGTATATCAAAGCAAATATCAGGTATATTAAACAAGCAGGGAAATTTTTCATATATAACCAAACAAGAAAATGGTAAACACCACTGAGAATTGAAAATTTGAAAATGCAGATTCTGATCTATTTGCATAATGTAAGGTTTTGAGATTAAAAATAAAACCCAACAGACCCAAGAGGCTTAATGAGATTTGCAATAAAAGACAGATGTCTGCAAATGTAGTGGTAGCTTCCTCTTGAAAGTGTATAATACTTCAAGTACTACAGTAAAAAAGCAGTGCTGTGGAGCAAAATAGGAAAGACTGGCAGTTGAGGATATTACTAATTCTACTTTACTCAAACTTTTGGGGGCATGATTTGGTTAACGTGAATAGAAAAGACATGAGAATCTGAAAATATAAGTTTGAAAAATGCTTAAGAATGCTAATAGCCCCTCTTCTATATGGCAGCGGCGCAGTTCTCACCATCTAACTTAAGGTATTTAACTAAGGTGGTTAAGTTACAAAACTGGCTCCCTCTGACTTCAGGGGATATCTTAAATTAAATTAAAAGCTTGATGCTGTCATAAAGGACTTCTCTCTTCCCTACACCCTTCTCCTGTAACCCTCTCTGCTCTTGGCTGCATGATCCCACTCCTTACCCTGAGCCACCTCTGGAGCTCATCTGACTGCAGGTTGTTCAACCTGATAAAACAATAAAAAAAATTTTCCTTGCCCACCTTGTGAAGGTGTACACTTTTGCCAGGTTAGTGAGTTTAGTTGTCTGACCTTGAGATTAGTCAGATAAACTCCAGAGGCAACAGAAGAAAGATGCGGGAGAAAAAAGCAGCCCTCCCTCCGTGAACTGTTAATTTGGCTCAGCCACTTGCCACCCTCTGCACTCCCTGTTTAACCTGTAGAAAGAAGTAAGTAGCTCTTGAAGGAGTTTAGAGAAAGGTCTTATTCGTCTATCAACTATATTAAAAAAGGAGATTACTTTCCCTATTTATCTTCTTAAACTAAAAGTTTAACTTTATGTGGTATAAATACGCCACCTTCTTCTTTACTCCAAATCCAACCTCCAGAACAAGCAGGAAAAATATTCTATGGCCTTCCATGACTTTTTTCCATTGTTAATCTTTTCTATTTTGCATCTCTCTCATCCTTCTGGTGTCATTTTCTCCTCGGTACTCCTTTTGTTTACATTTCTAGGTGTGGGGCATTTTAATTTTTTTTTTTTTTTTTAAGTTAACTCATTCACTAAATACTTTGTTTTCTTTCAATGTGTGACTTTGTGTAATTCTTCCCACTCCAGCATTTGTATTAACAATGTATCTTTTGTTCTCATTATTACTGCTCTTCTAGCTATATAATTGTAATATATAATTATGTTTGCATTCTTCTGCAGTTGCTTTGGCTACATCTGTTTGAATTTTCTGCTGTGAATGCTGTCTGCTATTTGGCAACATCGTTGTCTCTACGATTGCTTACTTTCTGTATAACATTTAATTTGGGGTATTTTTCCAATTGTGTATTTTTTCTATTTCAGTCTTTTTTTTTTTTTTTTTTTTTTTTTTTTTTTTTTTTTTCCCAGAAGAAAAAGCAGCAGGAGGTTTTAACACAGCAAGACATCACCAGCAAATAGGAAAAAAGCCTCAGGAAAGGTAAGAGATGGCACTTTTTATCAAGCCAAACTTGTTCACTCATTTAACGCCTGCCAAATAGGATGAGTCAGAGATTTTACTTTTTCCTGTTGTTAGGTATCTAGCCAAATATTTGGTTCAGAAGATGCTTCCATCAACGTAGGGATTTGAATTTCTGTTCTGAATCAGTTCTGTAGCATCTTACATCTGTAACTCCATAAACAGGAAACCCCCTCAAATGAGCAGAGGTGTGTCCTCATGCCATAGATCGTGTAGCACAGGCGCCTCAATTCAGATGTGGGAACAGCAGCCTGGAGGCTGGAGGGTTTCAGGTTGGGCTGTGTCTGTCTTCAGTGAGACAAGGGAAGGAAAGGGATGCTGCAGGGCTGCTCAGCCAGTGTATGGAGGCCCGGCTGGATGAGAACGTGTTTGGAAGCAGTTGTGTAAATCTCATTTTCAGTGCACAAAACTTAATAGGTCCGAAGATTACGTTCAGATTTTTATATTCCCGTGTTACCTATCAGATAAGCATTCTTTCTTATTTTACGGAAAGAAAATGCAGTAGATTAAGTAACCTCTTTAGGATTTTTAAAACTATAGTAGGTGGAAATAGAATAAAAACTTTCTGATTCTGTGGCAGCTCTTTTCCCAATTAGATTGTCTTTCTCATGTACATGATGCTACCCAGCTGATACTATTGGTATACTTGTTCTTTGTATCAACGTGTTCTCTATGTATATTTCTCCTGAGAGTTGCAATAAATTTAGTGATTTTTAAATTGTTTTTCTCCTAAATCCATCTCCTTGTTTCCTCTCTCCCTTGTTGCTTTAGCCACATCTTTTGGTCATTTGGGTCACCCCTGTGAGAGATTTTACAGCACATTTGTGATATTGGTGCTAAAAGGAAGCTCACAATATAAAATATTGGAAGAGGGATAAAAAGATCAGTTTGAGCTATTGTGTCAGTAAGGCATTAATGTAAGTCCCAATAAGCCTATGTCTTGTAAAACTATCCCAAGAATTTTCCTTCTGTCATGACTTGAATTTGCAAATGGGAGCAGATTCACATAGTATTTGAAAACAGAGGCTATGACACAGAGCTGATGAATTCTGCTCTGTATTTCGTATGTCTGTTTCCTTGCTTTTTGTCCTCATAAAAGCATGACATCATGCACAGATTGAATAGTCTTTCTAACTACAAAATGAATCTGCTTCGTGACTGTCTGTGCATCGTCCTTTACCACTGTGTGAGCTACTACCGCAATAATGATTAAAGTTTGCTATCTGTAAACTATGTCTCAACCTATTGCTGAGTAAGACCATAATGTAAGTGCTTGTGGACAAGTTATGAAAGTTTTCATGTCTATTGACCCTGTACGCCCCTGGCATACTAAGGCAGGAATTCCAAAGAGCCTCCTATTTACCAAGGTATTATTCACATAACAAGCCATAAAGAGTTCTCTTCTGGCCCGTGTTTTCTGGGCCAATGTACATGGGTAGTGCTTCCATTGTTAATCATTAACATAGCAGTGATAAAAGAATGGTTTTGAACTATTAGCATTCAAGAGAGTTTTAATTTGCTGACGTGCTCCACTCTGAGCATGGGGCCGGAGATAACCCTGAAAATATCCAAAACCAGCATGCCTTCACAGGATGAGGAGCAGTCCTTTTCACGCACAGAAGATATATTAGAAATCAGGAATAAACTGAGTTTCTGCTTATAAAATTCAGGGATTGATGATTTTCTTTCTTGTACAGTACAATATAGAATCAGATTAGTTTATTATGGTGGAGCTTAGTTGATCTGATAGAGTTTGGTTAATTACATTTCTTTTCCTGTTTTACAGATGACTGAATTTTTCCCTTGGGATATGGTGTGCGGACTGAAGTAAAAGAGTTGGCTTTGGTCCTTCAACCCCTTTCTCAAAGTAAGGCAGATACAAGTAAAATTTACTATATCTCAGTAACAGCTGTGTTACGAGCGTGACTTGGGCACAGCACAACCATGAGTGTAAGTGTAAATGAGGCAACTTTGCTCCTGGCACAGATATTACCTAACACAACCACAGGATCAGACAGAAGAGGTACAGCCATAGCCAGCTTTCTGTCTCATGTTCTTAATACAATGCACAGAGATTTATTTCATTTAGTATGTTGCAATAGCTGTAGCAAACTAATTTAATGGAATAAATAAGAAACAACACAGAGCCACAAGTCTAGTTATTTGCATACTTAGTAGACTTCCTGAACCTGAAAGTCAACAGTGTTTATGGTATCAAAATTCCCTGCCTTCAATCTTCTTCTCCACTGTTAACTGGCAGTTTGCTGTAAGCATCAAAGTATAAACATGTCTTGAGGGTGGATTTTAAGTTGAATGCTAATTAATTGGAGCAGGGTTTTCTAGGTTTAAGGGATAGTGTGGAAGACAGGCTTTGGCATAAATAAATAAACAAGGGGCAAAAGCTGGTGTCTAGCTGGAAATAATGGGATGACAGATGAAAACCACTGCGGAGGACCAACCTGACTGAGGACTGTAAATGTAGGGATGAGGTGAGGGCAAAAATCAAAGACGTTAGCAGAACCTCTGACTGATTTTAGCAGCATTTTTGAAAGATTTAATTTAAAACATAATACATGCATGACTAGTGTATAAATTTGTTTTCATGCATTCTGATTAGTTTTGGTAGTATTCTCATCCCCTTGATTTTCAGCATCAGCAGAGAGATGAAGCTTAAATCTAGCCTGGACTATAACAGATTATGTTTTATTTCCTCCGTAGACAGACTCAGCCTTTAAGAATGTAATTTTACACCTGTTAAAATAACTTTCTTACTTAGGTCTCCAGGGTAGGATCAAAAATATATATGATAAAGCTAAGTTACGTTGTATGCTTTGGATAGTGAAGGCTACATGTGTACAGGAACCAAGCTTTGCCATAGCTGAGAGGCAGGATGACTGTATTAGAGTAAGAACAACACTAATTAATGGTTGCAGTCACAGCCTGCGTTATCTCACCCCACTGCTGTACCCCCTCATCTTTATTGGGGAAGAAGGGGAGAAGAATGGAGATGATAAGCAGTTTTACTGGGGGTAAATGTCAAATAAGAAAACAATTTAAAAAAGGGAAATCTAACATTACTAAATAAAAAAAAAAAGGACAGAAGCTCATTTGTTTGATATTGCAGACCACTCAATTCTGGTGGCTGAACTCTTTCATTGCCCAAATAGGATTGGTGCAAAACCTCAGTAACCACTCTGTAGAAAAGACTATCGAAGAATTTCCATGGAATGTGTTCCATTATCCCATTTGCATCGCACAATTTTATGAGTCCAGACAGTTAATCATTTTGTTTCCCAGATCTTGTATGACAGACCTTCCTAGCACTTCCTACCTTATGAGAATATCACTGCCTGGAATATCAAGGAACAAGAAGAACAAAGCAATGACAACAGAAATATTCTTTAACTTAGTACAAATAATACTTTTGAAATTATTTAATTATTCTGGATTTGTGAGAGATTATTTCAGAACATGATGAAATGATCTAAAAAACTTGAAGCTTGTCTCTTCTGAAAGCAACTTTGCATTTTGAATGAGAGACAGTTAACAGCCTCTGTTCTGAAACTGCGCTTTCAGAAGCTCAAAAAATATTTTTTTTTTCAGGAGTTCCTTGTTCCTTGTATATGTTCCTTATATAGAAGTGTAAAATCTTGCAAATTTGGTTTCCCAGTTTTAGAGTGTCTCTTTGGTCCACCGTTTTGATCTCTTGAAAACGTGTCTCAAAGTAATAGGAAAACTTAATCTTTTTGTTAATGAGCTCAGCAGCTTTCCGGATGAATGTGACTGCACATACCAAACATACTTGCACAATGACAGATGGGGTAGCTGTGCTCGCCTTGGGGCAGGGTTGGTGCATCTTAGGTTGTAAGTAAAAACACAGTCTCTTGCAGTGAGTAATTGGTGCTGGGAAGAGCTTTCTTCAACAGTTGTGTTAGCCAGGCTAGCAATGAAGCTGGCTCTTCCCTTTGTGTCAATTTGGGATGAAAATTAAGAGAATCAACTGAAATATCTTTTGTCAGAATTCTAACCAGACTGAAGAAAATGATTGGACCTTTTGAGAGTTTAAAGTTTCAGATTGCCAGGGGAATTATTAAGTATATACTTTAAATACAGCTTTCTTTTTTCAGTGTCATGATCACTAGTTTTTACATGTGAACTAGTGCATATGGGCATAAAATGAGAAGAAATTATATTGGTTCTGTTCTTAGCTTTGCCTCAGGACTCAGTTTAATCATTTGGTCCAGCCTAGCTTCAGCTGGCTCATGACGTCTCTAGACCTGTGTATCTGCTACTGTCTCTATTCAGAGGATGACGGACACCTAGGATTCACCAGCAGGGACACTTTGCTTTGGATGATTGCAGTTGTTCACACCCATACTCTCCACCTTGCTGCTCTTCAGGGGTGCTGCAGCCATTCACGTGGTGGTTGCTGAATTTTTGTATATTTTTGACGTATTTTTCAACATATTTTTCTATATTTTATAGCCTGCCATGTTAAAGCTGTGATATTTATCTTCAGCGTGTTGGACTGTAAATTGCAGTACAGCTACTGCTTCACAAGCTTCACAGCTGCTTTACAAACAACTGTGCTGAATCCCTACAAAGAACACAGAGGAAGGACACATGTCGAGCTGAGCTTCTTGTTAAAGAACTGCAAAGCCACTCTCAGATCGCCTCCTGGACTGCAATTTGTAGCAGGGTATTCTGAAACTGTGGTAGGTCAGGGGCTGATCCACAGGCAGCAGAACGTCTGTGTAGCAGAAATGAGGCACATCCCTAGGAACAGTATTTTCATCAGCATCCAAAGCTCATGTATCCCTCTGACTGTTCAGTTGCCTTCTGGTAATACAGTTAACTTCAGGTATCTCAGCTGTGACATGGGTATAGGAAAGAAACATGCCCGAAGTATTTTGATTAGGAAATAACACCAGTTCTGTATACCCACATTATGAAGTATGTGGATCCCAATAAATTTAATAGCAGGTATAAGGACATAAAGACATTTGAATGGTCAGAGATTACACATGATACTATTTTAACCTCAGTTTAAAAGAGAAAACTAGACAGATAACCCAGATTCTGTGATGGTGCTGAGTTTCGTTCTCTCATTGTCACACTAATGTAGTATTGGAATAACACCAACATTAGTGAAATGTTCAAAGCAAAGAAAATTCCCAAATAAAAATGTTCTCTGCTTTACATAACTGATATTTTTTTCCTAAGCAAATAATGACATTTCACATATGGCCCTAAAAGACAAGATTCTTATTATTTCAGCCATACATGGGGATCTGTACATCCCTGCGCAGTGTAGAACAGAATGTAAAGCCTGCCCTTGAGCCCAAACCCTGCTACCCAAGACTCTTGTTCTCTTTATCTTTAGTGGAAAAAAATAATGATAAAATTTGAGTCGTATTAATATCTATCATTCTGTCATCACAAAACAAACATCATGGGTTTGTGAGTTTCAGAAACCAAAATTTCTGTGTAAATCTGAAGTCCTTTATATTAAATTTCCGAGTTAATATGAAAGAAAGTTAGACCACCAAGTTTACATATGTAAACATAAACAGTGGCAACAATTAAAAGGCCCTTATAATTAACTTTATAATTATATTTTTACATGATTCAAATATATTCAATCTTTTGCATGTTTAATATCTTTTGCATGTTTTTTACTGTGCTGTATAAAGTGTATGAATTAGGTTTTTACAAGACACTAATTGAGATCCCTGTCTCCCCAAGGTGATTATTTGTCCTGGGTCAGGGTGCAGTTCCACAGCAGTTTAAGATGACCAGGGTGATGTCTGGCAGCAGAGTGGTAGCTGCGTCCCTCCCATCCCCAGCCGTACACATGCCCTTTCCCCATCAACCTTTTGCTTGGGGCTTACATTTGCTCTTACCTGACCCTGTCAAAGTCAACTGAGTCAGATTTTCCCACATTTTTATCATTGACTTGGCCAATCTTACTGTAAATATCCAAGTCATCTTTTTATATAACAATAGTTTTCTGGAGAAAGAGAAGTTTCGGTGATTGGTACTGAAGCTGTTTTCAGCCATGCAGCAATCTGCTGAGTGGAGAGGGAACTTTCCGAAGCTGTCCAGATGTTGTAGGAAGGGAGGCTCAGGGACCAGACAGTGGCTCTTTTCCTGTAATACACAAGAAATAGATACGTTTCTTCAGTTTTAAGTGTTGACCTCTGTTAAAGCCAATCCATTCTTACAAGCTTTATAAAAGAATCTTAGTGAAAAATAATTTTTTACTGAAGTACTAAAGAACTGTTCTGAACTACTTTATTTTTATGTAAAAGCAAAGTCAAAAATAAATGATAGAAGGATTCTGGATTTTTTGAACAATAGCTTTGATAGAATTACGCAGAGTTATTTTTTCCAATTTGTATTTTAATGAAAAAAAAAATAAAATGTGTTGGTTTTCTATTTGCATGTCAATTTTACTTTGGAGAAAAAAGCCTTTCTTCTGATGAAAGAGGCACCTTTTTTTGAAAAATACAAACCAAAGATTTTTCTTGCCTGCAGTCATCAAAAATCCCCGATTGCCTAAGAGAGAAGAATGTCAATCCAGGTGTTGCTGCCAAATTCCAGTATGATAATTGCATTTCCTACCTAAATTGTCCCCTCTAATTTCAATTAGACAAGGTATTCTCCACTTTCTGTCTTAAGATACCTGTGTTACTGGTTCCCTCCCTCCAGGCAGCTGACTTACTCTTGAAGGGTGACCATGTTTCAGTGTGGCGTGGGCAGATCCTGTAAACAGTGTGTGCCTTGTAATTGCTTTCTAAAACTTCCTCTGTGTCTGGACTCTAGCAAGGAAAAGCAATGGAAAAGTGAGATCATGCTTTTATGAACAGACAGCAGCATGGGAGCAGAGCTAGCAAGACATCTTTTCACATGATAATATTCAGTATTCAGTAGTATGATAGTATTCAGTATTCCAAATATGACAAGGTAACAGAAATACACTGAAAGGCAACAAAAGCCTAATAAAGAGCAGCTAAACTGCAGGAGACTGACCATCAAAACCTAAAAGTCAATACCAACAAGTTTTGACTAGTGAATTCTCTGGCTAGCTGGGGAGGAGATAATAGATAAAATCCAGACAGCTCAGTCTTCTCTGCCCCTACTCGAGGGCTTGCCTGCTGGTGGGAAACATCAGTTGTGTTACAAAGCTATTGCGATTCACAGTCCTTGGACAGAATGAAGATCATAGAATATACTACGTAAAATTGAAGGAGTTTTGGCACAGATCTCTTTGATCCACTCTGTCTCATGATCAGTGTTTGCTCTCATATGAGGGTCAAATCTGAGTTCAGCTTTGCCTGTGGATTTTTGTGGAGCTATTCTCTCCTTGATCCAGCAAACTCTGTAGCTTCTTCCCTGTAATATGATGTTCAGAAGGAAAGCTGCAGTCCGAAGTGAAGGAATAGGAAAGAATTCTTTTCAGTGTTCCTGAATTCTAACATTGTGTGTCAAGAATAGCACAGCATTTTCAAGGTGTTTTGTCTCCTTCTCGTTTTCACTTCCCTCATATTCCTGCAGTCACTAGGAAAAAGCTCTTAACGCCTAGGTATGTTAGATCTGAGCATTTCCTGATTAGTACATTCCTGACAAGCTTGTCATGTTGGATGCTGTGTCTGTAATTCCTATGACACTGTCAGCATAACATTAGCCAGTTGTCTTGCACAGCGGACTTGCAGCAGATACCGGTTATTTGTGCACAGAAACAGAATATTATGCTTGCCTTTACTAGCTAAACCAAATCAATGGAGAGTTTTAGGCTAGCTCACATTGCTGCCGCCCAATGAGTCCTGCTTTTATGAACAAAAAAGATTTTGTTATCCTAAGCAGGAATCTTTCAGTAGTAGAAAGTTTTATTTCAATTGTTGGTTTCTAATAAAGATTTTTCATTGCTAGAAGAATTTCTGTGTTCAACTGGAGATGGCTAAAGTAAGGCTCTCCAGTCTTTTCAATATTCTAGGCAAGATGCCAATGTCAGAGCATTTCTCTGAGCTACTATGCCCTTAAGCCATCTGATGACGAACTTCCTCTTGTGTGAATCCGTGTGTGTAGGCAGCATGTCATGCACTGCATTCCAGGCGTTCAGCATATAGGTACAACTGACAACTGAGCCTCGATAGAATTATTTCACAGGGCAGATTTGGCCTTCAGTCCACCAGCTGAAGTGGGGGTCAGAGTGGGGTCAGAGTTTTCAGGGTTTTCTCCCTGCTTGCTGACTAGCTCACTGCTCCTTTCCTGGTGTCTCTTACACACTAGTGTCTCTGCAGTTCCAATATAACTTGCTAGCGCAGTGAGAGTTTGTTCATACAAAATATTAGCAGACCTGAAGCTGCTAAAGATGTTACTTGCACTCCCAACGCCCATCCTACTTCTTTGCCATTCCCCAACCACAATTCCACAATATATACTCACAAATCTGCCTTTCTGGCAACAGACTTCCTGTGACACTGTGTGCATCCTTTTCTGAGTAATCCCAGTGACTTCAGGCTTACTAAACACGTCCTAATGAAAGAAAACAAAATCTGTTTTTCAGATGGAGAAGACTGAGCCACATATGTTTACTGCTCTACCCAAGATTCCACATAAGAATTAATTATTTTTATTGTTTTCCACAAGTAATGAATTTTCAGCTTTGAATTTTCTGACACTAAGTTTAAAATACAAAACAAACAAAAAAAAAAACCCAAAACCAATATTCCTGTTATACTGTCAGAAGCAAAATTTGGAGGACAGTATTTTTAGGGTGTGATGAAATATTAGTTAAGAGATTAACCAAGAAAAAAGGCAAAAGGTAAGATATGCTGAGACAGAATAGGGTTTCCAGCTTTGGTGAAGAGTGGATGAACATACAGATTGGGCTACGGGGAAATTTGAAAAGCAATCTATATTACAGTGAGTTATACTGGATAATACTCTGAGAAGAAATAGTTTCTTTCTTTTTACATCACAGACAATACAGAAGAATCTCAGAAGAACATCAGAACCAAATAAATGAGTGTAATTCCAATTAACATAACAGAAGGCCTATCTATGTGTACACACAGCTGTTCTATCAGGGTTCAGGGTTCTAAACCATCTACAGGAAGGCCACAAGGGTAATTACAAAGTAATTCAGTTCTTTCCCATAACAAAGGACCAAATATCACACTTGATTACACTAATCTTATTATACTCCAAAAGATATATAGATGAGAACTTCAGATTGTGAATCTCTCTGGTCTGCTGTGCTTACCAGTGTTGTCCAGAGAATCTAAAATCACCTGGAAGCTTTTTTCCTGTACAGCTCCATTAAAACCTAGAGATCAGGTGAGATGGGTGACCGTCAGGCTTGGCGAGTGCTGTTATCAATGCAGTGGGCAGCAGTGCCTTCCTATTGAATGGCCTTGTCTCCCATCACTGCACCATCACCTGTGTGGATGCCCAGAGGGCTTATTCCCCTCCATCAGCACAGGAAATAGCTCTGTCCTTAGGCTGGTGAAGGAAAGGGTGAAGGGGTCTTACTATCCTTTGTAAGAAAAGAGGGGAGTAAGACAGGAAAAAACAGTAAAAGTAAGTAGTTATGATGCAGTTCTGGTTTAGGAAGCTCAAAGGCAAACTGAGGGATCCCTGTACCTCTTACCTGGTATATATGCGGATTATCTTGTTTGTTTCCTTTCCTGGTCAGATAAGGGGAATTTGTATTTATCCCTTCTGTAATTTCACAGAATCACAGAATCTTCATGGTTGGAATGGACCTTTGAGATCATCGAGTCCAACCACAAAAAACAACAAACAAACAAACAAACAACAACAAAAAAAACCCACCACACTCCACACCCACCCACAAACAGACACAACCCAACACTCTCGGGCACTAGAGCATGCCCTGAAGTGCCACGTCTACACGTTCCTTAAATCCCTCCAGGGATGGCGACTCCACCACCTCCCTGGGCAGGCTGTTCCAGTGCCTGACCACCCTCTCAGGAAAGTCATTCTTCCTAATATCTAATCTAAACCTCCCCTGCCCCAACTTCAGACCATTTCCTCTGCTCCTGTCATTATTCCCTTGGGAGAAGAGGCCAACACCCACCTCTCTACATCCTCTTTTCAGGGAGTTGTAGAGGGCAATGAGGTCTCCCCTCAGCCTCCTCTGCTCCAAACGAAACATGCCCAGTTCCCTCAGCCTCTCCTCATATGACTTGTTCCCCAGACCCCTCCCCAGCTTGGTGGCTCTCCTCTGGACACGCTCCAGCAGCTCCATGTCCTTCCTGTAGTGAGGGGCCCAGAACTGAACACAGCACTCGAGGTGAGGCCTCACCAGTGCCCAGTCCAGAGGCACCATCACTGCCCTGCTCCTGCTGGCCCAGCTATTCCTGATACAGGCCAGGATGCCGTTGGCCTTCTTGGCCACCTGGGCACACTGCTGGCTCATGTTCAGCCGGCTGTCCACCAACACCCCCAGGTCCTTTCTGCTGGGCAGCTTTCCAGCCACTCTTCCCCCAGCCTGTAGCGTTGCCTGGGGTTGTTGTGACCGAAATGCAGGACCCGGCACTTGGCCTTATTAAACCTCATCCCATTGGCCTTGGCCCATTGATCCAACCTGTCCAGGTCCCTCTGTAGAGCCTTCCGACCCTCAAGCAGATCAACACTCCCACCTAGCTTGGTGTCATCTGCAAACTTACTGAGGGCGCACTCAATCCCCTTATCCAGATCATCAATAAAGATATTAAACAAGACTGGCCCCAAAACTGAGCCCTGAGGGACACCACTGGTGACCGGCCGCCAACTGGATTTCACCCCATTGATCACAACTCCCTGGGCACGGCCATCCAGCCAGTTTTTTACCCAGTGAAGAGTACACTTGTCTATGCCATGATTCGCCAGCTTCTCCAGGAGAACGCTGTGGGAGATGGTGTCAAAGGCCTTACCAAAGACCAGCTAGACAACATCCACAGCCTTCCCCGCATCCAGAAGGCGGGTCACATGGTCATAGAAAGAGATCACGTTGGTTAAGCAGGACCTCCCTTTCATAAACCCATGCTGGCTGGCCCTGATCCCTCGGCTGCCCTGCACTTGCCGTGAGAGCTCACTCAAGATGATCCTCTCCATGATCTTTCCCGGTACCGAGGTCAGGCTGACAGGCTTGTAGTTCCCTGGATCCTCCTTCCAGCCCTTCTTGTAGATGGGTGTCCCATTGGCCACCCTCCAGTCATCTGGTACCTCTCCTGTTGACCAGGATTGTTGACAGATAATGGAGAGAGGCTTGGTGAGCTCTCCCGCCAGCTCCCTGAGTACCCTTGGGTGAATTCCATCAGGCCCCATGGACTTATGCGTGTCCAGCTGCATAAGTAAATCATTAACTACTTCCTCCTGGACTATGGGGGGGTTGTTCTGCTCTCCATCCTTGTCTTCCAGCCCAGGAGGCTGAACACCCTGGGGGTAGCTGGTCTGACTATTGAAGACGGAGGCAAAGAAGGCATTAAGTATCTCAGCCTTCTCCTCGTCCTTGGTCGCAATGTTTCCCCCCTCATCCAGGAAGGGATGGAGATTCTCCCTGATTCTCTTTTTGTTGACGTATTTATAAAAACTTTTTTTGTTGTCCCTTATATTAATGGCCAGGTTGAGTTCCAGCTGGGCTTTTGCCTTCCTAATTTTTTCTCTGTATAACCTAACAAGATCTCTGTACTCCTCCTGAGTTGCCTGTCCCTTCTTCCAAAGGTGGTAAACCCTCCTTTTTTCCCTAAGTCCCATCAAAAGCTCTTTGTTCAACCAGGCCAGCCATTTTCCCCGCCCTTTAATTTTGCGCCTCATGGGGACAGCCTGCTCCTGGGCCTTTAGGATTTCCTTCTTGAAGAGCATCCAGCCTTCCTGGACCCCTTTGGCCCGCAGGATTATCTCCCAAGGGACCCTCCCAACCAGGGTTCTGAACAGGCTAAAGTGCGCCCTCCAGAAGGCCAAGGTGGAGGTTTTGCTAACCCCCTTCCTTACCTCACTATGAATTGAAAACGACCATTTCATGATCACTAAGACCAAGACGGCCTCCGACCTCCACATCTCCCACTAGTCCTTCTTTGTTTGTGAAAAGTAGGTCTAGCGAGGCGCCTCCCCTAGTAGGGTCTCCTACCGGTTGTGTAAGGAAGTTATCTTCCATACACTCAAGGAACCTCCTAGCCTTGCCTGCTCTCTGCTGTGTTATATTTCCAGCAGATATCCGGTAGGTTGAAGTCCCCAACCAGAACAAGGGCTGGCAATTGCAAGATTCAGCCAGCCTCTTATAGAATACTTCATCAACCTGCTCATCCTGGTTGGGTGGTCTATAGCAGACTCCCAGCACAAAATCCCCCTTGTTAGCCTTCCCCTTCATCCTTACCCACAAACACCCAACTTCATCACTGGAATCTAGCTCTATACAGTCAAAACACCCCCAAATGTACAGAGCCACACCCCCGCCTCTCCTTCCTTGCCTGTTCCTTCTGAGGAGCTTATAGCCATCCATGGCAGCATTCCAGTCATGACCATCATCCCACCACATTTCTGTGATGGTGACTACGTCATAGCTGTCCTGCTGCACCATGGCTTCCAGCTCATCCTGTTTGTTGCCCATGTTACGTGCATTAGCATAGATGCAATTGAGCTGGGCTCCCGATTTCACCCCCATCCTTGACATTACATCCTAATGATTACATTGACCCTACACTATTAAAACAACTATAAAACTACTATTAACTATACTGTTAAACTTATTGATTTCTATAACCCTCTCATATAATGGGACTAGCTTACTTCCACGCAAATTCTATGCTATGGCTGGTTTCTACATCCACTTCTTTTTCTAACATCGTGCTTTGCAAGGCAAGTACAGTGTGCATTTGAGCATACATTACTTGATTTATGCTTTTATAACACAGGAAAACAAACATGGCAACCATAACATAATTATCAACAGAACTACCAGGCTGATAACATCAAAATCAATGATACTTTTGTGAACAGAAAAGATTCATTGCTCCATCGTTTCTGATGGTTGTTCATGATGCTCAGCTTCTAGATACGGTCGAACATATCGTGCTGGGATCCACTTGGGACCATTTCCTGTGGAAACACAAGCGTATCCCTGCCCCCAAGTTATCAATGGCACAGGGCCTTCCTATTGTCCAGTGGCCATATCACGAATATGGACCATTGACCGTGTTTTGAACATTGGGGAAGCTCCGAAGTGTTGACTTACTCGTGTCATATCACTGTTGTCTCTGTTTAGAAAATTTGAAACAAAAGTAGCTTTCCAAAGTCGTTCCTGTGGTGGATCTCCCAGACTCCCGCTTTTTTGTTTAATTAGCAATTGCTTTAGCATTTGATGGGCACACTCAAGAATCACCTGCCCTGTGGGGGAGTGTGGAATTCCAGTGATGTGGCGAATGCCCCATTCCTGTAAAAAAAGTTGTGTGTTTTTAGATACATACGCAGGGCCACCGTCTGTCTTGATGGTTTCTGGTATACCCATAGCAGCCATGGCTGCTAGCCAGTGTCATCGGACATCTTGACTCTTTTCTCCTGTATGTGCAGTGGCAAAGATATAATTAGAAAAAGTATCAACAGTGACATGTACATACTTTAGGCGGCCAAATTCTCCAAAATGTGTAACATCTGTTTGCCAAATTTGCAGTGGTGAGGTGCCACGTGGGTTAATTCCCAATTGTGGCAACGGAGCTATAGATTGGCATTCAGGGCATGTCAAGATAATATTACGTGCTTGGTCAGTGGGTAGCTGAAATTGCTTTTGCAGCGCCTTCCTGTTTTGGTGAAAAAACTATGTGGGAGCTGTGCTTGTTGAAATAACTGCAGTGTGGCGAGGGCGACTGTGGCTTTATCAGCAGCACGGTTGCCCTCGGCTAGGGGTCCTGGCAGAGAGGTGTGTGACCATATATGCGTGATATAATAGGGTAGTTTATGATAGGAAACATCATGCCGTAATTTTTTAAGTTGTGCAAATAACGCTGGGTTGTTGACTTCCTTTAGGAGAGAGCCTTCTATACACTGGACAATTCCTGTAACATATAAAGAATCAGTTATGATATTGAGGTTTACATCAGAAAAAAGCTGAAAAGCATGCGCAACAGCTGCAAGTTCGACAACTTGGGGCCATCCATCGACACATTTTGTATCTTGGTTCCAGAGATTGTCGGTGGATCGCCAAAGGACCACTGCCCTGTGTGTTTTCCCAGAACCGTCTGTGAATGCTGTGACTGCATTAGAAAGTGGAGTATGAGAAAGTAAGGTCCGATTAGTCAGGGGTAATTCTTCTAAGGAATTTAACAGAGAATGTTTAGGTAAATGGATCAAAATTTGACCAGTGTAGTCTGCAAGTGCAGTCTGCACACTCAGAGATTCTGCTAACATCCAGTGCAAGTCTTTTTTGTTGGTGGGAATATAAATGAATTCTGGATCACTAGCTTTTAGAGTCTGAAGTCGGTGACGACCTTTCTGAATCAAGTTGGCAAACATTTCTAATCATGAAGTTACAGTCTTTGTGAATGCATGAGGCAAAAAGAGCCAATCTAATATCACAAGTGGGTCTTTTTTTGTTGAATCCCATTGGCTTAGAAGGGCATATGGCTGAAAGGTGTTTTGAATGATGACTAAGTACACTGGAAGCATTAAACAAAGACAGTGATTTTGATGCATCTGTAAAGCCTCCATTACTTGCTGTAGACATTGCAGTCCAGTAGGTGTCAGCTGCCTTTTAGAGTTTAGGTCAGGGTCACCCTTTAATAATTGAAACAGGGGGTATAGATCTTGTAGATCTAGGTAGTGATACCTAGAAAAGGTCTGAGCCAGTTGATGGCTCCTAACAATTTTTGCAGATCATTCAGAGTCTTTATTTGTAACGCCAGCTTCAGTGCTTGTGGCTGGATGGTGTGAGTTGTAATTTTCCATCTTAGATATTTCCAGGGTGGTTCACATTGGACCTTTTCCTCGGCTGTCTGCAAGCCTGCTCCTTGAACAGCAAGGCGGACTTGGCAGATGACTGTCTGCAGGTCTTTGTCATTTTCAGCAGCTAAAAGTGTGTCATCCATGTAATGATAAATTATAACATGAGGGTTTGCATTTCGGACAGGTTGCAAAGCATTTGCTACAGTTAGCTGGCAGATAGTCGGGCTATTTAGCATACCTTGTGGCAACACAGTCCAATGACACCGTCGTGTGGGCTGTTGCTGATTGATAGATGGTACAGAGAACACAAACCAGGGTGCATCCCTTGGGTGTAGAGGAATAGCAAAAAACCAGTCCTTGAGATCAATTATAGCTATTGGCCAATTTTGAGGCAGCATAGAAGGTGAAGGAAGACCAGGCTGTAGCGCACCCATGGGCTCAATGACTGCATTTGTAGCTCGAAGGTCTTGTAACAATCGCCACTTGCCGCTTTTCTTTGGTATTACAAACACGGAAGTGTTCCACGGGCTGGTGGTGGGTACAATGTGGCCAGCAGCCAGTTGTTCTTGTACTAAGTCATGCAAATGCAGCAGTTTGTCCTTTTTCAGGGGCCACTGATCTACCCAAACAGGGTTTTCTGATTTCCATGTCAATGAAAGCGCCTGCTGCTTGTCAATAGCCCCTATTAAAAATTTGTTTTCAGGAGGATTCCCCACTGGCTTAACAAGTCTCATCCCCATAACGTACAGGGCACGGGGAGGACATAAGGATCTGTTTGTGCAACCTGACCGCCAGGTCCCTTGAAAGTTAATATCTTTGCACTTTGTTTGGGTCTCTGAGGACCTCCTACCCCCACAGTAGCAGAGGTGGAATCTCTCAGTGGCCATTTGGGAGGCCAGTTGGAAACATTAATGATAGTGACATCTGCTCCTGTGTCCACCAGACCAGAAAAATGCCGATAGTGGACTTGGCAACGTAACAAAGGCTGTTCTTTAGATACTTGTTTAGACCATAAAACTACAGGCTTTCCAGTGCTCCCAAATTCCCCTTTACAATTCCCTTCCCCACGGTTGGTCACAGAGAGGAGACGTACTAATTGTGCAATTCATTGCCCTTTTGGAACAAAACAAGGCGCAGACGGTGTCCAAGCCATAATTTTGATTTCTCCCGTAAAATCAGCATCAATGACTCCAGGCAAAACAGAAAGTCCCATTTGTGTGGTCGAGGAACGCCCTAACAAAAGAGCACTCCTGCTATTTCCAAGAGGTCCCATCACCCCAGTGGGGATGAGAACAACTGCCGTGGTATCTAGAGTTACTGGTTGGGCGGTGGCCAGGTCCATTCCTGCACTTCCAGCTGTGGCGGGTCGGAGTGTGCTGGCCAAGCATTGTTCTGTGGTCTCGGGGCCGTATTTGTTGTTACCACGCACGGTCTCACGCTCCTCCCCACATTTCCCAAACCACCAAGGGGTCGACCATCGGCATGGAATTTGGATCTGCATTTACTTGCCCAGTGCAGTCCTTTTCCACAGCGAGGGCATGGTCGGGTTGGGAGGGATTGGTTTTCTCGACCGCCTCGCTTAACTGTTTTACAATCTTTTTTACGATGCCCAGGCTTTCCGCAATTATAGCAGTCTGCCTTTTGAGCAGCCCCCACAGTGAGCTGTGTTGATAATGCATCAGCTAAGAGACTCATTTTACAAGTTTCCGTGCCGATATCTTGGCACGCTTTTATCATATCAGTGATAGAAGGATTAGCATTCTTAATTGTTTGCAATACTTTATGACAGTCAGCATTAGCATTTTCAAATGCTAATTGTTTCATAAGAATATCACGAGCTGCTCGGTTATCTACTTGTCTCTCTATCGCATTTTGGAGCCGATCAAGGAATTTTCTATAGGGTTCTCCAGGCGCTTGTGTGATAGCAGAAAAGGAGGCTTCTGGAGCGGCTGTATCAGGTACCCGTCTTATCGCGCGCAGTACAATGTCTTTTACTTGCTCAAAACACCGTCTGTCCATTGGGGCTTGCATATCGGGAGCAGCCCGAGGCCCCTCACCGACGAGCTCATTCACACCAATATGATTTAAATTGCCAGTTAAGTTATCCAATGCTTTAGCAGTCGCGAGATCACGGTACTCGGTCATGAATACAGCATATTGCATAGCCGACAAAATCATACGCAACAACAATTTCCAATCATGAGGAGTCATAACATATCCATCCCCAACAGCTGTTAGTAAGTCCATGGTGTATGCTGATTGGAGACCATCATCTTTTACTGATTTCCTCAGCTCTTTAACATGATCCTAACTCAAAGCCTCCCACGCTCCGGGTCGGTTTCCGCGATAAATAACAGGGAACGCCTGCAAAATGTCTGCGTCGCCTTTAGCTAAGGCTTCTTTTCAACATTTGTCCCACACATTACGACAATCACTCGAGGGGGTTAGGTCATTCCCTGCTACCTCTTTCAATTTATCATCACAAAGAAATAGATTAGGTTCTTGGTCTGGGTCGGTTGGCCCGGGATCTCAGGAGTCTCCCGAGACACTCTCTTCTGCAACACAGCTATTGTCCACGGGTGGCAGCGGCGGCGCGGAAGGACGTGTTGGGCTCTCCTCAGAGTTTTTTTGTGTCCCTTTGCGGAGCTCTACTAGGGCTTCAGATATCTGCCGCCAAACTGGTAAATGCTTGGCTGCAACCTTATCTGTCCCTGCAGCAGCGTGCCCAAGGCTTTGTGCCAATTTGGTCCCATGTGTCTTTGTCAAAGGTGCTGGTCTTAGGAAAGTCCGGGACATTTTCTCGTACCCAGTCTAAGGCAGTTACCAGAGACAGGGTAGGCACGGATCGATTCTGAACTTTTAAAATATAGTGTAATATTTCGAGATTCATTTGCTGCTCTTTCGGCAGAGTGTTTCCCATGGTTCCTGATCGCTCACCTCTGTCCTGCAGAAGGTGATGAGCCTGCAGTGAAGTCAGTGAAGTCAGTCCTGGAGGCAATCCCCTGGTTCGATCGGGCTACGCTACTGGTATGGACATCTTTAGTCTCTTGATTCGTGCCCCACGTTGGGCACCATTTGTAGCATATGAAGGCATGGACCCCGCTCGGAGGTGCAACCAGAATCGTTTATTACAACAAATACGCATCTTGTATAGTACTAAGTATCTTCTTTCCCAACCAACACGAGGGACCCCTCAATCAGTAGGGTCCTTAGGCGTTGTTTGTGGGTCCTCCCCTGCCAGTGTTCCTGCTGCTTCTATTCCTTCCTCTGGCCTTGTTTCTTCCACAATACTGCTCACCCGCAGTAAATATTTTCTATTTTCAACAATAAGAAGTCAGGGGTATTGTCTAACATAAGATGATAGTTTCTTGTTTTCCAAAACTGGAGAGATACTTAATGTAGGATTTACTTGTAAAGAGCATTGCCCCCAGCCTGTAAGTGCAAAATCAATTAGTAATTTTTTTCATTTCATTTTAAAATACAGTACTTAGTGTTACTAGGGAAGCTATCAACTGTGCAGAACGAAGGTAACTTATACATGGAACCCACCTCCAAAGTGTTAGAGTAGCAGCTGCACTGATGAATTAAAGAATAAGGCTAGGTATGGCTTGAAGGTTTGCTTGCCTAAGTATGAGTTAGCAAATATAGCTTGGCTGACCACAAACAGGGGCTTACCCCCTTGCAGAGCTACGAGTGGGCAGCAGTTGTGAGGCCAGCACAATGTTATCTTATCTCTGACAAATGGGGGGCTCCAAGAGGGAGGTAGCATACGGTAATGAATTACTGGAAACTAATGAATATGTTAATTAGTCCTTGCATGAATATGTATGTCTGGTGTGCATATATGTTGTTACACTGACTCTGTCTGGCACGCACATTTGGAGGAGCGATCCCCTGTGCGTCCAGCGCTGCAATAAAGGATACCTGCTTAATAGTCATCCCGACTATTGAGTCCTGATTTCATCTTTCACGGCATCAATTCTGGCACCCCAGATGGGACCCTCTCTGCTCGGCTGCAGGACCCGCTGAGAACAGGACTCCCCAGGGTACCCCCGGTATTTTCCCGGAGGGACTCCTCACCTCATATGGATCATGCGGGGGCAGACAAGGACCATCTAATGAATAAGGTATTCTTTTTAAAAAAAAAAAAAAAATAATAAAAATTGTTGTTTGGAACCGGTCATTTGGGGTTCCCATAAGCCGTAGAAGACGTCCTACGCAGGGCACTGTATGCCAGGCTACTAGTGTCTGAGGGCACACTGTGTACGTGAGTGCAGGCACATGTTGTACTGCATACTCTTGCAATACGTACACTTGGTTTGTGTACGCGGGTATGAGCACGTGTTGTGCTTCATACTCTTGTAATTCATACACTTGGTTTTGGTACGTCGGGTACGGTCGCGAGTAAAGCCACGTACTTTTGCATTAATGTGCCTTGTGGTCATAGTAACTTATTGGTATTGGAACTGTTTAAAGGAATTGTGTATTGAAAGCTGGTTTGGATTTGATAAAAGGTGTGTGAATGAATTGAGTTAGCTCTTGTATGTATGATTTGAGTGACCGAGACGCAGCAGAGCTGTGAAGCGAGTGTGGAGTTCTGATCCACGGTTCCGTTATCCCGCGAGGGGTGCGGCCGGAGACGAACGAAGCGAGTACCAGATGCATGTGACTGGTTATATAAATGGGTAATTGTCCCCTCCACCCGGATAATGGGTGTAACCCAACAATAAGTGTTAAATGTTAAAATTGTTCTAAGATATTTTATGTTCATTGCTTTGGATATAATCCAGATTGTACTGATTTTGAGTGCCCTAATTGCCAGCTGTGGATGCAGTGGGAGGAACATTGGGGAGATAGATTTTTATCCTCTAACTGTACTGTGTGGTAGGGCAATTGGGGAGTTAAATTTATAAAGATGGGAGGACAGCAAAGTGGTGGAATTGTGAAAAGGAGCCCCATAGGATGTATTTTAAAACATTGAAAAAATATAGGGGGACCATCAGGTGGGAACGTGAATAAGAAAACTTTGATAAAATATTGTAATCAATGGTGGCCCTTATATAAATTAGATGATGGAGAAAAGTGGCCCTTCAATGGGACTCTAAAATATCATACCATGTTGCAGTTAATGTTATTCTTACGAAGAGAAGGGAAATGGGATGAGGTTATGTACGCGGATATGTTTTTCACTTTGCGAAACCATCCTGAATGGCAAAAGGACTGTGGCTTTAATATACCACCGCAAGACCCTCTAGTTTTGTCCCTAGAGAAAGAACAGAAAGATAAAAGAGAGGGGCAGCAGAAAATGAAGAGGTGCTGCTCGGCATGTAGTATTGGACAAAGGTGTTTGAAAGTAACAGAATCCAGAAAGAGGGAAGAGGAAACAGAGAATCAGCTTGAGGATTTGGGAATGCCTCCCCCTCTACTGCAAGATCCGCTTTCTCCACACCGATCACCATTCACTGAGACAGAGGGTGGCCGTAGCGGTGAGGAAGAAGGGGAAGCAGCAACTGCCTTTACTCCAGTTACTGTAAGAACCAGGAGTAAAACCCAGAGAGCTCCACAACTCCTAGCCCCGTTACAGGAGGTAATGGGATCTAGTGGGCCAGCTAGAGTGAAAATTCCATTTTCCACCACTGATTTAAATGATTGGAAAGAAGTAGCTAGAGGGTATCGAGATGATCCCTCTAAGGTGGCAAAGCGATTTGAATTGATAGTTAGAAATCAAGATCCGGATTGGAGAGATGTAGATTTGGTTTTGGGAGAGATGACTGAGACAGAAAAACAATTGGTATTAAAGACTGCCTGAACCCATGTGCAGGCTCAAATTACAGGGAGAGTCCTGCAAGGGAGTTTGGACGAGCACGTTCCACTGACTGATCCGAACTGAGATCCCAATGATGGACAAGATTATTATTCAATGCTAAGACGATATCGAGATTGGATCAAATTAGGGCTGGAAAATGCCGTTCCAAAAGCTATAAATTGGTCAGCATTATATGCTGTCAAACAAGGACAGAGGGAGACTCCTACGGAGTTTTTGGACAAACTGAGAGAGGCAATGAGAAAATATACCACTTTAGATCCCTCCTCAGATATAGGGGAGCAACAGCTTGTTTCCTTGTTTTTAGGACAATCATCTCCAGATATTAGAAAGAAGCTCCAGAAATTGAAAGAACCAGATATAAGGGATCTGGAGAAATTACTTGAAGAAGCCTGGAGAGTTTTTAGAAATCGAGAAGATGTGGATAGGGGAAAGCTGACAAAAGTGATGGCCACAGCCACTGTGGCAGCATTAGAACAGAGAGGAGTAGTAAATGGTACGGGATTTAGAGGACTTGGAAGAGGGAGGTCTTTTAGGAATAGAGGAGGACTAAGGAATTTGGCAAGAGGTAGGGATGTTAATGTTGAGAATGTATTGGAAAGGAATCAATGTGCATATTGCCGGAAAAAAGGACACTGGAAAAATGAATGCTCTGAGCTTAAAAGTACCCCACCTGCCCTGATAGCTGAAACAGGGACTGATTGACGGGGACCTGGGGCATCTACCCTAGCAGATCCACTGGTTAAGATAAAGCTAGGGGAACAAGAGAAAGAAGTTGAATTTTTAATAGATACAGGTGCCTCTTTCTCTGTTTTAAATCAAGAATTAATACCTGTAAGCAAGGATTTTGTAAATGTGATAGGAGCCACTGGCCAGCAGAGAAAGGCATTCTTTTTGGAACCCCTCAGATTTAAATTGGGGAAACAGATTGGAATACATCGATTTTTATACTTGCCATATTCCCCCAGATCACCGTTAGGGCGAGACTTATTAGAGCAATTAGGGGCAGTGATAGTTTTTAATCAAGGAGTCATGGAATTAAAAGTAAAAGAAGATCAGTTGATTGAAATTTTGAGCCTAGCCCTAATGCACTCTGAAAAGCTCATTGTATCATCACCCGAACTTGAAGAAATCATTAATCAAGTATATCCAGGCGTTTGGGCTACAGGGATTCCAGGAAGGGCGAAAAATGCCACCCCCATAGTAATAGATCTTAAGGAGGGAGCGAGCCCAATACGTCAAAAACAATACCCCTTGAGATTAGAAGATCGCAGGGGAATAGAAGGCCCAATTAATAACTTTTTACAACATGGACTACTAGTGGAATGTGAATCAGAATATAACACCCCCATACTCCCGGTAAAGAAACCAAATGGAACTTATTGGGTAGTAGAGGACCTAAGAGGAATGAACAAAATTGTTAAAGATTTGCACCCGGTAGTTGCCAATCCCTATACCTTACTTACCAAATTGAAAAACAGTCAGGTATGGTTTACAGTACTAGACCTAAAAGATGCATTCTTTTGTCTGCTTTTGGCTAAAGAAAGTCAAAAGTTGTTTGCTTTCGAATGGGAAAGCCCTACCACTGGTAGGAAAACCCAGCTTACTTGGACAGTGTTACCCCAAGGTTTCAAAAACAGTCCAACAATTTTCGGAAGTCAGTTAGCACGAGAGCTTGAGGCATGGAAGCCTCCTTCCAAAAATGGAACCCTTTTACAATATGTGGATGACCTATTAATAGCAACCGAAACAAAACTTGAGTGTATCCAATGGACTGTGAGCTTGTTAAACTTTCTTGGACTAAATGGATATTGAGTCTCTCAACAGAAAGTTCAAATGATACAAGAGCAAGTGACCTACCTGGGATATGAATTATCTGGAGGACAACGGGAGTTGGGAACCGGACGAAAAGAAGCCATCTGTAAAACCCCACTTCCTCAGATGGTAAAAGAACTCAGAACCTTCTTGGGAATGACAGGTTGGTGTTGATTATGGATTTATAACTATGGAATAATAGTGAAACCTTTATATGAACTTCTGAAAAATAATCCCACTCAACTGATATGGTCCAAAGAAGCTCAGAACGCATTTGAAATACTTAAAAAGGAACCCATGAGGGCCCCGGCCTTGGGCTTGCCTGATGTAACCAAACCTTTCTGGCTCTTTTCTCATGAGAAACAAGGAATAGCTCTAGGAGTTTTAGCTCAACGGCTGGAACCATACAAAAGAGCCGTAGCTTACTTCTCTAAACAATTAGATGAAGTAAGTAACGGATGGCCAGGATGCTTACGAGCAGTAGCGGCCGTAATACTAAATATAGAGGAAGCCCAGAAATTTACTTTGGGCCAGAAGATGACAGTATTGGTTTCACATACAGTATCCGCTGTATTAGAACTAAAAGGGAATCACTGGCTTTCCCCATCCAGGTTTTTGAAATACCAGGCCATCCTCATTGAATCCGATGACGTTAAAATTGAAGTGACTAACGTTGTGAACCCAGCTTCTTTCCTTAGTGGAGCAACAACTGAACCACTGGCACATGACTGTTTAGAAACAATAGAGACCGTGTACTCCAGCAGACCAGATCTGAAAGAAGAACCCCTGGACGACTCACAGGTTTCCTGGTTTACGGATGGAAGTAGCTTTGTCCGACAAGGTATCCATAAGGCTAGATATGCAGTGACCACAACAAATAAGGTAATTGAATCCCAACCATTGCCTGCCGGGACGTCAGCTCAAAAGGCCGAGATTATTGCCTTGACTAGGGCTTTGGAATTGGCAAAAGGGAAAAGGATAAATATATGGACAGACTCTATAAATATACCTTTGGAGTTGTTCATGCCCATGGAGCAGTCTGGAAGGAATGAGGATTGCTTACCGCGCAAGGAAAACAAATCAAACACGCAGAAGAGATACTTCGCCTATTGGAGGCAGTACAGTTACCAGCTAGAGTCACCATCATGCATTGTCGAGGACATCTGAGGGGTAACACTGACCAAGAAAGAGGTAACAGATTGGCTGATTATGCGGCTAAACAAGCAGCAGAAAGAATACAGAAAGAACAACGGCTTAGCAACACGGCTGGCTGCAGGCACTCCAGGAAGCTTCTAGAGTGCCTAGACGACAACTTCTTGAGACAAGAAATCACCAGCCCTACTCGAGGAGATGCATTGTTGGACTTGTTGGTCACAAATGCAAGTGAGACCATCAGGGATATCAAAGTTGAAGGCAGTCTGGGCTGCAGTGATCATGCTCTAGTGCAGTTCACTCTCTTAAGAAGTTTGAAGCCCAAGAGGAACACCATCAGGACACTAAATTTTAAGAAAGCGAACTTCCAACTCTTCAAGGAGTTAGTAAATAGGACCCCATGGGAAACTGCCCTTAGGGACAAGGGAGCAGAACAAAGCAGAACAAGGCCTTTGACACGGTTCCTCACAACATCCTACTTGCCAAATTGGAGGGATACGGATTTGATGGGTGGACGGTTCGGTGGATAAGGAATTGGCTGAATGGTCGCACCCAGAGGGTGGTACTCAATGGCTTTAAGTCCAGATGGAGAGCAGTGACTAGTGGTGTCCCTCAAGGGTCCGTCCTGGGACCAGTACTGTTTAACATTTTTATCAAAGACATAGAGGGATTGAGAGCACCATCAGCAAGTTTGCAGATGACACCAAGCTGTGTGGTGTTATCGATACACCAGAGGGACGGGATGTCATTCAGAGGGACCTGGACAGGCTGGAGAGGTGGGCCCAGATGAACCTCATGAGGTTCAACAAAAGCAAGTGCAGGATTCTGCACCTGGGAAGAAACAATCCTCAGTATAAATACAGACTGGGGGATGAGGTGTTAGAAAGCAGCCCTGAGGAAAGGGACTTGGGGGTGCTGATTGACGAGAAGCTGGACATGAGCAGGCAATGTGCTCTCGCAGCCCAGAAGGCCAATCACATCCTGGGCTGCATCAAAAGAAGCGTTGCCAGCAGATCCAGAGAGGGGATTCTGCCACTTTACTCTGCTCTGGTGAGACCTCACCTGCAGTACTGTGTGCAGGTCTGGAGCCCTCAATATAGAAAGGACATGGACCTGATGGAGCGGGTCCAGAGGAGGGCCACCAAAATGATCAGGGGGCTGGAGCACCTCTGCTATGAGGACAGACTGAGGGAGCTGGGGTTGTTTAGCTTGGAGAAAAGGAGGCTCCGGGGAGACCTCATAGCGGCCTTCCAGTACCTGAGGGAGGGCTACAGGAAGGCTGGGGAGGGTCTGTTTACAAAGGCCTGCAGCGACAGGACGAGGGGCAATGGTTTTAAGTTGGAGAAGGGGAGATTTAGATTGGATATTAGGAAAAAATTCTTTACCATGAGGGTGGTGGAACACTGGAACAGGTTGCCCAGGGAGGTGGTTGAGGCCCCTTCCCTTGAGATATTCAAGGTGAAGCTCGACGAGGCCCTGGGCAACCTGGTCTAGTTGGGGGTGTCCCTGCTGACTGCGGGGGGGTCGGACTAGATGACCTTTGGAGGTCCCTTCCGGCCTGGACCAATCTATGAATCTATGAACAAATTCTAGCCTTAATTCCAGACAATAGAGATGAAGACCTGGATGACCAGGAGGGCATTAAATATTCTAGATTAGATGAGGAGTTCATACAAGAATTAGGAGGACAAGTTCCTTCCAAGGGATGGGCTCATTTAAGTGATGGTAGAATTATCATACCTGCCAAACTAGTGTGGGGACTTGTTAAAGAAGAACATGATAAGACACATTGGGGAGCAGATTCGTTATATAAATTTTTGAGCCAAAAATGGATAGGGAAGAATACCACTGTTTGACAAGTGACTCAACAGTGTGAAATATGTTTGAGAAACAACCCCAACACAGGTAATCGAGTACAGTTAGGAACTATTGGGAAAGGAAACATACCAGGAGACCATTGGCAAATTGATTTTTCCGAACTCCCAAGAAAAGGGGGTCACAAGTACTTATTAGGGCTTACAGACACCTTTTCTGGATGGCCAGAGGCTTTTCCCTGTAGAACAAACCAGGCGAGAGAAGTGACTAAAGTGTTATTGAACGAGATAATACCTCGATTCGGGGTACCTACAGTCATTTCATCAGATAGAGGTACTCACTTCTGTGCACAAGTAGTGCAACAAGTTAGTAAACTATTGGGAATTGATTGGTAGTTACACACCCCATATAGGCGGCAGGCCAGTGGGCAAGTAGAAAAAATGAATCACATGATAAAACAGCAGTTAGCCAAAATATGTCAAGAAGCGAATTTGTATTGGTATCAAGCATTACCCATAGCTCTGCTTAGACTACGTGTAAAGCCAAGAGCTAAAGAGAACCTAAGCCCTTTTGAAATATTATATGGGAGACCATACCAGACAAAATATAAAGGAGAAGATTTAAACCAGTTGGGTAATTCCTATTTACAAAAATATGTTATTTCTTTGGGAAAACAATTAGAGAAAAACAATAAGAATGTCCTAGGAAGCAGAGTTAAGGGATTGGACCACCCTATCCATCCCTTTAGTCCTGGAAGTTGGGTTTATATCAAGAATTTTTCAGGCAATCCACTGGAAGAGAAGTGGAACGGACCATTCCAAGTGCTACTGACCACCTTCACTGCAATCAAAGTGAAGGAACAGCCAGCCTGGATTCACTACTCTCGAGTGAAAAAAGCTCCAGACAATCAGTGGACTTTTGAACCTTTAGGACCTTTAAAACTAAGATTACAAAAACGGCTCTGAGGCATAAGGAAGATCCCCCACTTGAGCAGAAATGGACCTCCGAATGTACTGGACCAGCAAAACTGCGATTCCAGAAATCATTATTGTGATCATCTACATCACAGCTGGACAGACAGAGAACTGCACCACCCATCAAGATCTAGATGATGTCCCTCACCCTGAAGACTGGACGAGGAATGGATACTTGGGCAATGCAGCTCTGAATATCACATATAAAAAGACTAAGGTATACACAGTTTTAAAAATTGATGGCCAGATTAGAAGAGATTGGGGAGATTCACGACAAATACCGTCCTTTGAAATAAGAGAAAACAGCTTGGTTGATATAGCATGTAAATTCGATATGACACAAGTGTACCTAACCACTGTAATAATGGTTGGCATTTATGTATACAATGTAGAAGAGCCGCAACAATGCATATTCTCGGCAGTATGTACGCTTCACCAAGACTACTGTCGAGCAGAGGTTCAGCCTAAAGCTAGTTCAATGATTAGGTGCATAGGAGTTATATATGATGGAAGGAAAATGATAAGATCATACCGACAAGCGGCTTTGATTTCAATGCCAAAGGGTATGACCACCACACATGGTATGGAGAAAGCTCAAATGACTAAATTGATTGCTCTCTCTCCCCAACCTATCCCCTTTCCAAAAGTGAAACATTCAAATACTATTCTCAATTATAATGTACCAATAATATATAAGAAATATGTAATACGTGGGGAAAATGTAGCATGCAAAAAGGAGATAAAAACTTTCACCCAACCATTTACCTTTAGGAGTATGGTTACTTGTAATGCATCTGAAAAGGCTGAAAACATTACTATAACTATAAAATACGATAGCACTCAAAAAGGGAAACTTACCATATGGGAAGTACCAACAGCTACTTTGAAGGCTATATGTCAGCAACCTCAATGTAGCCTTACTATAGTAAATAAAGGGGAAGCAGTTTAAACTAAATGCGCTACGGAGCTTAGAAAGCCTTTCAGGAACATTCCCCTTTTTGCTTAAAGTGCCTTGGAGAAATATAATTACTCCAAGTCCAACCACCATCCCTCCGTTTGAACCAGCTAACTGTGCTGTAAAATACCACAACATCTCATTCGCAGGCCCTTATGTAGTGAAACAACCCAACGAGCAGAAATTATTTCTGGACCCCACATATTCTTTAAAGAAGGTACAGGTAAGAGTACAAGCTGATATATCTCAGATAAAATCAGAATGCTTACCTTTTATTTCGCAAAGCCTTAAAGGATGGAAGGCATGGTTACATTCCAGAGCTCACCACTCAAGGAAACAGAGATATTTAACAGAATGGTTTGGATCTGGACTAGGAGTTTTAAACTCGATTGATCAGGAAGTTATGATTAATAAACTGAGCACAGTCACCTCTGATTTAGGAAGGCTAGAAGTACCATTAAGGTCATCTCTAATTACTCTGGCTGATACTCAGCAATTAACTGTTGATTTTATTTCCCTACTATCTAACCATACTACTGAGGATTTCCAAGCACTAGCAACTTTTGTACAAGGACTACAAGGAAACGTCTCTATTGCCATTCAATGTACACAAACACAACTCTGGATACAATCTGTGGTTTCTGATATAATCAGAGAAGGGATGTCAGGAAACCTACCACAAGAGATTAGAGAAATTATTGCTAAGAACAATACTACCACCCCATTCGAATTAAAACATCAGGCTTGGTGGCAATTAGTTAATTTCACTTATGATGACACAAAAGAACAAATTGAAGCCTATGTGCTCACAATTCAAAAGGCAAAGGTGTGGGATATTTTCCCTATTTTAGCACTAGGG
The DNA here is from genome assembly GCF_964106895.1 of Numenius arquata. Lineage (NCBI taxonomy): Eukaryota > Metazoa > Chordata > Aves > Charadriiformes > Scolopacidae > Numenius > Numenius arquata. Next base: position 1,515,361 of record NC_133588.1, read on the forward strand.
GCAATCCATCAAGATGTAGTGGTCAGACCAATAAACCATAATGTTTGGGCAAAATATAGTGATGATATAAGGAAATGGCAGACCATTAGTACTGAAGCCTGCATTCCAAAGGAACAACTAGGATATGTTTGTGAGAATGCAGTAATTGAAAACGAAGATTTGTGCTTAGACACAGAGGACAGTACATGCACGTTTGAGATGCTTCCCTCGGAACATGCTCAATCACAGGTGTATTATGTAGGAAAAGGATGTGTCTGCATAAGGACTAGTTGTGTTAATGTTAGCATTGATACTTGTGAAGAAGAAACAAATGGAACTAACTCTTGTGTTTGTAATTTTACCAAAATACAAGGTTGTGATTTTAACTATTCTGCTCCTATAACCACTTCTCAGTTGATCTCTGACAGTTTCATGCTATACAATGATGTACCTAAACTACAGATTGGAATGGACATTAATGTCCTTAAGAAAATGCTTTCCCACCCAGACATTAAAATACTGCTAAAGAAAGTGAAAGAAACTTCTAAACGAACATTATGGCAAGTCCAGCACGATACTCTGGAAATAAAGAACATCATCACAGCCATCGAGAAAACTGGTGAACACCACTGGTGGGACATTTTTCTAAATACCTCACTTAAATCTCCAACCGCTGCACAGGTTTTCAACTTCCTAGTGCATCCTCTACTGGTGTTGATTTTTGTAGCCCTACTGCTGACTATTCTCAGCCTTTGGTTGTGGTGGAAAGTACGGACTGTTGCACAACAAGTACATGTATTATGGACTGTAAGCAAAATTATGCAAAAGAATTTGCAATAGCATAAAGAAAAGGGGGGATTGAATTAAAGAATAAGGCTAGGTATGGCTTGAAGGTTTGCTTACCTAGGTATGAGTTAGCAAATATAGCTTGGCTGACCACAAACAGGGGCTTACCCCCTTGCAGAGCTACAATAAAGGCATGTATGTACGTGGGCAGCAGTTGTGAGGCCAGCACAATGTTATCTTATCTCTGACAAATGGGGGGCTCCAAGAGGGAGGTAGCATATGGTAATGAATTACTGGAAACTAATGAATATGTTAATTAGTCCTTGCATAAATATGTATGTGTGATGTGCATATATGTTGTTAAACTGACTCTGTCTGGTACACACATTTGGAGGAGCGATCCCCTGTGCGTCCAGCGCTGCAATAAAGGATACCTGCTTAATAGTCATCCCAACTATTGAGTCCTGATTTCATCTTTCACGGCATCACTGATAAACCTTTATTGGCGTGACCAGCATCACCTGGGGCTTCCACCCACACGCCTGGCCAATTGGTCCAGGAGCCCTATTTCAGCCCAGGCCTGGGAAGCCGCTCCTGGCCTTAGCTCCCTGTGAAGGAGCAGTGAGAGAGGGGCTGCTCTGTGTGTTTGGGAAGGGGCAGCAACCCTGGACATCATGGGTGACTAGTGCACAGGCTGCCCCTTTGCTGGAAAAGGGGTAATCCTCCAATACATGACGTGGGTGTGAGCCTTCAACAGTCCCAGGTGAAGCGAGTTAATGAGCCTGGGTCTATTCTTGTAGTCCCAGTCAGCAGCAGGAGGAGGAGATGGGGCCACAGATCATATTGGAGAGAGAAAAGCTACCTGTGACACAGGTACATGTACAACATGGCTGAGTGGAGGACTCGGGGACCCAGGGCTGAGCTGAAGTGGGCTCTTGGGGCTGGAGGCATATCATGTGGATGGAAGCCTCAGCTGAGCTGAGTCTGGTCACTGGAGGCCTGCTGGGGTCCTTGGGCACTAACAGTGACTGTAGTATATGCAGAAAGTTAAAAAGCCTTTCTGAAGTACCTCGCCATAGTTAATCTCCTGAATGGGTAAAATGATAGGTAGATCAATCTAGCAGAAGTGGGGTTGTTATCTGTGTACTTGATTTTGGCCTTCCTTCTGGTACAATGTTCTCTGTGGGCCTGTCTAGTAAATGAGGAAGAATTACCGTGTGAATAGCTCACAGTGCTGCAGTTTTTGCACTAAAAAGCAGGAATACATGTTCTGATTTGAAATGTAAGATCTCTCTCACCAGCTGCTTTCCTACGTGCCACCTCATCCTGCTCACACGTACAACATCCTTCCTTCAGGGAAGCATCAGCCACTCCAGTGCAGGTGAATATGTCAAAGAGTAGTAACAGCTAATTTACTACCCAGTCTTTGAAGGCAGATAGCTGAGACATCGGTTACTACCCTTGCAATTTCATTCTCTACAGGATGTTGTTCACCTCAGGTGGGTCATATATTGTTTCACTAATTCTGACAGTCTCACAAATTAACTCCTAATAGTGTGCATTTAGAAGGTAAGCGATTGGGGCTTATCATTCATGAAAATAAGCTCAATTTAGATCTTCAAAGCATACCTTAAGCCTTCATCTTTTCACCTAATGCCTCCTAAAGGTTTTAAAAGTTAGTGGAGCTAGTCTTGTGACTCTGGCATCTCAAATACCTGACTCTTCTGACTAAAATGAAAGAACAGGTAAGAAGACTTGCATAGTGCACTCGTTTTCCTGTGAGTAATTGCTATATTTGCTAGAGTGTTACTGTAGGTTCACAAACTGATTTTTTGAAAACTGATTTTTGAAGCTGTGAATGGAATAGGAAGTCCTAGAAGACTTTCATATTAGAATATGAAATATCTTGGAAATCTTGCATCTATTTAGTATGGGAAATTTGTATCATCTTTGTAGAATGAACACTTAAGGTCCAACATAAACATCACTGTCAGAAATGTATTTCTTTCTTTCCCCCCCCTTGTGCCATACCAAACACCCTATGGCTATTTTTTTTTTTCTTTGGTTTTATGCATTTCCTGTAAGTCGTTACCAGAATGTAAATGTTTCAGGATCAAGTCAACTCTTATGGCACTGCGGTCAACCTTACTGTCTTATTATCTTTCCACTGTCTTTCTTCATCCTATGTTCGTAGGCCAGCATGTGGTCAAGAGCATCCCGGACAGCCCTGTGCCAAAGTAGGAGCAGGTAGAGGAGATGAAGCTACAGCCCGGGGTAGCTCCTATGGTGAGCCACTAGAGGCTGCTCAATAAACGCAGCGCCCAACCTCACCCCTTAAGGAGGGTGGATGACATCATGTGTACGACTGAAGAAAAACATTACTAGAGCAGTTGCCTAAAAGACAACATGTTCTTCTGAGTTGGGATAGGGAGGAGTTAGAAGAACAGAAGTTAAAAAAAAAAAAAAAAAAAAAAGTTCTTTGATTTTCTTTTCTGATTTCTGGGTCATTTTATTTGGTGGTTGTAAGTGTTAATAGCTGAAGACAAGATCTTGCTGATTGATGTTATTTCTATTACACATTGGCCATTCTGCTCAATGACATTGAGGGGAAAACAAAAAAAAACATGTATGCACAGAAACTAGTTAGAATGCCAGCAAAAACATCCAGGGATTCCATCCTTGGCCATCCTTCTGAATAACTCCTTGGGGAAAAAAAGTGTGTATTTATACTTACATAATATACATTTTAAGTATATATAAATACAAACCATGTTGTTCAGGAAAGCATTCCCAACAAATCTGTTAATCCTTGTGTCTTCTTGTTCCCATCAGCCACTGGAGTTTCTTGTTAAGCTCAGATGAGAAAGCCATTCCAGTGAACAGAAAACAATTTCTCTCTCTTCAGCGGCTCTACCAACAAAATACTTTATTTTGATGTTTAATAAGGTCATACAAGGAATCGCTGAAAGTACTGTGCTGAACCCTGAATCCCTGAACTTCAAAAACATTATCTAGGACCTTTGCAGCTAGGAAGAGCAAAAACTATATAGATGTCATGAGTTTTGATAGTCAGAATGAACTACATCACAGAAATTAATTGCGTTTACCGGAATCTAGAGACAGATTCAAAGGAAGAAGAGGTAAGCAAGTACCAGAGGCAAATGTGAGCTCTAGAGTGACCTCCCAAAATGGACACTTTCATGAGTAAATTTAGTATTGTGGAGTTGAAGGGACAGCAGAGTCAGAAGCTTACTAGTAGCTCAGGGCTGATTCATCTGGGGTGTTAAACGTTGCATTAGTTAAGCAGCAACAATTAAGAAAGAAGCTGTTTCCTGGAGATTAACAGGTGATGGGGAAGGCTCAATGGCCTGAGGCTGCTTTTGTTATTGAAAGGTGGCATGGGGAGTGAAAAAAGCTGGTCCTGGTATTTGTTCATGAGCAAAGCTGGTTAACAAATAGGGACAGGATGTTTCTAAAATGACTATTCCAGCCATCAGATTGGAGCCCCTTCTTGAAAACCTGAATCACTTTGTAGCAGACTAATATTATATTTAAAGAAAGCAAGTGTTGAAAAGGATATGTATGTGCATATACTGCCTTAAATGCATGTTCAGAACTACCTAAAGGGAATGCTCAGGGTACATACGATGCATTGAAAAGATCTGTCCTTCATACCATTGGGTTTTTGTGATATTCTGGGAAACAAACACTGACATTCTTGTCCAAGATCTGTTTCTGTCTCATACATCACTGGTATAAAAAGTTTAAGGATAGTGCTGTACTACTCTTTTTCCTCAGCTGTTACATCTGTGCTCTAAAAAGATTTGAAAATGTAAAATTCCAAAAGTAATTTGCAAGACCCAGAGGCTGAAATAGTTGCTGTGTATATTTCAAAATACTGCTAGGTAGCTAGGAGTGCGTGACCCATTAACTAATTAAGAGTTCGGCTGCTTACTGTTTAAGCTCACTTTATTGCTTTGTCTCCTTCTGTAAATGCATCTGAAGTAAATAACCGTTATGTCTTTAGATCGATGTGCTCTGTGCTAAACTGATCAGCATATATGCCATGATGTTTTACTTGGGACACCTTAAGGAAGTCTGTTCTTATGTCACCTCTCATACTAATGTTATATTTGTTTGAAGGACCCTACAAGGGCATAACGTCATGATGATTCTTCTTCATGGCAGTACTTGCTAAAGCAGCTTATAGTTAAAACAGCATTTCCACCCCCAACGAACTCCCAGAACGAAAAAGGCTGTGAAACTGCAACTTAATTTAGCTAAAGGATAGTTAGGGAGCTTCTGAAAATTCCCTCAAAAAATTTACTTGCCAAAACAAGTTTTAAATGTCTGGTTACAAACACAAAATCAGCTTTTTCCAGTGTGTAAGTAATTAGAGGGGTGTTGCATCGTGACTTTGGCCAGTCCTATGGGTTGCTGAAAGGGAGAGACTCCTGACTGTGTGCCTCTCTGCTTATGTAGGCTCTGGCAGTAACAGACTGTGTAGAACAACATCAGCCTGGTGACTAAAAGGTGTTTTACTGGTTAATTAACAAGCTGCATTGGCTCAGCTGGAGTCTGACCACAACCACAGCAGGTACAAAGAGATGGGATACATGAAGCTGGGAAAGAGAAGAGTGGGGAAACAAGAAGGACCTCCCACTTCTGGCAGTGGTAAGCTGTCAAACCAGCTTAGCTGTAGTTTAACTTAAAAAATTCTGTTCAGAAGTTTTGCCTGAAAAGGCAAGTGTCAAATAAGTTCAGAATTCAATTCAAATTTGCAGATGGTCATGTGAGCCTGTTTTGTGATAACTATTCAAATCAATAAAGTTTTAGTCTTGGGTATCATCTCTATATTAAAGTTTTAAAAATTTCCCTTGGTAATATGATTCAACAAAAAAACCCAAACAAACCCATACAGGGACTTAAGATTACTGCAAAACTGGCTGAGGATATTTACCATGCCCATTATGATGAAAAGTGGCAGAGTAATGTACCGGTTACTATGATTTTATCAGTTTCTTAAACTCTAGTCCAGCATTCTCTTAGCAATGCTGCTGCTGAGACTCTTGAATATGCCATCACCCATAACCTGGGTTTTTTTTTCATTCCTGTCATCTGGAGCAGGTCTGGCAGCAGAAAGGATTGTATGACTGCTCCCTAGTACTCTATGGTTAAGATCGTCCCATATGTCATAAAATATCTTTGTTGGCTGTTTAAACTGAAGCAGATGACTTTTGAAGAAAATGAGATAGCGTGTACCTGCCTTGTCTGACAGCAGACCCGAGAAGCTGCACTTTCTGCTGCAGAAGCTCTGACAAGTCAATGGGATGCGTTACTGTGTTCACCCGACAAAACTGTTCACAAAGAAAACTTTATCTATACCAGGTCTGGAAATGTTTTCTCTACTCTGGGGCTGAATAGAGCTTTGAAATGCTTTTGGCAGGCTATTAGTACACACTTCTGTGCTAACTAGTTACAATTCACACAAAATATGAAAAAAGATTGGCTGAAGGCCACATGAGAGCTGAATTGTGAACTGTGTTTACTTTCTGGATCGTTGCTTAACCACCCTGATCTATGTAGTAGAAAACATTCAAGCAGAGGATGCCATATTATTCAGCTGCAAGGGTTAATGTAGTAATGATAAAAGCAAAACTAAGCGAATAAATGGACATTTACCATTTAACATACGTGATACAGTGTTTCTGTTAACAAAGGCTGCTATTGCTGAGTGTTGCTATGGACTGTAAAGTTTCCTCTTGGTTTTTTGGAGCCACAATTCAAGACAAAAGACTCAGATGTTTGGGTTTGGTTTGAGGGGTTTTTTAAGTTGAAATAATCCTTTTCTCCTGCCTCTTTGAGACAAACTATACAGCAGTGCAACAGCAATAGCAGTATTTGTCCTCTTGCCTTGGGTGTATTGTGCAGTCACTGCCTAAGAACATATTTCAAAGGTGACCTAGCGCTGGGTAGGCTATAAAGACAAATTCCCTGTTTAAAAAGGGAAAGTATATCCATGGAGTCTTCGAGGCTTCTGTCTACCACCCCTATTATGAAAGTCTTGCATCTGTTTCCCACATGTCATTATTATATGTATATAAACATACATATTTTATATTTAAAATTGGATTGGTCTATTATCCTGTGGTTTTCTTTGTAGTGCATATGAAGTGTGAGACTCATTACTGTTTGAACATGCCTCCTATATTTTTTAGATACAGCTACTTGTTTTGATACTTTTCTTCAAGGTAAAAAATTCAAATTGGTCCAGAGAACACACAAACCCGAGGGAAAAGTCTAGTCATTGAGTAGAATTTGACTGTCATCTTCCCAAGACATGAAGGAGAATTATTAGAATTAAGTTGAAGGAAGCAAAGAGAAAGAGAAGGCAAAAGATGTTGTGCAACTGTTGAGGAGAGATTTCTTCTATAATGTTTTGTAAAACAAACACAAGCGAGAATCTCTTCATGTGATGGTAGTCATTTAGGACTGACTTTGCAAATCTGAATGGGGTTTGATCTGCACAGTGGTCCAACCATAAAAGTAGTCTGGGTACAGCTTAATGTTACATCCTTCTGTTATTTCCTGAACTGCATGCAAATTAGTATGGATTGTTATTTGATTGAGTTCGTAGAATAAAATCCATGATAAGGTATTGGTTCAGTTGGTAGCACTTACCATTTGATTTGAAGGTGAGACAGTAATGTCAGACCACTGGTATTGGGGTACTGTGCCACTACCATCTTCCAGAGCACTTCTTGTAAGAGATTCATGGTTTCATGGCCAAACACAAATGCTTCATGCTATTTTGTGTACTTAAAGGCCTCCCACACTAATTTCAGCTTTTTAGAGCGTATTTCACTGCATGCCTAAACCAGTGTGTGGTCTTGCAGAGATTAAATGACAGTTAGGTTCCATTAATATAAATCTACCCTTTCTTCCATGGGCAAAGGACACAGTTTTTGAATTTTCAAAATGGAAACAAAGGCAAGTATTACAAATAACCTTAAAACCTGCATTCACTGCATATCTTACAATGGTGGAATAAAATGTACCTAAATAATGCAAAGGAGTAAGGTACATCAAGCATTAAACTAGCAATCCAGAAAGGATCTACAGTCCAGGAAGTAGAACACAACTAATTCATATAAAAATAATGACAATAAAGCTTTTTCTTTCTTCCTTTAACTTTCAACAGGAATTCACCCGTGTACTATGCAGGACTAGTAAATAAGTTTTTACAAGACCCGCTGGAGTCTTTTATCTGCTGACTTCCATTCAGTCTGCTTAGCAGGAAGCAATAGTTGAACTTGAATCCAACAAGTAAGCTTCGTGCTGAATGCTGCTTTCATAACTGGCATCTGTCGTGTCACAATGAAACTTCTTGAGAAACTGCACAAATGGTAAGAAATACAAGATCTTTTGCAGGAATGTGGTTTACATTGCATTTGGGGTCTTTGCATGGCCTAGGAAAAATTCAGTCATGATCCAGCTTTGGAGTAAAGCCTACCATTGGAGTTGACTTGCTATCAACAGAGTTCTTTTCTACATTCTTAATCAATGGAAGCATATCCTCAGCCCTTTCCAAAGGCCCTGTCAAGCAGACGTCTTTTGAATTGTGGCTACAATATGATGCCACACTATTTCCAAATAGGAGCAGATATCCTGAGTTTCTGAATCCTTACAGAGAATTCTGCCAGTTGTGCCTTTTGTGATGTCAAGGATATCAAATTGGGACACAAGGACTGCAACTGTGGCCATGTGTTGGCATGTGTGTACACAGAGGAAGGAGTAATGAGGGAAAAAAGGTAAGAGATTATACACCCATTATACATAGTACTTGTAGTTCATAATCAACATAGGGAAAGAAAATTGCTTTGAGTCAAGCAGTTCAGAAGTAGTCCTTGCTGTACTGACATGAACTTCATTTTGTTAGGTTTTTACAGTGCATCCTTATGCAGAGTACATTACAACAACATAATCCACATGGAAAGCAATTATTAAGGGCTCCACAAGGAGCAACAGTTGCATAGGTATTGTAACTTCAGAGCAAAGCTGCTTAAACGTGAAGGCATTGCTGGGAGGGGTGGAGGAAAGGTACCATAAAGAAGCATTTATGTGGAAGGAGGACATCTCTCCTAGGCAGCCATTCTAAAAAAAAAAAAAAAATGCATGTAATGGCATTGTAGCAGGTGTGAATTTCACCCTATTAAGGTAGTTTTTCTTTGAAGTGTCACCTCACTGGGGGCAAGGGAGAGACGGTAATGACTATATGTTGGGGTTGGGAATGATGTGTTAAATATATATTCAATTTGTATTGTAATACTATTTTGGGAAACGGACATTTGATCATTCTGGGTTGCTATATATACTCAGCTAATATTCTGCATTTTCAGATAGCTGAGAGAAATTATAGAAAAACATAAAATAAAGGAAGATCGAGGAAGACAGAAATGCTAACAGGGAACAGATCGAGTACCTGCCTTTGGCCCAAACTTGAAAATTCTGAGGGAACAGAAAGGTGAGGAATGAAAATGAGTATATAACAAAGGATCTATGTAGATGCACGTACATTTTTGTTTATAATATGAGATCGTGGGTTTTGGTGAACTTGCTATCCAAACATTAATTGGTTGAAATAAGATGCATTTTGATCTAGGAAATAGATTAGGAAACTGAATTGTTCTATTTTGATTCTTTGAAATTTGATGTTGAAGTCATTGAAGTGGTTCAAAGAGTATGTAAATTAGCTTTGTATTTGACTTTATCCTTAAAGGGCTAAAGAAATGAAACAAGTACATCTCTGAGCTCGAATTTTTCCTTCGTCTATAAACAACGCTCTTGAAATTACTGGGTTTTGTCTCAAGTACAGTGGATCAAATAAACTCCTCAATGTTTCACCCCTGTACTAGTATTTCCTTATACATGCTGAAGTTTTTGTTACACATTAAAAATGACGACAGCAACTGAGGCTTTATAAGTTTGAGGCAAAGGATGTGTATTGGAATGGTCTCAGTATTCCTCAACTGTTGTGCAAACCATCCCGCCCAATGCCAAGCCAAGTTCCCTGTTGAAATGTGACAAATGTTTTTTTTTTCATCTAGCCTTGATTGTATTGTGGCAAGACAAACAAAGACTGATGAGCAAATTTTATGTTAAATAACAGCACTTGACAATAAATATTTGTTGCCCAAGAACCAGGAACTGTAGGCCTGACTTGCAGGTCTGTTGGCTTAATTATCCCCTTTCCTGAAATAGACTTAACACTTTTTGTCAGTGGTCACACAATTTATTTTTTTTGAAGTTGAGACTGTATAATCCTGCCTGCTTAACCCACGTATTACCAGTCCCTTAGAACATCCTTTTCTTAGAAGAATCCTTTCTTCTACATGAGAGAAAAAAACAGGTCTATCTTATGCAGCATATTGTCCCCGCGACAAAGAAGAAGTTACTCTGTGACTTTGAGCGTGTGTATATAGTGGTTTTGTAAATCCCTTTGAGCCTAGTCTTGAGAAAGGCAACTAATCCCAGTAAAAGGGTATTGCTTAATTTTTAAAATCTTTGCAGAGCTGTGGAATACCCTGGGCAACTGGGGTGGAAAAATGTATTTGCATACTGGGGCTTTGGTTGCGACTATAGATAAACTGCGCAAATAAATGAAACTGGCTGTTATTTTACACCTACTAGGTGTTCTTCATTATGTATATGTTCACAACATCCTCCTGTCCCCTTGCTCCCAAATAGTATATTGTGTTCCTTTGAAGCAATGGAGATGCATCCTCCGGTGCATTGTCTGTCTCCTCTGCTGCTTTTAGGTCTGTGCAACCAAGTTGTATTTCTTAAAGTATGAATCCTTTCCCATTGCATTTGAGCCTACATCATCATAATGTGTACTGCAGGCTTCATTCTCAGAAAAGCAAAAGTAACAATAAAATAACTGCTTCCCAATTTTTATTTTTCTGTAGTTGTCTGCCTGTAAATATTTTGCTCTTTAAAGAAGTTATGAAGGAAACTTGCATTAAAGCACTGTTGATTTTTCTGTCCTTTCTTTTAATTGTTGTGATTACAAAATACTTTCATGCCCATGAGCTGGAGGTTTCTGATCAAATTCCCACAGAATACAATTACTCACACCTACTCCACCTTGCTGCTGTGCTAGTAACACTATCTTATTAATCATCATGGCTATCCACCCAAGCCTTAGAAGCTACTAAAATTTGTAGCATCACAAAATCTGTAAGAAATACTTAGTGGTAACCTGAAGTCCCATTTGCAGTATGCAGTGGCAATAAAACAAAAGGTAGTTTAATGTCCTGAATCAGAGGGATGGGTAAAGGGGGAAATCTGTGAAACTACAAGAATGATTAATCAGTAAGAAGGTTTCTAATAGGTTTAGTGTGCTTTAGACATTTTTTAGTTTCAGCAGTGAGTTCTGTGCTTTGCTTTATTTTTTTTAATAGTACTGAATGGTTGTGTTTAAAAATAGTTTGGTTTTTTTTTTTAAGTATGCTATGGTTTAAAAAAAACCCACCAAAACCCAAGCACAACAACTTCCTGAGATTCATATAAATAATAAGCATCGACGGGACTGAAATATCTTTTTATCTAATGATATAAATTACAGATGAACCAGAAAAAGAGGGATGCAAGTGATCTAGCAATTATACCGTGATGCTGCCTCAGAGCACAGAGAGGCTGGTTTACATATAATGAACCCTTATCCTGTCTGCTGGAACAGTAGTCAGCCTACCATTACTCTCATACAGCGTATACACCAGCCCAGAGGGATTTGAGAGGAACCCAGCAATTCATTTTCTTCTAGTCACACAGCAGCCACCAATGGAAGAGCTGGATTCAAACTGATGAAAGGGTAGGAAACATCTTACCAGTATCCTAAGCATCGAATGCATTTGAAAAATACATCTTGTGGTCAATGCTTCCCCAAAGCCTTGTGTGAACCATTCAACAAGAGCACAAAGATAGGTGATGAGCACTGGCCTTGCCAGCAGCCAGGATCTTAAGATGTAGCTGTTTATGCTTTTTAACCTCCAATTATCTCTCTGGAATACAGGAGACTGCTCTTAAGGCTGCACTGTGCAGGAAGTGCTAAGTACATTCATAAAGGTGTGGCTTAGCTCCCTAGCAATTCCATGGTAACAGGGTGTAGTAAACTAGCCTTAAGTAAAACAAACAGGCTTTGTGGAAATCAAAAGCTGAGAATGCAAGCTGTTCACCTCTCTCTGATTAAAGCGGCTAATCTTTGATTGAAGGTGGTGGGCTCCACCTTGTTTCCCTACACCAAACAGGTTCACAAGGGTTGGACAGATTAAGTCTTGTGCTTTCAATACCAATGCAAAGGAATGGGTTTTTTAAGTCATTTTTGTAAGGTGTGTTGTGAGAAAAAGAAATTAAATATACACGGTATTTTATCACAATCATACTGTTAAATAAGAGGAAAAGCCCTGTATCATTTATTAAAAATCTCATCACCCTGTACAGAGTGGCTCATTTTACACCAAGATGTACAGAGCAGAACCCACAATACTGAAAAAAATCTCCACCCTTTGTTATTGAGTCCTTTTGCCTTATCTTCCCCAAGGGAAATGATGTATTCTTACCAGCAGTTGACCAGCACAAGTTCAGCTCTTACACAAGGCAAAGCAGATAGCTGGTATTTTCATCTAGCTAGCGAGAATTTAATTTATAGACAGCGTTGCCTTCTCCAGAAAACTACAGGGAAAAAGCTTTTGATATACCCTCAGACAGGGATTCCTGCATAGATAGAAAGCAATCCAGAGATCTGAAGAGACAAGACCTGATCTTCACAGTCTTACAACTTATGTTTAAACAAAGTAGGTGTGAAATGCTACTAACCATGAGTGATCTGTACCGGTGACAGGCAACCTGGCTGCCTTTAGTGACAGCTGTAGGTGTTCAGTAGTAACTGGCCATAGAAAAACTTGATGTGCCCTAAAGCCATGGATTCATGATGCTAAAAGGCATCAGTACTCCTCTTGTTTTCCGGTTCCACTATCTCGTTTTTGCCAGGATAACTGTTTGTGGGACCAACCTTTGAACCAAATGAGAGAATGGATCCATCTTAAGAAATACTCTACCAAAATGAGGTGGTGTGGTGTTCTGTTTGGTTTTAACTGAATCAGATCCAGCTTTCTGAAACTGGATTGGTATTTCAAAGCCGAGTGGCAGTGTAGTCCCACAAACAGTAGTGCTGAGGAATCAGAGGAGACAATGAGCCAAGGGTCGGATGAGACTGAATAGCTGAGGCTGGGTGGACAAGGTATGCCTGAAATTTATATTCATATCAAACATATTTTATTGTGAAACACGCATCTTAAGAGGGCAGTTTGTCATATGTGACAGTCCCAACCAACTCTGACCTATTCCCATTTCTTCAGTGGGGGTATATTTGTTTATAGTGCATGCTAGGATTTAATCTGTCTGAAAAAATAATGGAGTGGATTGAACTCCTCTGCCTCCTTGCTCACACAAAGCAAAGCACTAGAGAATGGTAAGGAGTGGTTGAAAGGTGCTAAGGTAATGTTATGTCCTAGACACCTACTTCACCCAAAGCGTTATCAGTACGTTCACTCTGCTGACTGGGTGGCCACTCCCAGGCTGTGCCAGGCAACTTTCTCTTCGGTATGCCACCGCGCTCTTTTGCTCACCACCGTATATTTCAGTGTAGAAAAGGCAAAATCTTAATACCTTACCTGTGTCACACTGTGATTGAAATAATTGCTTGAGAAAACCAAGGAATGACTGAATACAAGGTGACATTTCCTGTCAAACAAGGGTGTACCACATTAGCAGAGGGTGGTGGAAAGGAGGTGTGGTGGTACTGGCACTTATAAAACAGCTCTGTCATGGTACCTTATCACAACTCCAACTTATTGTGAAGGGAAAGAGCAGAATTCATTGCACCTGCTTGCCATGTGCTTAGTTATTATCTGTGTTTATAAAGCAATTCTGAGCCTATTAAGAGATAAAATGCACTGAATTGCATCATATGGCATCTTAAATTTAAAATTTCTGCAGTGTGCCAAAGGGAAGAATCTAGGTAGAGCTGTCTTCTCTTTTTGTTTTTTCTTTTTTTTTTTTTTTCCTTATTTTGCTATTTTTGGTTTTTACTTGAATACATTTACTTACTCTGCAAGATGTTTCTTTGAGAATGTTTCTTCTCAGGAATTCATATCACACTCTGGTATCAGTCATATGAATCAGTAAGGATGTAAGGACACTACTTCTCTCTATTCCACAGCATATAAAATCCATCATCAAGCCAAAGGATATTTGCTCAACTGCGCTCAGAGGTTAAAGTGAAGAGAGAATCTGTTGAGTAGAAACAAGGAAATTTATTTGAGTGAGAGTCTGATGACTCTACTGACATAACTGTAGCTATATAATACAGTTCAGTGTAAACTAGAGTCTTCGTGCAAGTAGTTGCATCTAGAGATGCTGTAGAAAAAAAAATGAGATATCTTTACAAAAACTGTAGTTGTTTTACCAAGTTGCAAATGACAGAGCGGAAAATAAACTCATCTAATCTTCCTAGAAATTGGCGTATTAGTTCTGCCAGAGTCTGGTAGTAATGAGCTAGACAAGACTTTTTTAAAGACCATATACTTGCAAGGCAAAGATAGTGAAAACAGAAATACAAAAGTTGTATCAGAGGCCTAACTCTTTGGGGAAATTGTTCCATCCTTGTATTTGGTTAGAATAGGACATAGAACATGTTTGAAATCCCCTGGTCAGATCCTAAGTATGTAATAATTGGTGGTAGAAGTGAAGCAAAATAAACATAATCAAGATGAAAGAACACGAAACCATTGAATGATAGGTCTCCTATCATGTCTATTTTGGATGCATGTAATTGCATTCATCAGTTTATTATAAAAAGTACTTGGATGAAATGGTTTTAAAGCCTAAGTACTTCAATGGGTGGCTAAGTTTTGCTTAAGTTTTGCATTTGTATTTTACTTCTATTTATACTGTGGTGAGAAAAAGATGTGTATTAACATATCTGTATGTGGAATAAGTTTAATTAAATTATAATGAAGAAGCAGGTTAAATATCAGAGCGGCTAAATCAAATGGGAATGAAATATTATAGGAACACACCCTCATTTTTTGTCAGGGTTTTTAAGTCATCTGAGAGCTTGTGGTACAATCTGAATAAAAAACCAGAGTTTAGTAATTTCTGCCAAGATACTCTCAGGAGGCCAATATCAGCCAGTTGTCGGGAAAGCTTGAGAAAGTGTAAATTGCATAAATTCATCATTAATTGTGTAATTCATACAGTTGTTTTTCATCGATCAATTTGGACTTGCAGTATACAGTCTTTTGCACTCACTTGATGATCAGTTCTTTCATCACTGCTATGTTGCAGAATTGATTTTCAACTCTCAGTACATGAGTAGGGTATAGCGTGTAGATCTCTTGATGTAGATAATTACATTTCTTATGATGTGTAATTATTTTTTATGGTTGCATGCAAGGTGACTGGAATTGGATATACAAAGTTTCAGATGACTTTGGCTGTCTCACTTTGAAACATCAGTGATTCTGTTTCAATGAACTTCCGAGAACTTTCTAGATTTACAGTGTGAATGCGTTTATGTGTGGGAATATGGTGGGCTATCATCAACTAATTAAAGGAGTGAATACACAAATTCTTTTGTAAAAAGTTAAAGGACTACTTAATTTACTGGCTTGCTGTTCTGATGACTGGAAGTCTCTGAGATGGTCTGTTAAATATGCAGTATAAAATGGCCGGAATGAAATGCTTCACGTAGACATCAGGTCATTCTTGGTTTCTGTTATGAGGAGTTAACCACTTGATCTTTTCACAAGAGGATGTAAAGTTTATTCTGTTGAACTTTAAACATGCAAAGTAATTTTAAATGTTATTGTTTATAAAGTTAATAAGATTATTCTATTTAATTACATTTAAATAGTAGTGAATGAAAGCCCCCATTTTGGCTTTTAGCTATTGTGGTGAATTGTCTTATCAATTCATGTATTTACTGTCTTTGGTCCAGTGTGCTAGTGGTGGCAGCAAGGATGGTGGTAGTGGGTTTTTTCCTTTATAGCTGATGTAACAAACAACTCATTATATTAAGCCTCATCATTAAAAAGCAAATTTTTTACTGTTGGATATGCAGTCACACTGACAGACTTGTAAACTGCTCTATCCTTTCAATGCACAAAGAGAGGATGGGTAGTAATAGAAGTGTTTTAATCTACTGCTGAATATCAATTTGCTTAAAAACCTGCCACAGAAATAGTATTTTCCATTGAATTTCCATTTCCATATTATACCTGAGACTGGCAAAAAGAAGTGACCAATTGCAATGAAAATGTATTTAGGCAGATTCTAGAGGCAATAAAGCTTCGCACAGAGTGAATTTTCGGTCACAGGTAGATTGAAAGGTTCAGGAAGTACTTGCGTATTCATCTCATTAGGTAACAGAAATCCTATCACATGGCTTGTCTAATTTACCGTGGCTTAAAGATCCTGTCTCAACTAGTTGCAGTGAATTATTTAAAAATTTAGCAGTGAGATCAGATTGGCCGCTAGGAAAAAGTTTCTCACCGGCAATGAGTACAGCGTTGGAACAGCTCATCCATGGGGGTTTGGAATCTCTGCCCTCAGAGGTTTTCAAGATGCAGTTAGACGAGGCATTGGCTGGTTTGGCCTGGTGTTGGCAGGAGCCCAGCTGTGGGCACAATGTTGGACGAGGACTTTCAGAGGTTCCTGCCAGCTAACATTTCAATTATTATGATTCCAGAAAACTTTGGTAAATTATTTGAAGGAAAGCATTATTTCCGATGAGAGAAAAATCTAAAATCACTGTGTATTTGTTATAAACTGTTCACTTTAATGTAAGTCTACAGTAATACTAATGAAAGACGCTACTATGCATGCATGTTTGATCTGTCCGTAAATCTGATAGAAAAGTAAATGTGTAGATCTTCAAAAGCCTGAGTCCTGTAATCTGGAGAAATTTGGCTTAACACCATACACCTATACTGAAGTGAGAGCTGAGCATGTATAAAACCTTTGCAGGATTAGCACACTGGATTGTGTGCTAATCTCTCCCATAAAGGAGAGAAGCTATGTAAAATAATAGGGAAAGTAATTTCATTTTTATTTATCTAGCCTAATAACCAGTTTTATGTTCTAATTTACCTTTGAGTCAATGGAAATTAAATTCTAACTGATACAGGATTCTAAGTGAATGCTTTCAGTATGGCTTGATGGGGCTGGTTATCTGCAGGGTAACAATCCATCGGAAACCACCTTTCTGAAGCACTTTTGGATATTGCCAAGCTTTTGTGAATATCCCAATAGAAATTATTTCGAGGCTTCTACATTGCATTGTAATCATGACAGACCTACCTGGCAGGCCAAAAAAAATCAGATCTCTCCAAACATCTGGACAGCAATCAAAGAACACTGGTAAGCAGTTGTTCCCATGCCCTTTCCCACTCATCTACTGTTAAAAGAAAGGATGCCAGAAAATTCTTTGCATACGGGTTTATGTTTCAGGGGCTACAGTGAGCTCCTCCTTCAGAAAATATTGCTACAGTTGCTTAGAATCTCATCCAGGAGCCAAGGACTGAGTGGGTATGAAATCTAATTGTCTTTTCACATTAACTTATAAATCACTTGCAGATCTTTTACTTCCTGTGCCAGTTCAGTTTGAAGATGCTGAGGCAGAGAGAATTTACTACTATCCCTGTTGTGCAAATGAACAGCAAGGCTCCATACTTATTTAATTTAGCAGCTCTGTTTCTCAGAACCACAGAATAATTTTGGCTAGTAGAGACCTCGGGAGGTTGTTTGGTCCAACTTCCCTGCCCCACCAGCATGGCCAATTTTGAAGTTAGATCCGACTCCAAGCTTAGCTTTTCTCAGGGCATTTCAAACCATGTTACAAGGTTAAACGTCATCGTCATTGTCTTCCTTTTAACTGATGAGTAAAGTATTCGTAAGGAAGACAAATAATTTTTCAATCTCATATGAGTTTGGAACAGAAGATTGACTTTAGCTTCCCTGAAAGGTAGTTGAAGTATCGCTGGAGTCTGAATGTGGCCAGGATATTACTCCAGATCTCATGTCTCCAAGTTTCATACTCCATTATTTAGACTATAACCAAAAATACTTCAGTGATCAGGACATTCAGTTATGAGGGGTTTTTAATAATAATGTAGTAAAGGTAAAAGGGGATGATGGTTTTCTTTTCTTTTCTTTTCTTTTCTTTTCTTTTCTTTTCTTTTCTTTTCTTTTCTTTTCTTTTCTTTTCTTTTCTTTTCTTTTCTTTTTTCTTTTCTTTCTTTTTTATTTTTTTTTTTGGCTTTTTTGTCTTGGTCTGTGAAACTGGCTAATGTGTATAGTAAGAATGAAATTGTCACTACACATCTGTCCATTGCAAACCCAGTGCATTTCATGAGCTTCTTCAGTGTTCTCAGGTGATCTAATTGTAAAACCGTTCTATTTCCCCTTTTTGTTTGATTAAAAAAGAAACAAACAAAATAATCACAATACTGAACTTGTATAAAAATGGATGTCGATCTTTAAAACTTCTGTTCTCCACCCAGTTACATTTATGAGACATTATCTTTGTATGGAGCCTACAAACAAGAATGAACCTCTATAAATATGCTTGCCAGGACTAAAGCTAGAGGTGAGCAATAACTATTTCAGCAAGATCTTGGTTAAAAATTAACTTTGCTAATGCTCAGTGGACAAGGGCTTGTCCCACATGTTGTTTCAGGAAGTGGATCCTGTTGCTGCTCTGTGGAAACATGCCATGTCATTCCTTTAAAAATTTTTTAGATCAATAGCATTGCAGAATCTGGTATAATTAAGAGTTATACGCAGAGAGAGGGAGGGTTGTGGGTAGAAGGTGAATGGGAAAACAATTGCATTTAAAATGTCTGAAATCCCAATCCTAAAAGACAATTAACGTAGGTATTGGCATTCTCTGCGCCAATTTACTGAAGCTTGGGAGCAAGAGTATATCATGTGCATAATTTTCTATACAAATCTGCTGATTATAATCCCATTTTGTGTGAAGTAGCTACATACTAGGCCTATGCAATGGCAGCCTCACGAAGGCAGCGAAATCGTAGCAGACTGGTACTTTTTTCTGTGAATGTAGCTACAGGTAAAAATCCACGTTTGCATTTATCTGTACAGACACTGCCTCCCCCCACGCCCCTGTGACACGCGTGTGTTTGGGCGGGGAGGAATAGGTTGGGATAAGAGGAACAGTTCTCACACTTGAAATAAGTGTATTTTTATGGTTACGGACTTAAGGGATAAGAATCATCCCATACACAGTGAAAACATACTGCTGAAAACATTTTGAATGTGTAAATATACATATATATGTTCCAGATTAAAGTTTTCATCTCTGAGCGTTTGGGAATTTGCCCTTTCTACAGCAGTGATCTGCCTCCAGAGCCGCTTTTCACGCAGCTGCGCGTGTGAGCAGCAGAGACAGCAGCAGAGCGGCATTTAACAACCTGGTACCGTTCGGCGAGACACAGCTGTGCACCGCCACACTCCCTGCACGGCCTCTGCCAGGTAAATGCTTGCAATATATCAATTTTAAGAGAATTCACCTGAGACAGCATTCTTGAACTGTAGCTTACTTTCTTTGAAATAAACGGAAATAGTCTTGGTGATGGCGCTAGCATGTGAATTGGTGTTTGCCGAAGGAGGTCCATAATAACGGCTATAATTAACCACTTATGAAATTAGCATATTAAAAGAAGTAGAGAAAATGTGATGTTAATATTTAAACCCATCAGATATTCACAGTTAAATGTCCAGCTCTGCACTCTCCTGTGATAAATGTCAGTAGCTTAATGGCAGCACCGTTTTTCATTCAGTGAAAACTGTATTTCTACACAAAACTAACATTGAAGTATAAACTGGAGACTTAATTAAGCAAAGAAGAATTATGATTAGTCTAACTTGGAGCATTTGGCCTTTAAAAATTATTAGTAACTCATCAGTGGTGGCAATAGGAAAAAAAATAATGTGGTTAAAACAGTTTAGAGGCTTTTTGATTTTCATTTCTGCTTTAAAATAAATTTGAGACTGACGATGTCCCCAGAAATTGTCTCGGCCCCTGATATTACAAGTGTTACTGCTGTTCCCATTGAGCAGATGTGCTTAGAGGAGTATTTTTATAGCAACTAAACTGGATGGTATTTTCCCGTTGAAGAGTCTCACCTGTGAAACAGAAACAAAGTAGAGAGAAAAACTGCCAGTTATGGACTGTGGTTAACGGCCAGGGGGTAGTTCTTTATGGAGCAGCGACAGGGTAGAAAATACAGGGCTTTATATTTCCATTTTGCAAAACATCCCAGATACACCCTTTCTCAAAACCAAACCATTTTACTGGGACCCATATGCAGAATAAGGCCTAAAATGCAAAGCAGTTTCTGCCTGAAATATCACTTTAAAATTACCATTTAATACTACACTTTTATTATACATTCACGTTGGCGTTGGTAGCTCAATGCACCCACAGCAACGTGCACGAAAGGCAACTAATTAGCAGCGGGTGAAGACACTGGTTTTGTCATTACAAAGCCAAGCCACAGGTTGCATTTTAGCAACCGTTCCTGTATATTCTTCGCGTTTCCAAAAAAAAAACCAACCAAAACAAAAAGGGGGGGACCCTCTCTGAGCGGAGAGAGCCTCAGATAAACCCCCAAGCCCCCGCTTTAGGCCGGGCGAGGGGCGCTTCTCCGCGGGCGCGCAGCCGGAGCGCGCATCGTCCGCGCCCAGCGCCGGGCGGGATCCCGCAAAACTGAAAGCAGGTAGAGACACTTCCTGCAGAGGCAGAATTAAGGAGAGAGAAAGGGAGTTTTCCTCTGATCTCCCTCAAAAACCAATCAGGCCGGATCAGCCGGGCGTTGAGTCTCCCTCCGTCCCTCCTACACCTTTTCCCCGGGCCCAATGGCCTTGTCCCTCTGGGAGATTGACTCCAGTCACATGAGCTGCACCGGGGGCAGGTAACTCAGGAGAGGGGAAGGGGAAGGGGGAAGGGAAAAAAAAAAAAAAAAAGAGAGAGAAAAAAAAAAAAAAGCAAGCCCAAGCCCAGGCTGGGCTTCTGCCATGATGTCAGAGGGAAAGAAACCCACAGCCTGCTAATTTCACCTCCCAATCAGCCCCGGGAAGAAGATCACCGGGAACAGGTAGACATGCGAGCTTTCTCCATTTTTTTTTTTTTTTTTTTTTTTTTTTTGCCTCAAACACCCTTCCCTCCTGAATAGCTCTTTCTCTCCTCTTGATATTGTGACTCCTCGTTCGCTCCTTTCCCCTTTGATCACTTGGAGGTAGGGGGTGAGCCTTGTGGGATTTTTTTGTTCTTTTTTTTTTGTTTGTTTGTTTGTGTGTCTGTCTTTTTTTTCTTTTTTTTTTTTTTTTTCTCTCTTTTTTTTGACCTCTGCTTTTGATTGTAGTTGTTTCCCCCCTGTGGTCATGACGGCTTCGCACAGTGACTCTTTGGTGGTGTTGTTTGGGGCAACAGCTGGTGCATATGGGGCTAAACTGGGTTCGGATGAGAGGGAACTAATTCTCTTGGTGTGGCAAGTTGTGGATCTACCCAGCAAGAAGGTATGGCTTCGACCCCCGGTCCGAGGGCGCGTTCCCCGGGCGCAGGGCGAGCAGGCTGGCCCGCCCGCTCGCCGCCACCCCGGAGCCGTTTGTTCATTTCACAAATGCACCGAGGGGAGGGGAGGGGAGGGAGCGGGCCCCCCCCCCCCCCCCTGCCCGAGGGACATTCGCTCCTCGGGGGATTCACTTAAGAAGCTCCTTTTTCTGCCCTTTTAAGGGGTGAAGGAACTTCTTAAAGAAAGTTTGGCCGCTTCTACCCCCCTGCCCCCTTCCCCTTAGCTTCAAATTCGAAGCTTCAAATTCGAAGAGGTCTGCGGACTCGGGAGCTTTACAACAAAAAGCTGCCCCCGGTGGGCTCCAAACGTGCGTGCTTTCGTGGAAGCTCTCAGGGTAACCGTTGGACCCTTTGCGGCCTGCTGCGGGAGCATAGTTTGTTTTTTTTTTTAACCAATGTTTGGACAACCCTTAAGAGAATATTGACTCCTTTAATTTTTAGGCTAATCTGAAAATATGTTCTTTTTTTTTTATTATTATTATTTTTTTTCCCCAAAGCCCTATCCTAACCCAGAGCCCCCTAGAGATGAAGGGCTTTGATAAAACAAACGCGAGTCTCAATTTCAGGAGCAGACTGGGGCAGCTGCCTTACCGCGGTGTGATCTGCCCTTCGCAATTAGCGACTCCCGCGGAGACGGGCGCTGACTGCACGGGGCGTCCCACCAAACCCGGTTCCGGGGAGCGGAGAGCGCGGTTCTCCGGGGCGGGAGGGCGAGAGACCGAGGCAAAAGGTTTCGATTTGTGAAATCCACAAATGCTTTTTCTCACGGGGATGGTTACCGGGCCCGCCATCCCGCACCTTCCTGATTTTGCTGCAGTCTGAACGCATTGTTAAAAAGAGCCAATTCGGTTGTTCCTCACTTCTGTCCGTCGTTTCTTAACTGTTTTTAGGTAGGGACACTGCACAAATCCCTGGTGAAAGCAGACAATTTGGACTTAAGTGACCAGTGTCGCGAAGTGAGTGGCTTAACGCCAGAGGGACTGGGCAAAGCTGAGCCCCTGGACCGGGTTCTTCAACAGGTGAGGTGCTGCTGGTGGGAGCAGGGGCGATTCAGGGTGAAGCCTGGGAACGAGATTCAATTGGTTTGGTAAAAGGAATAGACTTTAATTTTGCCATTGACTTTGAAATCGCTAGCAAGTTCTTGTGCTTATTTTAAAGCTAACCCAAAAGAGACCATGGGAACCCCATAATTCTCAAACAGTTCTGTGCAATACCAGAATATTTTAGCTGATGCTGTAGTCCTTGGAAGGTATGGCCTTCTGATTATCTTAACGAGTCTACTTTTATTCCAAATTTCTCTTACTCAAGCCTTAAAAAAAGTAGGATGATAAGAGCACTACTCAATTTAGCAGTGCTAATCAAACTTTCAGAATTTTCGTGGTATTTTTTTGATCCACTGCAATAATAGGTATTAAAAAAACCTTTTCTCACTGTTTGTCTTGAAGTTGGTTCAACTCCTCAAAACTGTACGTTCATAAAACATCAGATGTGCTTGTCGTGTATCGCTCTTGTACAGATAAACTTAATTAGTTTAGTGGATTGTAAACTGATTAGGTTTTTTTCTACAATTTCTGTATTTTGCTCTTTGGCTCGCTTAATATCAAACTAAGACATTAAATCTGTAAGTTTGTGTGATCCTTGCATTTCAAGAGGTCCTAAGTTATCTAAAAATTTTAATGCAAGTAATGTATACGTACACAGTTCCTGAAAGTTTTTCATTTACTGTCTGTTCTATATACAAAGTGTGCTTGAATGGAAAAATACAATAGTGCATTTTTGTGTAACATATAAAGCTGGCTTTCCACACCTTGTCTGAATCATTCGAAGGTGTGTTTCAGCATGAAACTCGCTCAGGCAGTAGAACAGGTTCGTGTTGCTGTAACTTCTGGTGACACAGATAACTTGGCAGACGAGGTCCTAACCCTCTTTGATACTGAATGGTTAACACTTCACTCGGGAGCGAGTATCTTTGAAAATAGAAATGTGTAACTTTTATGTGTCTTAATCTGTCAACATTAGCTGCAGAAGGCATTTATTCTACTTGCACTAGTTTTGCTAGAGTCCGAGACCAAGGTGATTAGGTGATTTAATTTGTTGGATTTTTTTTTTTTTTTTTTTTTTTTTCTTAAGCTTCAAAATAACCCCTGAGAAAATGTGCAGCTGCAGGTTTGATCTTGTCCCAGATCTTGCACTAAAGACATCTGGAACAGCTTAGCCTAGTACGCTCTGTTTACCTTTATAACAGACACACTTTAATTATACTCAATACTTTATGAGAGATTGTATCTTATTGCCATAAATTGCACTGTAGGTGGGTCTGCTTTAGCAAATAAAAGGAAATACTACCTTTGTGTGTAGGTGGGCAGAGACTCTTGAGAAACAACAATTTTTTTCCTTTTTGTTTGGCATATCTATGCAACTAAATAATGATTTTGCTGTTAATTATTGGCTGTGAGTTGTGAGGTGGCCAGTTCCATCATATGTCTTCTGGAACACACTTTACCTGAACTCATCTCCCTTGCCCTCCTTTCCAGGTGTCCTGGCTCCGTGAGGAGTCATCCTCCCACTTGCAATAGTGGCAAAAAGCAAAATTCCGTATTCTTTAATAGTAAATCCTTCTCTGCATTTTTGAAGTTAAGTCCATTAAATATTTTAATTGCATCATGTTATTTTAAGGATGTCAGGTGTTTGTCAACACATACTCCCCCCCCCCCCCCCCCCAAGTTAAGTGTTTTGATTAGCAAAAGCACAGGTGGGTGAAGTGGTTATTTGAAAAGGAGGAGGAAAAGGAAGCAGACTTGTACCTTGATTTGAGATAACGTTATAGAGCATGTGAAATTAGCTTTCCACACCCTGTTTGGATTGTGGTAGAAAATTTGATGATGCAGCTGAAAATTGCTCACTTGAGCACACATCTCAGTCATGTAAATGAAAGTTTCAGTGCCTGTTTCTGCCTTTTGCCTTGGGTTCCCAGTCTCTACATGTAGAGGGAAGTGAGAATCGCTAAGCACAAATCCACTGTAACTTTTATCTGTGTTTCAGAGGTCTCTCCCAACCTCAACCATTTTGTGATTTGTAACTGGTAAACAGTAGATGAGCTATTGTGGGTCTGGAGTTTTTCCACTGACCACAGAAAGCCTCCTTCTGTTACTATTTAGTGAAATTTTCAGCAGTGACCGGGTCTACCAAAAGCCTGTAGTCTGTGGTTAAGTCTTTGCTCGTAACAAAGCACTTCAACAAATGATGCATCCTTTCAATTATAGTTCATATTCTTAACAGCGTTACAACTTGCATTACTCACTACTTGAGTTTGTCTTAAGAAATATGCTAAAACAGGGTTCCCCACCGATACGTTTTTGCTGTATAACTTTACAAAGTGAGGTTCTGAAGCACAGTGCCCCCCAAATAACGGATCTGTTTGTTGCAGTGTATGTTCTATACGCTTTGCTGCAAGTTTTTAAGTATTGTATTTGTCCAGGGTAATAAACATTTGATTCCACAGATGCTGGTGCATTTATGGGATCCAGCTATATTTTCTAATAGGCCATGTGCAATGTTCTGATAGCTCTGTTTTGGGTGAGGAGGGGGGATTCCAGTAATGTACAAACATTAGGGAGATATTACCTGAAGTCATAAAATGTGTGCCCTTTGGAAGCAGGCCGCTTGATGTATATAGTTCAAAATGGCATTAACAACTTACCTCTGTCGTTGGACCAATAATGGTGACCTTATAGCTGCTGACTGAGATGTGTTGTTTTAGTTGCAGAATGCTACTTAGTAGAAAAATGTGAGGATTTTTTTAACAAAGTAAGGAGGAGATGTCTTGTTCAAGTATGTTTTTGGAACTGATATATATATATATAACTGCTGGAGCTTTATGGTTTCACAGTTTCTAAGCTTTTAAGGGAGAAAATTATTTTCAGGTTGCTCTCTGAAACCTCGCAGGAATGGAGACTTGCTTTTAAAGAGCAAAACCAAAACGAACTTTGCCTTTCTCTCAGCCCCATTACTCTGTCATCAAAAAGCCGAGATCTTCATGTGCTTCTCTGATTCTAGCCATGGGGGTTCTAAGTTAAAGATCGAATACTAAGTTGAAAGTGTTGTGGATTTCTTAATCCTTCCCATGTAGAAAACCTGGCTGAATCAGCATGACTTGCCTTAAGACATGTTGCTTTTCTTTTGTGAGGCACTATTTGCATGTCTCCCTGACAAAGGATAAGTCTAAGAAGAGCTAATAATTTTGGAAAGCTGTCTGCAGTATTTAGCTGTAATTACCATCCTACTTTGAACAATACACATAAAAAGGGAGAGGTTCTCATGAGAGCTGGGTCTGCTTTTGGACCTATTGGAAGCATCCAAATTTCATTTATAGATTGACATTTAAGTATTAAAAAACTGTTTGAAAGAGTGTCCTGGTCTTGCCGATCTTTCATGGCATTGTGCTTTGTATCCAATACATCAGTTCAATTCATATTCTTAAACGGAAAGACAGAGCCGGGCCTTTTCCCCCCAGCTCTCAAAAACTGCACAAATTGAAAATACTGAGGGGTTGCCACAGGTGATAGTGAATTAGCAGTTCTCTAAAGCATGTTAGTGTGCCAATTGATCACCCGGCTGAGCTGCAGGTGCAATTTATTTTCTCACATATCAACAAATTCAGCAAGAAACAAGCTGGTTAGATGAGCATTTGGAAACAAATGGGGTGGGGGGAGAGGTGGAAGAACCAGTGAATTCCTCTAACCTGATAAACCGGTTGCAACTTTTTTTTTTTTCTTTTTAAGAGAAACTCGTTCTGCAGCCTCTTCTTCACAAAGTGCTAGTAGAAAGGTTTGTTGGCTGGCTTGCCAGCTGTCACACCTTCATTTTGGATAAATGATTTTTTTTTTTTAATATTTTTTTAATACGTCTCTGAACCTTCAGACTGCAGAAAAGAGCCTGAAAATGCTGGGTAATTTTTTTTAAAATTAATCTTATTTTATTAGTTTCGTGGTTGGTCTTCCAACTCCAGAGTATTTGGTGACTGCAACACCTCAATAAAACTCCTAGAAGAGTCTGTGTTTTGGAATATTTGCTGGGTCTGAGTTCTGTAGCTGTGGAGCAGGTGTTTGGCAAACCTTTGGCAAGTGTTACTGAGCAGGCTGTTCTCTCCACAACAAATACTCGGGGTGTAGTTTCACAAGATTTGGCTTCAGCCGTGAAGCCAGCTTCTTTCCTGCCCCTGCACGGTACTTTTGCCATCTTTTTGTTGTGTCAGTAAAACTCTTTGTGAAGCTGTGCTGTAAACAGGATCACTGAAATGAGCAGGTAGGGTGGGAACTTCTAAGCTGCTTTGCTGTCCAAGCTCATGTCCCGTGAAACTGCACCCTTTGGTTGTATTTTCATGATCCAACATGTTTGATGGCGATACCAGCTTAAGGTATTTCTGCCCCCGCATTGTGTTCTCAAGCTGCAGTTGTATGAAAACTTCTTAGTGGCACCTTTTACGTAGGTAGGTGCTGCTACATGGACCTCCCTCACCTGTGGTCTGCCAATGGAAAAGTTTTTATGTATTAAACTGGAGCAGGGTGCTGTTCTGAGTTAAAACAGTTTTGGAGCGGTTCTGTCTGACGTATGGCAGGTGATGTAGTTTTTCTGTGGGCAGCCGTAGCGCCGAGGTGTGGGCAAGCAGCGCGGGTGAAAGGAGAGAAAGGTTTTAAGACAGATTGGCCACCAAGCAGTTTGCATTGTGAAACTGTGGCCTTGGCTGGGTGTCAGCAGGGAGTGGTGAGGATTTCCTGACAGACACAAGGTGGCCTTCAGGTTGTTCTCCCTTACGGGAGAGCTGAGTGTACTTATGCATGGCTCTTACTATATATTAGCATCTAATAACTCTCTATTTCCATTTATATACTTAGAAGAACATTAGTTAAATTATATTTAATACCAAATATTGGAATATAGTCAGTCTTTATTGTGGGGAAGTAGGGATGTGCTAATGCTTTCTGTAGCTGCAGGCTGTTACAGAGTGAGATTTTTTTTTTTCTTTAGCAGTGAAAATGGATGGCTAACTTGTGTTTCAGAACCCTAGTTGTAATTCTGCTCTTGATGGTATGGGCAAACTATTTTTCCCTTTACAAATTCTCTGTGCTACCCGGCTCCCACTACGTTATGACTGAAACACACACATCTGTTCTCAAAACCAGAGAAGAGTTAGTACCAGAAACAGTTCCTCTGTCACATATATAATATATATACATGAATATACATATGTAGATCATGTGAATGCATTTGTTATTGCTAGCATTAATCTTCTATTGGGTTTTGTGGAAAAGCAGTGCCCTTACCTTCTCTGAAGGCTGCAGTACTGAAATCCCTGAGTATTCCTACAAACCTTGCTTTGTTCCTATATTAAGGTGCATTTCACTTCGGAACGAGCAGAGAATTAGATAAAGGAATTTGTCTAAAGCTGCGTATTCTTTTCTTTGCAAGCATAAAAATGCGGTGGTCTTGGTTAGCTGGGGGCTATCTTCTTTTAAAATTCAAAGTGCCAGTATTCATTAGAAGTGAATAATTTGGCCCGGTGGTATGAGAATGAGCCTGAGCAGACTTCTTATGACAGCAGGTGCTGCTGCTTGTTCTGGTGAAGTTAAAACAGTAGCATTAAATCTCTTACCAAGCCTGAGTGGATTAGCATATATAGAAAAACAAACTTTGCTATGACCTGTGCAGCACAGCTTGAAATGCTTGTGTTCTCACTGAGTGGTGATGCGAGCTGTTTGAAAACTCTGCCACTACCACGTGTGGATGTTCTCGCAGCTCTAATGTTATATCTGAATACTTGAATTTCACTTGAAATTGTGGGTTTTTTAAAGTCGTTGGAAGACGGTAAAACATAGGGTAGAAGCCTTTTAATGCAAAGATTGCTGGATTACATGATCCTCAAAGACTTTGAATTTCTCTCCTCTAACGTGCTGCAAGTAGCTACTGAAAAGGTCACTGGAAATATGTTAATGAGCTATTGTCAGGGTTTTCAAAAGTGGCTGAGGAGTAACAAATGGGGAATAAAGGATTTGTAGTCCACCGTTTTGACAGTAGGTACACATGTAGTGCTTCTACAGTTCTTACATGTTAACATGGAAGCATCTCGGCAAGCTTTGTGTGGGTACTCTGGATTGTCTGCGAACTGCACCAGTTTCCCTCTTCCCCGGTAGCATTTTGGCTGGTTCTTGGCACAGCTTTTGAAAGGCTTGCACAGTTTTTTTTGCATCTGTGCGTCGGCTTACTTGGAGTTTTTTGGTTAGTTTTCTTTTTCTTTCCTTTTTAAAAAACAAAACACCTTTAAGTTATGTGCAGAAGGGCTGGGGTAGCGAAGTGCTGCCAAAGGAAGGCAACAGTTCCGTCAGCGTGTTGCAGCGCTTCTTTGCTGAACAGTTAGGTTGGAGAGTGACGCATAGATGCTGGAACTGATATTGCTAGCAAAGCAGTGGTGTGGCCAGAACTAAAAATGCTGATTGGAGATTAATTTTTTCTTTAGCAGCATAATGTCAGCCCTCTTTTATTTTATGATTTATATGGTTCAAATTGGAACTTTTATGTCTCTTAAGTAGAAACATAAACAGTAACTCTCCTTCTTCCTCACATTCATGTCTTTGCCTTCTCCTGTCTGCTCTGGAAAACGTCTTTTTTTTTTTTTTCTTCATAGTAGTTGCTTCTTTGCGTAAAACCTGCAGAGATATCATGCTGCTGTTTTCCCTCACGATCAGTTTCTGCTAGCTACAACCTTATTTCAAGAAAGGAGGAAAATATCAATACTCTGAAAGGCAACTTCATGTGTGTGTCCTGAGAAGGTACTGAATCAGAAGTTGTGTTTGCTCTACAAACCGTTTTTTAGTGATTTGTTCTGATTAATTCTGTTGATGTTCTTTAAAGAGTTCACAACTTACATGGGTATATTTCTATACAATAGCTCTGTTCTTGCTTTGTATATAAACAGCTGCTTTACTAATCTGTCCTTCATTCATTAAATCCATATGCTGTGAATGTAGATGTGAGTTATAAGATAAATATTATGCAAAGGGTGGAGGTAATTGAAATTTAAATGCTCACCACATGATAAGTGACAAAACAACAAAAAACCCCACCAACCCTGACTCTTCTCCCAAACTTCCATTTAAAAATACTTTGGTTTTTCTTCCCCCCTGCTACCTTCCCTTGTAGAGCTGCAGTGGGCAGAGAGGGGCAAAAAGTGTTGAGAAACGGGTGTTGTATTAGCACTAAAATGTTGGAAAGAAACTTAATTTTAAGATTAAGAAACAGTTGTAGTCTCTTTTGCAAAAATTTGGCTCCTGTGATGATTTTGGACACCCATTAGCTGAAAAGAAAGTGTTCTATTACTAGAACTCTAGGACAGTCTCTCAATTGTGTTATCGTTCTTACTGAATTGAAATCAACATGTAATTAGTGGTGTTTCCATTCTCTGGCTCTAATTCTAGAGAAATTTAAGCATGTGTTTTAACATAATGAATTGTGTAGATGTTGGCAATGTGTGAAATTAAACATCTTTACAGAAATTATGGCAGAATCGCTTTCCAGATAAGTAATTCTGTTGCAGTGAATTGCACCAAGAGTACAGCAGAGCTATAGTATGCAACTTGAAAAATAAAAGTGTGAAAACCACTGTGGAGGTTTACTTTGTAAGTAGATCTTATTGTAGCTGTGTACCTGAAAGTTAATTTAGGAGTCCTTTGCAGCTGAAGAGAGGCACAAAACAGTGTATAACACATCAAACATCTTGAATCAAATAACTATTGGATTGGAGGGGGATGTGTGAGAACTGGGAAGTGCGGAGCAGTCACTAGAACATGACTATGACAGAGCTTTGGGGTTTGCTTCATTGGTTGATTACTCAAGTGTGTTAGCCAATGTTATTTCTTACAGCAGAATTAAACTGTTACAGGATGAACTTTTGCTTATTGTAAAGCATGTGAAATGGCACCATGTAAATATGAAGCGAGGGAGAAGAAAACTGCTGCTCTTGTGGTATGCTTAAAGAAAGAAATGGAAATATAAATAAATCCCCTCTTCCTATAAACCTCAGAGGCTGAGAATTGATCACAAGAAGCTGTGTGACTTCCTATTCCAGACAGCTCATATCAAGTCTTTTCTGTTATAATGAACTCACTTTGAAAATAAGAAGCTACCTGAAAGAGACGATGTAGTTCTGTAGGAGCAAGCAACATCTAAATAACATTATTTAGTCCTTACTCTGTAGGCAGGTCTGAATCTTGAAGGCTAAGTGTAGAGTCTGATCTTATTCGGTTAAGAACAGCTAAAATCTTACCGATAATAATATCTTACTCTCATTTTCCCTTTTATCAAACACAATCAATTCCTGATGCATGGGATTGCTGCCCATGCAGCAACTGTGACTTCAAAATTTCAGAGATTAAAGGCAAACTGATTTAGGGATCTATTTCCACTTCTCCTTTATATTTTTGTGAAGGCATGTTGAACAAGAAAGGGAAAACTCCCTTTTTCTCAAGCAGACTAGAGCCAGTTTATAAAGTTACAGTTTGTTGTTTCTTTTTTTTTTTTTTTTAAGCTGACATTTATAAGGATTTGAGCAAGAATCATATGTATTCTGAAATAAGCAAATACACTTCATGGATCTCAAGACTGTTATTCCGTGCCTATGTTATTCTTACAGTATAAGTTTAAAGGAGAGGCAGGAATATGAAAGAACCTTGAAGAAAACTGAATTGTGGATAAAATGTATGTCTTCTTTCTTTTTATGTCTCCTCTTTTTTTACTTTCCCTGGATACTACTACAAAAACAACCTGAAAAAAAAAATAGAAAAAAAATGTTTTAATTTTGCAGGTATTGGCTCTTCTCCTCCAACTGGTTAATCTTGCCCTACAAACAATGAGGTAGTGTTGAGTAAATAGAGCAGTACCATGCATTACAGTCAATAGACCCAGTGCTAAAGATCACATTGCTAATGAAAGTTTGTCCTTGAAACAGAGGTAAGTGGGAGTGGGGGAGGTATAGAACACTGAGAGAGAGAGCTTGTGCTTAAATCAAGACTTTAGGAAATACTGCAGTCACGGCATTAATTAAAACCTAGAGTTTGGAAAGTATGTTCAACCTTGTCTTTCAGGCTGTAATGACTTGCTCTGTGAGTTGAGCTGATAGCAAGCAGCCTGTGAGGAGTGTGAGGCACCTTTGTAATCCTGCTTGAAATGTAGGTAAAAGGTTGACAGAGTATGGGTTTTTGTTTTTTGCATTACTAATAATCAGTTTCCTTTTGCTTGAAGACAGACTCATGAGCAATCTATGCTAATAAATGCTAAGGTGTTCTGCAAGTTATGCATCTTTTTTGTATTATTTGGGTGTTTTGTTTTTTTTTTTTTTTTTTGATAGCTAGTGGCCTCTTTCATACAGGTTAATTTAAAGATGAAAACGTATTTTTTTCTCAGTAACTGTTTCCTTATTTAGCAGTTTCCTGGCACATAATATAGTAGTAAAGTAAGTCCAGGAACTGCAATTCTTCTGTTGCTGGACTAGGGTGCTTTATCTTACACAAGGCTAACTTCGAGTAGCTTATTTGTGGAGTACTCTGCATATTTCAGCACTCTCTTATTAAAACAGGTTGTGCTTCTGAAGATAAAAGCTCTGACATTTAGATGGCCTGAACCCTGGTCTTGCCTTTTATGCTTAATGCATTACCTGAATTAGATGCTGGAGATACCATAGCTGGAAAGCATGCAAATAATCTGGTGTTATAAACTTCCATCTAAGAAATAATTAATCAAAAACAGTCATAAAATGCTCAAGTGGCATGGCTTGGACAGATCTTTGTCTTGGCAGAGGGTTAGATTTTTGCATTCTTTCCTAGGAAGAATTAAAACTTTTAGTTAGCTATTGTTTACTTTGTTGTAGAAAGACCCAGGCCCAATTGAAATGAGCTGAAGAAAGAAATAATGTGGAAGTTTCACCCCTAGGAGAGTTTATCATGGTACTGAGTCACGATGGTCTGTTTTCTATGCTCTACAAACTCTCACTGGACAGACAGAGCATGACAACTGTTTCTCTGTTTCTGTATTTCATATTCTACTTGTTGCTGAACCATACTAAACAAACCTATTTTTATGCAGAAAATTAGCTATAGACGACCATCACCTAAGCTTAGTTTCCAGTCCCTCTATGTAGTTCTGAAGGAGTATGATGCATTTTAAAGTACTTTTCTGTGTTTTGTTGAATGGAAGGATGTGATAAACTCAAAGAGTACCTTCCTCTTTTCTTCCTTGAACTCTTGCAGTCATTATAAGACGTATATGAAGGCTGTGTGCCTTCCTGACTTGAGAACTCTGTGGTGACCTGTGTGATGACAATGAGGAGGAGGACAGGGTGGTATTACTTCCACGATCTTCGGCTTCCCAACAAAGTAAAAGATATAAGTGGATATCTTAAATAGCTTTAAAAATATAATTCTGGCTTTTTAACTACTTCTTTTGAAGATTTTTGATATTTGGCATTTTATGGCAGAAGCCCAAGCATAGGATAGTTGAGACCTTAACTGTTACCTTTGTTAGCTCATGCCACAGGTGGAAAAGAATTCGTTTCCTTCTATGAGAAAGGCAACAGTGTAAGTTTATGTCTATACAGACACCCAGTGTAGACGGAACCATTTTGGAACAGCAGCAGGATGTGTGGTACCTGGCACCTGGCTTGCTGTTGTTGGACCTCTATTAGGGAGAGAATATGAAATGACAACAAGATTAGTAGGTAGTAAGAAGCAACATAATATACTTGAGGAGAAGACAGTGCTTGAAGCTCAGTGCCATATCCTGCATCTCCTTGACACTTAAGGAGAGCAAACCTGCTCACAGAATCATAGAACGGTTAGAGTTGGAAGGGGCCTTAAAGATCATTGAGTTCCAGCCCCCCTGCCATGGGCAGGGACACCTCCACTAGAGCAGGTCGCTCAAAGCCCCATCCAGCCTGGCCTTGAACCCCTCCAGGGATGGGGCATCTTGCAAATTCCAAAGTTGGATGGAAACTCTGACTGGTTTGGGGTAATATATACGTAGCTCTCTCTCCCTCTAGTACATTTATGGTGGCCATTGTGACCGATTACTCATTCGGTTATTTAATACAATTTATATACCTTAATAGGCGTAAGGTGATATGTAAGTGGACTGGTCATACTGAGCACAGTTACATTGTCTGTGGTATGCTGGAAATTAATGTCATGCTTCTGTCCAGGCCAGTCTTCAGTCACTAATCTTGGTCATTAGTGTTCAGTAGAGCAAAAAATTGCTTTCCTCTTAATAGGAGAAATTAAACCGGCGATATTGTTTTTGAACATTTCTAGTGAGTGGACCTGGGCTGCCTCTGTCATCTTCTACAAGTTCCCCCTGCAAAAAAATAAAACCAAGGGGCAATTTATTTGTCATGTTTATGTCTGAATAGTATCTAAATACAGTATATTTTTCCTATTTTGCTAGAAGGGAAAAAAAGTTATCTGCAGCTTATGGCTGCACTGTGGCCTTACGCTTTTTTTTTTTTTTTTCCCCCATGCAGCAATTTCAGTACAAGGTCACCACATATCCATTATCAGCCATGTGGAATAGCAGTTAACAGATGAATAAAGGCAAGGGCTTACTATAGGATTCTCTGTTTAAAAAGTTACCTAGCACAATAAAGGGTTATCATACTTGTAAATACTGCTGAAATGCAGTCTGTGCACCTCCCGGTAGTATTGGCATGCTTTAAATTCCTCCATTGCATGGATAAAGCTGACATTATCACCAGGATTTGAAGAGTGAAGGAGCAGAAAACTGCCCATGGAGAGTATTGTAAATAAATGTGAAACCCTCAGGAGTGTAGGGCCTGAGGCACAAAGTCCAAGTGAAAATATTTCCTGAAGTTGACATGTCATGGTATGTTCTGTGTGTTCAACTTTGTATACCAAACCCATGGCTTCTTACGCTTGAGTTTTCTCATGCTGCATTAGAGCCTTTAAGTCTTAAGGGACACTTCAAGATTGATTGTTTTCTCAGTGGTACTCCGCTCTTGCTTATGTTTTGGTGGTTTCAGTGTAGCTGCAGAGTAGGCAAAACAGAGAGAGGCACCAAAAAGTTCAGAGAATCACACAATAGCTGAGGTTGGAAGGAACCTATAGATGTTGTCTAGTGCGACCCCTGAAAGCAGGGTCAGCTAGAGCAGGCTGCCAAGGATGTTGGCCAGTTGGGTCTGGAATACCTCTAAGGATGGAGACTCTGTAGCTTCTCTGGGCAGCCTGTTTCAGTGTTCAACCCCTGGAGATCTTTCAGGAACCGCATCTGCAACTCTGTATTTGGTTTCAGGTGTTCTCTGGCAATAAATCATAGAGGGCGTTCTGTAAAATCAGGCTTTGAGGCAAGAACTGCAATATCTCTGCCTGTTGAAGCAGGACTTGTAGTTGAGAATCTTCAGAGAGACCTTCTGGGGGATTGTCATTTGTTTCCCACGCTTCTCTTACCTGAAAGAAGACAGATCGTTGTTACGCGCTTTATGCTACAAGCAAAGAATAACCCACACTAAAGGCCTAAAAGACAGACTGAAGGTCTAATGTGACCTACACTAGTGCCTAATAAGTGATGTTGTTTTTTTTTTTTTTAACACAAGTGAGATTGAATATCGTATACGGTTATAAACAAAGCATATGTGATGTTTCTTGCAAAATGGTAGTATATATGATGTTAATGTGTGAAGTATTTGGTCTCATTGCCAGGGGAGCTGCAATTAGAAAAGTTTAACATCTCTTTCTATTGCCATTTCATGCACCAAAGTGCGAGAGTATACTCTGATATTTCTGGATTGAAAAAGTGCTTTATATGGTTGCTACTTCAGTTGTTTCTACAACATAAAACACTGCTATATATGTGTGAGTCTATAGATCTTATGGTATGATTGACTTGTTTTGGTAAATTCTATTTGATAATCTGTCTGATAGACTACAAGCTATAGTTCTTAAACTTCATTATGCTAATAAAATGTAACAGATTTCAGGATTTAAATGTTGAGAAATACGATGTATTTAAATTTAGAAATAATATTATAAATTTAGAAAGTCTGAATTGTTAGATGTGCAAACATGAAAGTTCAACTGATCTGATGAGATTTTTAATATTATAATTTATGTCACTATATATAATTCTATACATAAATATATGTATATGTACACAGAGATCTATGTATCTCTATATTAGAGCTGCCTGCCTGTAATGGTTTCTGTGCTGCCCTCCACCTGTTTTTCTAATAATGTATTACCAGAGGAAGTCTCTTATATAGGTAAAATAATTTGCAAAAGAGTTCTAAAATAGATCTCTAGCTTCTGCTTCACATGGAGATGTGCACTGGTCAGAGTGGAAGTTTATTCTTGATTTCTTAAATTGAATATGGAAAAAAAAAAAAGAACACATGTAGCTAAATTTCCAAGCGTGAACATGAGAGATGTAGACAGTTCACATTTACGTGTCTCGGATAAGACTGTTTTAATCTCAAACAGTGTATTTTACAGCCCCGTGGAGTGTATTTTCACTTTCTCTAGGACAGTTACGTATTAGTAATAGGATTTCTTTAAGATCAAGGGAATATATTGGAATATATGAGCCTAAGTGAGCCAAAATAACTTCTAGTCTAAGTTATTCTTGACAGTTTTCCTTTTAATAATGACAAAAAGATGTCACTCCTGAATAAGTTTTGGGTTTTGTGGTGTGGTGTTTTTTTGTTGTTGTTTAGAGGTGGGGTTTTTTGTTTTGTTTTTTTCTGTGTTGTGTTTTTTTTTAAAAGTGATCTAGAATGTTAAGCCTGTTCAATTTTTTTTTTTTTTTTGACAGGTTTATCTCAAATCAAGTATCATCTCTCTGTATCATGTCTTAATATTTGGCTGGACCAGGTGAATTTGTCCTCCCACTTGTCTAAAGATAGCACAGAAGTCAAAATGAGCACTTTTTGATTTGCTGGTTTGGCAGGAACTTGATCATGTATTCATGTGTCACCAAATTGTTATCTCTGGGCAATTTAGTGATATGTCTGTCGATACTACTGAGTTGAAAGCAGGTCCCCCCCCACACTGTGAGGACCATCCTTTGTGCAAAGAATATTGATAAATCTAATAACTCATCTTTTTACTTGGGAACAGACGCGTGTCTAGCTGAAGTGTGGACTACAAGCTAAGCTTCTTTCTGGATTTTTATGTTCTGCATTAGCATAACATTCCAGACCTGGTTAAATTGCAAGGATGCTTTTAATTCTGAAGGAGCTGCTGGAGGGCTGATGAGTAAGAAGGAGCCAAATTTTCTGTTATTTCTCAGAGGTGAATGAAAGAGAGAATCCCCCAGAGTATCTTGGTGTTTCAGAAATGGTTCAGTTGATGGCATGGATGCCTTCTGCAACTGAATTGTCTCAATATTTCATGACCATGCCAGGCACAGACACCGTGCAGATGCAGTGGCCTTTCTCAAGGATGAGAGCTATTTTTAGTTAGGGAAATGGGAATATCCAAATAGCCAGAGGTTTATTTTAGTGCTTTGTGCATCATAACTGTAGAAAGAGCTTAATGAGGAATCTCCTTGTTTCTATGAGATCCGCAGCCTTGTTCAAGTTATACCTGAGGCAACACGAAGGGGGCTGTGTCACTTCAGCCACTTGGGATTCACTTGCAGAAAACACAGCAGCTCTGGCTGGCTCCCATCCAGCTTTGCTGCTGGCAAAACGTGTCTCTTCGCTCTCTTTGTACTCCCAGCTCCAGGACCAAAATCCTGTTTAGCCAGTTTTTCAGACTGGTGCTCAAACTCTCTCTCTCCCTCTCGCCACCTTTTCTCTAAGAACTGGTTTAGGTTTTGTGGAGGTAAACATGCAGAGCGGCTTGATTGATTCTTCCTCTTCTCTCTGTTCGCTTTTTAATCTCAGCATTGAGTTATTGAACATGTTCCTTAACATATGGACTGATTCGTCAGAGCTCTACTAGAGACACTGAGCTGGTGGAATAAGCACTAAAGGGTGGAGGGTGATGCCAATACACTGAGGTTCTTGCAGTCAAAATGAGGGCTGGTTGCAAGATGCAAACCGTGGTAATTAACACTCTGTATTACTCTGTTGCTATGAAATGAGTAGATTACCAGGGGAGACAGAGGGTGGAGGAAGTCTCAAGGTGGGGCAGCTTTGCATGCTAAAGTGGGGGAGTGCTATGGAGGGCAGCATGAAGATGAGTGACAGGAGGTAAATAGCTGAGATGGTTTTTACTGGTGGAGTGAAGGAGATGTGGATGGAATTTAGGAAATGACAGAGTTGTGGACAGGTTGCTCAACATGTGAGACTGAAAAATGTAACGTAAATCTGGCACTGGTCTTAACTTGTCCTTAGCTTGGTGCATTTGGGTGTGTGCCAGTTTGAGGTTGTTTTTTGAGATGCTTCCTGAAATTCATAGTGCGAAAAAGGAGGCTGAAGATGGCTTTTCCACAGGAGCACTGAATTGCTTAACTTATATTTCAATGTGGCTTTATAAACACATCTGCGCTGGTTGCTTTAACTCCTTTTGATACATGTGATGGGCTGTATCTGTCGCCTGAAAGACTTAAGGGTTCAGTGTAATCTGTAGTAGTGAGAGCTGGTCCACAGCTGTGCTTTTCATACTTAACTTTTCCAGAATTTGGAGACATCTCACGTAGATGAAAGAAGCCAGTTCAGGCTAATCTGAAATATCTGTTGTTCCTCTGTGGCAGTGTTGTGTTTCCTGTTTTGCCCTGTGCTCTTCTCCTCGGTGAATCTTCCCACTCACACCCCGCTTCCCCATTTCTCTCCTCAGGTAACCCATGCCATAGCTGAGCTGTTCCAAATAGGAAGGATTGCTTATGTCACCTGACTATTCTTCCCACATTCCTTTTGCCCTCTTCTACAGTGGTACACCCCAAAGTTTGAAAAAGACTATTTTTAAAATAGAAGTTTCTAAATAAGCACTCAGCAAGGCCTGCCAACCTTGTGGCATTTTATCTAAGGCACTTTAAGCTGCTGGCCTCTAGGAAGAAAATTGAGAATTGTTTTGGCGTGTCAATTGTCCCACTGGAAAGGAGCTTGCAATGTTGACTATTATCACTGACGTTTAATAAATATGCAGTGAAAATACTTAGGCTCAGTTAAAAATAAAAACAAATGCTGCCTCTCCTGCCTTTGTTGAACTTTAGTACACTTGGAGTGTACTAAATTAGTGGACTTATTAGTGTCCTTATGTAATATTTCACTCTTCTTAATGTCTTTCTCACCAGGGGCTTCTGGAAATAATTGTGCTGTGTATCTGTCTTTTCAGCTGTATGTTGTATGGGGAAACAACATCTGAAAAAATGTGATTATTTCAGTACAACAGTCTTCATTTTTACCAACTTCAGTTACACCATTTTGCCTGAGTATTTCTTCCCTTGTCCAAACATTTTTCTCCTTTTGTTTTCTAACTTGGTGAAGGTTTTTTGAAATACAGTTCTTACATTTTATTGGTAAAGCAGGAGGCTGCACACATTTGCTGCTCCCCTCAAATTGTGTATGTTGGATTTTTTTCTTGTAGCTGATCAAAATCGCTCCCTGATTGCAGTTTTTTTTATATAGGCTCTTGTGCATCTTCAGAAGCCCAGGGTACAAAGGTGAAGGTTTGGGGAGTGTTTTATTACTGTTCATCAGTAAGGCTCTGCTTCCTTTTGGCAAGAATCCCTGTACAACTTCTGGAGGCTAATTCCTATCGCCATTTCCAATCCCTTTTTACAAATATTTGCTCTTTACTGTGCCCAGAAGTTAAAACAGAAAGTAATAAGGTGTCGCATTCAGTAAGAATGTGGATTCTCCTCATGTCTCTTATTGAGGTTAGAATATTTATTGCTGGCCTATGACAGTGGCAGTCCCCAGAATTGCATTTCTGAAGTGGTTCCTTTAGAGTCCTCTGGAATTTTCTTCTTTTTCTGGTGTTTACACATCAGCTGAGTTATTTTGAGCACTCTCAGATCTCAATTTTCTTACTTTAAATCATCCTTAAACAATGACTTGCTTTATAGCCTCATGTTCTTCAAGACTTCAACTTGTGGTAGGAACAAAACCTGGGCTCTTTCTGTGAGTTTTGGTAGTGTGCAAAAAATTGCATTGTAAAGGGCTTTTGGGGGTGGGGAGGTTATTTGACTCCTCTTAAAAGTTTCAAATATCTTCTGTTTGATATTAAATAACTTCATTATATATATCTATATCTGTGTATCTGTCTGCAACTCAAGAAACTTGCACAAGGTGATGATGTAAGAGCCTTTCCTTACCCAACTTTGCCCCTCACTTCTCTGTCTTGATATGCAGTAGCCACTACTACAGCATTTAACGGTAGTGGGACACTGGTCACCTATCGAAGCCTAGAAAAGGGCCTGAATTGGATTTGAGCAGTTCTTTTGAAATAAAGCCTGGGTAGTTGTGTCTCTGCTCCTACTAAATCAGGTTCAATACGTGGTTTCTCCCTCATGGAGCCTTTCCTTTGGGACACGGATGCTGCAACATTGGTTCACACAGTGAATGCTGTGTAGCTGTGGGATGGGTTCATTAGGACACCATCTTTCCTGAGCAGAGACTGTAACTATGTGAAGTGTCAGAAAACAAACCAACCCTCTTTTCCCCCCAGACACAGGTTAAAAGACAGCATAAAGATATTGTCTGAGTTTCAAGTCAACTTGTAATTTGCTTTTGGTGGTGGTTGTTTTGGAGTTACAAGCTATTGCTGAAAGTAGTGGGTGGCTACTGTATCATGATGTTAATTACTGCCTTGTTTGTGAGGTGATGCTTTCCTGGGAGGAGTAGCATCAAGAGAGAAGCCCGGAATAATTATATTTTTCCCCTTGAAAGTTAGTTAACAAGCTACTATTTACTGATTTGATACACATAGGTACTATAATGCAATAGCTGGCTATTATGAACAAGGAATTTAACAGTGGTATGGAGTAATAAAAGGCTAGAAACTGTTGTGTAAGGATGGAAAAGAACATTGAACAAGACGGATAGAACCCTTTCCTCTTGAGAATGAACATATTGGAGGTAGTCCATCCAACAGGTAAGAAATGATTGTATCTAGTGTTTGTAACGCTCTACCAAGAACTATTCTCTCTACCAAGAACTTTGGTCTCAATCTGACTTGTTTATAATTTCACTTCTGAAGGTATTAGACCACAATTATTTTGGCTTTTCTTAGCATATAACTATTGAACCATTAGTCAGTCATGATAGGTAGCTTTTTTCTTTTTGAAGTTCAAGTGAAAAAAAAAAAATAAAATTGACATAACTGAAGTCAAAGATGCCATAGGTGAAGAAAGGCTATTGCAAAATCAGTATTGTGATTGATCTTGAAAGGTTTTTGGTTTTTACTTTCAAATATTTTATCACTTTTATTGTAATTAGTTCAGATTTTGAATATTATCATTATAATGCCATAATTCACAATAATAATTCTGCCCTATTGACCTATCTGTTCTCTTTGCCATACTTTATTTTCTCTTCTGCAAATGCACATAGTTTCTTTGCCTGCCTTTATCAGGCGCCCAGATCTGTTTTCCTTCATGTTTTTTTTTTCAAAAAAGTTTTGTAATAATGGTAACTGCTCATTTTATGGAGTTATCTGTACAATGAAGTTTATCGCTTTATTTTTCAGTTTAGTCAGCTGGTATCCAGTGATTTGAAAGTACTTGGAAGGAGCTCTTACACACTCTGCAGTGATGGCCAGTTACTCATTCGACAAGTCCTCCACCCAGAAACATCTAAGAAGGTATGAGGTCAGAACTAATGCAGAAGGGCGGTACTGTGTTTTAAGGACATCAAAGAAAATGGCTTATGCGAGTTTGAGACGAGCAACTCAATTCAACCTTGGGAACTATAATGTTCCAAGAATATTTAAGATGATCCCCCTCCAGTCTCAGCCCTGAGTAGCAGAGAAGTATTTCTTGGAATTTGCTCTTGTAAGTCAGCTACAGTACTTGAGGACTCCCAGATGAGCATAATGGAGAGGAAAATTAGGAAAGACAGGATAGAGGCGGGAACAATACAAGTCCTTTGAACTCTGTGTCTCGAGAAATGGAAGCAAAGGTACAGGTCTAACCTCAGCAGAGGTGATGGAGAACTATTGCTTTGTTTAGGCTGGAGTTAAACCACAGGTTCCATGGAAAGCCACGGGTTTCTACCAAGATGTGAAATTGGTAGGAGCCATGCGTCCATGTCCTATAGAGACTAAACACACAGGCAGTGACTTGCCCTGGAGAGTGCCAGTGGTTCCCCATCTGCACTTATTCAGGGGAAGCAGAGCTACAGCTTATTGGCTGCTCCCACATGAAGCAGCCGTTCCTACTCCAGGTTCCTGGAAGGGCTTAGGGACAGCTGTCTTGTACAGGGAGCAGAATCTTGCCTTTGGTGGTGGCGGCTCTGGACTTGGCTCGCTGGGCAAGGTCTGCAGCAACCCCACAGGAATGGCAGCTGCTGACACGGAAGGAGCTGACTGATCAGTTGTATTTTGTTTCTCTATATGAGGGTATTGGCTCATGATGAGCATTTTTGTTATATTAAAACAACACTGTGGCTTTTTATGAAAAGTGCGTGTTTGTGTAGGGATGAAGCGAATAGGGAAACAGGAATGATATTTAACATTCAAACATGATAGTATTTCTTTCTTCTTTTTTTTCCCCACCATGCCATCCTGCAGTATGGAGCGTAGTTCTGGGTAGTTCTTTGTGCTTCCATCTTGAAACAAATGGGCTAAAACAAAACAAACACTGTAATGTTGTGGGAGAAGTGATTGTCCATATTAGATCAAGCGTTGAGTCTCTTAATACTGCATTTCTTTCTCTTTGCTTGGTTTTTTTATTCAATACTTTTTCAGTTGTGAAAGTTTATTTCTTCTTGCACATTAAACATCAGTAAGAGTCAGACCTTAGCTCTTGCTGTTTCTAGCATTCCAGGAAGCATTACCTTGGGACTTTCCTCAATTCTTTATTTACAAAGATGGGTGCTGTTTGGCTAGACCAAAGTCAAACTGTTATATAGTAGAACAGTTGGAGAGTATGAGAGAGAAAATAGTGAATTAGACCAGAATTATTTGTTTTATTCCTTGAAAAAATAAGCTCATGTCCGAGTGAAGGGCTGCTTAAACATTTGTTTAATAATGTTATATAATTAAAGTTCTTACCCATTGCACAACAGTAATGAATAAATGTTTTTCAGTTGCTGGAAGATATTTTGTACACTGTAACTATTTATTTAAACTTTGTTATCATGTTTTTGGTACAATATTGCTTTTCAGTATAGCCACAAAAGAGAAAACACAGTATCCTAAATGGAAGTATTTATAAACAAGCAAAACCTAGATTTTTTTTTTTCATTTTTTTTTTTTTTTCATTCCCCAGCCGTCTTGTCTAGCTGTTTTGCATAGGTCTGCCTCTCAGAAGCTATTTGGGTTTGCTCATCTAGAGATCTAATTCTGTAAGGCTGTGGAATTTGAACTGTGTTACAAAGGAACTAGACTGGTCTATCGTAGACAAGCTGATGACATGCAACTATGTGATTGTTTTGAGACTGCCTCATTCAGTCCAAAAATGTTAATTGGAATTTAAAGGAATGGTGTGTACAAAACAAACTTTTTGTCTTCCTTGTAGAACTTCCTGCTGTCAGACTGCTTCTATTCCTTTTATGATCTGCGCAAAGAATTTCACACTTGCTACCCTAGTTCAGCCCCCGTGAAAGATCAGACTATCAAGACCATGGCAGAATGTATCCTTTTGCTACAGCTTTTACACCAGAATCAACTATGCTTCTTTAAGTTTTACATCTGTCATAGTTACAGTTTTCTTCGTCTAAACTAAGATGTGGGTTTTAAAAAGTCGCAGGTAAAATAGAAGGAACGTTTGCTAAAGTGTGTGTTGGGGCGGGGAGCTCTGCTTGTAGTACTGGGCTTTTTTTCCCCGATTTGATTCTAACAACTTCTGACAGTATTCAGTAAATCCACTAAAGAAATACGTCGCTTGTATTGATACTTATCTTGAAGGAAAGGCTTAGCTGTCAGTGGGCCTTTTCAGCACCAGCCGGCCTGCAAGCTTCTGCTGTTTGCAGCTGGTAATAGTCCTCTTGTAGGATCCTGACTGAACTGAGTTTAAAACAAAAACTAATTAGAAAAACAAAGCGAACAAAAAAACCCCAAAACCCCAAACCCAACACCCTACATCTAAATTTT
The DNA here is from genome assembly GCF_964106895.1 of Numenius arquata. Taxonomy (NCBI): domain Eukaryota; kingdom Metazoa; phylum Chordata; class Aves; order Charadriiformes; family Scolopacidae; genus Numenius; species Numenius arquata. The sequence goes on from NC_133588.1 coordinate 1,559,092, forward strand.
AGGATTGTTGTGGCCTAGCTGAATGTGGTTAAAGTTCAGTTATGTTTGAAGTGATAGGAACTTATTCTGTTTTGCTTTACCCTTTTTTTTTTTTTTAACTGTTAACATTGAAGTGATGTAAGCTATCAATAGTTTTCAGACTGTTGACCATTGAAGTGAATATTAACCAGTTTATGAACACAGTAACAAATGTCTAATGGTCACGTGTCCCTGCTAAGACCAGCAAATTTGATTACCAGTTCTGTGTTAATATCAGAAAAGCCTTATGGCTTGTGTACAAATGATTGTGCAAGCCCGCTATTTTCTATAATTGCCTGTTCAGATCTAGGCTTAGGGACAGATGAAACAGAGGAGGACTTTGGCGTGTGGCAAGTGAAAACCATGGTGGCTATCATTTTCAGCATGCTCTCTGAAAGTTGTAGTAAGTGAACTATTTGTCCAGAGTGCCAAAATCTGTCTTTTCTGTAAGAATTGGCAGTGGTACTGTCATTCTTAAGTAATCTCTGACCTTGGTTATATTTAAACTTCCTGTTTTGTTGCAGATCACATATTTACTGAGCCTGAAACTGTGAAGTACAAGTATGAAACAGGTCCTTGGTGAGTGCCCTTGTCATGATTGTTTACAACCAAAGATGAGCCTTGTCTAGAGCAGGGAGAGCCTGTGAATGTTTCCCCATGGTCACTGTGAAAGTAGGTTGGTTCCTGAAAACAGCGACAGTGTGTTCAGTGGTCTAGTGTAGACAGACCGTAGCTGGTGTGTTGAATGCTGTACTTTGTCTCTTTAAAGTCACTGAAAGTTAAGCGCTCTTTGTTCTCTAGCTTCTGTTTTGCGAGGCCGACTTATCTTACCCAGCGGTGAAGAAATATTTGTGAACTTTCCCTAAGTCAACAGGGGTAATGGCTAGTGTACCCCATACATGGAGCCAGCTGAGCTACACGGTGCTTCCAAAGAGTGGTCTAATACACTGTATTGTGTGTGGAGTTTAGGGAGAGAAGAAGCAGAGTCGTTCTTTGTTTTCAAATACATTGCAGTAGCTGGAGAGTGAAACATCTTAAGCATAAGTAACGTATTGATATTTAGGACTGCCTTGTAACAGTCTATGTTGGATTGTTAGATCTTCCAATAAAATTAAGCCAGTTCCTTATTGCCTCTCTGTGAGCCAGTCTTCCTATTTATTATTTCTAAGGAACTGCAGTGTGGCGACAACATAGTGCATCTTAGGTGTTGTGTGTATAAAAAGATTATCCCAGTTATCTTTCCTTTCTTTGTTGAAATGAGTAATGGGAATTAGAAGAGTCCCAATAGCAAGTATACTCCTGATTAACAAGCTAAATTAATTGCAAACTGAAATTTGGTAAGATAATGGCAAACCTATATTCAAGCTTACTTTGGCTGCGTGTTTTTTTTTTTCTTTCTGTGCAGTAGTAAATCTGAAACAGTGGACAGTGAGACAGTAATACGTGCCAGGGGTTTGCCATGGCAGTCTTCAGACCAAGACATTGCTCGATTTTTCAAAGGACTCAACATTGCCAAGTAAGATAATAAGAATTTGTCTTGCTTTGTCACTTTGTCTTTAATAGTAAGTTCTTTTAATATTTGTTTAACACACATCCCCACAACCCCCACTAGAGTCCTCCTTTCTACTGTCTTTCCCCATACTTGCTCCTTCCCACCCCACGGTTGTGATAATTGAACAGGTTTACCAGCTGTAGGCGTGCAAGAAAGAGCAAAGTGTGTGAAGAAGAAAAGAGACTTAACAATTAAAAACTAACATACGTTCATTTATTGCTGGTACCTAAAGGGAGAAACTCCTACTGCATTAATCAAGTTAATCAAGGCAAAGTCCAAGATATAACAGAAGCTTTAATTTTCTGCCAGCTCTTTAGTATTCTGCTATACCTCCTAAACAGGCCAGATTCAGCAACCTCCAAGTGCTGTTTGGAAAAAAAAAAAAATCACATGGCTGCTGTGTGTACACCTCTGTGTATATCTGTATATACAGATATATATATAGAGAGAGAGAGTGAGTGAGTAATTTACCATACGTGCCACTTAATATATATTCTAAATTCTCAGCACTGAGAAAATATAATTTTTTACTTAGAGGTATGAGAAAATTCAAATCTGCGTTTCTGAGATGATAGGAAGGGCTTGCAAACTTACATCTACATGGAAGTTGAGAAAGTGGTGAACAGCATCAGATCTAAGATCTCACTGGAGCGGATTCTGCAGTATTATTGTGTTACAATTAACTTTCATTTTTAGTGTGGATAGTAGCAATTTCTTTTTCAGTCTGTAAACTCTGTGTTACAAAGTCTGATTTCTCTACTATTCTTACGCAATTGTTAAATGTATTAAAGATTCAAACTAAGTTTATTTTTGTTGGGTTTGTCTTTCAGAGGTGGTGTGGCTCTCTGTCTGAATGCTCAAGGAAGAAGAAATGGGGAGGCATTAGTTCGGTTTGTCAATTCTGAACAGAGAGATCTCGCACTGGAAAGACATAAGCATCACATGGGTAGCAGATACATTGAGGTAAAAAGTAGTGACTTCAAACAAGTCTTTGGAGAGCAACCTGAATATTTTAGACTACGGTTGTAAATGAGAACGAACCACGCTTCTGTTTTGCTCAAAGTACCAAAATGCAATTCTCTCACACGTGGAAGGGTGAGTGTGTTTTAGAGATGAATGTTGTAATTTTCACGTGTGGTCTTTTTTTTTTTTTTTCTGTTTAAGGTTTACAAAGCAACTGGGGAAGAATTCTTAAAAATTGCAGGAGGTAAGTGATGCTGGAGTTCAGTGTAATTACTTAAGTTCAGAGGAGTGTTGTTCTAGTTCTGATTTTTTTTCTCCCCCCCACCCCTTGACTGAGGACACAAATGGATAATGAAGTAGCTTTTCCTGTTTTGCCTTCCAAGAATACTTGACCCTGTCAAGTTCTGTTTTCACATGGTTGAATTTGAGCTGTGAGCATTTGGGCTGTGATGTTCACAGTCAGGTCTTGCTGTTTGGGAGGAAGATGAGCCTTTGCAGTGGCAGCATCTGTGTACCTTGTATGAGTTCACGCTAATCTCGTCTTTGTTCTAATTTCATTAAAACATGAAACGTTTTCAGGGTAAGGGAATTTCATTTCAAAGTAGATTACTGGGAGTTAGTGGTGCCTCAGGTCTTCCGTGGGTTTGTTGCTAGTTGCTTACCCTCCTATATGGCTCCTTCATGCTTTGCTGCTCTTGCGTCCTATGGCCGTGCTGGTGAGTCAATTCCATATGTTGTTGCTGACCATATGTTGTTCTCCTCCTACCAGGCACCTCCAATGAAGTGGCCCAGTTCTTATCTAAGGAGAATCAAGTTATCATCCGGATGAGAGGCCTTCCTTTCACTGCTACTCAAGAGGATGTCTTGGGGTTCCTGGGGCCAGAGTGCCCAGTCACAGGAGGGAAAGAGGGACTTCTCTTTGTCAAATACCCAGACGGCAGGCCTACAGGAGATGCGTTTGTGTTGTTTTCCTGTGAAGAATATGCACAGAATGCACTTAAAAAGCACAAAGAAATACTCGGAAAACGTTACATTGAACTCTTCAGGAGCACAGCAGCGGAAGTCCAACAGGTTGTAACTATTGGCTGTGAGACTCGAACCTCAACAGTTAAAATATTTCTTCTAAAACTTGCACGCAAATATGTTGTAGACAGTCATGAAAGTTATTTTAAAGTGGAGTTCTAGAAAGGGCAATATGTGCTTCCTGATTGGCATGGAAAATTGTGCAGTATTGTTTTTTGCCTTTTTTACTGCCAGTTTTGGTTTTTTTGACATCCCTTAGGTTGTAAAGTAAAAATCATTGGACATTTCCCTTTTACGTAAAGGTTGACTGATATCAGAAAAATAATTCTGAAAATATACTAGGTTGATAGTGTCAATGTAGTGCTTCTTGAAAAGCTGCAGCATTGCCTTTGAATTCTGGTCTCCCTGTACAGAATTTCTAACGTTAAATCCAAAGCTGGATGCATTAAAACAGCTTTTCCTACAACTGCTTTGTTGGAAACTAAGAGTTACCAGGATGTGTCTGACTTTTGGTGAAAGGAAATGAAATATTTGTTTTCCTGAGGTAATATATTTCACTTTTTCTCTATCCTTCACCAGTTCCTATTATCACCTTCTTAAAATGGTAAAAGCATATTATTTTGGCTCCAGCAACTTGAGGTGGTGAAAATCATCGCACATTGCATTTTTCTGCCTGACACAGAGTATTTCTAGACTGATAATGTCAAAGGGAACCATTATGAGATTTGATCTGGTCTTTGCATAACCACTGGCTAAAAAAACTTAATGCAGTTACTGTTTCGACCTATGTGACACAAGAAGCCTTTTCCGTAGAAGGGTTGGGGCAAGGGAAAGAATATCCACACTTGTAAACCTGCCATTTACCCCCCTGATATCAGATTCTTGACTTTTCTAATCTCCATATGCGTATCATACTATATGAAATGCATGGTAAGATTTTCTTTTTTTCCTTTCTCCTCAAAGAGAACGAGGCTAAATCCTGTAAGGAACAAAAATACTCAGTCACAGTGACCAAGTCTTTGCTCTCACTTTTGTTAGGGAGACCTGGATAAAACTTATATTCTACCAATATGTCATTACTACTTCTTCTATGACAGCTCCCTAGGGTGACACCCTAAGTTTTTTTTGCTGCTTGAGCAAGAGGTGATTTTTTTTTTTTTTTAAGGGAATTACAGGCTGCTCGTTTGAGTAATTATGAGAGGTAAAGCCAGCTCTCATCTACTTAGTGTTAATACAAAGTAATTGCAGTATTCTTTACACAGCTGAGGGAGATTTCTGGCTTGAAATGTGCTACAAATAGGTTCTTGAAGAAAGGATTCTGTTGAGACAGCCTCCCTAGGCTGAATCATTATTGACAAAACTAAAGCTTTGTAACCTCTTTTTTGGTACCTCTTTCAGTGGAATGTGTTTCTTTATTTCCAATAATCATCACGAAAGGTGTTGTTCAGCAGTAGGCCCCAACAGCAAGTTATGTTCTTCTGTCATTTGAGAATGAGTCAAGAGAAAACAAAATGTTGAGATCAAGGTGTCCTATAGTTCTTATTCTTTTTTCTTTTTTTTTAATTACTTTTTTCTTCCCAGAAACCCTGTAATTGGAGATGAGGACTTGTTAAAAAAACAAGTACCCTCACTTAATTCGTAAAACCTGATCAGTTAATTAGAGCTAGTGTTTTTATTTATTAGTTATTTCAGGTCTCAGTTTTTTTAAAATAACTGTTTTTAATTTACCCTAATGTAATAAAGAAGTGTATGTGACAGGACTGGTTTATTAGCACAAATCTGGTTTTCAGATGTTCCTTGTCGGGAAATTCTAAAATGAACTGTAATCTGCTTTTAACTTTTTTATAATGAGATTAGAAAGATCTGTTATTAGGGTCTAGCAAATTAGATTTGTTAGACTTCCCCTCTCCCCTTCTGATTTTTAAACTTTCAAGTCCCCAACAGGAAACTATTCACAATAATTTGGTTTAAGAAGGGTTTTTTTTTTCTCTGATGCTGGAAGTGGATTTATTAAAATGTGTGAAATTAGTATTGTGAGAATTGATTTGTGCTCAGCCAGATGATGTGTAAATCTCTATCAACGTGCTTTTTTGCCAACAGGTACTTAATCGATATATGTCAACGCCTCTTATTCCCACTCTCCCCACTCCCATCATTCCTGTCATACCCCCGCCATACACCATTGCCACGGGTAGCATACGTGACTGTGTCCGGCTCAGAGGCCTTCCTTACACTGCTGGCATTGATGACATCCTGGAATTTATGGGAGATGCCACAGCTGATATCAAGCCCCATGGAGTTCACATGGTCCTTAATCAACAGGTAACAGCGTTGTGCATGAGAGGGCTCACTTTCCAGTTATTGAGGAGGGTTAGAAGCCAGGGTAGCTTACCTGTCCCGGGCTGTGCTTTAGGTCTTCCATAACTTTGAGAAAATACTATGTTCTGTTTGCCTGTCTTTTTGTTCCTGTCCTTTTACAGACACACTTGTTTTTCTTTCTATATATGTATGCATAAGACTGGGGAGGATGAAGCTTGTTCTTTTAATGATAGCTTTATCCTGGAGGCTCTCTTAAATAGTCCCTTGTGTTTCATCAAGTGCTGGAAGTACACAAGACAGAAATGTCTTGTGTTAGATGGCATAGCTGCTCTGTCAGCTTCAGGGCTTCTGCGCAGTGGTAGCTGTGTTGTTTGAGTGGAATTTGTGGAAAAATTAGGTTTTCCTAACCTCTAACTTGATTAGAGACTTCTCAGGCTTTAAAGGAAGTTGATAATTAAAAATTGGTTTGGATATATTTTAATGACATACAGGGATTTTTTTTCCTTGCTGTCTTGTGTTAAAAAATAAACTCTATTAGCCACAGAAATATTGCGGTATTAAAGAAAACAAATGAGAGCTCTACTATATTTATTCTGCTTTTTTGCTGAAATTTTTAATATTTTATACACACAGCAATGTCTGTCAGGTGGCAGAAAATCAGACCTGGAAATCAACTTCTGAATTAGCTATGGACTTTATTAAAGCATGTCTGGAGCTTTATACTGCTGTGCTATTACCTGAAAAATAGCTACAGGGAAGGCAAAGCCAGACTCTTCCTAGAGCTTCACAGCAGAAGAATAAGAGAAAATGTTATTAAACTGCATCAAGGAAAATTCCAGTTGGGTTAAAAGAAGGGGGGAAAAGAAACCACAATGAGAAACTGGTTAAGCACTGGAACAGGTTCCCAAACATGCTGTGGAATCTCCACCCCTGGAGATGCTCGCATTTCAAGTGGAGGCGGCCTTGAGCAGCCTGATGTAACTTGAAAGTTAGCCCCGCTTTGAACAGCGTTTGGATTAGAAGCCTCCAAACTTTGTTTCCATGCTAAATTATTCTCTATTTCTTCCTGCAGAAGACAGAAGTAGGTTGTGTTAACTGGGTGCTGGTTACAGGAGTGTTGCCTTTCTGCTCCTAAAAATAATTGCTATTAGTCATTGGTGCCAGATGAGGAAGAACAATACAGACTTTCAGTGGATATTTGATCTTGGTGCTTTCTGCTTTTCTTTGTGCTCTGAGTGCTTTAATAGCAGATTGACTTACGATTATTCCCCCACCACCCTTCCCCTAGGGACGACCGTCAGGTGACGCTTTTATCCAAATGAAATCTGCTGACAAAGCCTTTATGGTGGCTCAAAAATGTCACAAAAAAATGATGAAGGACCGTTATGTGGAAGTATTCCAGTGTTCAGGAGAGGAGATGAACTTTGTTTTAATGGGTGGCACTTTAAATCGTAGTGGCTTATCCCCACCGCCATGTAAGTTACCATGTAAGTCTCCAATTCTTCTGCTCTCTGCTGCTAAAGGCTGATATGTGGTAGGTGCTGAAGCTTTGTGGCCTTTCACCTTTTGACTTGGGTTTTGCCATAATCAATAATCATCTATCTGTATACGTGCTGAGATTGGAATTGTTCCCTTTGGGCAATAATGGGATTGATCAGAGGCGTTTTTATTGTATTTTTCGGTGGTGAATAGAGGGCAGCAAGGCCTTGCCAGTGAAATCGTTGCACACTGCTTCATGTGGGTGGACTGTTCTTCTGAGCTCTGCGGTAGACTCGCCTGTAGTGAAACCTATTTGGAATTAGAGGGATTTTAAAAAGGGGGAGAAATGCTATATTCTAGCTGCCAACGAGTGCTCTTGCTATCTTGCCTTAGAGCATTTAGAAGGTACTCTATGGGCTTATTTTTGAAGGAAGACACCCGCTGGGATGATACGCTAACAGACAGTAGAATGGTGAAGCTGGATGGAATTTTTTAAATTTATTTTATTTGAGATCATAGTGAACCTTATTGTAGAACCATAATGGAACTTTACTGTTCTAATTAGTCTCTAATTGGTCTCACCACCAAATCACAAAGCAGATACCGATGTGCATTTGCAAAATAGTAAAAAGTTGCCAAATATAGTATGTAAAAATCAATTTGACTGCGCACCAAGCCAAGCTTAATGTTCCTATACAATCAGGTATTTGTTCATCAAAATTCATCAGAATAGTGATCTAGTGGGATATTTTTTCCATTTGCTATATCCTAAAAATACTTTCTGAAGTTGCAGGAGGCCTATACACAAAGACCCATCGTCAGCAGTTGTGGATGCCCATGTGTAGCTAATATTATGGTACTTTTGTCCCACAGAGTACAACTTCTGTTAGAGAGAACAGAGAGTGTGTTGGTGTGCACGCCAGCTTTCTCTATGCACATGGCTTTATGCTTTCTTCGAATAACTCTGAAGTTCCCTACTTTCCATTTGCATATGGAGAAGGCTGCTCAGCTCTAGGAGCTGTGAACTCTTAGGAATTGCTCATTTCAAATGCCCCAGTTGTCGTTCATGGTGACGTAGCAGGGGTCTCCAGGGGAGAGGCCAGAGAGCACCCTTTGAACAAGTGTTCGTTAATCATGCCTGGATTGTATTAATCACACTGGGATGAATAATTCCTTTCCTATAGCAGAGATCTCCATTCTGATTGTTTTTTATTGCTATGTCCTGGTTTGGTTTTAGGTCTTTCTCCACCAGCTTATGCTGCTTTCCAAACAGCAGCTGTGATCCCAGCAGAAGCAGCGCTTTACCAGCCACAAGCCCTCTTGCCAACCACCAGGACTCCCCAGGCCTCCGCGGCTGCTCCTCCAGCTGTTACCTACTACCCAGCTCAGGCTGCCCAGCTTTATATGAATTACACAGCGTACTATCCCAGGTAACCCCTAGGCTTAGCTGCTTCTCTTGGCATTTCATTGCAGTGGAGCAGGCACCTGTGTGGTCACCCGTGAACTGCTCTTAAATTTGTACTTATGCAATAAGCCTGGATAATCCTGGGAACTTGATGTTCATCAGCAGAGAGGGTAGCCATTTTAACTGATTCTCTGTGGCCATCTAATGAAGTTTGGCTTTTCTGTAGGTTCTGTTTGAATCTCATGATAATGTTGGTCTAATATTTAACAGTGTGTTTGGCAGTGGGGCAATGTCATCAAAGCAGGTCTATTTCTCGGCCGAGTGAGAAGCTGTGTCAATACATGCCTCTACCCTCATCCCTTAGTTTGTTCTTGAATTTATAATACTGTTTACACACTGAAAGACTCATCATGGGTGTGTACTACGTTTCATTTCTTATATCAGTGAGACCAAAGAACACTTCACATGTGTAAGCAAAGCAGATCTATACCTTTTCCCTTTCCTCCGATGGCATCAACGTGGCTCACTGAAGTCTAGCACTTGGGTCCATGGGGCAATACCTTGTTCACTGGTAGTCCCTAGGCTTGTGACGCTTACTAGCCTGAGTATCTAGTGAACTGCTAGACGGGCCCTGACCAGAGATGCTACTTTACTTCTTTACTTACTGTTCTGTGGCTCAGAAGTACCAGATCAGGGCTCTTGCCTGCTTTTCATACTTTGATTCCCTCCGTCCCCACCTTCTTTTTTTTTTTTTTTTTTTTTTTTAAATTTATGGTTTTATTAATGATCTTAGAACAAGTCATATGCAGCTACTATTTTTCTCTTCCCCTGTGAAATAGCAAATGCCACTCTTTTCATGTCTTCGGCTACAAATGTTAGCTGTTTTCCTTTCCCTCCCTTCTCTAAAAATAATTTATCAGATCCTGAAGAGAAATGAAGTCCACAGAGCAGCCCGCGTGAGGGCTGCTTGGTTTTATATGGTTTTTGGGCCTGTTCTCAAATGTAAATCTTCAGTTTCAACTTTGCCTATTCAGAGTACTAAACCCAGTTATTGGTTTTCGTAACGATTTTGCCCCTCGTTCTCTTTCAGTCCTCCGGTATCCCCTACCACGGTGGGGTATATTGCAGCTCCTCCAGGAGCTGTAGCCGCTGCTGCCACTGCCACCCACACTCCCATTCTGCCCCAGCCTGGAGCGTTAGTCCGGATGCAGGGCTTGCCATATAACACCGGAATGAAGGAGATACTCAGTTTCTTCCAGGGGTACCAGGTTAGTACGCAGTCCCTCTCCTTGATACTGTATTTGGGCCTTCAAATAATGATCAGCGGGGGGGGTCAAACTGAGCGAGTGAGTGAGTGCTTTTGGAAATTGCTAAACAAGCGTGCAAGCTTGATGTTGTATATTTAACTGGCAGACTGAAGCGTAATATATGGTTTGCTTCATTCCTTATATAATAAACATACCCTAATTTGAAAGCAGTGATTTAGTGTCTAGAGTTAGGGTTTGAGTTTGGAGAGGGAGAAAGCACAGAGCCCCAGTGTGAATGGGGCTGCAAAGGGGCTGCCAGAGGAAGGTAAGAGCTGCCGAAAGCTTTCAGTCTTGGCCACTTTTTGGTGGAAGCCCTAGGTAGGGTCAGTGTTTGGCCTTCAGGCTTAAGACTTAAAGTCTGCTGAGAGCAAATTTCTAGTACAAAAGGCTTTGACCTAGGTGTGGTGACTTGCTTGCAAAAGGAGAGAGACAAGACGCCTCTGTCAGACGCTCTTTCAAGAACTAATTATTTTGGTTACAGGCAGGAACATTTTCCATTAGAACTGCACTACATTGCAACCTAAAGGAAAACTATTTTCCAAACCATAGCAAATATTCTATGTGCAATAGGTAACAGTGAGTATGTACTGATTCAATGCTCTGTCAGTGAGCAAACACTTAGAAACTTACTTTCGTGAGCAACGTTGGAAAAAAAAAAAGCACCACGTACAAATGTTTTTTTTCCAGCAGCACTTATTTGAATTCATGGAATGGGTCTTTCCATGACTCTGCCTTTCATCTCAGAGCTTATTGTATCTATATCCCTGTTTTGTCATCACATGTTTGCTAAAAGGAAAGATAATTGAATATGGTATATTCTGGTGAGTATTTAACTTCTGTGGATAACAGCACTTACACAAATACCAAATCTGCCCTTTTGATACTACTCGGAAGCCCTGGCTTAAAATCCTCTTGGTGGGTCTCAAACCACTGTTCAAGTGATATGTGTGAAAAGACGACAATTTTTGCGTGTTTGTCCTTCAAAATTCTCCAAATTGGATAACAGTGGTATTGTTAAAGGGGAACACGCAAATGGATTCTTCTTAATGCATAGCAGCAGTTAATATGAAATATTCAGGCATGGTACATCTTAAATTTTGCTTTCTTTTTGTTTTCTTTTTTTTCTTTAATTTGTAGAGCCAGGTATCTCCTACGTAAATGAATGTAAACTGAGAACAGATGCTGAAATATATGTGTTCCAGATTCTGAGTATTTGGAAGATACAGTGCTCTACCTGTTGTGGTTCCTTTTCAAATGTTACATTTATATTTGAAAGTAGTTTTGCATACTTGGTTTTTCAGTGGAAAAATGTGAAGTTTAGCTTATAAAAAGTGTGAGGAATTTTGACAAACATTAAAAAGAAACTGAATGTCATCGTGTTTTAGGGCTTTTTCTTAGACATATATTTCCAGAGTTCAAACCAAATTCAGTTACTTGTGGCTTTCATGATTTCCAGACAAACAGTAGTAATGTTCTTCTGTTGCTTTGCCATTTATATATTACCTTTTGGTTTGTGCTTTGGGGTTTTTTTTGTTTGTTTGTTTGTTTTTTTGACTGGGTATTTTGGTGTATCGATGGTAGGTGTATTAAAACCTTAGGTGAGGAAGCCCATTTTCTGCATTGAAATTCAGCTAGAAGTGTAAGTGCACCTTTGAAAAATGTGACCTGAACCTGTCTGGAACAGGTCAGTGACAGCGTCTAGTAGCTCTGTCTTCCACTAAGTCTTCAGTTTAGTGAATCTGGACGTTGGGTCTGGTGCTGAATTTGCCCTTTTTCTTGTTTCTGCATTTGGAGAGCAGTTCATAGTGTTTGTATTGCACAATGAAATGTTTCAAATTAATAGAAATTTTGCCACAAGGTGAAATGATATTCTTCTGCTGCAACTTCCTGTTGTCATCAGTTACTGATATTAAATCGGTCGCCTCTTTGATTTCTTTAGAAGATGTTGTCCAAATGAGATCGGGTTCAATATCTTATAAAGGAGCCAAGGAATTATTTTGAATTGTTCTTGGAATCCCACATGTGGTAATGCTGGTTTTATACTCACTCATTCCTTTAGGGGAAAAAAGAGGTGGTGACTTACTGTATTGGGACAATACTATGTCTCTGGTGCAACAACTAATCTTTTTTTTTTCTTTTTTCCTCCCCTTTACTCTCTTCTCACTTTTTTTTTTTTTTTTTTCATTTTCTGCTGCTGCCCAAGGAATTATTGCACGATGCTTCTGCTCGTTTATAAAGTGAGCCCCTAATGATCATCAGTGGTTTGGGCATGGTTTCAATCTCTGTTTAACTAATTGATGTTGATATTCAATAGGCTTCAATGTTGGTATTCTGGGAACCAGATCAGAGATGCTGAGATTGAAGGGTGATTTTTGTCTTTGTATGTCGCTGTCTGAAAGGAATAGGTTTTAAGTTCTTCCTTTATTCTTCTCTGTTTTCTTCCTTCAGTCCATGGGCACTGTATATTGCATGTATGCGCATTGCTACTTAAGCAAAAGCAACTTTTATACCAGACCTGCCTCGTAAGAGATAGACTTTGCTTATCATGGGCTTCAACAAGCTGGTCTCAACATCAGTACATGCTTCTAATAATAAATTATATAAAAATCTACAGATCAGCTTTTTAATTTTAATTTAACTTTATCAGCACTAGCCTCTTGTTTAGTGGTTCATCAGCTTGGTTTCTTTCTGTAGTTCTGCTTTCTTTCTTTATTGTTGAAAAGTCCTTCCAGTTTGCATGTGTTTAATGTATCTTGCATTAAACAATCTTGAAAAACTTGTGAAGAATTATAATAGTAAATCTTGGAGATGGTAATTTTCCCCATCACCTTTCTGTATAATACTGTAGTATACTGTAATCTTCAGAAGAGCTAATATTAGTACTCTCTTACTCAGTACATAACTCATGTCAAACTGCTTTTTAGTTGTACTGTAATGCATTTGATTGGCCATTGATTCGACTCCAATCGTATACTGGATACATGGCTAAAGGACACTTAAAAAACCAGCAACAACTGAAAACAACCAAAATCACAACCACAAAAAATACCTACTGCACAATTCAGATAGGGCAGTGCGATGACAGTAGTAGTTCTATGATTCTGACAGGGACTAAAACACCAGCTGCTCAGCAGATGCTGGTCTTTGGGCATTATGTTGAAGTAAGGGATCTGTGGATGTTTACCGGAAACTTCTCTTATAATGAAAAATATGTGATTGTGAATTGAAAAAACATGTGATCTTAGAATTAAGAAAAATAATTTCAGATCCTATGGGGGAAAAGTTTGAGGGAAAAGTAGTGCAAAAATACTAATAACATGCAACACACTTCTCATCACTCTGCACAGTTGTAGAAACAGTGAGAGAAATCAAGCAAATAAGGAAGGAACGGGTGTAGTAGTTGGGTGATGGGTTTACATGAAGTTGTTTGTGTGTATCAGAACAAAATTTTTTGCTGAAAAGTATTTTTCTTTTATTTACTGGCTAAATCCTCTATGGATTTTACTCTTTAGCCGCTACATGAATCAATGAGAAATATTTCTAGTCTCCGAATAATGACTTTTTTTTACAATTACCAGAATGCAGGCATATTGCTCACGCTTGCAGAGTTATTCTGCAAGCTATTCTGGCAAGAACTGTTAGGTTTACATACAAGTAGATGCAATTTAACTGTGCCCATGGTCTTAACTGACCAAAAGCTAGTTCACAACTGTCAGCTAGGATTCAGCATGCATTTAGTAGTAGCTGCTCAGTTTCTTGGAGATTGGCATGAATGTAAAATGAACTGGTGTCTGCCTGAAAAGGACTGTGTGGATTAGTTCTTAGGAAGCAGACTTGCTATTTAGGCAAGTTGTGTACGAGTGTAGTAGGATGTTTCATTCAGAACTAGTAAAAAACTAAAGTAGGAGAAGACTGAGATTTAGGGGCCGTGGTCACCCTCTCGGCTTTATTTACAGTCTCCTGAATCTGCTAGGATGGAAATGTAGGGACTTCTTTGAGTATGTGTTTTTATGTCAGAGAATTTTAAAATAAATACTATTCTTTAAACCTCTGCTGGGCTTAGGTGCCTTTTATCTGCAGCTAAAAAGAGCTTTTGCAGTATATTAATCCTCCAAGTCTTCTGAGTTGCAGAATTCAAGGCTCATTGTTGGGAAGGGAGGAGGGTGACTTGTGCTTAAAACAGTAATAAGGAAATTAAAGGAAGTGGATGGATGGCTGGCTAAATTCTGAGGGCATTAACATTTCTCTCTCGTATCAGGACAGCAGGCTTCATTGTCGATGACTTTTTAGGGATTAGTGGTTTTTTTTTTCTCTGAAATGCATGCTTGAACAAAGAAGTATTCTCTCTTTCCTATGGGTTCCTTTTGAAATCTGACTCTTTGTAGCCTGAGAGGGACACCCCATCGTCTGTGCCAGTTCTAGGCATAGCACCTTCTGATGAGGGAAGGGAAGGGGAAGAAGATGTGGTAGAGGAAGAATTCCCACTTACTGGTATTTGAAGTCATTATTGTATGTTCACCCTGAGCATTCAGAATCTAGTATGCTGTTTGTTTTGCTTTATTCCTAAATTTATCTTTCACCCGGAAATGTTGCCTGTGTGGAGAAAGCATCTGTGAGACTGGGTGCAGTAAATTAGTGGTTCCTGCCTGTTGCCTCCCATGCCTGAAGCAAGAAACTTAAGTTGCACCATCTTTAAGCTGTATTTTTGGGAACAGGCATTACATATTTCACTATTCCAGAAAACATTCAGGTGGTATCTGTTCCACAGAGCACACAGGTGGTTCCTGGTGCTTTTATCGGCACTCTTAAAGTATACTTTATTGGCAAGGCCAATTTAGGGTATTTCTCCTCACACTTGTGCCAAATGTCGCAGTTACCTATTTATCAAATCGGATTCTACGTTCCAGACATAGAAGGGTTTCTTCCCTTTGGGAACTATTCTATGTTGGACTTTATTAGTAGTTTAGGCTAGAATTGCAGCTGCAATGCTGAAGTGGCCATTCTGCCTGGGATTTTTTCCTTTCCAGGTGAGAACTGTTTTTATCTTTCATTTCCCCTTGGTTTTTTTTTTCCCAGTTGGGGCGTATCTAAAGATACTTTCCAATTGCTAAAAAAAAAAAATTAGAATGGATTTTTTTTTTTCCCCTCAGATTGCTTTGTATATGCTGTTTTAGACTGATCTTTGAATGTCCACTGTAGGAATTGCAAAAATGAAATGGAAATCAATATCTTGCTGTTTAGTGACCCATTTAAACCTGTGCACAGTCTGTGAGGGAACAAGGACAGTCCCATAATTCCCTTCAACATAGCAGGTATTTCTGAAAGAAGCAAACTAGCTTGAAGGAAAAAAAAAAAAACCCAGGAACACAGAGTCTAGTATACTACCTCTTTATTAACCAGTCTGTCTCTGGTTGCTATCATCTTAAAAAGCTTTGCACTGCTGTAAGCATAGCAGATAGCCTGTCTGGGAGATGCTGCCGTACTGGATGCAGCTGTTGTTCAGAAATGGCCATCTACTTTAGGAGACAGGAGTTAGTGTTATTTAATGTACACCTGTCATTTAGTATTATTATAGTCTATTCTAATATGTTATTTAATATTATAATAACTGTTATTTAATATACATGAGTTGAAATCTCTGCCATTTCAAATGCTAACACCTAGAAAGGTATTTACCTTAAGCTCGTAAGGTAAACTGCTGATTCTGTAAAGAAGCAACATGTCCTTCAGGAAACGTCATTTTACCATTATTAACAGACATGTCTTAAGCTATAAAAGCCCCCACTGTCACGGGGGAGACAACAACAATAAGAAGAATGTAGGGAACAGGGGACATCCTTCCTTCTTCGCTATTCAATGCAATCTCTGCTCCAGTCGGTTGTGGGGTTTTGTTCAGTATGTGCATGTTCTTCCTGCTCTCTTGAGCCTGCCCTAGAGCTAATCATTGACCCCAGAATCTTATTTAGTAACCACTTGCAAAGGTTCTGTTTTGCTTCCTTCTTTGGTTATGTTCTAAGGTTATGTTCAAAATGCAAACCTTATCCCATACCTAGTTTCTGTATTTAGTTTTCATCTTTATTGATCCTAGCTCCCATCTCTGATCACTAGAAGTCAGTATAGCACCAGAGTGGACGCTGAGAGCCAGATTTTGATGTCCTTAACATCTGAGGCTGACTTTTGTAATGAAGCTTTTCATTTAACAGTGGTATTCTGTGCGATCTTCCTTACTAGACCAAGCTAGACTTCTCGATGGCTGCTATGAAGGGGAAAGAGAAATTGCTTTATTGTCTGAATTTATTTCTAAATTCTTCTTCAGTCATTCTAGGAAATAGGTCTGCCCTGTTCATCAACTATGAGCCTGTGAGAGTATCCAGTTTAATAGGATGAGTTGAAGGAAAACTCTGATAGAGATTGTGTTCCATAGATTAAGTCATGGCTTAAAAAGCAGGATTTTCTACTGCATCATTCTAGTAGACCACTGTATTTTAATGCTACTATTGGCATAATGAGATTAAAGTCCCTGGGTGAGAAAGAATCGCGGAATCTTTTAGGTTGGAAGGAAGTCCAACACCCCAAGAGTTGTGAGAGGAGGGGACAAGGCAGCAGCTCTGAGGAAAGAGGCTGTGTTCCAGCTCAGAGAAGCAAGAAAGGTGGGAACTAGATGGTAGTGGGATAAGAAGAGGGTCATGGAGGCACTAACAGTGAGATCCGCGTTTAATTTTATTTCACTTAAGTTTAAGGGGAACTATTGCAGTATTTGGTAACTTCTTACCAGTTACTTGTGTGTTAAGGATAGGTATTTGAAAATACAATATGAAATTTCATATTATCTCAGTATTATACTGTCTCAGGTCTCAATAACATTTATACAGGAAATAAGCTGCTAGAATCTAGCTCAGTGAAATTGCAGCTGGAAATACTGGGGCATTAAGTCACTAGGTGGTGTTTTTCAAATCTAAATGGAAGCAGAATTTGGCCCACTGTGTTGCAGAATGAGCCAGCAAAACTGTGTTTCTATTTTGAGCACAGTGAGTTTATAGGTTTACTGCTGGCTTTACACTGTTTGTCCTGCAAGCGTGGTTGGGTGGTTTTGTTTTGTTCTTATGGGTTTCTGAAATGCAGACAGAATCAGAAGTATTCATGATCATGTACTTCCACAGGCAAGTTAGGTTAGTTTCAGTTTCATTCACAGGGAATAAGAATTCCCCCACTTTATTTCCTAGCTTGGTTTGCAGTACTACTTTTTGAATCCTGTAGGTTTGAAGAATTTACTGTTCCACAACTTCTCTTTTGATTAGCAGCAGTCTCTTACCTATCTTTCTTGTGATTAGAAGTTGCTTCTATTGCTAGGTATTTAGCAATAGATGTTTCTCTCTTTGCTCCCCCTGCTTTGCCCCCCTCTCCCTTTCCGTAGGCCTGGGCCTAAGCTCTGACAACTTTGACGTTTCTGTGCAGGGATGTTTCCCCACTTTCATGTTTTCCCCATTGTTTATGCATTTCAAGTGTAACCTTTTAAACACTGTCCCTCACAAGAGACCATAGACCTTTGCTTACTGTACATCTACTGATAATCTAAAGTATGTACTATCTTGAGACATTCCTTCCAAAGAGTAAACTCACATTTTGTAGACTTGTTTCAAGGGCAGGTCTGGGAACTGATAAATCTAATATTTGCACAGTCTGATTGCCCTGGCAGAGGCTATCTAGAAAATACTTCTTATATTTGTCTTTTACTTAATGGCATGGGTCTAGATGTGAAGGTGGCTAGAATTCAGTAGTAAAAACTCTGGAAGGTTCTTTTCTTTTACATTCTCTGGGCTCTTGGTTGTTGTTCTCTGTGGAAGCTGTATACTGTGATGGTTGGGTTTTTTTCTTTTCAATTTCACTTTGTACGGATAAACATGTCCTGAATGCCCAAACATAATATCTTTTTCTCCCTAAGCTGGCAGGAGACTTTTTGTATTATAGAAATATCAAAGGAACGCAGCATAGTATGGCTACGTGGTGTGCATTTGGCAATCTTCTAAAATGTTAGTGCAAAACAGCCATTTTAGGTAGAGATAGGAAACTTATTGCCACTGAAAGGATATTCTAGAACTTGGGTTATGCTAAACATTTTGTCTTACAGGAGCCACTCCAAAGTAAGTCTTTGTAACATGTGCATGTCTGCTCAGTCCCTTTCCAGGGTATATAATTTTGGAAAGATTATGAGATAAATACAAAACAATGTTTCATATTCCCCAAGATCTATTTACTGACTATAGATTTCATATTTGTACCAGGCCTTCCAATAGCATGCATGATTACTGTTTAGATCCAGGACCTCAAATATTTCTTAGATCTGATTGACATGTGACGTTTTGTTTGATTGGTATGACTATACTGTACAGTCACTATTCTTACTTTAATATTCTTCTACTACAAACCTATCACGATGCAGTTACATTGTATAGTTTATTTCTTTTTGCTATATGGAAATACACTATACTAGTATAAATGCCATTTTATTTTTTAAGTGGATTCATGCTGGGACATTGCTTTACTTTAGCTACACTGGTGTGTAATCTATGTAATGCAAATATTATATGCAACTGAAGTGTTTATCACTCTGCCCTAGAGAAGCTGCAGTTTATTTCCATGACTGCAAGATCTGAATGAGATCTGTATCCTAGTTCTAATCCCCCACTTCAGTATGTGTGCTGGAAGATGCTCAGCTGTCCCAGTGAGAGTCATTACTGGAAGGATGATTATGCAAACTTAGGAGTTTTGTTACCTGATGCAGCTGCCTCATGAGTAGAAAGAAAAAAAGAGCACTTCATAATCTGAACTATTTTCCTTCCTTGATAAGGAACAGTTCAAACACACAGTTTAGAATATCCCCCACATGTGTTTACTTTAAATTTATTTCTACAACTGGTAATTTAGTTAATGCATTTTTTGTTTTATCTTGCATAAAAATAGTATCTGTCAAATTCACTGTCTCCTGCCAGTTATTATAGCTGATGCTCTTAATTATGGTTGCAAATGATCGTCTGTGTGGCTTGCTGTACCAGAACTGTTCCTTCTCTCGCTGATTATCACATATCACACTTGTACTGTAGTATGCGCCTGATGACTACAATGGCCTTATTCAGCTGAGCGATCAAGCAAGGAGTGTGTTACAAGCACCGAAAGAGTGGGTCTGTTTGTAACTCTTTGTAACTTCTGAAGAAGGTAAGATGCGACTGGCAGAAACTGGGTCTCCAGTGAATGGTGGGTCTCTTTGGTGAATGGGAAGGGAAAGAAGGGCTTGGTGATACTGAGTTGTTTCCTTACGGCTCTTCCTCCTTTTTAGCTTGCGTTGGGGTCCTCGCTTTAACCTTTCTGCTTTTGTCCTATTAAAAAATCAACTAACATAAAGAAACAGCCAATTGTGACCTGTAGTTGATGGAATAGCAGTGGAGGTAGTGTGATTGCCTGGTTCTGCTCAGATGGTGCGTTAAACTTCCAGAAGGCTTTATTAGTGTTCGTTTCTCATGCGACTCTTTCAGGCCAATGGTTTGTTTTTAGCATAGCAGTGTAGATGATTTTTTTTTTTCTTGTTATGGCTACAAAGCGGACACAAACATGTGCCAAAACCCCCAAACCTCTGGCTTTCTCTTTCATGAATCACATAGCTGTCTAGACATTAATTTTTCTGTTTCTTCATCTCCCTAATGCAATGTGAACTATTACTTTTTCTTTCCTTTTTTTTTTTTTAACCCAAGAGGAGGTTTCTTTGGTATAGTGGCTCTCTAATGCAACTAACTAAACTTGCATATGGCAAACTTCCCTATATTTTTGGCACTAACACATAATCCCTACAGAAATTTTCTTGTGACCTATGTGGAGTTTGTGACTTCCCAATACTATTGTGTTCTATTCAAAATGCTACCGATTAGTTACTACGCTATTTCTCTCCTCAAACAAAAACCACACAAAGCTTTCAATACAAAAAGTGGCAATCAAATACTGAGCCTTGCGAGAAGTACCTTCACAGATAAAGCTACCTTCACATAGTCACCATCAACTCAGTTGTTTTCAAATGAATTAGTTTCTCATGATACTGTTAGATCTGCTAAGGAGAAGCTGGATTAGAGGCTGCATGGCCCAGTGATGTACAGAAGAACACCCATTATTATTCTGACCATTTCCATATTTATGTGACCTTGGACAATCTGTTTGGCTCTCTTGTTTTACCCAGTTTAACTGGAAAACCAGATCAGCAATAGAGTTCTACTACGTATGGGATGGAAACAGCCTTTGACTAAAAAATAATTCATGGGGTAGCTCATTCTGAATTCTAAGCAGTCCAAAGTGGTACCACATAGACAGCACTCTTTCTAGAACAAAACACCCAGAAAAAAAGATTTGTATGGTTATGAATCTATATTTTAAAAAATTTATGTACATAAAAAACCTATTTCTAGCTATAAAGCAAGATAAACAAGAACCTAAAACTAGTGTGTCTTAAAATGAAACCGAAGGGGTTTATTTAACCCTTTTAATTATCTTGCTTGCAAAATGTGTAGACTTCTCTGCTAACTTTATGCAACTTTTATAACATGAATTTCTAGATCCTTACCTTGGTATTATACCAAGGCTGCTATTTTTAGAGCTCTCCTCTGTGCTCCAGAGGTCTAACCATGCTCCATGTGTGTTTTCAGCTGACTCTGAACTGCAATATTAAACTTACATTCAGGACCAATGTGTTAAATGACTTGATCCTATACGGATCAAGAGCAAAGAGCTGCTTTAGAGCAGACCGTCCCTTAGCTCAGATTTGCGGCTCAACCCAAACTGCGTGCGACTCTCTTTGAGCACAGTGTTATTCTGAAATAAACCAAAATTGCTTCCAAACCCAAACTGGGCTTCAGACCTGATGTTTTACTTGTCTTTGAATTTCTTTCTGCATGCTATTTCTTGACTAACTTTAGTTCTGTGAGAATAAATTATACAAATTCTGTACTAACTGTCTTAACATATGCTTTTAGTTTCTAAAGTGTACTGTTGCTTATATCTTGAGAATACTTTTTCTGCCTGCTGAGAGTTTGGGTGACTGAAGCTCTGGCATGTACTTGTTTTATTTTCATATGCTTGATTGTAAAGCTGATCAGAAACTGCTGCTGGTAACAACTGAGAGGTTTGATATTTCTTGGAGTATACCAGGCACATGCAAATTCTACAAAAAATGAAACAAATATTTTAACCTTTTATAAAATCATGAGGATATGTCACATGAACTTAACTTGAATTGGGTTAATACTCATAAAACTGGTTGGGTTTACAGCATGTGTTTTTTATCTGGCACTGACCTCTCCAAAAAACTGATCTTATATGCTGAGCTTTTGACCCTTCAACCTTTGGTTTTGAAATTTCACCGAGATCCATTTCTACCCAACAAACAGGGCTTCCAAACTTAGCTTGGAAGGACTTCCTGCATGTTGTGAGAAATGGTTGGGGTGCCATAGGGCAGGCAGAGATGTCTGCTTTAAACCCAGCATTTTGAAGCTGTTCTTTAAGAATTCAGGAGGGCAAATGCACTCCAAAGTAAATTGGCTCCAATGACTAAATAATCTCACTTGCTATCCTGTTTTTTTTCTTGGCTTTGTTAAAAATGCAAGAAGGGTTTCTTGAATTCAGTTGGACTGCACCAAACTTTACTTTGTTTTACTGAACAATCTGTCTTGCACTGTTAAGTTCAGCTTATCCTCCCAACACAGAACTCTCATACAGCTATATAATTTTTTTTTTAACTTTGCGTGTGAGTATTCACATGCCTTATAGCCTTTGTCACTTGGCCAGTAGTCCACATAGTGCAAGAATTATTTGCTGAATGCCTGGACTTTCTTGCTCCGTTTGCCCTTTATTAACATCTAAGTCTTTCTTTTCTTGTCAACCTTTAGTCTGAATTACTTCTCTAGCAAAATCTTTGCATGGAATTGTCTACATCGTTCTGTTTAGCACAACAGCAGAATAAGAGCTGCTGCTGTTCTCCAAGCCCAGCTTTTAATCTTTGGTCCTTTCTCCTCCTGCCTATTCTCACATCCAGAATCTTTTCACCGCAGACACAGGATTGGAGTGAACCAGACGCCCAGCATTACAAACTGCAGTTCCAGCTGTGGTTTCTGATCTTAACTGTGTTTTTTTTTCTTTGTCTTCTTGTGTCGTTGCAGCTCCATGCAGATTCCATCCTCCTGCTTTACAACTTTAGTGGCCAGCCCAGCGGAGAGGCGTTGGTGACTTTTCCAAGCCTGGATCTAGCTAAGAAAGCAGTGGCTGAGAAACATGGCCAGCTCCTGGGAAGCCGCTGTGTAGAACTGTACTTGGTCTAACTAAACACTCTTTGGGGGATGGGGAAAGAACGTTGCACTAAACACCGTGCCTTTTGCAAAATGAGAAGTCTTCCCTTGTCACCCAGGCAGCAGCAAATGTGCCTTTTCAGCATAATATGTTGGAATGTAGAGTGGTATGTGTCCTGTATTTAATTTGAAAAATGGCATTTCCTATGCCAAAGATAAAGTGAAACCAAAAATTATGCAGTTAATTTACTTAATTTCTAATGTACTTGTTTAAAAATAAGCAAACCCACTCCTGGCATCTAGTTAATTCTGAAGACAATCTAATAGCACTTCAGCTATTGCAGCCATGGGAGAAACCTGTTCAGTAGCATTTGAAGTGGAAAGCGAACCTTGAGTCATTCAGATTCTTCTGTGTTTAGTTTTTAAGCATTTACACTTGGCAAAGTGTCTGTTTTTTGTAGAGTTTAAATGTCTTTAGAAAGGTCTTTTGGAATGCATAGCTTTCCCAGTTCAAAGCTTAGATCATATTGATTTTTGTTTTGTTTTTTTTTTTTGACTGGAAAATACCAGGATGCCGGACCCCAAATGCAATTGTGCTTTCTCATGTTTTCATTATACATTGTTTTGCAAAAGCCATATTTGTCTTTCTTACCAATGTACTGCTGCCAACATGTAACACACAAAAATAAAAACAACGGCAAAACCAGGAAAATCCTTCCTGCCTGCCCATAATTCCCTGCCCCCAGCACCAAACTTCTAACCTCCACAGGACAAAAATGGCACATAAACCTGAGTACTAATAAGTTATATTTTTTTATTTAAGCATAATAGCTTTCAGATACTGTATTAAAGATTTTGCTCTAGTTTATGTGCATGCAATTTGTTTACATCTTTAAACTACTTTATTTGTATATTATGAAACAACAAAATATGTTGAAATCTAAATCTTCTAGTGCATGCTTTTTTCTTTTTCCACGTGTGTATATATACATAAGCTAGAAGAAGTACTTTTACGTCATGTAGCATGTGTTTAAAAAAAGACATCTGCTGTAGAAGCACTTTGTTTTTACTGTGCCTTACTTCGAAACCATTCCAAGTGCAATACCAGCAGAGCAAAACATAATGAATCCTGTTGTGACAAGTTCATGGATGTCTGAATTGATCTTTTTTTGTTAGTGTACAATTTGAGTTGTACTTAAAAGAACTGAATGATGTATGCTTCTTTATATTACAACAAATAAAAGAGATGCTTATGATGTGTATTGGCTTTTGAAAGTAGCTTACACTTTGTTTTAATGTATTTTCATGGGGCATCATTCTCTGATAAATAACCTTTTACTAATTTCTTTTTTTTTTTCTTTTTCTCCTAGATTTAGGTAAGCGTATGTACCTTGTGAGAGTGCTATGAATTTTTTTTTCTTTTTGCACGTGCTGCTAAGCCAGGCGTGATATATGTTTCTCTTGTAGTGGAACACTTCTTAGGCAACGCGATGTCACTGTTCTCGTGCTTAGTTCCCTCCTTCCGGTGCCAGAAGTACTGAAGTGGAAATCGTGTTCATGTTTGGGTTTAATTGGCCTATTATGTCACTTCCTTTACTATGCCAGGCAAAATGCTACATTTATGTCACTGTGGAGCCAGGCAACCTTTCTGTAGTAAAAATGGTGAAGGGAAAGGAAAAGAGTTTGTTTCTCTCTAGTCAGAAGCAACCCGTGCCAGATGCTGCTTCACCATTAAAACCTCCCATCTGAAGTTTTATCCCAATCAGGTGGGACTGGAGAGAAAGCTTTTGCGTTATTTTAAAGCGGGACTGTTAAAATTAATCTGTTCCAAGATTTGTCTTGGCGAAGTCTACCGAAAATATGACTTTAACGTAGTACTGGGCCCTTATGCCTTTGAGGAGAACGCTTCTCCCTTTAAAAATTTTGAGGAGTCCCTGCCCTAAGCAACACAGTTCCTCTGCCGTGCAGCCACCCCTGCCGGCAGCCACGCTCCAGCTGCTCACCTCTGGGTTATGGCTTTGGAAACACTTGAAATATCTTATTTTTCTCTTAATAGCCTATATGGAACGTATGGTTTTCTGTTGGCCAAAATGATGCTTAATCTACTAAAACCATATATAGTCCTTAACAGCTCCTTCCATTCTTGTTTAGACATGATTTGTGCCTTCCTTGGCAGGTTGGGAAAGCCGAGCCGGGGCTGGAATGGAGCCCCTCATGTAACCATGAGCCATGTATTACCTGTACGCGTTGTTCTCTGTGCTCTTTAACACCTTCACGGCAGTTTAAACCTTCAAAGCGCGGTCCCATGCTGACAGAAGCCCCGCTCGCTAGCGGACCCCGCCGTGTGGGAAGGCTATATCTGTTAAGGAAGCCTCCGAGCAGCGCTGCTGCCGGTGCGCTTTTGGGGTGAGAGGGAGAGTGGGCCCTGCTGCCCCCACCGGCTGCTGCCCCCCCCCGGCTCCCCTCAGCCCCCACCGGGAACCTGCCGCCGACGTGGGGGGAAAAGCGAAGGAGACCTTCACCTGCAGCCTGGCAATTTTACCTTTTTCTGCGGTGAAAAGGAGACAGGCCCACGCAGAGTGGTTGCCCTGGGGGGGCAGGGGAGCCAGTGGCCCTGGAGGGCCTGTCTCCCCGCCATGTTGGCCTCCCTCTGCCATGTCCCACCACCCCACAGCTGATGGCACACAGATATTTTTCCCTTAGCCACGGGCACGACCAGACTGTGCTTGCAGTTGGTGTGTGAAGTTTTCTTGCAAGAGGCTAAGAAACAAATCCTGCCTTATTAAGTCCCCTTCTTGGCTTGGTGCCTGCGACCCAACAGGGCCGGCTGCCCTGGGGGTCTGTATGGCCCAGCTGTGAGGGGGGAGTCTGCTCTGGGGCCATTGTTTCTTATATTGGTGTGTTATTATGTTCCTTTTGCATTTTACTTCATATACTTGATGATTTTTAAAAAAATGCAGCTATTTGAAGTTGGTTTCTATGTGCTTGCTGATAACAAAAAGTAGAGTTTAAATAAAATGCCTTTTGTAAATATTGCTAAAGGACTATTATAATTGTGTCTTTGGGATAGTATCTTTTGCTGTGGGCTTTGGGGGTGGTTTTTTTCTTAGTAATCTTTATTTAGTGGCCTGAGTAAGGGGTTTTAGATTTGTCAGAAGCATCAGTGAATTTTTGTTTGGTATTGTAATTTTATTAAACTGCTGGTTTGGTATTTACTGCCTACAGTAATCTTTGCTACCAGTAGATGTCCCCTTTCGATCAGGGTTTGCAAGTACCGTACTTGAAATACAAATATTTGGGGGCCTGAGGGGGTTTCCCTGTTCACAACTGCAGTAGAAGCTTCTGCGTACTCATGTCAGTAAATAATCTGATGTCCGTTAGTGTTAAAATTGGAGGTCATTATGTTTCCTATACAACAGTTGATTTAATTCTTTTTATTATTTTGTTCTTGGTTTTCTATTTTAAATGTTTTCCATGTAGGGCGGTACATTCACAGATATGCAAAGGAGTTGTTTTGATATGTACAAATTCATTTCAAAATGTGAAAATTAAGGTAGTATCTGACTCCGTTTAGTTGGAAAAATAAACTTTTAGAAATTGCTCTGCAAACAAGAAATTATTAAAATTTCTAACAGAAATCCAGTGGAAATGGTTTGGCAAAAGGACTGCTTTAAGTGTGACCCAAAAGTCACACTTAAAAGTCATACTATTTTAGAACATGAGAAGCCATGAGACCAAACAAAATGACTCTTTAGCTGGTTTTAAGAAAGAAAATAAAGTGATACCAATAGCATAAAATTTAAGGATTTACGACCGATTAAATTTGGTAGCAAAACCCAAGGTTGCAGCCTAGGTAGGACACGCACTTGGTTGCGACAGCTCTCTGCTCCCAACTGGTAGATCCGAGTGTGGTGTTTATGCTTTGCTGATTGATTTACTTGCTCTTGGCCTTGTGGTTGGTTCTTGGTTTCCTTGAGCGGTGAAATGGCCTCAATACTGGCAGGGTTTCTCTTTGGGAGGTGGTGACTTTCTCAAGCTGTTTGTTCAGCTCCTCCTTGCTGGGGGTTGTAAGCTACTGTTGGCAGAGAGCAAATTTGCTGTTGTTGCTGTTTTGGATCTTGTTTCCAGCCTATTCCAGATCCACAGCTGCTGGATATCCTGCCACGGTGGCCAGATATACTGGGACACCATTACTTGCCCTCCTCCTGATGCTGCCTTGGCAGAGCAGGCTGTCCATGTGGCTCAGAGGGGGCTGGAGCCCAGCATGAGGAAAACCAGACTTGACATTTACTTTCCCCCTCCATCTAAGGCCCGTGTCTGATATTCTGAATCACCCTCTATGTCTTAATTTCCCCTCATGAAGAAAAAGCCAACTTGATGATGTAGGCTTGTTTTTATTTTCAGCCGTTCTCAGGTCTCTCGGGTCACTTCCTTTGGTCGTGTTGAGCACCGAGAACTGACAGTCTTTAGAAATTCTCTTTGTAGAGGATCTCGTGCACGTTAATCACTGGGACTATGGTGGGCACGTAGTGTAGAAAGAGCTGTCATAAAAATAGGGAGGCATTTTTAATGTTTAGTATTAGATTTTCTTGTGTTGCTCTAGCACTTGCGGCATTTTGGGACTATCTCATTTGTTCAAGAGAAAGTTCTGTGAATTTAGGAATGACTGGGGGGGAAAGGGATTTGTGTATCAACAGTTCCGCTCTTAAAATTAGACAAACACTCTCTCTCACAACCCTTAACCTTCGAACACGTGAGTGGGCTTTGTAGATTTTTGCTGCTTTTAAGCATTCGCTGTCTTATGATGTTTCCCACACAGTTCAAGCGATCGAGGTATTTTTAACTCATTTAAAATATGAACACAGCAAAAGAACTATAAGGAAGAAAATCATTAGCTCTTGAAGGCGGTGCTTATAAGAGAAACTTGTGTTTCATTAAAAAGAAAAATTCACAATGAGCTCATTTGCAAGGTATGTTTTTAAGTGAAAACATATAAACTCCTAACTTTTGACATTAGAAATTCTAGTTTTAAAATTCTGGGGTCCCTCTCCCTCTTCCTCTTCCTCTCCCTCTGCTTTTCCCTTTCCCTTTCCCTTCCTGTAAGTGTAATGAGTATTTATGTTACTCAGACTTCTGAGCCTGCACTAAGAATGTTGAGGTAGTGGTAAGTACAAAGGAATGGTTGGAAACAAGGGAGAGTTTAGAGAAAAGCTAGCAAGATTGAGCCAATACAAATAGAATAAAAATTTTAGACTTATGGGAATGCAACCCACCTTGTGTCAAAAGCCTGGGAACATTCAATGCCTTGTACTGCTTGTAGACCTTCAGGAACATTCCCCCCTTCTTGAGCAGTAAGTAAAAATGTGCACAACATCTTGTGTTGCTTTTGTTTTGGGAAAGCTGCTTTTACAATAGACGTGATGAATGTGCAATTGTTCTGGTTTATATCAATTTCTTGTACTGGTCCCTACCTTCTAGCTTGGCTGTTTACAGCATTGTAACTTTAGAAAGTTGTTGTTGTTGTTGCTGTGTTTTTAATCATGACCTGTTACCAGCACTTAATTTTCTGCTTGCTGGGGGTGGGGGAAAAGCAGGTGTGTTACTCCCTCGAGTCACTTGTATGTGTATATTCCCTTTTAAATTAACTTAGGATGCTTGAAATTCATGCAAGTATAGCTCTAAAAATATATGCTTATATGCAATAAGCTTCAAAATCTTTACTCTGGGTGCTTTTAAAAGAATGATATTAAAAAGTATGCAAGGGCAAAATGAAGAAAACTTTTGAAATGAAGAAATGGTTCTATTTCTTCTTACCACCATCCGCAAGAAGGGCCTCGAGGCGGAAGGAAACCACATCAGAGTAACTGAGGAGAGAAAGAGTGAAATGTATGATGGTATTTTGGGGAGGGGGAAACTTACAGGAATTTTTTTTCCAGAAGCTCTGAAAAACCATTGGTAGGTTTGTTGGAAAAATCTGACGCGTGCAATGGAGTAGCAGTAGAATTTAGCTTTTCTTGCTGCATTGAAAGCTAGCACTTGTGGGCTTGTCAGGAAGAGTAAGATCTTTTCCTGACGTTTTCTGTACTGCTTTGCCGTTAGGGATCTGTCTTCCCAGGCCCAGGTGTGTACTTTGTGATACACAAAGACATGTGTTGGGAGCAAAGTAAAGGTGTGCTGTAACCGAACAGCAGGAAAGCAGGCAAGGAATAGGTGCTTCCTTATCTCTAGGCAGGGTGTGAGGGGTTAAGTGAGGACAGTTTGAGTCTCTTCTTGAGTGTAACACTTGTTGCTGCAACTTAATCTAATGAGTTCCTATTTAAACATGCTCTGAAAATGTGGGTCTCGTTTCCATTGCATTAGGTGTGCGTGTTTTCTGTTTGATGCAATGCAGTCCTTGGGCAAACGTGAATTTTACTGTCAAAATCCATGCAAACTACATTGAATATTAATTGTAGTAATAGTGTTAATTTAAAATGTCCTTGAAAAGATCAGGACTGCCTTTTTTGGAAAGCCATGCAGAAACTTAAAAACACAATCAATTTTGCTTAATCTTTACTGACACTGAAGTCACCTACGCCTGATGAATCTAAGTTTGAAGATTGGTTACAATGTGGTATGTTTTGTGTATAGTATTTACCTCTTGAATCTTTCTAAAATGACTTATCAGAAGTCAAGTACATTGTACTCCTGGTGGGATCTGGAGTTCAGGTTAGATGATGATCTGCATGCCCTAAGTGGATATATCCTAAACAAGCAGTAAAAAGCTGGAATTAAACCTGTTACTGTGCATGTGAATAATAGACCATTTCTCTTGCTTGTGGGGAGGAAAAGGCTTATAAAGATGGCAGCTTCCATGTTCTCAATGAAATGTGACTTCTGCTTGTCTTCTAAATTTGATCTTTTTGCTCAGCTAAGATACTGGTGACTGAGAGATAACAGCATGTCAGGGTTTTTATTAGAGTAACCTGATCTCACTTTGGAAAAGTAAGCCCCCAGAAAATAAAGGATTCTGAATTTCAGAATTTTCAGGTTGTGGGGACAGTTTTGGAGCTGGTTGGGAAAAGAAAGTAAATTATAATGCCACAGGCCTAGGCACTGATGATGGCATCACAGAGTCAGTGTGCTAACAACAGGGGAAATTGTGAGTGCAGTGAAGGCAATATTGAGGGGGTTCGGTGGTTTGGGTTTCTTTTCTGTTCTGTTCACTGGCACCAGGAGATCATCCAAATGCTCTTTTTTTAAATATAAGCCACTCTGGGGAAATAGCACGATGATGTTGTAGTGTAGTCACTTGCAACTGAAGAGGGCCTGAAGACCTTCCAACTACAGGGCAAGTTCAGTTTCAGATATTGTGGCTTTCAGAGGTTTCGTAATGACTAGACTATTTTGGCTAGTAGCATAGAGATTAACATCACTCTTGTAAGGATTCAGAAGGTGGTACGATTTTGTAACCTGTTTTGAACAGGAAAAGCAGGTTGGAAAATATGCTGAGGAGGCAGTCTGCAGTGTTGGCCAATACTGTGGGTAGGGTGGGATGAGCTGGAGGCGAAGGGCATTACTGCTGGCAGACTATTCTTGGGATAATTCTGGATAGGCCAGAAATGGAGCAGTGAAGGTGAGGAGGAAAATGAGTCAAAGCACTTTGTAGACTTAACCAGCTGGGTGGCTGTGGAACTGCCAGCAATGCAGCCTCAGCGGCACCGAGTGCTGGTACGTCAAACAGCTGGAGAAGCAGGGATGTGGTTAACAACACCGAGGTCATTCTGTTCATGTTGCTAGTCTCATGAGCTGCAGTCACAACTGATTATAAAATGACAGACTTGATTTTTTTTTTGGAGACAAGAAGGATAAACAAAAGTAGGGGAAAGGTTGCTGGATACAATTGGGCGTTTGTTCGTTGCACGTCTGTCACTGAGTATAAATGAAGGTTTAGCCTCTAGATATAGAATAGGAAATTGGATTTGAAATCAGAAGGAAGAGCCAGGGAACAGCTTTTCTTAAGCCAGACTTCATTCTTCATCCCTGTCAAACAAGGCTTATTTAGCAAGAAGGAACATGTAATACTTGTATTGGTGTCACTCTAAAAAGCACATAACTTTGTTTGAGGTATAATTATGGAATCGATGATGAAGCAGCGCCTTTGGATCTTAGGACCCTTGAATTTGTAACTGGCATTTGAGTCAGATATTCTTCATAAAAGCTATTACTGAATTAATGAGTAACTTTTGAATTCTATTTAGCAAGCACAACACGCCTCTTCAGAAATTCTTCTCATTCCTATGTATTGTTACCAATTTCAGAAATACTCAGTTTCATATTAGCTATAGATATAAAATTTGTGAAGTGTACAGGAAAAATGTGGTTACTGTTTAACAGACTATGCCACTAAAAATTGAACTCTACAAAGTCTTTGTGTAAGAGGACTCGCATTTTTTCTCGAATGCTCAAAACCACTGTCCTCCCTTCCCCCACTTGAATGTTTTTCTCTATTGTTCAGTGTACCCAGGGAAAATAAGACTCTGTGGTTTATCATTCATTTTTATTTTTTACCCACATAAGCCATAGGGTGTTTTTTGAATTTTCTTATTAAAAACACTCCATCCTTAGTCCCTCAGATCAACAGTAGAACATTGATACCTAAGAGATTAGGTTTTCAGTACCTTTCTTGATGCAAGTAACACCATGCTTTGCATATGTGTGTTGTTTGGATCATGTTGTGAGTGACAGTCTGCTTCACTGGAAGATGCGGTGTTGGGGAGACTACCAGTTATCCCCTCTTCTGTCTTAAATGGGTTCTGCTGATAAACTTTAGAAATTACATGAAGTTTCATGCTTGCTGCCCTTTAATCGTTCCAAATTTGATAGATTTACAAGAAGATGTTTTTTCACAAGTGACAAATAGACTCTAAGATCTGAAACTCAGCCTCTCTCCTTCATTTGCAAGGTTTGCAAATAGATGATCATGAATAATATGGAAAACAATCCAAAATACTTGCTGTCACTGTGGTGGCTTTGCAGTGTTAAAAGGAGTAAAGCATGGTAGGTTAGTTTGGGTTTCTTTAACAAGAAAATGGAAGTGGCAATTCATAACCACAGAATCACAGAGTCATATGGGGTTGGAAGGGACCTCTGGAGATTGTCTAGTCCAACCCCCTGCCAAAGCAGGTCCACCCAGAGCAGGTTGCACAGGAACGTGTCCAGGCAGGGTTTGAGTGTCTCTGGAGAAGGAGGCTCCTCCACCTCTCTGGGCAGCCTCTTCCAGGGCTCTGCCACCCTCAAAGTAAAGAAGTTCCTCCTCATGTTTAGGTGGAACTTCTTATGTTCAAGTTTGTGCCCGTTCCCTCTTGTCCTATCCCTGGGCACCACTGAAAAAAGACTGGCCCCATCTTCTTGACACCCTCCCTTTAAGTATTTATAGGCATTGATCAGATCCCCCCTCAGTCTTCTCTTCTCCAGACTAAAAAGACCCAAGTCCCTCAGTCTCTCCTTGTAAGGGAGATGCTCCAGGCCCCTCATCATCTTTGTGGTCCTCTGCTGTACCCTCTCCAGCAGTTCCGTGTCCTTCTTGAACTGGGGAGCCCAGAACTGGACCCAGTGCTCCAGATGGGGCCTCCCCAGGGCAGAGCAGAGGGGGAGGATGACCTCCCTGGACCTGCTGGTCACACTCTTTCTGATGCACCCCAGGATGCCATTGGCCTTCTTGGCCACAAGGGCACGTTGCTGGCTCGTGGTCATCCTGTTTTCCACCAGGACTCCTAGGTCTTTCTCCTCAGAGCTGCTCTCCAGCGGGTCAGCCCAGGGGTGATATAATAAAATTAGTGTGAAAGGAAAGCTTTTGTCTCACCTTTTGGTGCTCATGAGGAGCTGCTCAAATTGTGCTTCTAGAACACCTTTGTGGCACAGCCTAGACTGTGCCTCAGGTCTAAGGGTCTCGCATGTCTCTGGCCTGTCCTTTGTGTATTCCCTCTTCAGAATATACCCCACTTCTGCACGGTGGACGCTTTGTAACCTCTGCAGAGCAAGCGTTCTGTATCAAGTTATCTGTTGTGGGATTTTCTTGATCTTTCTCTGAATGGATTGCGCAGGTAGCCTAGGCCAGCACTCTGCCCAAAACAACAGCTGTTGCTGCCCAGGTTGTCTCTGATATTCCCTAAATCTAGACTTTGTGAAAGGAGCTCATCTAGTTTTGGCAATGTTTGGGTATATTTGAAGCACATTGTTGACTTTTAGTTTAAAATTATCTTTGTTTACATCCTCTGTTTTCATGTAGTACCTCAACACCGAATAAGATGGGTAACTTGTGACTATTTTTTTAAATCTCCTTCTTCTCCCCCAATTGTTCACGCTTTCATTTAGAAGCACAAAGAAATAACTTTTAAAAAAGTGTTATTTTTCTAGGTGTATACAGTAAATGCAGTCCATTTCAGACCAATAGTCAAACCACACATATAGCCTTTTGACTGAAATATATTAAAGTATTGAAGATAATGTTCTCTTGGTAATGCTTCATGATGGGAAAGCATTCTTCCCTTTCAAAAAGTGCCTCTGCATTTATCTTACTGCAGTGTTCCCTAAAAGACTGCTAATGAGAAGCTTTATAAATAATCCTTTCTGCCCTGCTGTAAGAGTAATTTAATGGACATTTCTGGGAGGACATGCTGATGGGAAGATATTTATAGGAAGTATCAAGGGGTGTCTGACAAACTGAGGTGCGTGGTCGGGCTTTCAAGTTGGAGCTGGGAGCAGGGAGGAGGGTGTTGATGTTGGTGAACGCACAGCTTGCTGCTGTGCGGTGCAAGCACACTTTGTGCCTACTGTTCCCAGCCCACCCACCACGTTCTGAGAAGCGCTCGCCTCTCCAGCTCTTGTAAACACTGCTCCAGCTGTGTGAAGCCAGTGGACTGGCTACTCTGGTTGCTGGAAGGCCAACCGAGGCCAGCCTTAATTATGCAGACCTTTTTAGAGAAAATATTTTAAATGTTCCCAACACTGAGCAAACAAAGACTTCCTCTTAACCCTACCAGAGCAGGAAGACCTTTTCCCGAAGGAGTTTTTTTCCTTTTGGAATGGTTTCTCTTCCTGAAAGCCCTTGCTGAATCATCAGTCCTACCTGGCTGTGCCTCTGGATCCAGCCCCTTTTATCTTGTTTTTTACAAAGGGAGCTTTCTCCGTGCAAAATTCTGCCATGCTTTTTAGACAAATAGGGCTGTAGAGGGTGGGTGGTTTTTTTCCCCTCACTTAATTTTTTTTTTTGTTTGTTTTTGTTTTTCTTAGTTTTGTTTTGTTTTTTGGGACATGCACTGTGGCAAATTTTGGGGTACCAGGAATCTGATCTGTAAGATTTAATGCTACATTCCATAAATACATCTTCATGTGGCCTTTTCTTTAGTTGTGCATTTGTTTTGCGGAAACAACCAGTTGTGTAATACTCTCTTTCAGGTAGCTTTTGTGGCAGGGGGAGACGGGAGACTTTCTGAGCAGTTGTTTAGCATGGCTGGTGTTTGAGGCAATTGTTTCATGTGGTTTGGCTGCTTCTGTGCTGTTGTAGGAACAAGAGAGGGACACTGAATTAATTGTTTATATATAAATTATTAATTACTTTTAAATTAATGAAACCAAGAAGAGAAACATGCGTTTAAAAATTTCTAGGGTTCATCAACCACCAGCTGTTACTTCAGTGAATTTGATGTTGCGGCATAAATAAGGCATTAGGTGAGCCTGATCTTTCAGTAACAGCAGCATTTTGGAGCTGAGAAAGAAGACTGTAAATATGAAATAATAGGAACAGGATGAAGTGAGATAACACGGCTCTAACCACAGAGCTGGCAGGAGGCAGTACTGCCATTGCAGACGTATATTGCAGATAATATAAGTACTTGAATAGCACTATCCTGCCCCCCTCCCCACACACTTGCTGCTTAGAAGCTTTCCCCTTCATGAGCTGGGGACCTGTTGTGAGTGCATCTTCTGAACCTGTCTAATCCTGCCTTTTGAATTAGGGTTCCTAACCGGGAGGATTTGTATCACTGGTCCTTCTCCTCCCAAGTGGAATCTGATATGGATTCACTAAGTGGCATGGTGAATAAGCACTTATCCTTCCGTCAACACCTTAAATTTCCTTTGGTTTGGGACTGACTTTAAATGGTGAATCTATCGGGGGGGTGGGGAGGGAAAGGATTGATAAAGCTGGGAATGGTTGAAAGTCTGAGTTACAAGAAAGATCAGTGGTGTAACAACTCATCATCAATATATGGTATGTTGACAAATACTGAGACGAAAAGGTGCACATCGTAACCGGTAAGACTCTAAAATGCTTTATGTATGTGACCTGGAATGTCGACCAAAACATATATTGAGTTCTGGGAACTAGGGATCACAGTACTTAACAGAGATTTCATGTTATCTCTGTGGGACATAGTGGAAAATAACTTGATGGAGTTCAAATTATGATTGCTTAAGAAAACATTTACCTTAGTGGCCTGCACAAACTCCGATAGTTATGTAACACGTGCTTGAAAGCCCTGTGTATATGTCAGCTAGCTACGATACTTCTTAATTTCTGGACTTCCTATGATCAATATTAAATACTTGCTGCGTTCCAGCTGAGTGGAGGTTGTCTCCTTGGTGACTAACATGAATTTTCTGCATTTATGTGAAATATCTCATAATGGAAAGTGGGTTAAAACCAAAATTATAGCACAAATTGTCTATGATACAGTGATACTGAAAAATCAGTACCTCCTAAAACATATTTGTCTATTTTACCAAAGCTTATTTGATGCTGTGATGTTCTGCCCTCTGTGAGGCTTGGGGTTCAAATACGTGTCCAATAAGTGATTGCCCAGCAGAGAGCCTCCAGTACGGCCAATGGTTACTAGAAGTTATTTGTGCCTCTCTGGCACTTGTGCCGTCAGCCCTTCCCAGAGCTGTGCCTTTTCCATTGGAACCCGCTCAGTTACTATTTCTACGGAGCGGGTGAAGTGTGTACCCAGTAGCTTGGTCGCTTGCTGAAGCGTCCTGAAGTCTCTGTTTATAGATTCAGCAGGTGTTAGGATAAGGAATGCCTTGCTGTTACCCAGTACTTTAACTAGCCTGAGTTAAGGGTGATTTAGATTGTGATACAGCGACTAATCATAATGCTCAGAGCAAGCAGTCTTTGGGGTTTGGTTTAATACAAGCCGTAGGTGTACAAATAAATAAACAACCCACACCACGTTTAGTCTAGTTGTATTTATACTATGTGAGAAAGCTCTCCTTTTGTGCAGTAAATAGCTTTGCTCTTTCCCCTTCTGATAAGAGTTACTTAAGGGTTTAGCCTTTGTGTCTTCCACCTTTTTGGTGGGGCATCTTTAGCTTTTACAGCCATTATTCCCTTTCAAGTCTTCTAGAGGACTTACAGCACTTTAATCTCTCCTGCTGCCCTGCGTCTTCCAGATCCTATTCTGTTCTTGAGTAGGAGTCAGTCAGGGCCACCCTCTTAGTTAGAATAAAGGCTCTTTTCCTTCCAAATGTATGTAACTATTTCCACATATTAAACATCAGTTCTTTTACTAAACTTAATTTTTGCCTCAATGAGGTGTTAAATTCTCTCCTCTCCCTTTGATGGCTGCTGCTCCTTGCTGCAGAGCTGTCTCACTGAGGCCCTGTATTCTGTGTCTGTCCGCTGGAAACAGCGTGCTGTAGTTACGTACAGCTTATTGCTGACTCCTGATAGAGACCAGACACTACTCACCCTTCAGGGATAGCAGATTTCCAACCTTTTCCTCTTTGTAGGCTTCCTTGTGCGTTTTCTCCTTTTAAAAGCAAGGCACCACTGAACTCGTTCTGCTTTGCTCTCCTCAGCCCCATGGTTACGTACGTGTGACTGCCCTGTTACCAGCGGGACCAGAAATTCAGACTTTGCTTTCAGTTGGAGACGTTGTGTTTTGGCTAGCTGTCATTCCATTAGTCTTTTCTGGGAAAGGCTATTTTCTATTGCTGTTTACGGTCAGAAAAAGGTATAATATAGTCCAGTCCTTACTTAATTAGCAGTAGAAGCAGCAATGGCTTTACTGGAGCTTGGTCCGGAGGGACACTGTAGAAGCTGTGAACCTCCTGCTGAGCCCTGGTTCAGTGCAGGAGGGCGAAGGCTGTTTCCCTCAGTGGCAATTCTTGCATTCTGCAAGTTTCATCTCCTACTCCTGGCTTGCTTATGTTTATTTTGTGGGAGTCTTACTGAGAATAAAGTGACTCAAAATATACAAATGGGGAGAAAAAATTCAAACTGCATGTGATCCTAAACCTGCCTCTCAGTTGCAAATAGAAAGCTAAAGTTGGTGTGCCGTTAACTTCTCACTCTGTGCCTTTGGGAAGCTCACAAATTATAAACTGAATTCAGGTATGTCTTTTGTGAGTGCTCGCACCTTATTTGCTGAACAAAAGAGATGGCAGAGAAGTGTCCTGAAAACTCGGTGAAAAGATGAGTTGTGTCTAATTGTTTGTGGAGTTTTTTCTTAACCGTGACTTTTCTTGGGGAGAATTAGAACAGCAGGCATGAAGATGGGATCTCTGCATTGATTAAATTGTCCCCACCCCCAAGCTGCAGTTTGACTTCTTAAAAAAAAACACCAAACCAGCAACAAAAAAACCCAAAACCCCAACAACAACAAAGAAGTAATCCTAAAAAAGTCAGTATGCAGTTGTGAGTAGAAAACGTGATTGTATCTGACTCAGTAGAGTGCCAGCAATCCCAAATGAAGACTTGAAGGTGTCTTGCTTGTTTTAAACAAATTTGAGAGCTTGAGAAACACTTCCAGAACAGCTCAACAAGAGAGCTCTGCGTATCTCAATAACGTGATTTCTTTTTTTCTTCTTAACATCACCAATGAGCGTTTTTTATGTTGAATGATACCCGGTGTTGACTCTGCTTGGTTGAGACCTCCACTGCCTGCAAAGGTGTTAAGTGATGCATACGCTACCCTAGTATGTTTTGGATGAAAGAAACACAACGTAGCTTAAAAACTATCCTACAAGCTGAGTGGAAAGATAGAATTTATTTGCCTTTTTTACTTTTGCTACTTTGTTTATGAAAGATTTAGTCACTGAATATTTAACGTCACTCAGTATTGTACTGTATTTAGGCTGTATCCTTCCAACCAAATGGGATTTTTTTTGTTACAATTGATAGAATTCCATTTTACTCAGCTAGTCCAGTGTTTGAGCTGCTTAGAGTTCTTGTACTGTTGGAAAAAATCTGGAATCTGGAGCCTAGTGTAATATGTGTGCAAGTGATATGAAGCAATGAAGGCACAGTCCCTGCGGGGGGGGGGGAGGGCAAAAATGGCACAAAAAAATTGAACAACAAACACTAGAAGATGCCCTGGTTAGTCAGTGATACGCTTAACTCTTGCTTTTCTAGAGGGTGTTTTATACAGCTTCACTGGGACCTGAAAAGTATTGCTAAGAACTTTGCGAGAGACTCCTCTCTCCGAAGCAGGAGTGGAGTTAACCTTTTGTAGCCGTGGAAGACGGTGATTGGAGGGACCTGCTCAGGAACCGACACTTTTTTTTCCCCTCCTTCTCTTTTCTTTTGTATGTTTTGTATTCTTCTTTCTAGCTAAGGAAACAATATTGGTCTCCAGTCTCGTTTGAGCAGCTGGATTAGTTCCAAAGGGTTTAAGCTCAGACAATCAGCATTTTAGACTCAGTGGAACTCTGCTGACAGCCACAAAATGTACGTCTGTCTCTCCAAACCACGATGTCGTCCAGCCCAGTATTTGGCCAGTGTTGGATCGCTCGCTTCCTTCATTGTTTATGCAAGTTTTCCATCATAATTTCTGTCAGTGGTGAGGTCGATGGCAATGATGACATTCTTGGCGTAGCTTCTTTTTTTCATACCCTTAGAAAAAATAATCCCATAGTAGCACTTAATTCAGTTTCAGTTTTGCCTTATTTGTCCTATTGGCTTGCTGACTCCTGCTCCTCACCCAGCTACTGCGACTACGGCAAATGTCACAGGGTGGTATTTGCTGTTACTTGAATAAAGCTATCCTCGACCTCTCATACTTGCTTTCTGTTGAAGCTTTTATAAGCAAATTTTTATTTCTGGAAAGGGAAGAAGCGGTGGGAACATGGAATTGCACAAACGCACCTATCAACAGAACAGTAGGCGTGTGCCAATTAGCGCAGCTAGAGACGGAACAATTACGACAAGGACTTAAGAGGATCACACAGCACAGACCTGAACGGCAGCTATTCTAAGTGACAGGCGGCTGTAAGGATTAATGTCTTACCAGCAACCGGTGCACGGAGACACTGCATAAAAAGCACACAGCGTACCTCTGGAATTAGTGGCAGTTAAACTGGAAAACTCCACATCTGCTGTTTCTGATTTCTGTGTGGCTGCACCTTTATTATGGTGCATTTCTTTCTTACAATGCCAGATTTTAAAATTAAAACACTAGATCACAGAAAACCAGTGCTTTGGAGCGGGCTGCGCAGCGGCTTTGAAGGCACTTGTTTAAATGACAGAAGACTGGAAAAATCTGTTCTTACATCACACTTGCAGAATTTCCTGCTTGAAAATAGTGACATACTGACTTCTAAAAGTTTGCTTTGTCCTTTTCCAGCACATTGTAAGAAAGACTTGGCTGGTGGATACACCAGGGAGTTTGTGGAATATTTACAAACATCCTTTTATTGCAATGTGGAGAAATTTATGATGCATGTAAGAGAACTGGGAGAATGCTCAGCTATCGTGTGTGGCGTGTACTTCTAGCAGCGTTGCTGCCACCTTGACAGAGAGAATCCATTGCACCTTTTGTACCAAGCTATATTAAATTTAGGAAGGCAACACTGACCTTGTACCTGATTAACTCCTGAGAGCTGACGTTCGTGTTAAAGCCAGCGCTACGCCAGCTTTACTCTCGCCACGAGCAGATTCAGTATGTTAGAAATTTGGCTTGGGGACTTGTGTGTTTGGTACTAGATGCTACATTTGTTAAAATGTAGAGGTTCTTACTGTTGTTTAAAACTACCTGTTTTCTTAGAAACACTCACCTTCCCAACCGACAAGATTTTCAACAGTCTGTTTCCTTGTCTCCTCTGCTTTTTAAGAAAAGGACCTTTGCAAGTCATCAGTTATTTCCCATTCCACTGACACAAGAACTTCTCAACATAGTTGCTCCCTTTTTCCCTTCAGCTTGTTTCTGTGATACCACTCATTATCCAACGCTGCCTTCTCAAGCAATATTTTCATGAATGTCTGAGTCCTTTTTAAGTGCATAACGTTTCTTAGAAAATTATGACACATTGATAAAAAAATTCCAGAAAACAGCAGCTTTTCTCATATGCTAGAGGTCAGGTGGCCAGGACAGAGTATGAGTGCACGGGAGGATGGAACTGCAGTGGTACTAGACACAAAAGTGGAGTCTCCTTATTAAGACTGGTGGAAAAAAAAAAGCCCCAAAAGCAAACACCCAACAAACAGCATCTGGGGTTCAAATACTCACTGTCAGTTATTTGCAATGATGTGAACTATCAGGGAGTTATCCGTTGGCGTTGAACTTCTGGATGCAAGGAGCAGGACCTCTCTGATCAGAACTGCTCCTTATTCTTTTCAGACTGTCTGGCCTACATGATTTTCAGGCCCTTTAGCCCATGCTTTCCACGCTCTTAGCTAGAGAATCCATCTGTCCAACCTTCAGGAATTTTCCATGCTGTACATCCTCTTGATTTCCTCCAGACCCAACTTCTTTTTATGCTTCCTTTTGTTGCCTTTTGTCCTTATGGGTAACACAGCTCCCACACGCAAAAGTGTTTAGCATCAATATATTTTTCTTTTTTATTTGCTTCGTCACAGGGAATCTTTCTGTAAGGAAAACTGAATGGCAACATTGTCTTTTGCAGGTATTTCTAGGAATAAAGGTGTCAAATGAGAAATGCCATAGACTGACTTTTTTTTGAGGAAGAGCCCTTGTAACGGGAGCAAGCACAGATGACAAACACTCTTCCAGCTCTTACCAGCAGATGTCACAACAATGACAGTAAGGAAAAGATATTTTTTTAAAATCAATTTCTAGACAATATTTAAAGATAATAAACTTAAATAAGGATAATAACAAACCAACAAAAAATTCACTCTAAATTTGCAGAAACAGCTCAGAGAATTTGTATGGCTTGACTTCTCTACCAGATCAATCTTTTCTAAAACAAAATTAATGGTAAATACAAGCCTTGGCAAAGCAAGTATCCTATTTTTACTGCTTCTTTATCTTAAAGTCTGGTTAATTTTTTTCCTTCTGTTCTCTTGTACATGTAGCAGATGTTACTGATAACAAAGGTAGCAGGAGGTTATTGTAAAATAATTGCTTTCTTAGAGAATTCCAGCAAATGATGATGTTTTTTGTGTTATGAACGGCAGACGGACGTCACCCTGCTTAGGAAGCAGAATAAAGCTCAGTGTAAACTTACATTAGCAGAGAAGTCTGTATGCAAATCTATGCATGATTTTAAATATATTAGAAATCCCTTTTCTTATCCATGTTAGACTGAATAGGCTCGGAATGACCTTTCACGTACCTTAATAGTTTAATCACTTCAGCAGTGGCTAGTTCCTGAACATTATTCTTGTAAATTAATTAAAGCCAAGGGGCCGGGGGGGGGAGCGGATGGGTTGGGGACAACACCATTTGGTGAAGCTCTCACCAAATTCACTACAGTGGAGTAAGCACTGGATACGAAGCATCCAGTGGGGTCGAAGGCTGGAAGCGAGCAGAGGGAAGAAGGTAGCAGAGGTGTAATGCTGTGGAACAGACCGTGTGACCCGCCTTCTGGATGTGGGGAAGGCTGTGGACGTTGTCTACCTGGACTTTGGTAAGGCCTTTGACACCGTCCCCCACAGCGTTCTCCTGGAGAAGCTGGCGAATCATGGCATAGACAAGTGTACTCTTCACTGGGTAAAAAACTGGCTGGATGGCCGTGCCCAGGGAGTTGTGATCAATGGGGTGAAATCCAGTTGGCGGCCGGTCACCAGTGGTGTCCCTCAGGGCTCAGTTTTGGGGCCAGTCTTGTTTAATATCTTT
The DNA here is from genome assembly GCF_964106895.1 of Numenius arquata. Lineage (NCBI taxonomy): Eukaryota > Metazoa > Chordata > Aves > Charadriiformes > Scolopacidae > Numenius > Numenius arquata. The sequence goes on from NC_133588.1 coordinate 1,600,539, forward strand.
ATTGATGATCTGGATGAGGGGATTGAGTGCACCCTCAGCAACTTTGCAGATGACACCAAGCTAGGTGGGAGTGTTGATCTGCTGGAGGGTCGGAAGGCTCTACAGAGGGACCTGGACAGGTTGGATCAATGGGCCAAGGCCAACGGGATGAGGTTTAATAAGGCCAAGTGCCGGGTCCTGCATTTCGGTCACAACAACCCCAGGCAGCGCTACAGGCTGGGGGAAGAGTGGCTGGAAAGCTGCCCAGCAGAAAGGACCTGGGGGTGTTGGTGGACAGCCGGCTGAACATGAGCCAGCTGTGTGCCCAGGTGGCCAAGAAGGCCAACGGCATCCTGGCCTGTGTCAGGAACAGCGTGGCCAGCAGGAGCAGGGCAGTGATGGTGCCTCTGGACTGGGCGCTGGTGAGGCCTCACCTCGAGTGCTGTGTTCAGTTCTGGGCCCCTCACTACAGGAAGGACATGGAGCTGCTGGAGCGTGTCCAGAGGAGAGCCACCAAGCTGGGGAGGGGTCTGGAGAACAAGTCATAGGAGGAGAGGCTGAGGGAACTGGGCATGTTTCGTTTGGAGCAGAGGAGGCTGAGGGGAGACCTCATTGCCCTCTACAACTCCCTGAAAGGAGGGTGTAGAGAGGTGGGTGTTGGCCTCTTCTCCCAAGGGAATAATGACAGGAGCAGAGGAAATGGTCTGAAGTTGGGGCAGGGGAGGTTTAGATTAGATATTAGGAAGAATGACTTTCCTGAGAGGGTGGTCAGGCACTGGAACAGCCTGCCCAGGGAGGTGGTGGAGTCGCCATCCCTGGAGGGATTTAAGGAACGTGTAGACGTGGCACTTCAGGGCATGTTCTAGTGCCCGAGAGCGTTGGGCTGTGTCTGTCTGTGGGTGGGTGAATCACTAGCTACAATAAGAGAATTAAAAGGCCTTGACTTTTGCCAGCACTGCCTTTGAGTTTGGGTCCTAAATGAGCTGATTACTCTTCTAAAGGAAATTAGTTTAATAAAACGTGCCTTCTCTCCGATTACCTGAAATTACAAAACAGCGTTTTGCAAGGTAGACGTGATGTTTTCACAGTGACTGGGATGAAGTCTCCTCTCTGCAGTACAACAGCGGGGGTGTCAGCGTGTGCGCTCAGGGTTGGCCACGCTCAGCTGTAGATGCCCTGGCGTGACGGCACATCCTCCCAGCCCACCCAGCCTGGTGGATCAGCCTGCCCTCTACTCGCATCTGCAAGAAGACTTGACTCACCAGTGACGTATACGCAGCCAATCCATGGATTAGCACCAGTGTTTGTGTATGCTGATTATATAGCAGGTAATCATACTACTAAAAAAAAACAAACCAAACCAAACCCTTGTGGAACAGCTTTCAAACTGCTTGTGCTATTTTTAGTAAAACTCAGATATAATTACTTTGCATTCAGTTCCTGGCATTGTAGCCACCTGCTTTATTAAAATACATAGGTGAAGGTAATCAGGCAGGACGTGCTCTAAATAAGAGGCTAATCCGAACCCAGCCCCTGCTCTCCCCACGCAGCGCCAGGAGCAGAGGAGTGTGCTATCGCTGCCTTTTCTCTCAGGCGGGTGTCCATTGAGAACCAAAGGGCAGAGCTTTTGCTGGGACGTTGAGTTTGGAACATGTGCACACCTTAATATCTCTAGGGATGCCACAGAGAAGTAAAAGATCCTGTAACAAAACTGCAAGGGAGAAGAAAAAAAAAACCCCCACCTTTTCAGTAGCACGAATATTAGTGAGATGAGGTGTGGGTTCATAGATTCATAGATTGGTCCAGGCCGGAAGGGACCTCCAAAGGTCATCTAGTCCGACCTCCCTGCAGTCAGCAGGGACACCCCCAACTAGACCAGGTTGCCCAGGGCCTCGTCGAGCTTCACCTTGAATATCTCAAGGGAAGGGGCCTCAACCACCTCCCTGGGCAACCTGTTCCAGTGTTCCACCACCCTCACGGTAAAGAATTTTTTCCTAATATCCAATCTAAATCTCCCCTTCTCCAGCTTAAAACCATTGCCCCTCATCCTGTCGCTGCAGGCCTTTGGAAACAGACCCTCCCCAGCCTTCCTGTAGCCCCCCTCAGGGACTGGAAGGCCGCTATGAGGTCTCCCCGGAGCCTCCTCTTCTCCAGGCTGAACAACCCCAGCTCCCTCAGCCTGTCCTCATAGGAGAGGTGCTCCAGCCCCCTGATCATTTTGGTGGCCCTCCTCTGGACCCGCTCCATCAGGTCCATGTCCTTTCTATATTGAGGGCTCCAGACCTGCACACAGTGCTCCAGGTGAGGTCTCACCAGAGCAGAGTGGCAGAATCACCTCTCTGATGGCAGAATCACCTCTCTAATGGCAGAATCACCTCTCTGATGGCAGAATCACCTCTCTAATGGCAGAATCACCTCTCTGATGGCAGAATCACCTCTCCGATTCGGTTTTAAGGCCCGAATCTGCTGTACCGCTCCCCCAGGCATTGCCCTCCGTACGGCACCATCAGCCAAGATTTGGCAAATCATTTAGACTTTGTAGGAATCTTACATCTGTTTCTGAAACAGTTTCACTGCATCTCGCCTATGATAATAGCCTTTCAGGAACGGAAATGACTGTTTATGATGCGCTCCCTGAATAAGAATTTCCGGAATAATTTCTCAAAATAATCCTGCGATCACCTATCATGGATTGAAATAACGATACTTGCAAATAGGAAACCGCCAGTTCTTGCACAAAGGGTGACTCTGTCAGCACCGCTCACACTCACCACGCACGCACAGCCTCGCGCCGCTGGCTTTCAGTGAAGCCCCAAACTCGTAACATATTGCTTCAAAATCACCGCCCTCCCAGGGGGAGGATTCCACGTCCCTCGTGTCACAGGTCACAACCGAGCACAGTTGTTCACCGCTGCACCACAAACAGGGAGCTTCTTCTCACTCTCCATTTTAAATAAATGACAACGCACTTGCATTATTTTTATTTATTTTAACACTACGATTTAAGAGCCTAAATGCAACTTTTTCCCTTTATTTCTGCAAGTAGCACTGCAATCATAACTTACAAAAATGTTTAAAATACAAAATGTACATGAAATTACAATACAAGGCTCTGTAAACATCTAGAACTTAATCTTTATTGTCCCACATTTTTAAATATAAAACTTCAATTTGAACGATTTCCGAACCTCAAGGAATGACATCCATTGCGAGTATCAAAAATAGAGTTTCAAAGCTTTGTTTGTATCAGAACAAACTGTCATGTCGTTTTCATTCTTTGGTTTAAAAAGGATGGCAGTTCCCCTGATATCATGAAAGTTTGACTACAGAAATTCAGATTGCTCGTTTATGGTAACTTCAGAAATCACCCCCCTCCCCCCCGCATTAATATACTACCTCTCAGTTTTTACTTTTAACGTTGATCTTTGACCCTCCTTATAGAAAAGCTACCTCATCATTAAGGCTTTCCTTCAGGATAATCTAAATTATGAAAAAGTTTTGGAAAAGTACTTGGGGAGAAGAAAGGGCAAGGAAGTGGATGCCAACAAAATATCAACAGTTGCCGGGTTCTGTTGTTAATTAAATTTGCATAGTCCAATAGAGATTGTGTGCTTTTTATATCACTAAAATTATACAAGATTAACAGTCTTTACCTACGTTATCACACAAGCTAAAATAAAATTAAGACCCTTGTATTGAAGCTTTTACAAGGCAAATACAAAACTGCTTTAGTATCCAAAGCTATATTTTTTTATTTCATTTTTAAATAGGAAAGCGTCTCTATGTCTACAGGCATCAAGGTATTTAAAGGCATCAGAAAATTTAGTGCATAGCAACTCCGGATTGTTTGGGCTCCTGTATTTTAGGTACAGTGTGAATTCCAGCTACTTGGAGAACTTGCAAGGAGAGTCTGTACCAGTAGGACGAAGGAGCATAAATCCCATACAGTATGAAAAGCTTTTAAATTAGAATTCTCCTACAACGGTTAATGCAAAAGACCCGATACATGAATGAAAACTGGAACGTGCCTTGCCACCAGCACACAGCCTGAAGACAATGACATAGTTTACAGTGTTGTGTGTGTTTTGGTTGGTTGGTTGGTTTGTTTTGAAGGTGTTAAAAACATAAGTAGATGTATTTCTGAGCATACGAATCCTTTTCTAGGATCTTTAACGTAAATGAGTAGAGGACAGAGTAAAGCACCATCGCTGAGTGACAATTGCAGGATCACACTATTCAGATTACAGCCCTGCCAATTTTTTCCTGCAAATGTAAGGATTTGCACCGTTGCACAATACATTCATGGAAAGGATGCTTATGATTCCCAGCACGCACATAGTGGCCTTGCGTTAAGTAGTTTGAAATAACTATGAGATATCAAGATAGTGGCCTTAGGCTGCACTCTTAAAAGGAAGTCCATTGATAAAGAGTTATAATTTCACCCACTTAATAGATGGTCTTTTTAAAAGTTCATGATTCGGCTATTACAAAGATGCAATTACAGCTGCTTTAATGGTATTGCCTGGGCGCGGACTTAAATTTAGGCGCAATGTTTTGCCTGCAAAAGGCTCAACAGAAAGTTTTCCCCGTGACTGTCTGCCAAAGTGCAACACCAGCGGAACCTGTGTTTGTTCCTACAGGCATCATCACAATTCAGTAATGGTATTTTACTGGAATTTTTAAGAGTCTACAGTAATTCTCTACAGAAAGAGATAAAACCACTAAAACGTCCACAACTGTCTGAACTAGTTTCAATGCAAATACGTTTTCTGTATTTCAAATTTCTTGAGTGTATTTGCTCTTAACTTTCGTTAGAGCATCATGGCTCACTCAAATGAGGAACTAAAACTAACGTCTGAACTGTTTTGAGGTTCAGTGTATTTCTGACCTTACTTTGCCGTGCCTGCTGTACCCTCTATATTTCATATCAGAAAGCTTTGTAAACGCCGGTGTCTTCTGGGGGAGGGAAACGTTCGTGTCCTACGCGGGCAGTTTCAGATCCTCTCCTAGGTTTCTATTCATAGAGGCCTGAGATTTTTAATAACGATGTAAACAGATTGTTTCAAACGCGTCAGATTATGGGGGTAAGGGAAACGCATCCTTTGAGCACAGCACAAAGTTTACTGCTCTATGAATCCTGCGTGTTTCTTTGGTAGCTTCTGTTTCACACGTTTACAATTAATCATGGGCAAATTCTCCTACCTAATCGCTAATTCACAGTAAATGACTTTTTAGCAAACTGACGTTTATAAATAGCTTAAATGTAAGGAACTGTAATTGTCATCTCCTTAGGACTTCTAAGTGGCATGGTCAGGCATACAGCACATAAAAGATACAGATGTGATCAAACCATTTATTGCATGGTAAATTTGAATGCCACTGAATTGGTGATTCAAAACCATATTCTGTAGGAATAACAGGAACACTTAGATCCTCAGCAAATATTAAAATTTCTCCTGTATCTACCATGGCTTTGATGTTGCTGTTCTTTAATCTAAAATCCTACTGCTCAAATTTGATTACAAATATAATTTCTAAGAAAAAGCTATTTCAAGAAGGAGCCTGTGCTAATAAAGAACAGGAAGATTATCCACAAAGTTATAAAAGTTAAATTTTGGAATGTCATTTCTATCCCAACACTTTCATGATGGAATGGTCTTTTTGCAGCCTATCAAGTAACATTTTCAGTTTATAAACAAGTGCAGGTCTACATTTGGCTTTGCTTCCTATGAATCTAAGAAAGAAAACACTACAGTATCTGTATACACAATGGCTTCCATGGCACTGGCTTCAGATGACAGGTATGAATTGCCACTGGAAGATCGTATTAAAAAAAATTAAACAATAGAAGCTTTAAAGGCTTTCCAAAATGACCAAAAGGTGTTACAAATCATCAGTTACAAACTATACTATCTCTAAGGGAAAGCAGCACACTGAAGATGTGTATGAAATCTTTTCCCACATTCAGTACTGTGAATATTATAAGAGCAAACTAACATCTCCACACATCTGAAGCACTTGCAATATAAAAGTATTCTATTTAAATGCAAAAAGCAAAGCTTGTTTGTAACTTTAAAACAGTTAAAATATCTGGTGTAGATTCTGTGTGTCCATTTTAAGAAGTCTCTTTACAGCATCTGAGGAACTATAATTAAAATGCTCTGTCTCTACATCAAAAATGTAACCCACTAAAAGGGCTTTGCAAGGATCCACTGTTCCAGTTCATAAAGGCCACAGAGTTGGAAGCACAGTAAGTCTAAAGAGGAAGAGGACGAAGAACTATTCAGAGAAACCGTTAAGTTTTCATGGATGCTTAGTTGTGAGCTTATCCATTACTGGATTCCATCAGATATTCTTGTCTCCAGAGATCCAGGACACGTACGTGCAGGCTGGCTGGCCACTGTTGTCCCATGTGACACTGAGATCTGTGACATATCTCTTCCTATGATCTCATTCACTAAAAGAAAAAAATAAATTAAAAAGTGATTGTTTTTAAGCTTTCCGAAAGGCAGAACTCATCAGTGTATCCCCTTTAAAAGGAAATATTTCAGTGCTAAGCCTTGCTGCAGTTCAGTAACACAGGAGGAATGAGGAACATAACTTTAGTGACAGCTGAGCAAGGGAGTGGGGAAAAAGTCCTAGTTTCTTTTAGTATTACTCTTTGTACTTACCATAATACATGTTGAAGAATCCCTAAAACACTTGAAGAAAATAAGCACAGACATATCCACGACAACCAGGTGACTGGAAGGCACGGCATAGGTCAGTTTAGTACAGAATTCCCCACGGAACTCCTCTGGGCAAGAGCACTCCAGGCACAACAGATAACCAGTAACTCACGGCTCTTTCAAGCTACTTACAGAACTTCCTCAGAACTTGGATTTTGGTTAATAGAATATTCTTTTTAATCCTAGGTACCTATTCAATCGGCCAGTTTTCTGAATACTTGCATTTCTGAAACTGGAGCAACAAAATCTTCCTTAGTTGTCAGTCAGCATGTCTAGTGAGGAAGGAGGATTGGCCCGTAGGCAGCTGGTGGCTGTGCGTCACCTTCCGCAAGGAGCAGCCAACTATTTCTATCTGCCAGTGAGGGACACTGCTGGGAGTATCACAAAGGAGCACTTAAGTTATCAACAAACGACAATTTTGGAGCGTTGCTTTAAAGCCTAGCTAATTGCAGTACAATTGAGTTTAGAAAATGACAAAAATAATTATTTTAATGGGTAAGCATAAATGCAGTTCTATAAAGCTTACAGGATGGGCAATGCTAAGTAAGAAAACTGAATAATATTCTAAGTGGAGATGATAAAAAATATCACATTAAATAGTAATGACAAATTTTAGATAAATAATATTAGATAACCAAAATATAAATTATTATTCAATAGCTAGAAGAAGCAGTCAGTCATGTTGTTTTCCATGACCGAGTGGCAGGAGCTACACAGTATCTTTTATTCAGCAAGACTTTGAATATGCTGAATTATAGTAATAAAAGAAAAGCCTTTGACATGAGTTTGTTTGGACCTTCTATAAACAGGCATTTGACGGGATCCTTTTGTTGAGTAAGGACCATTCCTAGTCAACTCAAGAACTTTTTGTTTTGCTAGTAAGCTGCTCCTATTGAAAATCTTCACAGATTTGGAAGGTGGGCTTTTGCTCTTTTGTTCTCCATTGGGTAACTTCACAGAACAATACTGATATCCTTCATCACCCTTCTTGTGTCCTTAATTTTCTGTAGCAGGATTTTAGCTTCCTACGAACCATTCCTGCCTGGCAGAAGCATAACAAAATCTATCCACAGCTGGTGTAAATTGCTCTTTATGTTTACAGAGTGCTCAGCAGTCTGAGCGTTGCCTTCTGCTGCAGCAGTAGCGTAAGCGGGTCTGAAAGAAAATGTAGTAATATTGTGAATGCTCTGAAGTACATATCACATATATAGAATCCAACTCAGAAAACAAGTTTTGTTTGTATTCTTTTAGTTTACTTAGGAAGGTTTTAAAATCACTATTCTTATACCCGTATGTAACCATGGAGGAGGTACTTGCTATCTAAAAGTCAATCAATGGCAACGGTATTCTCTTGCATGAATGCAAGGACAGCTTGTTAAAAATACACATTATTGCTGCCCAAAGGTTAAAAGAGTTCAGAAGAGCTAGGTAATAACCAGTTCCCTTGAGCATTATAGGACTTGAAATTTATTTGGCTTAAAAAAAAAATATCTGTCATTCAATGAACTTAGCTGGCACTTAGCTGAAAATTGTGTGTCTGCAGGTAGGATACTTTTTCAAGTATTTTTATTATGCCAACAGAATGCAGATGTAAACAGCTGCTAAAAAACAAGTCTCTTTTTGAAGAAAATTTAGATGTTGACTTATAAGAACTCTGCTCCTTCAGTTTCTGTCAGGGCACTGACTCCAGGCCCTCTAAGAGCTAGTATCTACTCTGTGCTACGGAACAGCTGCTTTGTGGAAAGCAAACATTGCAGCTGTGCAGTGCTATTAAAACTTCGATGAGCGGTACAATAAAAAGGCACATAGCTAAATACCTTTTATATTTTGAAATTATTAGGCGGTTACTTCCTTTAAGTTGTGATAGATGATATGTATCTATGCTGGCAACACCAGAACAAACTGGTCCATACTGTTGCCATGTTCTGTAGTTCCCACAGGAGAAGGTGTTTCACTGAACAGCATGAAGCCACCTGACATTGGATTTTCCTTAAATCACAGCCCATTGTGAATACAATAGCTGGTCATGTGGTGGTTTATGTGCCAAAGTTCTGGATAATTCATTATCTAGAGTACTAAATTGAAGTTACGGGTTAGTTTGTGGTGTTTTGTTTTTTTATAAATAACCACTGATTGGTTGCCAAGAAGCTGTTTCACAGCTCAGTGCAATAGCTCTCTCATACCTTTCACTTTGCTGCTGGAGAACTTTTTGGAAACATTTTTAGCACGTGGCCAATAAGGATTTATCTGGTTTGTATGGATTTACATTAGAAACATCTCCCATTTCTGAGGGAAATGCAATACCTTGTCTAACGGAGTAGTTTTACTTGTCATTGTGATTTGTTTAGGATTTGATTAGTGATTTGATTTTGTTAGGATTGCTAATTTTTAAACCCAACCAGTATTCGAGTGCACTAAGTATATAAATCAGTGTTTTGTCAGAGGGCCATGCAGGCCTAAATAAAATGTCAGAATCCTTTTTCTGCTGTGTCTGGCAAAGGTGTTTTTCCCCCAAACCACAGCCTCCTGGTGGACACATCTTCCTATTTTATACTTTCCAAGAGCGCCCATTTCAGCTCCCCGGAAATCTGTAAGCAACAAATGGACGGGGGAAGTTTCCAGACTCTGGAAAACTATACGTTGATTTAGATTACGTATAGATGATGGTAACAATGCTTCAAAGACAGCACGGCCTTCAGAAGGGATGGGGAAGAGGTGAGGCGAGGCACGGGGCTGCTCCCAGCTGTGCCCAACAAGCTTGGGAGCAGTGGAAGGGATGAACGGGCACAGTGGGGAGGGCCAACCTAGCACGCAGGCTGACAGATGGAGGAATGGGCATTTAAACCAGGAAAGCAGCTTTTCTAGAGAAGGCCAATCTTCTAAAGCTTAAAAAAAAACCACATTGTAAAGCAACCGTATTGAATATTTACCCAAACTAGGTAGCCTGGAGGTCCTTTGGCACAGCTCACTGAAAATACGTACAGCTCGGGTTAAGGCAGCAAATAATGAGATACCTGCATATATCTAAATTGGGAAGCATTTGGCTTTATATGAAGGACATCCTGTGTTTACCAGCGTCATTGTAATTAACTTGTCTAGTGGAGTGGTATAAATTGAAGAAGTTTAAAATGTAAATCATGTACTCAGTAAGAAGAGTTACAATCTTGCATAGAAACATACAAGACTGAAGGTGAGTGTTTTCCTTTTTGTATTAATTTGTGGGGGAGAAAATTGTACTAGCTTGAAGACTAAAATAGAAGTCCCAAGGTTAGTAATTGAATGCACGACGTTACCTTCTTCCATGTAGGGTCAATCACAGAACATTTAGTGGTCTGTGATTACAACTGAAAACTTAACTCGTGACCACATACACAGGTTTTCTATAATGCTGTCTAGTGAAATCCAAGTTCCTGGGTGACAAATTGGGAGAGGAAGTCAATTCCAGCAGTCCCGAGAAAGGACAGAGCTCAGGCTGGACTGATGATGCCTTACAAACACAAGAAAACTTCCTTTCTGTACTTCCAGAAGAACAATGTTATCCCACCTTTCCTGGTTTTGGCTATGGGGTGCATGGGCTGTGCTATCCTAGAATACAGCTAGAAAGACTTCCTATGCCTTTGTGCTTAACCTTGAAAGCCATCGAGTTAGCAACTAGATACTGGGAAACCTAGATGCCTGGCTTGTTTGCATGCACTTATTTTTAATAAAATTTCCTTTTTTTCATCAGCACAAGTTTCTCGGGGACGGGTGCAGGGCTCGTCCAGGGTTCGGTAATACAGATCTCGAGTATTTTGTCAAGGTTCTCTATGGTCTGTCTGCCAGGTTCATTTGTGTTGCGTAGTTTATACGACTGTTGCCTCTTTGAAGACAGCCAATCTCATAAGACGTTAGGTGCAGGTGAACAGTTATGCGAGTTGGACCGTGACTCTTTCAGTCTGCTACCTTTTTTTTTTTTACTTCCATCCCAAATGAAATCCCTGTCTGTTTGGTGCCAGGTGTTCTGAGTGCGGATCCCATATCCTGGACCTCTACTGGCAAGAGACAATGAGCCAGAAATATTTTACATACTAAATAATTACAGAGGTCTAGCTAATAATTAGTAGTAATTTAGTACCTACCGATCACCTAATATTATTTTGGATGATCAGCGTGAATTGAGTGGGTAACATGGAAAGTGTTATCAACTGGTTTATGTGCTAGCAATCCACATTGCTAATCTTGAAATAATGCCTGGATCCGATCAAAAGAGAGAGGGGTGGCACACACTACACTACAGAAATGTGGCAGATTCCTCCACTACAGAAGCGATAACTGCATTTTGAAAACTTTTGTGTCAGTTATGGCATGGATCAAAATGCAATACAGCATTTTTTTTTTTAATCGCACTGTGAAATGGAAATTATTTGAACAACTTTCCTGTCTATTTAATTGACCTCTCTGGCAGTTATCCCAGATTTCAGAATTTCAGCTGTCACTTTATTTGCTATAGTTTCACCTCTTTCTTCCCTCATATTTATACATAGCGTAAGCTGGCTGGAAAATTTATACTAATAGTTAAAAATAGATTGTGCAGAACAGAATTTAACGTGGTGAGGAGAAAACCTTCTACTACAGACAGATTAGACTGGACCTGTCAATACTGGTGATGCTGTAGTCTCGTATTGCAAAGTTTTTTATATTTTGGGGGGGTTTCTTCTTCCCTCTCTGTGATGCTTCGAAAAAAGCATGAACATGCTGTGCTCAAAGTCATCTGTAAGCTCAAGCCCTTATAACCTTTGAAAAAAATTAAGCGGTACACTAACATCAATAGCAGTGGAACAGAGTAGCAGAGAACTAGCTCTGACTCCTGGATCTGCTGCCCAGCTTGTAAAACAAGAGCAACCACATCTTCTGTTTCACTGGGCTGTTCCCACTGTTTTGATTTCACATAGTGTTCTGTTTGCTTTTGTTAAGTCCCTACTGACCACACACATCAAAGACAGCGGAGCCACTGAGATTGACACAAAACCAGGGCCACAGCTCCTTGGAGGCCTCTCCCCCCTCCCTCTGCCCTTATCTTTTAGGCTGAGGGCTTTGCCTCTTGGTCACTGAAGACTTGCACTGGGACAGCCGATAAAGTTATTGGTCCAGTTGGTTGCTGCACAAACAGCCAAACTGTTCATGAAGATCTCTTAAAACTGTTGCAATTCGCAATCCAGAGTTTTAAGATAAACTAAAATTAGGTTGAAGAGCTCAGCCATTTGTGCAGCGAGCGACAGGCAGAGGTAGGGGCAGTGATCTTATCAGCTGTTCCAGCGGAGCCATGTCCTGCGAGCAGCATGGACCAGCCTCTCCGGAGAAATTCTCCCTTAGAAGAGATATCCACGTTAGCAGATTTGAACAGAACTAACCTCTTGTGTTCTGAGGCATGACAACTTCAAGAAAGCCAGTGCTTTTAACAATGCTGGTGTTTTGGGTAGATTAAGCACTTATTACTCCAAATGTGTAATTTTTTTAAAAAAAGGAACTGGTGCTTTGATATATTTTTAAGATCTATGCTTTTTTCCCCACACTGGTTTGTTTAACCAATTAACAATGCCACCTTAATTTATTCTCTCACTGTGAGACCAATCCATAATTTGTCAGTCAACTCGTATACCTCTACCACCTTATTGAATATTTGCTATTAGAATAAAAACATGTTTAGATATAGCACGATCTCCAAGATAAGCATCTGAAGTTCTAGCATCATAAATAAAGGCATTATATTTTTAAATCAAATGCCAACCAAATACTAGCGTGCTTGTAAATGGCTCTGTTCTTCATTACCCCTATCTCTGCGAGTGCTAAAAGACAAATATTTTGTACTGGAGCACAAAGGAAAACATAAGCAATCCCTAAACCTAAAGGCCCTTTTGGGAATAGTGCACGTGACCTCTCTTCCCTTGCATGAGGCTGGTAATCTATAATCAGCAACTGTACTTTCTACAGGACAAGACAATGTCACCAGTTGGCAGTTACCAAGCATTTTAGGTTTTTGTAGGTCAAAATTCTGCCAGTACACCTCCGTGGAGATCTACAAGCAAGCCAGTTCAGATTACAAACCGTTAGGTATGTAATGGCCGACAGTAGAGACCTAGTGGAAAAGTCATCAAGATGCTTCCTCAGGATGTTCCACCAGCCTCCAAAATGTGCTTGTCCTAGGGAATTCCCAAGCCAGAGAGTATCTTTTGTGCTAAATGGTCCCATTTGGATTTTTCTCCCCAGGGTCTTTAAGGTCTGTGCAAAATTCTGTCATCCCAACATTCTGAGACAGTAAGTTCCAAAGCTTAACTACGTACAGCTGCAGCAATGCTTTTCCTTATGTTCAGCCTGCTACATTGATTACTTGGTGGACACTTTTATCATTTCCTCTCTCAAGAAGTATCTTCCATTACCTTTTCCATGCCACCCGTTCATTGTATTATACTTGACATATTCTCCTCATTCATTTTTCTGGCTGGAGAGTCGCAGCTGATTTAACGTAACTTCTGCTCCAAATCTTTGGTAAGGTTAGATGTCCTCAACCAAAACACCCCACAAAACAACCTGTATGCATCTAATTCTTTTGTGACATCAGGGACAAGATGCAGGCACATAACAGATCTATATAGTGGCATTTGTTCATTCTCTTCTGCTTTCCTAAATAGTCCTAGCATTTATTCACCCTTGTAAGACTACTGAGCAAGTTTTCATAGAATTGTCCATTTTAAATTCAAGATGGCTTTAAATGAGAACAGTTCAGAGAGCTTGTTGCTGTATGTATAGAATTTGGGCAGGTTTGGTTTTTTTTTCCTTCCCTTACCCTAATTTCCACTCCTTTAACTGATTTTTCTTTAATCACAAGGTCTTCCTGTAGAGGTTTCTAGGCAGTTTTTGGTTTTCACGTCTCTGAATAGCTGAGCAGCAGCAATGTCACATTTACCAACTTCCAGTCCCCTGGCTCCAAATCAGATTTAAGCAAGAGGTTGTATGTTACGGTTAATAGTTCAACTGTTGCCTACTCTTTCAGAGCTGTTGTCTGGCATGTCATCTAGGTGAGGTGAATTGTCGCTGTTTATCTGTTCGTTCTGAAACCTTTTTATCGACACTTCAACTTGAGACAGACCCTATAACATGTCCCTTTTTCAAAGGGCTTCGGCATGAGTTCCTTGGCTGTGAACTAGTTTTAACTGAATTCCTGATTTGTTATCTGTTGGCCAAGTTTCACACTTAACCTAATAATCTTCATGTTCTTTTCTGTTTTCTGCATTGGGAAGCAGCTTGTAGTCTCTCTCACTGCAATGTAGCTGTACGCTTAGTCTGAACCTTCATAAATAGCTCACAGACTGCTTACAACTATTTTTTACCCTTTTGACAATGTATTTTTTCTTAAGTAAGTTTTATTGTTTTCTTATAGTTCCCCTTTTGAAGTTTGTCACAGCCTGTAATGTTGAAACTGCTACAAACCAGATTTTTTAATTTCTTTTTTTTTTTTGAAGCAGTTCCTGTACACTCCTTTGGACCAAATAAAGAGATGTTTCCCCTTGTGGGTTCTTCTCATGACTTAGTGCTCCACGAAGCCGTCACACTTACCCATTCTATACAGGATGACTCAAGTATTCCATTAGTATATTTCCTGCCTTTGCAGATTGTCTGATCTCCTGCAGCACACCATAGTTATGGTTGCTCTCCTGTTCAGCAGTATAATCTAGAAGATATACTCTTCCTAATTTAAGCCCAAAAGTTAAATCTGTAAGCATTCTGTACTACTAGTTGACACAGTTGGCTTGTCTGATTTGACACTAAGCACTCTTCAAGGTACAGAACCATTCTACTAACCTTCCTGTGTGAACATCTCTTGCGTTAATACCACACTGGCTATCTTTCTTACACCAAATACCTCAAATACCCATTATTTTAATTGTAAAAAGTGCCATGCTTCTCAATTGTATTTCTCCAATGCTGGTATTTGTGTGTAAGCATAGCTCTCTCTGGGTCTGTTTTTCTGTTTGTGTGTCCTTTTTAAAAGGCGCTTGTCAGCATACGTTTCATAATTCTAAGTTTGGGGTTTGCCAACCCGTGTGTCACTCTTCAGTTGATGATACTGGTATTTGGGGGAGTTATTTGAGTTTTCATTTTTCAAGAACTCCTGCTTTTCAACAATTGTTCTGTACCTATCAGATTCTGAGTTGCACAGGGTATAGTCTAGAATACAGAAATAATCAAAGCCATAACTGGTATTTTATTAATCGATTTGCTGTTTCAAGACACAGAAATGGGAACTTAGTGTACAGAGTCCTCTCCCTAGTTTTGCCATTCTGAATAGTAGCTACTTACCTTACTAATACCCTGCCGATAGGTAAGGAAAGCAGAACTAAGCCAGTGGTTTTGAAAGATGGTAAAAGACCAACATAGTGATTTATTTTAGTTTCATGGGCAAACTTAAGATAGTCTACACACTAATTGTGCGAGAGTTTTATTAAGGCTATATACAGAGCTTGGTTACAGTACTGTTAACAAGTCCAAATCTACCATACACTTACAGGTATTCCCCTTTAAAAAAATCTACGGGGAAAGTAACACATATAATGTCTTATATGTGTATCTATATATACTGGGGGAAAAAAAAAAAAAAGGGACAGTATAGTTCTTTGGCATTTTAGGCATGTTTGCAATAAAGTGAAAAACACTTAAGAATGAGTATAAACACAAACACGACCAATATACCATGCATCAATCTCTAATACTGTTGCTATTTAGAAGAGTCATAGTGCATAATTATCTTGTTTATATGTGAAATAAAGAAGCTGAAAGCATCTTAAAATAAATCCAGACGATCTTTCCCAATTACAGTGCAAATTCAACTAGAATCTATTTATGAATCTGTATTCCTAATACCTAGATTGTAGTGCACACCACTGTATCCCATCTATTTAAATTGACATTGATTCATCTTTTTTAAAAAGGAGAAACATCCTAAATTTCTCATAGTTAACTGATCTGGCCACTCTACAACCTTGCCCATATTTGGCATAAGATTTTCATATTCTCTTCTGTTGTTTTACTAGATCCTACAGCACTCGGGAAGTTCTGTGGCAGCTCTACGTACTTTCAGTGGAGGTTTTTACTGAAAGAGTGTACACCTGGTCCACAACTTTTGAATTTCCAACTATTTCAGAATACACAGGTGTCCAAGTATAGCAATGCTTAAATATTACATAGCGCTTTTCACTTGTAGATGTTAAGACTATTAAAACACTTTCCCCTTTCCTTTGTGCTCCAATTTCAAACATTGAAGCGTTTCAGTAAGCAGACTCACCCTCTAGATTTTCCACATAGGAGTTGGACATGAGTGCTGAATGTTGAGTCCATTTCTCTGTTGAACCTGCTGGCTGGTATTCCAGGTCAGAGATAAAACTGTCTGTGTCAGAGAAGAAGACAGACATAACTACTGACTGGACTAAACCAAGACGTTACAGTTCACTTAACCAGGAAGTGACTTTCTTTTTTCTTTTTTTTTTTTTTTTAATAGCACTAACTTTAAATACCCAGTTTCATTCACAACTACTACATATGTTGACATAAGTAACTATTTATAAATTACCAGAGTGCCTATCAAAACCAATATCAATTATCTTGTATATTTAGTTACTTTGCAGTTAGCAGCCAGAGCCATAAAGGTAATGGTTAATATTTTTGGATGTCTGTCTAGTCGTATCATCACAAATTTTATACCTAAATAAATTTCATTTTAGTATTTGTGTTTAGAACATTCCACCTGCATTTTTCTCAATCTGCTTTACTTACGGTGGTCAAATTAAAAGTGCTTATGCCCCTTGACAGCACCTCCACTGAACAAGCTAGGCAAAAAAGTACTAGTAAATAAAAGCTTTATTTTTATTTTTCCTATCCTTTAACCAGAGGAAACTGTTGCTGCAATCAGCTGTTGGCTTCCCCTTGATTTGTCAGACTATCTGTACGTTTTGCCCAAGGTCCCAATGTGCAGTCAGGCCACGCATAGTTTGAAGTGTTTGAAAACTAAGTATTATCTTGGTACAGGTGGCTCTATCAGACCATGGCCATGGGAGAAACCAAGGAGGAAGTGGAGAACTGTCTTCCACTGGACTGTTTTCCCTGGAGGAAAAATGAATGTAGAATACTGTATATATTACTTTAACCAACAAGCACATGTTTATTCAGTTGCGATTAGTGACTATGCAGAGCCTACAACAGTAGACTGGCTTGGGTCTGGGTTTCCTTTTTTCCTGCCCAAGACAGAGATCAAGTTTAGTAAATTAGGCTTTAACACAATTAACAAAATGACTCTGGAAACTGGCTAATTTGTGCCTTCTGGATAGAGCCACACATTTGCTTTGCCAGCACAATTTCTAAGCCCTGCTTAGGGATGACTACTGGGACAATGGAAGAGTCTATTCTTACTTCCTCCTGAAATTCAAGCAGTTCAAATTACTTCTTTGGATGACTTCTTATGCTTAATTGTTTAAAGTGTAAAGTTACATGTATTTAAACAGGAAGTGGAAAGCATTATCTGGATTTCAATGAAAACGTCCACTGCCATTTTGAAGGAAAGGAGAAGATGAAAGACAAATTCTTGTCAAATAACAGGATATTAAAAAAAAAAAAAAAGAATATTTTTCCCCACCAACTACAGTAGAACCAGCAAGAATGTGACATTTAAATAAAAGATCTAATGAATCTAGGGAGATGGGCAGAGAACTACCTTTGGATGAAAGAAATGAACTTTTATCAGCAATCTGTTTTAACGCTCAGGCTTTCAAAGGAGCAGACAAACAACACTGCCAAAAAGCCTGCAGAGAGTACAGCAGAGTTAATTAGCTCTTTTAAGCAATGGTCTCTGCCTAGCTTATACTGTAAGGATTATCTGACACTTTAGCAGAGAAATATGATTCTGAGCAATTTTTCTAATTAATTTTGTACATAGAGGGATTCTGAAGTCCTTGTGTCCTAACAAAGCTGCTGACAGCACGGAGTTTTTGCTCTTAGAAAGCCCTGACAAAACGTGTCATGTGTATCACACGTAACGTGTCTCCAGCCAGCACCTTCTGGAGTGAAGCATGCACTTGCCTCTGGCACACCATAGCTGTTGTTTGTGAAACACGGTAAATAAAGCAACAGCCTTTTAAAGTGTGTAACTTAGCATAAAGATTCTGTTCAACACACACTGAAGTTAGATAGAACTTGAGGTACCAGATAAATATACATTAAAAATACCTTTCTACCTCACAATTTCATAAACATCTGGGAAAGGTTTTTACTTCTTTAAGCAATGCTAAAATGTGTTTTGTACACAAAGAATAACACTAAAATTAAAACTATTAAATTGAAATAGAAATCAAGAAAACTGACATATCTAACTGATCAAGAATTCATACGTTTATGAACCACCTCTTTGTCTTTGCTCCTCCCTTAAGTAAAGAAAGGTTAAGAAAACACTTTCAACCCTCAATTACCCGCATCAGATTTGAGTCAAAGCAGTAAGTCAACTTAAAATTAGAGTTCTAGTATAGATACAGCAGACTGAAAGCCTACTGGAGTTAGATCATTTGCTTTACAGAATCTCTTCCTATAGGAGTCAAGCAACTTCTTTTTTTGTAGCACTATCTGATTAAAAGTTTAGCTTGGGTGTCCTTTACTACTACTGAACTGCAGCAGGATGTGTGGGCAACAGCACTTAAACTAGAAGATGTACTGGTTTTAGAAAAGTAGATCCCAAAAAATATTCTAGAATGCACGATTGTTTGCAGTGTCACTAAAGTAAGTAGCACAGAGTGGGGGTTTTTAATATGCTTTGCAAAATGAAGATTGATATAACTGTATGGAAGATTGTATCAAGTGTCTAGGTTTGGTTGTATTGCTGCATCCGCTGAGGAATTCATGTGTTTTAGAGGACAGGTGAGTGAACTGCTGTATTTACAGCAGTAACGAGAATCAGTAAACCTCAGATAACGTTATGGACAGGCTGCAGCGCACACTTCCTCGGATATAGACTTTCTTTTGTCAACTCCCAACAGAAATCTATCAGCTGCATTTGTGCGAAGAATCCCTGCAGTATATTTAGCCTGATTTTGACTCCACATGACAGTAGTACAGTGTCAACTTTCCCTAAAAAAAAAAAAAAAAAAATGGCTGCTGGGCTATAATTAACCCCCAGTCTCCTCTGCCGTGGAGCAGGCAGCTGATTCTGTTGGTTTGTGATCAACCCCAGTCACACGGCAGGCCATGTTTGCAATGGCAATCTATCAAGGACGTGGTGGGTTGCCGTGCAAGTTACCATTTCAAGCCATAAGACAGGCTTACTTTTAGTAATTTCAGGTTTGAGATGCCAACTTTTGTAAGAAGTACTTTTTTATTATAATAAAAATAAATACAAATAAAATAAGACTGTATGAAATGTTAGGAGAAATACAGTTTTCCTGTGCACGTTATGTTTGTAGCTATATAGAGAGACCGCCTGTGCCTGCAGAGTCACAGCACAAGCTCTGCAGCGACGTGGCACAGTAACAAATACCCCTGGTCATGTCACATCACACAGTGAAACCAACTCGCTTAAGCCCTACGTTTACCTCTTTCTCTCAAGAAGAAGACAGACGAGTCTAACACAGTAAGTATTAAGCGTGAACCTTGGAGCTGTAGGACACATGCTGCGCAGTGGAAAACAGTGTGAAAGTGTCTAAGCATATTTTTGCTGGTGTCACAAGGGTGTGCTTAACTCCTGCTGTGAGCATCTGCACCGGGATGTAGACGTGCCGCTTGCATTCACAGAGTAAGTTTCTAACCTCTTCTAACTCTTAAACGGGAATCTTCTTGTGGCTGTACGACTAGTTGAGCTTCCTTTGAATTAGTTACAAGGTATTCTGTGGCTCTCGGAGGCAAACAGAAGTTTCATACATTGGCTGAGGATTTATCTGAAGTTCTTTACATAGCAGCAGTCCATACCTGCTCTTCCCAATAGATGCCTTGCTGGCACACATTTTATGAACACAGTGAAGATATGGTCATAGCATCCTTTAACGGTTGACAACCCCAGATGGCTAACATTCTCTTCGCCTTTCCTCACTGTTTCAGCCTTTTCCTTTTGATCTACTGCTCAGTCTGCGTCTTTCTCCATTTCATTTGTAACACTTACCTATTTCTAAAAGTAGATTCACATTCTCTTCTAATACATTTCAGGTTCTGCCTTATCACCTTACCCAACCTCAACATCTGACTACAGGAATCCTTTATGAGAAGAATTAGAACTGTAAACTGCTTTTTATTGCTATCTCCATACTGCTTGACAATATATATTAAATATACAGAATACTAAGAAAGGAGGCGTTTGAACACAACCTTACTAACCAATTTATACCAGTGTAACTCTTGGAATGCCTTTTATGAACAGGAATATTCTGAGAGTTTGTGTATGATGTAGGCTGGATTCCCGTCACACACGCCCGCCTCAGGGAGGCTGCAAGATGCGGCATTTCACTCTGTGCTTGACTTTGAGACATGCATCTCAACAACATCTCAAGTTGGAGTTACACCAGCAAGACGACAGGTTTTTGAGCTGCTCTCCTCCGCGCTAAGCTAGACCCTAGCACTCGGAACTTTGTGTTTCTGTAGAGCTTCAATACTTTGTTTGGCAGGACGCTGCCTTAATTAAGAATGTCATGTTAATGCATGTATTTTGAATATATAGAGAAATACAGTCATTCTCCAATACTATCTTAGTAGCTACTATTGTCTTTCTCCAGAAATTAAGGTGAAGCTACAGTACAAAGCTAACTGTAAAAGACGTGCAAATTTTCTAGCAAAGATCAGAATGATCTCTGAGTTCCCCAGCAAGAAAATTTATCAACTAGAGAGTGATCACAGTACTATTAAAATGAATAAATGCAAATGGCTTAGAATTCTATGTGTAATGTGTCTGACAAAGCAGACTTATTGCTTTATGTACACAGAATGGTTAGAGGATTTCTAGTTATGATTTATAGTAAATCCACATACTGGATTTTCTAATCTCCAGCTTTATGTAATCGAGATGCAATGAGTAACAAAATGTAAGAGGATTAGTAGAAGGTCATCCTGGTTTGCTGAATACAGCCTCACATAACACCTTAAAAATCGTTAGAAATCTCATCACTGTAGAAAGCCATGAAATCCAAGGTAAACTCAGTCCTAAACTGCAAACCACAAGAGATTAAATTTGAGATCAACAGTATTAGAATAGATTTAAACCGAAAACTCGACAATGGGATAGGTGAATCACCACACTAGGAGTACTTTTTAAAAACGGAGTTGGGGAAAAAAAATTAACAAGGCCTCAGCATATAACTAGATCGAGTCTAACTTTGACAAGCTTTTCTTGAAGTGGGGAAAAATGGGACCTTTATTAGATGAGTGTACAACAGAGCCCACTATGGATGAGGGACGTGGGAAAGGACAGAAAGGACGGACTGCCTGTTTGTCGTTTCAGCTGCCCCTTTTATACCTATTTGCAACCCTAAATATTCCACTGTCTCTAGAGGGAAACATTAGCCCAGGGAGCCGGGCAGAGGGCAGACTTGCTAAAAGATGTTAAGGGGAAAAGAAAGCCCAACGTACTGGGGTCAGGGGAGGAAAAGCAGAGGGGACAAAATAAAGAGTAAGAAGCTGTGTTTACGTAGTTCCAGTCCAAAAGCTTACCAGTTTGTGCAGATGTGACTATTGCAAAGACCTAGGCAGTAAAGAGCACTGTTTTTCAGAACACCTTTTAAGTAGCAGCATGTAAGTACAAATTCAAAATTGTGTTATGTTTGAAATGTTTTCTGTGGTCTCATTTGAATTTCATATCTAGGTGTCCTCACGCATTTAGATCTCTTGTTTCTTCAAGTGAATTAGAAAGTCTTTCCTGCAGGAAGCAAGGATGGGAAGAGGGGAAGCCAAAACCCAGCAAATTCAAGGTGGAGGTTAGAAAAGCCTAAAGACGTCAATTAGATCCTGTTGAAAAACAAGAAAGCAAAGAGCCACACAGACTTCAGCAGGTAAAAAGAAGAAGGGGGTGGGTGGAAGCGTACATTCTGCAGCCAGGTACAGGATCTGCCTTTAAACTGTGTAACCCTTTTTCACTCCTCGTCTGAACAGGGCCCAGCTTGCTCTAACTGGGAAAGGGCAAAGGAATACAGCAACATTTAGAAAGATACTGCGTTCTGGTGACTGACAAGCAGAACTGACTTTGCAGAGAAGCTATGAATGGTGAATCCAGATGTGTTACACCTTCCAGGAGATGCTGGATCAAGACTAACCCAGATGCTCTTGGCTTGAGCACTGATGGATGAAGCAGCTTTGTAGTTTTGAATTAAGGACTGGATTTAGGGTGGTTTTTTTTTTTTGAAGAAAAGCCTGAACGTTGGCTGAAGAGGCGGTAAGATGCACTTTTTAGGAGTCTTGCTTAAAGGAATTTATGTAACTACTATCCAGATTGTAGGTGGGGTGGGGATTTTTTTTGTTTGTTTGGGTTTTTGTTGTTGTTGTTTGTTTTTAAAATAATTTTAAATCCTACTCTATTAAGCTAAACAGCTTAGTAGTTCTGGGACTAATTTTTTCATGAGGTAGCACTTCCATACTACACTCAAAATTTAGTTAAAAGGTCTTAAAATATTGTGTTTTCTTGGCAAAGAAAATAGCTACTATGCTCATTTTGAAACAGTGCACATTACTTAAAAGAAGATCATTTATGCTGTCATGGTTTTTTGAGTTTTTTGTTTACTTTTTAAAAAACTACTGTCTTAAATTATTTAAAGTTAATAATCCAGACATGATTTATAAAATTTTCAATTGGCTTTGCCTTAGTGTTTTATTTTGAGAGGTTTATTCGCCTTAATTGGTAAGCCTTAAAAACCTATTTTCCAACTAAATATAGCTCTCAGGTTTGATATATTAGCTGGGAGAACACACTGTATCAACATTCATTTATGTATACAATTATGTTTGGATATTTTTCCTTAATTGTTATAACATTAATGTAGAAGAACTGATTTGCTATTTGTGTCTAGCTCTGCTTGTATGGACACTAAAATTCGATTATACACAAAAGAAAAATTTTGAATTTTTTTTTTTTAAACCACAGTAATATATTAGATACATTATAAAAAAAGCATTCCTGTCTAAACATGTTTTTTTATTTAAAGCTGATTAAGCAGAGGAAGTATTTACTCATGTTGAGAGAATTGAGCAGCTTGTTTCTTGTCACTACGCCCTTCAAAATTTTTGGAACAGCAGGTTTCAGGCCAGACATCTGATTTGTATTTGCAGTTCAGAAATGAAAAAAAAACCCCAAGTGAGCCCAACCCCCCAAGCGACCATCGAATGGCAGTGCTGCGAGTGAAACCGAACGAAGGTAAGCTCTGCGCCTGCAAACGGATTGCTCCTGCCAAGTGCTAGTCTAGCACTTAAAACCACGTCCAGTTTTTCATATAGGAAGTGTATAGTTCAATCGCCTGTTTTCACAGCTTCTTTATACTTCTATAGCAAGCTTTATTTAAAAACAGAAATTAATAAAGCCGTGGCCATTTGATTCATATGGATATTGATATATATGCATATTTATAGATATATGTATACTTCCCTAAACTATTAGCAAGTGGCCACTCCTTAAGTGTGGCTCTTGCACCTTTTTCTGTGATTCCATGTCTGTCGGCACAGAAACCACTCAGTAATTTCACTGCGTTAAGCAATGGAAACAGTTTCTAAAAGCAACAAATATTTGCAATACAGGGGAAAAAAATTTGCTTTCTTTTTACTGTGCATTCACCAAAATTTCTGAACAGGTATAAACACACTGCCAAGGTGCTCCTAAATGCTAAACACTTCTGCTTATATTGTGAAAAGCTTAACTACAGTATTTAGTTGTATTTTATTAATTTCTACATCTTTTTTTGTGATTGTGGAGAGAAGGATGAGAAAAAGGGAGGTGCTACCATGACACTTCTTGAAACATTCAATTTGTTCCTCACTCCTCTAGTACAGAAGTAGAAAATGCTACTTTTTTTGGGTTGCGTTCTGGTTTAGAGCCTTGCTCTCCTCCCCTCAGCAAGTCCTTGATAGAATCAGTCTCTTCCTTCCTTTCTAAATAATGGTAAGTTCACTGATAAACAGTGCTTCTAAAAAGAGAGCTTTGTTTAATTAGGGTGGCCATTTAACTGAAAGCCCACTCATAGCATCAGTTTCTCTCATTTTCTTCCTAGTATGCTGTGTCTTTAAAGGCATTTCTTACTCACGTTTCTTACTCCTGACTGGAGGTAACAACAGCAAAGCTCCATTTGTGCAAGGAACTGGGACTGCCGTGGGTATTTAACACATGGCCTACACTTAAGTCTTTACACTGCTGCTGATACAAATAAGTAATTACTAGCAATGATTAAAAAAAACTCCAAAAACCCACAACATTTAAGGCAATGGTGGAAAAGAGAGAGTAAGGTTCCCATCATCAGTATCAAACACCTTTTACACGCCTTTTAAGGCCAGGCCTTCTGTTCTTCCAGTCTTATTACCATGACGTTCTTTAAGATGCTTTGCATCTATGTCTCCAGTACTCGCTTAGGACCTGAGAGCTCTTTCTTTTCACTTGCTTAGACAAGTTTTGTAAATTAACACTGTCCAAGTATCTAGAGAACTTTATAGCCTGGCCTTTAACAATAGAATGCCCTGGTTCGGTTTATGATAAACAAGTGAATTTCTGAAAAAGGTAGCCAGAGTGGGAAGGAGAAGGCAAACAGCTACTGTGAGCAGAGGTGCTGACTGCTGACAGCAGACCTACAGAATGTCTGTGAAGCGACTAAGGCAGTGCCAAAATGCATGTCTTCATTGCATCTGTCTTCAAACAACTGCCTGCCCGTCAGAACTGGGAAAACTCCAAGAAACAAGACTCCAAACTACATTTATGCAACTTAGATATACTACTAGGACTTTCTCTGAGACATACCAACAAGACAATCGGAATCAATTCCTTTATATATAATGTGTCAGTGTGCAGGCGTTCATTCTCAAGCCCTGATTTATGACAAAAGCAAAGTCTATGGGCAAATTAAAGTACTTGAACTTTGTGACTACAAATTTACAGCTGATAATCATTAGTTTTAAATAAGCCACTGCTTTCGACACAAAAATATAAGTTCATTTTGATGATACAAATTTACTTCTGCGAAAAGGAGTGCGTTCTAAACAAAACGAAACAACCCTCCCACACCCACTTTGTAGTTTAATGTAGATTATATCCCAGTATTAAAATATTATATCTACTTACCATCATCTAGTGTGATGTCTTGTAGTCCTATTGTTTGAAAATTCAGTTCTCGATCTTCAGGTTCTGGTTTAATGTTAATAGCTGCCCCATCTGGTGAGAATGGAGATGAATCGCACACGGCGTGGTGCACCAGGGATGGCGCCGCGTTAAGACCTCCCAGTGCCGGACTGTGTGCTTGAGGGGAGTGCTGGCCCGAGTGACTCGCAGTGGCTGGCGGGGGAGATGCGGCAGGTCCTGAGCTAGGAGATTGATAAGGCATAGGTTGTAGCTGAGGAGAAGAAGGTCCAGAGAGCGGTGAATGGACCAAAGGGTGGGAGGCTGTCGGGGATGGGGATGAAGCGGATGCTGGGTTTGTAGAATGGTATGGGACTTGCTGCAGCTGGGGAGAAGACTGCCCAAGGGACGGCCTCATTGCAGAAGGGATGGAGCCCTGCCCAGTGCTCGGGCAGTGGTATCCCATCGATGGTAGGTGAGAAGACGACTGTCCTGAATGAGCTGGGTGTGCTAGCGGGTGCCCTGCTGTACTTGACGTTGACACAGAACCTGGATTTGAAGAATGAAACTGCATTGGTGGTAGAGCTTGGCAGCTAAGATTTATCAAATGAGGTACAGCTGTGTCCTGCTGAAAGGAAATAGTATCAAATCCTTGGCTGGAGGCAGAGTTCATAGGAAGACCAGACTGTCCGTTGTATACATCATTAGACTGCATAGGCTGGTAAGAAGGTCTCACAGGAGGTGCTGATGTTACCTGAAAAGACTGAACCACAGCAGGAGGCAAAACATGACACTCTTCACTTGGACTAAGGTTTCTACCTTGCATATGTGGGAGGTGGGATACAGCTGAGGTCACCATTGCTGTATATGGTGTTTGAACTGGACACACAAGGCTCCTGGGTGATGTAGACAGTAAATTGTCATGTGGATGCCCTTGCTCTGGTGAAGGCAATTGAGTTCGGATGGAATGCAGGCCCTGGACATTGCTTGTGTGAGGCAGGGCCAAAGACGGAACAGCAGATAAATCCACCTCATCTCTGTGCTCTTGCTTCATTATAACTAGAAAAAGTAAAACGCTATTACAATTCCAACCCATTTGTAGACTGTGATAAATAACACACTAATTGCTGTTTAACAGCCACAACAGTATGGTTAATGTCCTTGCTCTAATTCCACTTCTTTTGCTCTGCTTTTGCTTTTTTATACCTTATGCCTTTTTATAACCCTTAAAAGCTAGAAGAATTCCCCTAGCAAGTGTTCAACGGCAACTACCTTCCCTTCTAAAATACCCTCCTATGCAATGTATGTTTTTAAAGACATTTGCACTGCAGCCAGAGAAAAGTCCAGCACATCTACAGGACACAGCTCATCGTGGGGGTGGGGACAAGGGCTGCTCCTGGGCTCCCCTGGAAATAGGCTGACAAGAGTTCAGTATAGGGCACTGGGAAATGAGGAATTAGTGTTTTAGCTGGCTTCAGGCTTCCCTTAGACTCCGATCAAGGTGACAGCTGAACTTTGGCAACACGGTTATGCTAGTTTTGAGTAGTGCCTGTTGTTTTAGTTAGAGCCACTCTTCCAGCATATCCCCCAATTTCCATGATGGTAACAACTGTTCTGATAACACAGACACTTACAAACTGACGCACTTTCAGTTACAGGATTTTTTTTTTTTTTTCAAGCTACTGGTAGGCTCCTGAGAAGATACTGATTTTAAGTACAAAGAGCAGAAAACGCTAATGCTTTTAACTGCTCAATTATTACTTTGTACAATACACTGTTAAATACACAATACACTGCTATATATATTTACAGATAAAATGGACTTTAAAATACTTGTGCAATAACAGCTGCAGTTATAATTAAATTTGCTTCTTATTTAAGCAGTGAGATTACTTCATACCACCATTTACATAATTTAAATATGGATTTTTCAAACAAAAATATAGTTTAAGATGTGTATTGTAGCTATCATATTCTTAGGAATGGTTGAAAAATACCACATAGATCTGGTAACACAATTAATGCATACTTAGTGTACCAAATACCCAGGTAACTGCTGAGATTGTGCACAAAGGTACGAAGTTGGTAATTTTAGAGCACAAGTGAACAAAACTGACTTTAAATAGTATAAACTAATGGCAGTTGGCTTTGTCAGCACACACATTACTGTTAAGAAGTTTATATTAATATCTGTATCTGACTTTAAAGATTCCTTCAGATACCTGACTTCTAGTCCTCCAAACAGTACTAAAGGGTCTAGCACCATCACTGGAACCTTGTGATTTCCGACTACTCTAAATGGGTACAGATTTCTTAAAAGAAAAGAAAGCAAGAGGCAGGCAAAGGAGCAGGCGTTGCGTACCCAGTGGTAACCACTGCCTCATACCAAAGGGAAGGGGTTAAGATGTTTTAACTATGTGTACAGTTAACTGTACAGTTTTTGCTTCTGGCTGAATTACAAACTGTCTTCGCTCAACGTGCTGCAATGTGTCCGGAGCAGGGGGAAAAGATATATTTTTTTTAATCTTTCTTGTTTCTAAACCTGGGTTTTTTTGACATTTGAGAGGGGGAAAATCCGTACAGCCTGCTCTTCTATGATCTCACTATCCTCCGTGTCATCACTAGGGTTATTTAGAAGATCAGCTTCTGAGAATCACCATCATTCTCAAAGAAAAGTAGAATGCAAATTATTCTGTAAAAAGTGTAACAAAGAAATACCTCACTGTAATCATAGCGCTGTAGCTTATTACTCTAAACTTCAGCTTTTTAATTAGACAAGCTTAAGTTGTTTTACGAACAATTCAAAGCTACTGTTACCTACCTGTTAAAGGTACAAGACTGTTTGAATTACTTTCAAATGTCTACTTTAAAAAACAAAATAAAATGCAACTTTTAAATTTGTTTTTTAAAATATAATACCTGGTGTATAAGTAAAACGTTGAGACTGGCTTTTTTTCCTCTTGCCATTGCAGAGATAAAACTGCACCTGAACTGCAGCTGTAATGGTTTTGTTATGGTATGGAGGAACTTCAAGTATGATGTTTGCCTATATGAAAATCGAAACAAAGTTTTACATATCAAATGCAAATGACAATATTGTTAATTACAGAAAAACTAAACCACTTATTGCAAAACTAAAGGAAACCGATATTTTAAAATTGGTAAACTTCAAGTTTATGCATATTACATAGTAAAAAAAAGTACTATAAGCAAACTTTTGATTTTTTTTTTTTTTTTCCCAACACAAGTGTCCTGAAGGTAATGCTTTTAATTAAATAGACACATCATTTAAAGGATGCTTGGTTTATCTGCCAGAGCATAAAAAAACCCCTCCAGTAGTCAAAGAATTGCATTTTGGATCATTAAGCTTTTAAGAAAAAATTTTAACTTACTGGAAATCATTTCTCAACTTAGCAAAATTGTCTCCAGTTTTCTCTTCTCAATTTTTGATTTATTTGTTCATTGCTTTCACAACAAGCATTTTCAGTTTCTTCAGAGCATCATCTTAATGGCTACTTTATAGTATTAAGCCAATTTAGAAGTCTCCAGTAGTCTGCCTGAATCAGCCAATGACCTACTTACTTTACTAAATGAAGTCTAAATTTCAGAACAACAATGAAGAGGTCTAGTTTCTCATTTTAAAACAGAAAGCTTTCTAGAGTCAGAAAAATTGTTTCTCACCCCTTGACACTTTTCCCTAATTATCTTCCCTTCTACCTCCCACTGAGGTCGTCCATCTGTTGAGAGAAATTCACAAATAATTCAAGCAAAAAGCATTTCATAAAACTCTTAAACAATCTTAAACACACACAAATACTTAATATTAAACTGCATTTATTTTCAGTCATAAAGAGGCCAGTCAACTGCCAGAGATATACTGTAAACAAAGTGTAAAGCATAGGGATGCTTTAGGAGTTTCAACACTGCATTGTCAGTAAGCTGTGTGTTGGGCAGGGTTCAGCATTTTAAGGGAACCTGCTGATGCCGTCCAGCTGGATTCATTCCAGAGGAGGCGGTGTAGACTCTGAGTGCACTGAGGGATGTTTTCCCCATTTTTCTAAAAACATTTTTGAAAGGTAAGTTAAATTACTACTAACACTTGTGATTATTCAAACAAACATGCTGATGACTTAACCTCTAAGTCAGCACGTGAGAGATAACATATGCCATATCTTCATGCACATACCCACACGTTACACTTTTAACACAAACACCTCCCCTGAACCGAAAGACCCCGGAGCTCAAGTACCGGGAAGTTGTTTGTCGGGAGGGAAGGAAGTCCCCCTGGGGGAACCTCTCTCTGCTCTGACCCAGCGTAACCCACTGTCCTTCCTTTAACACTGGCTTCTCTCTGCTGCGGGTTTTGTACAGGCTCTCAGGGAACCTGCTGTCTACAGCAGTGCTTTAAATGCCTTCAACTGGTGTGTCAGGATACAGTATTACATACCCCCCCCCTTATGCTGTATTTGCTAAACCCCCCCTTCCCCCCCCAATTCTTTTACTTAAATAATTAAGGAAATAAGAAGGTGTAGAAGAATTGGACTTGGTTGCAAACTTATTTTATGATCTACTTTTGCTACTGTTTTCCCAAAAGTTCAAATCAGATACTCAAGTCACAGCAATGATAATTTAACTTGTTCAAATTTTATGCTCTCTATATTAAAGGGACAATTAAGGAAGAAAAGGAACTCTGTGTATTAAAGACAGCTTAGTCCTAAATTTTCAACTGTTTTTCCTGCGTTTAGTCTAAATAAGAAGTATTAAGATCGGCATGTATATCCAGAAGAGCTCCAGAACAAGAAGTAATGCTGAGTAACTGAACATCTTGGAGTACTATGTATGTACCTGAGAGTGTGTGTGTGTACGTGCACCTGTATATGATACAAAACAAAAGCAAAGAAAAATTGCAAAACATTCATTATATCTGGTTGTAGTAAACTAAAAATGAAAAGTATTTGATAGTGGTTTTTTGGTGTTAAATTCTCTACTTTATGGAGTTGCATCATTATGAAAGTGATAGAAGAGAGGAAGAACATGGGTATAGGGCAAAAAAAAAAAAGCTTTAAAACCTGTAATTACATATAAACAAAAATGTTTTAGAAATATTCCTCCAAAATCTGCAAGTTTCTTGCTTGCTTTGAGATTCTATTTCCTACATATTAGACTGAAAAATTTAATCTACTACCCTCTCAAAGTATAATTTGTTTGGTTTCATGAGATCAGTAGCCAGCACTTAAGCTTTTCTACAGATTTCACTGCATGAAGGAAACACTATGTCCTGAGTATACCTTAACTGAGATGCAAACCTCCAACGGCATTTTCAACTCTACTTTGCTAATACACAAGGGTAAGCCTTCTGCAGTTCTCACCCATGACTAAGTGTCGCCTCGAAGGCTGAACTTGGATTCTAGAGCATGAGAATCATGTAATACAATGGACTATAACATTTCTGATTTCTTGGCAATTCAGAACTTGACCTGCTTGTCAAGCACACAAGGTCACAGCTGTTCCTACCACTGCCTATTGCTGCTATTTTACTTACATGCAGCCATCCCTGCTCACAGATGCAAATCAGGCACAGACACAGCTGGAGCACGCACTGCACACTAAATCTGAGCTAGATCTTGAGACATTTTAAGAAATGCATCCCTAAGGGTAACCTCTGTAGAAAATCTGATGCAAATATATGGAAAAAAAAATCAGTTGTGTTTTCTAACTAACTTTTATTTCATTAACCTAGGAGCGAGTTATTTGCTATGCAATGATTAAATTGGATGTAACATGACGTGAGTGCCAACTAGTATATTTCCATTAGTTCCCATTTTAATTTTTTTTATAATAAAAGGAGAATATGATCTGTCAACAGCATCTTTCACATACACACAGTTCACAGTTAGCTAGCCTGCAACTGTCTTCCTGAATCACAAGTATTATTTCATTAATAATTGCCAACCAGCACACAGATCAAGTTCCAGATTACTACTCATGACTTTTCTTTTAAAAACATCCTTACTTCCTAAAAATCAAGCTCAGGTAGTGTTTTTGGATTTGTTTTCAAGAAAAAAAAAAAAAAAAAAAAAAGAGTAAGATAGCACTTACCTTGTCCTTTTTCAAAAAATATAATTTTGGATTCTGGAAGAAAATTGGATCCTGTCACTACCATTTCATGGCCTCCATTTACTGAGCAGCTATTGATGCTGTACTTCTCAATCTGAGGAAGTTCTTGAGCAGATCGCTGAGCTTTAAAAAAATTAAGGGAAAAAGTATTAGTCACAATTTTAATCACAGGTGACATTTCTTTTATGATCCTTACTTGAAGAATAAGGGGTGAAACTAAAATTACTGTCTATTTACATATAAAAATCATATTCGTGTATGATTTATCTTTGTTTTCAAAATTAGGTTGAAATTACATAGTTATAGAAAAGAAACACCAAGAAGCAATGAATCCCAACAGTCTCTACTGTTACAGCAAATGAAATTTTTAGTTTAGGGATACTGGTTTAAAAGTTACTTTAGTATTTGATAGACAAAATGAATTCTAGGAGAAATTCAGATTGTTTAAGGTCATGTTTTGATTCCTTAGTGCCAGCATTTAACAAATGACCTCT
Source organism: Numenius arquata (assembly GCF_964106895.1). Classification (NCBI taxonomy): domain Eukaryota; kingdom Metazoa; phylum Chordata; class Aves; order Charadriiformes; family Scolopacidae; genus Numenius; species Numenius arquata. The sequence continues at coordinate 1,632,155 of NC_133588.1, forward strand.
CTGGAAGTTCAGCTGTTCATTACATAATACTGTATGAAGACAAGTAATGGTATAGACTCTTGTAATTGAAATGGTATTAGTTCTTCCCAAAACGGCTATTTATTTTCACTGAGGTATATCAGCTGTCTCTGCTCATACACAGGAACTCCTGAAGCTGCTAACTGTGTGACTGCAGTATTAGGTTTAAAGGCTAAAACATTGTTTTTCCTCAAAACCTTCAGGCTGCCATTGGGCAAGTACCACCTTTAAATAAAGATATATTAATTTTTGGTAATTTAGCTCTTTACACACAATGTTTTTAACACACACTTGTTATATACGATTCTGACAATATTGTCAGAATGACAATATTACTGACACATGCAGAAAACACGAGTATAAATTATGTATAGTTAAAGCGATCTTACAGCATTCAACAGGTATGGAAGCAGTCTGCAGAGATAAGACTTTTCCACTAGGCTGTGGGATGTGAACACGAAACACAAGTCGCACTCTGGTATTCTTTCTTCCAATATCTGTCTCTCCTTTACGGAGCTCTATATCTGAATTGCGAAGTTTCAAAATACCAGCACAATCGATACTGGAGATAGGTGAGGGTGGATGAATCAGAAGAGAAATGAAAGAAAATGAATCAAACTATTGCCAAAGTATACTCTGTAAGCCTTTCTTTTGTTAAAGAATGAAAAGCGTTCTAATTTTCCCCATTTTACGTTATTTTAACTGTCTGAGATTAAAAGATCTGCTAGTGTCAAAAATGGCAACAAGTACTCGAAACATTTTGCTTGTAAATGTCTAGCTGCTTCTTTTTTGAACCTTTAAAAGATTACATGTTATTGCACATTGTTTAACCTTCAACGTAAGTTATTTAACATAGTAAACATCATTTACAAGGAGCAAGAGACCTGTATTCAGTTCTGCTTTAGAAGGGATTAAAGTGTCCCTAAAGTAGTCCCTAAAGCTACACAAAAGTGTAGCCATCAAATCCCAGCTCCCATTCCACATAGTTATCCGTTATCCATGAGAGACACACACTTTAATCAAGTAAGACGTACACATAAACCCGTGAGGAGTGTTACCCTGCACCTCAGCAGAGGTTCACAGCATTCAATGGAACTAGAATGAAGTCTGCAACTAGGAAGCGACAAGCTCACTTCAGAAGTCCATATAAGAAACAAGCGTGATACATGAACAAACAATTGTGCTTTACTCCATTTACCGATCCTCCAGCTAGAACAGAGCAGTTTAATTGTTGCTATAACTAACCATTAAACTATTATTTAGCACATTGTATCTGGCAAGACCTGAAAAGCCAGAATAATGCAACTGCTGGAAAAAAAAAAAAAAAAAAAAAATCAAAAAAAAAGGAAAAGGCCTACCAAGGTACCAGGAGTGAAATCACCACATTCAATCAAGAAACAAACAACTATCTGTATGACTGTATTTTCATAGAAAAAAAGTCTTATGTCTTTGTAAGACAAAACCTCTAGAGGCCAGTAACCCATATGCAATTCTACAACTGTGGAGTCATCCCTATGCATGGATTATCTGGGGAAGCAGAATCCCAGCAGCACTCATCTATCTCCCCATCAATCTTACGAGCTGCCTTGTCTCTCTGCTCCTTTACTTCTGGCTACCAAAACATTGGTGTGTTTAAAGAGCTGTGTCTACCTGAATCATGAGCCATATTTGTAGAAAACATGCTATTCTACAAGCTTTTTCTTTCACCCTTGCACAAATTAAAAAAAACCTCAAAACCAACATAAAAGCTAATTTATGCTGTGATGTACCTGGCTGACATGTTATTTTCAGGAAGAAGTGGTATTTCCAAAACTTTTGTGCTGGCGATTATTATCTCTTGACTTGCTGTTGCAACTGTTTTTCCAGTGATCCGGTGCACCTGGTAGAATGCATGAGGTCTTAAGTAGCGATCGTCTGCCGTTCCAATGAACATCTGTAGGTTTACTGGCTTCTCGCTGTAGCCCAGGAGCTGATGAAAAAGTAGATGCAATATTAAAATATTAGTTGACTTTTTCTGCGTTTGTATGTCCATAATATAAATACACAACTAGTACAAAGACTTAAGAGCCCAAGAGTAGTATTTAATTACACACGTCTCCAGTCTCTTCTGAAATCAGAAAACCGAGCACAGGCATCTGTCCCTCAATACAAGTACCAGCAATGACACTTACCAGAACAAACGGATATCAAAATATCTTTAGTACTTTTTAATCTTAACGAGAAAAGAATACTTTTATCTACAGAATTTCTACAGCAAAGCTATGCTGTGTTATAGGCATGTTTCTGATATTGTTTTTAATGAAAGCCAAATTACCAATTTTACTAAGATGCACCTAGTTACTAGTAATACTAAAATCATTTTAAAGTTTAGTTTTTCCTCTAATGGAATGCAATAGTGAGTTTTATTAAACTTAAGAGGTTTTGTGAATGCAAATGTATTATGTTAGGATAAAGAAAATATAATTCATAGCCAGAAAATCAAATAAGATTTGTTTTTGGCAAAGAAAATGTTTTAAAAAACAAAATTTGATAAAAGTTAATTAGTGCATCTTTCCTTCTCTGGTATACAAGGCTACCCACCAATGCACTCAGTTGTCATAAAACTGCCTGTTGTTTGGGCTAACAGTGGTAGTTCTAGGCACAAAAACACACTGAAACATCATGAAAAAAATACATAAATTCTAAAAGAAAAAGTTAGTTTTATGATAATATGTTAGCAATGTACTATCCCACATATTTAAGGAAACAAATTTAACCAATAGTAACACACAAGTTTCCTTTAGCCACTGCAATTTTAAATCCGAAGCCTATAAAATAAGTCTTATAAGGCCTGAAGCTTCCTCCACCTTCCCGCAACGGGCAGGCTGAGGCACACTGCAATTATGTCATTTCTAAAAAGCAATGCAGCAAATTTACATTTCATTGACTTCAGCATCAACTTATGCTCAAACCAGAGGGAAGACCAGACACTCATTCTTTAAATGTGGTTTTGTCATGTCAATATTTTTGTCTCCAGGGAGAGTTATTTGGTCACACAATATTGTCCAAGCTCTTTACAGAGCTAACACTTAAAAACCAAACAAACCCATGTCAATTTAACCTACTTACCAGAGTAACTCCACGGGGGCAGTCAGCAGTACAAAACCCAAAGCACACCCATCCCCAGGGATGAGGAGCACCGCTGCAGATGCGTGTCTTGGTTCACTACTATTGGCAGCAAGTTTTACATACACCAAACGAACGCCTCTTTTCTATAGCAAAGTGATGGCTGTGACAGCGCACACCAGTCTTGGTACTTTTATGAGAGCTCTCTCAATCAAGAACAGAAATTTGGTTTCCAACAGAAGTCTGGAACTCTAAAGAGCCATTCTCAAAGCTTTCAGCCTTATACGAATGCTTTTGTCCAAGATGTAATACTCAATGAATCCACCTAGATACAACAGCATCGTCATACTTCCTCTCCATTAATTGTAGTTTATGTTCTTCCTACTTGCCCAGTGAGCTTAAGCCTCAGAAGCTCAAATCTAGACCGCCAAAGACAAATAAAACTGAGCTTATTCAAATAAACCCAGAACAACAACTGAGGCTTGTTCTTCACCTCTTCATACCCAGCACACACATACACTCTAAAATAATTCCCGAGACATGCAGCAAATCTACAAGCTACAGCATGTAACTGTCATGGAGCAACAACATACAACTCTTGAGCAGCTGAACACAAAAGCTCGATAGAGGGAATACATAATTTGTTACACTCACAGCATTACGAGAGTGCTCTCGGGGAAAATACCCGTACTACTTTTTTTTTTTTTTAATTTATTTTATTTTAAGTGAATGGAGAGGAAAGAAAGGAAACTGTTCAGAATTACTGCTTCTATTGCTTTTCTGAGCTGGGAGATCTCTGGACGATGACTGCAGTGAGAAGACAGTGCTGCTTTTCACGGTTGCAGACAAAGAATACTCAATTCTGTTGTCTTCAGATCTTCTTGTACCTTTCTCAGGAGACGTACAACATCTCCTGGCTGTGGTGCCTTTAAGTGGCCAGTCCCGTTCAACTTTCACCACGAAATGTGAAGTACATTTGTACTGCGTTGTACATAGACTACGAAGGAGGTTGCGCAGACCAGTTTCTGTCCTTAAACTCAGTGAGTTCTCATCTGTCTCCCCACCTGATGCCAGCCACCATCAAGAATTCACACACGCACAGGCAAGCAGAACAAACCGACTTCATAACCTTAAAATCAAAAAGTCACATCTCCTCATGGATTTAACAATCCTTACCACTTCAGACCCTCATTATAATAAGGGAAAAATATCTGCCACAAAAAGCCAAGCAATCTTTAGAAGTCATGGCAGCTTTTACCAAATACAATGTCCTATCCTATAACTCACATATTTCCAACTAATTTCTTATATGATGTCATTTATTTGCATTTATATATTACACACATCTGCTATTTGCAGGCTTTTGTTTTGTCAAATATGTAAAATCTTTTTGTTCTCCCTGGAGTTCTTGGTACAGAGCTAAATCCAACAAAACCCCCCCAACAAACCAAACCAAAAACCCCTCAGCCATTGCGTGGAGACAGATTAGATTATCAGAGTTACTTTGATTATTCATATGACAATAAATGTGATATTCAAGCATTTACAAATGTTACAGTGGAGACAATGAACCTCCTGTGACCATCAATGTATTGACAGTTTTCTCTTCCTTCATCTATCAGAACTCACTTGTAAACTACAGGAACACAACTGGACCACAACAAACTTTACTCTTAGTTATTGTTGCGTTGACAGTGGAGCACAGGGACACCTACATCGATTGAACACATAAACCCATACCTTCCTTTTTATACTCGATGTAGGACTCCAACATATTTCCGAAAGAGAGGTATATATATTTATTTTTATAAAAACCAAACAAATATTAAAATATTTTCTATAATTATTTTAGGAGTTTAAAAAAAATATTTAGGGACATGTATTTGTTCAGCATTTACAGCAGCCATCTTGTCCTAAGTTCTCAGCACTGTGTCTCCACCACCCATTTTCCTCAGAGTTAAGATTAAATCTTAACACAATGGAATACAGCCTAAAAGTGACGTTTGTTAAATGCGTTCACTCTAATACTGGGAATTATATAAATTACAAGCCAGACCTATTAAAAAATTTGAGTAACTTCCAAATGGGGTCACTGTGACAAAGCTAATTTCTAATTAGAGCTATCTTCCCTTTCCTTAACAATGGACATGTACACAACCATTCTAGAGATACCAGCGATAGGGGAGAGAAGGGGGGGTGTGTGTACGCACATAATTGTATAACGAAGCTGGTCTGTCTACAGGCAGTGGAGAAACTGTCCTCTGCAGAAGCCTACACAGAGCAGGAGCTTAAATTTCATAAAGCAAAATACACCCCATGCCAACAGTTGCGATGGTATTGCCTACAATGGCCATATACTATATTTGAATTGCTCAAAGCTATGTCTAATGCTAGTTTTGCCTCCATTACTTGTGAGCAAGGTTCACCCGGATGTGCTATTACGGAGCACATAGGGTTCTGCAAAGCCCGTTGTGGGAGGGGAAAGTGGTGGGCAGGCCTGACAAAAAGTGCCACCCCACCAACAGATTAGTTCTATATCGATAGGTTATCGAGTGCATTTTCTGTATGATGCTCTTGTGATACAAGCTCGTGTGCTTGGTGACTGTCTCACTGCATTAGCTGTACCGAAGGAGGAATTTGAAACTACGTTACTACAGCTTCAGAAGAAATAATAAGATCCCCACAACAAGAGCCCACACAGCAGTACCACCTTTAGTCACCTTCCTTCTGGTTTATATATTAAATTAAATTAAAACAAATAAGAAATCCAATGCCCCAAGGAAACTACAAGGAAAAATATTATAATGCAACAGAATACACTGCTATAATAATTTAGACGAAACCAATGCATGTTATAATACAGAAACGTATCAGCAAGGCGTTTCATAATTAGAAATGATCTGTAATAACATCAGGACAACCCCCTGACAGTTCCATGCATAGTTAAAAGCCATGCTAGTGTGAACCAGTCTCAAAACAAACAAACAAGCCAACAAGGCTTCTCCCCCTTGCTCTGCCCATACTATGTCAACTGGATGCTCACACTACAGCTTTGTCTCAAACGAATTCCTGTAAAGGGCCTGCAATTAAGTCCTGTTAAAGGTACTGATATATATACACATACACACATACATACACACACACACATATATATATATATATATGGTTAGGCAGAGTAGTAACACATTGGCAAGGTAGCAGAGACTCCGTAAATTTGTACTTTGCATTACAGGTGATCTCTTGCATTTATTCAAGGTTTAAAATAAAAAGAGAACAGCATAAAAGAAAAACAATGTAAAGTCATAAATATAACCAATGTGTGCAAGTAAGTGTGACGATTAAGCAAGCTGGGGGGACGGGAGGAGTGGGAAGAAGAGCATAACCCCATCTCCCACATTGTAGAGTGTAATTCAGGGCCTGATCACAGACAGTAATGGGGGCTGCGTAAGGAGGAAACATCAGTCTTACACGAGCAATGAGCACATTGCACAGTGTCCTCGTGTTTCCAGCAGCAAAAAAAGACAGTAAGCGTACCAGGCTGCAGATGCTAATGAGACAGCCTTGTGTGCTAGCTAAAACTTTGAGGCACCTAGAGACATTGTCAAAACCAACATGATAAAAAAACCCCAAACAACCAACGCCCCCCCACCTTTATTATACAAAGCTCTGCTTCAGAATTAATATTTTCCCCTTAAATCTCGTCTAACAAGTGAGCTGACAACTCATTTCTGCAAAATTCTGCAAGAGTAAAATGGAAAATTGCTGAGGAGTATGAAAGTGTCCTGAGGGCCACTATATGAAGAATCCTGGTGAGAGTAAGCCTTGGATGTCTCTCCCTACACAAAACCTTTAGGTAGTAAGCAAAGAAGAACTTTCTGCCCACCACACTTGGTCCTCACTGGAGACTGAATTACCTTCCATTTCCTGGGAATGCTGTCATCTCTCCCCCAAAAGAAAGACGATATTTGAAGCCTGAATTGCCATTATTGATGCAATACCTGTCTTGTGAATAATGAAGGAGACTTACTACCCCAAATCACCTTCAAACCTGGAAAACACTGTCCTGCATGACATCCTGGTCTCAAAATTGGAAAGTCATGGGTTCGATGGATGGAGCACTTGGTGGATAAGGAACTGGCTGGATGGCCACACTCAAAGGGTTGTGGTCAACGGCTCAATGTCCACATGGCAGCCAGTGACGAGTGGTGTTCCTCAGGGGTCGGTACTGGGACCAGTGCTAGTTAACATCTTTGTCGGACACATGGACAGTGGGATAGAGCGCACCCTCAGCAAGTTTGCCAATGACACCAAGCTTGGTGGTGTGGTCGACACGCTGGAAGGAAGGGATGCCATCCAGAGGGACCTGGGCTCGTGCAAATCACATGAAGTTCAACAAGTGCAGGGTCCTGCACCGGGGACATGGCAATCCCAGGCACAAACACAGGTTGGGCAGAGAATGGCTGGAAAGCAGCCCTGAGGAGAAGGACTTGGGGGTGTTGCTGGATGAGAAGTTCAACACGAGCCGGCAGTGCACACTGGCAGCCCAGAAAGCCAACCGTATCCTGGGCTGCGTCAAAAGAAGTGTGGCCAACAGGTCGTGGGAGGTGATTCTACCCCTCTACTCTGCGCTCTTGAGACCCCACCTGGAATACTGTGTCCAGCTCCGGAGTCCTCAACGTAGAAAGGACGTGGACCTGTTGGAACAGGCTCAGAGGAGGGCCACGAAAATGATCAGAGGGATGGAGCACCTCTCCTGTGAAGACAGACTGAGAGAGCTGGGGTTGTTCAGTCTTCTCCAGACTGAGTGCCTGGAGAAGAGAAGGCTCTGGGAAGACCTCATAGCAGCCTTCCAGTACCTGAAGGGAGCCTACCTGAGAGCCGGAGAGGGACTCTTTGTCAGGAAGTGTAGTGACAGGACAAGGGGTAACAGATTTAAATTGGAAGAGGGAAGATTTAGATTGGATACCAGAAAGAAATTCTTTGCTGTGAGGGTGGTGAGAGCCTGGCCCAGGCTGCCCAGAGAAGCTGTGGCTGCCCCATCCCTGGAGGGGTTCAAGGCCAGGCTGGATGGGGCTTGGAGCAACCTGGTCTGGTGGGAGGTGTCCCTGCCCAGGGCAGGGGGGTTGGAACTTGATGATCTTTAAAGGTGCCTTCCAACTCTGACCATTCTATGATTCTAAAACAGACATATTTTTTAAATACAGTTTTGTTCCCATTCAAAAAATGTTGATTGTTCTTCGTTTCTTTACTGCAGGGTGACACTTTCTTGTTACCTCATCTGCTTTATGCACAATTCTGTATGTTGAACAGCCCACACATTTAAGTCAGTAAAAAAAAATTGCTAATTGTTCTTCAATGAAAATACCTACATAATTAACTCGAAAGAAAAGATATTGCATTTTGTTCAAATACCTAATGAAGCCATAGTATCTGTACCATTAGTTCACCTCAGTAAAGAGCACACAATATATACAAATAAGAACATAATGTCTCTATACAGACTGTAGGTATTTAAATTAACAGCATTTTACAGCCTGCAGGCAAGTGTTGCAGAACCCCCCTTCCCAAAGAGGCAGTACAATAAATTGCTCCAGGATCAGCCTGCCCAAGATTCAGTCATGGGTCACTTGCAGAAAGGCTGTAACTTAAACTACTGGTTGAGCGCTAAGTGTATTTTCAAGTATACCTTCCAGCATTTACTCTATTAATGTGCAATCCTAGAGCTGCACACTACAAAAAAAAAAAAAAGTTACTAATTTTACTTTAAAAAAAAGCTATACTACTTTCCCAGGAGTGGCAAACAGGGTGCTGCAGACAACTAGTAAGGTACTGCACAGTGTCAGTGCTGACCTCCAGAAACCCTCCTCTGTAACCCAACACGGATACACCACCCACTGCTCTGCCGGGGAAACTCAGCCAAGTTGTTTTTGTGTTTCTATATCGTTTCCATAGCAAAGGTCAGTGCATGCGTAAGTTAAACTAAAGCTGGAAGGCTAAAGACTGAAGGTCACTACAGGATAAGCCAGAAGGGCTTCGCGCCAAAGCAGTTCCAGCCGTATTACTATACTGCATACAGTGAACTCCTGCATGCGTGGCAATACTGAGTTACAATTTTTACCAAGTAACTACAATGACAGTAAGTTAACGACAGAATTTTTTGGATCATCAAGAAGCTGTATTTTAGATTACAAAAACATTCATACATACCTGACATACATATGGAAAATCCTTAAAAAAAAAAAATGTCTAACGCTAAAGACTATATAGATTAACTCAGTCACAGCAGCATTTAAGCTTGAAATTTTGTGGCAGTGGTGGGAACCTTTTCCTTGCTGAAGAAAGCAAATAGGTCACATGAAATAAGAGGCATCAACCTGGAGAAAAGAAGTTAGCATTTTTCCAGATTAAATGCAGATTATATTGGGGCCATATCTGACTCGCGTGTCATCAATTCCACACTGATCTAAAGGAAAGCTTGCAACACTTGACAAGCTTATGACAAGAGGTTTTTTTAGTCTCTAGTAGTTATAAATTCTACCTCCTCAACTTTTTTTTTGTTTTTAAATTAAGAAGGTTCTGTCTGTGTTTTCCATTGATTATTGCAGGTCAAGTATTACCAATCCGTATTCAAGTGTAAATGTTATTTATCCACGAGATGTCATTTCTTAGGACCCGTAACAAGACTTGAGAAAAATATCCAACAGAAAACACACACTTCACGGTAAACAGGTACTTCTATCAGACAATACTAGCATACTTTGAAACACAGTTTTTCTGAACCAAACCCCCCTTTGCTTATTCACAAAAGCCCCAATACCTAATTAATGTCACTGAATCTAGAAGTGATGTCAGGGTTTCCTATGCCCGCTCTTTCAGACTAAAAAACTAAAGAAAAAAATGGAACTAAAACCTGGGGGGAGGTGGGTGGGGTGTGTGTGAAAAATCATTTCATTAGTGAAGTTTTATGCTCAGCAATCAAGCAATACTATGATACTAACGACATTCAGACAGTGCCAAAACCCATTTAATTGTATTTTTAAAGCAATTTTCCTGCAAAACTTTCCCGCATTTATTAGGAAATTGCCACGTTTAACCAAACTTTCACTGGGGATTAATACTCTTGTTTTATTTTTTATGTGCCTTTCCCTGCTAATTGAATATGAAGATTCTATCAACACTTCAGTGCTCCTTTGCCTTTGCACAATTAATTCACTGCTTATGGCATTACTGGGTTGGTAAAGTAGGCTGATTAGAAAGAAAGCTTTCACATACAAACAGGCCTCTAAAAATAGGGCATAGTCTTGAAATGCAAGTTTTATCAGGGAAAAATTTGGGACAACTTCAATGAATGAAAGACTCAATTAAAAACTCTGGCTTCACCAAATGCACCATATAAAAATCCTCAGTTCAGACATGAAGAACGGGGAAGGAAACACACAGCTGTGTAGAGAACCAGAAGCACTTACTAAGCATTAACCTCAGATGGAGATTTCCTAGGCTTTTCAACACCTTGATATGAAAAGCATGTTATAACTGCTTATTTACTCCTTGAGAGTCTTGTGGCAGCTGGATGCATTTCAGTGACTTCTGTATTCCTTAGAACCCCCCCCAAAGTTAAGGGTGTAAGGCATGGGGAGTAGAGAGGAGAATGAAGGCCCCGTTACGTGGAGGTGAAAGGAAAGATAAAGCTATTCTCTTAAATTAGGTATTTTTACTTTTACTTTGGAAGACTGTATGAGTAAAGACATGGTATAATTCACCATAAAACCTAAACTAAGGAAAAGAACTTTCACGTATTAAATTTTAGTCCACTTGTAAAGTAAAATAATATTTTTTTAAAAATTTCATTTAAAGAAAAAAAAGCAAAGCACGCCTTTGAAATGTTTTGCCTCTGAGACAACAGAGATGTGACCCACAAACTTGGAATCTTTTGGACAACAATATCAAAGAGGTACCAGTGCACTGCTTTGAAGAACCAAACTTTTTTCTTCAGACATTTCTCCACAAGAATTTAACTTTTGAGTGCTGTGCAGCTACTTTCCTACAGAACTGTGAAGACCACTGGTTTAAAAGTTGAAGGGCTACTCTGCTACCAGAACAGCACAGCTATTAACAGCGGCCTGGGAAGAAAAGCGAGGGATGACAAAGAATCCAAAGGCATGAAGATGAACGTAATTTGAAGCAAATGACACACAAGGACTAACACCAGTGGTACATTTGATCCTGAATTTATCAACAGATGCATTTTGAAAAGCCTGAAACAAACCATACATATAAAACCAAGAAATTAGAGTTCAGAGAAGTTATTTGAAAGTCAGACTGAGTGCAGTCACCCCTTGTGGCCTTGCAGAGCTGCAGTGAGGGCTGACCTGTAATCTTCAATGGACCATTTAAAAGAAACTGGAGACACCCATGTAAGAAAACTCCATTCCCATCTATTAGGCACTACCCCAGCCACTGGCTCGGAAAGTCTTAGCAGCACACAGGAATTTTTTAATTATTTCATTCTGGTTCTGCAATGGTTATAATGCTACAAAAAGCTAAACGTCTGATTTTAAAATTAAATATGTTAAACCAAAACAACATCTACTTCCCCTTCCTGAACTGCAGTACTTTTTCCTATCACTTGATTATTTGATGTACCTTTCCACCAAGTGAGAAGGAAAAGCACTCACATCAAAAAAGCATCCTCCTTCCTTGTTTGCTAAATAAACTTATCGAGCTGACTGGCTTAAAGACTTTAAAATAGCACAGGCCTTTGCAATTCTGAAAAAAATAGTGAGACGTAAAGGAACAAACTTTAATAAACTATTAGATAATACCACAAGTCTAATTTTAAAAACAATGTAAAGGTCATCACAAAGACAACCAAGTCCAGCAAAGGACTAAAGCAAACAAGTAATTGCAAATATCACTGCATTATTGGTCATAATACCATATGTTTACACAACATACAGAACATCCTTCAAGGTGTAAAAACTTAGACGTCTGTTTCTGAAATCTCACACTCACTCACTGCTTGCAGACAGGATTGAAAACATTTTAAATACTAATTTCAGGCATATTTTGAAGAGTGTTTTAGCTCAGAGTCCTGTCTCACTCTAAGCTACCCAAAAAAGGAGATCAATTCATAGCTGAAATACTGTTAAACTGATAGTACAACTTCACACAGTGCAGAATTGCCAGTCACATCTAACTAGCCATCACAATACACCAGCCATCTGCAGTTTGCCCTATGCTCTTAAAAAAAAAAAAAGCGCTATTCCTGAAATACCAACTCCCAGTGCCAAATTATGCTATGGGCAGTTTTTTGACAAGCATTTCTGGGACAGAAATAGGTTATTCCCACATAACCTATAGGAAAGAAAAAGAAAACAGATTCATTTTATTTTGGAAAAAAATTACTACTTTTCCACATTTCAGTAAACACATGATACAAAATGCAGACGACTCAGTAGTCCGGCATGCCATTTTTAATGTTTTTCACATTAATTACTGTATTTTCTAGAATGAATATTGGAACATATAGTACATGCATCAATATGGCTTTCAGTATCTGCTTGGGGGATTCTGGAGCAGAAGATGCCTAAATAGTCACCAAACTGTTCTTGAAAGATATGTACTTTTAGAATCTCATCCAACGGTCAATGCTTTTCCCAATACAGCCCACTACGTGGTTCACACAGGCTAAGACTTGCCTTCTGCCTTCTAGATTTATTTGTGGGTTGGTGTCACCGAACAACAGAAGGCAATTAGAGCTGGGCTAGAGCCTGCCTTCTGGAGATGCACGAAATAGGGAGGATTTCAAGACAAAAATAAAAATTGAGAAGTGAAAGGCAGGAAGAATGGTCGTGAAATACAGAAAAAGCATGCTGTTTATTGGGCTTAGAAGAAGGGGAGAATTCTGATATTATACCTGTTATTCAAATAGTTACATGAATTGCCCACACAGAACACCTGGGAAAAGATGACAGCCACTGAAAAACAGGCCAGGAAACATACTCATTTAGACAATCCTTCGTTACCTTAATTTATTGGATCATCTCTGATATTGCTTGGTTATAACCTACAAGAGAGGATCTAGTTTCTTCCACCAGAACTCAGGCAGAGTTTGACAGGCTTTTTGAAAACACATTCCTGTTTCAGAATTTTCAAAATAGTTCAAAATTAGTTTACTTTAGCTCAATTAGGTTACTCTTTCTTCCATTACAGCTTTTCAGTCATGACTTCAAGCTCTGCAATCACTTCAAACAGAGCTGACATTCAGTCCCTCTTTCACAGGTCTCTATTTAACCTCACAAAGGAGGTTACTCTTCTTTGTCAGTGACTAGAACTGTATAACTATTTAAATGAACTATTTTTTATTTAACATTTCTGTCATTTTTGTTCTTACACCTTTGCTCAGCTGTAATACTGCCGAGTTGTCCATTTGGATTACACGATGCTCCCTCCTCTGTTACTGCTGAATCAACCACAGTAAGAACCGTGCTTATGGCAGAGGAACTGATGAATGATTCTACCCTGAAACCCTCCGTAGTAAGGCAAAAAGACACTTTTGGTACAGGTAAATTCTTAATAGCTGCCACTGCCCCCAAATTGTCTTGCAAGCATGTGGCATGTGTCTGCTGCAGATACATCATCAATTCTAGAATAAATTACCCTTATCATAGCTCACATCTAGAACTGACTCCCCCTGTGGTGAATGAGCACAGGACAGACACTCCTTGCAACCAGAATGGTGCTAACGAGTAGCTGTTAGCTCAACGGTCCCCCAGTACATCACGTTGTACGGTTATCAAGAACATCATCATGTAAATCACCTTCTCCAACAGTAACAGGACAGAAGATATAAAGGGAATACTTCTTGCTTGTGCACAACACAGCTTATGGAATTCACTGCCAAAAGATACCATTAAGTTTAAAATACTTAAGAAAACTCAGAAAATTGCAGAAGTCAACATGAATAGCAGGAACACAGTACACAAGTTTGGTTTTAACAAGAAAAAAAAGTCATTTTAGATCAGAAAGCTAAAACACAGGAGCAAGAAAAATTGACCTACCTCTCAGAGATCCTTATCGTGTGCCCACCTGCTCTAAAATGCCTATATGCTTTTGCTCATAAGAATTATCCAAATGAAGTCTCGTGAAGAACTCCAACCATTTTAGATAACAGTAAAATCTCATTCTAGCAAATTGTAAGTGTAAACATCATTTTATTACGTACAATTTGAACTGTGGGAAAGGTGGGACATCCACGCAATGACCATCATTCATTTAAGAGTCAGATGGAACGTGGCAGCTATTTGTTTAAAAGGCTTCATAGATGGGTACGGTAAGACTCTAACCTATCGAATTAGAAAGGTCACAGTAGACAGTGCTCACAGACTTTCTATGTCTCCTGACAATGCAACACAAAATTTCCACATAATTTCAATGACAAAAGTTCACCCTGCCATCTTTCTCCTCGCTAACCATTCTGCCAAGTTATTTATTCCTTCCCTGTGAAAACTGTCAGCATTATCTTCCAGATTCTCTACCAAGGTAAAATAAATTCTTCCAGATGACATGGATTAGGTGGAACATACTCCCAAGAAAGCAGAGATTAAGGAGACAGGTATCAGAACATTTTGCCTCAAAAAAAGCTGAAAACGAGAATTTCATTACAGATTTGGCTTCCTTAAAGTCCATGGACTTACAATGTAAAGCATGATGCTTCACTTGCTTCATTTCCTCACATTTGGAAATAAGCTGATTAAACATACTCACAACAGACGATGCCAAATTTGTCAGAAGCTTAGTCTCCTAGCAACAGGTGTGGTACAGTATTAGTAATAGATTAATGACATGCACTAATAGATTAATGGGTTGAAGCCATGTACTATCTTAAAATTTTTAAATAATACATCAAATGTACATGCAGAACTACAGAGGTTTCACAGATCAGAAATTAAATACTCTAGCTTTCTACAAAATAATGTTCGAGAGCAAAACAAATCATGTAGCAAGCAAAAGCACACAGGCCTTCAGGCACCTAGAGAGGTGGCAGTTGGCCTTGATGATCATTGTAGGTCCCTTCCAAGTGAAATATTCTATTCTATATTATTCTACTCACCAACGTCCCTTCTCCTCTCTGACAATGGTTAACACACAACTATTTCACACAAGAAAATGCCAAGTACTTTATTGCAGTGATCACACACATGGAAGTGACTGGTGTAAAGCTAAGAGCACCAAAAAGAGAAGTCAGAAACAAATAGCACATCGTGAACTGGATTTGCGTAATAAAAGTGCTGGAAAAGATTTCACTTTTGTATTTAAATAAAGTAATTTTCATCTGCTCACAGCTATTTAGTATTTATCTTTTACCAAACTTGGCCCTTAGCATACTGATTTTCCCAACAGCGAGTAAAAAGTTAATACAAATCGATGTTTTGTTTCATAACAACTTCCTCTCTCCCATCAAGCACAACAATTAATTTCTAATCCAGCTGGAGGAGACCAAATTGCAAAACAGAATATTGATTTGCATTTGTATTCATTTTAATTTAGAGAGGCATAGTACAACCCATGTGTTTCAGCACGAGACTGTCAGACACAAATACTATCCCCATTTTTAAAACAGCATTCTTGTCATCACAAAGTATTTCCCAATTCTAATGCAAATAAACGGCTTTTAAAATCATTGGTGTAAATCAAAGATTACAGATCTGTTTTTTCTAACTTGCATCTAGTACTGCAGCTTAAAAGCAACTTGGTCATACGCAAAAGAAAGCCTACATATATTTATCAAATCTTATAAACATCAGCAAAACAAGTTCCCTTAATGCAAATGTAAGTGCAAGACACAAGTACCGGGGGGGGAAGGCGGGGGGGCAGGGAAAGAAAACGTTGCAAAAAAAAAAAAAAATAAAAAAAGTTGAGTGCATTTTGCAAAAGCTCAGCAGAGACTTTTGTCAGCTAAAATCTCTCAAGTTTCTGTCATCATTAATGACGTGTTTAATTCCAGTGCCAGCACCCTGGCATGTGAAAGTTGTGTCTACTTGTTCTCTACTGACTAAAGCAACACAAGGCTCCCCATGAAAAACTGTCCCCAGCTGACCTGCAGCTTCCAGGCATCCTTGATTTGCTCTAGTTTGCGGCACAGACTTCCCCAATAAGCACTTGGCCCTGGCCTCTTCTGTGCTAAGAATTCTAGCAGGTCTGACAATAGGAGAAAGTTGGAGCTGGTTAGGCTATGGTATTGTGATGAGAAGGAAAACACTGAACAACTTTGTAGGGAACATGAAAGTTGGATGAAGAGCTCAGATTAAGAATGAAAATGAAAAGATAAGGGAAGACGTTCAAGAAAGAAAACAGGATGCAGAAAACCAGTCCTTTTCTTGGAGGGAAAGAAAGGAAAGATACAAAGTCTTAAAAGGAAGAAAGGAGGAATGAAAAAGTTCAAGGTAAGCCAAGAGTTTGATAAATAGCCCAAAGAATATGACTAGGAGTCAGGTTGAGAGAAGAGTAACTCATCAGATGAAGAGTTTGGAGGGAGGAGATTGCTTAGGCAAGAAAAAATGAGCGGATAGTCCAAGACATCTAAATTCTGCTGGTACATCTTTATTTATATAGGTATAACATTAGAGCTGTTCCAAAACTGATGTAATTACAAAGCATGACAGAATTTGCTTGCCAGAGAGGAGGAATAAACTATAAAGAGAAAAAGCGATAACATGGTTATACTACAGGAGAAAGCGAATGGGGACCAATTATGCCAATCCTATTAGCACTTTTCATCTGGTCTCAAGTCGTAATGAGTTACTTCTGACTACTGGAATAGGATAAATGTATCAAATACAGTTTTAATGTACAGACTGCTATAGCGAAAGAGTAAGGATTCAAACCCTGACTGCTATTTTGCTGGAAAATAATGGGAAATACCCCACATTTGGAGGAAAAGACAAACCCTGTTGTAACCTTAATGTAATCAGATTTTTTTTTTTTTCCTACTTGTCTTATAAAAGTGTTATAATTGTTGTCCGATTTGATTTATAAATGAATGGTTACATTTTATCTTAGCCTGGCTTGGGATTCAGATAAAGACCATTAAGCGAGCCTGAGGTGAATAAGTAAGGAGACATTGCTTTCACCCAAGGATGGGGCAAACTAATAAATCAAGGCGTCTTAAGAAGTCCCACAGTTCCTCTGCACGATCTTCCCCAAGTCCAGTGAGTGAGAGGGTGGGTTCCCTTTCAAGCTGTGTGAGCCAGATGGCACCATAGATACTAAAGGCGACATCAGCTACTACCCCAACTCACCCAGAAGCCTTCCCAGCACAGAGCAAGGTATTTGTACTCTGCGAGTCAGAGAAGCACATCACAGCTTGTGCACACGGTTATACTCACCATACCAAACCCACACATCTTTCCCTTCAAAGAGAATATGACGGCAAAGCTTTCTTATGAAAGCCAAGCCTAATTTATGAGGACTTTACATCTTCTCAACCATAACTGGATGGTGTTTGCAAAGTGTTTAAATAATACACTTTAGATGCCATTACAATTTGGAATATTTAACATTAGCTGAAGAACCCAGCCAAAGCAAGCGTTAACAGCAGGTAGCAGTTATCAGAACAGTCAGTTTATCACCACCCTCTGTCAGCCAGATAACTGTTGCCTGCGCTACTGCATTTTCCCGAAACTGATGAAAACTGTTCTAAGAGACAAAGCTTGCATGATTCTGTTATGACAATGGAAACGATGTCAAAAAAAGAAAGCAAGAAACAATTCATACTTGCCCTTACAGATAGCCAGTCCAAATCTAATGAAACTAGGTGATACCTTACTTTTGAAGGAGATAGCTACCATTAACCCGTTATTAATAACCTTTGGTTCATGCCGAGAAAGAGAAGAATCAAAGCTTAATTTACTTCAAACATATAAGTGAAAGCTAATAGAATTTATGGGTACCATTTCACAGAAATACCCTAATAAAAACACGACCAAGAGGCATTTATAGCGTGCAGAAGCTCTCTCAACACCAAAAGAAAGATGATTTCCGATTCAAATGAAGCTATATCATATTCCAGTGTAGCTCCAACTAATCCATTATAGTGACTTTTCTTACCTGCCCCCATGCACACTTCTTCCTCCTTAAAGTTCACGTTGAATACATTAAGTAATAAACTATTGCACTGTGAATCCATTCACAAACATAAAGCTGCATACAGGGTAAAGTTGTGACATGCACTGTAACTGTAGCAAACTGTAAATTCTTAAACATCTAAAACTAACTTATGTATTGAACAAGTTATATTTAAGGGAGAAAAATCTTACCCAGGAAGGATTGTAAGCTTCACACAAGGTAATAATTCACAGCATTGTAAATACCAATAATTGTAGTTCAAAAATTATCTTCTATTCAAGAAAGCCAGACTTCCTACCTTCACTACAGGGTGTCCTCCAGTAGATGCTTTTACTGCTCCTCTGCTTCCCTCTGTTTCATAGTGAGCTCTGTGATGAGTTTTAGGCTGGACTTCTATTTTCAGTTCACACTGCCCGTAATGACTCGGTAACGGCCAGTCAAGAGGTGGCAATGAGGATGTGCTGCAATCAAGAGGAACATGCTATGGTTACACAAACTATGCCATTTGGCCACAGTACAAAGTAACTTCACTGTAAAATACAGACAATGATGTCACTTTCCTAACAAATGATGACCAAATAAGAATAGCTATTAGCCCAAAACCGTTACTTGAAAATTCCAGAATTTTGCTAGTGCATTAAAATCTTCAATTAAGTATTTCTTTTGGGATTGACAGAGTGGAACTTCTTCCTTCCAATACCTGGTTAAAAGAAAGGTACTATATAAGCCTCTGCCTCACATAACCAGTGCTATTCTGTAATGTCTTTATATTAATTTTTTATCCTCAAGTATACCAGCAAGCAAATTCAAATGTCATTTGAAGGGAACAGTCTAAATTCAGTCTGTAAATCATTAAGTTTTAACTCTCTGCATTACTATCTTCCAGCTTGCTGGTTTTGTCTTTCTAAGACTGGTAAGTACTGCGCTTTGTTAAATAACATTAAAACAAACACTATACGGTGTTTCAAAATTTTAAAGCTAGTAGTCCTGTCTAAGCATAAAGACTTACTGCAACAGTCAAAGACACACAAAGTACATGCTTATCTTATCCACAGATTATATATAGCCTTACACACCGTAGCAAAACCACTACAGGCAAGAAGAAGAAAATGCAGTAATAGCAGTAGTACGGAAGAACCTCAAAGGAAAAATTAAGCCACATGATATCACTGATGTTTTCATACCTACCCTTTTACCTGCACAGATTTATAGACTTATGATTTTAGTAAGATGAACAGTCAGATTCAAGTCAGTAATTACCTGGTAGAGCAAATTACTTAATGAACATTTAAAAGTGAACGTTTATAGCATTGTGTGCCAAACAAGAACATTTACAATAAAAATAAGTTTCTATTAAAATAGTTTTGTACTACCTTACTCTGACCAACAGGGAAAGCAAATTAGGTTTTAAAGAGATGGACAAATATTGGTTTGTATCATCATCTGAGAAAGCTCAATTCCTTTTCTTTCCATTTTACAGGATGTCAGAAAAAGCCCCACCACCAATCCGTACAAATTTCCACAAACATGAATAGCCACAGGTCCATAAATTATACCTTCTGGGGAATTTAGCTAAAACCTATAAAACATATGCACAGTTGAGAAAGAAGATAATGTCTGGACTGAACAAAAAAGAAAAGGAAGTTCTGTCTTTAGCAAGTATCTGGATGGACTTGGGCTCAGCCTGCAGCACCATACATCTACCTTTTCCTACAAAAATCACTGTCGCTAAGCACGGAAATGAGGGAGAACAAACAACATCACTTGCTGGCCTCCTCCTACAGGAGAACAACCTACAAGCCTGTTGACCTGCTGCTTCATGGAGTACCTCTACCGGGCACTTCAGGAGAGCGCTAACGTTGTAATATAAAATTATCTCCTGAAACACCTTTCTGAGAGCAATGGGAGGAATGAGAGTATTTCCCTTTCTTCTTACTGAAAGGAAGAAATGTGAGCAATAAATCATCTCCACAAGCATTCAGTACAGCAAAGACTCTTCTTCCCCCAGTAAGGAGGACTGATGACTGGTCCTTCCGCAGCAATCGTATTTACTGGGCAGGAGAGGACTGGTGATGTCAGCAATAAGAGGAAACTGGCAGGAATGCAGTATAAGCCCAATCCTTCCAGATACTTACCACAGGCCAAGGCGTACTGCCTAAATGCTACTACTGGCTATCAACTAGACCTTGCCATTCACTTTTATAGCTACTGAAGGAGAAGAGGACTCAAGTCTTCAGTCTGAAAAAGGAAAGAAAATGTCAGGATTAGAAGATACTAAAGAGAGTTTAAAAAGAAATGTAGCATGCAAGAAGTTTTTCTTTAGTGTTTATGGAAACCCTTTCCCCCCCCATATAACCAAATATTCTCTGTCAAAATTGTTGGTATACATAGTGAACAGATATGGTCCTTAAGAGAACTTGGTGTAACGCCCACACCACAGACTACACACCGATTACTGGGAGGTATTACTGAAAGCTTATTATTAAACTCAGCCAAGAAAAAAAAAAAGTATTTGTTGCTTGCGACCACTCTCCATACAGCCTCTGGGACAGGGTTAGTCCTTCTGCAGTTAACTAATAAAAACGTGGCACAAGCTGTATCAGTCTCCTATTATCTCCTGAAAAAATATTTGGAATACTAGAACAAACACGGAGACAGGAAAATAACCAAGTCTCAAGATTTTGTCACTCTGAAAACAAATAGAAAGT
Organism: Numenius arquata; assembly: GCF_964106895.1. Classification (NCBI taxonomy): domain Eukaryota; kingdom Metazoa; phylum Chordata; class Aves; order Charadriiformes; family Scolopacidae; genus Numenius; species Numenius arquata. The sequence goes on from NC_133588.1 coordinate 1,653,112, forward strand.
ATCAGCATGAGCAAGCGAGCAAGCACACAACACATGCACAGATGCCTAAAACATAAAAAAATTGAAAAGCTTTCAAAACACAGTTCTCCAAATAAATTACACAGCCTTTGAGGCCGTGCTGCATCAAACTGATATTTTCTAGATATAGCAGGCTAGAGAGTAACAGCTGCTTCCCTTTGGAGTTTGATGTTGGATATCCAAATTGTTTCACTCTGAGTATTTTTCTCGCTGTCTCCATCACCCCCCACTTCTCAGCAGCAGTGGAATCTTAAAAAGTTTTAGGGTACACTGTCATGGACCTTTCTGCCCTGTGAGGACATCAGTTTAATGTATTTCTGCTTCCACATCACCCTTTCACTTTTTTGGAGACAAATAGTGTAGAGATACAGATTGAACTCGATCAGTGATCTAACTTTATTTCATTTTGAAAGATAAATTTTTGAACGCTCTTAATTTACCAGAGCCCCGGTTGACTATACAGCTTCTTCAAACAGGACTAGTGGGATAGAGGCAGAGCGGGAAGTTCCTAGCCAGCACTGTTACCTTCCGAGTCACACAAACGCACACGCTTGGGCACTAAATACATTTTTAAAAATATCAGAATGTAGTCTACAAACTCTTGGGTTTTTTTTTAATACTATGTAGAAATCATATCAAACAAGAACAAACATGTCTGCACTTGGGGGGCAGGAGGTAACAAGTCTGCATCTATTTTGAACACTTTTCAATTCAAAGCAACACTATTTTGTGCGGGTATGGGAAAGTAAGTCTGAAGCTCTGAGCTTTAATGCATTTAATCATAGAATCATTTAGGCTGGAAGACCTTTAAGATCATTGAGTCCAACTGTTAACCTAGTACTGCCAAGTCCACCACTAATCCATGTCCCTGGGCACCACATCTACTCGTCTTTGAAATACCTCCAGGGATGGTGACTCAATCCCTTCCCTGGGCAGCCTGTTCCAATGGCTGATTACCCTTTTGGTGTAGAATTTTTTCCTAATACCCAGTCTAAATCTGCCCTGGTGCAACTTGAGGCCATTTCCTCTTGTCCTATCACCTGTGACTACGGAGAAGAGACCGACCCCCCCTGGCTACCCCCTCCTTTCAGGGAGTTGTAGAGAGCGAGAAGGTCTCCCCTCAGCCTCCTTTTCTCCAGGCTGAACACCCCCAGCTCCCTCAGCCGCTCCTCACAAGACTTGTGCTCCAGACCCCTCACCAGCTCCATTGCCCTTCTCTGGACACGCTCCAGCACCTCAGTGTCCTTCTTGTAGTGAGGGGCCCAGAACTGGACACAGCCCTCGAGGTGAGGTCTCACCAGTGCCCAGTACAGGGGGACAATTACCTCCTGAGTCCTACTCCCCATGCTGTTCCTGACACAGGCCAGGATGCCATTGGCCTTCTTGGCCACCTGGGCACACTGCTGGCTCATGTTCAGCCGGCTGTCCACCAACACCCCCAGGTCCTTTTCCACCGTGTAGCTCCAGCCACTCTTCCCCAGGCCTGTAGTGTTCATGGGGTTGTTGTGACCCAAGTGCAGGACCCGGCACTTGGCCTTGTTGAACCTCACACCACTGGCCTCAGCCCATATTGTTCAGTCTGCACTCTGAGGTGCGGATCAGTAGTACAACTGCTTGACTTTGAAGTCAGCATAATTATTTCATCAGTCGTAAACCGTGTGTTGAACTCCAATGGTGTAACGAACTGTCAGAGACAAGTTCAAAATTTAGTGCTGCAATACTCTTAAAATACCTAGAACATGTTTAAGAATAAGAAGCTCAGCTACTTCAGAAACGAGCACAAATTTGGTGTGATCAAAAGATTTCTGTCTCCCCCAGCTTACACACAGCATGACAGCATTAGCATTATCGACAAAGCCATCTAAATTCACATTCAGAACCCAGAATCCAGATCAGCTGCTGACTGTTGGGTTTTTTCAAGTCATTTTAGATCAAAAACTTAAAAGAAACGAGAAACTTTGTTATTTAAAAGCCCTCACTTTTCAGACTTGAAGGGGGATGAATGCATTTGGAAACACTTCCACATGTTTCACTTCAAAATTCTACCCAGTCCATCGCCAAATTACTGTTACAATAACTTGTGACTTAGTCTTTTACAGAAGTTTCTCTAATTTTTTGTTTTCTTTAAATGAGTAAAAAATCTTATCAACAATGCAGTAACCTACTAGTAAAGCATCTCACATGCCAGGTAACAGAAATAACGTGTGACAGTCATTCTAAAACTTTCGTTAAATCAAATTTTAGCACATTGTTGAAACAGCACCAATCTGTAAGCCTTCTTCAAGTATTACCAAGAGAGTTTTATAATCTGGTTAATGCTAGCTTCCAAAAGCTCATACTCCTATCACACCAAGATTAAAAGCTTCAGAGAACAGCAGCTATTAAAGGAAACTCAGAAGTAAAGGAGGTAGCACCTTCTCTCTTCAGTAGCACCCTCAGCAGAAGCCACTGCATTTAAAATTATCACTTCAGTGAATTTAACAGATACCTTCTTCCTCTGCAACCATTATCTCTAAAAGAGAACTGACTCAGGCTGCACAAACTGATGAGGAAACAGCTAACGTTCAGCATGAGGACTGCCAAATACATCCATGTGGGCTTCAGCTTTCAGACCTGCAGAAGTCAGGGCCCAGCTCAGGGGCTGACCGTGCCTCTCTCACACAGGAGAAAACAAACCCCCAAACCAAGATTGCTTGTTTGCGTTTGACTATGGTCCCACAGCAGCACACGTGAGGCAGAAGGAAGAACAAAGCCTATGAAAGCCACTAAAGATAATCCAGTTAAAAACTTAAAACAGTTACCTTCCATTTGTAGCACTCTTCCTCAGCACCGCATTGGGCAAACGGCTGGGGCTCTGTGCAGACCAACTGCTGAGGCTGGTCCCTCAGTCTGAAGCACACGTGCCATCAGCTCAGCTGTGGTCTAGTGCTCTCCTAGACTCCCTCTTTAGAAAGCTTTTGAACACAGGTGGAACTGATAGAAGAACTCATTTTAGCCACTCTGTATGAACATGTTCCTGCCTCTTTGTAGTCACTAGTTCTAGTAATAAGCTTTAGAAGATACCCACTAGGATCTCAAGATGCTTGTGAAAATTCTTATTTCCTTTGTCGGCTGAGATTCACAGAACTCCTAGAGCAATTCTTTTATTATTTCTTAGTTGCAGCAAAAATAACATTTTCCACTTACAGCTCCTCCCAACACATCAAAAGCTGTCACTGTGGGAAAAAGCTCACTGACCATACAACGGACATTCCACATCTTTCCCTCATCCCAAGTTTTCGCAGAGATTAACTAACAGCGTATCCTGTGACAAGTCAATGTTGCAACACGGCAAACCCTGGAGAATCTGTAATCGTAACTACGATCCAGTGCTATGGTCCTTTTCCAGAATGCTTCTAGAGCCAAAAGACTGCTTGCAGTTGCTCTTCACTGCCTAGAACAAAGAAACGTTTTCCCCAGTGGAGTAATTTCGGAGTTAAGAATTTTGAGGCCATGGCTTGTCAATAGACTTTTTAAAAACTGTTTACATTCAAACCATCACTGTTGTACTACCAGCAGAGCCACAGTAACTATGCTTTCAGAGTATCGATACAGTATACCGCCAAGTAAGATCTATATCATTTCAATACAAATTAGAGAGCTGAATCACATGTACAGCACGAAGCTCCTATATCAAACACTACCCAAGTTTCTCTGGATTCATTAGTAGTGTGTAAACTTCACAGCAATAGCCTAGCTTTTTAAAATCTAAGAGGTTCAAAGTTCTCTTGCTTGTCTCACTTAAGTGGGACCTTATCTTCAAAGTCAGCATTTAGCAAATATTTTCACTTTAAAGTTTTGCTAACATAGCATAGCTGGTACTATTTCTATTTCTCAAAATAAGAGGAAAACCACTTAACAGACTAAATTTGCCTATAGTCCTCTCGCACTGAAAGATTTATCCTTCTTAAAATTAAGACCAAAATCCCAATAGTTATGTTAAAAATCAAACATAATTCTGTTCCTCTCTACTGTCCAGACTTCCAGGAGAAGGATTCAGACAAGAGAAGCAACTTTTCCAAGTATTTAGCTATCTACTGCAATATTTAAACTATTTTTTTCCTAAGAGAGAATAAGCAACGTTGTCAGCAACGTCAGCAACCCTAATTTCCAGTGGTAACTGCCAGATAATTGCAGGTAAAATACTCTCAAGTTGCCATTAAGTATCCATCACTGAAGAGATTCCTGTTTGTTCATCACCACTGGAACAAAGAAACTACTCGATATCCCATCACTTCTCAGTGCTCTAGATTAAATTCATGACACGGCAGTGTCTGAAGACGTGTGTTTATATAATCGTTTTTAAATCAATGTGTTAGTCTAAGAATTCCAGGAGGGAAGACATAGTAAAAGAAACTAGGTTTTATCTCAAGATTTTTTGCCCATCATTGAATATTGCCTGGTTATTTATCAGACACAAAAGCACCACTTGTTCCCATCAAATACTCCAAGGGTGAAAGAAAGAAAGAAAAAAAATGAATGACTCATTAAGTTTACTACCCGACAAAGTGCCTAACTGCTTCAGATGCTAATTGGATTCTCAAGATCTACTTTAATAAAAGGGATCAGTCTAGAAAAGCTTCCCAATATTACATGGTTTCATAAATATTTACTAAATACCTACTAAACAGAAATTTCACAAAGTTTCAAAGACTTAAGGATTCACTTAAGATAATTCACATGAGCATCCTAACACTTTTCAAATGGTACCTTAGCATGAGCAAGATGACCAAATTTAGATATTTGAATATGAATAGACTCTAGGGAGAAATACTTTTTCTGGTATTCTAGATTCTAGAACCTACACTGACATAGTGTAGAACCCTTCCAGGAGCCAATACAGTATTTGGGGAAAGAGTCAAAGAAAAAGAGAACCAAATTAACAAAAGAATCTGAAATAGCTTTACGCAAAAGCCTAGAAATAGGTCTTTTAAAGAGATCCAGTGAAAAAAAAAGACCTTGTTTTTTCTGCGAGTAAAACTCAAGCTCTAACAGCAGATGCGCAAGAAAGTCACAAAACCAGCATCTTCATGAACTGTTGGGGCAATAAGCAAATTATCAACTATCACTACATTAAGATCCCAAAAAGAAAGGGACTTTCCAAGTGCAGGGGAGGGAAACATGATACACACAGATAAAGCGATTTCTTATCCATCATCGTGGGGGGGAGGCTACGGGGTAGAAGAAATAGGCATCTTAAATAACAGTAATAAGAGTAACAATGTAATAAACTTATCAAACATCTTAATTGCTGAATATTCTGTAAAATGACCAATTTAATCTGCCATTGAAAGAGCGCTCATCTACCAAGGCAGTTGGTTAATGACATCATCAACAGATACCTTCCCTATTCCTAGACAGGAAAGACACTTACCTAGTTCCTTTTTACCTGTTTGAAAGGAATTGCTGCACTGGTTCTGCCCATTGTTTGTCACTTGTCCAGACTGATCTTTGACAAGGAAGCAGAAATGTGACTCAGTGCACATAATACACACATTTTTCATGTGCTACACACTGGCAGATTATGGGGTTCTGTGACCAAGTAACACGCTGTCATCTAACAAAACTGTTTGGATGGCACCTGAAATATGACCAAAATGCTCAAAAGCACGTTACACATTTTAAAATTTTTGAAATATTGCGCACTTACTGACCATAGAAGAAAGAAGGAAAACACGGTCAGGAGTTGACAAACTAGATTAGAGATTATGAAACTTGAGATTCAAAGAAGAAGGTGCTATCTGCACATTTCACACCGTATCACATGTGAGACAAGTTGTCTCCACTTCTGCCAGGGGTCAGTTCATTGCAGCTGAGTGTGTGCACTGCTCAGAGTCACTGCATTTGCTTGGAATCAATACTCCAGCTTACTCCATGCACTGCTTTGTACTTAACAATGCAATCAAGACATTTAAAAAGCACATTAATTGTAATACTGTCCTTGTTCCAGCTGGGACAGAGTTAATTTTCTTTCTAGTGGTTGCTGTGTTTCAGGTTTGGTATAAAAGGAACATCAATAATGCATATAATTTTATTTCTTGCCAGGTGATGTTTATATTTTTCAAGGACTTTTTTCAGCTTCCCATAGAAGCTGAGAAGGAGCCTAGACAGAAGGATGGAATGGCCAATGGAATATTCTGTACCACAGCCATCATGCTTGGTGTATAAATGGGGTGAGCTGGGGGACAGGTACTTGCAATTGCTGCTTGGGAAGGTACCAGTTCACCAGGTGGTGAGAGTGACTTGTGTCATTATTATTATTACTGTTCTTATTTTCCTTTTCTCTTATTGGTTCTATTAAACTCTCTTTATCTCAACCCACAAGTTTTTTTACCTTTCCCTTCCTTTTCTCCTCGTTCCTAGCTGCCAGCTGGGATTAAATTACAATTAATATATTACTATATATAATATGTAATAAAGATAAATTGCAATTAATATCTAACTCTGTATGACAATAGAGGTGCTCACTTTTGGTCACTGTCAGAAACTATTTAAGAAACAGTAGATCATCTTGCATTTTATTTTTATTCCTAAAACGTAGGAGTCAACTTAGCACCCCTACTTTATAAGCATCAAAATTATAAAATATTATATGGCAGAATGAAATGTTTTAACACGCTGAAGGTGCATGCACCCATGGAACGGGCTACACCTGCTAAGTAATTCAACATTTCACTGAGGATACAGCTGCCGATGCAGCCATTTCCACTAATTCAATAGTCAGACTACATTTTTGGCTGCAAATGTATACAGCTTAATATTTTTATTTAGTTCACATGTGAATAGGTGTAGTCTTTATTGTCTTCTGCCTGTTTTCCCACTCTATAGTTAGAAAAGTTCTCCAGTGCCAGCTTCTGAATAAATTCTGACATTTAAAAAAATATTTTTACTTCTTAGTGAAAACAGCAAAATTGAGTTTATTCAGTTTTGCTCAATTCTCTCAAGAGGAAGCAGGTTTAACTGAATATCAATTTCTGTAACTATTTTGTTCATCCCACACAAGAACCATAGATGCACACCCCCTTCTGCCACATGCCTGTATGCTCGTGTGTTTTAACCCTTCAGTGGGGCTCACCTTTAATGAGCTATGTTAGCCTGAGAGCAAACAAAAATGCCAAGTTAGCACTGCAGATTATCCTACATAAATAGAATACAATTCCAAAATAGAAAATTAAGGAAAAATAGTTATCGTTGTTTTAGTTAGAATTGAAAGATTCCAGTAACAGACTGAACACCTTTTATTAACAGATGAGCAGACTGTAACAGAATTTTAAAAAAAAAAAAAAAAAAAAAAAAAAAGACTTCAAGATAGTTAACGTATCTGTCAACACAGTAGTTTCAGATCTGGTAAAACAGAATTTTCCAGCTAGCTGCTTTGCGTCTTTACTGTTAAACTTCACATTCAAAAACAGTTATACAGAAAGACTTTAAAGGAAAAAAAAAAGAGTGAAAAAAAAAAATCACTTCTCACTAAAAACAATACATTTCTGAAGAGGAAAAATTAAAATCTGGTTATATAGTTATGCAAAAATGACAAAATGGCTGAATAAGCATTATTTAAACATATTTAGATATTAACAATCTAAGCTAGTTGACAACTTCTAAAGAATTTATACAAAATTTAGTTTAAAAGTTAACAGAGGTTTTATATTAATAAAATAAGCCTTCTGTGTGACACTGACATATTGAACACATAGGCAGAAGTTCAGCAGTAAAACTGAAAAGTTCATTGTCAGAACTCAGATGAACACTGAAGTCTGTCTGCTAGTACCCATTAGAAGTTACCCTTTGGGAAGCTCTTAAAGCTATGATTCACTTATCTTCCATTTGTTCTAAGGATGTTTCACTCTACCGTGAAAGTATTGGTTTATATTCCACCCATTTGTGTTCATAATTTCCCTTTTAGGTACTCAAAAATTGCAGCTGAATTTTCTCCATTAGTTCTCTGCCTAAAATGTTTGCGGAAAGGGTCAGCTAGAGCAATCTTTAACAGATGGCTGAGTGCTTCTATATTCCACAAGACAGACACCCCTGAGAATATTCATGTACCCAACAGAGAATGAGAACAGATATTATAAAACATTTTTTTCAACAGGCTTGCTCATCTGACAAGTCACCAGGAAATAATACATCACAACATCAAAATGATGCAAGAATGATACCCGAATTTGGAAAAAGACACTAGAAAGGGAAATTACATAAAAACTAGCATGTTGCCAGGAAAGCCAGCAGCCACTTTTCAACAAATTGTGCTTTTGAGGGAGGTCCCTGTAAAGATCACCTCTTCAGTAAGCTTGGCTTACTGGCCAATAGTTAATTCTAGTTTTCTGCTAAGAATTTAAAACTCAGAGCCAGGAATAAAGCGCTTCCTATAGGGCATCTCTGAAGCCTGGTCAGAAACATTTCTGCATTTTGCTTCACTTGCTTTGGGAGAGGAGGTTGTAGGGAGGGGGGAAATAATAAAACCATGAATATTTTCTGAGTCATTCTTCCTAAAGTTAAGAATACGGAGTGTGAAAACAACTGTTTTGCAAAGATGACTTTGCAACGAGAGTAACATTATATTTTATCATTACCTTGTAGGATTTAAGCTTTGCCTCTTTCAAAATAAAGCATATATGTGGAGAATCCTACCCTATCTTGCCCCCAACCCCACCCTCCGCAAGAAAGAGGAACTGCTTCACCCTCTACATCCTTGAAGAGTAAATCTTAAGCATTGCCTGCGGACAGAATGATATTATTTTAATCAAAGTTATTTTAAAATCAACACAGAGTAGCATGGATTCACTGACATTTAAACTTATGGTATGGCTTTTTATATGGACAATTGTGTGTTACAGTTATTAACTTAATCTACCTTTCTTACAAAATGTCCAAACAAAAAACATCTGCAACTTCTTCCTCCCAGTACCTCCCTACTCCTTGTTTTTAAAGCCCAGTAGATCAAGAAAAAGGTTCAGGAATCAAATGGATAACTTGAGCTGAGTAATCACAGCATCTGTCCATCCAGCAGCAATGCTGCTTAAGGAATTCTCATTTCTACTCCACCCACTGCATTGTACTGGCAAAGTGATTCCAGAAGCTACATGGTTGAAAGATCACATAACTGCTCCATCTAAGAGGTAACAGAATGGGAAGGAGGGTGAATCTTTCCCTCAACTGAACTAGTTCTCTCTTCTGAGCCTCCACAAATCATCCTGCTAGCACATGACAGGACTACAAAAAGAAAAGAGCTAGTTAACTCAGCACGATGGTGGAAATACCCTTGGAACTACAGCCCAGAAATCAATTCTTTCTGGATGTCATGCAAACTTTTTTCTCTATTCTATCAACCCAAAGAAGCAAGTAAAAAAGCAAATAAACTCCCCACCTTTTCTGGTCTCACAGTTTTGTAAAATCACATGTCAGGTTTCTTTAGCTATATTGAAATGTTAACTGCTCAGATTAGATGAACTGCAAAGCATGCACAGAATCTGCAGACATTTGATTCAGCTGGGTTCTGTGCACATATACAAACTTTATTTAAATAAAACTAATCCTATGTTATGATGCCTCTACTGTATTTTTAAAAGAGGAAAAAGGTGGGTATTTCGTATCTCAACTTGTTTTTTCCTAATTATATCATCTACTTGCCTACAAGAAGTTTTCTTTAAGAAGTCTTAATGCATCACAGAAATATAAGCACATTTATATGACTATTTAAGATGCACAGGAGGGGAAAAATGGGAGGGAAGGGCTTTCTCATCACTTACCGAAATATGGGAGTATGACCAGGCTTTGGTTTGTTCCAAGTAAAGTGCGAAGGAACAGAAAGAAATTGGTCTCCAGGCAAATCTTTTTTCAAGGTGTGCTGAGATCCAGAGCAGTCATCTACTGCAGTTTCAAGGGATGACGATAAGTTACCCTGTTCTTCAGGACAGATATCTATTTTTCCAGATAAAGTGGCAGTCTGATCCTCTGAGGTCTTTCTTGTTTTTAGAGGAATATCAGTCTCTGTACAACACTGAAATGGTGAAAGGCCAGAATTAAGGCCCTGTACATTATGGATGGAAGTGTTTAGCCACGTGTCTTCTGTTATGCTTCCTCTGGGAGAATGGCCGGGTGATGGAGTTGGAGAATGGTGAGGAGAGAGAGAACCAGCATAGCAAATCTCAGCACTGGAGTGTCGCCGTTTCCCACAGGGGGATGTAGGTCTTGATGAGGGCCTTGATGTTGGTCTAGGGCTCAGCCAATTTTCATCTGTAATACTAGTTCTAGGAGAATGACAGGGAGACTGTCTAGGCGACAAGGCATGCCCGAATCCATAAGGCTGCTGCCAGGATTCATCACTGGGACCTCTCGGAGAACCACCAGGAGATGCCAAAGGAGAGCCAAGGGTAAATCGAGCAGCTGCTTCATTTAGCTCTGAGTCCACATCATCATAAACATGGGAAATGGATTCACAAGAGGAAGCATCTGAAAACCAGCTTCTGGACGAAATGCTGCTGGCAGGGCTTGGACTAAGGGATGACTCCCTATATGATGGCTCAAGAGGAAGATAGAGATGGTCCCGTGAAGGCCTTTCCATGTACTCATTTTCTGTGCCATTTGTATGCAATTCATCTTCATTGGCTTCAATCCCTTGATGACAGTTAGGTGAAATAGATGTAATTTGAATACTAGGGCACTCAAAGGGTTTGGGTCCACCTAGTGGACTGTATTTGGATTCTGGTACCTCACAAGTTCCTTCATAGTTCTTATGACTCTGAAGTCTTGTAGGTGGTGACAGAGGAGAGGAGTGAGACTGCAATCCGTGGCGAGGAATACAAATTGGCTGATTCACAGAGGATGACGGTTGGTCTACATTAAAAATGTATATGGATGCACAGTCATCTGACTCAAGATCTGGAAACAAAATTAAAAGAAAATAAATAAAGAGGAACACAGTCAGAATGCAATACTTGGAAAATGCCATAAACAGTATCCTTTGTTTCCCAGGTATGGCCTGTTTTCAACATCCTAAACATTTCCCATCACACTAGCCACACAAAATAAAGCGAATTCTTAGTTTTAAATTTTCCCCAGCCATATCTACAGCTAAATATGACTACAGCAGTTTTCTGTCATAAATCTTGTTTTCAAGCAGATTCTACAGTTTATACACATCTTCAGTGGTTGAAAATATAATACACAGAAAATGGGTTAAAAATCTTGAAAGGATCTAAGCTGGAACACTAAAATCAAACTTTATCTTTCATATAACTACATTCCATTCAAAATTAAACATCTTTAATCATAACCCATTAGAATTAATCTTTTTCAGATGATAGGACTATGATACTTTCTGCAAGTACCAATACTTACAAGCACCAGAATATTGCATACATAATATTTATCACTTTTAACACTAGAAAGCATCTTACAGTGACTCAAACATCAATGAAGATTATAAACAACTAAAAACATTCAATCCAAAGAGGCCTAATAAAGAATATTATTAAAGATATTATGAATAATCTTATTCTCTCAAGTACCAATCCCACAGAATAGCATTTTTCAAGTGCAGTCTCAAGAAGTTTGAGCACAAGTTGTTCACATAAAAAAGGCAAAACAAAATATTCTCAGATTTCACTAACTTATCCAAAACACAGGAAATATTCCAAAGAAAAACAAGCAATTGAGAGGGAGTGCAAGACCAGTTAACAAAATCAGCAGCTTTGTCTCACAGAACTGAAGCACATCGTCTTGCCCCACTTGTCAATATTGAATTAACTGACAGTATGAGACATTTGTCTGAAAAAACGGTAGAAAACACAACTTCTTTCTTATTTTGTAATCACTACGCTTCCACTCTTGTTTCTTTCCCCTTGTAAAAAGAGCCTTCCCTCTATAATTATAGGAAGTAAGTATGCAGGAGACCTCAGGTAGTTCACCTGGGTAGTTCATCTCCTAGCAGATGAAATTAAATGTACTCAGACCATCCTCACTAGTCACTGAAACTAGTCTCAAAAATCTGTTAACAATATTATCTCTACAACCTGAGTAATTTGTTTTAATGTTGAATCACTTCGAGAGCTTCTGACCCATCACTAATATTTAACATCATTAAAAAAATACAGTTTCTAGTGCTTTGTATGTGGATTTTTTTTTTTTTTAATATTTTTTTTCAGTAGTAGGGGAATATTATGAAGAAGCATAAGTATTTCTTCAAAACTAAAACTCTCCTGTATCAAATGTGACAGTGAGACACCATGTTCATACAATTATTTTCCATAAATTTGGACTGGATGACATCAATTGCATGTCTGGGTATTAGCTTTTTTGTTGTTTTTTCGGTTTGTGTTTGTTTTTTAAATGGTTTTTATCCCGAGTATCGGTAGACTATTAATATTTGTTTTAAAATAAATCTAGTCTCTCTCACAGTCAGATAAAATATCCAGTCAGGAAGCCATGTATTTTAGGCCTTTCCACGATGAAAAAAATTGCTATGTTAATGAAGTCATTCTATTATCAGTTTCACTAATAGCAATCAGCTTAAAATTAACTAAAACAGAAACAAAACAAAACAGCATCTCCTCAGAGACAACAAGGTAGCATTTTCAAATGAAGGGAAAGCATACTGTAACCAAGGAACAGACTATGTTCCTCAGAGTTAAAAAAAAAAAAAAAACAATAAAAAAAGGCTGAAGGAACATGGGCAAGGAACAGCTCTATTAGTTATCTATTAAAGGAAGCACAAAATTGCATTTAAGACTAGTACTAAGTTTTATAAGCACTGTGTGATTTAATATGTATTACATATAGTCACACATAACAATTATCCATATTACATCATTAACTACTATTATATGTGTTAAGAGCACAAAAAATTGGTATAGGTAATTTCTAAATATGCTTACATTAAAAGAAGCAGGATACTCAGTAGGACTATTTTGTATATCATACAAATAATTAACACAAGCTCACTACGTTCAACACTATCAAAACTGCAATTCCCCATCCTTCCACTAGGATAACAAACATTTTTAAAAACTTCAATTGGCGGTCTTTCTGTTTGCTGTTTCCCACCACAAAACATGAAATACAGACAGTAGTTACAGGTTTTCCACATCTGCCTGTATACTCATGTGCAAGATCACAGACGTCCTTGTTTCCTAACACATTATTAGTATTAAAAACGTAGGTCAAGGGAGGAAAAAGGCAATCCTAATAAAAGCAATATATCCAAAACTTAGAAATAAAAAACAGTTACAGGTACAGAAATTCTGAAATAATAACAAAAACATTATAGGAAAGCAACAGTTGGATGTCAAGTCCTGTGCATAACCAGTTACTGTCATTAATGGCTTTAGGAACAGTAGCAGCACATTGTGCTAAAACTCTCACCGTTGCAGACAGTCTTATTTCTCTTGCAGCAATAATCAAGAAGTCTTAAAATACTTAAGACAATTTGCCCACTTTCAATGTCACTGGGATTTACAAAAAGCAGCTGTACATTCAAAATTTTAAGCTTAATGGAGCTAAGGTGGAGAGATCAAACTAGCACAAAATTATCACCACCAGCTGGGAAGAACTCGGGAAGGGATGGAGAAGACAGGAGAGCACTCTTCTGACTCAGGCTTCTTTGGTCCCTCTCCACGACAAACAACTTCTAACACGCTTGGCACCCTGCTCTCCCATAACCCCTCCCCAGCAGCACACACACACACACACACACACACACACACACACACTCTCAAAAAAACAGGAAGCTAGAAACCTAAAATAAGAACTATGCATCTAATGAACACCAAATCCCGAAAGCGTGCTGAAGACTGTGGAAACAATGTATTTGCAGTCTCAATCACCTAAACCATTTCCAGACGTGATCAATAAACAGGCAGATTTCTTTTAGTTTGCACCCACAAATTCTCCCCCTTATAGTCAGGTGTTAAAATAGCCTGTTAGTTGCTCATACAAAGGACAACACTAAGACCTTCATAAAAAAGATGTCATTAATTCTACGAGACTTTTTACTAATAATTATTTTTGTCCTATTAAAGACTGCAGAGAGAATCCAATCTCAAAGAACTCTCTAACTAGTTTGAAGGAACTAGTAAATTTACAAAGATGAATATAACTTGGGTGAAAGTTATGGGGGGGGATAGAAAAAAAAACACAGCTGACAACCCTTAAAATGGAAAGGAGCAAGAATAGCTCAAAAGAAACCCAACACAGGGCTTCAAGAAAGCAAGAGGAAAAAAAACTCAGGCAAATCTCACAACAGGCAAGTGCACAGCAAAAAAGAGTTATGGAGAAGCCCAAGGCAATAAATGGAGTTATGGAAATCTGGTTACTTAATAGGAGAGCTATGACATCCAAACAATCCTACTGGGGAGGAAAAACGGTAGAGAAGTGAAGTTGGCCAAGTCACGAGGCCTTCACTGACCATATAATATAAGAAAACAGCATTCAAGAAACAGAAACTAGGTCAGGTTACTAAAGTAGAGCATAAAAACTACCACAAGCACATGGGGGCACGATGCTAGATAGGACAGATACAGCAAAATACAAGGACCAAAAGAAACAGTGCCATTGACATCAAAAGCCTGCCATGACCCTGAAAAGGCAGGTGTGTTAAATGCTTTTTCTTTACTACAGTCAATTTACTCAAATTGCTATCAAGGTTAATGGCAATGCAGGGTAAAGAAAACTGGACTAAATAAAAGCTTAAAAAGTACTGAAGAATTATGGGCCAATAAGTTTAACTTCAGTTTTAGAAGTAGTATTAATAGTTCATTTGTTCCAGTAAGCGTTTAAAAGGAGACAGGGAAACAAAACAAGAGTCAATGTTTGCTAAGAACAAAACTGCGTCAAACAAATTTTGGTTTACAGTCAAAGGAAGTCTTCTTGATGGCCAGCAGAGAGAAACTCAGCTTTGTTTTAACTTATTAAGACTTTTAACACTACAATGCATGGAGAAGCCACCGAGTCTTTAGAAATCTAGTGAAGCCTTCCTCCCCACCCTGCTGAGATCAGGTTTGCTACTGAGAGATCACAAAAGGTAGCAGGTGCTCTACATTCACATAGTGCATATAAGCTATATAAAGCTGCAGGCTTCCATTGCAATCTCATGTCAGACGTCTGTGTCATCCTTTATCAATGAGAGACAGAAGGTTTGTCATTTTGAATGTACGTTTGCTACTGTCTAGAAACAGACTAGTTTACAGCAGCTCCTGTTCAGTATTAAAACAACGCTGGCTCATCCCTTACTAAGCTGCTAACTACGCTTCAACATAAGCTGTCGAACTGGAGAATATAATTAAATAATATCCAGAACAACTGCTCCTAAAGAACATTTTGCTTGCTATTTATTGTATCGGACTGCACATTCAGGACTAGTAATGTTTGCCCACCAGTTGTTCACTCCTCAACCATGTACTGGCACATGCTCATGTGCAGCTGTGCAGTGAGCCAGATTTCTCCGCAGGAGGAAGGTCAATTACTATCAAATGTCTGAGCACAAGCCCTGTGCCAAAATTATCCAAAACACTTTATTATTCTAGGTTTGTAAGCCCATAAACAAACAGGTTCAGACAATAGAAGTTGTTATGAGGTACTAAGAAAGTGCAATGCGACCTAGGTCTTATGAAAATACTATTGCGAAAACAGGATCAGTAATCAAGTCCTTTAAATAGCATAAGGAAAGGCTTGAGCGTTGCCACAGACATCATGCGTGTTCTCAGGCAAGTCATGTCATCTGCCTTCACTCCCAAACTTTAAAAAGAATGACAGCTTCTTTTTTCAGTTCTGGCCTGACTGTTACCATTACCTCTTTCTGAACACGATAGTATTATAAAGAAGAAAAAGCATATGCAGCACCAGTTTTAATTTCATTATCCTACTGATTAGCAGCAGTTCATGTATTCCTTGGGATGAAGGAGGAGTCTTAATCTTCACAAAGAACCCAAAATACCCAACAGTCATAGTTTTCCTTTTGTGCACTTAAAAAGACAATCAATCAGTTTCTGATGGTACACTACCACACTAAAGCTCTACAATTGGATATTTAACTCCAGTTTTCCATTGCAAGCTCTATGTTCTCCAGAGACACCTCCTACAAGCTTAAACATCAACTTAAAAAACACAACCCAAAACACCCCTAAAAACCACAGCAATGCATCAGTTTATAAGAAGTATAACTGACTAGTAAGCCACTAAACATGGTACTAAAAAAAGTATGAATTGTGAAAATAATTAAGGCAGCAAGGCGGAACGGAGGAAGACACATCCTTATAGACCAAGTTTAGCAACACATAAAACAGTAGCACAAGTTTAAGCTTTCAGAAAAGGATGATTTACAACAACTGTCATTTTATGAAGCAGTGCTCCCTCTTCAATGATTCTGTGGTCTGTTTCATAGTCAGATCAGATTACTCAAAAAGGATAAAAATAAATTTTACTTCTGTCAATCATGTACGCTAGAGGCAGCTCTGTCATGCCCATCAACATTTCACTCATTTTCTTGTGTTAAGCAAGAATACTGGAAATGTACAAGAAAAACAATCTGCTCAACAGTGGGAGCTCCTCAATGAGATGAGAATTCCTTATCCTCAGTAGAAATGCAGAAAAATAATGAAGCTGCATTAGTTTAAGCAGCTTAAGCAAGATAATAATACAGCAAATGAAATGTTTACAACTGACAGCGACTAAAATAAGAACATACTGGCTCTCAGGGTGTAACTACACCTTATGTTTTTTTCAACAACAACTACCCTCCCACACACACTCACACACCAAGGGGGATGGGAAATGAGAAGAGAGGTATTTTTAACGCAGATGATTTTGGCAATCAGATCTGCAGTGCACTAACATAAACACCTGTACACATACACAACAGACAGGATGGCAGGCTTTAGGACATGGGGAGGAACCAGCAACCAGGACAGGAACTGAAGTTGTTTTCTCTATCAAATAAAAACGTAACATGCAACTAAACCCTTAGGCCTGGTGTGCACTTAAACTAGAATTTAGAATGTAGCTGTCTCAGGCTACATCCAACTTCATCCTGAAGTAACGGAATTAAGTTCCAAATAGGGAAATAAGTCATGAAATTTTATTTGGCAATAGGAAAAACAGATGAAATAAACATGAAAATCAAATGCATCTGCTTAAGCCATAAGCACGTTTCAAAAAATTTTGTACTTGGAGTTAAATTTTTTATACTTGGAGTTAATCCTCAGTGCTTTGACATACGCTGATAAAAACTGATGTACAAAGCAGGTAAAAAGTCCACCTTGTAACTGTGAAGTTCAACAAGAATTAGTCATTCTAAGTTCAGTTACAAGAACAGAAAATAGCAACCGAAGTGCTAGGCAGTGTTTATACCTGTGCCTTCTCCAGCTCTCCTGGTATTTCTGGTTGATTATGAAGTACGTGTTTAAATGAAAACTTTATAGAGTGTGTGGTTCAGCATTTAAGGATTATAAATTAATACTCTAACAGGTTAAGACAGAAAATACTTACTTTCTGCTTTAAAAATCTGTAAGTTCTATGGGCTCCTCTTTGCTTCCTTTTTTTCTGTCTGGATATGCCATTCAAGAGGGTACGGTATTTTACTGCGCAATACCCTTGTGGACAAAACAGAAGCTGTTGCTCTGCAGTTTGATGATGAAGCCTCATTTGTCATACAGTGTCAGACAGAAAATCAGCTTAACATGGCCCAGCAGTTCAGAAATATTAAGAAATACACCGTGGCCTTCAGAGAGATTCTTAAAATGACACAATGCATCCATGCAGCAATTACTAACACACGGTATTAACAGCCTCTTTGTCACTGCTATTTTGAAGATGAAGTACATTATTCCATATGATCAGTTGTTAGGATTTGTGCAAGGACCACAGCCCTGCAGTCCCAGAGCATCTAGTGCATGTAGACATGGGAACTGAGAGAAGACTGAGCACTCCAAAACTGGTGCGTTGTGCCTGACCCACAGGAAGACGACTGATCATAAAGATAAGTGAGGACATAAGGCAAATACTGATCGAGGAGAATAAGGAAATGATGTCCTGCAGTTGCCAGCCAAAGGTTAGTCTAGGTTCTTCTTCATATTGCAGCCCAATTTATCATCCACAACCTAACTCCTCCTTTATGGGGGCAAAATTAACAGACTTCATAAAAGGCTCTCCTTTCTGGTTCCGGTTTATGCTGTACGTGCAAACTGACACCCTCACCTAACTACCTACATGGATGCCTTTACCACTGATCAACCCCTAACACCAATGAGCTGGCTGACAGCAACCTGCCTCTCTCTAGGGACTCTTCCAGGTTTATAGTCTGCTCCAGTCCTGAACCAAACACTGAGCAGAAAACAAGTTTCCAATATCTGAATGTGTAAGTAGGGCCATAGCAAAGAAGACAGGAGCATGCAAGAAAATGGGTATTTTAATTTATAGGAGAGCATGGTGACACAGGCTAGGGTCTGAGTGGGGAGAGGTTAGACAACAAAAGGAGGGGAGACCAAAATGGGGACCTGCCTCTTTCTGTTTATCAAACAGAGCATGGCACAGAGACTGAGAACTGGTATTGATAGCATCTGAACAAACTAGTTTTGGAACTCTTCACACCTCAGCAAAATCACACTATACTTCTGCAGCTGTCCTACAGCATGAGAGAGGGCAAACCATTCCACAGCAGGCAATCCTACCATAGAGGTAACTCAGTATTTCACTAATATATTCTATAATATAGCTTTAATGTACACTTCAGGTGCACAAAACTGCCAGGCTCTCTACCTCAAAGGACTGAAATGAGCCTGAATGATATTCTAAAACTTTGCTGTTTTCCCAGCTGCTCACATGAATGTAGAATCAGAGACATCTTGGATTCACTTTGCTAAGATTGCCACAGTAAGCATAACGGGCAGAAACAGCAATCAAACAGCCAAACGAGAAAGGGGAAGCTGAAGCTGAGCAGAAACACCATTTTTTCAGCAGCTTTCAGAATGATCCCCCAAAATACGAGGGAGATCACGTTAACATGCTTCACAAACATGTCACATGCATGCCCTGAAACTTTGCATCTCTTCATAGAGTCCTAAATTTATTCCAGCAGGAGCAGAGGTTTCACCACACACTGTACCTAATCAGTCTGACCTCCTGCCCCCAACCCGAAAAGCTAGGCAATTTGAGAGACAGTGGCATTTGCTCTCAGATGCCTAAATTTGACAAATTACACTGATGAAATACAGAGACTCTGACCTAATCTAAAGAAGCTATGCAAAATACAGAATGTTGACAGATTTTCTTAGTGGTTCTTTGGATTAGGCCACACATTCTCTTGTGGCCTTGTCACTTGAGTACAGTTATCCCAAACACCGTTAAAGCATTTTGTAATTAGACAGTTATTCCATCTCCTCATCTCCTTTGTGCTCTTGATTTAGGGAGCAACTACTAGAAAGCAGCTAAATTACACAAATCATTGTAAACATTATTACACCTTACTAAGTAGCCATCAAAAGCAGTGAATCATTGTCACCAATTCATTCTGGTGACCGTTCATTCTGGCACCTCCTCATTCTGGTTTTAGAGCATGCTTTCATTTGGGGTACAAAGATACAAAGGGTTACTCTGTAAAACAATTTTAGTTAGAATGTAACAGTTTGTTCCCTGTACCAATTATAATCAGTCACTATTTCATTCCCTCTCCAGCAATAGTACAAATGCTGCTTGTCACTGAATTTATGTTTAAGCGGTCTTTCGATTTTTTTTTTCTATTTACCAAAACCATTAAAAAAAATTAAAATCTGGGATTTAAAAAAAACATTTCTCCCATCATTTGTTCCTAAAAAGCGCAGTTAGCATCCACTAAAACATGAAGAGGCTCACCACTGAATTCAAAGTTACTTGCCTCCTGCAATCTTTTATAACCTCACACAAGAAAAAGGAAAGATCTCAGTTTGAAAGGACCTAAGCGTAAGTCCAAAGGGAATATTTACAAGATTTCAAAAATAACCCTCTCCACCAACCTGTTAAAAATCGAACAGAAAAATCCAACTTCATCCAGTTGCCATATTTTGCAGATTTTTGCCATATTGAAAATATTTCTCATTTTTAGAGGTGATGACTGATCTTCAAAAAGCAGCCTCAGAAGTCATTTTTTAAACAAGCAATTGCTATTAATCTAAATATTAATATGAATAATATGATTCTACATTTCTAGGACTAATAAATTAGCTGTAAATACCTGGTAATGTTTCTACCTACAAATGTCTTTTATGCAGCCTCAAATGAAGTTTTTGTTTCTGCTTTAAAAAACAAACCAACCAATGCACAAAACACCCAAAACAAAAAAACCCACCCCAAACAAAAATGCAACACAGCACAAACCCAACCCAAACCCAGAGTTCTACTTTCATGAATTTATTGCTGAAACATCATGGGTTTGTAGTCAGATCCTCAGAAAGCTGATTCTTCTCTCCTTCCCCTCGGTACATAAAAATGAGGACTGGTCCTCCCAAAGAAAACTGACAGAAGTATCTTCTCTTCCATCGCACCTATCGTCTTTTCTCTGAAAAGCAACCACAAGCATTCAATGCCACTGCGACACTTAATCAGAAGAGCCATGTAAATGATTAAATTCAGCTGTTCAGTTAACTCATGGGATGTGCAGGCCACAACACAGCCCAAAAGCCTGCTTATCAACCAGTTCTACAGATTTAAACTCGTCTCCCCTGAATGACTATGAACAGTCCCATAGGTTTTTTTTTTAGTGTTGCATTTCGGTGGCGTTTCACAAGAATACTCACAGATGGGCGTACTAAAGGTGGAAGGGAATGTTGGCTTGTTAATAAGCTTGCTCCTGCCTTGCAATTTTACTTAGCCTTACTGATCATTTCACTCATCTTAAATTCCACTGTCATTCGAACCCCACATGGCACGCCTGGACAAATGCAAGGACTTGGATGTTGTTTTACAGGCTGGGCTGGCTGCCAAGCCTGCTCCACATACTTCCCTGGCCCACTAGGGCAGCTTTAGGCAACAACTCCCGTATTTACGTTATTGCTGTGAACAGCCAAACTGCTACTTACTATTGACCCAGGCCCAATCTACTCTCATTTCTCGCCCATTCACAGCAACATGACTTATTTGGCTACTCTTCGGGTGGGATACGATAAACTGCTTGCAGTCGTACAACACAAACAAAAGGGAAAAGACTATCATGCTTTAAGCAGAGGGGTACTTTTTACTTTGGAGAAAGAGCAAGCTTATTTCTAAATTTTCAGACATACATAAGATAAAAGCATTAGCACAAATGCTTTTGTACCCTGCCCATCTCCCACATCCCAGCTCTCAGGGTTTTCGTTTGTACCGCACCCATAATTCAGATGGGAGGGAAGAGGACAGCAGGTGAGGTGTGGGTATGAATTCACACACAAAATAAGTGACATTTTGTCAAACTAGGGATCTTTTTCAAATCCCCGCATTCTATAGTGATTCTTGATGCACTACGTAGTGATCCAAGAACCATAGGCCAAACCATAAAAGTTACGAAATTAGATCAGGTGCAACTACCACTGCCTCGCCAGAGAACACAAGAGATTTTGGTATTTTGCAAAACGGTCTCGTCCTGGTCAAGCTTTATCAAAATCGGCAACACCTCATTTAGTCAGCGTACTGTGAAAAACCACAACATATTCAAACATGTCAGCTTCCCAGGATTATCAACTTAATCTGTTACTCTCAATGGCCAGGCAATCCCGACTCCATCGATACCAGATTGGACTTCAGCACACATTTTCCTTTGGTTCTTCCTCAGGGTCTCTCTAAGTTATCCTGAAGTCACAAGGCTTGTGTCACACACCCTCTATTTTTGGTCAGATGCAGCTGTTTGGTTTCCCCCCTCCCCTGCCCTCCATCAGCAGATTATATAACCACAGCCTATGGCTGATTTGCACTGTATCCCTGCCTGTCAATCCTTCACGCCCAGATACCAGCATCCACCAGCTTGTAAAATGACAGTAACTAAATTCCCCTCAAGTGGTGGTTCCTATCACAATATGTTTAATGCTTGATATCTAATAAACACACAAACGCTTCTGTTAAAAAAGTATCATTTATGTTTAAGGGCAAAAAAAAGAACTGAAGCAACTTGTTCATTCATTCCTTTCTTCAAGTTGGACCAGTTGATCCTAGTCTTAATCCACAGGAGCACCCTTTTATACAGCAAATGTTTACAGACCAGCAGAGAGAGCTGTATTTATATGGATGGCTCAAACTATACATATAAACCACAGAGTTACCATCCTGTGCAAAGACTCTCTGTCCTACCAATTTATATAGGCAAGACAAACCTAAACAGAATAATAAGACTTGAAAAAGGAATAAAACTTCAGGTGAACCACATAGATGTACAAGACGGCTTGTTAAAAAGACTTCAGAAGATTACATCTCACAAGTTTCTCTTACTCAGCTAAGGAAAGCAAGCTTTGTGGCAGTTCTGGATCAGAAGTACACAATCACAAAAATTGATTTCACCAAGCACACCCCTCAGTCAGTTCACACCTCAGGTTCACAATTATTGCCAGCACCCAGCCCTTCATTTTCCACTCAGTCTAACTATGAGACTACTCTCTTCCCTACCACAATTTGACTTTCTTAGTACTGCTTACCTTAACCACCATCTTAGAGAAAAGAACAAAAAGTTCAAGCACACTGCAAACTTCTGTAAACAACTTCGGCTGTTTTCTACTCCCTACCAACAATACCCGACAGCAATACCTGTCACAAACACACATTTAAGAAGTGAGGAAGAATACTTTACATATTAATGATCAAGGCAAAGCTATAAAGACTAGTATTGTGGTGGTGCTTCAGTACAAATCATTGATTTTAAGACTTTTACTACATAACTAAATTAAATGACAAATAGTGCCAGTTTTTGCTACGGAGAACTCTATCTAATTACTGAGGAAAAACAGCATCCGTCATTGCTTCACAGCACTTAAAAAACAGGCAGGAGGTAACTGCTGAGCAGCCCAAGCAGCTCAAGCAGCTCTCAGATGCTCATACAGCAAGAAGGTCAGACACAGAAACCTTCAAAAGAAAAAGATCGGGTATTACTTTGACAGTCACAATGGCAAAAAAGCGTATTTCAATCCTGACATTCAGTAGCAGCCTCAAACCAATAAGCTAGTAGCTCTAAGCTAGAGGGAAAAAAACCTCAAAGGAGAACAAGAGTATAGAAGTTTTCAAATAAACTAAAGATTCAAATTCAGATACACTGTCCTTATCCAGAGCAAGGCTCCAGCTCGCAAAGATGTTTTGAGTTGTCACTAAATTTGTTATAGAACTGGGATATTTTTTCATACCACACTTTTCAGGAGAAAAGTAAGAGAGATCGAGAGATTCATCTGTAACAAGATTACTAAATAGCATTACTTAACCAAACATTAAGTCGCAGGAAACATGGAGAACCTCTTTTCAGCTTGTTTCATAGTCTCCAAGAAAATAAGACAGGTAATATGAACTAGAAGTCCAAGGAGGGTACATTTATCAGTACTTCTAAAGCACTCATAGTTTGGGAAAACAAATAAACAAAATCAACCAAGTATGACTGCTTATATTGAATTTCTCTAATGTGAATTTCTCCTCCTTTGCTTCATAACCCAAGAACAAAAGGTGGGTGTAAGGGTGAAAATTCTACATATTACTCTGTTTTACTGGGTAACAAAACCTTAGCCCATCTTTGACTCCTAGAAGACGTCATCAGAAATAACAGGAACAATTTAGGCAGGATTCTGAACAGCAGTATCAATAACTCATCTGTCAGGATTTCCTAAGTAATTCAATAATTCATTTTCTGGATATTGAACAGTTTGCAGCCTCTAATTTTAAGTCAGTCCCCATTTCACATACCAACAGGAAATAATTTTGGATGTTACAGAACCTTACAAGATGCAGAATACCCAGCTTAGAACTACATAGCCCAAGTTCTTTAAAGGCCCTTACCTTGTAAAAACTCATTCTTTAAAATAGAAGATGAACACTTCAAGTAAAAATTCACCTGAAGAAACAATCATAGCAACTTGTATCTGCTCCCCTTTTGCAGTCCGGCACTGAAACACCACACTGCATCCTCAGCGGAGTTTTTAACAGTGAAGACCTTAATGCAGTTTATTTGCTTAATGCTTAATAAATTCTAGGCAAACTTCCCAAAACTATACTGAATAGTATTGCAAAACTGGGGGGGTGAAGGGGATGGGGGGCATCATTAGAAAAGTATTCAAGTTAAAAATCAACTCTTCAAGTGTCACATATCACATCTCAAAAATCTCTTCATTAAGATGACCAAACACGGTGGCACCTCAAACATGTTACTTGACAAAGTTAGTTACATGACAATCTATTTTAGTAGACTGTACAGGACCTGAACGATACTGTAATTCAAATGCCTACTTCGGCATTTCAAACGCAACTGATATAAGGTGGCAAGATGCAATCAGCTGCTACTGCAACTAACCAAACAGTTCCGCAAGAAAGAGTATACCAAAGAGATTTGGTTTGCTTCAGAATGCTCTATAGCATTACCTTTTGGCATCAGAGGCCTGAATTATTTTGTCAGAAAAAGAGGAAGCTCATTAGTATCTCAAACTGTACTACCTGTTTTGAGCGCTGAACACTACCAAATCAGAGTGAGAATTTCTTTCTTCTTTGGGACAAGGACACTGAACTATCAGAAGAAAAGAACAAGATTTTGCAGAAGGTGCTTAGTATGCAACTTCCATTTAAAAGTAGCTGAAGCGCTTTTGACAACCTCCTGAGCAAATTTTTACCTTAGTGCACAAGCAATATGAAGTGGGCTACCCCTTTGATGTCAAGTGAAGTATGCTGCAAAGATTGCAGTATTAGACTACAAGCTTTCAAGCATCTTTAACCCATCTTTCACGCATTCCCCTCTGCAGGAGGAACTACAACTTTCAGATCAAGCGTACAAGCACTGCTGCAGAACATTAGTCCCAATTCCAGCCACTTAGCACAAAACTAAGTATGTTAGTTCTACTATCCTGCAACCCACTGTTATGTTACCCACTGCAACCCACATATGTTATGTTATATTGTTCTGTATAGTAGCTCTGAATCCCAGTTGATTTAATTTCTCTTATTGCCCTTTTAATGTCACAAAAAAGGTAATCTACTGCCTAGGACTAGCATTTTCTTAGTAGTTCAGAAATCTAAAGTATATTAAATGAAGTAATAGCTCACTTTTTCTTGCTTTTGATTAAAAATACAGTTCAAGATAAAATAGAATCAGAATACTTTTAATAGAATACTTGAAGGCAGAGACCCATGCTAACCCTTTCCCCAGAAGGCCACATCTGTGCACAGCAGGCGAGATCATCTCCAGTATTCCACAAAACAGTGAAATTACTGAGATACAGATGCAGGATTCCTTACTGAAAGCTTACAGCAAACAAATCAGTTCATGGGCTGAATATCACATTTTCAAATTTGCCTTAAAAATAGTTTTAACTTATCACGTGTGGAAAATTCTCTATATTCAGAGTAGCATCTGAACTGCTTGTTAAGGAATGCTGCCAAAATACAAACGTTATAAAAAGTGAATTGAGTACCACGAGTACTTCCAGTTTTCTGAGCAACTTGCTTCTCATTCTTATCTATCGTTGACAGAGGAGCATAGTTTAGGCTACTAGTATTATGTGAAAAGAATAAAAATAGGGGTTTCATAATAATTTTTGTTGTAATCTGTTAACATTCCCTGTTGTTTTCATATGGGTACTGTAATGCATTTATTTGGCTAGCAGAACTCAGGCCCCTTTCCCAAAAGCACCATCTGCTATTCCACTAAATTGGAAAATAGGCAAAGAAAATCTCTCCTTATCAGAAGGAATCTGTAACTAAATCTTAGCATCAGGAAAGTTAGAGGCTTTGCAAGAAGTTAATCCCGAGTGTTTACACTGGGTTACATACAGGCTGTATCAAACAATTTTGTTTCTAATCAACTTATGCAGAAAAGCCAGTCAGAGGACAACACAACATGGCTGCATCGCTTAGCTTGGATGCAATCACGCTTCAGAGCTCTATCTTATCATCTAACCCGGCAGAGTTAAGACGGTGCATTACCAATTAATACTTATTTCAAGTAGGTCAGAAAAAAAAAAAAAAAAGCAGCACGCAGCCACGGAACTCCGGTAGAGCTACACATCTGGCTCCTAAGGATTCCCCGCACCACAGTTTACAGGGAATACTTTATTTTCTGCAGTTTAAAGAAATACGAGGGTTTGTTTTGTTGTTTGTTTTTTTTTTTTTTAAATGGGATTTTTCAAGCTCCAATACTATAATAAAAGAGAGTAACGTGTGAGCACCCCGAAATGCGTGCGTTTTCTCCCTACACGCGGAGCCAGACCGCCACCGCACCGCAGGAGGCGGCGTTTCGCCCACCCGCACGTCCCTACACCGCCTTCCTAAGGACGCACCGGAGCAGCCTCGAGGCTTTATATTACGGGGATCAGTTCGGCCGAAACTTTTCACGGCAAGAGCCCCCAACGAGTCTCTCCTCCAGCCCCGTTAAGGTTCGGTTCCGGATCCCAGGCCCGGCTGTGCCTCACCGGGACCCCCCGCCGATCGCCAAGGGGACGGCAGGCGGGTGTCGCCCTCCCCCGGCCCCACCAGACCCAAACCGCCAGAGCCGCGGCCTCCCCCCGCGAAGCCCCCGGGAGAGGCTCCTCCCGCACGACGCCACTTCTTGGGTTTCTTTCCCCGGAGAAAGTTTGTAACGGCGGTGAGAGGCCCGGCCCCGCCGGCGGCATCGCCCCCCTCCCTCCCCCCGCCTCAGCCCCCCTCCCGCGGCCGGGGCGGGGAGCGGCGCCTGAAGCGGCCGCAGGCTGAAGGAGGAGGGACGGCGCCGCTCCCCCCCACCCCCCCGCGGTCTCCCGCCTCCCGCGGTGGCGGGGCAGGCAGCACACCCCCCCCCCCCCCCCAGCCTTCGCCTGAGGAAAACAGGAAGCCGACCCCCTCCCCGACACCGGCCCGGCCGCGGAAGAGCGCACCTGCAGGCCCCAGCGGCGGCCCGGGGCCGGGCTGCCCGTCTTCCCCGAAGATCAGCCTGAAGTCGAACTCGTCGGTGGCGCCGCAGTTTGCCGTAGTCATGGGTTTGGCCGGCGAGGCGTAAGCCCAGACCCCCGTCGCCCTGCCGGGCCGCGCCGGGCTCCTGCCGGGCCGGGCTGCGCTGGCCGCCGCCGCCGCCGCCGCCCCTCAGGGCCGCCTCATAACACCGGATGGCGCCGCGGGAGAGGGAGGGGGCGGGGGAGAGAGGGAGGGAGGGGAGCGCGCGGGGAGGCGGCGGCGCGAGCGGCGGCTCGGGCCCCTGCGCCAGCTCCCGCGGCCGGGCGCCTTCTGTCACTCACGCGGGGAGGGCGCCTGCTACGGGCCGCCGCGCCGGCCCCGCCCCCCGCGCCGGCCCCGCCCCGCCCGCGCGCCGCGCCCCCGCCCCGCCCCGCCGCTTCCCACAGTCGGTGTCTCGCCCTCGCGCAGTGACGCCAGCGCCTCGTGACCGGCCGAAGGAGGAGGGCGGGCCGGCGGCGGATCACGTGGGTGCGGAGGGGGCTGCCGGGGCTTGTAGTTGGTTGGCCGGCCCGGAGCGGGCGGCCAATCCCATGGAGCCAGCTGAGCACAAAGGGGCGGGGCCGCCGCGCGGGGCGCGGGTGCCACGTGTCGTCTGGATGGGCGCCGCCGGGTCCCTCCGCCGACCGCGGGCTCCGGGGGCCCGTCCGGCGACGGGGCCACCCTCCAGGAGCTCCGGCGGCCCGTGTGTGAGTCCTCCCGCAAGGCGCGGGTTTCCGCACGGGAGGGCGGAGGGGCTTATGAACCCTTTGGGGGATGCGGGTTTCGTGTCAAGAATCTTCTGAAAAAAACCCTGTAAATGGGTGGTGTTCTCCAAACTTCCAAACTTGGTGGTTCTCCAAACCGCTTTTTCCATCATTTACAGGAAGTCATGGCTAACTGGGGAGGTCCCAATGGACTGGAGGGTGGCAAATGTAACACCCATCTACAAGAAAGGCAAAAAGGAGGATCCAGGAAACTATAGACCTGTCAGTCTAACCTCGATACCAGGGAAGGTCATGGAGCAGGTCATCTCGAGTGCCATCAAAACCCACGTAATGGGCAACCAGGGGATCAGGCCTAGTCAGCATGGGTTTATGAGAGGCAGGTCCTGCCAGACGAACCTGATCTCCTTCTATGACAA
Organism: Numenius arquata; assembly: GCF_964106895.1. Lineage (NCBI taxonomy): Eukaryota > Metazoa > Chordata > Aves > Charadriiformes > Scolopacidae > Numenius > Numenius arquata. The sequence continues at coordinate 1,681,391 of NC_133588.1, forward strand.
GATGACCCAATTATTGGATGAGGGAAATGCTGTGGATATTATCTACCTGGACTTTCAAAAAGCATTTGACGCTGTTCCCCATAGAATTCTAGTGAAAAAACTGGCTGCTCATGGCCTGGGTGAGCGTACGATCTGCTGGATCTAGCACTGGCTGGCTGGTCCCAAAGAGTGGTGCTCAATGGAGTTAAATCCAGCTGGCGGCCGGTCACAAGTGGTGTGCCTCAGGGCTCAGTGTTGGGACCATTTCTGTTTAACGTCTTCATTGATGATCTCAATAATGACACAGAGTGTATCATCTGTAAGTTCGCAGATGACACCAAGTTAAGCGGGAGTGTTGATCTGCATGAGGACAGGGAGGCTCTGCAGAGAGACTCGGATAGGTTGGATCGATGAGCCAACATTAATGGTATGAACTTCAACAAGACCAAGTGCCAGGTCCTGCACTTGGGCCACAACAACCCCTTGCATCGGTACAGGCTTGGGGCAGTGTGGCTGGAAAGCTGCCTGGCGGAAAAGGACTTGGGAGTTCTGATTGACAAGCGGCTGAATATGAGCCGGCAGTGTGCCCAGGTGGCCAAGAAAGCCAACGGCATCCTGGCTTGTATTAGAAATAGTGTGACCAGCAGAAGTAGGGAGGTGATTGTGCCCCTGTACTCAGCACTAGTGAGGCCACACCTTGAGTATTGCGTCCAGTTTTGGGCACCTCAATCCAAGAGAGATATCGAGGTGCTGGAGCGGGTGCAGAGGAGGGCAACGAAGCTGGTGAAGGGCCTGGAGCATAAATCGTATGAAGAACGATTGAGGGAGCTGGGACTGTTTAGTTTGAGGAAGAGGAGACTGAGGGGTGACCTCATCACTCTCTATAACTGCTTGAAAGGACATTGTAGAGAGGTTGGTGCTGGTCTCTTCTCACAAGCAAATAGCGACAGAACAAGAGGGAATGGATTCAAGCTGCAACAGGGTAGGTTTAGGCTGGACATTAGGAAGAAATTCTTCACAGTAAGAGTGGTCAGACACTGGAACGGGCTGCCCAGGGAGGTGGTTGAGTCACCATCCTTGGATAAGTTTAAGTATCGTTTAGATGTGGTGTTGGGGGATATGGTGTAGGGAAAAACTTTGTAGAGTAGGGTAGATGGTTGGACTTGATGATGCCAAGGGTCTTTTCCAACCTAGATGATTCTATGATTCTATGATTCTCAGCGCCAATTAACGACCCGGGTAATTAGCTTGGCATAAGATGAGGAAGGTAGCTTGGATAACAAATGCTGGCTGGAGGACTCCGAGCTGTTAGCCACTTACCTCCCAGGCTCCTTGGAAACAGTGGCGATGAAGCAAATGTAAGGAAACTAATTAAAATACTCATTAGCAATGTACGTTGTCAATGGAGGGAGCCGGGCAGTCATTAGGAGGAGCGCAGAGGTTTCGGAACACTCTGCCTGCACGATAACACCATCACCCGTTGCTTTGCTGTGCGTTAAGGCTGGAAGCCAAATAACTCATGTGTGGAGGGAAATGCTGGATCTCAGCCATCGTTCCTGCAGAAGCGCCGGTTCCCTGACCTGAGGGGCCGGGAATTTGGAGCCCAAGAAGTCCCAGAGCAACTTAATGAAACCATCACTGGGCACTGGGGGATCAGTGAAAGGTTAATCCTCAATATATGTGCTTGAGGAAGACTTGGGCAAAGAGGAACCTGAAGTTCAACAAGGGCAAGTGTAGGGTGCTGCACCTGGGGAGGAATAACCCCCTGCACCAGGAAAGGTTGGAGGTGACCTGCTGGAGAGCAGCTCTGCAGAGAGGGACCTGGGAGTCCTGGTGGACAACAGGTTGACCATGAGCCAGCAACGTGCCCTTGTGGCCAAGAAGGCCAATGGCATCCTGGGGTGCATCAGAAAGAGTGTGACCAGCAGGTCCAGGGAGGTCATCCTCCCCCTCTGCTCTGCCCTGGGGAGGCCCCATCTGGAGCACTGGGTCCAGTTCTGGGCTCCCCAGTTCAAGAAGGACAGGGAACTGCTGGAGAGGGTACAGCAGAGGGCTACGAAGATGATGAGGGGCCTGGAGCATCTCCCTTACAAGGAGAGACTGAGGGACTTGGGTCTTTTTAGTCTGGAGAAGAGAAGACTGAGGGGGGATCATGATCAACGCCTATAAATACTTAAAGGGTGGGTGTCAAGAGGATGGGGCCAGTCTTTTTTCAGTGGTGCCCAGGGATAGGACAAGAGGGAACGGGCACAAACTTGAACGTAAGAAGTTCCACCTAAACATGAGGAGGAACTTCTTTCCTGTGAGGGTGGCAGAGCCCTGGAACAGGCTGCCCAGGGAGGTGGAGGAGCCTCCTTCTCCAGAGACACTCAAACCCTGCCTGGACACGTTCCTGTGCAACCTGCTCTGGGTGGACCTGCTTTGGCAGGGGGTTGGACTAGACAATCTCCAGAGGTCCCTTCCAACTCAGTGTGATTCTGTGATTCTGTGACTTTAGTTTTGTGCTGAAACTTGGGCATTGATGGGAATTGAACTCCAGCTTGCAGCCCCTCATGTTTGCTTATAGATATTACGGTTTTATTTTATGTTATGGACTATGAAACTCATATTAACCAGAAATATCATTGCTGTATCCTTTAAAGGACCAGGTTTCATCACTTGGTTGACAAATCAACTGAACTAGAGTTAGTGTGGCCACGTGGAAATTACAGGTTTATCTGTTAACACCTTACTAATCGTATTGTTGGTTTTGGTTTTGTTTTTTTTTTTTTTGATTCATTAATAACTAATTCAAATTGTTTCTACGCCCGGGGTCTTTTTGTGTTTGCTGCTGCTCAGAGGGATGTGCACAGGCACAGCATAACCCCGTGCACGCGTCTGTGTGTAGGTGTTCTCTTTACAGGCTGTGAATGAAAGCGAGAAAAGACGGCTGATGTGAAGAGGAATGGGCTACGGCGTGAAGCTGCGAGTCCAGCAGGCTCTGCAAAGGGGTCACTTCATCCCGTCTACCTGGGCGCTCCTGAGGAAGATCAGCAATCTGTGCTGAAGAAAGCAAGCTTAAATGAAAAACTACTTTGTGACCTTGCAATTCTAGTGGAAACGGAAATCATCGTATTAAAAAACACCATGTAGAACTCGGGACAGAGGGAAACATGGGAAGCTGCTTCCAGTGCCCAGAATACAAAGCAGCCATATGTTTGTCTTTTACTTAATCTTCTAATGCACCGGCCTTTTTACTGTCGCTTCCCACACACCACAAGCTATTTCTTTACCTAAAATACATGAGCAACTACAGCTACTGTTCATACAGCACTTAAACCAAAGGTAACCAACTCCTTCTCCTGAAAGAAGCCCAAACCTTTGTAAGAAGCTCACGCCCAGTTGGCCTGTAGCCTTTTTTTACCTCTAAATCCAAGGTCACGTTGCAAGACAAGCTGGAAAAGAACATGTAATTGGATTAACCATGGTTAAGAAAAACCCTCCTGCGTTCTTGAATGAAAACAGGTCTACAATGAACACTTCAGTAAAAGATACTGTATGGCTCTTGGTAGCTAATTTTTGCCTGAAAACTTTGGGTAACCTTTCACATTTTCAAAGCAGATATAGTAGAATGTCTTATTGTTAAATAATTGTTGTGTCAGATTACAGCACGTGGAGTAACCATAGCAGTTTCCTGTTCCAGATTATCCATTATGCATGTCCCTGGAGAAAAATACAACCAAACTTGTTCACTCCATAAGGGGAAATTTGAACACAAACAAGTATGTGATCCATGTTCTTTGATAAGAGTATGTTTCTAATGAATTTGCTAAATTACAAATGTAAATATTATTGTCTTATTCCTTTCCCTTAACTGTAAAATAAATCTTTTGTCCCCCGTTTGAGACAGTATTCATTCAGAAAACTATGAAACACGCAGGTCATCAGGCAGTGCCTTTAGCCCTACCTACAGCTGTCAATTAAAAAGGACTATATATTCCCTAAAATAGAGTAATTGGTTATGTCACGACCAACTAGGGAACAAGATAAGAATTTACAGAATATGTAGAAGGTTAGGTGTCATTATAAGCAATTAATAGTTATTTACAGTAATCTTTATAAAGCTTTTTGAAGCTTAAATCAGACATATCTGTCACTGAGTTCAGAAATACCATTTCTTGCCAACAATATCCTTTCTTTTTGTCTTGTTCCCACCGTGTTTTTCATTTTGCTGCCTCTGTCCTACTGCACCAAAATGGCCATCCTTTCTGCGCTTGATTTTGTAAAAAGAAAAACACCTTCAAACCCTTTCTATAGAGTTGAAGAGCGATCGGGGCAGGAGGGGGTGAGCTGGCAGAAGCCCTGAAACAACTGACGTGGGCTTGCACCAATTTCCAGGGACTCGTGGCACCCGCTGTGCTTGAGGTCCATGGCACGGACGGCTGAGCTGGCATTGGCTTGCTATTGAGGGATGAAACGGCGGCAGTAATGAGGGCAACTTTATTTCACTTGTGGTTTTGTTAGGAGGGGGTACTTTTATTTATTCATTTATCTAACACGCATAGGTGGTTTCTGTCCTTGCTGCTTCTAGGCTGTGTTATTGCATCCAGATGGGGATACACCTTGATCTGGTCAGAAGCTGGAGTTCCCGCATGCGCCTCGAGAAGGAAGGAACGCGTTTCCTGTGGTATTTGAATCCTTTCCAAACTGGGGCTATTTTCTAGGCGTGTTGTGACTTTCGGCTCCAAAAACCTGAGGGCTACATTGCGCCGTGTTTTATTTTCCACACATCATCCTAAGCTGGATAGCTAAGAATTCTGGATCTGCAGCCACATCCCAGATCTCTATTTGTCTTGGAGTAATAGGGATTCCTCCCCCCTTCCTATGGGCAGCAAATCAAACCCAGCTGTGCAGTTGTAGCCAGAAGAGGCTTTGGAAGAAGCGTGGTCAGGCATTCGTTCCGCATGATTCAATAAACCAAAGAGCCTCGAATTAAGAATATAAGGCATAAGGTTGTATTTCATGTGCTTGATCTCGTTCCCATTTGTGGTTGAATCTGGACCTGTTTAGAAGCCACACACAGCAGCGTGGCATGGAAAGGGCAGATGAGAACGCGGAGAGAAAGACTCCTGGAATCAGCAGATAGCGTTCCTTGGCTGCAGCTGTGGCTGTGCCTTTCACAGCTGCTATTGGAAAAAAAGCACGACTACAACTAAGGGAAATGTTTTGAGCAGCGTGAATGTAACTTACACACTTAAAACTCATTCGCAAACGGCACACAAACAGCATTGTCACAGCCTTTAGGTCTCTTACAGCTAACAAGGCACAGCCGTTTTTTAAGCATGCCGAAGGGTGCTATGTATACGAAAGACACTATTTCAGTACGGAGGCTGTGTTCGAGAAAGTTAAATTCAGCAACCATATAGGAAAGGGGCTTGCATTCTGCACACAAGGTCAGAGGTTATTTATATTTAAAATGTGACATCTGGCATTTTAAATAATTTCCTTGGCTAATTACCAGTGCCTGGGTGAAATGTGAAACTTCTGCCATTGGGGAATTAAAAGGAAAACAAAAACAAAAGTAGATTGCATAGCATTGGAAAGTTTTGTAGGAAAATTGGGAGTTGTCCTAATTCAGGCATAAGAATACATGGTAACGGGGGATACAGAAATTCGACTGAACTTGGATAAATTTTAAGTTTTCAGTGAAAATCCACAGCCATCCTTTTACGACTCCCTATGCCATGACTGTTAATTACAACACTCCCATCTAGATCTTGTGCTCAGTATTTGATCAATGGAGCATTTGTAATAACAAGATTACAAAGTTTAAAAAAAAAAAAAGACTGCCTATAAGGTGTGTGTTGACAAAAACATTCCTACATAAAAACTTAATGAGGTCACAGTCTCATTTAACCATTTTACAGTTTTCCCAAAGAAGTTTCATCGCTCTCCCAAACTTACTGCAGTCATATTAGTAGACTTGAATATATTTTTCTTCAATATATTTTTACATTAAACAATAATTGCTTTGCTTTATTGTTTGTTTAACATTCTGCCACGTAAAGCAGACATTACTTCATAAAGTTTGCTGCTGCTTTCTATTTCTATAGTTTTATGGAGCAGGTTGGAATCCCCCCATTTGGAGGTTACCATCACACACATTAAAAAGACTAGAGGGTCCCCAAATCTGGCACCGAACTATGCGGCTCTCTTCACAGGCTTTATATTCATAGTATTTTGCTCTCAGATCAGCAAGGGAAAGCAAAGTAAAATCATCAGCTGCATGACGACTGATAGCAATATATAAGGACACTCCAGACACGAGTATTTGCTTCTGAAACGATTGCTTTCACAGATACCTTAGAGTCTTATTACAAAGCCTAAAGCGGTGTGTGAGTGAAATCAGATGACAACTGAGATTGCTACTGGAACGAGAACAAACCCTTTAACGCACAGTGATGTTTGCATAAGATAAATATTTGTGGAAACTCAAGTGAGGTTTCATAAAAGCTCTTAGGCTTGATACAAAGACTAAGGTGGCATTTTAGTTACTTTTCTACATTTTAGCTTTCATTTCTGACTGTTCGTTAGCCAGCAGACTGTCCTCTTGCACAGGACTGGAATATAGAAAATACTGGTTCTGTTCCAAGCTTCCTATTTCTTGTAGCCTAATTTTCAGACTATCTCAAAGCGGCACGAGTAGTTTGCTATTTATATAGAGATTTTAACCGCTGCCTTAGTTTCCTGCTGAGGTGAGGATAATAAAACTTCTGTTGTCCCTCTTTTCATTTAGATTGCAAATGCCTCCGAGTAAGGACTTTTTAGTCCGGAATACTTCTTACACAGCGTGTTTGAACAGTCAGGCAGGCTCCTGGACGATTTGGGCCAATATTTCTCTTTGTACTGGAAAAGGAGAAGCATCACACAACAGTTTTAGCAAAATGGAAGCCCAGTCTCTGAGCCTTTTCTAGGGTCTAGACACCCTGTGGTACTCCTGTGATACGGCTCTGTTTTGTTCAAGCGCAATGGACGCGCAGGTTCAGGTACACCACTTCTTCTCTATTCCATATATACATTTGATATCCTTTGATTAGCTTAGGTATAACCACAGTCTCGTGTGCTTAAGTCCTTCCTCCTTATATATCGTAATTTAATAAATGATACGAAGCCTTTGCTTATCAGAAAATTAAGGTTTCTTTATATCAATTGTCTTCAGGGGTAGCAAAAGAGTCTTTCCCCTCATTACACCTTTTCACCATAATTCATAATAAGCAACCGGAATAAATGTATTACTAATCTTTGCTTGATATGCATCTTCCCAGGTTTCTGTATGAAGCCCGATGGGCTCATTCTTCAGTGAGGACTGTCAGCCTTGTGCAAATCCCTGTTTTGTCCTTGCCTCAGGTCAGACTAAGCCAACATAAAACAATAGGTCCTGATGCTGCGGAAAACTTTAAAGGCTCCCTGATAGTTTGGATCTTGGACTTCTACCTCTCCTCTGTGGAACCGGATCCATCCATTTTGCAGCCGTTAGCTCACGTGCTCACACCACTTGCTTAGTGTCTAACGAGCTTTCTGACCCAACATCTTAATTTGGACACAACAGGTTTCAGCTGAGAGGCAACAGGTGTGGAACAGGATTGCCATATCCCAGCTGTGGCGGGTGCTCGGGTGTCTTTTTTGCTACGATCCATTCCAGTATAAAGTCAAACAGGCCGGCCAGGTGGTTTACGTTTATTTTTTCCTTTGCATTGGAATAGAGGCAGTAGTTCTCATTAGCAGCTCTCGCCTCTCAGTTTTTCAGTTGACCGAGTTTCTGCCTGGCTTGCTGTCCAGATTGCATGTAAGAGGGTTGATTCTTCTTTGACAGAGCAAGGGCCAGGAGGTTTAAGCATTCGATTCGGTCACAGAAACAATCCTCACTACGGTCAGTCATCTGATATTATGCTGCTGGTCCCAGTCCTTACCTTTCTACCCTAACCCCTTCCCAGGAACAGGCTTAGCTGCGTCCCCTGGCTCCTTACATGTCAGACTGCATTAGGATAAAGGTACTGCTGTATGTTAAAAATTTATGGAAAGCAGAAAAGGCGAAACACAGAAAGGAATAACTGATTAAATACTATCTCAGTATTCTTCCAAGCTGGAGAATGAGGAATTCAATTAATGGAGTGACGCCAGGCAGCTCTGGAAGACTCAGTAAAGGTTCTCCCATTTAAAATTAATTTATTTTTGCTGTATTTGCAGATCCTATATATTGATTCACCAGGTATGTACAAATAATGGTTTAGCTTTTAATTTATATTGAACAAACCAGCAGAGATTCAATGAATGCTCACATAAAATGGACTTCTAACATGTATTCAAACTAGAAGTTTTATCCCAAGGATTCACAGCATCTAGTCGGCGAGAAGAAACAAATCATAGGATCATTCCTTTTTTTTCCTTATCGGAGAGGCCACAGATGTCTGAATATACACAAATCACCTGTCTACAAATGCAAACTGAAATGTTTGACCTGCTGCTTACTCCTTTGGAGACCAGGTCCTGGTGCTTCCATATGTTAAGAAGAAATAATACCAATAAGCAACAAGGAGGTAGCTGATGATAAGCTACAAAAAAAAGTGCTTTCAGAATAAGAAAACCTGCCAGAGAAAAGGCAAAACTTACAAGTCAACATTATGGCATTATTTGATCAGTAAATAATTCTATGAGGTTCTTAGCAACATTAAATAGATTATCTTGCATTAAAAATTGAAATTTGTCTGAAACAATTGTATAAACCATGATGTTAACAGTGATTCATGTTAAAATAAAGAATATGTCCATTCTAAAGAACGATACAGACTTTTAAGCGGTAAAAATAATATCTTTTTTCTCATGTACTTCATTGCATAATGTGCTTTCACTAAAATTGCTTGGGTTTGACAGTCTGAAGATATGGTTATGTGTACAATAGGTTACGTGCCTTTATCGCTTACAATGTTATCTAGTTTACATTTAAAGTGTTCAAGACTGCAGTGGTTACTGGTGAAAAATGTAACCATTTTTATTCTTATTCAGTTTGATTTTTTAATAAAGGATTTGCTGATTCCAAGGTTCACAACCTGTTGATTGATCAGAATTGCAAAATGTATCATTAGCAAATTGCTCAGCGTGCAGGCTATTCTCGAATCTTGTAAATTATATCTAGTTTCTGTCATTGTTAGGCAAAAATGTCGCAGTAGTTACATGCAGAATGGTATTAACAATTGGGAGGCAAAGAATATAAAGTAATGGAAACTGGTCACCTCCACGATAAAGGTAAGTGACTAAGCAAGTAGTTTAATATCTCCAAATAAAAGGCACTTACCAAAGTTAAAAGCTATTTAGGGAGGAAGTAGAGTGGAAGACAAAAAATATATTAGAAAATCTCTATATACTATATGTGTAATATCCACGAGGTAGCAGAAACACAGCAAAATGATGTTTTGTCTTTGAAAAATTAAGTTCCTTAAACAAAAAGCAAGAGGGAGGCAAGGTTTGTAAAGATGCTGGGTTGACAACGCCAAAGAGAAGTAATTAGAACAAACCCCACAGTTTAGGCAGCAAATGATAAACAAACCTGTGCCCTACACAGGGACCTATGTACACCTCAGTGATCTTCACCCCACGGAAGGAAGACTGACGTTGGCAGTGTTATATTGACACCCGCAGACTGACACCTGCACTATGGGCTGGAAACAGCTTCTGGTCAGAACTGGTTCGGAATGGCCTCAACCAGTATCCTGAAGATTAAAAGATGCCATAGAATTCTGCAAACCGTCTTCAAGGCCTTTTTTGCGGAGATGGAAGAATGAACCGAAGCAGAGTTTTAGCAATCACTGCTATGAAACAAATATCTGGATGAGAAAGAATGCAAAACCCCTCAAGTTCTTAAAAATGTCAGAATTGTTGCACGGCACAGAGCAACGTGTTCTCTCACAGGGACACAGCGACGTTTCAAAGACACATTTTTGATAAAGATAATCACAAAAAGAGAGAATTTGATGACCATTTGAGAAAGAAAAAAAAAACAATCAAGAAAACAGCAAGAAATGTATTCCAACTTGGAATTTATCTAGTTACAAGGAAAAAAAGCTTGAAGACTATTGTTTTGCCCATTCTGTCTCTCTTTACTCTTTCTATTTTTATAGACTAAGCAAAAGATGGATAATCTTTCCTGGTAGAATATCTACTGCTGATAGAGCATCTAACTTTTATCCTATGATAAACGACGAAAATAGGCAGACATAAGGGTTTTAATGTAAACATTTAGAAGAGGAAGGTGTTGTAAGAGGAGAGTAATGTAAAGAGATGAGTAAATACTCACATGTGGGCACCGCTGCCACCCCAGAACCACAGCAAATAAACTCGTAGAAATTGGTGCCATATATACAGACTCTTATACAGATTTATAGCCATGTATACAGACTCTTACCTGGTCAGCCATCGAGACAGCAGGAATAGAGGGTACCAGACTGAAACCCAAAGTGGGACAACAAAGGTCATATTTTCAAAAGATTACAGTACTATGACTGCAACACTGTCACTGGAAATGGATGTTCATGGCACACCAGCTGCTGGTAATAGGTATCAGGATGATAACGGTCTATATCCTATTTAAATAAAACCAAACCTGCTGCTTTTCCAAGTCCTGGTCAGTCTACAACTGAACAGTCCAAAAGGTTTTCTGAAACACGTAAGAAAAAAAAAATAATCAAGGGGAGGATCCTGAGGAGTAAGGTGTGTTTTAGCAACAGTGGGCATCCTAGAAGTGTCCATTTGGTTAAATTCCTCTTAGAGAAGGGGGTTATGGACTGAAGCAGTTAAAGTTAAATGCCTCATAAATTCAGTTGAAAAAAGGAAGGAATTAACCCATCCATCCACCAAAATGACAGGTTTCCAAACAGAAGGATGGAACTAAGTTTTGGGGTTTTTTTTAAAAAAATATTTTAATATTATTTATAAACAAACATAAAACATAAGATAACATAAGATATAGGGAGGTGCTAGTACTTTCATGAAAGTTTCTTCATTAACTTAATAAACCCTTTCACTGAACTAAATGTGCACACAGACAATAGAAGGAAAAGTATCTGGAACCTGCTACTTTTGAATTAAAACATACACATCTTCTCCAGTTTTGCTCAATGAAAAAAGGAGAAACAATCAATCTGCCGTGAAGTGGTTCCTGCTGGGCAGGGATTTGGCAGGAAGCCGGCAGCGGGACCGTATGTACCCACAATCACTGTAATGCCTGGCTTTTTTAGCAGCATTAAGCTGCCCCCATGGCTTTGACGTGCTTTTGCTCAGCAAAAAAAAAAATAATGCTGAAGAGAACAACAGCTGCCCTTCCCGGTGCTCTCCCGCAGGCAGGCTCTAATCCTCTGGGTTTATACAGTTGCTCAAGAAACATCAAAAGGAAAAGCCTTCTGAAGCACCAGAGGCACCAAATGGGAAAGCGTTTGCTCCAAGTTTTACCTATATTATTAAAAAGCGTATTTTACGCTTTTCAAATTTGTACAGTAGCACCTTCCAAAAACAGTCAATGTGTTCAAGATCCGTATCACAGAATACTGATTCATATTTATTATCGCAAAGGGAGGGGTGTGTCTGCTACAGCACAGCCATAAACTGGAAATGAATCTTTTCCAGTCAAGACAGTACATGAAAGTTATCCGTCGAGCAGCTTCCAAAGTTGTAAACCCAGTTCAACTGGCTACCGGGCTCCGACTGTGCGTGGCACACGGCAATGGGCACGTACCACCGAGTCAGACAGAAGATCAGACTAAAAATAGTGTCAACATTGGCATTTCTATACCTTCAGAGTATTAAAAACAGTTTTACTGCATTTCTTGGACTTTTTCCTCATTGGGAATGCCCTAACAAATTATACCGAGGCTGTTATAAAATTGATTGTAAAAGTCTAAAATTAAGCTTTAAAATTAGAGAAGAAGCGTAAGCCAAGAAATGTTACTGTTAAGAGTAAAATTTGAAAGAAACCCAAACTTGTTAAGGCATAGAACCTCATATGGTCTATCCAAGCAACGTTAACTCTTTCCTATAGCAGTCCTTGAGTTGGAAAATAAATTCGATCCATCTTTTTAAAATTATTTTAATCTGAGATTCCAATCTCTTCTGACAGTAAACGATGTCAAGCATTTGGTATCAATGTACAGTGTTCCTGGTGTCGATCACTTTGTGAGATATCTAAACCTCATCTGCTAAGTGCATGTAACATCAATTCGCTGTGCGAGGCTTCGTGTTGGGAACCAGTAGCTAAACGTGGTTTATATTGCTAAAGTAATCACAAATAAGAAAGATCCTGAAAGGAAAGGGATGGTTGCCAGTAAATTGTACGAGACCAAAGGTTAAGTAACTCTCAGAACGTGAGGTTGTGGGTTGAAGCAGTTAAAGGGAAAATATCCCAGCAATACACTTCAGAAAATGAACTAATTAACCCATAAAATCACCAGAATGACAGGTATTTAAACAAAAGGGCGGGAATAATTCCTTCTTGGGAAATCTGCTTCAATATTTATAATATAACTGCCCCAAATATGACTCAAAATTTAAAAATTAATTAGCAATAGGATTTCAATTACTTTATACTTAATATCTCTGCATTTCTCACAGTAGCGGCTGAAATACTCAAGGAAAACAGTACTCTTAAGGGGAAGTTTTTATATTTTTGCTGCTTGTGTAGGGTGTGTTTCTGTAACACCCCAAGCCAACCCAATTAACGGTTGCCGTTAGCCCGGCCCTTCACCCTGCCCTGAGCCGCTGGCCGAGCCGTGCCGGCCTGAGCGCGGCGCAGTCGCTCGGATCGGGGGTTTGAGCCAGTTACGAACCAGCTCTCCAGAGAACGCAACTTTTTGCCGGGGTTCCCTGAACTGGCTCATCCTGCGGCAGCGTGAGCGGCACACGGGAGGGAACCCAGCTCGCTCCCTTTCATGTAAGGTCCTGGAGAGCCCCTGGGGCCACCAGCTGTCCGACAGTCGGTGGCCAACCATCTCTGTGTCAACCCCAGAGTTCACACTCTGAATAGCGACTCACTCTAAAATGAGCTTTAGGTTCCACTAATACGGCAGCTAGTAAATTAAACAGATGAAACTTCGCTAATTCTGATACTTCTGACAAGGGAACAGTAACGTCTTTCAGCAGAAAGTCACAACTCACCCAGCACGACTGGTTATAAATCGTTGGGCAGAACCAAGAGAGCGAAGGTGCCGTGGGATGGCCGCGCCGGTCTGACGCCTCCCCGCTACGGGAAAGAGGGTTTCTCTGGATTTGCTCTCGTAGAACCCTCAGAGAACTGACTTAACTCACCAAACCAGACGGAAATGTCTCACTCGCTGCGTTAATTTTCTGCCTGAGGCAGTGTAAGGTGGGAATGGAATCACTTTCACTGAATTTCACTGAATTTTTTAGAGTTGGAAGGGACCATATAGATCATCTAGTCCAACTCCCCTGCTGAAGCAGGATTGCTTAGAGAATGCTACTCAGGGCTGCATCCAGGCGGGTCTTGAAAATCTCCAAAGAAGGGGACTCCACACCCTCCCTGGGCAGCCTGTTCCAGGGCTCTGGCACCCTCACCGTGAAGAAATTCTTCCTCATATTCGAGTGGAACCTCCTATGTTCCAACTTGTGCCCGTTGCCCCTCGTCCTGTCACTGGGAACCACTGAAAGGAGTCTGGCTCCCTCCTCCTTCAACCCACCCTTCAGATACTTACAAGCATTGATAAGGTCTCCCCTCAGCCTTCTCTTCTCCAGGCTAAAGAGTCCCAGCTCTCTCGGCCTTTCCTCATAAGGGAGATGCTCCAATCCCTTAATCATCTTTGTTGCCCTTCGCTGGACTCTTTCCAGTAGTTCCCTGTCCCTCTTGAACTGGGGAGCCCAGAACTGGATGCAGTATTCCAGTTGTGGCCTCACCAGTGCAGAGTAGAGGGGGAGAATGACTTCCCTCGACCTACTGGCCACACTCTTCCCTATGCAGCCCGGGATTCCGTTGGCCTTCCTGGCCACAAGAGCACACTGCTTGCTCATTGTCATTTTGCTGTCTTTTGGAAGCGGTGGGTTATTTTCAGCTCAGCTCAGCTCACCCGGCTGCCTTTGCCTCCAGGGCTGCGGGTGTGTGTCCTGGTCCCATGGCCACGGCTGGGTCCGGGGGGCACCTCTCCCAGCCACCTCCGCAGCTCCCACAGCCAAGCAGCGCACGCTCCCTTTCCAGTGACAGTTAAAACAAGCCCCGCTGGCCCACGCGGCTTAAATAGCAGATCTTCCTGAACTCCCTTTGAAATTCAGAATGGGACCTGTATCTCGGTCGTAACTTTATCACCCTGGTTTTCGTCACCAGCGACCCACCTGCCTGTGCCCCAGAGCCGGTTCTTGGAGGTGTCTTTTGGGTGAGCACCGGAGCTCTCTCATCACACACCGATGTTGCAATGAGGCCGCAACAGACGTGTGAAAGACAGGGCTTTGCACATACCCCTTCCTGTTCCTCTGGGGGTGTGCCTTCTCCACACCTTCTCCATCAAAAAAAAACCCAAACCCAAACCAAAAAAACCCCAAACCTAATTTGTACCAAGTGAACATACCCCAGTTTCAAAAAAATAAGTTACTGGTAACGATGAACCTGCTGCTTCAACTTAAACTGTGGGTTACTTGCCTTACGCCGAAGTGTAGAGAAAGGAGAAAAAGCAAAAAAAAAAAAAGCTTTGGGAACACGGGGTATCTGCATGTTGGATCAAAGAAGGATCTATGGAGAATGAGCGCGGGGCAGCAAATGCACAATCGCAGGTTTCTGACCTACAAGACCTGCAGGAAAAGCCAGCCCCAGCCAGGCGCGGTACGGAAATCACTGGAATCGGTTCAATTTGACCGAGTGCCAGAGCACGCTCTAATCTAGGGAACGGAGCCAGGGCTGACCCCATTTGCAGGACCTTTGTTGCTGTTTTAAACACATAGCTTTACCGTGCCAGATAACAAACCAAAGATGATATTAACTTAGCAATTAAAGAATAATTAGCAAAAGAAGCACCGCTTTGATCCGTGCCAGTTAGTCAGACTGCCATTAATGCCAACTGGATATATTAAGTAGAGATCTCTCTCTAACAACATTTTAATCAGTTTGAATAAATAAATTAATTTAGGCTACACGATACATTATAACAGCTAAGTCTCAAAACCCCCTCCTGTACTCATTTTTACTTAAGCAGCTTAGGCATTAAGGTAAATCGCAGTTATGGCAAGTACTAGGAAATAAACTTAATATTTCCATCTGTTTGTACTTTGAGACTAATAAGAATACGGCGTTAGGCAATACCAGCGTAACGGCTTCCTCCTGCCCTCTGCGCCAGGGGAGCGTGCCATCTGCTCGGCTGTTTTCATAGAATCATAGAATCATAGAATGGTTAGAGTTGGAAAGGACCTTAAAGATCATCTAGTTCCAACCCCCCTGCCATGGGCAGGGACACCTCCATTAGAGCAGGTTGCTCAAAGCCCCATCCAGCCTGGCCTTGAACACTTCCAGGGATGGGGCATCCACAACTTCCCTGGGCAACCTGTTCCAGTGCCTCACCACCCTCACTGTAAAGAATTTCTTCCTTATATCTAATCTAAATCTCTTCTCTTCCAATTTAAAACCATTGCCCCTTGTCCTGTCACCACTCTTCCTGACAAAGAGTCCCTCTTCAGCTCTTCTGTAGGCTCCCTTCAGATATTGATAGGCTGTTATAAGGTCTCCCCGGAGCCTTCTCTTCTCCAGGCTCTTCTCCAGGCTCCAGGTTTTGGCACAACCAGTTGTGAGACCACCCTGGGAGCCAGAGCGAGGGAACCCACCCGGCCTCCTGCTTTACACGGGGGGGAAGATGAGTTCCCTCCTCCCATCCCCAGCCTGGCCCCACAAAAAGCTGCGTCAGCACGACCGTTCGGGGGTGGTGTGGGGGCTGCAATAAGCAACGGGGGCCGAGGACA
Source organism: Numenius arquata (assembly GCF_964106895.1). Taxonomy (NCBI): domain Eukaryota; kingdom Metazoa; phylum Chordata; class Aves; order Charadriiformes; family Scolopacidae; genus Numenius; species Numenius arquata. The sequence goes on from NC_133588.1 coordinate 1,697,345, forward strand.
TCGTAAGTCGGTTCTGCTGCCAAGCGCCGCGTGTCGTGAAACAGAAAGCGCAGAAGCCGCGCTCGGCACCGTGTGTGCCCACGGGGGGCTGCAGCCCGAGAGGAACGCTCCGATACACTGCCCTTCTACCTATGATCTATACAGACACCTGTAAAAATACCTGCGAACAAGTATCTCAAGGATAAATGCTGTGAATGCATTGCTGTAGAGTGACCTCAGAAGAAATCCTGTGATGAGGACGATCAATAGCGAAACTTGGAGAAAGTAGGTCTGAAAAGTTAAATAATGAGGTTTATTGCAAGACAGGGCTATGGAATGATTTGCTAGAACCTTCATTTTAGAGATGCATTTTGCATTCAGTAAAGAGAAGGATCATCGCTTCGAAGGATCATTGCCAGAACTAAGCCATATGCGATAGTAAAGCATAAGGAAAAACAGACCGAAAGTTACTTCAAGACAAGACAGAATCTTTAAAGCACTTGGACAACAATTACTTTATTCCCCTCTCCACAATTCATACCAGTAACTCTGAAAGCAAACAATCCATCCACGAGGGATGATTGTTGTTCTAAGCCATGGCCCTGATGAGTATGTTTTTTAGTCTCAGATATAAGTAAGAGCTACAAAAGGTTAAAAGATGTGGGTATAGTTCAGATAAACATCTAAGAGTTTGGAAATTCATCTGAACACTTTCTGACAGAAAAAAACGTGCTGTAAGTCTCGTGAGAAAAAAGCTTATTTGTGATGTTGCTGGCACTTTTATTTCTGTTCTCAGCTGGAATATGACGAGAGTAGTCAACTTCTCACATGGTGTTTTGTCTTCAAGAGTTGTGGGGAAAAAGTTCAGTTCTAAAAATAGAAGATTACGGTGAGACTCTTATCCTATGTAAACTGACTTTGCCTCTTGTTACTGAAAGAGACAACAGGACAGGAAAGTAAAATTTTGGCAAAAACTGAGAAGTTGCACGCAGTTAAAGAAGAAATAATTGTTTTCATTTTTTACAAGTTAAAAAGATCCCTGCATATTCAACTTGAAAGACAATTTCTGATTTTTAGTTACAGAGCACTAGATCAAAAAATCCTTCTCTTAATTAAGCTGAATAATAACTCTCACAATCACCAAGTTCTTATGGCAGTACCTTGAAATGACGCCTGACTGTACCCAGCAGTAGGGCCAGGGGCCCAGTTGTGGACACAGTAAGTTGCCTACAGCAGGTAAGTTACCGCCAAAAGCTAAATTTCATTTCCAAAATGCCTTAGAAATTTATCAGTCTTTCATTATAAGTCAGCGGGATGCAGTCTCCAATATTAGTTCTGAAAATGGAACTTGACCTTTTAAACTACTCAGACTTGTTGAATTTCTTTTTTACCAATAGCTTTATGTGACAAATACAGGTATTTGCAGGCACAGGCTATGGTGCACGTGTACAGATAAATTGTGATGCTGTAGCTCCAGCAGACTGCTCCACCTCACCGAGGGCGCCGAGAGAAACAGCACATCGCTTCCGTAACAGCAATTCTCCCTTTTGACAGATCAGGTATTTTTTTGCTGAAACAAATGGGTATGGTTTATACTTTCTTGGAGTAGCTCTACTGGGAAGCCTTTAACAGGTTGCTGATGACACAGACATCCAAGTCAACCAGGTGGCTAATGGCCACAGGACACAGACTGGTAAATACAGCTTTTGTCAGCCGTGCTGACTTAAACCACCCTTGCCCACAAACTTCTTGTTCCTTCCCCTTTTCTTTTTCCCTCGGCGCCCTCCAACAACGGTTTGGAGAGCTGGTGGAAGGGGATGTGGAGAGGAGGTTGTTTTTAACCTGTATCGATTCCCTAATGTGTTTTAACCACAAAATCTCAGGAAGAGTTGCACTGCCGCAACCGAGACAAAGATGCGGGGAACGAACAGTTGGGGATTGTGGAGCACTGACACGAGAAAGGTGTTCATCAAACGACAGCAGCCATCCTGTATGAGCATAACGTGCGGCTGCTACTTACTGAGGCAGCCAATTAAAGGAGAATTCTCGGAAAGCAAAAAGATGTCAGTTAAAGACGGCAACAAAACCTGTCCTTTAAATGAGAAAATTCTTCTAAACTGAAACCTTAGGGGTGCCATTTAAATAGTCTGAGTAGAATTTTGGCTGCTTCTTTGTAAATTTGTATTTAGCACATTTATGAGAAGTGCCAAACTGGGCTTGTTTACAAAGGGCTTGTGTGGTGGAGACAGTTCTTATCAAAATTACGAAATTTTTAGAAGCTTGTATCTCCCAGCATTATGCATTCAGAGCTAATAGTTCAGCTGGCATTTTGTCTGTGCGCAGATTATTTGACATTGTCCTTTTCTCCCAAAAAAGAACATCCACTTATAACTCACACTTGTGTTATGAGGACCAAAGAGATGATAGCTACTTAAACAGAGTCACACAAGAGTTAAGATCACATTATAATAAACTCACTCTGCTTGGTCCTCAAGGGGGGTCTCTGCTTCTCCCTCCTACCCCAGATGCTGTTGCAGTTGCATGCTGCTTCTGTATGAACAAGCTCGTTGTTACTGACTCTTGCAGTTTATTGGAAAATTAAAAATTAAAATATGCAGACTATTTTATAACCACACATAAATTTACAAACTTCCAAGATCCAGTATGTTTGCCTATCCCCAAACCAGATCACACAATACAGGCATTTATAGGGAAAAATTCATAGACAGATTTTTAAAGACTCAATAACGCTCAGAAAAGAACTGTTAAGCAGCTGCTCATTCCCCACTTTTATGAATACAGGGCTGAGTTGTTACTCCATATAATACAGTACTTGTTTTGGCACAGGTAATCCCTAACGCTTAGTCTGTTTATGGGTCATATCTGCCTCCCCAGTGATACTGCCAGAGCCTGGTAAATTTTCTAAAGGGCAGCAGGACTAGACAGAGTACCTTTCCCATACTGACCAATGTGTATGCTCCCTATATAGAATCTCTATAAAGAGATGCCAAAGAATATGCTTTTGTTGTAGGGAACAGAGGGACTTTTTTGTTTTGCTCCTCCCCTCCCAAATCTTTCCCTTTAGAAATGACTCTTGGTAATCCTGCATGCTTGTGGTTTTTAATCTATAGACAAAAATACAGAGCCAGGAGTCCGAAGAAAACTAAAATGCATAAATCCTTTTAAAGGAATTTCTGTCCTATTAAAGGAATTTCTGTCTTATTTAGGCTTATTTAGATGTGGTAGGAACACGGAGACTGGAGCCAACTGTATTCTTTCTGCAAATCTGCCTTGAAGTTCAAGAGTGAATAATGTCAAAAAGTTCATATGCTTTCCCAGATATACGTTATACGGTTCATAGATAACAATGTCTAGTTTGTCTGTCAGCTACCTCAGCAGCTGTAAGTAGTACCTGGATTCATCAGGAAGACACCTGTAAAAGATGTCACCACTTTGTTAGTTTAGAAGGTAACAGATTCTCAGGAGCAGCATCAAAGGGTATTGAAAAAAGGTTAGTGTGGGTCTTGGAACAAGTTTTCTTTCAATTCTTTCCCCCGAACCTTTGCCTTCTCCTTACATTTTCCCATCCCTTATGCTCTTTGGGACCAGCCCAGTATGGAGGATCTCTCTGTAAACCTTGGCTTCATTCATAGCCAAGTAAAGCAAAGGATCAAGCTCATTTGCCTGTCTAGAGCAATCAGACCTTCAAGTTTATCATTCAGAAGTCATAAGGATCAGAAGCTAAGCGTTTATTTGGCATCCTTTTTTTTTATTATTTTTTTTTTTTGAAAGAAGAACTAGTATCACAAGGCACTTTGAGAATGGAGTTTCCATCTTCCCTGCCTTGATCTGAGAGGCAGCATCACTGAATTTGAGGACACGGTCAGGCTCGTGCCGCTGATCTGTATTAAGAGGTGAACTCCTTCACACCGCCTGTAGTTGCCAGTCCTCTCGGATCTGCCAGTCTGACTACACACGGAGCCACTCCCTAACCTGGTTTTCTGTCAAAATAATCTGCTTTTTGTGGCAAACGATCAGAGAGCCATAGGAAAGGAATGAATGAGGAATGTTCCTTTTTGTTGGCTCCTGTTACTCTAGGGACTGGACAAGGTTCTCACTGACAGTTAGTTACCGTGGCTGTTAATAATCTGAAACAAAGTGAATGAATACCGCCATTTAGAAGAAAGGAGCAAAATCTCCCTAGGAAGCCCAAGGAATGTCACAGGAGTAGTAACTATATGGCAGTTTCTTTAAACAGAGAAACTGATGACTATTTGGAAAAAAGTCTTTCTATTTTAATGATCTGTAAAGTTTAGCCTCTGGCAGTTCTATTTTAAAAATAATCTTTTGCAATTAAAAGCAGTTAACTTAGAAGCTGCTGCAAGATGAAACATATTTGATCTCTTGTCTGTGTTTTGAATTGCCACAACTTTTGTTTGCTGCAGACTAAGCCTCCTCCAAGTATTAAATGCTGATCTCTTACGTGCGTAGGGAAGAGGCACAGCATCTGTTACACAGTCAGGAAACAGCTCTGCCTGCCTTACTGCCAGGAAAGACAACTCACTCCGTACAAGAATGCTATTTGTCTGCTAGCCGTGCAAGAATCCACTTAGCTGCCATTTCAGCTCATTTGTAGTTGCCAATATCTACCCTTTAAATACTTACAGCTGCCACTTCTGTGTTGAAAAAGTATCTATTTTCATCTTTCATTTAGGAGTGAGACACTGTCCAAAGCATCTGGTAACGTGAACTGTGGGGCCCTGGATAGCCCAGGAACTGCATAGCCTGGTTCAGAGCCATCCTAGCTGAGAACAGGAGCCAGTTTGGTAAGAGGTTCTTCTGGCGGCAGTGGCCCTTGGTTATCAAAAATTTCCACCCAACAAAACCACTTCGTTTTGCCGGCTTGTTTTATCCCTGTGTCAGCTCCCCAGCCGAGTCAGCCAAAGAGTTGTACACACCGCTGCATTTGCAGAGCCCAGAGAGGCAGGAAGAGGTGTGCAGGGTTACTTTTGTAGAACTGACTTCGTAAGACACGCTTGTAAAACTGACTTGACTATGCTTAACCTGAATCATCAGCAGAGGACTTCAGCCTATACAGACACCAATCCAAACCTTTCCCAAAGCACTAATTCCCAAGATGAACGTCTAGAGGTATGCTATGGATTCAAGAATTATTTCAAAATATTTTTCGTTTTCAGGAAACAATAGTGGGAGAGCAAAAGAGGTAAAACAAGGTATTAAGTTTTAGATTCTACACTTAACTGAATTGTTTATCAGCTGCCATGATCCCTACTGTGGGCTAGCAGGAGGCAATAAAATGTCTAGGATTTAAAATATGCGTTCTTCCCTAAAATCACTGTCTATGCTCAGAAATGGAGATTTCCACCACAAACTCGCATTGCTGCCAAAATGCATCAAAATCCATCAATATCCATCAGAATTACAACTATTTTACCATTAAGTAATGCAGATACTGCCCCCCAACTTCTCCCGCTGCGGCCGAGAGCGCACGCACACTGTAGGCATTTTTAGAGCGACAGCTCACGCGGGCACAGCCAGCCTGGCTATAAAGCAGCCGGATTAGCTGGTGCTAACAGAACCCTTGCAGCACAGATTTCGTTGCAGGGGTGCACGACGTTCTACAACACTGAATCAATACTTGAGAAGTTTAGCCAGCTCTGAAATTCGGCCTGGCTGCTCTGCCAGTAGCCAGTCGTTTTAACAATACAGCTTCAATTACAAGGGAATAACATTTGTCTTAGCTGCTCTCAGGCATCACAGGACTTGCAAAGCAAACTGTTTCCCAATAGACAGTGTTCTTATTCAGGAGGGCTCTATTGCCATGATTCTCACCATTTGTAGGGATCATTTGATCCAAGAAATTACAACTCTGATTTGACTAATATGAGCCCTGCCCATAAACAAGATCTACAGATGTTAGGCTGCCAGGAGGTACTTCTCTGGGCCTGAAGTTAACGAGGCTGGGCTGCGGCTGTACCGACCCCTCCTAGGAGATGAATATTGACTTCAGCAGTCCCTATTTCCCTTCCATCAGCACTCTCCATTCCCAGGTACCCTTTCGTGCCAAGGTGCCATCACTGCTGTTGTGCCACCATTAATACCTGTGTGGTCCCAGAGTAAATCACATCAGGGAACTGATTCACCCGAAAAATAAACGCAACCATAAGCAAGCGTCCATGCTGGCAAGGTGGAGGAGGTAGTAAGCGATGGAGGTTGTAACAAGGAGCAAGAGGCAAGGACTTGATAACTTGGTTTGAATCACAGCCTATTACGTGAGACACACAATGTCTGTAGGCTAACAGAGGAACTGGAGCCGTAAAGGATGAAATTGCCCGTGAGTCTGAATGGCTCAGAATAGATGTCAAGTCAGCTTTCATAGTCCCTTGCCTTACTTATATCTCCACGCATTCAAGAAAGAAAGCTTTTCACGTGTTTGAATTGAGTGCTACAGTAGTTTATTCAGTACCTTCAAGCATAGGTTTATTTAAGCTTTTGAGTGTATTATTTGTTTCAGGAATAATTAGTCCCAAGAATATACTGGCAACATAGCTCAACCAGTGCCATTCTCGTACACCTGTGAGACGCGAGGCCAGGTAGCAACTTCCTCAACTGATGGCCACTCAATACCCTCCATGGCACTCTTCAGCTCCCCTTCCACCTCAGTAAGCTATAAACAGTTCCATGATAAATCTCATGCAGTCCCCACGAAGTACTGGATACCAGTTCCTTCTTTTTAAGCACACAATTTAAAAATTTCAAACAGAAAAGGGCTTAAGGCAAAATTCCTTGCCTAAATAGCTTTTAAGTTTGTGAGAACTTAGATCCAAAATATGTTACTTTAATCCATCTAATTTACTCAGCATTATATCCTTTTTAAGTAATTCAGTCTAAACCCTTACAGTCAACTAGTGAAAACTTAAAACAATGTTGATCTCCATTTTAAATAACGTCCTGTCAAGAATCATATATAAGAAAGTATGTCACTACTTCCCACATTTGTAGTGGGTAGATCTGAATTCAGGACATTATCCAGCATCTCAGAACCATATCTAAATGGCCAATAAAAGCACTCAGGCAGATGGTAAATCATTTTATCAATGACATTGATATGGCTTCATGTAACCCCAGTTCCAGATCCCTGACTATTTTAACTGTCTTCTCACTGGTTCATCCAACACCACATTCTTTTAAGCTGCTTTATTTGAAGTTTTTCTTTTTCCCATGTCTTGATTATGACATGAGTCTGCTCCGAGTCCTTCAGCTTTCCCATCCATCTTTGTCTGTCACGGAGAGCACAAACAGGACAAAAATACGTACTCCAGCTTCTCTGCTCTTGTGAAAAACAGGTCAGGCAGCTTTGTGCTCCTCTCTGCCTTCCACCCCTCGTACACAGTTACATCCAGTCTGCCCTACCTTTCGGGTTTGTTCTCTTAGACAGTAGTGGATCTTCATAGTGGATGCTCCATACACTCTTAACACTTGGCCTATTTTGGATATTGCTATAAAACAGACAATAAAACTATATTCCACACAGACCTGAACTTGATCTTACAACAACAAACAAACCCTGTGCATAATTACTAATGTTTTTAAGTCATAGAAGTAATGTTGGAGCCTATTTTTAGACATTGTGTTAAGTTTCACTCACTTTTGATAATCTGCATTTTCCTTTTGTGGAGTTATGTTTTGTTTATAGTTTAGAAATGGTGTGTTAGATCTCACATGATGACCTTTAAAAAAAACCAAGCTCAACATCTTGATATCCACAATGGCGTGGGAGTCTAAAGATGTGGTTAAAGATACTTGTTTCTCGTTAGGAGGAAACTAATGACAGATCATGCCACTTCCTCACTTATCAAGGAAGATCCTCTTGGTGCTAGTTTTATGTTAAACTGCAGCAGTTCATCATGTACTGTGTGTATTTATGATATATATGTACACACGGGATGCTGACAGCTCAATACTGTGTATTGTTCATTAATTGACTAATGTATACAAATTAACAGAATAAATTTGATAGCTTTTATCTGCTATGCAAAGGTTATGAGTAAATAGATGGGAAGTATACTGGATAGACATACACTTCCCAGTTCCATTTCTTGAATCACAAGGAAACATGTCAGACAATTGGACATCCAGTTGGTCGGTACCTTCTCATCTCACTAATGTCTGTGCTAATTTGCACAGAAGTGTCAAAGAATGGAATTTATGAAGATGATTACATTCTTTTAGGAGATCAGCTGTGTCACAGCCAGTAACAGTACAAACTCCACAGAAGCCTGTGTCACCGACCCCGAGTCCCGATGTGGAGATGCTGTACTTGAAAGGAGTAAAAAAATACTTTAATCACTCTTTTCATTTTCTGCCACCGATGTTTGTGCTGAGGTCGTCAACAGGATGTTTCCTGCTAAGAACTGGACTGTAACAAGCAGCTCATTCCACTTGAGTTAAAACACCCTTACTGCCTGCATAGGTATTATTGTGACAGGCTCCCTACCCACTTGTGTTTTCCACCTTCAGAATTCACCCGAGCTGTTCTCGCTCCACTGCTGTTTTAGCCAGTCTTTACCCGTCAAGTAGGGCGCTCCAGGCAATGACTGACAGTTGACAGTAGATTTTGTTGGGGCCAAAGGTGGTGGCCGCTCTCAGCTGTCTGCTCTGCCCCTGTGCTAGATGCCCCTGCTGAAGGGACAGGAGTGTGCTCTTGAGGACCCCTGTCGCAGCATGAGGAAGTAACATAATGAAAACCAACACTGACACCACTGAATGCTACCAGCTGTGCACTGCAGAAGTCAAGGAAGAAGTACTTGTGATGTTTAGTGATCTCGGCCTACAGAAGCAACCATTGCCAAGCAGACAGGAAGACAACTGCTACACTCTTTTGTCATCTCAGCTAAATGCCTTCTTGAATGGAAGTCAACACCTGCAGAACACTCTTCTGGTAACTCAGGTGAAACAGCTGAAACCCAAATTCATTTCAGTTTACCCAGGGATGCAAGAAAGGCTTGCAATGGGAATTCAGGGATTAACAAGGTGACTATTTATGTTCAGATAAAAAGACTGGTCAGCTTGACATGCCTACTCTAAATATTGAGGTGGAAGAAAAGAACGGTATTTACAAAAGCTAACTTTAGCTTAGTGAGGCTAAGAAAAGAACGGAGCAGAAACTATTCTGAATTACCATTTGAAAATCCTCTCTTCCCCACCCACACTGACCTTAGTGAAGAGTAGCCTCAATAAGCTAAGATTAGCTTTTGTCAGTAGCCCAAAACCTGTTAAAAAGCTACAGACAGCTTCTCTAAAGGCCGAGCTGTATTTAGTGAAAATCAGTTTAAGTCACAGTTATAGAAAAGCCAACCAAACTTACTAAAGCAAGAAGGAATAGTTACCTGCTTTCTGTGAGTCTAGGCTCCTAGAGCAGTTAAAAAAAAAAAAAAAAAAAGAAAGAGAAAAAGGAGTATCAGTGCATACTAAGCTGAGGACTATCCCTCCTATTTGCTCACAGACACTTTTATCTTTGCAACCAGCAGAAATAAACTACAGACCTAGGTGAGAGTTCTGGGCTTGGAACAGAAGCATTTCCCATTGGCCCCAGATACCCCTGTTGTAAGGATATAATTAGAGGATTAGACTGTCCTAAAACAAGACATCTACTGTGTTACCTCTCTCGTTTCCCCAGAGGGGAAGCTTTCATGGCTTGAGGATCAGGTTTGGCTCCCATAAACCCTGTAAAATTTGTCAAGGAGAGTGTTCACCTTTCGTACGTGCATTTACACAGAAACATCATCACTGTCTGTTCTGTTGGGCCCTACGGGACGTCAGTGTGATCACAGGGCGCGTGTGGCGCTCTGAAGCACAGGGGAAGTGAGACAAGCGAACTGTGTGGGCGAAATGTTCTCTCCGACCAGGTGATCCGGTGAATTCATGGGCTGGGCTGAAGGGGAAATGGCACGCACAATGACAATTGAGCAGCGATAGGTGAAGACGTGAGATGTTTTTTAACAGGATGAGGTTAGCTCTTCCTTTCATGGAAATACATCAACACTTTCTGGAAAATCTCCTTTTCATCTAAATTACTTTAAAAAAAATAATTAAGATGTATGAAAAAAAAAACAAAGCGGGGGTGGAACAAATCTGTTTGTTTCAGTGTGTTCCTCTACAAGAAGAAATGAAATGGAAACTCCGTCCTCCATCATACTTTGAGCTGTGCTTGCTTCTGTAACACAGTGGCGTGGGGCATCACTCTAAATAAATGCTGTTACACGTTTTGTCTCTAATAAAGAATGGAGGATCCTACTATAGTCTTACAAGAGTTTTAAATACTGAATATGAACATGAGGAAAATGGGTAAATGCTGATTCTATGGGTAAATGCTGAACCAGTGCTATAGTACAGAAAGATGTCAGGGATTATTTATTTTTTTCCTCTCTGTCCCTTCAGCCCAGCATCACTGCCATTACAGGATATGCAAACACCGCAGGTCACACTGCATAGCCTTGTGTGTTACCTGTACTAGTGAGCAAACTACCACTGATTGGACAGTCTATACTGCAACATTTGGCACGCTGATAAAATTTAATGGGAGGGAAGATAACTTATTAAATCTCTATTAACTCAGTATTCATAATACAGTATTTATACATCCTAAACGCTATAAACATTGTAAGTACTACAACTGTTTTCCATGCTCAAGCAGAGCAAAATCCAAAAGCTGGTATTAGCTGTAATAAGAGAATGCCACAGGGCAGCCAGACAGTAAACTAGAATTACCATGTCACTGATATGACAGGTAGGCATCATGGTCTAACTGTGCAGTGATTTACCGGCTTAATCCTGCAGTCTCAATATTCCAGCCTTCTGAAATCCTATCATTCTGATGTCCCTGTGAACACTCCGTCTGCTGTTCCCTCTCACCTAAGGATCTGAACACTGAATGTTCAACTAACTTCCGAAAAAAAAAATTACAATAAGAAGAAAGCACCGTATGCCACACTGGGGAAATAAATGCACGCTTCTGCTGAAGTGAAACCGTCCCATATTGTTTTTAACACTCTTAAGATCTCATGGGTTTTGTGGTTCATATAGGTACCTCTACCCAGACATGTTGTTTACTTGTGTTCTGTCTGGTGTCCAGGATTTGGCTCTACTTCAGCACAGTGAGAAGAAAACAGTGACAATGGTTTCAGCTTTTAAACTGTTTGTTGCCTGGGACTTTTAGGAGTATGTAACTAGAGCAGATACACAGATGGCCAAGAAGTTTGCTCTAAATTTTATAATGATTCAGAGAGCTAGTGAAACAGTAAAGCACTAAATGCATTCATGTCTTTGCTCGCTGAGAAGCTTAAATAAAATTGCAGTAGTTAATTTCTGAAGTAAATAAGCAGCACTGAATCAAATGAGGCAAGTCACTTAGAAGCTTCCCAGTGAAGTTTGATTAGAGCCTAATTGTTTTTTGGTTTTTTTCTAACTCAAAAAGAGCATGTTTTTCAACACTTGAAATTAAAAAAAGGTAAAAAAAGTACTAGCTTTTAGCTTAACATCTTTGTAACTCTCAATTCTCTCAGATGACAATGAGGGAAAATATTTTATCAGTTTCTGTTTAAGAAGTTTAACATAGAGACCTGTGACCAAACGCTAACAATCCTCGCTAGCGCCTGAGCACAGAGCAGACAGTGGCAAGTCTCCAGGCATGCACAGCACATGCGGCTTCCTAACGCTGCAGAGAGAATCGTACAAATTAACAAAAAACCTTATTAGGAAAGGTAAAATGTTTATACCGTTTTAAAACAGCTAAAAAGGACAGATTGAAGATCTGTACTCAAATCCACTACTGTCAGCTCTACACAATAGAATACCAAGCAAAACCCCATGTTCACAACCATAGACAGATTGTACCCGTTTCAGTTACAATCACCAAGCAATAACTTTTAAAGGCTTTTAAACAGAAAGCTCATTTTTCGTATCAAATACAATGACACACTGAAGCATTAACAAATGTGCAGAGACTATCAGGAAAAATTAAGTTAAAATGAGTAAAGTATCAGATTTTCACTACAATGCTTTGTAAACTCTCACAAGAGGGTCCCTCTCAGACAGTAACTTTCTAAAAATGGCAAACAGACTCTCTTTCCCTTGCCAGGGCAAGGGAAAACTAGTTATTTATCTAATAGATATTTAACAGGCAGATTCACATTAACTCCTACAACAGTTTCATCTGGGAGCTAAGTGAGCACCACAAAAGTTGTACGTTTTTTAAGCCTCCTCTCATAAAATCACTGGGGTTAATGCTCTTTTGAGTAAGGCAGACTGGACTAGACTCCCTCTGGAGCTCATCAATTCTTCTCCTTAGCTGACCTAGGCAACTGCTGTTTAACAATACACAGGGCACTCCCTCCTCACCAGAGGCTCTGCATCTCGCTTTTCATGTTTTTCATCAGCTTTGTCACCAGAAACTCTCAATAAAAGCCTCAAACATCAGCCTCCTGCACTGCAGTACAGACGGAAACTTAAGCCCTACAGGCCATCCCACCAGCACACCGCTGCTTGACTCCCAGTCCAAATACAAGCAGACTCCTGTTTAATAAGGCAACAGCTCTGAGCACGTTGAGCTCGTAGGTTTGATTAAAGAATTGGTGATAAAATGCTTCTGTGAATGAAGACTTCTTTCTAGCTAACACCTGTTTAGGACCCCTTGCAATCTCGCCAGCCAATGTCTTTGAAAAGCCTGCCCTTCAAAATGGGTAAGTTAAAAACCAAACCAACCCAACCCCAACCCCATCCCAGCTCCCCCCCCTCCCCGGCAGCCCAAGGCACACTCGCTCTTTGGAGCGGAGAGCAGCTGAGCCGACATGTGCTCCACTTGCCAGCTCTCTGAAATTGCAGCACTGGGGAACTCTAGGATTTTGATATTCAAACTCTGTATTTGTACCGCCAACATTTAACCTCACATTCCAGGGCGGGGTTGGGCTCGCAGCCCGGGACATTCCAAAAAGCATTCCAACCAGCAAGGGCCCCGGAGGTAGCCCCGCAGCGAGCGCATCCATGCTAAAAGGCTAGTAAGAATATTTTTGCCTCCCCATTCCCGTTTCTAATATGCAGAGTACACGTAGGCCACAGGGAGGACAAGTTCAGGTTCTCCCCATACCTATGGGTCACACTTTGGCAGCATCGTTATAAATAGCTTCTGCAGCACCAAGAAACAAAACACAACTGCTTTTTTGTTTGCTTGCTGCAGCCTTGTGACAGAAAAAACCCAGTTGCTTCACTGAATTCCATAGGATTAATAGTGAAACATTTTCACTAAGCAGATACCGAAAACAGCACAGGTTTGGTTCAGACTGACAAAGTATCATACTCACACCACTTCAAATTTAAATTTAAAAAAAAAAAAAAAGATTTCCATAGAGTGAGGCTAAATATCCCCCAAACCAACTGTGGTCTCAATTGTCACCCTATCCAAGAATGCAGAAGTGCCTGGATGGCTAAATACCGCAGGTCAGCATATTGTTCTGGAAAAGAGAAAAAAAAAAAAAGGAAAAAGAAAAAATCTGCCACCTTCAGTTTATGAAAGGTACAGCAGAAAAGAGAAGCACAGCAGAAACTTGCACAGACGAGGCACTAGTGTAGTTTGCTCTTTAAAACTCATGTGAATAGAACAATTTCTAGAAGGAAAGCACTGGTCACTGAAGTAATTAACTTTTAGAACCGGTGCTGAGAAGGTAACACACACAGTAAATACAGTTAGCCTATCTGTAGAACTGGTTAGCATGAACTGAACGATCAAAGTAGGACAGTAAGTCACACATTAGTTGTAATAGTTAAGAGGAATGAAAGCATGCAAGAGAAAGTCATTAAACCCAAACATTGACCTGCACACACACACACATACAGAATTACAACTTTTCTTTAGTTCTCCTCGAAGTTGATTAAGGGTATCAAACGTTACACTTTCTAGCCATTTGCCAGAATTTACAGCCCTGCTATAATTAGGACTGAATGCTCATTCCAACAGAGTGACTCCTCACTCTCACTTTCACATGCTGTTTGCCCTAGCCATGGCCATCCACAATTACAGTGCAGACAACCTCATTAGTGTATACTACTATTACAATGAATTAAGAGGAATAAGTATAAGCACTGGTGACCACATAATCATCTCAGTATTTGAAAACACGCACTTATTAGGAAACAGGAACACCTTCCCCCAAGATGTTTAGCACCCATTTGATTTAATATAAATACGATACATATACTTTGCAGAGTAGCATTAACATAGTATTTGTTTCAGCCCCTAGAGAACTGCACATCCAAGTTTATCCAATTCTCTCCATGAAGTAAACCGAGGCACGTATTCTGTAACACGACTAGTACAGCATCCACATGACAGGGATTCATACCTCTGTTTAGGCATCTACCTTCAAGTACAGTTCCATGTGAATTTCTGACAGCATGCTGCAGAAATCTGCTCAGCTCTTCACTGTAAAACCACCAATTTTTACACGTTCTCAACTGCCACTGGAGTCACCTATCTCTCACCATAAATACGTGTGCTTAGAACTTCATTTTCATTGAATTGCTAGAAGGAAACAATGTGAAAACTCTTCACAGGCTATGTCTCACTAAGGAGGCAGGAAGGATGCATGTTCCATCATAAGTAAAAATACAGGGGAAAAAAAGAAAAGGTACAAATACTGTTATGAAGGCCTTGGCTCCTATACTTAATGATCCTATCTCTTTTCTGAAAGAGGTCCCTATCAGACATGGCAGACTTTCTCCCAAGTGATTCCCCATGGTTGCCTTATCCATAAATTGGTCCCAATGTACCGTAATTTCCACCAGTAATTTCCAGTAATTGCTGCCATACAAGTCCGCACTGTATTTAGGCACCACCACCTATAATAATTGGTGTTTATCCAAAGATTCAGTTTTAGTTTTAGACAGACAATGACAAGAGACGAAGCCAGACTCTTCTAAGTAGCGGGACAAGAGACAATGGGCACAAATGGAAATACAGAATATTCCATGTAGACACGAGAAAAAAAAAAAAATCCACTGTTTTTTACTGTAAGGGTGATAAAACACTGCAACAGGTTGCCAGGAAAGGTTGTGGGTGCAGTCTTAATCCTTGGAGACACAGGACACCCAGCTAGACACAGTCTTGAGAAACTTGCTCTAGCTAACCCTGCTTTGAGCAGGGGGGCTGGACCCCATCATCTCCAGAGGTCCCTTCCAAGCTCAAACATTCTACGATTCTATGATATTAGACCTTGCAAGCCATACTGCTAGCAGGTCCTAAGAATGATTTTTCCTTCTTTTATTCTATGATTGCTTCAAATAGTTCTGACAAAACTAAGATGCCCAGATAGCACTCACAAACAGGTTACAAATGGTTACTTCTGAAATTTCTGATTAATACTGCAAATTCTTTTGCTGTTTTGGTGTAAAATTCTAACACGAAAGTTCTATCATATATAAGTATATTTAACTGCATTTACTGCAATGTACAAAACGAGCAAGAAAAACTTTCTTTTTAGATAGTATAAATTTACTATAAATTACTCTGATCTAAACAGCAGACATTTTAAATATAAATACGTATCTATCTAATTTCACAAGTCTGCATGTGATCTGGTGAAATATCATTCTTCCATTGTAAAAGAATGGTTTGATGCCGGCACTATCACTTGAGGAAAGAGGTTCAAAGTTTCAAATAGGAAGACTATGAAAAATACTTCAGAAGCCATGGCATGATATCCCTGTCATTTTGTGTTCAGACCAGAACTGAAAATCTGAAGATTCCTCACCCTGTTGAGGACAACTAAACCACCATTTCAATAAACTGTTAATAACTGAAGTCCCTGAATTCGCTTAATCCATGAACATTCTTTTGGGGATTCAAAACTCTAATTCAAATCAGACAAGCTTGGCTGGATTGCCATGAAATCAGACTGGGTCTGTATCCTCTCTTGGCACACAGCATGTACTTATAGTTTACTTTAATAGGAAGTTATGATGACGGCAAATTAAGAAGAGAACATGTGCCTTTGATTAAGGCCACCAATATCACTAACAGCTAAATACTGAGGCAAACTAGGTCACATTTCAAGAACACGCACATAAGGCCATATTTGGATGCCCATTATTGCAAGTAATAAACATGTACATATTTACTAAAACTTCCAAGTTCAAACGAACAAAACAGCTCAAAGTGCCTTCATTCAACAAATCGATGGCTACCAGGCTTGGCTCCAATTCCTTATTGGAAAGGCACAATTGTAATTCCTAAGACCAGGAAAGGATGGTTAATTCTTATTATCATATTTCTGGAGGGTAAAGTGTAGTAGAAATTATGGAAGAAGAATGTTATTTTCATCCTTGTTTATAATTTCTAGGTCCTTATCTCTGCAAAAAACTTTTTCTTGATACATGACAGCTGTAAATAAAGCTTGCAAGACATGCACAAAACCCATTTGACAATACCACGTCTACGTTGCTACTAATATTTTCATACATTGATTCTTCTGATTAACTACATAGTTCCACAATGAATCCATCAGCTTATGGATGATGTATTCATACACCTGTTACCAGTATGCTGCAGACTTCTTAAAAATAAAAACACAGGTAATAAAACCAATGACCAAATTGCTTTGAGAATATCAGATATTTTAAAAAAATTTATTACTTTGGATAATCTTCTCAATATTCTTTAAAATCATGTTGATAATTTATCCTGTCTGAAAGGCACCATAGGGATAGCGAGTGGTGAACAGTAAACATCTCATTGGCATTTTTCACAACCGGGGAATTTATCTGTCTCCGAGAGAATCCAAATGAAATGTGAATAGCAAGATATACAAACAGGAGCTAATCTGTAGCTGCGTAGGTGTGAAACCTCTAATTTCCATGCTATCGTGGCATCTTAGGCACATTCATGTCAGAAGTTCCTTCAATAAAATTAGCTTTTTTATGGGAAGGCTCAGCGAGATCTTCTCCGTGGTCTCTGTTATTCAAATGCTCCCGATCTTCCCTCTTGCGTTTGTTAACCAGGTGACTTTCTCCCTCACACAGTTTCCCCTCCGGGACACCCAATGTTCTCAGACAGACAATAGCTGCAGCCTGCTCTGCTAGTTTCTTTGACTTGTCCCTGAAGAGCAAAGCAGACAAAGCACAGGTAAAAGTAGAAACTGAAGACTCTACACGGCCAAGAGACAAACAGTTTCCTGTCTCTGATGCAACACCATGAAATAAACAGCATTTGTAGTCATCTCACAGCAGAACAAAATAGTCAGTTCCAGAAATTATCTGAACCTTGCTAGGTGCTAATGCTGATGCATCACTCCTGATGTAACATCCCGAGAAAATCAGTATCTATCAGGCTTTTGTGTCTCAAACACTCTTCTTTTCAGAGGTACGAACTCAACACGTGTTTGGCTCAAGTGGCTGCAATCCTCAAAGTTACCTTTTACAAATATGATCACTAAACAAAACTGAGTTTGGAAGGATCACATTTTTTGAAAGACGCTGAGGCCCAAATATAATCTCTGGTAGGTGCACAAGTTCATTGACACTGGCAAAAGCAGGAACTGTTCTATAATAATAAAAATTGTGTCGCTTGTGAGAGGGACTGCAGATTAAAAGATTTGTAAAGTTCAATATTTGAAAACATTTTCTTCTCAAAGTTTCATCTCAACTGAGCTTAACTTCCTAAGGTCTCTCAGCAGGAATGCTGCAAACACCAGTCACTTCTCTGTGCTTTTGTCCTCTTTAAAATGTTCAATGCTGAGCTCCAGCTTTGCAGTTAAATCAACTTAGGTGCAAATGCCTGAAGTCAACTCCAGTATTAACAGATGATGGTACAAACTACTGTCATGGAACTTTAGAGCAGCCCTGGATGTAACTGTTGATCTGGGATCTCTGAGAAGCCACTAAACTGCCCTCTGCTTCACTGTATATAGAGACTTAATCCTGACTTGTTATTGAGAATGGATGTGCTGTAGCGTCTGTAGATGTTACCTCCTTCAACATTCCCCTCTGCCTTCCAGGATTAGTTTCTGAACTCTTCACAGACACAATTGGGTCACCTATTTGCTGCCCTCCCAATACAATCTGTGGGCTAATGTACTATGTGAATTAAAATCTGTAGTGGTTTACTTGACTATGCTAAAGCTTACTTCCTCTTGTCACATTCAATTCTCAGAAATTTTGAATCCTTTCTCCCTCCCAGAGGTAGCTTTAGATAGCAGCTTTTAGTTGACTTTGATCAATGTCAACTGGAACAAACTGGAGCACCCTTTCATTGCAAGTTTTAAGCAACATTTCACAAACAATTACAATACAGCTGCAAAAACCACTTGATAGCTTACCACAGAGTTGATCTGTATTTTTGCTCAGCTACTGTCACTACTGAACAGAACAATCTATCCAGCGGTCTTTGAACCTGGAGAAAAAAGGAATTAAAAGGGAGGGGTGTGTCAAAATCAGTCACGTCATGTACAGAATTCACAACATTGTCAAGGTTCCTCGTCTTGTCGTTACACCACAATTGCGTAACATCTTTAAAATTACTGTAATTCACACCACAAATTTAACTTTGTGTATTTTAAGATTAAAAAAGAGGAAATTTTTCAAACTGCAAATACTTTTTGCTTTCAAAAAAAAAATCAACTAATTTCCCTATCTAACCAATCAGTTGCTCCTGCCCAGAGTAGTTCCTACCTATAACAGTGTGCAACAGAGAAAACATTCTGAATCCAAACTCTTTACTTCACAGAAAAAGTAAAAGGAAGTTCATGAACTATGTAACAACCTGTAGTTACAGCAACTTTTCACACATGAATCAAAACTAGACTGAAGGCCTGACTTGTAAATTTTTATTTTCTAATAAAATAAGCCACGGTTTTCATACATATGTGAATTACCATATCTGATGCTGCTTACTCAAGAGCTATGCCAGCCTGGGAAGCAGAATTTCTCACTACCAGGAGTCCTAAAATACTTAATTTCATAGACAAGGCAGAGGAAGAAGTTTGAAAGAGTTTCTTCATTGACTCACAGTTTCATAAACAGGCTGAGGATGCTTTTCTTTCCTACACCATTCCAGAAGATACATTTTTGGAGTAATCTGTGGTGGATATTCTCGCCTAGACAGAAAAATTTGTGGTCAACAACGGTACACAGAGTTCTATTTTAAATCAGATAGCGCTGCTTACTGTATTGCTTCTACCAGCTATTCTTTGTGCTCAAATTATGAGAAAAACGCTGCTTCTTTATTAGATAATTCAAGTAATATGTCTGATATAACATCTAAAAATCTAAACGTTCCTACTAATCCTTCCCAAACATTCACAACCTGTAGTAATACAAATAGAGAAAAGTTACTTACCAGAAAGGATATTCTAACTAAATATACGACACAGAATAGAGATACGGTTTGGCACTGCTTATTATAAGCAACAATATAAGATTAAACACTTGAAGATAGAAAAGAAGCTGCTTCTGTTATGAGACAGTGGAGCTTACAGCCCCTCATACTTGGCAGAAAAAAAGAAATACTGTAAAACCACAACAGTCAGCCCTCAGGGAGACAGGTAATATCTCCTCTAAATATTAAAGCACTATGACTGGATTTGAGGAGCATTTTGTATCACACTCTTCTGGGGCTGTTTGATAGACTCAATAGCAAACATAGCAAAAATAGCAAACATGGGTATACTGTGGAAAATAACAACATTTTTATAGGCTTTACAGATTATAATCAAAGGTTACTTAAAATAATATTGTACATAACTCCATGAATTAGATACCTTATGAGTGGAACACATTTAGAAGACTGCAGATAAGCATATACATTATCTGCTTAGAAAAGTGTATTATAAAATTTGTTCAGGACCTTCTATAGAAGAAGTATTCCATTTTAGTTAAATTTCACTAAAAATAACTGAACTCTGTATCTTTGTGTACTCACATTCTTTTAAGTACAGATGTTTGAATTTTTTTTTAAAATCACTCACCCCTTTTAACAGGTTAACTGAGAGAATTAAACAGTCTCAGGAAGCCTGGGACTAAAGAACATCTTACAACACCTGAACAGCACCAGAAGAGCGGTGATGCTAATGACGATGTAATGACGTACACAAATTGCTTCATTCACTCAGTAAGTGCTGTTATGAAAATAATTACTTTCAAAATAATGATGTCTGTCACTGTCACAATTCACAGTTTTTATTTGCAGAAGCAGGATAGTGAAGAATTTAATTGGTATGCTTACTTGTCAAATCTAACAGCCATTTTTATTACATCTGGATCTTCCATTTGGTCATCTTCATCTTGTGTCTCGGTTTCTAGAGATGTTTTCTTTGCTTCGAAAATAGCTGTTGTTTCTTCGTAGAAGTCAGCCATTTCAAAGACTTCACTAGTCAAACAGAATGTCTTTGTATTAGAGATCAGCTAGTAAATTTTTGTATCACATTATGATAGAGAAAAGTACAAAAATCAATTGTTTAAATAGAATATATATGTACAAAGAATCACATGAAAGTGTGGCTGTGTTCTGCACGGTGACATTATATCATTTCTCCTTCAATTCTTATCAGACACTGTTGACCTCCAAATAGGAAAAGAATGTTTTCACTTCCAGGACTATATAGTCAATTTGCAGCCTGAAAGTCCAGGCAGAATCAATCAGAAATACAGGTCCTGCAATGTTCCAAGTTATTAGGTCAATTAAAAATTTGCAGGTGGATGAATTAGCAAAGAAGGTCTCCAAGTGCCTCCCTCTTGCATCACCTCCACAAGGGCAATATGAGTGAAAAAACTAATTTTAGTATTTAAAAATACTATAAGCAATAAACACTATAATATCCAAATACCTCAAAATCTCAGATTTTCTGACTTCAGAGTATTATTCACAAGCCCCAGTACAAGGGAGTACAACTAAGACCTGGGTCAAAGGCAAGAGCCTCAAATCCTTCTAAATTTCAGATCCATAGCAGGCTGCATTTACTTTCAAAAAAATGAGACTACTCATTTTCTTTATCGTTCAACAACGATAAAGCATGCAGCATAGAAAACTTTAACTTTCTGACTGTTATGAGACTGCTCATTGGTATAAAGCTGTTCAATGACAACACGAATTCTGGCCACAAAACAATCTCCAATGTTTTAAGTGGAAAAGCAACGAAGCTGAATAATGCCAACCGATGCTTCTAAGAGAAGACAACTTATGTGCTGTTATGTAATTTTTTTTTGGTCTGAAATGCAGCAGCCTGTTCTCTTGCATTCAGTATTGAGGCCAAAACCTCGAATGGCTGTAATATGCCATCATCACCAGGAGACAGCAGTATTAAGTAGCATTTTTGTTTGAAGATGTGTAGGTGCACTGAATGTTCTTGTTATCTGGACATTAACCAGACTGTTTAGAACACTGCTTAAAAGATTGAGTCTGCTGATAGAAAGCAGTCTTATAAATTTTCAAGTGGCTCTCTGTCCCTCTCTCATGCACACACACTGCCTAAGCCAATTTTGAAATTGCTATTGCATCACACATACAAAAACTGATTATGTTCAATTTTAGAAGGCCCTAAAGAATTGTTAGGCATAGGCAAAACTTTTACACTTAGACCTCTATCCAGTGCTTAAGTGTATAAACTGCGACTCTTCTAATTACCTGTTTATTACCCATTTAAAGGCTTGACTATTACTTACAATTTCTTTTCTCTCCGTACTATGCATTACTATTCAGTCAGTAGAGAACACCATCACCCTTTCGGCTACGATTTATTTGAAGTTGTAAAAAATTGTTTCCGTTTCAATCTATACTATATCTCTTCTAACCAAATTGGAAAAATATAAGCAAAATAGATGGTAAGTTACTATACTAAATATTGTTAAACTATTTACATTGCAAAAGTGAAAAGTAACTTGAAAAGTATAAATGTTGTTCATGAATTCCACTGCTCCTTTGTGATTAATGAAGACTAGCTCCTTTTATATATAAAATACAAATTCTTCTCATTGTATTGTATTGTAATGTAACAGTTGTGGACAGCAGTGTCTATAGAGAGCCAAAACTGGTAAATGACAATAAACTGGCTGAAGGATTACAGGCATTTCCATTCACACGAACAGAATGCTGACTAGGGCTTGCTGGAAAACAGCACCTCTATTTGCAAAATACTGCAAGCTCTCAATATTTTATCCGTTTTCATACATGTAAGATAACAGTTTGAGACTATTTATTTTATAAAAACAAAGAGACTCTCTTCCTCTCCATTCCGTCAGAAGGATAACTATAGCACACAACATGGATGACACGTGCATGCTCAGAACTTTATTTTGTTCAGTTTGAGATGGGTCCAAAGCTGAATTCTCCTGCATTCTGTGTGAATTCTTCAATCACGTGTCTATTTTATGGTTTCTCTCAAACTTTTCCTTCTTCCTTTTCTGTCTACCCCTTTGAGAAATTTCATCCAGACTATTTCAGATGTCCAGGATGAAGAGGTTCATTAAAGCTACTATGTTTCCTCAAAAAGGTTGTCGTGGTTCATTAGCATATTTCAGGTATGAAAAGCAGCACAAAAGAAATACATTTAAGTATCACATAGACAACCTTCATACATCATTTTGAGTTTATCTCTAAGTGTTCATTTACAACAAGCACCTTATCATAAAAATTCCAGTAACATTAAAAACCCCACATGCAAAAGGGAAAGTCAGAATAAATAAATATATCTCAAAGAAAACAAGCTCCACACGATTACCCTCCAGACTGCCACTACAGAATGCTGAAACCTTTCTTAATGAGTTAATGCAAATACTGGATAAATGTCTGAAACTCAGTGAACCACCAATCAAATTAGTATGTCAAAGACATAGACAGTTTTAGGGTTAAAGCTTTAACACTTGAGCATGGAGGAAACCCGGAAATACTTACTGTATTATTCCACATCTCACTAACAGGAATTTAGAAGTGTCAGGCACTGCTACAGACAGAGAAGTCGTTTGCAAGCTTGACAGAGAGTACAATTCCCAGAGAGTACAACCTTTCCCCTCGTACTGGGCACTGGTGAGGCCCCACCTTGAATGCTGTGTCCAGTTTTGGGCCCCTTACCACAAAAAAACATTGAGGGGCTGGAGCAGGTCCAGAGAAGGGCAACGGAGCTGGTGAGGGGTCTGGAGAATAAGCCTTATGAGGAGAGGCTGAGGGAGCTGGGGGTGTTCAGCCTGGAGAAAAGGAGGCTGAGGGGAGACCTTCTCGCTCTCCACAACTCCCTGAAAGGAGGGTGTAGCCGGGGGGGTCAGTCTCTTCTCCCAAGTCACAGGCGATGGGACAAGAGGAAATGGCCTCAAGTTGTGCCAGGGGAGGTTCAGATTGGATATTAGGAACAATTTTGACACTGACAGGGTTATTAAGCCTTGGAATGGGCTGCCCAGGGAAGCGGTTGAGGCACCATCCCTGGAGGTATTTAAAAGACAGGTTGACACAGTGCTTAGAGACATGGTTTGGTGATGGATTTTATCAGAGTTAGGCTGACGGTTGGACTAATGTCCAAGCTAGACAATCCTATGATTCTATGATTCCTATTTCTGAAGTGTGTACTTACCAGATCTCCTGTGTGGACTGTGCAGCATGCAGCTTCTTACCCTGAGTAGTTTCCAGCTGTTCTCTTAACATTTGACACAAACAGTATTTTGTGTTGGTATAGTGATTATCGTATCTCACTGCCTGGAGAGAGACAAAGTATATAAAAACGTACCAAACAAATTTATCTTATACAATGCTCATGTCTCCTGATTAATTTCAAAATCCTTTTTGAAAGGCAAACCACAATGTACAGTTTTTTCAATAACATATTCAAGACTACTCATGAATATGAGTATAATCTGATTATTTCGGCATGCTTTCATGAACAGAAGTTCAATTTATTCATACAAAGTTATTCTATATACCTAGGAAGAAAGAATGGATCAGTTTACATAACTGACTAGCGATGCAGTGACATTTTAGTAAGTATTTAGTTAATGGCAGTCCAAATTTTTAAAAAACAAAAGATTTTTAATTGATTACATGATCAAAGCCACAAATTTCCGATTAATTTCCTATTATGTCACTAAAATTGTGTATTTGAATCACAGATAAAACTTTATACAGTAGATGACCCAGCTAATGAAGCTATAGATATACAGCATTACTTCATCGGCAAATCAGTCCCTTTGCTTCCCGCTGTTAAAAACTCTTTTCAGTATTTGTGAAAAGCAATTAATTTATAAAAATGACTCAAGCAGTAACTATTTAAGATTCCTTCACCTCTCTGTTCAATATTATTTGTATTACTGTAACATCAAGACAGTTGGCCTACATATCATTAGCTTTTCAGACTCCTAGACATTTTTAGGTAGCCTTGAAAAGCCTCATAAATGTTCCCAAGAAACTAGGGCTATAAAGCATGGTATGTACAAGAAGAATGTTCAGGAACAACTGTTTTCCAAATACAGATTTCTGAATTTTTTTTTTCTGAACAAAATAAAACAGAAGTAGTAGTGGTTGATTTGAAAAACTCATGTCATATGCAGTGTGTTAAAATGTCCCCAGAGCCTAAGTCTTTGAAATTAAGAGGAGTTAAAATATTGTACTAAGATGTGGATTGACAATTCTAAACAATGTTATCTACAAGTAAGATCTTCCAAAAAACATACATATTTGATGTAATCTTGCATGACATCTTTCAAGGGGAAAAGACCCTCTTTTCTGAAGATAGATGGGTTCCACATGGCAGCACGAGCTATCATTACTGATGAGGCACCTGTTGCTTTCTGGAAGGTCTCAATGTCCGTATATTCTTTGATGAAGTCATGAGATCCTCCACTAAAAATTAACATAACTGTTATAATCATGCAAGTTTTATTTGCTATTACTTATACTTTAACACAACCTTGTATTTTCAGTGTGATATTACATTATTAATGGCAGCAGAATCTACTTAGGATAGTATCTCAAATCTAAGATAATAAATGGGTCTGAGAGTTTTATTAGTAATGGCTCATTAAATCATTGATTATATATAATATTTTTCATTATCAGCACACTTCTCTTAAAAAAGGAAGATTGTTTTTGTGAAGAAATAACATACTTCGTGTTTTATACAAACTATGTGCTTTCACAGAGTTCTTAATGGATAAGGCTCACAAAGGATCACATCCGTGTTGTTTGAAAAATGGTGGTAACAGTTCTGTAACCTTCAGCTGCACACTACCTGTGCTGGCACAAGTGGTGCTGAAAACAAGTTAAGCATGGATGGAATCATTCAGTACTGGCACTAACATATGCAGAGCAACTACAAATAGTAATTCCAAATCAGTCACAAAGCACTTTTAAAGTACAATAAAGTTGCACTGCTATTGTACTGCCTCTGCCAGCAAGTCACACGTTAGTAAGCAAAAAGAACACTTAAAATGCCTTTTCTTTCTGTTAAAAGTTTCCCTTCACAACATTTTTTAAATGCAAAATAAAAGTTGGACTTCTGAACTATCAAGAAAGAGTAGGATCTTTTTCCCTTCAAAAGTGAAAACCCTCTCAAATTCGAAATAAAAACTAGAGAACGATATATTACTTTAAAACCAGATATTTACATTGTGAAAACAGCACAAGCAAGCTTCCCGCTCTTATGGAAGATTATTCCATGAACACAGTATCACTCTAGAAATCACAGTACCAATTCAAGTTTTCTTGCTTTTCTTTAGCACCAGCCTACTTCCTTTTACTCATTCCTGTATGATGGACCAAATATATTTAATAAGCAAGATTCCAAGTTGTACATTTTGATTTCTTTAGAGAGGGAAAAGTTTCACTAAGTGGACTTAAAACAAAGGTCATATCATTTTCAGAGAAACCATCAAAAAAAAAAAAAAAAGAATGGTTAAGGTTCGTTTAGCATTTTAGAACACTTGCAAAGAAGTAAATTGATGTGGGGATTAATTAGAAGCAATTTATCAACAATAAGTCTCTGATATTTTGTATCTTAATTACACACATCAACATCATAGAAAGTACTCACATAGAGCTGACATTTCTGTGACATGCACAAAAGCTAAGAAAAATTGTTGGCCTCATCTTTTACCCGGGCAAACAAAGCCTTCACCATATTGTTTAAAAAATTATTCTGAAAACTAGAAAGGGGTGAACCACCGAGAAGTGGATCAACAAAGATTATCAGCATGGAATACTGCCTTTATCTAGTACAGAAAGAGGTTTTCTAACTGCAAAAATTGTGACTTTCAATGTATTTTCTACATGTTGTCGTGGTTTTGGCTGAATTTACCAAAACTGGACCGGCAGATGGCCCTTCCCCCCCCCTTCCCCCCCCCTAAAAGAGGAGAGAGGAGGAGAAAGAGATAAGGAGATTCAGAAGTTTAGAATGAACTAAACTACTTTAATGAAAAATTAATATTAAAATAAAAATAAAGAAGAAAAATAATGAAATAGATACAATATATACAAAACCGTATCAAGTTCCCAGGATGACAGTCACATCACCGGCAGGCACTGGGGAAGTCCCAGACTGGACTCAGTGACGAATGGGAACTGGATTCCAGCTCTGGAGTCAGGAACACACGGATCGGGATCAAAGGCAGATGAACAGACAGAGTCCTCTCTGGACGTCGGCCATCGCAGGAAAGGGGCTGACCCTTTGATCCCTCAGCCTTTATACTGAGCATGGGGCAGATGGGGTGGAATACCCTAGTTGGTCAGGTTTGGGTCACCTGTCCTGTCCACTCCTCCCCACCGATGTGACCCCTCTACGTTTTTTCCGTTTCCGACCCTCTAAGGGGGCAAATAACGAAATTGGCTGACCTTGGTTGTTATAGCAATAAGTATAAGCAAGGGCCTCCCTGCATACCATCCCTTGGCATGGAGCACAAACATTGGTCTTATCACTCTGAGAACGAGCAGTTTTCTCCACAATATGCCGTTAATTTCAGAGAGTTAGAGGAGGCCTAGCTAGGATGTAAAGTTACAGAACAGAAAATTGGTTCGGTTTTACTTCAAACCGGGACACATGTACATAGAAATGTGAACAGGATCACAGTTCTCAAATTCCTGATCCAGGTATATGGTTTGCAGAGATGCAGCTTTTCCATGGAAACTCAAGATCAATGAAGAGAGAACTTCATTTAAGGACACTGCTTCTCTGCCCAGGGGTATTTTACTGCCACTTAGAGAGAGACGAAACATCTAAAGATGTTGGTCAGATACAACTCAGGACAGTTTGATACTTTTCATTACCTCTGCTTCCAAAATTGCTCTTTAAACTTACCAGTTTGTAGATAAACTTTTCTACGACTGAGTTCCTTATTTTACTATCACAGAGTTACTGAAGGATCTATCAATACAAGCAGAGAGATTCAGTGGCATCGGGTCCATAAGTCTGGAGACTAACGAGGTCTCAGGGAAAATGTGAGGCCACAGAATATCCCACTGGTTTTGAGCGGTGGGACAGGTGATCTCTAGTGTGCAAGTGTCCCAGACACACAGCGGTAGGGTTATAACCAGTCACTGCACAGGGCTTAGAAGCACAGAGAATTCAACTGCTGGATGCAATCAATCAGAAACAGCTTGCGTAGGATAGATTGTGACACACAAAAGCAAAAATTTTTTTACAAATACATAAAACTTTTAAACCAAAAACTGAGGTAAGGTGGTATTTCATACAGCCAACTTCTGGCACTGCCACCTCTATTCAGATGTGATTTTTGGTAACATGTAACACTGTATTCACTCCACACAACAGATCTTCCTGCACTTGCAAATCTTAAGTTAGGTAGGTACAGGCACCTTGCAATAACGAGCTAATTAGTCCAACTTACTTTGCTATTACTGGAATGGAGACTGCTTCAGATATAGCTTTGATCACATCACAGTGCACAGGGTGCTGAGGCCTCTCCTCCTTCTTCCTTTCCAACAAACAAAAATAGACAAGACCAAAGATTTCATATGGAATTTGTAGGTATCTGAATCACAGCAAACACGACTCAAGGTTTATTGGGACATACTTATTTCCACTTATTCATATATTTGATGTAATTTTCCTTTTTTTTTCTTCTTTAAACACATGAGAATTCTTTCATATCAAATAAATTTTAAAACATTGTTACTGTAATTCCATATCGAGATAAGCAGCATTTTTTAGATAGAGTATGCAAGATAATTTTAGTTTTATTTGGCCTTTGAGACAAAAATTTTAGAAAAATAGCAACAAGTCATTCAATTCTCTAACTACCGGCCTGATTTTCTACACCACCAATTTATTTCACTTCTCCCAAGTGAATAATGACAGGACCAGAGGAAATGGTCTGAAGTTGGGGCAGGGGAGGTTTAGATTAGATATTAGGAAGAATTACTTTCCTGAGAGGGTGGTCAGGCACTGGAACAGCCTGCCCAGGGAGGTGGTGGAGTCGCCATCCCTGGAGGGATTTAAGGAACGTGTAGACGTGGCACTTCAGGGCATGCTCTAGTGCCCGGGATTGTTGGGTTTGTGTCTGTTTGTGGGTTTGGTTTCTGTTTGTTTGGTTTTTTTTGTTCCTTTTTGTGGTTGGACTCGATCTCAAAGGTCCCTTCCAGCCATAAAGATTCTGTGATTCTGTGACTTAGCTGTTGAAATCAGAACCACATATTGCATATATTACATAATACATTCTACATATACATGTAGAGTACATTCTAGTCATATTTTACTGTGCTACTTTCATCAGCAAACTAAAAAAAATATAAAAATCTAAGTCTCTCTTGCCTGAAATTGATTTACCTTCCATGGACTGCAATGGCAGCAATACCAGTTTTTTCTATTCTCTTTACCAGATTCACAGTATCCTCAACCTGAGGGATAAGAGAGAATGACATGATTTTAGATCAAAGCAAAAGGAATAACTATCACGCGATCACTGTACAAACAAATGTTGGGAGTCTTTTCTTTTATCAAGAGGTATGATTCCTGTATTTCAACCTTAACTCCCAATAAAGAACTATATATTATGGCAAAAATAAGAACCCATTTTCAGTATTTCCTTGAAACTATAGATATCAAACTTCCTCAAACCAGGTAACACAATACTCTGCAGTAGGACAATATTTTCCAACAGGTTTTTAGACTATCATTTGAAAATGATACAAAACACTTGATTAGCAAGTCCTCTCTAACAAATACTCTGCAAATTGTAATTAATATGTATCTTAATAAGAGGATGCCTTCTGAAATCAATGTAACACACAACCACACATCTATAAATATTCCTCTCAGATGTGTCTTAAAAAAGTTAACTAGTACCTAAAAAATTCTAATGATACTTGTACATGACATCAAAAGATAGAGGGGAAAAAGGGGAAGCTCCCAGTATATCTTCAGAGGTAAGATGCTGTTAAAAGGCAGAATGAAAAAAAGATAAGGCCAATTTTCTTTTCAAAATCTGAAGAATGATCTGTGGCTCATCACAAAATTAGCACATTCAGTCTTTGAAAAATGCAACATCTCCCAGCTGGCACAGACGTAGAGATAGAAACTCACCTGCTGTTCTGATGGATGGCATGTTATGCAAAAGCAGCTTGAAACAAAAAGGAAGAGGCTCTAGGATAGTTGTAGAAAATAAAAAGGAAAGGTGCCAGTTCTTTGATTTCATACTTTAGTACTTCAGAACGAAAATGATCCCAGAGTTACCGATTCTTTTCATATAGGCTTCATTTGTTCTTTTAATCATTTTAAGTGCATGTGTAAATGACTTTTGAACAATAGGTAGCTCAGGCACAGTTCACCCACCTACCGAAATGTCTATCCAGGTCATATGCAATCATGGTATCTAGGCAGGTAATTAAATACACAATCGCAAAATAATCAGTCATTAAAAGAGAAGGTACATCATCTTTGGAGGTTTAAAAATATGTAGGGAACTCAAGTGAAAAAAAATAATCCAGTAAGGAAGCTAGATCAGTTGTAAAAAAAAAAAAACCACAGAACCCATGTATTTTCACTACATTCTCGCTAGTTAAATTGTAGAAAAATACTGACAAAACCAAATGCAACAGCTTTAGCACAATTTCTTTGAAATAAATTATTGTACCCAAGAACCTATCCAGAAAGAAAGTCATTCTAATTGCAATGAAGATGTTGCTTCCGAGAAGGAAGATTATGAACCTCTCTGTATAAGCTAGCAATTTCAGTGCTTCAGTTTATCAAAAAAATTCTAAAAAGGCTGCAGAAGCTGTTCTTAATTGGGGTATCATTTGTAGTATTTATTGCTGTCATTGCATGTACAGTAAATCAGGACTCAAGTAATGCCAAATTTCCTTGCAGTGTAGAATATCAGTAGTTGATAGAGCACAGGCAGTTCCTTTTGTAAACACAATTTCATTAGTGAAATCTTCATTGTTAACATGAATGTTGGAGAAGTGACATTAGGGCTTGGTCTTCCCCTCTTCAAGCAGACTGTCAAGAAATTCAAAGTTCATCACACTGCTTACATACACACAGTATTACTCTCAGTCCATCCCACATTTGGCAGTTGCCTTCTAAAACTAGAGTGTCTTTTTCCTTTTTTTGCTTATCCACCAGCAAAAGCTTTGGGATTAACTCAGAGGTACAGAAGTACTTAACAGAAGTATCCACATTTGGAGTTCAATGGAATAAGGCCATGTAGACATTAATGTTTAGTATTTTTTTGACTTTTTAAATTAGAGAGGAAAAATGAAGTTTGGCATCTGAAGTGAGCAGCCAGAAAGGCGACCTGGTTGTAAGGGGAGAATTACTGAACAGAAGAAAAAGATCTTCTGAAACATACCGAGAGAGAAAATTCATGCCAGCCTCAAAACTGTTAGTCTGGAAACCAGAAACATCCTTGTTAAGTGCAGCTGGGTACCTAGAAACCAGCAACATCCTGAGATACCATCAATAAGTGCAAAACCAAGGAACCTTATCAGCAATTTATCATCTGAAAAGGTAAAAAACAGGCTGGAAAAAACAAGAAAATATCCCAAGAAAGAAAGAATCTGTAACCGTCATTGGCTGTTCTAACTGCAAGAACATGAAGTCCATCTGGAAAAAATAAAAATTCATCTGAAAGAAAACAATCATCTATTGGCTGCCCCAGGTGAAAAATAGGAATTAACAGCATCTACTGGCTGCTCGAGGGGTGGTGGCCTATGGCCTCTGTGTTTCCATGACATAAAAATGACTTAATTTTCATCCAAAATGGAGCTTCTCTCTCTCTCTGAGAGCTTCCCATGCTGCACATACTTTTCCTAAACAGGTTGAACTCTCTGCACAAACTTTCTATGAGATATTGGGCTCTTGGCAGGGACACCTGGCTGACTCCAGACTCCATGACACACATGACCTTTGGAGTCTCTGCTTTTTTTATGGGTCCCCCCTGGGCCTACTTTTGTCTTCATGCTTCTGGGATGGCTGGGTCCCCCTTCTGGGACCACCAGTTTGTCCTTCTGTCTGGGATGGTCTGGACCCCTTCTGGGATCTGTCTAATGCACTTGATACCAGTATTATTACTATGAACATACTATGAACATATATATATGAACATATATATATGTATATGCATATAAGTAATCTACCATATCTGCTGTTACATTATTGGCAAGTTTGCTTCGCAGGTGATAAGTCTGTAGGAACTTGTAATAGTATATACCAACTTGGTTGTTGCTATAATTGATTGCTGCCATATTAATAATTTCTGTTATACCACTGCTGCTGCTAATAATTCATAATAGCTATAGATAGATGTATCTATATCTTGCTTTATTAATAAAAGGTATATTTGCTACAGTGCTTTTTGTGGTATTTGTGGTAATCTGTAATAAAGTTTAGAAATTCAGAGGATAAAAGCCTCTGTGTCCTCATGTACCATGGAATTCAACAAACCCACAGTCACTATCTCTATCACCTGCAGGTCAGATAGCCCTTTAGGTTGTGACAGCATCCCAAACAGAAATTGCAATTCCAAGCATTATTTCACAATAACAGGTCTAAAATGCCAATATATTAGAATACCATATACTCTAATTAATTTTAAATCACAGAATTAAAATCAATTAAACACTTTAGCATAATGATCTATGTTCTTACTGAGGGCAAAATGCGGATTTTGCAGGTTACTGGTTTACAAATTCCTTTAACAAGGGTAGTCAGTATCTGGAAAGGAAAAAAAAAAAAGACAAAACCATGATCACAACAGTGACATTAATAAAGCTCTCCTTTCTCTCTTAGAAATACAAAAAAATTAGAAAAATGTAACACTAGCTACTGTTTCTCTATAAAGAATCTTGCATGCCAGACGAGCACATGCAGTCTGTAATTGAGTATAGATTTTTATCCAACAGATATACAAACCTATTTCTAGTCTAAGCCATTTTTATTTCCATCACTTTTGTTATTTTAACTGGATTTTTACAGAGCAATTAACTGCTGCTGGAGTTTCAACACTGCTTGTAATATGAGGTGACCAGTATTCTCTGATCATTTCAAAATAAAGTGCAAAAGTTTTTCATTTTCACGCAATTGTTTTCACAGTCTGTTTTCCAGTTGTGAGTTTCTTATGAAAACCAAGGATTTCCTAAAGAGATTTTTTTTTTTTTAAGTGAGAAGGCCTTCAAAATGGAAAAAAAAAAGAGGGGAAAATATCACGCAACAACATCATTGAATCTTCTGAAAGAAAACAAAAATTGTAAACCGAATTCCACACTTAACACAAAGCACATTTTATTCATTAAAACAAACTCAGAAGCAAACGAGCAGTTCTTAGTTTAACCATTTAAGAACTGAGCTACAGACAGAATCTCCTTCTCACAGGGTGAATTTAAGTTGACCAGACCATACTTAAAAGAGCCATGTAATGACCTATACATGTTTAAGTCACTGTATGACTATAGAATAAATGGTACCAGAAATCAAATAGCTCTATAAATAAAAAAGCGTGGAAACCAACTGATCCTGACTGTATGGGAGCACCCAGCCAAACCGGCTTCAGAGCACAATAGGTGAGATGCAGGGGGTTGTCATCCGACTCAGCTTCATCTCGCCTTGCCTTGTCTATGCAGAGATAACTTGGGGGGAGCTGCAAAAACGGCTCAGCCTGGGGTTGTCTCAAGATTGCATCACAGTAAGAACCGAAACCTAATGGAGCCTTAACTCCCTTAACAAATAAAAATGCCCTGAGTCCCATCCCACCACTACTCCCGTGACTTTGAGTGCTAGACATCACAAAATTGGCAACTGAGACTCAGCCATCGCACCACCAGAGGTAAATATCCCAGATAGTGTAATGCACGCAGGCATAATCCTGCACCCCCACAGAATCAGGAAATATAAACTGCAAGGTTTGAGAACAAAAAAGGGGAATCTTCCAACGATACAGCTAGCCTGTAGGAGATTCGTCCCCCCTTGTCCAGGACGCTGTACAGGGTAACTTCCAAGGGATTGAGCGGCCTTACCTGAGAGAGAGGGTAAGTGATAAAGAAACATATGTATGGTATAAGGCATGCTATTAAGATCGTGATTTGTGCACTCTTTTAAGGTATTCATATCTAGCACGCTTGTGGCTTCTGTTGTTACTTTTCTGGATCACTTGTAGGTTGCAACAGCGTATTCCGCGAATGGCTTTTAAATCGCAATAGTGTAATTGCCATTGTACACATAGAACTCGCAATAGTGACGTATTGGACCTGTGAGTGAAGTCCAAATAAATTGTTAATTTGAACCTCTCAGTGAAGTCCTTTTTCCCGTTTCGTCACACTGACTTATTAGGAGACTGCTTGTTTTTCAACTGTTTTTTTTTTTTGAGATATTATCATGCATGTTATTGTAAGTATGCTTCCCTTGTATAAAACGGCTGGAATTGCAGGTAAATTATTTCTTTCACGGTTGTGTACACTCCGAAACTTGAATTTCGTTTAATGTAAACTACACTTATTAGTTTCCCAATACAGAAATGAGCTGTTATAGCTAGCACTCACAAGTTCTTATACTCAGAACAGCTGGCAAGTAATTAGTGTCACCTTGCGCCATCTACTGAAATCTTTCCTCAGTAGTGTTCTCTCAAGTAAAGCAGTAAGATCCAAGATAATTATCTAACCCTTTCCTTCTCTTTAGAATTTTTAATTTGTATTATTTTTTGTATATAAATCAAACTGAAGTGACGAAATTTTGCAAACACCATCACT
Organism: Numenius arquata; assembly: GCF_964106895.1. Lineage (NCBI taxonomy): Eukaryota > Metazoa > Chordata > Aves > Charadriiformes > Scolopacidae > Numenius > Numenius arquata. The sequence goes on from NC_133588.1 coordinate 1,731,561, forward strand.
ACAATATCTTTCTTAGAATAGCCCCATAAGCAAACCTTTGAAGTTTTTTCAGTGCCAGTCTCATTAAGGATTCCAACGTGAGAACCAAATCCTACACTTTTTAATCATATGGAATTAATTTCAGATGTCTTCTGCAGGCTGTAAGTTTACTTATCCCTTCGTAGTTGGCTAAGAGTAATTTTCATGCCTGAGATTTTGCTGCCTATTAACATCTTAAATTGGAAAGAACAATTCAAAATTTTTGAACATCAACTTCCCTGCTCTTCTGAAGGTCAAAACACAGTGTAATGACTGTAGAGGACAAGGGAAGCTGTTAGCAATCATATTTACAACTACCTCTCATTCCTATCAGAAGTATTTTTACCAGATTTACTTCTAGCCTGCTAAATATTTTCCTCTCAATCCCCACTCCTAATTTTTTTTTCTTTCAGCCTTCATCACCTCATGCTTCATAAATTACAATTTAATTCTGGGTAGTATGACCCACCTTACCTAATTCACGGAAGACCATATAGGCCTCAAAAAATCTGGAGTCTGGTTCCAGTTCTGTTGCCTGTATTATTAGGTGACTTTCTGCAAATAACAACACTTATTTGATCACGGAATCACGGAATTGTCAGAGTTGGAAGGGACCTCTAGAGACCATCTAGTCCAACTCCCCTGCTAAAGCAGGGTTGCCCAGAGCACATCACTCAGGACTGCATCCAGGCGGGTCTTGAAGATCTCCAGAGAAGGGGACTCCACACCCTCCCTGGGCAGCCTGTTCCAGGGCTCTGGCACCCTCACCGGAAAGAAGCTCTTCCTCATATTTGAATGGAACTTCCCATGTTCCAGTTTGTGCCTGTTGCCCCTCGTCCTATCGCTGGGAACCACTGCAAAGAGTCCAGCTCCCTCCTCCTTCAACCCACCCTTGAGATACTTATAAGCATTAATAAGGTCTCCCCTCAGCCTTCTCTTCTCCAGGGTAAAGAGCCCCAGCTCTCTCAGCCTTTCCTCATCAGGGAGATGCTCCGATCTGTTATTGTACTTCCTCTTTTGAAAAATTGATACTACCCTTCTCTAAAAATGTTTTGAGATCAAGACAGGATCACTTGTACTTTTGTTTTTCCCACCAGCTAGTGAAAGAGAGAGTAATAGGTCCAGTCTATTCCATTTAAATTTTTGCTTTGGCACAATTAATAATGCTTCCAGTTCCTGAATGGTGAGCCTACACAGCTTGGCTAACAATGTGACTCTTGACACCAAGAGATTCTTACATTTGGGAAAAGGCTAACACTCCATCATGGTTATAACTTTGATGACATGCTCTTCCAATGGCATGTCCTCAGAGAATGAAATAAATGACACAGAACAACCTGCTTTCATGTCTGAGTTTATAAAAAAGGGTAACTAAGCAATGGATCAGCTTGTTGAAACTGTAAAAGTCCTATTGGCCTACAAAGCTGAATGGTGTTATCACAATAAGAGGAAGGACTTAGAAAAGAAAGACTGATGCAACATCCATTTTAGACAGAAGGAAAAGGCATGAACCGCAGGGATGAGAAAGAGACTGGCTATCATTCAGAAAGAAAAAAAAAAAAAAGAAAAAAAAAAAAAAAGAGTCATGCAGATGACTGAAGAGGGTCTGATTGTTTCAAGAGACTGACTGGCATCAAAGAATCCTTAAAAAAACCACACCCAAAAGGCAGAGCAATGCTTTTGGTATTTTTATTTTGTTCGGATCTGCATAGTTTTGACAGTACAAGAAGTAAAGAACAACTACCTTGAAACATTTGCCATCATGTACCATGATTCAGCTATAACTGAGAGGTGAATTGTAAACTAGAATTGCCCTCTGAAGGAGGATGCAGTGAGTGACTAAAAGCTAAGGGGAAGCAAGACAAAGTTCACAGTCAACTCATCTGAACTATGAAGAATCAGGTCTTTAAACAGAAAGAAAAGAGCTATACGCTAAGAACATTCCTGGAAACCCAGAGCAATGTCTGAACTCAGTTTAACCTCAGGAAGTTTAGAAGTCCTTAGGAATATCTATACACACATATAAAAGATGTGTTACATACCTATCTATATTACATATAGACAGACTACATACATCTTTCATATAGGTTCATACAGGGTTTGTATATATGTAAAAGAATATATACACACATAAATATACACATACATATGTATGAACCTTTTAAATACTCGTTCATAGGGTTTTATACAGATTTACATACATATGCACATAAAACTCCTCCCTCTGCAAATACAGCACCATGTTGTCAAAGTTCTAAAACTGAAGAGGAAGAAGGCAGCAATTTTACAGTCGGAACAATGACAAGGAGAACTAAATCAGGATTAGTTATCCATAACCTTAATTTCAGTATTCAAAATTGATTATTCCACTCTGGCTTTTACAAATCTGTCTTCTATGCATTCATTCCTGCTTCCAGCAGAGCACAGTATATAATACCTTCCAAGGCAGTTCAAAACCCACAAGGTGATACTTACAGACTCTATTTTGTCAGGATCGGATAGCAGCGCTGCTCCCATGCCTCCCTGGGAAAATACACAGAAACTGTTACACACTAGGCAAACATATTTCTCAACTCAATTATTTTGCCTAATACCAGTCTGTAGAAAAAGTATGACGTTACATTAAAAAAAAAAAAAAAAAAAAAGGAGAAAATGGCAAAATCTAAAATGCAGGAACATTAGTGAACACTTTGGTGAAACACCTCCTAGAACTGTATCAGAATAATTAGGTAGTAATTCAGGACACCAACTTGCTCCCATTACTGTGTGGAACAGAGAGGATTTCAAAAAGCCATTTTTAGCAACTGTAATCATCTGCTTTCTACTCACTAAGTGAGAGCTGAACACATCTATTGTTTTAACATTATACACCATATTTGAGAGCTTTTGATGTCAGTAGTTTCTGTAGGCACACTACATTTAGAAAAACAAGCTAAGATGAATTAAGTGGTTGTATTAACTACAAATTATGAACACTAACAATTTAATATTTTAGTTGTTCTTTCTGCACTATCTCATCTGCATACATAGATCTAGAGGCCAACAGGCAGACGTAAGAAATACACTCAAAATTGTATGAATTTTACCCTAGTACGGGGTGGATGTTTTGACGTTTTGTTCTTAATTGTGATTCTATGGAACGATAAAATAGTCTTCCATGTAATCAGTTATAATACAGAAGAAAGTAATAAAGGCTAAAGAAACATTACTGGAAATATCATCAGACCGTTATGAATTTAATGACATGTTCTCAACATGACTATTTTCTTGGTAATACCACTTTATCTCAAAAGCCATCTAGCAGAAAAACAGAGTAAGAGAATAAACAACAGAACCTAAATACATAAATAGACTACAGAACATGGGAAATTAAAATTTGAGTTTAAAAGAATGCGAAATATTTTCACCACACCTCACTTGCCTTGTCATTTTCATAAGTTATCATTGAAACAAAAACGTAAATGGGATTAAAACAGAAAAACCCTAGAAACGTATGTGGGCAAAATTATTCACAAGTTAGATGGGCCACATTAGAAGAATTCAAGCAATTATTCTTCAGAATACAAGCCACCCTACAAAACTAAGAAGTAGTGAAACAGAAAATCCCCCTCTAAATTGATCCATCCTATGGTTTTCCTGCATTGTCACCCGGTACTTTCAACATTGACCATTGCCAGATCCAGGCTGAGACACTATGAACTGTTAAAGTGAAGATACTAGATAACTGGAAGGTGTCCAACATTCTTACACACCTCACATGCTCCAAAGGAAAAGCAATCTTTGTGATGGAAAAGATCAGCCCTCCCTTATATAGTCTATGTACAGCCACTAGGGCCCTTTGGCTCTTCTGTTCCAAAACTCCATGACACAGTCTGTCCTTTTATTTATTTAAGGCGTTGTGATCTAAAATTAACCCTTTTCAAGTAGTTTTATCAAAAGATATGTTCCATTAATGGAAATCCATTTGGATAAAGCATTCTTCTCTTTTGGCCGAAAAGCTGAGAAAGGAGGACAATACACTTATGTGGAGTAGAGTCTGCACAATGTCATGGCATCATGCAAGGTACAGGCATGTTTGGCAGTGTCACCTTTGGCCTTTACTATTTGCCTGCTTAAAACAATATTGTTCTCATGCACCAGATACCGCATTTCAATCAGCCATGTATTTATGTGCCAGATCCAATAAACTGCCACAGAACTTTATTTTTTTCTACTGTGAAAGGGGGGGAGGGGAAAAAAAAAAAAAAAAAACAGTTTTACTTGGTTCACAGGCAATTTGGTTTGACAAAAGAAAATATGTAAGATCTATAAAAGCTCAGGCCAATACTAGTAATTAGGGCAGATCTCAAGCTACCATTTACATTTGTGCTCTTGCTTTAGTAAAAGACCAGTAAAAAGCTTCCTGAGGTAAAGACAGGCAACACAGAAACAGGAAGTCAAAGTACTACTAATGTGGATATATTGGTTTTTCTGTTCAAAGGATGAAGCACTACAGCTTCACATGACAGAGAACTTGGTTCAAATGCTAAGAATGGCGGTACTACAAGAACTAGAAGACAGAAAGTTTAAATGCATCAGCCCGTCTTCTTCCCTGGAATCAAGTTTTAAGTCTTCTAAGTTGAAGTTCTTTTTCTTTGACAATAAGTGCAAAATTTCTCTTACCTATTCTGCGTGAACATCTGACATCAAAATGGCTAGCTCTGTGGCCTAATTCATTGATACTTTATACATTAACTGACTACACAGTGCTAACAACCAGTTTGACTACTCTGTTTTAGACACAGATGACAGAGGACTAGTTTAGATTTGCATGTGCTCAACTAATAAATAAATAAATAAATAATTCGTGCTTTGACTGATCCATCTTCCTCTCACTTAAAACTGACCAGTAACTGAAGTCAGCGTTGCTAAGATGCAAAGGTTTACTTGCTTACATGACAAACTGTGATTCCTGTTTTTATTAAGGCTAAGCAGAACATATTTCACTCATCCAAAAAATTAATGACCCCAGGAAAACAAACAAACCCCACCCCCACTTTCCTACAGAATTTACTTTTCAATGCAACATAGAACAAAGCCTGTCAGTTTTCAGAATTCTAAATAGCTTTAATGTTAACTTTGTACAATAATACAATTTAACGACCTCATTACGTTTTTCTCAATATTCAGTGGTTGTCTTGACAGAAAACACAATGACCACTTGCTCAGTGGTACTCATCCACTCCAACCTAAGCTCACAAACTTCATACATGCTTACTCACTTAAGGATATGGGATATTTAATTACATGACCAAACCTATTCTTAAGGGAGATTTCTAATAGACTATGTTATTTTACTGTATTAGGGCCATAACACCTTCAAGACTCTTGTTTATTGCAAAAAAATAAACTCAAGTTTACCTGCATAAAAATTTTGCTGTTTGAATCTGTTCAGCCCAGAAAACATATTCCACACTCCACACCTCTAAGAAAGAAAAAGCTTATTTAAGAGTAAACAAAATCCACTTGCCTTAGTAGAATATTCCTTTGGGCATCCCATGTTGATATCAATACCAGCTACATCACTCTCTCTGAAAGAGAAGAAACAAACTATTAAAAAATATTTTTCAGCATATTAGAACAAGAATCAGGAAAGAGACATCTTTCCACGAAATTCGTTCCATCACCATTAAGGCTTAAATGAGAATTTAAGGTTAAGTTTTTATTTAAACTTCTGAATTTTTAGCTTCTCACTTATTTAAGTTATGTATTTATTTTAACAGTGGTCTGAAGATCAGTTTGTCACCAGGTTTCAACGACCAGTGTTGTGAAGAAGCTGCAAATACTCATCTTAAATATGTCCATATAGGATTAAGTATATCCAACACTAAATTCACCACTGTCACTAAAGCAAGTCCTATTGAAACTCTCTTCTATTTATAATGGAGACTTAAAAACATCTCTTAAAAAGGTTTGAGAGACCCTTTTCATTTCTGCACAATACTTTATTGGAAGCTTCAAACCACAAACGGTAAGAGGCATATTGGTCTGACTTGCAGTTGTGCCATACCCAGCGAAATGTTACGTTGGAGAGAACAAGGACACACTTGCTGCACTAGCAAAACACAACCGAACCCAGCACAGAGCTTATGCAGCCATTGTTTTGAGCAAGAATTATTTTAAATTGAAGTTGCAGTTACATCGTTATACCCCTAGACTTTCAAAGTGCTACACTTTACCACGCGGTTCCTACAGAACTTTTCTTGGTCCTATCACAACACCCTTTCAATCATAAAAAAATTGTCTTCCATGACATTCCTCTGCACAAAAATCCCAAACAACCCTGTGGTGGGAAGGGGGTGAGAGAAGATGACTTACACAAGCTTAGCTACTGCCAGAGCTCTTTCAGCATCTGCTGAACCCTGTTGGTAAAACAAGAGGATTTAAAATTATAAAATATCATCACCTTAAAAAAACCAAACTCCTCACTTGCACATTTGTATAACTGTATTTGCTCTGAACATTTAAAACAATTAGCTAAAGCATGTACTAAGTCAGCTACGGAATGACAAAAGGTGATGCAAAAAGGTATCCACAGAGGCCTGCCCACGCTCATAAGCTACAGCAGTATCGGATGTTCTTAGCCCACCACCATTAGATATTTATCACTTTCTTAAAAAGCTCCACTAGTAGCAATTCTACAGCCTCTACAGGCAACAAGTTCCCGGGCTATCATTACCACTGAAAAAGGTCTTTTTCTATATCTAATGCAGTCCACACTTCTCCCTCCCTCCCTCCCTCCTCTCCTCCAACCTCCATTATCTCTTGTTCTACACAGAGTGGTCTCAAAGAACAAATCACCACCTTTTTCTCTCCAGCAGCCTTTAATCTAATTGTGCAATGTTAATGCACTCACTAATCCTCTCTTATCCACACTAAACAATGCCATTTTTCAGTCTTTCCAGTGAGACTGTTTACTGGACAGTGCAAGACTTAAACATGTGATCAAACATCAGCATAATTTATCGTCTATATCTATATGCTTGGAAATATATCAAAGATTCCTATTACAAAAACAAGCTGCTGTCATAGAGTACAGAATTTGTCTTAATCACCTCTTCTGGAAACACCTGTATTGAGAGCTTATAATGTAGCATCTTGACTCATGTGTACCAAAAGATTAGAAATTTTGCAAAACATTTGGTTTGAAACTTTACCTCCACCTGAGGGATCAAGAAATTGAGAGTCTGCAATGCAGTCAGCTGCTTTAGACTTAGATTAACGTGACTAGCCCTACCTTGTTTTAACTCTGTTATTAGAAGAGTAGCTGTGGTTGGTTTCTTACCATTTGAAAGACAACACGGTGCCTCTCCCTTTCACAAGTTCTGAAAACAACTCTTTCGTTAGGTGCAACAAAGTCCACCGTTTCAAGTACTTCTATATGAAATGAGAAACACATAAAACAGACAAAAAATTACATATAAATGTAATCATAAAGGAAGTCGTGTGACTACGTAACCTGTATATAAATGAAATGCTACCAAGTAAGTCTTCCACAAACAGCAGAACTAATGGCACCCTACCTCCTATATGTCCTTGCACATTGCTGTTTCCCTCCCACAGTACTCCCTCGCTAGCCCCCAGCCTGTTTCTTGGGCAAGCACCAGCAAAAGTCTAATGATGAATCAGGCAGAATGAACACAACAGTACCATTTTTAAGGAGGGGAAAGTAAATTTGTAGTGGACTTCGGCTCCCCAACAGGGACACTACAAACAACTGCTTCTCATGCCACTTGGCTGGGGAGGTCTCACAGAATCACACAATCTTCATGGTTGGAAGGGACCTTTGGGATCATCAAGTCCAACCACACACACACATAAAAAATCCCCAACAATCTGGGTCTCAAAGGTATATTTTTAAGAAGTTGTCTGTGAAAATCGCGTTAGGTCAAGTCTAGCCCATGGATCTCAAGTTAATAAAAGGATGATAAACAGTGAGCTCTTGTACATCTTGCTTCCTTAAAGCAGTAAACTAAAAGGTGTGTATATTATGTCACAAAGAGCTAATGTTTATAAAGACTTATGATTGGAAACTGTATCTGAATTTGTTTCTTAGACACTATCAAACTTTTGAAAAATTAAAAGGTTTTGTAACTATTATTAATAGCTTTGCTCAGGAAATTAGATCTTACGTTAGCACAGACACATATAAAATTTCTGAAAAAAAACAACCAAACAAGAAACCAAATAAGAGGTTTTTTACTTTTTATTCTTTACTATAATAGCATACAAAGGCAGCAGAGAATGAGAGGCTGAAGCTAGTATGTAAATACAGAACTGAGGAGGATAATCTATTATTGCTAATTTTATTATTTGTCTTTTTAACCCATATAAAACTAAGAGCTTTAAAACTTTAAACAACACACTGGAACTTTAATGTCCTGTCTATTCCAGCTACTAGATTCTTTCACCTGCTGCCAGGAAGCATAATGCTGAAACATTAGTAATGAATTTCCAACACTAATGCAATTTTCCTTAATAAAAAGAAACATAATTCCAGGAGCTAGAATTACAAAGACTTTCACTTTAGAAGGCCTGGACCTGCACACCCAGTGACCTGACCTCTATCAAAAAGTTTAGCAGAAAACTCATAGAATCCTTGCAATAAATTAAGTCAATAGTGGAGAAAGAACTTGTGTTAGGTCTAAAAAGAACAACAAACTGTGAGTTACTAATACATTAGCCCTCTCCTCCAAAAACATTTATGGTTTTCCCGAGGGACACTGACTGAACTATTGAGATTCCTTAAGAAGGGAAATGGAAAGTTTGAAGTGCAGAGCAGCAAACAGGTATAACGTAGAGCTTCAAAAGCTTATTTTATGTCCCCAGACACTGTTTTGAGAGAATATGTACTGATATCACTATAAAGTTACTTCAGAGAAATAATTATCTGTTCTCTTAACTTGAAAAAAGAATGCTCACAGACATTAACAAAATAAATGCTATACTTGCCATTTATAACCCTCTTACACTGCAACATCTTTATGTCAATCAGCTCCTGAAAAGAATGAAAAATCTCAGTGAATTGAAGTGTTTAAGCCCCCCAACTCTAAACAGTTACGCATTTTATTAAAAAGACTATCTTAGAGATACTAAATACAGAAAAAGAATGCAAGTGAAAACAAGAGTTTAACTATACAACATGCTCAGCTGAAGTTTCAAAATATGAACAGAATATATGAATGTGATATGTTTACACAGTTTTAGAAGAATCATTTTGTTCAAATACCTATCTAGCAAGCCGCAAACAAAGCACAACAAACCACCCAGAGCAGAAGGGATAGATAACGCTCTAACAACAGACCACCTCAAGAATCAATGTAGATTTGTACTGGCCAGACACACAGGTGAAAAAACCAGCAGCATTAAGCTTTAAGACTTCTTTATCTTACTCCTGAATTTTAACAGTCCTCTGCATTTGTTAGAAAACAAAACAAAGCTTTGTGCTGACCATTACTGCAGAGCCTAATATGCAGCCACCATTCTTCTAAAATTTGTAGCTTTACTTTAGAGGAAACCCAAAACTTCAATCTACATATATTAGCTTAACTGCAGATTTATGCAATTCAATTTATTAAGAATACTATTTAAGTCCTTTTCTCATATGTATCTCAGCAACTTGATTACAGGCAATCCTTTAGACAAACTGACTACCTTTAATTGACATAGGGGTACAGCTTGAGCCAATATAACTTGTTAGCTGCTGAAATAAATATGCAGCTGTTAATCCAACTGTTATATAAATTGAGAGAAAACCCCACCATAGTATAGCGTTAGATATCTGAAGACATTTAGTCTACTATACAGTCTTTGTTTTAGCAAATAAGACAAAGTTTAAGAACTGCTGATTTACAGGTAAGAGATAAACAAGCCATAAATTATGCCATTCTCAATCTCTTTGCATTATACCATAGGTCTTATATGAAGCACTTTTTATTTAAGTTTAACTCATGCTCCTCATCAGGTACTGTCTATGTTCAATTCTGAAAGAGCTTCGAGTTCTAAAATGTTGAGAGAACTAGGGAAGAAGGACTGGAAAGCAAAACAATAAATCAGAAAAAAAAATTTTACTCTACAGAAATAAATTTACAAAAGGTAGTTATTCATGCTGTTCAGTAGGTAAACAACTGCAGTATAATTGCCTAAAATAACTGTTCTATTTCATACTATCCTGTTAGTTCGTAAGAAAACCTAACGAGCATAGTTTTTCTGATAAAATCTGTTAAAAATAATATCTAGCAGCAAATGTTAATCCACGTCAAAAGTATTTTAACTCTCCTGTCTCTCAACAGCAATGTGGGAAAAAGGAAAGATAACCTAGGAGACCTTATTTTTGAGTTGAGATGAGGAAAACTACAACCAGTTTTTGGCTACAGGAATAACTTCCACACTACAAGTTTTGTTACATAGTGCAACTTGGTAAGTAAGTTTGAGGGCCTCTTTTTTTTGAGGTACTGTTCCTCTGGAATTGTGACAAAAAGTATGGAAAAAGCAGGAGAAACTGCTTTCGCTACACAGTTTGCAGTGCTAGTTTAAAAAACCCCATATTCTGTGACTTCAGTAGCAAGCAAAGCAATACCTTTATTAGTGTGGTCTGTTGTGGCTTAGTTTTTTCTTTTAAAAAAAAAAAAACCACAACAATTTCTACATTACCATCTTCCACCAACTTCCTAGACAATGGCCCTGTCAAATCTGTGGTTAGTAAAATCCAGTAACTACTCAGTAACAAGGTTCTTTGCTCCTACTGAGAAGCATAAGAGATACTGGAAAAGTATAAAGGCCGTCTGAAGCCTGACTTGCTTTTAGTATTTAAGACTTCTAGATTCTATAACTCCAAGCTTGTGACTTCTCTCTATATCATCTACAGATAACCCCCCAGAGAATGAAAAAATATATATTCTCACTTAATGCCATTTAAAGCAGAGAGGTCATAATTCACAAACCGGGAAACTCTAAATTATTGTTTCTCACAGAAGAAAAACACATTACTCACAATTTTATGGTAGAGAGCTGTATTCTACTGAATGTTGAGATTTCTCCTGAAGCATCCAGCAATAACTATACTTTCACATGGTACTGATCCAACTAATTCAATATCATTTGTAATTCTAGAAGCTAGAGAGCTGTGGCCAAGATAAAAACAGTATATTGTCTGTCTTTCCGTTCCCCCACCAAAGGGCAGTGAGCTAACTCACCAGAGAGCTGCCGAGAAGACTGAAAATGACACATTCTGACAGTCTGTTTCAGCCTTTTCTACTGGTATGGATCAAATGTTCTCCAGGAAAGCCAGTATCTAAGCTATATTTACGTTATATTTAACTCCTTACTGGTTTGTTTTTTGGGTTTTTTTTGTTTTTTTTTTTTTTTAAATCTGGGTTGAGTCACGTAACTTGTAGCAGCACCTACATTTGAGAAGAGCTAATAATAGCGCTAAGGGGGAAAATGGGAATACTGATGCACTGCAACAATAAGGGTAGTGAAGACTAAGTGCCTTGAGTTACAGACCAGCCCTACCAATAACATCTATAGCAAACTGGGTCTCGACTTTAGGCAGCTTTAAGAAAAGCGGTTCAGCAACCAGGAGAGCGGCGCTGCGAGGGGCACGTATGGAGGGGCACGTATGGAGGGGCAGGGTTAGCACAGAACTAACTGGGCGAGAGGGTCGGTCAGTCCGAAACTTCCTCCAATGTTAGGATTCTATTCAATAATTAAAAAATAAATAAAAACCAAAACACAGTAGAATGTGAGGAAGTTGTTATGGTGTTTTGTCTAACTGAATTGAGATTACTGAACAGTCTTAAAATATGGGTTTGCCATAACTTGAGGACTGCTCTAAGGGATATGTCTAAAGCCATAGAGATTCTTCTTTCCCAATTCTTCCTACAAAAGTCCTACAATAAACAAAGTTTATTTGTACTTTTCTTAATAATAATGTTATCAGAAAAAACTGCCTCATCTGCTCATACCTCACAGTACACGATATCGGCACCGTAGTCCAGAGCCAGAAGCCGCATGGGCAGCGTTCCCACCCGCACCATGGGAGCCAGGATCTTCTTTCCCCTGAAACACAGGGGGGTGTTCACCGTCATCCCTGTGGCGGTGCTACCTGAAAGACAACGTCCAGGGGGATTGCCACGGAATAGAATTCCCTCTTCGTAAACGCCCAGAACTTTCCTTTGGCGGGAGGGAGAGCGTGTGACCCTGTCAAACCGGGCAGGGCTCCCTCAGCAGCTCGCAGGCCGGCTGCTCCCCCGGCGACAGTCGCGTGGAGCCGTGAGGGAGCTCAGCTGAGGTGTCGGGACGGCCCGGGGGGTGCTCAGGGGCCCCTTCCCCCGGCTCTGACAGAGCCCCTCGGGGCCACGTTTGCTCCCGCGGCGCGGGGGTCAGCCGTCAGCTGAAGAGGCGAAGGGGCCGCCACCTTCTCCTGAGGTACGGGCCGCCACCTTCTCCTGAGGTACCGGCCGCGCGCGCGCCCCCCACCCGTGCCACTCACCCTCCTCGCGTGGCTCCGCCGCGGCTCCCGGGAGTGTGTGTGGGGGTGGCGGGGGGGGGGAAGGACCGGGGAGAAGCGTCTCTTCACGGCGTCATCGGGCAGCGCCGCCGCCGCTGCCACGTGAGAGGCCGCCATGGCGGCGAGACGCGGCGGGATGGCGGCCGCCCTCCCGCTGCTACTGCTGCTGCCGCCGCGGCGGCTGGCGGCCACCCGGGCGGCGGCGGGCGCGCAGCCCCCCGAGAGCGTGGTGCGCATCCCCTGGGCCCTGCGGCTGCGCCTGCAGCGGGGCGCGCAGCTCCGGCGGCGCGGGCAAGGGGAGGCGGCGGGACGGTCCGGGAAGCTGCTGCTGCGGAGCCGGCGGCCGGAGCTGAGCCAGCCCTGCTGGCAGACGGTGGGGCGCTGGGAGCGGCCGCAGCTGGTGTCGGCGGGCTGGAAGCACAGGAAGGCCTGCGGGGACTACTTCCAGCTGGAGCCCTCGCAGGAGGCGGCTCCCGCCCTGCAAGCGCCGCCGCCTGAGGCGGGGCAGGGCCCGTCCTTCGCCGAGATGGGGCTGCAGCCGGCGCTGCTGGCCGGCCTGGAGGGTCTTTCCGTCGGCCGCCCCACGGCGGTGCAGCGCCTCGCCATCCCCGCGCTGCGCCGCGGCCGCAGCGCCCTCTGCGCCGCCGAGACCGGCAGCGGCAAGACGCTGGCCTACCTGCTGCCGCTGCTGGACGGGCTGCTCTCCCGCCCCGAGGGGCCGGCGGCGGCGGAGGAGGAGGAGGAGGAGGCTGCGGCGGGGCCGGCGTCGCCCCGCGGGCTGGTGGTGCTGCCGTCGCGGGAGCTGGCGGCGCAGGTCGGGGCGGTGGCGGCGGCGCTGTGCCGGCCGGCGGGGCTGCAGGTGCGCGGGCTGACGGGCGGCGGCGCGGCGGGCGGGCTGCGGAGACAGCTGCGGGCGGCGCCGCCGGGTGCCGCCGTGCTGCTGGGCACCCCCGGGGCGCTGCGGGAGGCGCTGCGGCGGCGCTTCCTGGCCCTGGGGCGGCTGCGGTGGATGGTGCTGGACGAGGCGGACGCCCTGATGGACGAGTCCTTCGTGGAGCCGCTCGAGGAGATCCTGGCACACGCGCCCCTGGCCGCCGGTGCCCCCGGGCCGGCCGGCCCCGGGGAGGCGAGGACCCAGGTGGTGGTGGTCGGAGCCACCTTCCCCACGGGGTTGAGCCAGACGCTGGGGAAGTTCACCGATGTGGGCCGGTTCGTCACCCTCTCCACCCAGAGCCTGCACCGCCTGCCGCCCCACGTCCGGCAGAAATTTGTTCGCCTAAAAGGCCGGGACAAGCTGCCCGAACTGCTGCAGCTACTGAAGGAGCGCCCAGCGTCTGGGGGGGCTGTTCTCATCTTCTGCAACAGTGCCAGCACTGTCAACTGGCTGGGCTATATCCTGGATGACCACAAGGTCAAGCACCTGAGGTTGCAGGGACAGATGTCAGCAGCTGCTAGAGCTGGCATCTTTGCCTCCTTCCAGAAGGGTGATGTGTCTGTCCTCGTCTGCACTGACCTTGCCTCGCGGGGGCTGGACACCAGCAGCGTGCAGCTAGTGGTCAACTATGACTTCCCAGACACCCTGCAGGACTACCTGCACCGCGCGGGGCGGGTTGGACGGGTCGGAAGCAAGGCGCCTGGAGCCGTGGTTAGTTTTGTCACCCATCGGTGGGATGTGGACTTGGTGCGGAAAATAGAGACTGCAGCCCGGAAAAGGACAGGTCTCCCAGGCATGGACTCCTCCATTAATAACCCTCCACCTAAAGGAGGTTGATTCAGGTTGCTAAGCAGCAATAAATGGCCTGTTGGGGACTAAGCTTGACGTCGTTAAAGCAGAGGGAATGAGCTTCTGTGTGTGTAAGCTGGACTGAAAGAATAGATAATTGAGTTTCAGAACCAGGTGATCAGGTTAACTCTGTGCACTGTTCTGGAAGCTGCAATAGTCATTTCATAGGCATCACAACTCGCAGCTTTCCAAGAGGGAGCTAGTAAGTGAGTAACAAAATGCCTTTGGAGAAGGCTGAAGAATGATCTCATCAGTTGGTTTTGTTTAATTTTATTGAGACTTAAAATTCAAATCAGAACTAAAGCATGCCTGTATGATGTGCAACTCTGTTGCATTTCATTGCTTCCCACCACTTGCAGCTGAATATTCATTATTGAAACTTCTGTGGCAAGAAAAAAAAAAGTTTTTCTAACTTTGTTGTAACTTTGATCACTTGGACATCTGGAAAGACTAAAGGACAAATTATATTTGATTTTCTTGTGATGTAGCAGTTCATTCAGACACTTCTAGACCATATACCTCTAAAGTTTGGTGGGCACAAGAAAGCACAATAAAGCTCGAGGCTTTTTCAATGTATTAATTTGTCATTTTATAGTTCCCTTTCACTGAGAAAGGGGATCTTGCTGCTTTGTGTTCTATTAAATAAATGGAAAAAGCTTTAAGTCTTTTCTGCTCATTTTTTCTGCATGCTGTAGTGACATACCCAGCCTCTGAACTGATTGTAAAAACAAAACCAAACCCAACCCACCAAAAAACCTCCTGTTAAAGGGAAGAAGTGTGTTGACTCAAAGGTTCTAATGACTCCCAGGTAACAGAGTGATTATGAGATTTCTTTTCAATATTATGTCATTGTTTTTTTCTGCTTTAAGCCAAAAGGATTAAAGCGAGGCTGAGGTTATTTCGTATCTACCTGCTATTTTGTATCCATGGTAAATAATCACACAAAAATAGCATTTTAGAGCTGGTTTCTGTTGCAGTGGTTTATCCCAGCCTGTTCCTTTAGTGCTTCCTTTTCCCATGCTATCCATTTTCGCCCATGCTAGTACTTGGTATGTAGAGATAGTAAGCTGTTAAATGAAAAGATCACAGCATAGTATCTAAATCATTGATTTCAGAGGAAATAAGACACTGGAGCTACTCTTACTTTACTTAGAGTAAGAACTAACCAGAAAACTTGCACAGGTGATCACTCAAGGATAAGGCCGTTTAACCTTATCCTAGAAATTGTCTGCGTGTACTCTGTTCACATCGCACAGTTAATAGGCTCTTAACAAGCTGCAGTAAAATTATTTAATAGGACAGAAAGCTTTCAACTTTATAGAAATACAGTGGAGACAGTAGACATACACTCAGAGACTGGAAACCCTTTTATATTTTGGACCCTTTCATCGCATGGACTACTTGGCTCTCATCTGTAGTTAATTCAACTGCAAATCAGGCAATTTGTGTCCACAAGCAGAAGCTTACTATTGATGTATAGCAGTAGGGTAAATTCTTAAACAGAATTGGGGACAAATTAAACAAAAATCTGGGGACAACCTATAGTATTATAATCTAGAGAAAATCCCATTTCCATTTGTTAGTATGTATCTTATGTTGTATCAGGTCCTCTGAACTGCTGAGAAATAGCTTCCTTTAACTGTAGATGCAGAGGTTAATATTAATGAAGTAAATTGTATTCCAGAAACTCCAAGTAAGAAATTTTAATATTTGCTTGCCTGCTTTGCCTAAGCAATTCCAGGCCGACTCCATCTCAAGTGTCATATAATTTGACTCTGATCCTTTGCAAAGTTGTAGCACTTCACTGTATTAGCATAAATATTGAGTTACTACCTGCTTCATAGAGGGTCTCTCTGTTCTGAGGCAGCTGGTGATGGTGACCGTGCTTCCCAGTCCAACATACAGAGTTGCCCTTTCAAGTTTCTGAGGGAAATTGTTGCTGGGGATTTCAGGTGTCTGACTTCAACATTTCTGTTCTCATATAGCTATTCTATAGGATTAAATCCATTAGTTGTTCAGGCTAAAATGTCATAACTGTTGTAGAGGTTGTGTGCTGTTTCCAGCTAAATAATGCAACCAAATTAACCAAAGTTAAATAATGTCACATAAACAACAATTTCTGACACAAGATCCACAGTCAAACGATGAGGCAATGGTTGTTCATAATTAATACATCCTTTTAATTTGTATCAGTAACTAAGTGGCATTGGTGATAAAAGAGTAGGTTTTTTCTTGAGTTAAAATACGTGGAACAAAAATGGGAGGAAGGTTGACTTCTCATAAATTAAGCAGATTATAAAGGGCAATGCAGGAATACTTGGCACCGAGGTATATTTTAATATACCTGTAATTAATGTATTAAAAATGAATGATTGGTAATATTACATGTTACAGAAATTAATTGCGTGTGTTCTGTTGGCCATAACAAAAGACGCTGAAGATGTTCTACAGGGTTATATTTGGATATTTTTGTTACCTTTTTTTAGATGTATAATTTGTAGTTTAACTTCTGTAACACACTTTTAAAAACTCAGTAGCATAGTCTATGAATCTGGAATCGCGTTACAGTGAATCCCATGACAGGTCAGTCTGGATTGCACCACACAATATTATCAAATTAGACAACAGAGTGAAATAATTAAGTTATTTGAGCCATATGCTTCTTAATTCTGAAGTAGTATGCACTTTATATATTTACAAACAGTAACCTTGCACTCAGTACAAGTGCTATAAACTGAGCGTTACTAGGGCACTGTTGATCAAAACAGTTTATCAAAAAAAACCAAGCAACAAAATCCAAAAACTTTTTGATCATTTATATACTGAAGTGGGCAATAAAAAGCTTTGGGTAGATACACTCAGAGAACACTACATTTACCAATAAAGCCTTTTGTAAACATTACTTTCAAACAAAACCACAGTTCTTTTAAACATCCATTGAGATATACAACTTTCCTACTGTTGCTCACAAAGAGACAATTACTGGAGCCAGTGATTAACAGCAGTAATTACATTCAAGAGCACACAGACATTCAAATCCTGAGATACATAAGCTGCCACCAAACGCAGACATCCACACCACTGACACGTGGGAAAGGTTTCACTACCCAATAGGTAAATACTGTAGCAAAGCCTTCAAGGAGATTTGGAGACTTTACCATGAGCTAGCGAGCTAAAAGTGTATGTAGCTCCCGTGGTCAAACTTGTTTAAGAAACAGACATGTTCAAAGACTTTTTAGTTTGAGTTTTCCCAAACTGCTTTTCAGTGCTCTCTAAACGTCACATCACTCATTGTTCACATCCTAATGACTCTCTACACACATAATTAACTGCTCTTTTCTTGTCTGTCCATATTCTACCTTCCGTGTAAATCTTATTTTATTTTAGATTTTACGGGCATAACTACAACTGCACACGAGTTCTATCTTATTGGCACTACAAGGACATTCAGATACTTCTGTTGCACATAGCCCTGTGCCTGGCGAGGTACCCTAGGACAAGCTGTGTCAAGTGTCCTACCACTCTGGTAATCTGACAAAGTCCACGTTTTTCCAGGCTGTGCCGCTCCCTGAAATTCCCTTGTATACCTCTTCTCCCCACACAGCACCCCTTCCCCTTCTCTTCCTCCTGGAATGTATTTATGAGCCCCATTTACATGTTGGTGGTCGAGTGCGTGGTAGAGAAGTTCTCCATGCGTATCCTGACCAGTTTCTCAGTGGGAACTGGCCTCAGGAAGAACTTGCAGGTGAAGACTTGCCGGCAGGCCTTGCGGAAGTTTTCCGAGAGGAAAGCGTAGATGATGGGGTTGATGCAAGAGTTCCCATAGGCCAAGCAGTGAGAGATGATGCGGAAGGTGAAGGAGATGTTGTTCAGGGGAAACTGCCCAAACTCTGCCCACATGGTGATGATATGGTGCGGCAGCCAGGAGAGCAGGAACACGGCGACCACGAGAAGCACCGTCTGCGCTGTCTGGAAAAGACAAGATCGCATAGTAAATGGTTGCAGTGATCACTGGGAACCAGGTGCTGTCCTTAAAAATATGTATGATTAGAAGTTGCTGGAACTGAGTGTCACAGACATAGTGGTCTTGTGGGGTCTAGCTTGCCTACTGTGGTTTGACGGGTACTAAAGAAATTATTAATAAACAGGTCCCATCCTTAGCTTTCACCAGCAATAATGGTGCTGCTTTTTTACCCTCTATCAATGCTAAGCAGCTTAGCCTTGTTACCAAGGCAACCTTTCATAGCATCCTTCTGCTTAAATTAGGGGGCTACAAGCACTGAAATACTCTTTTGACTAAGGCACATATACCTAGATTCATTTTTCCTTTTACTGTGAAATAACAAACCGCACATTTAACATAGGGCTGGGTATTAAAAATGGAGTTGCAGTTGCTATGTGGTAACACAAAGCTGTTTCTGAGGTCCGGCTATTTGGGATTTTGCAGATGGAAAACACAGACAATACTAGAGCAATAATATACATAATTCATGACTCGAGAAACATGTTTTGGAAATGGAACTTGTGTCTGTTTTTTCAGTTAGGGAATATCTAGTTAAGGTAGAGGAAACTGAAACAAAACATTATGTTTGGATTTTAATGTGATAACTTTGTTGTAGCTAAAACTAATGTTAATATAGACTGTCACCAGCTGCAGAGTACTGATCCAAAAGTACTGTTTGAGTTTGTTCAGTGGGCTGTGATAACTTGCACAGTTAATGGATTGCTGTTGGTCTAGCTGTGCCCACTTGATGCTTCTGAGTCATATCTGAAGGTTCTGTGGGTCCATAATAGACATGTAAAATGGCCACTACTGGACTATCTAACTCTCTCAATACTCCTAGAAGTCTTTCAAGCAGCTCCTCAAAGTTACTTAATGCAGTATTTGTTGCACAGACAAAGCAAGTGTGCTTAAGCTACACAGCATGGTGGGAAATAGAGACTAGGAGAGTCATAAAAATTTTTGTTTCTCAAATAAATAGCTAAATTTCTCCCCTCTTATCGTTTCTGCCATGCACAGATTGACCAGAATTTGCTTGCTTATTCTTTTGTTGTGTTTATAGGTGATCGTACTCTCATTTATGCTTTCCTGCTTTTCTTTGTCTGTTTTCCCTTGGATTTTTTTTCTTTTCTCTCTTTTTTTTTTTTTCCCCCCAGCTCTGAACAAGCTATTTCCTGCTTTTAGTCTTTCCCCGAACTTCAAAAATAATAGGAAATGTGTTTAAAAACACACTGGGGGAGATGCCTCTTTCTGGAGGATGATGAAGTCTTTAGCTGTTGTCCTTGATAAGCTTTTAATGAAGCTGCCTCAACTTGTTGGGCAACTTGTTAAGGTCAAAATTAAGATTGCCCTGTAATGAGTCAAATGCTTCGAGTATTCCATGGACATTCTAATTTTGGCAGAACTACCTGATATGTTAGATTAATAAACATTCCCAAGATTAAAACATAGCATGGACAGAGCAGTCTAAAGGTAGAGAGCTTGTCACTTTCCTGATTTAGTCATAGTTTGGGTAAGCTACAGAGTATATTGTACTTTTACTGTAGTGAAGGCTTGGCAAAAAAATAGTGACCAGTGGTGCCCTAAGCTTTTGCTTTTAGATAGTGCAGGTACACTGTGTTAGTGCCCAGGAAGGACATGTGGCTTAGCACAATCTACAAGTGTATTGCTGGAGGTACTTACCAGCTTCTGAGGAAGATTATTTTTGTGGCTCTAGATTCTGGGATCCTCTGTTTTCTGAAGACAGAAATCAGTCAAGAGCATCCCTTTGCTCCAAGTCCCTCTCAAAGCCAATGTGCAAAGTGAAAACTCTCAATTTCTTCTCTCATGGTGCCAGGTTCTCTCCTTTGTTCACAAATTCCACTCCCCCTGACGCGTTTGCAAACATCCTTTTGCTGTCTACCCTAGAGTTCTAACAGAAAGGTCCCAAAACACAATATGATCTCCAGAAACATGCTTATGGCTTAGTGATAAACACACAATGTTTTCAAATAGCTGATTCAAAAAATACCATACCTATTCTTAACTAACTTAAATGTTGGGTAGCAGCTTCCTCTGCTTCAGACCAAATGCATCTGTTAATTACTTCTGATGCACTTCTCACTGCCCTTTGGTCTTTTTTATTACACTTGAATACACTTGAATGTAATAATACTCTTCAGTGGTCTGAAAATCACACTGAAAGTGTTCTTTTTCATTGTTCTGTATTTTCTTTCTTGCAATCAGTGATGGCAGTTGTCTGTCATGAAGAAGAGAAGGGATTGAAACAAATAGATTTTCAGTTATTATCAGTTCATTTTGGCGACTTGCATCACACGCTGAGAGCTGTGCTCTTCATTTCTCAGCGGCTTGCTTGCAGCATTCTAACTGCTCATCTGCACATCTCTCATTCTGTGATTATGTCACTAATCTCCTCTCTTGATGCCCTTAATACTTACTCACTTTGTATTCACAAATGCCTATGAGCATTATGATATTCCTATTATCCACTAATTGGTAATGATGCTCTCTATTCCCACTGCCCTCGGTTCTTGTTAGCGAAACAACTTGCAGGATTTTACTTCTGATTAACATTTGTTTGCTGGATGGATGCTAGGATCTCCCATGCTCCTTTGCTCTACTTACTCTTGTTCAAGTGCCAAGGCCGTGAACATTGCATTCATTAAGTCTATATCAAAACCCTTCTATTTGTGTGAATGGAAGGCAAAGAAATAGTTCAGCATATAGGAAAGGGGTTACAGTGCAACTTTTGTGTGTCTCTCCTGACCAATACCCTTGAAGGAATTCTGTATGTTTTACCTTCAAGCTGCTCTATGACCTTCAAAATGCAGTGCTCCACAGAATGTCCCAAATCAGCTCTATTTGTATTTACTTAGATCTTGGAGCAATGAACAGTTAATTTGCATGTAGGTAAATGTAAGGTGGTGAATATATGAGCTGAGGAAGAAAACAATCAGCTTCATAGAGAAAGATATGCTTTGAACTGACCATTACAATTTTGGAACAGGATCTTGGGCTTACGATAGTTTTGTGAACAGCTTCATTCTCAAGTAGTGGCTAGAAGAGCAGAAATTTTAAAAAAGTAATAAAATAAGGCAAATAAAATTTTAGGAATTATTAGGAAAGGAATAGAGAACAAAACAAGAGACACTGCTTTCCCACCAGGTAAGCGTGGTTCACCTTTCTATTGTAGCTAAACAATAGAAAAGTGTAGTACTAATTTGTTAACTTTAAATGGCTCAATTGGTCTATTAATTGTAGCTTTTGGCCTCAAGGTTCCACAGCTTCTACTGCCCTTTCAAGGGAGCTTGCAAAATAGCTGTGAAATTCACATCCCCAGAAACATTCTTAAACTTGAAAAAGCCTTTCAGGTTGTTCAGTTTGCAACTCTTGTTATTTGTTCTTTAAAGATGTACAAGACAAAACTGAGTAAACATTGAGGAACCCTGGTGTGCTCCAGAGGCCAGTGAAACACCACAGGGTCATTTCATGATCAGAGTAGACATTGGTTTGCATTAATTTCCGTCGTTAAATCATCTTATTTACTGCAGATGTACGTTCAGAGTTCCTAGAGCTGGGCTCTTATGAAACGCTTTTCAACACTGTCAGGCAGGGCGTTGTTAACTTTCCTTGGAGTCAAATTATAGACTTGCTGTACTCTGCGTGATGCAGAAAGGAAATAACAGAACTGAAATACACTTTATTTGTGATAGAGGGGTGCACAAAATATCTTAGCATGTGGTCTTGCTGGCTGGCCTCAAGAAATGATTATCTAAAACTGCAAAGGGGAATCCTACAGCATCATATCATCTGAATTTTAAGGTTGGGAAACTTGTACAGCTAGTATGGCATTAAATGGGGAAACGGAGAGTCATGTATTCCTTCTGCAAGCACAGCCTCAGTTCATCATGCAGAATTTCAGCCTAAGCTTGCAAAAATTCCTAAACTTCTTTCTTGATCTAATTCACAAATATTACATGCAAATGGAAAAGCATATTAAATTGAGCATGTCCAACGTTGACATGTAGATAGCAACCATATATAAAAATTTGCAAAGTAGGAATCTGAGATAAAGGTCAAACTCTTTTGATAATGGGATATGAAGTCAGGATGCAATAAATTTTGTGCAAGGGAAATTTTTGCAGAATTTCAAGTGTGCATAAATTGAAAAAACTGCTGTAGTTTGAACATAATCATGCTGTAACTTAAAAGCTTGTAAATCGCAACCCAGGCACAACCCTTTTTTTTAAAATTTTTTTATTTTGCAATGTATGTGCCTGGAAGATTGTACGTCATCTGTAGGATTCTCTTAAAAACAAACTTCTTATTCTTTTCAGCAGGTGTTTGAACATGGACTTGGATGGGGCGGCTGTCAGAGCTCTCTGGCTTTATTCATAAACTGGTCCCGTTCAAACAAAATGTGTTTGCAATGATGTATCTACACATTGCCCACAGGTAGGTTGGCCTTAGAAAACAGGGTTCTCCTGTCTGTCCTTCTAGCCCCTACATACTTTCAAATAATATAAACTTTCAGTACAATATTGTGGCAAATGGGGCAATGATAGACAGCAGAAAGATCATCACTAATGGAAGAGAAGGGAAAGGTCACTTTGCAAACACCACGCAGAGAATGAAATCCACACTGGAGCCCCAGGTAAATCTTATGGCAGTGTTGTCTGGCAGACAACAGCAGGGTCTTCAGATCTTGCTGAAGTAAATTCTGGCATTTGAGACTTATTTAGAGAAGATGCTTTGTTATACCAGTGTGCACTGGGAACTTTTTGACAAGGCTCCCTTGAGGGGAAATTGGGTGGCAGTGCCACTGTTGCAGGTGTATGTGTCAGAGTTCCTCTTAATCCAGCAGACAGCTGAGAAAACCATATAATTGTTTTAACTTTTAACTGGGTTTTTGTTTCCATACTTGGATAACAGACAGCAGAATCACAGAAACTTTACGGTTGGAAGGGACCTTTGAGATCATCAAGTCCAACCATACACAAACAAAAAACCCCAACAAAACAAAACAAAAAAACCCAAACAATCAAAAAAAACCCAAAACACCAAAAAACCCGAAAAACCAACCAAACAAAAAAAAACAAAAAAACAAAACCCCAAAACCCCACCACACACCAACACAACACCAAACACAAAACAAAAACACCCAGCCCAACACTCTCGGGCACTAGAGCATGCCCTGAAGTGCCACGTCTACACGTTCCTTAAATACCTCCAGGGATGATGACTCCACCACCTCCCTGGGCAGGCTGTTCCAGTGCCTGACCACCCTCTCAGGAAAGTCATTCTTCCTAATATCTAATCTAAACCTCCCCTGCCCCAACTTCAGACCATTTCCTCTGGTCCTGTCATTATTCCCTTGGGAGAAGAGCCCAACACCCACCTCTCTACACCCTCCTTTCAGGGAGTTGTAGAGGGCAATGAGGTCTCCCCTCAGCCTCCTCTGCTCCAAACGAAACATGCCCAGTTCCCTCAGCCTCTCCTCCTATGACTTGTTCTCCAGACCCCTCCCCAGCTTGGTGGCTCTCCTCTGGACACGGTCCAGCAGCTCCATGTCCTTCCTGTAGTGAGGGGCCCAGAACTGAACACAGCACTCGAGGTGAGGCCTCACCAGTGCCCAGTCCAGAGGCACCATCACTGCCCTCCTCCTGCTGGCCACGCTGTTCCTGACACAGGCCAGGATGCCGTTGGCCTTCTTGGCCACCTGGGCACACAGCTGGCTCATGTTCAGCCGGCTGTCCACCAACACCCCCAGGTCCTTTTCTGCTGGGCAGCTTTCCAGCCACTCTTCCCCAAGCCTGTAGCGTTGCCTGGGGTTGTTGTGACCGAAATGCAGGACCCAGCACTTGGCCTTATTAAACTTCATCCCATTGGCCTTGGCCCATTGATCCAACCTGTCCAGGTCCCTCTGTAGAGCCTTCCGACCCTCAAGCAGATCAACACTCCCACCTAGCTTGGTGTCATCTGCAAACGTACTGAGGGTGCACTCAATCCCCTCATCCAGATCATCAATAAAGATATTAAACAAGACTGGCCCCAAAACTGAGCCCTGAGGGACATCACTGGTGACCGGCCGCCAACTGGATTTCACCCCATTGATCACAACTCCCTGGGCACGGCCATCCAGGCAGTTTTTTACCCAGTGAAGAGTACACTTGTCTATGCCATGATTCACCAGCTTCTCCAGGAGAACGCTGTGGGGGATGGTGTCAAAGGCCTTACCAAAGTCTAGGTAGACAACATCCACAGCCTTCCCCGCATCTAGAAGGTGGGTCATATGGTCATAGAAAGAGATCATGTTGGTTAAGCAGGACCTCCCTTTCATAAACCCATGCTGGCTGGCCCTGATCCCTCGGCTGCCCTGCACTTGCCATGAGAGCTCACTCAAGATGATCCTCTCCATGATCTTTCCCGGTACCGAGGTCAGGCTGACAGGCCTGTAGTTCCCCAGATCCTCCTTCCGGCCCTTCTTGTGGATGGGCATCACGTTGGCCACCCTCCAGTCATCTGGTACCTCTCCTGTTGACCAGGATTGTTGGATCAGCAGGGGAGGTACCAGATGACTGGAGGGTGGCCAACGTGACAGGCACACTTGACTGCATGTGCAGCTCTGCACGGTGCCGGGGCAGCTGGTGCTGCTCTGCGGGGTGCAGCCAGCGCACACCAGGTAAGCCTGTGCCGATGGCTGAGCACAGCGCTGTGGGGGCAGGCACTGGAAAATCATGCTGTGTCAGAAAAAGGCAGAAAGAAGTGGTAGAGAAAACAAGCAAGAGAGTTCTTAGAATAACAAATTTCTAGTACTATAGTTCATTAAGCTTTGTTTCTGCAGGTCTGATTTTATTCTAAAAAAATTCTTTTTTTCTTTTAAAGGTATTGATACACATTACTGTTACAATATGATTTTTAAAGGGAGAGGTTGAGCTACATTACCGCCTATCTGGACTCCAGCAATGCACTTCACATACACAGATTCAGCTAAATCCAGTATGATTTTGCTTTGCTACAACAATGCAACTAGGGAAGTCAGGCATGTACTCGCACACCACTGGGACTGTTCATTTGGCCATGCTATCATCATCTCTTTAGAAGTTGCCCTAGGTCTGCATCTAGCAGTCTCTCTCACTTGTTCTGTAGATCACAGAATCACAGAATCACATGGGGTTGGAAGGGACCTCTGGAGATCATCTAGTCCAACCCCCTGCCAAAACAGGTCCTCCTAGAGCAGGTTGCACAGGAACGTGTCCAGGCGGGTTTATCCAGATTGACATGTTTCAAAGTTCACGGGATGTACTAATAATAGATAAAATACCTGCTCCTCTATGAGCTTTCAGGTGGCTTGAATTTGGGTTTGTTCCTGTAATGCTTCCTTACTGCATGCATTCCTGTGTTCGGTGTCTCAAACTATGTGAATTAGAATGATGACTCTGCTGCCTGTAATCAGTGTTTGCAGGAGGTAGGGTTGGAGGGGATGGTATTATGCTAAGACTCCAACAAGATCAATGAAAGCTATAGATCCAGAAATAAATCATGACATCTTTCAAAATCTTACCTGATATTACTGGTGTTTTTAGAAGCAGCCAATAATGGAGAATAATTGCAATGTGTTTTCAGCCAGTATGTGGAATGCTCTTTATGAGAAATCCCTTCCCTAAGCTTTATGGTATTGCTTTGTTTCTTAAATATGTTTTGTCTTGGAAGTGTTCCATCTTGAGGAGGCTGTATCGCACAAAGCAAAAGAGATATTATAGTTTCTGGAATTCTGAACAGCAAAACAAACTGTTTGCAGTGGTAACGCCGGCGATCATTTCACTGCACTGGAAAATCATGTTCAACAAGGACTCTGAGTCCGCAATTTGATTCCCTTGAGACCTTTACTCACATAATGTAGCCCAGATGAATGTAGTGAGATCTGAACAAATAGCTGTTTGCAAAATTTACTACTTATCTTTTTAAAAAAATAAACAAAACAACCCCAAACAAAACAAACCAGCCAAAAAAACCCCAGGAAAAAACCCAAACAGAGCAAACCCAAACCCCCTTTCCTTAGGAGGAGGATAATAGCTCAAGTGTCCTGCTTTCTTGAAATTACAGGAATGAAATAGGAACTGAGGGGTCATAGTTCCAGATTGTAGTCTTTTGTACCAGTGTGACACTTTGTTTTCCATATCAGTGTGGTCAAGATACATTCTGTGCATAACAGATGTGAATCTGATAATCTTATCACCTCGTATTGGAGGACTTTGCTGTCATGTTACACTGTCTTTTGATAGATCAAGGCAATTAGGGTTTAGCCACTGAAGTCACACACGTATTTCAGAAGAAGCTAGATGCTAAATTAACCTTTCAAATGGGGAGCAAGATTGATTTGTCAAGCATCTCTGAGCAAAATAAGCAAAAGCTGTTCACTTAATCTCTGATGAAGGTTATGAATTAAAACCAAACAAAATTGCTTGTCACTAATAGACCAATTAAGTACATATGAAGGAAGGTAATTTAACAGAACTGACATGCATAACGAATTTCCTATTAGGCTCTGGTGTGAAGTGTTCTTAAGAAGATCTGCTTGAAATGGTTGATACTCAATGTGTTTCAAGTATACTTTGAAAGCACATGAAGGCATTGAGTGTGTCTGCAACCTACTCAAGAAAGACTCTTTATAAAGTGTTAAGAGAAGTGGTTGAAATAAAAAAAAAATACTTGAAATAGGTACACTAAAGATGCAGCAGAAAGGCTAGATGAGCAATTTCTACACAGAAAGTGCTGGAAGAAGACAAGTCGTGGAAGATGTGTGTGTGTATAGAGGAATGTATTTGATTTTTTTTTTTTTTTTTCATTCATCTGAAAGGATCACATTTAATTAGGCCTAACTGTGCCAAGTGGAACAAGAATTGCTACTGGGCTTTCCAGAGTTATGGCCAGGGGAATACTTAAGATGAGGGAGGAAGAATGTTGTACCATTAACTTGTTTGAACAGGTGAAGTCAAAGGTATTTTTTTTAGTTGTTAAGCATACAAGACTCTGACTGTGCTTTCTGCTTGTAGTTTGCATTAGCTGCCCAGAAATGATACTCCTGGTTTTCAAATTTTAATTCACAGTATATCTGTGGCAGCATCAGCATTCAGCAGAAAGTCAGTCGGCAAAATTAGACATGGTGTTTGTCAATGTAGTCTGGTTCATCTAGGTCTGGTGGTGTTCCTGCAGCAGGCAATACATAGCAGCTAATTTTTTCATAATTTATTGCCTTAGAAATGGTGATTAAAGGAATATTTATCAGAATCTACTAGAAAGCTGAACTAATGACATTAATCTCAATAAGGTTCAGGAACAAGCAGATGAAAAAAAGTGGTATTTGTGAGGCTTTATGCTTACTTTGTGAACTCAGCAACTGAACACAGAAAACATGATCAGAATCACTCTAAGGAGAAAGGGAAAGTACCTCCCATCAAAGAAATATTGTGTGGTGTATTATAACTTCTACAGTCACCTTGTATATTGTGAGATAATACTGCAAATACCAGTTGAGTTCTACCCTTACAGGCTGTGTAGGTGCAAGACCAGTTATGGATTGATACTCTTAAGTGTATTGCCAACAAAACTGAGTGTATGTTAGTGAATGTAATGAAGAAGTAGAAAATAAATATAATTTATAGATAAACTTGGTTACGATTCAGGGCACAAAGGATTGGCAAAATCCCTGTAACAACTCAAAATCAATTAGAAGCAGCACAGACCAGACCATTAAAACTGTAGCACAATATTGCAGAGGATACACCCGGAACATAATATTACTTTTGTATTAAAAAACTCAAGTTTTGTTTCAGATGCTACCGTACCTGCTGAATTGCACAGCTAAGCTTCTAGAGTACCTCTGCATTTTCCTGAATAGGCTGATCGTGAAGACATCTATGCTGATGAGAACTGCACATTTTTCTGTGATACCTTAGCTGCACACAAAACACTAACTTACTAAGATTGGTTTCTTTTGAGATAAGGAACAGATGGCTATGTTATGTTTAGGGATATACCTTTTTGTCTCCATTAGAGTAAGTCTCTTTGGCAAAAGAGCGATAGCAGTACCAGTCCAAGCTATTATGAGTTACAGCTGCAGCAGGCTGAAACTCTAGTATCTTGAATTCCTCATCTTGCGAGTGAGCTAGGTTTACAGGGTGGTTCTGTAATGCTGGTGAGTAAATTACTGGATGCAACTTGCCATGCCCAGAAATGGTCCTGTGTTTCAAAACATCATGTAGCTTGTTGCAGCTGTGATGCCAGCGTCTGTCTTGTTCTGCTGGAGTCATGTAAAATCTTTGATTTCTGTGTCTTGCACCCTTTTCAATCAAATGGCCGTGTTTGCTGTAATGACCCTCATTTTTTTTTGTCATAGGCAGCAACATAGCAACATCTCGTAGGGCTGCTCTGATGTGGCAGGTAGCCACTGGAACTGGCCACTGCATTGGCTTGAGAGCAAATCAAAGCACTCCCTTGTCATCTCCGCTGGCTGTCACATCTGCTCAGAGGCGCACACACTGCTCATTTGGGTTGTACAGTTGCTGTGCCACTGGCACAGGCTGTGACCTGACTGTCCTGTCAACAGCTAATGATAGTACTCCATTGCTTGCTGGGTTTGACTAGCCAGATAGCCTACGGTTTGATTTATCACTGCTCACTCAACAATTATAACATTTCTGACTGAAACAGCATTTTCGCCTTTCACATCAGGTAAATCTGATGTTGCATCACTGAAGTCAGTGAGGTTTGCTACCTGAAAACTTCTATTAATTACAGCTTATTCACTCTAAGATTCTTAGACAGAAGAAAATAAATTCTGTCCTTGACGTTTTTCTCTGTGAATACTTGCTATTTGTTTATTTCATACAGCTTGAGCCAAGGATAACCCTGTTCTTTGGTTTGCCAAGGGATCAAACTAGGATCTGAATCCACCACCTACTTAGATGCAAACCTTAAGAAAGATCTTAATGCAAACTGCAGCAAATCCAAAGTACTTCAGTTTCAGGGTTCTTCCTGTATTTTCATTTTAGCTTGCTGAGGTATACCCAGAACACCTCGATATTTTTATAGTCCGAGTATCTTACTGGGTGCCAACGTAAAAAGATGGTATTTGTGGGACTCTATTATAGCACAATAAATCAAAAGGCAGTCCAGCAGGCCTGCATATAGACACCAATATAGCATTTCAATAATAATATCACTGTGTCTCGTGTCTATAAAGATGTAACAAACTGTCAACATGAATTCTGAACCTGAGCTGCAAGACTCGTACAGGAACGACACTTCAGTTTGAAAAGGCTGTTGGTTATTTTAGAAACCTGAGATAACTATTACATTATAGTCAGTGTACAGATTAAACCAAAGATATTTACCTTCTTCTTTGATCTCTCAGACTTCTTGGAAATGTTCTTTACTTTCGTATGGAGATGGTATAAAACCTTGGGGGGGGGGAGGGGGGAAAGAAGCAATATATTGAATGGGAAATTGAATTGTGTATATTAGTATTCGAGCTTCTCATACAAGCAACAAAAATGAAAATAATTGTTTTAGCATGACTTCAACCAAAGTTTAATTTGACGCTTTGAGACTTCCGATTCCAAGTCCTCCACAGTTCTCCCTCCTCAAGAAACAAGGTTTGGAAAAAGCATTAAAACTGCTGTGCTTCCAGAAGATGCAGTTCAGCATGTATCAAGAGCTCAGCTGGCACTATGCTGAAATCCACAGGAGTCTTTCCATGGATTTTGAATTGCAGTTTGTGCCTCGGATTATCTGCGTTTATTCTCTAGGCTGATTATATACAAAAGCAGAGAGCAGGCTGCCAGTTCTGTACCCTGGTGTGACTGTGCTGCCGCTCCTGAACGCGGCACTAACAAACGGGGCGGTCGGAGTGGGTTCCCCTTTCAGAGGGAGAGTCATAAGGAATGTTAGAGCACTGTAGGGAAATTCTCAGTTAACAACATCTAGATCAAGCTTTTGAAACCTGGTTACAGCATGGCAGTAACCTGGCAATGTTTATACTTTCGCCTTTGGAGCCGACAGACTAAATTATCTGAAGTGGTTAATGAACAAAAAATGTGCCTCTGTTAAATGCAGCTCAGCTTCCAGTTGCTGCTGTCTCACGTAGGGCAGTGAGGGCACAGACAGCTGCAGCTACAGTGACAGGAGTTAATAGCTCTAGTGGCTTTTTCCTCTTGTGACAAGCAAGGCCAAAAGTTTAGAGATTTTTAGCTTGCATCTAAGTGCGTTGTCCTGTCCTTAGCACTGTTGATAGCAGAACAGATTAGTACTGAAACTAATGTATTTTTGATTAAACAAACATGAACTTAAACTCCAGGAAAACATTTTTTTCCAAGCAGGTAGACCTGCAACTGACTAGTGTCAAGAAAGTCCAGTCCCTGCATGATAGGGTATTAATTCAAAATTCACAGAAAACTTATTCTGCGTGCTAGCACAGCTCATAGGCTTACTATCAGTCTTAAACTTGCTAAAGATCAGTAAGGGGAAACCAAAAATTTAAGTGATAGCAATCCACAAGAAGAAAAGAAGTGATTTCTTGCTGAATAAAACTCCGATCCTAAGATCTCCTATTGCAAGTCTTTGCAAGACACAGTGTCGGAGCTTTGTGTCAAGAAAGGAAAGAAAAAAAATCGGGGTGATGTCTCTAATACCATTTCTGTACACTCTGCATAGTTTCTCCCTCCATTGGCTTTTCCTCTTGCCAGAAACACTTATTATAAAGAGAAAAGAACCTGAAAAATAGGAAAACCAGCAAGAATCTTTAGGGGATTTGGGTGCCAGGCTGGGTGTCAACAGTTGTAATCCCTTTCGTGAGCTGATATAACTTCATTCTCTGTTTTCCTTCCCTCCCTCTGCTTCAGAGAAGTATTCTATACCAGGAGAGAATACGGAAGGATTGGCTCTATTATTTGTTCCCTGGGTAGCTTGAGTGTACATACCCAAGCCACCAAGAGTCTGGGCATGATCTTTTCCTCCATTTAAACATTACTTGCCCATTTAAACCCTTTCACCCACCTTGGCATAGCAGCAGGTGATGAGCACCAAGGGCAGGAGGTATCCCACCAGCAGGATGGTAATCTTGTACATCTGCTTGGCTGTTGAACCGTCTGCCCAGTGCTCCCAGCAGAAGGAGCTGTTGGGTGCTTGCTGATGGCCACTCATGAGGGCCTGGTGCTGGGCGACAGGGATGGCAATGAGTAGAGACAGCAGCCAAATGACACCCACGCCGAGGGCAGCGTTGCGCTTGCTGCGGATGCAGGGTGAACGCTTGGCATGGACCACAGCAATGTATCTGTCCACAGACATAGCCACCAGAGTAAAGATGCTGACCAGCATTGTTGCCATAGCCAAGTAGTGAACCCACTTGCAAAAGAAGGCACCGAAGATCCACTCTGGCAGGGAATAGATAGTGGCCTGGAAGGGGACGCAGAAGAGCAGAAAGGAGAAGTCTGCAATGCTCAAGTTGAGGATGAAGATGTTGGTAGCGCTGCGTGATGGGCGCCCTCCAGGCCGGAGGCGCCCCAAAACAACCAACACCAATGTGTTTCCCACCATTCCCAGGAGAAAAATCAACCCAAAAAGCACTGGTACAATCACCACCTCTGGGCCACCCCTGGTTGCTCCTGACCAGCACGTTGGGGCCTGTGTTTGGTTAGTCTCAAGGCGGCACTTGCTGGTATTGTCTCCGAGGGAAAGCACAGAGTTGTCTTCCTGCTCCTTCATGGAGCCAGGCTGCTGGAAGGCCAGGAGCCGCCGCTGTAGCCCTGGCTGCTATTGGGCAGGTCTGTGTTTGTTAGCGGGGGCCAGAGGCTGAATGCCTGGGTTTTCCGATGCTGTGTCTTTCCTTTGGGGAGCAATTGTCTCCAGATGTTTTTTCCAAGCTCTGTCTGTCTCTGGTGCTGATTCTTCTATGAACTGGCAAAAAAGGAGGTTGAGGAATTTTCTTATCCGGGAGGTAACTGCAGGTTTGGCAGTTGCTACGGGAGAAGCTCTTGTGGCAGAGGAAGCGTCCGTGCCAGCAGGGCTGAGGATGAAGCTGCCCAGGGAGCTTGGAGCAGAGGCAAAGCGGCTGCAGCTCGGCTTCCTCACGCCCCTCCTCTTCTGCTTCCCTCCCACACCAGCCCCTGCATCTGCCGCTGTGGTACCTGCTCTCCCAGCGCCACTCGGAGCTGTGGCAGTGAGAACAGATGCTGTCTGTGACCTGAGCCCTCCAAATGACCCCTGATCAGCTCTGTACCTATGGATTGCTGCTCCTGGGGAGGGGAAGAACAGAGCAAAAGCAAGCTCTCATCCAAAGGGATGGGATGAGCAGCAGCTGCTGAGCGATAGCGCGTGTAGTTCTGTGAGGAGCAGCATTGTAACTGGCTGCACGAAGAGGAAAAAGGCTAAAATATGTTTTTTTATCAACAGAGCAGGGTTTTTTTTTTGTTTCATAGTCTTTAGTGTGCTCACATTAGGGCATAAAGCAATCTGAATGGTAGTATTTTCAACACAAAGAACTGGGAGAGCCGTAGATTCAGCAGCTGGCTCCTGCCACTTGGATATCTGCCCAAATTCCTTAGTGCCTGAGGATTCATTGATCTCTTTGATCCAGCTGTAAAGAAGTTTCAGGTTCAGCCCAGTAGTGTCAAGAGCATCTGCACTGGAAAAGGAAAGATTTGGTCTTGGTAGCTGTGAGCAGCTGTAATGTTCCCTGCGAGGGAACAGAGACATGAATTTAAAAAAAAAAGTTTTATTAAGGATTAGTTATTGGGTTTTTGATGCTTACTTATAGAAACAGCATGTATGTTTGAGAAGGCACTAAGTAACTTGGGTTTAATGGTCTGTTTCCTCATACGTCTTAAGGGATTCTATGAACTCCACAGGCAGTAAGGGGGGAAGCAAAATGCAGGTAAATGTTAACGGTACCTGCCCGCAGTGATTTCTGCAGGACAGCTTCTTGTATAGAACAGAGCACATCTCGATTTTCAGTGGTTACAAGTCTGGGCACTTGGTCAGAGCGGCTACCACTGGCTCCTGTGGGTGTGGGGGTTAGACTGGAGGGAGCCCCTTCACTTTTGAAACGGAGTTCAGTGGCTGAGAATTGCCCTGCCTTGTGACTTGTCTCTAAGCTCTTGTTGGGAGAGGTGATAGTGCTGCCTTCCATAGCCTGCTCCGATATACTTGTTTAAAATCTATTATGAAGCTAGATTCCTTATTTTCCCCCCAATAGTTTTGAGGCTAGTTACGGGATGAGGCGGGAAGTGGTCAGGGAGTGAAAGTTGCAATGGAAAATACATCTACCCTTATTGCGTGCCGGTGAGCGATCACCGTGGCTGGACCAGATACCTGGATGCCACCTGCAGCTCTCTTAGTCTTCTGCGGCCCGGCTGCCTTGCATGCTGTGGCACAGCACCTTAGGCACCATCAAGTGTTCCAGTCCCCCAAATCTTCTGTCTGTTTGCTGGGATCTCTGCCTGCACCTTGCAGACAGCCGCCTGCAGCGCAGCGCTTGCAGCACCCTGCGAGCCCTGGGGTTGTGCTGCAGGTTTCAGTGCCATCTACTGGCACTTCACCTCCTGCGGCGGTGCTCGGCCTTTCTTCCACTCAAACATACGCTCCGACCGCTCAGTAACCGACTCTGTCTCATCCTTGTGCACGTACGCACCACTAAATCATGAAACTTTAATTATGCTTACTTTCCTTTTGTGATAATATGCGACCACTGTGAGGTTACTTCTTGTAATACTGTTCATAGAAGTTCATGTAACGTTTGAGAGAAGGCTATTGAACACGATTTCAATAGCTTTTTCTATATTTTAGATCTGTTTGGGTTTGGGGTTTTTTCCGCTTTTCTTTAGTGGGCAGTCATACAAAAAATATTATTTAAGAAGCACCTGTAGCAATCACAGCAAATGAAAGCACGCATTTTTTTTCTTTTAGTGGGTTTGGGCAAAATAATAAAAAATTGTAGCATGCATGATTTCTGCTGCAGGGGATCTGAGGCAAGGCATGCAGGAATTTGAGATGTGCATGTACGTGCCACTTGCAGAACAAACTCAGCTTTGCAGATCTAAAAGAGTCCGTGGCACACTAAGCAGCAAACGAGCAGAGGACAGCACAGCTCTAGCTGGAGGATGAACAAAGCATAAGACTGTTTAGATTTGTAAAAAAAAATAATCAAAAATCTCCAAATTCCTACGAAGGGACATTACCAGTTTTCTTCTCCATCTTCAGAATTCTATTCAGTTTTTTTTTTTTGGTAAAATGGATGGCTCTAGGTTTGTTTTGGCTTTTTTTTTTTTTTTGGTTTCAGTGAGAGTTATAACTGGGCAGTGGGAGGAAAGGTGAATGCTCTGGATGGAAAGTGGCACTGACAGGCTGAATCAGACATCCGGTAAACTAGGTGCAAAAACTCAGCTTGCTGAGTACTGAGATGCTGCAAATCTGACTTCCAGTGGAGGCTGGCTGGTGTAGGAGTATTCCTGGCTGGTCTTACTTGGGAGGAAATAATTTCCAGTAGTAATTCTTATCCTGAAACTGTGCTTGATGTGGCATTCAAAAGTTCCAAAAAAGGTAAAGATTCCTTCTTCTGTTTCCCTCTTTCTGCAACTTCTCAACTGCTTTAAATGGTGTGTTTTGATAGGGAGAAATCCCCTGCCCTTGAGAATTCACAGCCCAAATGCAGTTGGAAGGCAAGTGACCATGCTGAGACAAAATACTTGCCATAAGACACATTAATTAGTCCAAATAGGAGAAGATCAAGGCACTTTACTGAGTGCAGGAGCACAAATAGCAAGTGAAGTTCTAATATCTGATTTGATGGGAGCATCCACGGTGGGTGTGGTACTTTAAAATATGT
The DNA here is from genome assembly GCF_964106895.1 of Numenius arquata. Lineage (NCBI taxonomy): Eukaryota > Metazoa > Chordata > Aves > Charadriiformes > Scolopacidae > Numenius > Numenius arquata. The sequence continues at coordinate 1,766,794 of NC_133588.1, forward strand.
GGTGTTTCATCTGAAAACCAGAAACAATTAATGCACTGTGTGTTGAGCTGCATGAAATATCTGAGGTCTACAAATTCTGCTGTTCTTTAGAAACTGTTGCTTCCTGGATGAAGACAACAAAGATTTAAACATGAGTAAAAGGATGTAGGAAAAGGAAACTGAGTATTCTCTGTGGGAGGAGGAAATGGTAGAAGTCTGATAGATACCACCTCAGTCAAGACTGAACTGGAAGCCAAACACCGTTGCCTTTGTCTGAGTAGATGTTGGGGTAAATGAAAGCATTGGACTTGCATGCTGAGTGCCTGACTAAGCAGGCATCAGAGGTGTCTTGTTGAAAGAGGAAAGCACTTGACCTCTATTGATAAACGGGCAGTCCCACAGTAAGGAGAGGAGAGGGAGAACGTCAGCCCTAGGAACAAGAGTAGGGGGAAAAAACCCAAAACATTAGATGGTAGTATTTTTAGCCTGTGTAGGTACAAGCTAATTTGTCCATTTTCTGATTGCTAATGGGTGCTTCAGCTCCTAATTGCACTGAATATCAGGTATGTTGCAAATCACTCTTACTGTTTTGATAGTCATGGTTCAGCTTTTTGATACCTGTGCATTAGCTCGCTAAGCCTCTTGGCTTTTGAGTGGAAGGAGGGCTCTCAAGCACAACAGCGAGCAAGAATCTTACTGTCACACTTCTCTCTGACTCTCTCTCTGGAGAATGTTGGTTACATCTCAGATGCAGATCCATTTAAAGGAAAACAAACAGGCATTCAGACCCAAAAGTTCAGTTTGTGTCTTTGAGTTTGGCATCTGTCTTAGCATACAGTGCTCTTCAGAAGGCTGACTTGGGCTGAAAAGCCCTTTAGGCTGAGTAATGATCTACCTAGATGCAGCTACCGGGTAGGTCTGAAATATCTGCACTTGGATTGCAACCCTCTCCAGTTGTGATCCTGAGCATGGTTATGTCCTGGTGAGGGAAGGCGCAGTGTCCGTTCCTCTTAAAGTATGATCCCAAGAGGAACAGGACGTCCTGGTGCCTGCTCTGCATATATTGCCCCAAAAATGGGAGCCGAGATTCAAATCCTTTCCAACTCCATGTAATCCCTTTCCTAAAGGAACTGAAACCTTCATGCCCTAGACAGTAAGTTACTTGTCCAGCAGCCCACAAGCCAAATTGTACAGGGTAGTCTTGCTTGTGTGGGAACTATGATGAAGTGCTGCAGAGAGTACAATCATCATAGGGCCAGAAGAAAAAATAATTGACTGTTCAAATTAGGCACTTTGTGGAGGAAAGAGGGGGTTCTGACGTGCGACTTCTCTGCTTCATCAATTTTAGGGTTAAAAAGTCAATATAGTGAATAAGGAAATCCTTTCAAGTTTTGTGAGCTGTAAGGTTTGAGCCTCTTGAGCGGAGGATTGGAATCTCACTCTGACCATGAAAATGTTGAATATTGTGTGATGTGAAAAGATAGAAATATCTTTTACGAGGAGTCTGATATAGTTCATGTGCTATGTCAGTATGTGAACTAAACTGGAACCTCAAGGGTAATAAAGAGCTGTTCCCTCTCACTTGTGGATCTTGTAAGGCTGGACAGGAGTTTGGTAAATAACTGCCCGTTTGGCACAAGCCTGTGTGTGTGCAGAAACGAGAGCCTTCAAAGCGCAGAAGGGGTTGGTTTAATCAAACAGCTGGCTGAAAGGGTACCCTGCTGCGTACGGGTAACTAAAGTCACAATTACCAAAGATCAATCACTTGGTCTTTTTTGAAGAGTTTCAGCTTCACCTGAACAGTTTAGGAGGCTGTAAAACTCTTTGCCGATGAAAGGGATTTAGATTGAGCGTAACTGAGAAAAGTCCTTTCATTTTAATTGATGAGAGCTTCTAGCGCAGCTGCTCTGAGCCCTGTGATGTTACCACTGAGCTGGTACAGTCAGGATTGACAGCAGATGGAGGTTTATTGATTGATTCTTAATCTATTAGATCAGTTTGTACTATTTTTCTCTTTAATAAGACTTAGTCATGGAACTGTTTGAGTGAGCTATTGTCTGGCTCTGTGGATCTGCTTTGTTTGTATAGCTTAAGTGTTGGCTGAGGTGAAGATCTCGTAGAGTATACAACCATGTAACAGAGGCAAAACAAAGCATATTCTTAAATGTAAATATAGGCTAAATACTGCAATTGTGACAAAGCAAGAAAAAGCGTTCAGTGCTCTCCATCCCCGGTAAGGACAGGAAGATCATGAGAGTGTGTCTACACAAATTTGGATCAAAAACTCACTTCTGAACTGAGACTGCTAATTGCCCCTGCTTCTTCTACCACAGTCACTCTCCAAATGGGCTTCTATCGGCCTGCGCTACTTCCTAGCAAACACACAACCTAAAATATGATAAGCTAATCTCTGGAAATGTTCTGATCTGACAGAACTTCATGTTATATTTCATTCCAAAATTTGCATGGATTCAAAGTTAATATTCTTCCCTCAAATGATTACCCTGTTAAACTGTTTCCACAGATTAAACAACTTTAGATAAAATTCTAACTGAGTTTTGATTGTTAATCAAAGAAATGGCTGGTTTAGTACTAAGAAAAGTCCTTTTGATTCCAAGTCCTCTAGGGCTATATCCGTACTGCTCTCAAGAGTATGCTCATTTCCAGGAGCGTCAGCTCTTGCAAATTCCAGCTTTCTCCCGTGTATTGTAACGGGTTGGGAGGGAAAGCTGAAGTATACCATCAGTTTACCTTCACACAGTCTTATGGAACAGTCTCAGTTTTTCAGAGGAACTATTTGTTTTTCTCAGTACATGAGTGAAGGTACTGCTGAATTGTTTTCTATTCTATATGTTGCAACATCTTCAGATGATTCACTAGAAATGACCTGTGGGTAGTTTATCTGTTTCGCAGACCTCTTAGGAGGCTCTATAGAAGATTCAGACCACAGGAGTGAGCATGTGGCCTGCATGCTGACTGCCCAGCTTGCTTATGTGCAGTTCAGCAGAAACCCAACTCATTTCTTGAATAATGTAGACTGTGTGAAAATAGTTACCTGTAGCGGTGAGGAGATAAATCCAGTGTTACAGAACATTCTTGGATGTATGAGAAAAAACTAAGGTAGTTATTCAGAAGCTCAGGGAACAGCTAGAATAATAAAAAAATCCAAACAACTTCTGCAGAATGACTACTACTTGAGTGTGTACATAATTTGGCGTCGCCTAAACTGTAGACACATGGGGCTCATCTTCAAACAGATATCTTTAAGAGTGTGTCTGTAGAAAGCTTCAAAACAAATCAGAGATTTGCCTTTCTCATCCTTGAAGAGCTGTCTTATAATGACTCGTAAAGTCAGTCTCCAAGATGGAAAATGATGTTGGTAATAAACAGACCACATTCAACCTGATACAGATCAATGGCACAGAAACATTTTGTCTAATCTTCCTCTGAGCATGAGTCTACCATATAGTTACTAAAACAACTGATAATAATCTCTTTGCCAAGCTCTTTTGTCTCTTAAAGTGTTGTTTTATATTGTATGCTACGATAAAGACTTTCTTTCTCAACGCCAGAAAATCCCATCTGCTAAAGAAAGAAACTTAAATACATTCTGGTAAAAGACTTAAGGCTCACAATAACTATAACACACTTTATATGCTCTGCTAAAGTAGCTTTTCTCCTTTTTTATCTCCTCTTTCATCTCCTATTTTCTGTATACTGGGCAGAGACTACTTTTTGAAAATTAAAAAAAAAAAAAAGACTGTCTTTTGCTCCTTGTCTTCTGTGACTAGAATGTTTAGTGTTCAAAATGCTTTTTTACAGTTCAACTTCATGCTGTGTTCAGCTTATTCTCATTTAACTTCTTCACTAGGAATAGAAAAAGTCACTTGAAACTTGCAGTAATTTATAATATAGGTTTTAGATTCAGTATGCAGTATATGCTTAGGCCAGGGAAGGTTGTAATATGCCCAAGCTGATTCAGTCTTTTTGTCATCAGATATTCTGTAAAGATACAGTGAGTGTAGCTTTACAGTGAGAGTGTTTTTAGTTAAGCTCCATGTTATTGTAATACAAGCAATCATGTAATTCAAAACCACCTGTGAATAATATAAATAACCTGCATCCGTCTCTACATTGCAGGAGCACTAGGTAATACAAAAGGGTAGTTTGTCAAAATCCATTTTAACTTAACCTGTGTTTGAAATCTTTCAACTCCCACAGCGTATGACCCAGCAATCCAAGATCTGATTCTTTCGTTTAAATTTCTTTGAGATTATCTATGTTAACTATACAGACGTGACAGGAACTCTTGAGTACGTTTTTCTGTGAACTCCAGTGAGAGCCTCTTCAAAGTGAGGTACAAATCAGCACTACTAGCAGAAATAAATCAAAGCTGAATGACTAGGAAGACTGAAGTTGAACTGTTCAGCTGTCTTTGATTTGTTAGGCTCTAGCCTTTTAGTGAAACCTTTTCCTTTTGGTAAAGAATCAGTAATAATACTTTCCAGTTACTTGAGAACATGTCAAAAAAATATCCAGAGATCTTTTGCCATGCTGATGAATTAGACTGCTAAGAAATGAAATTAGTACTTCAGTAAAAGTTTTTCAGCTTTAGCTTGATACTTAGTCAACAGTCTAGGTCCCATTGGCTCCACTTTTGAAGCAGTGGCAACTTGAAAACTGTAAAAATTCAAAGTTCAGGCAGTGACATCTCTGTGTAGTAGATCTCATGGTTGCACCTATGAGTAAAAGCAGCAGCGTAGAAATTTTGGGCTGTCCTTTTGTAAACTGAGGTCTGTGATGCCGTTGAATTTGCTTTAGGTACTTTGGCCGCCTCTTTTGTTGCAGTGAAGTGAATTAAGAACTGGTGATTTCCCTATCTCTCCGAAACTGGCTCTGTCACAGGCACGATGAGGCAGGTCTGGCTAAACACACAGCAGGCTAGATGCCCCTTAGTGTGGGGATAAATACTTCATATGACTTTTTCATGTCTTCCTTACTGGACATGTAGATACATGACAGCTGTTGCTGATAATAAACACCCTACAAATTACTTTTGCCTTGCATAGAACTTACAATAAAAATAAAACAAGTGCATTTGGGCAGCCAAAAGTATTGTATCCACACTTCCTTTGCAGACTTTCTTCTGCAGCTTAGTTTTTGATAATGCATGTAGAGTTGTTTAACAAAGCTTCTTGCTCATTTACAACCAACCAAGTAGCAAATTATGATCTTGGCTCTAATAGAAATTATACTAGAATAAAGCTATGGAAAGACAAGACTGGGCATACAGTGTTGGTAGATATATGTAAAACTAGGACAAGAAGATGTCAAAACCAGAATAAACCTCAACACAGGATGCTTGTTGATACTTGTTTCTTATTCTCTAGAGAATAAGGAACGTGTCCTGGCTTGATCATCAGATTCGAGACAACATATCTCTTCCTGTGTGCTCCTGTGGTTTTGTGCACGGCTCTTTTTCGAACTGAGTGTGGTCAAAGTGATGTGAGTGATGTCTCACACTTTGGCCTTACACGGAAGAACAAGGTGTCTCGATTTGGGTCCTTATATGTGATATACCGGTAAACACATAAATACTCTGTGTGAAGGGTAATCAAATCCCAGTGCAGAGTCTGAGGAGACATACTGTGTTGTGAAAGCTAGAAGCACAACGTCACCCCGGAGAAGCGCTGCTCCCCTTCTTAAATACCAGGCTTGCTGGTGCTCAGATGAAGAAAAGTGAGAAGATGATACTACAACATCACCGGAGTTTATGAGCGTGGTCCATTCTGGTTTGAAAAATAGATCGTTTTATGACAGCATGAAAACACTAAGTTAGCTTCTTGTGGTGATAAACTAGTTTAAGGCGAGTTCACAAACCTTTTTTTCCTGTATGTGTATCAACTTGGCTTTACCTAGCTGGTTGGGTTAGATCACTTGTCTGGTTCATTTCCTAATACTCCTCTTTCTGCAACAACATACACTGTCAGATGGCCAGCTCTGGAGCATAACAAAATTCTGAGACAATTCTCTTGAGCAAGTACTGGTCTCTTGCTGTGCAAATAGCCCTTTTACTCAGTCACTCCAGACTGTATCACAAAATGCTACTTATTACAAAAAGAGAGATGTAAGTGTACATGCTGCTCTTTAATATCATCTTAGCAAAAAGTTTCCATGGTGATTTTCTCTCATAGCTGCAAGGGAGCTCTTTCCAGTAGAACCATGGCAATTTTCTGTCTACCGCCTTATTCATATTACTGCCAAATTCCTCAGTTAAACGAAAGCCGTTCCCAAGTATAACAATATGTTGTATAGGTGATAGAGTACCTCAGAAACTTAGGAGCCAGAAATGGATCCTAAGTTGGCAAATTTTCTGATCTAATAAAGACATCCCAAGACAACAGTATGTTGAAGTCTTCTAAAACACTTCTGTAAAAAATAATAATAATAATATATATATATATAGGATCTCTTATGTACCCACAGCTCTGAATGTTTAAGAGCACATGCTTGTGCTTCATGTCAGATTCTGAGGCAGCTAACCTAAAAAAAACTTGCAGCAAATTTAATTTTTTTAGATTTGAGTTAATAACTTCTCTGAAAGCCCTTGATGGACATTGAATGAGCAATTTTACTGTTTCCAGTTTTTTCAGCATGATCTGGACAAGATGGCACAGCTAGCCAATTTATTTCCATGCTACATTTAGGTTCGTAATACTTCTGAAGTAGGAAAATAGCCTCTACTTGTGTGTGTGCCCAGTACAGTTGGTTGCAGATATATAGCAAAGCAAAGTCATTGCATAAGCCTTTAGGAACTGCTAATGAAGCAACAAGCACACAATTGATTATTTAGAAATTTGGCAGAAGAACACGAATGTGTTTCAGTGTAAATGCAGTGGAACTCTACCATAGAATAGATATCTGTTGTATTTGTAGCTCTGTTGTGGTACAGTAAGGTATAACAGTCAATAACAGACCTTCTGTAGCCCCGCTCATATTTAGTTTGCTCCTTAGTCCTGTGACTTGTGCTTAGGCATGGGACCTGCTACATACGTTGCTATTGTAGAATCCAAAGGTCTTGTTTTGGAATGTGGCCACTTCAAATATCATAGATTAGTAATAATCCCTGGACCACCGCAGGGGCTTGAAACAGGCTCTGTGCAGGTGAGGAGGCAGTAAAACGTATCCGCTTTCACTGTGTGTCAGGGCTGAAAACCAGTTGTCAAATTCAGAGTATTGGTAAGGAATCGACTCCTGAAAATGAAAGAAAACGGCTTGTTACTTTTTGTCTGTATCCCTTGCTGATATTTTGCTCTCATTAATCCTGAGTCTTGTCAAAAAAGACATATGTGAGACCGCTTCAATGGCTCTCGAAAGTTTGAGCTCTTTCTGGTAAATCCTTAGCTTCAGAGACCCCAAGTCATTTGAAGGCAGTTCTTGCTTTTCCAATGCACATGTGTGGCCACAGTCCGAGAGACAGTCTGTGAGATCTCCTGGGAGGAAGAGGAGGGCAGGAGGGCTGATGTCTGACCTTTCGCATTCTTGCGTCTACCAAAAAGGCAAGCGGGAGCTGACTTGAAGTGGTTTGGGATGGGTGGGATGGGGAAAGGAGCAGTGGGACAGAAGATGATTCCTCCTAAGAAGTGTGGGAAAGTGGATGTGGATTCACTTGATGAGAATTTGCCTCCAAATGATTAGTTCTAGTCTTTACTCTCTGTATCTTTGTGTATAAATGCAAAAGCTATCGTTTTGTTGGGAAAATTAATTTCAGGATTGACATTTGAAACTGGAAAGAATTTTTAGAAAACCTTGACTGCCTCAATAGATCTTGTTAAACTGGAAAAAAACCCAACCCTAAGTTTACGCATTTACTGTCCAGCTCACTAGCATATTACAGAATAACTGCCTTGGCCTTCTCCATGGAATTGCGTTTTACATGGACATTTAAAAATAAAAAAAGAGCGTGTTCTTCGGTGTTATATAGAGGACACTCAAACTAAATCAGTAGAGCCGAGACTCTTCCAGCATCCTAGAGAATGCTGACGAACTTGCAGTTAAAGGTGGCTGGGAGCTTCCACTTGTAACAATTTTCTGGTGGAAATGCTTGTTTCCCAAAACTGAAAAGTTTTGCTGAAAATAGCTGACCCGCTGCTTGGGACAAAAGGGGAAAGAGAAGGGCAATATCCTCACCTCTAACTTAAAATTGAATTTGTCAGGAACCAAATATAATTATTCTTGTTAACAAAATGTTGTAATCTACAAATAATGCTATGGTCAACTTCAGTGATGCTTATGCAGAAATATCTTTGGGATTTTGTTACGTCTTGAGAGCACAATCTATAATAATTAAAATTTAGCAGAATAAGTAGCAAACAGTAAGAGCTTTAAAGCAAAGATATGTAGGAAAAAAGTTTAAAGTCAGTGGAAGACAGAAGTTACCATCCTCTCTGCCACCATAATCTGGCTGTTGCTACGTGACAGTAGATTTGAAGCATTCTGTGGAGACAGTCTCAAGCACCAGTGAACACTGTAACCTGAAGTTACAAGTGTTAGACCAGTGAACCACGATAGCTGTAACCCAGTAACTCTCTTCCTGCTGACAGCACAGTGTGAGTGACTTCAGTGGATGAAACACTCCTGTCCTTGCTGAGCTGTATGGTCTTCCATTTTCCCAGAATAATCCCAAGAGTAAACACAAATGAAAAAAAAAAAAAGTCAGTAAAAATGCAATTATTACATAGGCCGAGGCACAAAAATGTAATTTGCAATGTTCCGTTCAGGAACATTGGTCGGTTTACATCACTGAAAGATTTTGGCTAGGTCTGTACTTAACCTCACACCAGGAGACCTGTGAGCGCAGGGGTAAAACATCTCCCAAACCAGCACAACTGCTCCACGCCAGGGCATGAGCTCCCGTGAAGGAAGAAAAGGAAGGAATAAGGAGGACGCAGGCCTGGGTCAAGGATTACCCGGACATTATCTGCAGATCAAAGCCAACCCGTTATTAGGTAGCAGAAATGAAGCTGACCTAGTAGACTTGCTACTAAATCGGGTTTTCTTATTGATGCCAAAAGGACTGGCTTTTCTTAGAAACCTGTGCTGAGCAGGAGCCACAGCGCTGCGTGGAGCTCGCTGCCCTGCCTGCCTGTGGGTGCCTGATGTCACAAGCGCAACTGCTGCTTTAAATAGGTAGGAATGGCTTTGCTCTTGCTGAAAAATTGGAGTGGAAAGGGGCAGAAATAGAGCTTTGAGAATTCTGCTTTTAAACAGGAAAGATTGCTTATATAGGAATCAATCCAGAATGGGCAAATAATTTTTCTAAGTACTTTTTTTTTAAAAAAAAAAAACCAACCCTGTTTCTGGAAGCCTTTTTAGCTGTAATTCCTGAACTGAATAGGCAACAACTTCTGGTGTCCACAAGGCTTTTGGGATCTCGTCTGTTGCTTTTTAAAAAAGATTTTTGTTTTTATTTTCTTCTTGTGGCGAAAAAAAACCACCAAAAAACAAACAAACAAACAAACAAAACCCAAACCAAAACAAAAAAACCACAACAAACTCAACACCAAAAAGCACCCGTCTGAAGCAAGCTAGTTAGCATCCTGGTTCGCAGAAATGGTCCATAGTCCTGACAATTAGTAATCTGTCATTAGATCACAAATTAGGTATGATTTTAATTGGGAAATTCCTGCCACCTTGTGGCAAGAACTTTCACCTTTCTTGAATCGAAAGAATTAAAATGGATACCTAATACCTTGGTAGAACAAATGTTTAGCTAACCAAGCAGAAAGCACGAGACCAGATGCTTTGTCTGGTTTGCTTCACTATTTGGGCATTATCACTTGTAAATATTGCTAGTATTTTAAAATAAGCATAATTTAAATGAATAGATAACTTTATGGCGACTTTTTTTCTACAGCTGCTTCTCCATCTTTCTTGGCAACACACTACGGAAATTAATTCTGTGGGAGTATTGAGCCAGGGGAACCCACAACAACTTTGGTATTTGTAGAAAAAGTTGTTGACAAGAGTAATTGAAGGTGTCAGCGTAGTACTCATTTGTGTTCATCCTGAAAGGTATCTGCTTTCATTATGGCGCTGTTTGCTTTCAACTATAGGAAACATTCAGCTATAGCTTCCTTCCTGGTGACTACAAAGCTTTTGTGACATCTTGATGTGCTTCATGAAGCCTTTTCTCCGCTCAGAACATGGGAAAATAAAACCGACATCTGTGAAGAGGAATGTTTATCTTGGTATTCCTTCCTGTTTCTTTTGCATTTGCTGTCAACTGATGTGGTTCTGTATATCCATACCCTGAGAGTATGTGGCAACTGGTTTCACGGCTGCTGATCAAACAGGGTGACCGGGGTCATGAAACTGTGGCAGCTCCAGCCACCCGCCAGACAGTGTAGCATGGGAAAAAAGAAGTTTTTTACTGACTTGGTTTGTAACTTTGATTTCCCAAGCTTAGATTAATGTTTCTCGCAACATCTTATCTGACGAAACATGTTGCAACCGTGCTGATTTAAATAGATTAAAGCAACCAACAACTCTCCCAGCACCCCTCCTCCCCCCAAGTGCAAACTCACTCCATTTTAGGACCTGAAACTAATACTGAGATCAGTAGGAGAAACAGATGGCATTTAATTTGCAATAGTTAAGACTGTCTGTATTGCTATTTTTATGCAAACAGAAGTCTTGACGCATGGGATTTCCTCTTCCTAACATGTTGTAACAGGTTCTAATTAAGACACCGGTGCCTGTGCTCACGAAATGCTAAACTGACAGTCTTGGAGACTGCAATCTTTATCTTGAAGTAAGGTACCAAGTTTGGATACTTGATAAGCAGCATTTATAATACTGTGTTAATGTGGCTCGAACCTAAGTCATTTCACTGTATGTGGGTTTAAAGCACGTTCCCGCACAAAACTTTACCCGTGCCAAATGCTGGAGTGCAATTACGTAGGGTAGAAGATGCCACAAGCTGGTAGAGTATAAGGATTTTATAGAGAAACCAAATTGCGGTTAAAAACGGCTGCCACAGTAGGCATCTGCGTTTGCAAAGCCCTACTTTCCCAGCTCTAGTAATCTGCAGTTTAATCTCTGCTGGTAGTAAAAACACTAGCACTTTGGATGTGTAAGTATTGAAATTAGTGAAGCTGTCCTGTGGCTGGAACAAGCCTTCCCAGTGTGAAAACCAGTTCCAACACGTAATGTTATCCCTCTGCGTCCTGACAGCAGCTGGTACGAGTGTAAAGGCTGCAGCTATTTTATAGCTTCTCAGCTTGCCCCAAAATATGTCTGAAGTGAATCCAAGATGATATAAACATATAGGGATATAATATAGCTATTATCAGGGAGAGACAGCTGCGTAACAACATTCTGGACAATAAAGACAGCTCTCAGGGTATTTATTAAGAGAACAGTCCTGCCAGATGGACTCTGCGGGAAGGACATACATCACAAATGCCATATTATACGAATTATTATACACAATCAGCTCCTAAGGCTCATCCAGGGCTATCGGAATAAGAAGACAGAAGAAATATAACTGTGAGCCAAAGGAAGAATTTGGCTTTTAGTAGCTTTAAAAATCAGTTACATTCTGAATCTGCAAAGAGGTGAGCTGTTAAAAGTCCGAGCAGAAGCTTAGTGGTTCAGCAAAAATTGTCCTTGAACAAGGAGCTGGAGGCATGTGGAAATGAGATTTTTAGGCAGAAACCAGATTACAGATGAAGCTTGACTTTGTGAGGACAGAAAACTGAGAAAATAGGAAAAATAAATTGCAAACAATGATAGTTATGTGATACTACTTACCTTAGAAGAAGAGGATGAGAATTTGAAAAATTGAAAATTAACAAGGAAACGCGAGCTAGAACTAGACCACAAGTGGCAAAATGAATCTAAGCCTGTTATTTGTTGCTTTAAATTAAATTTGGAAGATAATTTCCTGTCATAGGCATAAAAATGCCTATGACCTGGCCTGGATCAAGCTTCAGATTAGGTAGAGGTTAACTAAAGAAAATATTTGTCTTTTCTCTTGATACTGAATTCATATTGTTTAGGTTCTTTAGTCCACTTGAGCTGATGTGTAAATGTTTATAAGTGAAGTTCACCAAATTAGAAACGTGCAGCAGAATTCCAAGTGAAGTGAGGGTTTCTGTTTAAGTGTTCTCGTTACTGGGAACTTGAGGATTGATGACAGCCATACGTTCCAGTTAAGACATGACTTGCGCAACAGCTCTGTGGGAGTTTTGATTGGGAGACTTGGTTATTTCTCTGCAATGGAATCATAAACAAAAGCACTGATGCCCTTTTGCTGTTCTGTAGAAAACATGAACATAAAAATTATGATAAGCAAACCTTACTTCTTGTGGAACTGCAGGATCATGTTTTCGCACACATTTTTTTGTTTCCAAACTGTCAGCTCCCACAAAGGAGAAGTCCCAGTAAGTTCAGAGACATAGGTGTCTTTGAAAAGGTCATCTGTAACTTGTGAGCATTTTGACCTTCACAACTATCACACAATGGCAATCTGGATCCTGATTAAAATCCAGCAGGGATAGTAACAAGGGGCTGGTATTTATTGGTTTAGGTGAACTCAATGTGGGAGAATCAGGCCATCAGTAAGGTGCATCCCTGTGCCTGTGGTCACTGTGATTTCAAGTCTAAGAGACTCTTCTCAGAGCAGGTCAGCAAGAGGATGAGAGGCAACCATCACAGACTGCAGCAAGGGAGAGTCCAGTTGAATGTAAGGGGAAAAACGGTAATCACAATGTGAATAAGCAAGCACCGGAGAGGCTGGATAATCTTTTTCCTCGAAGACATCAAAACTTCCACTGGACGAGGGCCTGAGCAACCCATTCTGTCTTTGAAGTTACCTTAGCTGGGATCAGGTGGCTGGACTAAATGGCATTCCACTAGAAATCCCTTCCAAACGAAGTTATTCTGTCATGAGGGGCACCTATTTGCAAACCAATATCCCCAGAGCAGCATTGAACACATATGTTCTCCAGCAGATGCCTGATGGACTGCACAAACAGCCTGCCGCAAGAGGGAGGAAATGCCAGATTTTGAACACGGCTCAGCACGAGGCTCGTGGGTTCCCGGGTGGGCGGTAGCTGAACTGAAAGCTCTCTCACAGGCTTTATATCTCTGAAAGGGGCAATCTCCAAATGCCTGTGTGAGTGGGAAGCCTGTGACGTGAGCTAGAGAAATAGAGGAGGTTTCTTGGTTGCTGCTCTGATGCCAGGAGGACCCGGTGCCAAGCTTTAGCTGTTGCATCCAACACAGTGGAATGTGGATTTCGACTCTGCTGCATTTTCCTAAGAAGGTAACCTGCTCCAAGGATCCTTTAGATAAACCAGAAAAAGCTATAAATCTCATGTCAGCTTCCACTTTTCAACTCTGCTCAGTCAGCATGGAAAAAAAAGCTATGTGGGTTTTTGTATTTTAACTGTTGTTTAAATAGGGGTGTCTAAACCATGTTCCTAACGTCGTGTAGTGCTTGCGATGCTCCTTCGGTTTTCAAGAACTGATTTCTGAATGATGATCTGTGCCTTTTCCTACCTAAACTGTTCCAAAGGCAAGTGAGTCTTACTGTCAAAGTATAAAGGCTATTTTGCATGAAACCTAGAAGGTACTTTTATATAGCAAATCTATAAGAAATTCTTGTAGCTACCAAGACTAGCACTGCTGTACAAACACACGGAATGGAGATTTGGTAATGGATAGATAAATATAATTTCTGTTAGCAGTCAAACTGCTTGAAGAACATGTAGGTACACTTCATGCTTAAAAATCTTCCTGAAAATCTCTACGGACTTAATATTGATGGAAAAATAGTAAATATTTGGACCAAAATTTACATTGTGTAGCAGTTTTTATAGCATCAGAACAGTGCTATGGTGTGAACGAGGCTTGCTACTTTCTCGCTACGCATTTTGAACTGACAAATTATGTGGCTTTCTGGAATAGCAGTTATACTGTACTATGCCACAGAGTACATAATAAGCTATAAAATCTTGTTCCTTTTAGAGTCATTTCGTCAGGATCTGGCAGAGTTGTAGAGATACAGGTTGCAGATCTGATCTGTATTTTGGTTTGAGGAATTTGAAACCAAAGAATGCCTGCATAAACTAATTTGCCTTTGTGATGCCACTTTGCCAGAATCCTCATGCTTGGGCAATTCTTTGACCTTTCTTTTTTAACATTGAGCATGCTGAGCTGCCACAAACAAATTTAACATTTTCTAGATTAGAGATACAAGAATTTTTTTCACTGTGTTAATAAAGTCAGCATTTGTGGTAAAAAAGGTAAGTCCGTGTTTGTGCTTTGACATTTGAGGGAAATCTCTATGGTTGCCACAAAGCAGAAAAGATACAACTTGTGATTACTCTCTCTCTTTTACAGTTCTGTAGAAGTGCTGTTTCACTAAAGTTTTTGGGTCTCAGAACTTAGGTATATTTTTTATGCATGTTTACAGAAGAAAAACTTCTCCTCTAAGACCGCACTCCCATCTGAGGAAGGATTGAGAAGATGATTGTGTTTTCAGTAACTGATGTTCCTCAAAATCTTTTATTTGCATGCCATGATGAAGAAAACAGGAAAACAAAGAGTTCTTTTTGAGACTGGCAATGTGTGGGCAGCACCAAAAAAAAAAAAAATACCAACCAAAAAAAGAACAGATGGTGTGTTTGAAAATGCTGTCTTTTTACCAGCTGTGAGGGAGAGGAGAGGCAGGTAAACTCCACGACGGCACAAGTACTCAAATAGGCTTCCTCGTGCTGCAGCAAAGTTCATCACCTCCTGTGAGAGCAGTATTTCCCCAGGCTGCACCCATTACAGCTAAAATCGATTGTGAATGCTCAGAAATGCTCATCCTTGTGGCCTTTGTCTGTCTCTCTCACTAGTTTGTAGCACTGTTTTTTTGAAACAGCATCCAGACATTTCCAGACTATTAGGAATACTTTGGAGCTGGGCAAAACTCTGCCAAAAAGAATGATTCTGTCAGGAGTAGGGGCTGGAGGGGGCACGGCTTGCACTGACCCGGGCATGGAGAAGAGACACAATAAGGATGGGACAGGAGCGTGGGGCAGGGGTCCCAAACGGGGTGACTGGCAGGAAGAGCATCGCTGTCATACAATCTGCTGTCTGGAGCTTTGGAACCTGTTGTGGTCCCTACAGTGGAGGGTACCTTCGCTGAGGACAACCCTGGAGTTGTTTGCTCAGGTCTGTGGGTGCTGCTCGATGGGTCCCGGTTTGTGTCCCGGGAAAGCAGCGTCACCAGGCAGGAGCCGGAGGAGACCGCACGTTAACAAAGAAGCCGGCAGATTCCCTGCACCAAGCCCTTCCACTGAGGTCAGCACTCTTAAACTGGACACAGTTTTGCCCGATAATAGGTGGTCCGCTACAGTACTACAGAAGTAGTTGTCAGGCTGTTCTGATTTGTTCTGCCTTTAGGAAATAATGCCATAAAGCGTATCTGTCTTGAAATTAAAAGAATTTCAGTAATCTAGGATTTCTGAGAAAATAGTCCTTATCGTTAGTAATAAGATAACAAACCGCATAGAATTAGCAGAGCTCCTGTTTACTTCAAAATTACTGGACTCAGCAATTTGCATTTCTCAGAAAGTGTTAAAAACTGTGGACAGGAAAAAGCAACAGTGAAGTAAAGGATGAGAACCTAATACGAAAGAAATTCAGTAGCTGTCCTTTTCTTAAGGGAAGTTGTGAGAAATATTTCTGGAGTTAAAACGTCATTTTTATCTGTAATAATAAAATCTGCCTTGGAATTGTTTTAAGGGAGAAAGCGATGTGTCTCCTGTACTTCACTCGCAAAGAATTCTTGCCAACTGAGGTTATATTGCATTTGAAAAACTTGCCGTCTGCATGCCTGGTGGGTGCACGTGTAATGCCCAGGGACATTGCACGGCCTCTTCACGACTGAAGGCTGAGTGACTATCTCTATATATGGAAGCACTGTAATTTCCCCTAGTGGGTTCCTCTTTTCCAGGAAGTTTGGGACACGCTTTTCTGCTTGTTCCTTTCTCTTCCCTAGAGATCCTGAAATGCCTTCCAGCCCTTACTGTGTTTATTCCCTTTTATGCCTGTTTTAAGCAATAAGTTTAACAGGGCTATTTTTTTCTCATTCCTTGGCGGCGCTTCATTGCACCTTTGCACAGGCAGGGAAGGAATAGCAGGTTGGAAATTATAAATTGTAATACCTGGATTGGGAAAGCACTGAGGCGGTTTCTAAGCAGGGGACAGATAAACCTGACATGATTCACAGCTGATGCTGGCGGAAGGAATTTCAAGCAAAAATTGAGAAAGATTTGAAAGACTCTCTTGATGACAAGGTGAATTTCAAAGGGATCGGTATCTTTTCTTAAAAACATACTTCATAGTATGATGCGTGGGTACTGCTCCCAGAAGTATGATTAATATTTATGTATTACTAATTATTTTTAATTATTATTTAAGGAATAGGGAGAATCCATGCTTTTGCCAGCAATCAGCAAGAAAGTTTTTACCCAGGGTCCTGGTCATCTTGTGTTTTCTGTGCTGCTGCAACTAAGCTGAGGTATTTAATTCAGAGCTACCCTAGAATTATCTACAAGAGCTCTCAGCATAACTGGACCGGGGGCAGGGGGGAACCTTCGTTTTTCAGGATATGTTACTATCTTGGTCTGCGAGCTCTATTTTATTGCACTTTATATATTTGATTTGGCACAGTAATTCAACAAGTTTAAGTCTTCGTGTAATGGCTGTCATGCGGTGTTTTAATAAAGATTAAGATGGAAAATAAGGACTTCAAATGGGATGAAAGGAATGCCATTCCTAACTGAGATTTGCTGCGCTTAAATAGCAGCTGTTTACTGGACGCTCTGCGCTGAGGTCTGGCTGGAAAGGAGAAGAGGGGCCAGGCAGCTTGCCCACGCTTCCGAAGATGGTAAATGACAGAAGCACGCAGAAAAACTTTCCTTTTTTTTTACTGTGAAACTTGCCATTAAAATGTATCTATTTTAAAAGAGCAAACCACCCTCGCTGCATCCTTATACGGCAGACGCGGCCGTCCTGCCTCCCTGCGGCTCCGGGCTCCCTGACGTGGGAACGCTCAGTGTCCTGTACGCTGTCTCAGCATTCATCTTTTATCGACAGCGACTTCCTAGCTGTTCGAGCAGAGCTTGGAGAATGTAAACCAATGGCAAAAGCTAACTAGTGCAAAGTAGTAAAGCTTTATTTCTGCAGCGTGATCCACCAAGCCCCACGCTGTGCCTAGAGCAGCTCTCCAGGGACGGCCACCGTTTATTCTGGGCTGCGGGCTGGTGGCTTTTCGAAGCTCGATGCCCCAGAATCGCTGTGTCTATCCCGTGTGCAGGGGGATGGGTGGTGGGGATGAAAAGCAGTGATGCTCTCAACAAGACACACAGAAGTAGATATGGAAGCGTAATGTGGAAGAAGGGATAGAGCTGCGTTTTGCACCTCCCTCCTTATCTCTTCCCCACCGCGCGTGTCCGTGTGCTGCCGGCCCGTGGCGTTCCCTGTGGCTGGAGCGGAGCTGAAAGCCAGAGGAAAGTTTTCTGTTTGTGGTCGGTGTCCCTTGCAGAGTTACACACGTTTCTTTGGGATGGACTCTTGGTCTGTGGGAGACTCAGCTGCGGTGCCCACCTGAGAACAGCAGAGAGGAATTTCAGTTCCAGGAGCAGGGTCAGGAGACTGCCCCCGGGTTTGTCCCGTGGGGACTGAGGATGCGCTTTGCCTTCGTGTGCCGGGAGAGAGGTGCTTGGCAAGAGGAGCCACAGACTCTTGGGGCTGGTTTACTTTATATCCTCGCTGCAGAGTACCTTCCAATTTTCTGCATGTGGTTAATTAAAATAAATCAACTGTAAGCAAACTGTTGCAGTTTTAAGTGCATATAAAATTATGGTAGGATTCTGTTTATCTTTTCTTTTTGGAACATGCCCTCTTGCATAAACAGATTTTATTGAAAACAAGTGAAAGAAGGAAATCAAGCACTGGGTCACAGTAACACGACAGGGCTCATATTTTGAATGTGGATTTTGCTGTTCCTAGATATAATATGTAAGCCCGTGCGTCTGTGATCTGCCTTATTTTTTTCCCAAATATATAATCTATAAATATTCAATTTATTTGAGTAAAAGTAATAACAGAGGTTAACTTGTGCCGCATCGCTGCCACACAGTTGTTTGCAATGACAACTCTAATATTTTTCTGCTAAAGGCAGTATTACAAAAAAATTGATAGAAAATGACCCTCCCAATAAGTTTTTCCCTGTATACAAATATAAAGCTGCGGCAATGAATAAAAGCAGAAGAATCTCCCTCCCAGTCAGTCAGTGTGGGAAGAACGCAGAAGGCTCCCTTGGTTATTGCCCAGACATGAGAGGAGGAAGGGCTTCTTCCATCAGCTATGGTATGAATCCTAGAGAAATTAAAGTATTGCCAGGGAGTCAACTGTGCTCTGGTGAAGGACAGTCTGAGAGTATCACCCCAGGTGGTACTGGTCTGGTCTGGAGGTATCACCCCAGGTGGTACTGGTCTGGTCTGGAGGTATCACCCCAGGCGGTACTGGGCTGGAAGGTCTGGTCCTTATTCTGGGCACAGGGGAAGTAGTTGGGCCTGAAGGAAACCATTCCTGTGAGAAAACCCAGATCCGTAGACTTATGATGTAAATTGATTCCCATATTGTCTTAAGGGCCTAGCCAAAAACTCTTCAAGTTTTGTACACATGAGAAGAAACTTGGGGTCAATCACTTCAGTTATGTTTGTTAATGAATGAGAATACAGAGAGTTAAGCATCCGTGAAGGACGAATCTAGTAGTAGAGTGCTTTCCTCTATGTAGCGTTCAACCTCTGTATTTCACAATGCTATTCCTTACATTATGGTTTTCTTGTAGGAAACATTAAGGGGTGCAGGTTATTACTTTTCTTGAATTAGTGCCACAGCTCCCCAGGTATCGTATTTATATTGGATCTTCATTTGTGTCTGCGTACTACTGTGTTTATTCAGCTGGCCTCGAGCTGCTTTCTGAGACCACTTCAGGGCTAATTTTAAACCAGCTTCTCCCTCTGCGCTCCCTTTTGTATGAGCTTGCTTCTTCCCACTGTTCAAAAGTACTTCCAGCCAGATGGTTCTACATTTAATGCATTCCCAAATCCTGTGAATCAGAAAAGGCCTGAGCCAGTTTGTCAAAAGACGAACCTTAGGAATTTTTGACAAAGGATTTTTTAGAATAGCAGTTTGCATCTTTCTAAACGCAAGTTGTGAGGTCATTTCTTAATATTTCTTTTTTATCTTTTATATTATTATGATTTAGACAGAAAATACCTGCAAAATGGATAATTTTTTTTTAAAAAAAACATCTTAATTGAACAGTTTAATTAAACTTATACTGGCTTATTAAAAACAATTCCATTAAGAAACGTAGTTACATTTCATCAGACAAAGGCAGGGCAAATAAGCCAGTTACCTTTTCCTGTGCCTTACACTCTCCATGTTGCAGGTGACAGAAAAATGGCTAAATATAAACCAACTGGAAATATAAGAATCTTAATCATATGATTTTCACTGTGCTGCTTTTCAATATCCTGGTCTACTCTTATTTGGCTTTGATTTTTTTTATAATCAAAATGTTCTAGTAAGGGGAAGAAAGAAATGTGTTTAGAACAGGATGCCTTCCATAGGTAATCTGCTCGGTGTGACTTGAATTTTCTTCCAATGCCACCATCACCTATGGATCTCCCTTGAGATATCCATGACTTTATTGGTGCATATATGGCTGTCTATCAGGAAACCGTTTCCTGGTTTATGTCCATCTCCTGTTGCTTTAGAAAATTGGCTTAAAGACAAGAGGAGCAAAGCCTGCAGGCAAGGTGAGTTGCCTTGTAATTTTATCATATGTTGCATATTTGCTATTTGTTTTTACCTCTGCAGACAAGGAATAAATAAAACCAACTTCCTTTATTAGTAAAACCAAACCTTTGTGCTGCCAGGGCAAAATTTATAAATGTAAACTTTACTGACTCACAATGGAAAACAAACGAAAAGCCAACATTATTTTCCTTTCTCTTTTTCAATGTCTTTTGGAAAAATTTGAGCATTGGCTCAGCAATATTAGAATTCTAGCCAAATTTCTTTGATTTGAAAGAATGCACAGGGCACATGCATCTAATTAGGATGCCGTTCCAATGAATGAAGGAGGTGACTGCTCCTCAGCTTTATAGGTAATGCTGCCAGGAACTCTGAAACCGGGGAGAGGGGCGTGATGGAAAAAACCGAACAACCTTTTCCCTGGCAAAGGTATTTTCACCTCCTGGCAGATCTTATAGTTACTTTACACAGAACAGGAGGTATTTCTAACCTGTTTGTAAAAATGCTTTTTGACTGACACCTGAAAAGCTGTTGCGCAAGTGTTCGAGTACTATATTTTAAAAAAGAGCAGAGGGTGCTTGGGTTACTCTTAAAGTTGGTGTCATAGCCATTTCCTCATGGAAATAAAGTGACTCTTTCAAGTTTGGCATATATTGCCCTTGCTAAGGTATGGTAAAATGTTGGATTTCAATAGCTTTCCTCTGAAAAATACTCGGACGTGCTGTGTGTTTTGCCAATACAGTTTACTTAGAAGCAACTGAATTTTGGAATTTCTCAAAAACGGTTTCAGTGTTCATTTCCATGTGAAGCTTCCCAAGTAATGAGAATAAACCAGTTAACATAATGAGAAAACTATCTTGTTATGTTGTTTTGGGAGCTGCTTTTTGGGAGGTGAGAGTCCAGGGTCCGCCAGGCTCCCCCTGCCAGCTCTGACTGAGGAGCTGGTTCCCTTGGGCAGTCAGCTGGTGGCAGCAGCGGGGATTAAGCAGTGGTTATATGTGCAAAAACACAATAGCCAGAGATCTTAAAATCTTTGGGAGAAGGTAGCTGTTTTATGGCTTCCGCCATTACCTTCCCTTTTGTTTGTGATTCTCTTTCTTTCTCTCTCTGTTCCTTTCCTCCTGCAGAGTTCACCCCAGCCTTACCGGAAGGAGAAGCATTTGGCTCTGCCTGTACTATTAGCGTCCAACTTCCGCAGACTGGAAATTTTGCTATTTCGTTGTCATCAGCAAATATTTGTGATATCTCTTTGCTGTAGCAATCTGGAAAATGGAAATGAAGAGAAACACAGCAAAGGTGCTGCTGTGGCTGCTGCTGTTCTTTGATACTGTGCCATTCAGCTGTGAGGAATCAATGGAAGAGAGAGCTAAGGAGCTGATGGAAGATACGCGTTTAATCGATGGGTATACAAAATACGTTCAACTAAACTCTATTTGTTAATCGACAAGTGAGGAGAAAATGCTGAAGTGTGTTTAGATGAGTAGAGATGTAGGCTGTTACTAGCACATAGCAGTTAGTCACTGTTGCAGTGATTTATCTGGAAGGAGTTATGGTTCAGAAGGCGCTTACTTATAGGATCAGGTTATTCTAAATGCATTTGTGATTTTCCATCAGGTTTTGCCACCTAATTATTGTTTCCCTTTTTATAATACCCTTGTCTCTTTCCTGTGATTTAATGGCATCTTTCATTAGCAATGCCTTCTGTGCAGAGGTAGGAAGCAGGCGTCATACCTTGAAAGGGTACCCTAACGATTTGAAGGAATGCGGTGACTGTATTTTGACCTGGGAACACCAACACCGCTTATTCTAGCACAGGCAGCACTGATTGTTCTACCACAAGTACTTGTTTCTAAGGAGTGTGGTGACCGATTTCAGTTCCTCCATTCCTTCAGAAACAATAGGGAGAAAAATAGATACAGAAAAACAACAGATATAAAAATGGGAGAAGCAAAAAAAGTTTCTTGCTGCCCTAATTAAGAAATAAAGCTTGTTTGGAAAAGAAGGGAGACTTTTAAGCATACGTTACTACAAGGATTATTGGCAATTAATGGTCTAAGGCACTATGACCAGTGGAAGAAAATACATTTGGGTTAGAAGGGGAACAACCTGTTTCTATCACAAACCCTATTTGTTTTCAATTGTAGCCACAATGATTTTGTCCTGCGGCTGAGAATATTTTACCAAAATAGGATCAGTAGAGTCAACCTAAAAGAACTCAACAAGACACACACAAACCTTGCAAAACTTCAGGCTGGTTATGTGGGAGCTCAGGTACGTACTGGCATGGTTGTGGGTCTGAGAACATATTTTTACATTTGCCTCCTTCCTTCCCAGTCACAAAAGTACTCCTGGCCTCGGTTTTGGTTCTTTCTGTTGAAACAGAAAAAACAATGAAACTAAAAAGCTACAGACACTTTTCTGTAACATTTCTGTTCTATAATACAGGCACCCTCAATCAAAACAGCGACATTTGTTTTGTGATAAATAAATTAAAGTAAACTTATATCCGCTTTCCTGCATGTACTGTGGAGTAGCTGAGTGTGTCAGGAGGCTTTAATCGTGTCTGGAGTGGATGCTCTTGCTTTGCATCATAACTCTTCCTTTGGGGGGAAAAACTATAGTGGCAACTCGCTTGTAAACTGTAGGAAATGATTTTGGTTTGTGCTCATGAACTTCACAATTAGCAAATGAAAGTTTCCAAGTTGAAACACAAGTTATCTAGTTTACTTGTCAATGTCTCTTTCAGTTTTGGTCAGTGTATGTTCTTTGCAGCGCTCAGAACAAGGATGCTGTGCGTCTGACCTTAGAGCAAATTGATGTTGTCAAGAGGATGTGTAACAGCTACGAAGAGCTTGAATTTGTGACGACTTCCCAAGGTGATGCTCTTTCTTGTAATAGAGTTTTTTTAAATGGGACTGCAGGAGATAGGTGCAAAAGACAGAGAGCTGCAAGCGGGCAAGTTACCCTGAATTAAAGGGAGACCTCATTGGGAGACCTCATTGCCCTCTACAACTACCTGAAAGGAAACTGTAGAGAGGCGGGGGTTGGCCTCTTCTCCCAAGGGAATAATGACAGGACCAGAGGAAATGGTATGAAGCTGCGGCAAGGGAGGTTTGGATTAGATATTAGGAAGAATTACTTTCCTGAGAGGGTGGTCAGGCACTGGAACAGCCTGCCCAGGGAGGTGGTGGAGTCACCATCCCTGGAGGTATTTAAGAAACGTGTAGACGTGGCTCTTCAGGGCATGCTCTAGTGCCTGGGATTGTTGGTTTGTGGTGGGGTGTTGTGTGTGGGGTTTAGTTGATGGATGCTGCTTTTTTTTTTTTTTTTTTTTTTTTTTTTTTGGGGGGGGGGTTGTTGTTTGTTTGGTTTTGTGTTGTGTTTTTTTTGTTTGTTTGTGTGTTTTTGTTTGTTTTTTTTTTTTAATGTGGTTGGACTCGATGATCTCAAAGGTCCCTTCCAACCACTAAGATTCTGTGATTCTGTGATTCTGTAAAGAGGAACTTTAACTTCAGTTTTTCCACTGAAGCGCAGTAACTGACTCTGCACACTCCTGGCCCACTGCAGGCGTGAGAAAATTTGCCATTTAAACATGCACTAGCCTAAGCTCCTGTTCTAGAAAAATGTCAGTATTATTGCTTGCAGTTTACAATAACAATTGTTGCTCAGTAGTGCTGGCTTCTTATCTGTCACAAAATTACTTTGGAATTATCTTCCTTTGTTGTTTCCAGGTATCTCTGACAGCAGAAGGATCGCGTGTTTGATTGGAATAGAAGGTGGTCACTCCATTGACAGCAGTTTGGCAACACTGCGGATGTATTATGACCTGGGTGTTCGTTACATGACTTTAACACATTCCTGCAATACACCTTGGTAAGTAATGTGCATGTGTTTGTGCCACCGTCTAATGCAAAGTGATGGCAGCTCCGGGATGGGGAAAATATGGATTCAGGCTCAGAGTTCACCTGTGAAAGACTCTGAACCAGGGATGATAGGTTTCTGGGGTAAATCACTTTCCATGTGTCAAGTGGGAGACCAAAGGATCTGTTATGTAGTGCTTTCTATGCTGACAATTTAGGAAGTTTTAAAACATGTTAACAACATTAACGTGACAAAATTTCTACCCTTTTTGCTTTATTATGAAAGTTACATAGGGCAAAACAGGTCAAAAAAACCCAACAGCCAAACCCTACAGAAAATGCATGGGATGTAGCTAGAAGAGGGTAAATGCTGTGTAAGAACCTGGCAGTCAGCAGCCTTCAACGCTGTCCTCTCTGGACAGCTTAAAGGCACAGGTCTCGCATGCAGCTACAGACATGGGTTCTTGGTTCCTGTATCGGAATATTAGCACCTATTCTTTGCTGGATTGACAAAATTCCTTCTTGTACTGACTCAGGGGAAGGGGAATTTTGTGCAGAGAGGAATGAAAAGCAGGCTTTCTGGCTGACAGGTAACTGACATTTCAGCATATCTTTGTTCTCTGATGAAGGTTTGTTTAATTTCTGACAAGCATCTCTTTGCTTGTCTTGCATTGCTTCACAAACATACAACAGCCCTGAACCTGAAGGCATAACATCCAGAAAACTGTTATGAACGTAAAAAGCACTGTGTGAACCAGATACGTATTATGTGGCTCATTATCCCTACCTTTGGCTATGTGACGTGGTAATGATTTTTGTTGTGTGTAGCATAAGAAGTTTCAGTTGCTGCTACTGTAGTCTCCAGAACAATATGACGTTTCTCCTCCCTCGCTCCCCTTTTAAGGTCTGAATCATCATCCAAAGGAATACACAACTTTTATCCTGATGTTATTGGTCTGACTGCATTCGGTCAAGTAAGGATCTCTTTTGAATTATAATTTAAGCAACCCCTCATGCAACTAATAACTTCTGGCCTTATCTTTTCAAAAGCAACTTGCCATTAAAAATTAACTACTGGAGGTTCTGGATAGTTAGGAAGCAATCAGGGTTCGGTCAAGCCAAGTTCCCTGTGATGTTCCCCAGAGTAAAAGAAGTGATGGATTTAATTATAACAATTGTTTTAATATAGATCAGAAGCACGAATTAATATGTGGAAGTAGTGGGATGTGAATAACAGTTCAAGTTACTTATTTCAGATTGACTAGGCTTTATAAGTTTTGAGCATGTGGTGGCTAGCTAGTTAATTGTGAATGAATAAATTACTATTAAATCAATAGGCAAATAGAAACCCATACAGGCACAGCATGTTAATGACTAGCTGACAGCTGCAAAACTTATTTATCTGTTTACGTATATCAGCTAAACAGTTTCCTTTAAGGAAATTTAATACTGACACTGTTGTCTGTAAATCTGTTTTAGGAAGTGGTAAAGGAGATGAATCGCCTGGGTATGCTGATAGATTTATCTCATACTTCATATTCCACAGCAAAAGCTGCACTAAATATCTCAAAAGCACCAGTAATTTTCAGCCATTCCTCAGCGTTTTCTATTTGTAATCACTCAAGAAATGTTCCTGATGATATCCTCCAGCAACTGGTGAGGACATTGCGGGTTTTTTTGGGCTTTTCTTCCTTTCTTTGAGGTTTTGTTTGGTTGGTTTTGTTGGGTTTGTTCTTGTTGTTTTTTAATAGCAATGTCGGGCTAACCTGAGGCAAACTTGCGCGTTCTAGTCATGGTGTTTACTTTTCACCCTCTCATCTTTGAATTGGATTTACAAGCAGCTCCCTGAGCAGCAAGTTACACATTAGCTTCTGAGACGTTTTCTTTGGGTTCTGTTTTGCCTTTGGCTGCAAAAATGAAGTGTTTGGAAATACTTTGGAATTCTGGTTGAGTTTGTTTGATGTAGTCACCGGACTTCTGCTGATTCAGGCTACATGAGAATATAATGAATCCAGGGTAAAGCACAGAGAGGCAAAACCTTGTGTTGCCATCTGAGCTTTGACTTATAGAGCGTTCTTATGCTCCCTGATGGATGGAGGGATGTAGAAGGATCTATATGAGGTTTACAGGACAGACGAGTGTCGACTCATCACCTGTCTCTTCATATCTTTCAGAAAAAGAACAAGGGAATTATCATGGTGACTTTCAATGCAAATGTACTGGCCTGTGGCAGGAAAGTTGTTAATGTTTCTACCCTTGCAGGTTTGAAGTTAATATTCTGCATTTTTTGTGGGTGGCTTCTATGAATTTCCTGGTGTATGCATCGTTTTTGAGATCATGTTAATTATACTGCTTGTTTATTCCCTTCCACACCTTAGCCCAGCTCTAAGTATTTTTGGAGCTAATATTCATTGAACAACAGTCAGAGGTACAAGGTGTGTAGCTGGGGGATATGATGCTCCCAAATGGAGCCAAGAGCCATTAATCCCAAAGTAGTTTTTACTTTCTGAAAAACATCTTAAACCTTTGTAATTGAGAGTGAAAAAGATAGGTATGTAATGGCTAATGAAAATATCTGTTGGTATGTGGGGGCTACTTGTGGGAATTGATGTGCTGTGATGATGATGTGCACTCACAGCCCAGAAAGCCAGCTGCCTCCTGGGCTGCATGAAAAGCAGCATGGCCAGCAGGTCGAGGGAGGTGATTCTGCCCCTCTACTCTGCTCTGTAAAAACCCACCTGGAGTACTGTGTCCATCCCTGGAGTCCTCAGCACAGGAAAGACATGGACCTTTTGGAGCAGGTCCAAAGGAGGGCCACAAAAATGCTCAGAGGGATGAAACACCTCTCCTATGAGGACAGGCTGAGAGAGTTGGGGTTGTTCAGCCTGGAGAAGAGGAGGCTCCAGGAGACCTTATTGTGGCCTTTCAGTACTTAAAGAAGGCTTATAAGAAAGATGGGGACAAACTTTTTAGCAGGGCCTGTTGCGATAGGACAAGGGGTAATGGCTTTAAACTAAAATAGGGTAGATTTAGGCTAGATATAAGGAAGATATTTTTACAACGAGGGTGGTGAAACACTGGCCCAGGTTGCCCAGAGATGGGCAGTTGCACAGTAGATGCCCCATCCTTGGAAATATTCCAAGTCAGGTTGGACGGGGCTCTGAGCAGCCTGATCTAGTTGAAGATGCCCCTGTTTATCACAAGGGTACTGGGCTAGATGGTCTTTAAATGTCCCTTCCAACCCAAACTATTCTATGACCATGTCTTTTTCCTCATTTGCATCTCATCAGTGCAGCTATTATTTTGAAGATTGCTGCCTGATGTACTTAATAATAGATAACATCTAGTTAAGCATCAGTAAATATCCAGAATACATCAACTGCATTATTAAATTTTAACCTGCATTGTCAGGATGTCTTTTTCACTTTTTTTAAAAGGATTTGATTAAGAATCCATGATTAAGGAGAACAGTCGCCTAGTGCCAATATGTCTGAACTGTATTATTTCTTCTTGCCCTACGCTTAGATATTGTTTCCTTTGCTATTTTCTTTCAGATCATTTTGACCACATAAAGAAAATTGCAGGTTCAGAATCGATAGGAATTGGTGGTGACTACGATGGAGTGGAACGGTTAGTAAACTCATACATACATTGACTCCTTAAATCATGAAGGTTTTGATTCCTTTTGGGGAAAAAGGAAGGGAGTCTAAAAGAGTTGTAGCAAGTTGTCTCGTGATGAATACTAAAACAAGCTTTATGAAAGAGAGGCACAGCGATTCCTTTTCCAGAACAGTACGAAGCAATGCTAGAAATGCGGAAACGGATCCTGATGCCCTGTGAACTCTGCAGCTGTGTGCTCTAGGCAGGGCTTTGCGCGTACGAAACCGGCGGGGAGAGAGTGCTTTCCTCCAGCAGCCAAAGGCAGAAAAGCTGCCTCAGCCTTTAGATGGTAAATGGGTTAGCTCGGGGCCGTGCTGTAAAACGCTTTTCTCTCTGCTATTACTTCTCTAGTGGTGAAAACCCACAGTGTTTTGGGGCTGTGAAACCACTCCTGGTTTTGGGGCTTGGGAAGTTATTTGAGGCAAGCAGAGCGTGGTGAAGAGCCTACAACAGAACCTCTCCTGCTCACTCCTGGGCTAGTGCTGCTACAGCACAGGAAATAAATGCAGATTGGGTGGCATTTGCTGGCATAACCCTACACCTTTTTTTTTTTTTTCTTCTTCTTCTTCTTATCTTTCTGTTGAATCTTCATCTCTTTTTTTTTATTCCTGAAGTCAGACACGATTGGGTATGAAAGTCACAGTCAGACTCACATCTGTAAAGCAGGATCACAGAACCAGTGTGTTAGCTCCCAGGAGGGTTAGCTACTCATAGCTCTGAAACTTTAACCTCCAGAATAAAAACACAGTTTGCAACAAAAGGACACATTTCATTGCATGCGTTTTTGTGAAAACCATCAGTTTAATTGGTGGTAGAGTTGTTAAGGTCCTAAGTCTTGGTAGAAAGTAACAGCACAGATTTCTTGCGTAATGCTTATCACCACACCTCCACAGAAAAGAAAAATAACAGAAAATATTAGTTATCTCAAAATAAAGTCCAAGACTCAAGGAAACACAATGTAAAACAGCTGTTTAATGCAGGTTTTGCAGCTTCTTACTTCTAACTCCTTTTTATTCTGGTAACAATTAGCACAAGATATAGGTCAATTTTGCTTACTGTAATGTCTTCAGTGGAGGGTTCTGAGTAGCTTTCTTTTCACTGCCTAAACTGCTGAATTCAAAACAATGTTATTATTATAATTGTATTGTCTTTGGAAAGATAACTTTGTAAACAACAGAGTACACAAAACTTGCCTGCAACTCCTTTGCTGACTGTGTTTGCAGGTTCCCTTTTGTTCCCGGTTACACAGGCAGATTGCACCAACTCCATCAGTCATGCAGCTGTCTCCTCGTACTCTAAAGGCTGGATATAGAGCGTGGATTAACGCATGCATGAGTTTGGGCTTTTTTTGTCTCGTTTTGTTTGATTACCTTCCATGCTGTTGTCTTACTTATGTATAAGTGCATCTTCATTTCAGAATCCACAGTTTTGTTCTGCTAATGGGATCCTCTGTGCAGAAAAGCCTTTCGTTGTTTCCCAGTCCTGTTTATGTTAGTTGAATTCTTAATATTTTTTTTAACTTCTCAGAGGAAGAACTGTGATCTCATTCCAAAAGGTCCAAAGTGATCTCATTCCAAAAGTGAAGATGTGCAAAAGACTAATTAAAAATCTTTTTGTGCATTTTTTCAGTGATGTGTGTTGAATATTCTTGTGTGACTCTTGCCAACAGTTTCCCTGAGGGTTTGGAAGATGTTTCTAAATACCCTACCTTGATTGCGGAGCTTCTTAGAAGAGGATGGAATGAAACTGAACTGAAAGGGGTCTTAAGGGAGAACTTTCTCCGTGTCTTCAGGGAAGTGGAAAATGTAAGATTAAAAACTAAACTTCATTCATTAAAAACTAATCTTCATTCTTACTAGGAGGGAGAGAGGAACTGTTGGTGCCTTGCTGGTGGTTTAGTTTTGGGTTGGGTTTTTTTTTTGGTTTTGTTTTTTTTTGCTCAATGAGAGTGCTATGAGGCAACGTAAGCACTTAATGCAGTAATTCCAAATGCTGGGAAAGAAACCAAGATGGCAAGAGAATGTGAGC
Source organism: Numenius arquata (assembly GCF_964106895.1). Lineage (NCBI taxonomy): Eukaryota > Metazoa > Chordata > Aves > Charadriiformes > Scolopacidae > Numenius > Numenius arquata. Next base: position 1,796,211 of record NC_133588.1, read on the forward strand.
AGAATAAAAGAAAGCGAGAGAGAGTGAACAGAGCTCTTTGGAGCTTTTTCTCTCTGTAGTAATCTGATAAGTACACATCACCAATTTCTAAATAGAATCACTTCATGGTTTGGAGCAACTGCGGACATACCAGCATCACAGTCTGGCTGTGTTCGCTGGTGCAGTACAGAATGCTGACTCCTGCAAATCAATTTAATTCTTGTCATGGGATTGGACTGCTACCCAAAAGGCTCCTGCCATGAGCATATCGCTACCAAGCCATAAATATAACTACATCACAATGAGCTTTAAGTGTAAATGGTAGAAGATAATCCGGACAGATGAGGGAGGAGAGGAGGGAAGGAAAGAGACTGTATGAGAATAAAGCACCCCCTAAATGTTTTCAAAAACCTCTTTTGAAACTTGCAAGCTGCTTGCTTCCTACTGTTTTTATTTACAAGGATAAGTAAGTAGATATTATACACAAAGCTTTATAGACAACATATATTTCACAGGGATGTTTTTTCCAGTTGCCTTTTTGGGGTACGTTAGATGAACAGAAATCAGAGAATTTTGTACTGTTCCAGTTAATCTGCCAAAATACCTACCTAACGCTAGTCGCACGTGTGGCTCACTGACATTATGAAAAGGTCGAAATTCATCACACCTAACCAACCCAGCTGCGAGATTTGGTAATTTTTTTCCTTCTAAATTAGAGATGTTTGAAGCTCTATCTTAAGACTGTGAGCTGACTTCAGGGAAGAAGGCTCAGGAGTTTGTTTGCTTGGGGTTTTCCAGCTAATGCATCCATATGTGGAGGGAGCCAAGACAAAGAACAGCCAGACCTGTGACTCGTGCCTGTAACGTATCTGCGCTGAATTCTGGGATATGTTTCGTAGGAATGCAAACATCAGGATAATGATGTTGATTTCCTCACATTCGGATGTGTTTTTGCAATACAGAAAGCTGGTTCCCTTGAAATAGCTCTGCATTTGCTAACTGCATAAAGCTTTTTGCTGTTGTGCCAGTCTGGCTTTCAGGGACAATCTTTTGAATTTTTCTAGGTACGGAACATCAGTGGACCAATGGATGTAGGTGAAAGTGAAATTCCACAAGAAGAAGTGCAAAATTCCTGTCGCCTAGACCTACATAATCAACAGCTTCAGAGACCCAATCAACAGCTTCAGAGAGCCAGGTCCTTTGGACTTCCCTCTGCGGCAAAACCTTTTAGTCTGACCATTGTAATTGTATCATATTTAATACTGTATTATGAATCATAGAATCTATGGAGTCTAGAGGGAGATACATGTAGTAATTTCCAATGCAACTAGTTGTCTTTTTTTCTTTTATGTAAAGCTGTGCTAATTTTTTAATATAATTTCTATAGATTCACCTGCATACTTGAAAGTTAGCGTAGATTTAAACTGTTGCAGCAAAAGCATTTAGAATTTGAAGTGATAAATTCTGTATCATCTTGGCTAAACGAGGGCCAATATTGTTAATGGGAAGTATTCACATCTAGTGAATAAATTCTCTAATACGTGACACATGGTTTTGGTACCCGTATTGTGGCACTTTGTACAAATACTGGAGCTGTTCCACACAGGAACTAGAGGATATGATTAATACAGTTGTGCTGAGATGTTTCCAGGTATTACTTCTCATTAAATCATACAACTTTCATCACCAGTCGATGGCTTAGTCAGAGAAGATCACCCCCCTGATGTAAGTAGAAGAGTGGAGTTTTGTTTTGTTTTATTTTTTTAAGAGGACAAGATGGATGACGTAGCTATTTCAGTTAGGATTTCATGCTTACCACTAGCTTTAGGGATCCATCCTGCAGTGCTAAATTCTTATTTTTGACCCCTAGCCAGGACAGTGGGCAACTGGGGAGTTCCTGAAGGGTGGAGGTAGGTGTCTTGCGTTCAGGTACAGGTGACCAGGCAATGTTGTAGATACGTTTCTATAATTTGGGGACTGCTACTTGCTACATGTTCATGAAGCTGGGAGCAAGAGTAAGCCAGGACAAAGCAGGAATTCTGGCTACTCAGAGGGTGAGATCTTGCTGACATTTTTATTGCAGCCTGAGAAGTGTAGAATGGATATTTAAATATAAATTGTGTTAGAATGTTCCACAGAGGAAATCTATTTCACGTTTAAACAATGATCCTTATCAATAATAGGTTTTATTATTTTATTTTTATTCTAGCTGGCTAAATTCAGACCAATTTCAAAGGATTCATAGGCATGAGATTAGAAAGAAATCTTTTTATTATAAATCTGCTCTTTCAGCCTTTGGAACACGTTTTCAAATATAGAAGGTATGTGAGGTTAGAAGCTACTGTTATACAGAAGAGCATATATTGTGATAGGCCTATTCTTGGTAGGCTAATATGGCTCAAACCTGGAATTTCAATCAAATATCCAGAGATTCATGATGAAGTTGTAAGATGGCAGCACTACATCTTTGTAGGGTCATTTCCCAGTGCTTGCTGGTAAATGCCTTCTCATGCTACTTGCTGTTAATTGTGATTTTTATCTCATGACACGTGCTTTTATTTACTGATAGGACATCTACAGAATTTAGCCTTAGTATAGAATAAAAGTCCTGTAATTTATTTAAGGACAGCAGATGGGCCACAGAGATGATGAAAGGACTGGGAAGCCATATGAGGGAAGGCTGAGAGAACTGGGTTTGTTTAGCCTTGAGAAAAGAAGGCTTGAGGGAGACCTTATCACCACGTTCCAATATTTAAAGGGTGGCTACCAAGAAGATGGAGACTTCCTTTTTACAAGGAGTCACGGAAAAGATATGGGGTAATGGGTACAAGTTACTTTTGGGGAGGTTCCAATTGGACACAAGATGAAGATTTTTCACAATGAGAACAATCAGCAGTCGGAATGATCTCCCCAGGGAAGTGGTGGATTCCCCAACATTGGACACTTTTAAGATTCAGTTGTACAGGGAGCTGGGACATCTTGTCTAGGTTATGCTTTTGCCAAGACAGGTTGGACCAGATGACCCTTGATGTGCCTTCCAACGTGGTATTCTACGATCCTATGATTTGTAAACACATAAAGTATTTAACTTTAAGCAAGACGAGGCTGAGCATAAACAGAATGGAAACAGCAAGTCAGTTGTTTTCTAGAGCTCCTTGAGGCAGTTCCCGCCATCCACTTCTGCGTTCCATATACAGGTAGGGTTTCTGGAAGAAGACTGTTCTTCTAGTGCTTCAAAATGAAGCTTCATTAATTCTCCTGATAAGGTGGTCTCTTTGATAAGTATATTCTGAATATGCTACTGCCACTTCCTGATTATTTTACAAATCATGTTGAATAATCTCGTTGCACACAAGCCAAGTTTTTAACAACAGTTTCTTAGTAAATAATGATCCTGGTTATGCATCTGCAATGGGGAGCTACCGCACTGCCTCGGATGTCTTCCCTTCCTGATACTGCTTGACTGGCATCAGAACTTATTTTCCTGGTAAAACGACGAATTCAGTTGGGCAAGTAATTTCCTCCCATGAATACTTCTGCGAACAGCTTCATAAGCCGTTGGAAAGCTGTCATCCATGTCTCTTTTCACAGAATTAGTGCTCTGATAGTGACTTCATTACATATTTGAAATGCAAGATGCTTCCTTATTCCTTCCAGCCTTTCTCTTTCTACTGTTGTCACTTTCTTGCCTGCTAATTTCTACTGTTTTTTTCCATACTACAGCATGGATTAAAAATATATTTATTTTCTTAAAGATACGGAGAATACTTTTATATGACTGATTTCACCATACTATAGATATTTGTAGTTTATTTCTTTGTTTTACCTATAGCATATTGCACTTATTTGTTTGACTGCATTGTGCAATGAATAATTTGTAACCTTGTGGCAAATCATATACATGAAATTTAAATAAAATATTGTTTAAAATTGTGTACAGACACTGGTGTAATCTCACAAAACAATGACAGTGTTCCCTGCACTAAATCACTTGGTCAAGCAAGTCAGTTCATAGAGAACAAGGCGTATGGGGAACTAGACAGGTTGCCTGCACCGTGGTTAGGATAATATCTGCTTCACAGCATTTCTCACAGATGTGCCGTGATCTAAAAGTCCCTTTTTGCATTACTAGCTACGATGTTAATTCAGAATGCTTCAAATAAGCTGCTTGTGTGAAACCAACTTCAGAGTGCAAAATCCTCGAGCAAGAATGGAATCTCGTGCATCATGCAATGACTGCGCACATGGTGTCTGGCTGATCTAATAGATGCAGTTAGTTTATTTTTCTTAAATGATCAAAACCGCACGGCTTGAAACGTGGTAGAAAGGCATCTCATTAGAATTCCACTTCAAAAGTAAAATCACGTAAGAGGATACGGCTGTGACTGCTGTCAGAAAAACTACAGTGACCCTTCAGTCTGAGTGCTGGTGTCTCCATTCCTACCGACAGCAGCTTGTAGCAGTAGTAGTCACAACACTGCATTTCCAACAGCTCAAGCATAAAATGATTGCACTCTGATTTCTGCTTCCCAATGGAGAGGATGATTCATCCTGAAATTGAATGCCTTTGCCCTGCACCAATTAATAAGACAAATTTGCATTGGTAATTTGAAATGCAAGGTAGCTCAACTGACAGATTCTATTACGGCTAGTGGTGCCAGTGAAGTATCAGATATAATTGAGATACCAACTTCGTAATAAGCGTTGTGGCTGCCAAGTGGAAGAATGCAAGTCATTATTTACCTCTTCTAAATAATGTGTTGTGCTAACATGAATTCTGAAAATAGTTATTACTGTTTCCGTAAATCTCAAAATTGATGTACTACAAACTACTTTAGGTTGATTTTCTAATTGAGACCCAAACTTCAAGGCATCTTCAACAACCCAAGGCTCATCCTTTCACATGTGTGATATGAACAGCCCAAAACTGTAGACGTAATATTGATGCAGAGTATGGATTTGATTCTAACGGGTTGATGCCAGCAGCCTTCTTCCAGCACTGTCCTTTTCCAGACTAAGGGGCTGTAGAATCTATGGAAATAAACAATTCCAGTTCTCAGTTGCCTCATCTGGGTAAGGGGTGATGCTAGAAACCAAGCCTAAAGTCTATTGCTGCTCTAACAGATACAGCTGATCTGTTATGTAAAATCTGAGCAGTTCATTTCAGACATCTAACTTCTACTCAGTAGGTGACTTGTTTGGGCCATGGAAGGACTTTTGTTTGCTTTACATTGGATATCAGCTACCGAATTGTGCCAGTGCTTAACACCTGCATTCCTTCTTGCATATCATTGAGCCGCTCAAGCAATATGCCAGCATATTTCTGTGTTTCAAGGTCAGTAAACACGCATCTGGTAAACATGCAGCACTGGTGCTTGTGTAACTGCATGGTAAGCTGGTTGAGGGAGCTGATCTAGCTGAAAACTAACCGTTTTCCTCCCTCGAGTGACGGGTTTCCTGCTGATGACATCAGTGATTGGGTTAACCGTGTTCATCTTCGCGGAGGGGAGGAGCAGAAAAGCAGCGAGACTGCAACCACTTGGATTTTTTCCGTTTGCTATTGAAAGCAGCAGCTCCTCTCTGCACTCTTCTCTGGATTTACACGTATGGAAATGATCAAATTGCTTCCAAATCTGAAAATGTAACATGTATAAACTGCAAAAAATTAAGTAACAAGAAGATTCTTCCCACCAACAGTGGCTTTCATATGCTCTTAAGATTTGTTGCATTTAACTCGCAGACCCAGAGATGCCTATGTTAGTGCATCTGCTGAACTGTTTTAAGGACAGGCTGCGATGCTGGATAACCCTTCTTGGAGTGTTTTGGAAGGCTCGAGTCAGTGTTTCAAGAACTTTTTTTTTTTTTTTAATCTGGTCTTGATTTTTGTCTTGATATCTTACCTACAAACCTTATACCTACATAGATCAACTTGATATGGTGGTGGGTGTTTGGTGCTCCTATAATTTTCTTTTTTTTTTTTTAAATCTTTTGAAACCAGAGAAACGGAAAAGCTTTTACTAATCTTCATATTTCTTTGTAAGTTAATTATGAAATTTCTGTCAGAGGAAATACAAAATCTGTGGAAACGGGAAGTATTTTTGTCCCATTTCTGTATTTCACAGATGTCCAGGATCTTCAGTGACTGAGCTAGAACCTCTCAGCCACCGGGTCCAGTATTACCAGACAAGTTGTTCACAGCCTGTTTCACTTCCTGGCACTCAAATTGCAAAGGTGGCAATTCTTTCCCCAATGTCTGTACTGTTTGAGAAATTACTACAACCCATGAAGCTTTTTTTTTTGTTTTTTCTTGCAAAGCAAAAGCAACCACCCCTCTTCCCTAAAGCTGTGACCTCAGAGAGATATCAGGCTGCGTTCAGCTGCTTCTGTCATGAGTCAACAAATTGAAAAAAAAAACCAAAAAAAGACAAGACAGAAATGCTGCTGCTTGGAATCAAGGCTCTAGCCTTAATGATCAGAACTCAAATGACAGGGCACTTAATTTTGCCCCGTTTCTGTAGCTTGTCCCCAGATTATTTTGTAAACTTCACTGGGATGATTCCCCTATATAATGGGTAAGTATTTTTACTCCAAAGCTCTTTTGCAGCATCTGGTCTCACTGTTTTCATAAAGCATTTCTTTCACCAGTTCCGCAATGAAAGAAAAGCACAGAGCCCAAGAAGGAAGAATCCGAGTCCCCCTACGGGTTGTTGCTGAGAAACGAAATAAAGATTAAAATACCTAAGATTAAAACTGAAGCTAATACAGGTTTTGTCAGACAAATCAGAAGAAGGAAGGTCCCTTTCATCTGGAATACAAACATTTGAAGAAAAAGTTCAATACAGCTTTGAAAAGTCCATTTGGATTAATTTTCCTGAGTATCATCCTATAGTTAAACATCTAAAGAATCTCATCTAGGCCTGTGCTCATTTTTTTCTCTGAGCCCTTTATTAAAAATTAAATAGACCATGACAAATCTATCCATGCTAAAATGTAACTGAACTGAAAATTGATCCCTTAAAAAAGAGGGAAAACCATAACAAACCACTGAGTAGTATATTTCCAGCATCTTAATCCTACCCTGAAAATTACTGCAATGTTTAAGTTCAGTGGCAAAAACTTCGATCCAGTTCTTATTTGAATTTACGGCATCTGATTAAGGGGGAGGAAAAAAAATCTAAAGGACTTAGTAACTTTTCAGTCTCTAAAAATGAGATTAAGGTATCTTTGTAGAAATGGCTATTCTGCGTATCAAATAGAGTGGAATTACACGAGTAATTTTACAAGTGAGGCAGAAGTTCCTTGAAGTAGATAAATTTTGATGATAAGTGGCACCATAGTGTCCTCTTGTGGTCTTTTATTGTCTGAGCTGTGACAGGTTTTCTAGAACAGCAGCAAAATTTTCAGCTGCTGTTTGTGTATGAGCTCCTCTATAACGTGACCTTTCCTTGCCTTTCTTTTCTCCTGGAAATGGCATGCGGAGAACTGCACATTGCGTCTCCCGTAAGCACTCCATCCCCAGCTCTTTACGTGTGGATGTATGTACTGTGGTCCTCTCCAGAGGACCTCTTTCAGCAACTGCTTATCTTTGTCATGGATTAAATAGATCCTGTGTTAGCGAGAAACCTTTGCAGCCAGATTGCCAATTTCTGGCCTGCTTTGTCCACAAGGCTGGTGTGAAGAAGCAAGAATGTGCTGAAAATGAAGTTCCCTATGGTGAAATGCTGCCACGAACTTGCAGAATTTCTGCCAAGCCTCACGTCCAGGGAAAAGCTGTACCTTCGCCGTGGCAATTTTTGTTGGGTTATTTTTTTCTGATGGCCAGCTCTGGGCCATTGGTCACTCGGGTTCACTTTAGTGGGAAAAAAATCTTTCAAAACAATAAATAATAGTTATGGATCCACTGCTGTGCATAGCTCAGCCTCTTTATACGGTTTTAAATATCCGTATTTTTGCTTTTTAAAAACATGTTGGCTTTAAAAATTGCAAGTATTTAATTCTTCCAGGTATCAGGGCTTTGTGCCTGTGTAGGATATAACTGAGCACAGTTCCAGTTTCCCAGAGGTTTTTTACTGTTACACGTATGCTGTCTATAAATCTGCAAACCTTTCCTATAACCAACAAGCCTATTCCTGTTTTAATTGGACTATATTTTTTTCTGGGCCACTACCCTGCTACTAACTCGATGATCCAGGATAGCTCAGAAATACTCTTCAAGTCATATGGTTTAGAAATTTCCCATGGTTTCAAAGCACAGTTCATAGATGGTCCCATTGACAGAGAAAGAAGCATCATACTGCTCTGTATTAACAACGTTATCAATTACTATCAATTACAGATCAATTATTATCTAAACCACCAGAATGCAGGTATTCCATTCAAGAAGTGTTCATGTGTTTTGGACAAACACAGTTACAGGTGTTAACCCTCAGGCTTCCAGGCCAGTGCATCGGGGACATAAACGTCAGCGACAACAGCCGTAACTGGCAGGTTCCTCGGCAGCAACGAGGCATTCCAAAGCTTCATTTACAGGAAGTTAATCTAAACTTCCTACACAGCTTTTTGAGATATCATGTTATTATACAGCCCTGAAAACAATGTTAGGGGCAGCACAATTTTACGGATGAATTAAAAAAAAAAAAATCATCATCTGAATTGTAATTTTATGACATTTATTTCTAAGGATGATACTTTTTGCTTGGCCTTGATTTTGCCAGTTAGAAAAAATAAACTAGTTTATTTTAAAATTAGGCATCTCCCCATGAAATTGAGGAAGAAGGGAAGATAAGAAAAGCTGCCCTCAAATGCAGTTTCAGATGCTGGCTCTTCCTACCCTTAAACAAATGGCAAATCCCTTTCATTGAGAAGGGACTTGAAATGATGTTATACTGTTTGATTGCCATTACCATCGCATATTGCACGTCCATAAGCTGACAGTACTCCAGAGCTCATTCGCAAGGGCCTTCCAATGCGTGTTCTGCATCCCTTTGGGAGGGCTGAGGCAGGCAGTTCCCTCTGCTGTATCCTTGGAAGCGATCAGTAATGCTGGTTTTAATTCTTCGTTCGCTTTCCCCTAGGATGAGGCACCGCATGAGAACCCGTGAATTGCTGTCTGCCAGGGGCGGGCTGGAACACCCTGTGTCTGGAAGAGCTGATGCAGTCACCATCTCGTGCGGGGCTGGAAAAGCCAAGCTGCTTTTTTTAATGCTTGAGCGGTGTCAACTGTAAGAAGAAGCGTTCGAGGCAAACTTGACCTTGCCTGCCTGCCCGGAGGATTTATATCAGGCTCTTCAGCAGTTCACCAAACTACCCTTAGAGAAGACTCAGAGCTTCTCATACAAGCTTTTTCTTTGGGCCGAATGGCATGGTTTCCTGTGGAAGCGGACTGACCTTTCAGCTGGAAGCTTATACCTACTTAAGGTAGCTCACAAATACCCAGTGGCTTACTAAATAAGACCTGAACCATGTCTTTACTTACATGATTTGTAGGTAATAAGCAATTTAAAAAGCAGCTCCTGATGGTGTATCACAGAGCAGATTGTGGATTTGCTGATCTTTAGGCTGCTGATTTCACCAATGTTAAGTTACACTACAGTACTGAAACTCAGGCCTTACCCAGTAAGTCTTGATTCTGCTAAGCTGGTCTCAGTGCTTTTCACAGTGAAACCACCAGACCTTTTCTTAGAATTGCAGTTTTTATCTGTTGGGGGTGGAGTGTGTGCTGTTTCGAGAGGGGGAAAAAAAAATAGATTAGTTTTATTCCCTCTGCTCTTTCTTTTGTCTTCACTCACCAGCCTGTACCCATAAGAAACCATAATCCCAAATTCCATTTTGCTTTGTAGGAAGCAGGTAATTTTTCACCCCCGTTATTTAATGAGAGGTAGCAATGTTGTCTCGGGTGAGTGCTGTAGTATTCTAGATGACCTAGTTTCATTCCAGCCTCATATTCCTATCAGACAGCTTTCAAGCTTGGGATGGCCACTGGAACCACTCAGAAGTCACAATCAGCATCCATACTCAGAAAAAAAAAAAAAAAAGTTAATCACCCAGGTTGAAATTTCAGTTCTCTTACAAACTAGCTGCTGAACAACAAAGTTGGTATGGGTAGATAACTTCTAATCTTTAAATATGGGCTGTCTACAAGTCAGTAAAGAACCATTGTCTTTAGACAAAAGAAGTATTTTTGCTTCAATAAACTTGAATAGTTTCCTAGGGCTAAATTCTCTCCCAAGACATTTGGCTATAGTTTCCATCCCACAGAGGGGAGTTACTGGTATATGTGCATGAGCTTGATTTTATTTATTTTTTCCCCCCATGGGGTACAATTTCAGTGCCATTGATTTCATGATGCTAAAACGTTTTGTGGTGGCCTTGATGCACTTTTTGATGCCTAAAGAAAGACAGCTCCTTGCCAGACCTGCTTTCAAAAGCAAGATGAGAGGGAAGTGCCCAGTTTATTTCTTCTTCCTGAATAAGCATGACTCCAAAAACATTAACTCTTGAGAGTTCTTTCTTATAATCCCTGTCTCCTTTTTCTAGGACAACTTACTTCAACCAGACACTGACTCCAAAGCTTTATAAAGTGGAAAACGGGAAAGAAGACGACAGAAGACCAAGCATGAACTCACTTGTTTAATGGTGAGTTATCATCTTGCCCTTTTTCTATATAAAATTCTTTGCCCCTAACAATTAATACTTAATTTCCCTTTTTTTTTGGTGGACTCTAGTTTATTAGGTGATACTTACTATGAACGCTAATGAAGCATAATTCAACCAAAGAAGGTTAAACAGAAAATTCTGGTTTTTGGCCAATTGTTCCACTTTTCTCTGGGGCAAAAAAATACTGCTGGAGATAAAAGAGTGGCCTAAGAGGTGCACCATGATGTTTCCAGTCTGACTGAACTAATGCATTTAAAATCAACAGAAATGCTTCTTAAATTATCAAAATTGGCCTAGCTTGCCCACAGAAATTGCTGGTAAAACTTTACAGACCTCAGTGGGATCGTGTCTACAAATGTGCTCATTTTAGGGTTACTGGGGAAAAAATATCTTCCCCTAGGTCTTCAAGATACCATGGGTTTTGAACAGGGGAAAACCTGGGGTTTTATTTCCTCTAAAACTGATGAGGCTGTTGCTGAGGTACACAGGACCACATAAAGATCATTGTTGTTTTCCTCAACAGAGCAAAGAAACAAAAATAAAATGTAGGTTACATGAAAGCACAGGAGCCTTAGAAGTCCTTCCACCTGTCTGATCAGTATGAGAAGGTGTAATTGCTCTGGCTTTCCCCCGAGGTGGTCTACCAGCAAGTTTGTGTGAAGTGAACTGAGAGACCTGTACCCCCTTGGCAGCAGCCACTCCACAGCATGGATCCTTCTGGTTTATTTGAAAACCTAACTAATTAAAAGTAGACTTCTTACTCAGTTCTTACGAACAAAGCATTCCCCCTCCTTTGTCTCCCTTCTGCTCATTACACATTTTTCTTTCTCCCAGTGACCTGGGGGTTGCTTTGTCAAAAAGGCAGGACAGATTCAGAAAGGTGGGGATTAGGTCCTTCTTTCGACACAGGACATGTCGAAATAGCCTTATCTTCTTCCCCTGCTCTAAGATTTATATCCTTCCATAGACTCCTATGCAATCTGAGGACAAAACTTACATCACCACTGGATTGGCTTGTCACTGTACACAGATTCCTTGATTGAGGAGTATTTTAGTCAAAAATCTCCAGAACTAGCTGGAGGTGATACTGCACAGTAAAACGCACAGACTGCTCTCTAGAGCTCTTTTCCTGACGATTACATAAAGCATTTAAAAAGGATCTTTTTACTTTCAGGGCTAGCTTTCAAACACAGACAATGAATAGCATTATCAACTATTAATTCATGTTTAAACTCCACGGGAAGGCTACCGTACGCTAAACGAAGGCCAAGATACCCGTCGCCGGCGCCAGCTTTTTCGAACGCAAAGGCAAAAATTGAATTTTGCTCCCTCGGGGAGGGGAGGTTGAGAGGCAGGCCTGCCCCGGCCTTTACGGGCCCTGCCGCCACCCAGGCGTCCGTGGGGCTGCCGGAGGGGGTGGCACACCCCACCGCCTCCATCAGCGGCACCTAACAATGGGGCAGCCCCGGCTCCCAGGCCCTTGCCTGAGCAGCGGGGCCACAGTTCATCTGCCCCGGCCGTCTGCTGCCTTAGCAACTGTCTGCTTTGCGTGTGGCTAGAAATACCCTCGGCTCCGGCCGGCATTTAAATTTCCCCAGCGCACCATCTCACCCCACGCCTTTTGTGTGGCCACCGTTCCCTTGGGCTTATTTTCAGAGGGTTTCACGCAGCCAGAGAGCAGAGCAAACACAAGGGAAACCGCCCGGCCGCCACCGCAGGCGCAGGAAGCGGGGACAGCTGCCGCCTAACTGAACTTAACCGTAACTCGCATAAAAACAAACCCCCTCCCTCTGGGGGTGACAGCACGCCTCTCATCTGCTGTTCGCCAGCCCAAGGCCGGGGTCTAACACCCTGCTGGGAGCCGGGACGCTGCTCAGTCGCCGCGCTCTGCCCCTCTAAAGCCCCCCAGGGCTCCGGCTGTACCCGCCAGCCTCTCCCTTGAGGATGCTTCATCCCCCGCCGCGCCGCCCGCCATCCCGCCACCACCCGGCCCGGCCCCCCGCTCCAAGCCACGGGAGGGCCGCGCCGCCCGGCCCCAGCCCCGGGGATCGGCCCCAGCCCCGGGGATCGGCCCCAGCCCCGGGGATCGGCCCCCCTGGAGCCTGGGCGCGGTGCGCCAACGCCCTCCCTGCATCGCAGGATCCTGCCCAGCAAATGGCGGCGGGGAGGAAGGGGAGGAGGAGGAGGAGGAGGAGGGGGGGGGGGGGGGGGGGTCGGAGGCGGCCCGGGGCACGGCGGAGGGAAATTTCCTCCCCGAGGCGGCCCGGCAAGGGAGGGCCGCGGGCGGAGGGCGCGTAGGGGGCCCGCCCCTCCCCGCCCCGCGGCTCCCGCCGCCCCCGGGCCCGGCTCCCGTCACGATGACTGCGGGAGGAAGGCTCCCCCTTCCCCGCGCCGCCTCGCCGCCTCCGGCCCCTCCTCCGCGCCCCCGCTGCTGAACGCGCCCGCCCGGCGGAGCGACCCCCTCCCCCGCCACCGCTCCTCGCTGCGGGGCGGCCCCGGCCTGCCCGCCTGCCGGCCCCGGGGGCGGCGGCCGCCGCGCCGCCTCGCCGCCCCGGCGCTCGGAGGGGAATGGGTGGAGTTGAGGAGCGCGGTTTCCTGAGAGGAAGTGACCGCACGGGGCAGGAATGCGCCGCCGGCTCCGCGCCGCGTCCCGCCTGCCTGGCTGCGGTGCCGCGGGGAGCCCTCGCCGCCCCGCCAGCCATGCCGCACTTCACCGTGGTGCCGGTGGAGGACAAGCACCGCGCCGAGTACGACAGCGTAGAAGGGCTCAGCTGGGTGGACTACCGGGAGCCGGCCGCGCCGCCCGCCGCCAGTGACTCCTACGACACCGTCAGCTCCGACGGTGAGCGGTGCACGGCCGGGGCGGGGGGGCGCCGGTGCCGGCCGCTCCCGGCGGAGGAGAGCGGGAGAGAGCCGGGGCGAGCCCGGCTTCCCCCCGCCGCTCCGCTCCGCTCCCGCCGGCCGCGGCAGACAAAGGAGGGGGCGGCGGCAGCGGCTCTCGGGGGCGGCGAGGGGAGGAGGAGCCCCCGCGGGGTCGGTGCCCGGGCCGTGCCGCCGTGGCGAGGCCCGCGGGGAGCCCGGCCCGGTGGGCGAGCGTTGCGGCCAAGTGTCAGCCCGGGCGGCCCGGGCCGAGCGGCGGCAGCGCAGCCGGCGGGTGCTCCGGGGATGCGGGTGGCCGGGGAGCCCCTCGGCTGCGCGGAGGAGCCGGGCCCGGCACCACCCGCCCCGGGGGTTCCCTCCGGCGCTTGTTGATAGCCCGGGGAGCAGCGGGGAGCGGGGACGGGCCTTATCGTTGCTCCCACAAGCTGCAGCCTCCAGAGGTGATAAGAGCACGCAGAGATAGCTCAGATATTTTCAGCGCTCCGCTACTCAAATAAACGGGTGGTGAAAAATTCAGTTAAAGTAGCCGAATTTCAGGTGACTGCTCTTCTTGTTTGTGGCATCTTGAAAAATCGTCTCGGACCTTCTTCCTCAAACCAGGCCTCTGAATGCTACAGCCTGTGTATCCTGCCTGTGTGGCTTTTACAACTGCTCCTGGTAGGCAGAGCTGCTCTGTGCTAGTGGTTAATTTATTCCAATTGCAGAAGAGGATCAGGTAAGTAGGAGGGGATTTTGGGTGGTGAGGAGTACATTCTTTAATTAGGCAGCTAATATTGGTGCTCAGCCTCTCGTGGTGTTTTGCTGTGACTTTGAGGTATATATCCATTTAAATACGGTGAGTGCTTCTAGTGAGAAAATGAAGGATATTTAGATTTGGAGGGTAGAGTGGTACTGGTAAAAAGTTGATTTAGCTCTCTGTGGGATCTCTTTCTTTTTTCTGCCTTGGTTATGTTTGGTTCTGTAACCTTTAAGAAGAGGATCTTCCCGTGGGCTTAGCTGGTGAATCTGACTTGCCCTCTTTGAATCATCCATGACTTTAGGCAACAAAAGAAAAATCAGTAAACACCTGACCTGTTCTTCCTCGCCTGTGCAGTCAGACTTTTCAGAAGGCAAATGTTACTGGATGCATAATAATCCCTGAAAGGAGCCTGCACTGCTCAGGCCTGTGCTCCAGGAAGAGAAAAGGGTTATTTTGCTGAGTGGTGCTCAACTGTCGTGAGATCAAGGTCCAGTTTCTGCCTTGTCACCGTGTTCAGCTCTCCCTGAATCTGTGCTTCAGTCTCCAATACATACCATTCTTTTTCTTTGTGTAGTTTTTAAAGGAATTCTAGCTTTCATATACCAAGTAGCTTACATAGACCTAATGTCCATTATGTCACTTCTTTCCGGTTCTAGTGTGGGCATTTTGGAATGATAAAAAGTAGGTGCTTTCTCCAACTCGTCTGCTATCACAGACAGTCTGAGGCTCCCAAAGGCTGTGCAGGGCCTTGACTTCACTTTGTAAAAAAGGTCTGTTTTACTCTCGGCTTGCCTAATGTATAGTTCACATGTATGATAGTAACAGGTGTTTTTCACCCATCTCAGCAGGTTGAGACCTCGTGGGGTTCTTTTCCACTAGGTAGCTTTGGCCAGGAGTTGGTAAGTGTGATTTGTGGAAGCTACTGCTGTGGTGGACAAAGGAAGGTCAGCTCAAACTGCCTGTCATTTGGATGTGCGCAAACAACACACCTCCAGATACTCAGCTCCCTGCCACAGTCTGTCAGTAGCTGGCAAGCCGTGATCTCTTAGGTACTGCTGTTCCGACTGCAGCACGGAGCCATGCTGCTGGAAGTTAGCTGAGTCTCTTTATTTTAAAACTGATAAATATCTAGTAACATCTCTAATAACATATGGTAGTTAGTTCTGTTTCTGTTTGAACTATAACTGCCTCCTATTTTTTAATTTACTTTCACAGTAATTAAGTGTTGTTTCATGTCCTCAGGGTGTATCTATAAAGATATGCTGTCTTGCCTACCTGTACTGACAAGCATGCTCGTCCCCACTGGCCTCTTCTGTCTCTTCCTAGGTTTCTTGGGTTTCTGGCTCTGTAGAGGGGAATCTGAACTCCCTTGTGTTGTTGCTTTGGTTCTTGGTGCTTCTTTCTACACCCTGTGCAGTGTTAGCATAGCCTCTCATGCTGGGGGAGCATTGATAATATGACACGTGGAGACGGGAAACTCCTGTTGAAGACAGAGCATCTCAGAGCTGTTTAGCGCTGGCTGGAGCTGCAGAGCAAAGGGAAGAGAGTGACCCTCCAGAGCCTTCTGTGGCTCGTGGAGGTGTTTGTTGGTTTTGGTGATGCCCCTGATTCCAGACGAGGTAAGCTCTGTTTGACTTGAGTGCAGAGTTTCAGGCCCTAGCAAAGTGCCCACGATTCGTGTTGGCACTGCGTGAACGTGCACAGCGCTGCCTGAGCACTGCCCGTTGTCCAGTCTTTCCATGCCATCCAGTAGCTCCACCATAGTCAGTGTGAGGAGTTGGTTACAGTTGCTCTGCCAAATCTCCAGGGAAGATTTTATTTTATCAACTTGCTATTCAGGACCTTATTTAAAGCCTTCTTTGGGTTGCTGAGTTTGACAGGAGATGAGTTAAAGTGACTCAGTAACGATACGTCCCTTCAAGCCTGTGGTCTGTCATGGTAACGTAACTGTGTCTAGCTGGTCTGGAGCAGTGGGCAGTTGCACAATCTCTTACCCTGTTGCTTATGATTCTGACAGATTCTTGTTTCACTCTGACCTTTTCACTCCAACCTTTGTTTGTCATACCCTTGTTTTTGAATCTTTTTTCTGAATTTTGCCTTATTTGGGACATCAAGTGATACGGTGTCATCTACATAGTACAGATGTGGAGCCATTCTGCAAAAGAATTTGTCAACCATTTCCATAAGATGACTAAATTAGTGTGCAATAATTTAGCCTTACTAGATAGCTCCCGTGTTTGCTTGTGAATAAAACTAGCCCTTTTTTTTCTAAGCAGATTCCATCGACTGCCACTACTTGTAATAGATTTTGACATCTTCCATTTAGAAAAAGAAGTACAAAGAATTTTCCTGTGATCCTATGATAAACATGTGAGCCTTGCTTTATGGATCGGCAGGGATGAGAAATGTGAATTTGGCATCTCTTCAGTCTTTGAAATGATGCCAGCATGTTAGGTTGGGTACACAGGGTAAGAAGAGGGAGAGTGGGGTCTGAATAGCATTTAGAAAAGCCAAGTAAGCTTTGCTTTAGCAGGAATCTCAGCTCCACAGTGATTGTGCACCCTGTTAACCAAAGTGCGGCACTGGCCTGTGTCCTGTGGGAAGTTATTTATCTTACCATGACTTTTGTTTGTGGAAATGAGACGCTAATCAGCTTGGTGTCACTAACCAGCTTTGGTCAGCTGCCACCCTTAGTTTTTGCCAATGAATTGCTCTGCTTATGTTCCAGTTATCACATGTCTTGCTTTCAGCCCAGAGTTTCCGAACTAGACTTGAGACCTTTTCCTCATGCTTACAGTCTGCATCAGTATGTGCAGTGCCCTTGTGCACCGACAGATTATGCTGCTTGTTTGCAAAAAGCTATCTTTGAGAAGATGGATAAAGAAAGTCCTGGTGTGACAGCAGTGCACTTTTACTTCAGGCTTCCTCTTGGTTCACTGCTTTTTAATATGTGATAACTTACTAGTAAAGGTTTTAAGTCCTTTACGAGACTTGAAATAAAGCTCACATAAAATATGTCTGAAGATACTCTCAATGGGGATACATAAATCATTCAAAAATTCCTTTTCAAAGCGCTTAATTCTTATATGTAGGTGTTTTGGCGAAGTCCAGAGATAAGATAAAATTAGTCGTATAATGAATTAGCTACTACAGCTAAATAGGAGCGACAGAAACATGTGTCCAAATATATTTTAGGTTATCTTGAACTCCAGAACTTCTGCTAGCAGCAGTGTGGGTAAGTGGTGCTGTTACAGTAGTCGTAGCAGGATATTTTTGCATAACCTCTGTAGCACGTGCACCTTCAGCGTCTTTCATGTTGCCTCAGATCTGCAGTGAGAAGCCTGGGGAGGAGCTGAGGCAGTGGCGCTGGATTGTTTGGCGGAGGAAAGAAAAGGACCTGAGGAAAGAAAAGGACCTGAGGAAAGAAAGTGACCTGAGGAGGGGAACACCCTGATGTCAGTGAACTGTCTCTTCTGGTGGTTTGTAAACAGTGCAGAGGCTGCATCTTCTTCAATTTAGTTGCGTTTTGATGAGAGAGGGTTTTTTTCTGTTCTGCTAAGTAAGCTTGGTAACTGCTTTCCCTCACTGGAAAGTTTAATGTGTGAATTTGGAGATGTTAAAGATGTCCTGTCAGCACTAAATACGTCAATATTTGTTCCTGTTCCATAAAGGATACTTGTAGGATACACAGCAATAGTTATAACTTGAAACGCGGATCCTGAAAGGGGTCTTAGCAGCAGGGTCATCCTCCTGAAGCCCTGGATTTTTTTTGTCTGTGTAATGAGCAATTAGCACAGCACTGCTAGCAGTGCCAAACTCCAGAATACTTTTTTTCAACAATACAGGTGCATAGATAAGTAGAGTCTTGCTCCAGATAAAGAAAGATAAGAGCGCGGTATGTGAAAAATGAGAGTGGAGAAGTGCTTTGGGACACGATCGTACCGCTGGGGTGGGTGAGGGAGATGGTATATCCTTCCTTTGCAGCCTGTAAGCAAAGGAATTTCTCCAAGCAGCTCATTTTGGTGGGAGTCCATGGTGGATACCTCAAGTTTCTTTTAGCAGCATACAGTTTTTTAAGGTTTAATTCATCTATATAAATGCTTGTCTAAGAAAAGAAAGAAGTTCATGCTACTGCATAAACTGTCAGTTTTGCTAAGCGTGTACCTCCTGGGTGGTTAGGACGGAGCTGGAGAGGCTGCAGCTGTCCAGTACCAAGGGGATCTTGGTGCCAACTGCTGGCGCCCAGGAGACTTAGCTAAATATAGAAAACCAGGGGCCTTTTTGTGGGTTCTCTGGTATTTCAGTTATTTGGAAAAGCTCTGGGAAGTATCTTTGTGATACGTCTAAGTGATTTGAAAGCAACTCCCGTAACTGTGTATTTGTGATTCTGTATGTTGCAAAACCAAAGAGAAGATAAAAAAAAAAAAACCCAAAAACCCCCTTTGTAGCTGCTCTTTTTTTGTGATTTGGATTTTTTGTGATTTTGTGATTTGTGTATTAGAAGGCTAAGCAATTGCACACAAAAAGACATGGGTTTTCCATTTAATTTTACCTGCAACTGCTTGTTCCTTCTGACTTTTTAAGTGCCCATTTCAAACTTGAGTTGAGACTAAGTTTGGGCATTTTTTACATACTGAAGCTATGTCATTTCATTCAATTTCTGCACTTTTAAAAAAAAATTCAAATGAATTTTTGGGTTTCTTATATTGTGTTCGTAGTA
Source organism: Numenius arquata (assembly GCF_964106895.1). NCBI lineage: Eukaryota > Metazoa > Chordata > Aves > Charadriiformes > Scolopacidae > Numenius > Numenius arquata. The sequence goes on from NC_133588.1 coordinate 1,815,185, forward strand.
CATCTCTCTCTCGTATAAAATTGATCTGTGTGTGTTTTATTCAATTCCCCATTAAAAATTTCTTCAGTGTTTCACTTCCATAAAAAAAATACTGACATTTCCTTTCTTTACCCCACTGCAGCAAAATTAAGGAATGCATTTTTGCGTGCTCTTCAGTGTAAAGTTTAAGTTTGGCTTTTGCTCTGAAGCTCTGTGTGGAATGGAGATTAAGGTACTTTGCAGCCTCATTGACTAGGAAGTGTAGCCAAACAAAATAAATGCAGTTGGCTGAAGTTAAAGAACAGCAACAACCTTGGGGAAGATCAAACTTGGTGATCACCGCTTTCTTTTTAAGTGCACATAGCAGCATGGGGGATACCCAGTGCCACCAGGAGAGAAAAGCTGTATTTCCTTTTCCAAGACCAAATTGAAGATTTACGCCTCTTCTTGACGATGATGTAACAAATAATTTAGTGTGCAGACTGATTTATATTACAGAAAAATTGCTGTTACCACCAATATGTGGGAGTAAGATTTATTTGATCAAAGTGTTCGTGTCTTCAACCTGTTGGTTCAAGGTTTTTTTGTTAAATACTTTGAGCTGTGACCTGAACCATGGAGAAAAATTGCACCACTTTAAGACATGGTCTAAAGCCTATTGGAGTTATATTTTAGGAACGTTTCCATTGAACCGGAACCTTTGAATCGGAAATTTTGAATCTTTTAATCGTACTAAGCTTTGTTCTCACAGATAAGAAAGTTTCAGTATTTTTTGCTGCTTGATTTAGTAAAATCTCTTTCTTAATTATTAGTTTTCAATGGGCATCTGTTTAAATGATGCCAAGTGATCCCTTAGCAATGAGTAGTACTGTTCTTGTTCTTTCAGTTGAGCTGCTTCGGATGATTTATTTCAGTATACTTGGATTTTTTCACGCATGGAGAACTGTGCATCGTTCACAGTGGTTGCTGTAGTGAATGCTAGGCAAACAATGTCTTCTTTTTAAGCAAGCAAAATAATCGAATACCATACACAAAAAAATATTAGTCTTTTAGCAAAATCAAATACTTGGTATACATTTAATATGTTCTGTCTTTAAATGTAAGAAGTCTAAATGACCAGGAAAAATACAGCTCTTATAATGCATGTAGGGTAAACTTCTCTGGATTTTGGATAGGATAGCATTTTGTATACTGGTACGTGGTACAGGCCGCCTTTCTTCTGCTGTCCTCTGCATACCCACCCGGTACCCGGTTATTCAGTAGGCTGTCTACTGCCTATTTGTCCTGAGGGACTCTTACTTCAGGCATTGTTTCTTAAATCTCAACCTGTCACTTCTGAACCATAAAAAGAATTTACTGGAGCTAGAGGAGTAGCATTTTTTCCTAATAGGTCATGTAATAGGGCTTTAGATTTTGTGGTAGGTATTAGGCTTGGCCTGGAAAAGATGACTGTTTACTTTCCGGCAGTCTTAATTCATGTCTGAGCAGCAGAGATATAAGTTAGAACAGTTCTGGCCATATGTATTTTTCAAAATTTTTGTTGCTGCTGCAGGGGCTTGGTGGAATTTTTTCTTAATCATCTTTTGATCTTCGTTCTGCTCTGTAGGACAGAGAGGCAGAGTTTGACGTGCAGAATAAATAGCTAATTGCCCAAAAAGAGTTTTGACTCAATTAGCTTATGGATGAATGGGGAAGATTGATAACTTGGCAGTTGTGCCAAGTTAGCTCTGCTTTGCTGACCTGAGGTAGCCTGAGACTTGCTGGAAGTGTAAATGGAATGGCATTTTGCTGAGCAGAAGATAAGAGGCCAGTGCCAGGCTGGGCTGGGCAAGGGCTGAGGGAGGAGGTTGCTGGTACCGGTGGGGGGACGGTCATTACCTCACCTTTGTATTGGTGGCCACAGTGCTCTGACAGGAAACCGTGAAGCTTGTTTGCACAGGACATGGCTTAGCAGCATTTCCAAAGGCACCCAGATTCTGGGTTTGCCTAATGTTCTCTGGAAGTTTGTCCCACAGGTCCATCCCCTTGAATCCACGATGCTTAAATTGCCCCCTTCTCCCTGCTCCACCCGAGTGACCAGCATTGTCCTAGAAGCCCAGCTCTTTCATTTATTGACACGTGGTCTGTAATATAATTAGGATGCAATTCATTGATCACTTTGAAAATGAGAATCAAAGCTGTGAGCTGGTGTTGGAAGCTGGCTCGCAGGGGACCGTAGCAGAGGTTGTATAACAAGATCCTGGGAGAGGAAAGATGACGCAGAGTTCTGTGTTTGGGGCAGAGGCAGCCTGTACTATGTATAGGTTCAAACTAATTATGCCAGAACAAAACTGTATGTGCTTTTTTTTTTTTTTCCCTACAGTCTAATTGCTAACCTTCATTTTCATCTCCTACCAGTAGCCAGAAATTTCTTGTGTCTATCTGAAGGATTTAGAACGTCATTCGATCGTTACAGATAGCTTCTTATTGTGAAGCAGGTTACACCATCCAAACTTTTGCCTTTCACTTCCATGTCAAAGGGAAAAAAAGGTTTTTATGGTGTGCCATTAGAAACTCCCCATTTGCTGAGTTAGGGTAACTCCTAAGCAGAGCCAACTTGCTGAGGCTTGCTCTTGCATACTTTAAATTGCTGATTGTGGCAGTAAAACACAGTTTTTATGCCTTGGAGTGTAATTGTTTTTCATAAAATTATCTGCGGCAGTGCTACGTTGTGTTATGACCTTGTCTGTGCTTGCAAGCTGAGCAGCCTCGAGCTTAGCTATTATGTGCAAAGTCCACCTCTGGATTTCCATGTAGGAGTCAGGTCTGAGTCAGGACTTGGAGCAATTCAAGGAGACGGCGGAGCTGCTGCTGTCCCTGATGGAGGACAGCACATCGCTGTTTCTCCTCTGCCTTCTGCCTTTGCATTCAGGAGCTTTGCCTTCCTCATCCATGTCTAAATAATATAACTGACATCACTTTTATCACTACTTGCTATCGTATATGTTTGTATCCAGAGTTGATGTAAAGGACAAAGGTAGAGGTTCTTTAATAGTCTTGTGGGTCGGATTTAAAAACCTACTGCTCCCCAGTATTTTCAGCTTGCTTCCGCTAAGGTTTTCACTCTCCAGTCTGTGATTTTACACCATGAAGTGTTCAGCAGCAATACCACTTGTCTGTCTCCCCCTGACAGGATCCCTTCCTTTCCCTTGATTCAAATCTGTGTTCTGCACCCTGCACTGGGACTTGATCTCCAGGGCACAGCTGTTTGTGGAGCATCACCTTGCCAACCATATCCAAATTCAATTCCCACATGGATATAACATATATCTTGGCTACTTTGCCTAAGCAGACACAAACTATTTGCTTTTGATGTGGCTGTATGTTCCAGAGTGGCAATGTCAGGGATTAATTTCAGGGAGGTTGCAGCGAAACAAGAAGGAGGTACAGTTTAGCTATGTTTGGTGAATCCCAATGCTATGTAATCAGATGGTGGGATGATTATCTGCCTTGTGTTTAGATGTCTTTTAGTGTACGTGCAGGGAGCTTTAAAGCTTTATAAACGTGTGTTTGAACGTATATTTATTTTGCAAGTACTGTGGATTATTGCTTATAATGTGCAATATCAGAGCGCTCTCCACCCTCTAAAGTACTCCATGGGATGGAGTGACTTCCTTTGCTTGGAGGAGTCTCACGCTGACTTGTACTTTCTTTGAGTATCATGACCAGAGTTACAGTGAGTTTTGGCTGTTTGTAGCACTTCGCACTGAAAGGTCAGCCCTTCATCCTTGGAGCGTATACAACTTAGCTCTTTCTTATCTTTCTCTGTTTGGTTTTTTTTTTTTGTTTGTTTTCTTTTTTCCTTAGTTAAAACAAATCTCTCACGCGCTTTGTTTTCACATGGAACAAGGTACTTCTCAAATGTAAGAAAAATCTGATGTTCAGCACTTTCTGTATGAGTTAACTGAAAACTTAATAATTCTTAATAAAACATTCAGGGCTTCACAGGAAACTGTAGCTGATTAGAGATATCTTTCTACTGTCTTCCAGGAATGGATAGTTGATGGGCTGAGAGAGTTGGGGTTGTTCAGCCTGGAGAAGAGAAGGCTCCGGGGAGACCTTATAGTGACGTTCCAGTACTTGAAGGGGGCTACAGGAGAGATGGGGAGGGACTCTTGATCAGGGAATGTAGCCATAGGACGAGGGGGAATGGTTTTACACTGAAAGAGGGGAGATTTAGATTAGATGTCAGGAAGAAATTCTTTGCTGTGAGGGTGGTGAGACCCTGGCCCGGGTTGCCCAGAGAAGCTGTGGCTGCCCCATCCCTGGAGGGGTTCAAGGCCAGGCTGGATGGGGCTTGGAGCAACCTGGTCTGGTGGGAGGTGTCCCTGCCCAGGGCAGGGGGGTTGGAACTCGATGATCTTTAAGGTGCCTTCCAACTCCAACCATTCTATGATTCTATGTCTGTTAATGTACATTGTATGTAATGCATAGAATGTACATACATTGACCTTTGCAAAGTCATTAAACCTCTTTTTTGTATTATTTTCTGTATGTCTGGAGATACTTAGCACCCTGGCTCATTCCTCCTCTATTTCCACTTTGTTTCCTGCAGGAAGTTTTTTGAGCTGCTAGTAGTGTTGACTGAATGGTCACCGTTCCCACCTGCTTGTTCTCACTCCATGGTTTGGGCCTGTATAATTGTTTAGTTGGCACACGTTGAGCTGGAGCAGGGAGCAGGTACATCTGAAATTGTGGTGTGGGTTGGGGTTTTTTTTTTTTTTGGAGTCTGGATTTTGTGCTGTTGATCTGTTCTCTTTCTTATTGCGCAGCCATGGTCAGCTGCACAGAGCTGAAAACAGTTTCCTGTAGTTGGTGTCAGAGAGAAAGGTAAATTGAGTATTGCATGGAATCTCCACGCGGGTCTGGTAGATGTATGTTGCTGTCTCTCAGGGAAAGTGAGAACATTTTACAGCAAGGTTAAAGGCTTTTCCTGGGGCAGGGCAAATGCTAGAATGCTTCTCCCTATACTTTGGTACAGGGTGTGCTGTATCTGAGGTGCCTTCGTGCATGTGAAGGGACAGCTTCAGGGAGGATAGTCGTGAGAAATTATTTGGAGTCGTTCCACATGAAAGAACCTCTGAAGTGGATTACAGTGAAGTACAAAGGTTGTTTTTATAGTGTTTTTTTCAGCTGGCAATGACAAATTATATTATGAAAGCTCCTAAATGATGTGATTTCCTAAATCCGATTTCTCAAAAGTGACTTGGCATCTTTAATTACATGGGCATTCTTGGTGATTGCACCTACTGTATAACGAAGATAAGCCTCAGTGTGGTGTGTGCTGGTATCCAGAGGACCTCTTTATGAATGAGCAGGATGGAGTGAGTTCTGGTAATTATGAATTGCTTAGAATCATTAAATTAGTATTTACTTATATATCGTATATAAACCTCCATTTCATCATGCTGATGCTTTCTTTTTTGTGATATTGTATATGATTCATCCATTAATGGGTAATCATATTAAAAAGTATTGAAGATGGAAAGAAATACATCACTGTTTTCACTTGAAAGCTGAAATGCCTGGAGGGCTAACGTCACAGAGCTATACTTTCATGCCATTAGCAGCTCTAAAACGCTGTCTGATTACACCCCCAGCAAGCGGCAGATTTGTGGCACACACTTTTCTGAGTGTGCAAACAGCTGGCAACGTGCCTCTTAAATGTGGCTGCGTTTGGATTTAATAAATAGCATTTTCAGTAAGATCCTGACACTTGTATACTTTCTCAGTGTTGAAAGGATTATAATGCCAGGATTATATCAGTGTCAGCTTAGCTTTCTGTAAGAAACCCTTTTGCTTCCTGCAAGAGATTGGTCCCATTCAGCATTGCAGCCAGCAGTCAGTTTGTCGGAGGAGGTGGAAAAAAGTTCTTTTGGGAATACGACATTATTAAACTTGTCCAATCCTCAGGACGTCACTGAGAAGACATTTACTAAAGCATGTACTAAGAGCAGAAAGAAGAATAATGGTAAACCAAATTACTGAAAATGGCAAAGAGCTGTTGCTAAAGGGTAAGTACTTCATGTTGATATTAATACCTACAAAGGATTATAGTGTTCTGAAACTATCAGTGCATCTTAACCGAAGAATAAAATCATTGCGCTTTCTGAAATACAGGATTATTAAGTTGCTAAATACTTTGAGTTGTGTAGTATCAGCTGACTGGATTGGTAAAGCTGTTCTCTAGTTTTGCAAAATACAGTAAAAGTCTGATAGTAACATCACACGTTTATCCAGGGATAAATCAAAGATCTGGGCTTAATTGTACACTTAATTCGGTACTCCAGTGCAGCCTCACAGTTGCATAGGTTGTTGGCTGGGAAAGCTTTGGCTGTTTCTTTCATGCAGAACACAAACAAAGGCAGTCTTTAGAACTGTTTCAGAGGAACTAATATATTACCAACAACACAGCTTTCTAATTCACTTTTTGGTAAAACTGTGCTTTGTTTGTGTCACTGTTGCAGAGACCAAAGCTGTTGCTGCTGATGAATATGTACACGGTATCTGCAGAGTAGTGTGTGATGAATTGTAAGAAGCACGCCTTTACTTGTTGGGTAGAATTCAGTAAACTCAAAACTTTAACAACAATGTCAATTTAACAGTGAAGTAAATAATGTGTGTGTCTGAAAATGGTGCATGGATATGTTATATTCTTAAAATACCCCTGGGTGTCAGTAGTTTGGCCCTAAGCTGCAGTTTCTGGTGGAAGCGTGTGTCTGGGTCTGGCATGTGTGAGTTCAGTGTCCTCGGTGTAACTGATAGTTGGAGCCTGTGTTTTAAGGACAGAGGGTCTCTTTGCTGCCTAAAAGCTGCCCAGGTAAAGATCCATCCTTTCATTCTGCTATTCGTTCCTCTCATACAGCCGTATTGTTGTATGGGTTGTTTTCTAGTGCAACTTTGGCCTTTATTTTCATAAAATACCGGGTCAGCCTCAAATTTACACCTCGCATGTTCTGCCACCTTCAGTGAAAAAGACCCAAGCTCTCAAGTGAACTGGCATTAACAGATTCCAGTTGTTTATTTCATTACCAGTGCTTAGTTTGTAGTGTGACTGAGTTTTATCCGACCAGATGCAATGCTATTTATTTCCTGTTTCTACTATTTCTGATATAAATATAATACTCCTTATAAAACCCCAACACCTGAAACCCCGCCCTCCCCAACCCCTAGAACTTAGTAAAGTTTCAAAATATTTTGAGAAGTGTTTTTTCTGAGCTTGGAATGTCGCTATCAGTCTTTTGTTACTGTAAACTAACAAAACTCTTGTTCTCAGTATTGAAAAACCTGAAAGTTACATCTTAAATCATGACTTTCTGTTTTGCATGAAAAAAGTGCTTTGGCTAACACTGACTGCTTCGTAGCTAAAGTGAAAACAAGTGTTCCTTATCAGATTTGTGGTGTCAGCTGCCTGGTCTGCTACCACAAATGAGTTTGTAATCAGAATTTTCATTTTAGAAATGCATCGTGTTTCTTGCTAACTGTGTGTTGTCCATGGAGAAACAAACGCTTCTAATAGGCTGTCTTTTTTCTAATTATTATTCTTTTTAAATAAGAGCTCTGCTTTGGTCTGTTACTGACATTGATTTAGGATTTTTGGTAAGCAGTTGAAAGTGAATAATTTAAGAAAAGAAACAATATCTGATTTCTGTTTAGGAAATTTATAGATAATGATGTCTGCAAATGGAGACATCCATTTTGGAATAATTTGTTATAGTCTCCTGAATAAACCAAGAAAAAGATTTCATAACATTTCTGAGAGTGAATGAGAGTTTTGTTTAGCCTAGCCACATGTGAGGAACCACATAAATAAAGTATGTAAGCAGCTTTAGAATGTATTTGAAATCAGATTGTCATCTACATGTTTCTTAGGTTGTCTTATTAACATGACAATCTCTTGATACACTTCAACAGTACTCTTGAATGCTTTGCTGCTGAAATGGGAAGATACTGGTGTTCTTGAACTACTAGCTAAGGTCAAGAAACTTGTTGAGGGTTTCCTGTTCTTTGGGAATAGAGTTCTGCAAAATTTTACCTCTGGTGGTCGATGAGAAGAGCTGTGCTATCTGAACAGAGCACAGTCTTTTGCAGGGAACCAAGTTTTATCTCACAATACAGATGTTTGGGAAAGTAGTATCATTGTTAACATCTGGAAAGTGCTTTCTCCAGAACGGTGTTAAAACAGTTTCTTTTGTAGAAATAAACAAACTAAAACCCAAAGTGTAATAAAAATGGACATGGACAGCTTTTTATATTAAAACTTTATCCTTAAGGCTGCGAACTAATGTCTTCAAAAGTAATGTTGTGACTAATAAAATCACCTGATTATGCAAGGAAGAAATATTCTACCTGAAAATAATTTGTCTGCTGTAATCCCACTGTATCTTTTTTCCCTGTGGAATACCTATCTTGGGTGTATTCATTTGCTAACTCTGATTTGTAACTCTGATTCACGCAAAAATTCTGTGAAGAAACTTAGCCCCTCAGTTAAGATTTATCTCTTGATATTTCGGGCAGGGAGGATTATGGCACCTCGGGATGCCGTGGGCACGGGTGGGAGCCCTCGCGGGAGCTCTGCCCAGCATCCCTGGCTGAGAGCCTGGGCCTTCCTCAGGGAGTTTACAGTCACAACAACCCCAGGCAACGCTACGGGCTGGGGGAAGAGTGGCTGGAAAGCTGCCCAGCAGAAAAGGACCTGGGGGTGTTGGTGGACAGCCGGCTGAACATGAGCCAGCAGTGTGCCCAGGTGGCCAAGAAGGCCAACGGCATCCTGGCCTGTGTCAGGAACAGCATGGCCAGCAGGAGCAGGGAAGTGATGGTGCCTCTGTACTGGGCCCTGGTGAGGCCTCACCTCGAGGGCTGTGTTCAGTTCTGGGCCCCTCACTACAGGAAGGACATGGAGCTGCTGGAGCGTGTCCAGAGGAGAGCCACCAAGCTGGTGAGGGGTCTGGAGAACAAGTCATAGGAGGAGAGGCTGAGGGAACTGGGCATGTTTAGTTTGGAGAAGAGGAGGCTGAGGGGAGACCTCATTGCCCTCTACAACTCCCTGAAAGGAGGGTGTAGAGAGGTGGGTGTTGGCCTCTTCTCCCAAGGGAATAATGACAGGAGCAGAGGAAATGGTCTGAAGTTGGGGCAGGGGAGGTTTAGATTAGATATTAGGAAGAATGACTTTACTGAGAGGGTGGTCAGGCACTGGAACAGCCTGCCCAGGGAGGTGGTGGAGTTGCCATCCCTGGAGGTATTTAAGGAACGTGTAGACGTGGCACTTCAGGGCATGCTCTAGTGCCTGAGAGTGTTGGGTTTGGCTTTTTTTTGTGTGTGTGGTTGGACTTGATCTCAAAGGTCCCTTCCAACCATGAAGATTCCCTGATTCTGAGTGGAGGTGTGATGGGAACGCAGTCTGTGTGCCTCTGCCGGCTTGCATTTAATTTGCTCAGATATGTAGCTGTGAAAGCAAACTGGCATAAGTTTGTAATCAATATACAGGCCCATGTGGAATCTTTTTTTGTTTGTTTGTTTGTTTTGAATGTTTTAAGCCTTACTGCAGCTTAATTAGCACTACTGTATTTCCATCGCTGCTGCTGTCTGTGCTGGCTGGGCGGGAACTAGTCAGGCTGTGTCCCCCTGTGCCCCCAGCAGGCCTGGGCCTGTCGGCTGGGGAGAGCCTCCCTGAGAACCAGCCCAGCGTCTCCCTGAATTAGTCATGTCCGAGTGGAAGGAGCTGAAGTGGTTTTAAGATGTACTAATTTCCATTTAGTTAACTGAACACGATGAAGGAGGGGAGTGGTAGTTTTCTTTGCAGGAGTTCAGAAACTGGCAGTAGAGCATAAAGCATCGACAGGTCGAGTCACGAAGCTGCTTCTGCCACCTTTGCACAGGGATGACTGCTCCTTTAGTAGTCTGGCAGAGCAGACTTTATCTCTGTGAAGCTTCCTGGTCTTTCTTTACAATGGTCTCACTGTGCCTAATTGTTCAGGTTTCATTTATCCTCACTAATCTGTTTTTTTTACAGTTACTTTCATATATGTGTTTTGTCTGTAGTTCTCTCTTAAATTCTGGTTTTCATCCCTGGATTAATAAAGAGAACACGTTAGCTTGCAGAGAAGTCTTGCACTCGCATGCTTGAGCAGCCAAACTGTCTCTCTCTGGCCTAATCCCCTTCCAGAGGGAAAGCAGTAATAGGAACACAGTCATCTGTGCTCTTAATCTTTTTTTTTTTTTTTTAGATAAAGACAACATAAACCTTTTGGAGAACAACAAAATAAAACCAGTCAGTAGACTATCCAATATGGTTTTGCCATAATGTTTTTTCTTGGCAATGAGATAAAAGTTAGGGAAAAGTTTGGACAGCCATTTGTTGCTTTTATTCTGTCTCTTGGGGTTGTGTGTTTGTGTGTACGGGAGCGTGCATACTTAGGAGTCTTGGGTTTTGTTCCATGGACCATCTTTGATGTTTTATGAAACTCGGGTGATCTGTGCAATGATGAACCTTGTTCTACAGACCTGTGCCCGTACCTAAGTAGGGGAGCTCTAAAAGCTCAGGGAACTATGGTGGAGATGTTTAGATAAACTGTGCAGTTGTAGTGGTGGCTGCAAATAGAATTATTTGTTTTGGAAGAGGATTGGTAGCATTGAGAATTAAAATGCCTTAATTATCAAAAGATAGCAAAGACTGAGAAGCAATGAGACAAGTGAAGAGGAAACAATAACCTGCTTGGAATATAGCTTGCCTGCCTCAGAAATTGAGATTAATTAGGGACTAAGGTAAATAAATTATTCTCTGTTGCAGAGTATTTAGCTCCCTCTTTAAGAAATGTTCCTTGCAAAGCAATCTTGCATGAGGAAAACTAACACCACATAGCTACTGTCCGAGACCAAAGACTTGGTAACTAAGAATGTGGAAAACTGTACGCATGTCACGAGATGGTGCTTACCCAGGAGACTTCATGCCTCAGAGTGTAAACTGTCCTCGGGTGAAGCTGGGGCAAGAACTCCCCGGAGTAGCTTTCCGAGGTCACCTCCGCTCTCTTCCAAAACTGATGGAGATAACAAGCTCTTCCCATGCAAGTAAGTCTCTTTGAAGCTGCTGGTATTGCTCATTGGCGGATGGAATATATTAGACAATTTTATTTATTGCAGGACACATTGTACACTGTGCTGCAGTCCATTCTGTGCTGTTTTGTGATTCTTATTGAGGAAATGGTCATCTGCCATAGGTTTTACTTATATGAAATTGGAAATAGAATATGGAAAGAGAGACAAAGTGGTGAACGCTGATGTTGTGATTTAGGACGTGTGAAAAGCAGAGATTGCACCAAACGTGTAACTGGTGAGGCTGATTTTTGGCTATCCCTTAATTAGCTGTGTTTCACTTAGCAATAGAGTACTCCTTTTGAATTGGCGCACATCTCTGCAGCGCCCAGTTCTGCATGTTGGTGAAGTTAGAATAGGATGTCATTGTGAAGAACTTGAATATAAACTTAGACTCCTTTGCTTCCTGTTGAAAGTGCACAGTGTTTGAGAGGGAGTTTAATGTGGCACTTCACTGGAACAGTAGAATCATGTAGTTTGAAAGTTCACTTTTCTTTTTGCATTTTCCTCAGTAATTCATAGTCTAAATGAATTTTCAGGATAGTGGAGCTAGTGCTGTGAATGTGGTAAAAATCCAGCTCTATTTCTCTAGCATCTGAACTTTTCCATAGAGAAAAAAATGTGCCCTAGCAATTTCAGAAACAATACTCTATTTCCAGTCACTAGTTCTACTGATTTTTTTTCTATTGCAGTTCATTTTGTTTGGGCTTCCTGTGTGCAGGAAGATGTCTAAAGGAAGCACACTGAGGAGTCAAATCCAGAAGGGAAGTCTAACGGGAAGGAATTGGGTGATGCTTGAAAATGCAAACGGGGAATGAGAGAGGAGCTGGAAGCTCTTTTTGAGAGCTTCTGAAAAGACCAATAGAGAAAAATTTACTTGGAGGTAGAATGAAGATGCATCTAAAGAATAATGCCAGTTAATTTCAAGATTCGTCTTAAAGGTGATATGAAGTAATCTTTCTTAACTAAGGGTGGGTTATACCAGTGACAGTAATGAGAGGCTTAGCATTTTGAAAGAGCAAAATACTTGTCATCTTATGTAAAATCTGTGATTGAATGGATGAGTTGCCTTGACAAGTGTGATTTTATACATAAAAAGTGTGCGAGTTTCTGTAGGCATTGCAGGTAAAGGAACACCCATTATGCTTTTTTGAGACAGTGGTAAGCTGTGTCTGTACAGTAAGGTTCCTGATGGAAGAACAAGGAAAACTAAGACAGCAAAGAATTGATTTAAAAATCACCGAGTGATTTAAAAAAAAAAAAAAATTTGATTTTTTTCCAAACATTCAGTTACCAGAGCTAGTGTATAGGAAATGAGAAAACAAAACCAAGTTACTAATGACCTTGTTGTGTTTGATAAGCATAATAATGAGAAGATACTGCACAGACCAAAGTCTTGAAAAATCAAGTTGACAGGATTTCTTTTGATGTTGTCATTATCATTTGCACCTGTGTCCAGTTCACTGAGTAAAACCAGTATGGCAGATAACTCAATTTCCTCCGCAAAAATCCCAGATGTACTTCAGCCCCCGCAGGACAGAACGGACTGCAGCACAACTTACAATATGTACCGCAACAAAATTCATCTTGTGTACTCCTCCTGACAATAGACATAACAGATACAGTAAGCAAGTAGGTTTTGCAGATTTTTTAGTAACCTTTGCTGAAGTTGATTAACATTTTATTTTGATGCTGTGTTGCTGTCCCGGTTTGAAGCAACCACGACAGTTGTTAAGCTTACTGATATTTCTCTGGTTGTGCAAAAATATCTACAGTGGAGAGCAGTGTGAACGTATCTTAGGTGTAGGCAGGGTCAGCAATTAAGCTGAGCCCGCTTGTGCGAGGCAGCTGCTAATTAACATCTTGGTGTGAGCTGTCAGAGCTGTGGGAAAAGCAATAGGCACACACACGCAGCAGGCTGCTATCTACAAATATTTTTGGTCAGCTAAATGTTTACTTCCAGAAGCTTAACAAGACCTGTGTTGGATGTGAATTACTGTTTTTCCAGCAGTTTTGTTCAAAGCACCAGTCAGCAATTTCCAGCAAATTATGCCTCTTTCTGTGCATCTCTTCCCCTCAGTGAGAATAATACTGAACTTTCTCAGATTTTTTTCGCTCGTAGCAATTACTTTTGTAACTGTGTGTGGTATCTGCTATCCCTGTGTGCAGGGGAGGAGTCTGCTGGTTGCCTGTTAGGTTAGTTTTGTAATTGTTGATTCAGATTTCAAAATGCAGAGATACTTTCACTTCAATTGTATTAAAATAATTTAGTGTAGCCTTGTTGAATTGATTACCTTAATTATCAAAAATATGCACCCAAAATCCAGCTGTTTAATCTCTTGCTTTTAATGTATTCGGTGTACAATACTTGCTGTGTTTTCATTTGAGATAGTAAGTTTTTTCTTTCATTTTCAATTTTTTAGTGGTTACTTTTTTTTGTAAATTAAAAAAAATAAAATTCCTTGGATTGATCCGTTCTTAAGGAGATACTCTTGGAAATCTCTTTAGTTTGTATTGGCTGGAAGAGCAGGGAGTGAAGAGTTACAGGGGAAAAGAAAGGAGTTTTAGTTTGTCAAGCAGAGTGCAATGGGAGCCACGGGTCCAAGAACTTTTGAATACTGGAATCAATTTCATCTTTTTTTATTTTTCCTCCAGAGCTCATTTTATACTATAGTGCCCTTTTTTTTTTTTAAGTTACTACTCGTTACAAAAAGCTCTACTGATTGCCCATGTTATTTTTTTTTTAACATTGTAGTTGCAGATATGAGCGCTTTGCTTTTACTGTACCTGGTACTAGATTTTAACTTAAAAGAGGAGTCTGAAGAGTGCACATTCTAAATGTTCAAAATACAGTAAGGGTGAAGGCATCACAAAGTGAGCACGTTTTGATGCCTGGGATTAGTGGGCATAGTGAAAAACCAAACAACCACCACAAAACACTGACAACAAAAAAAAAAGGGGGGGGCTTTGGTTGCTATTTACCTGTATTGTGATAACAGAACCCGGTCTTTGAATTGGTCAGTCTCACTAACTCTACATAACCTGTTTAGACATATACTGCTTAGAAGCTGCTCTTAGCATTAGTAATGATTTCTAAATGCACGAGAACTGTCTTTTCACCTGTCACTGTTCTACATAAGGAATAGTTATGAAAGGGAAATTAGGCACCGATAGTGCGATAGCTGTGACCTTACTTGTAAATTTTACTTTGATGTGACTTTTTATTCTATTTTCATGAAAATGGAGTAGAAATAGAAGTAACTCTTACCTTGAGAGTAACACCTCTTGATATTGATAACGTTGCATAACTTCAAATACTAAAAACAAACAGATTCAGTTGACCAAGTTTATTCCCTATGGTTTTCATCAAGGTTATAAATTCTGTCTTTCTCCTCTTACCAAAACCTCCTGCTTTTTTTACCCTCTGCAGGTCATGGCAACCATAAAGAAAACAGTCCTTTCCTGAATGCTGCAGAAGCTGTCAAGGGAGGTGATTACTATGACAGAAATCTGGCCTTGTTTGAGGTAATTTCTAGCTATTTTTCATAATTCTAATGTGATTTGGCATCTTCCAAGATGGGAGGGATTGAGCGCGTGGTATTAAGTGGAAGACAAGCCTTGCAAAGGCCCAGGCAATGGGTCGGTACTCACCTCTCACCGCATGGCAAATCTAAGAGCCATTGCTTTGTTTAGGAGTGTGTCTACAGAGCAGCAAAATATCATGGTACTAGAGGTGACCTGAATAATTTAAGTTGTGAAGCTGGTGCACTGTGAGCTAATCAGTGTGGAAAATGAGCATGGGCTGTTTACTGTGCTAAGAAGGACAATGTTATTCCCTTAAGGCCCTTCTCTTAACGGCCACAAAAATGATCAGAGGGCTGGAGCACCTCTCCTGTGAGGACAGGCTGAGAGACCTGGGGTTGTTCAGCCTGGAGAAGAGAAGGCTCCAGGGAGACCTTATAGCTACTTCCAGTACCTGAAGGGGCTTCAGGAGAGATGGGGAGGGACTCTATCAGGGAGTGGAGCCATAGGACGAGGGGTAACAGTTTTAAACTGAAAGAGGGAAGATTTAGATTAGATCTCAGGAAGAAATTCTTTACTGTGAGGGTGGTGAGAGCCTGGCCCAGGTTGCCCAGAGAAGCTGTGGCTGCCCCATCCCTGGAGGGGTTCAAGGCCAGGCTGGATGGGGCTTGGAGCAACCTGGTCTGGTGGGAGGTGTCCCTGCCCAGGGCAGGGGGTGGGACTGGATGGTCTTTAAGGTCCCTCCCAATTCTAACTTTCTATGATTCTGTAGAAGAGTGCCTAAATTCAGGCACTCAGATTAGCCTGAGTATCCTGTATTACAACTGCCCCATATCAATAATTCCGATTTCTCCCCCACGTCCTTTTTTTTTTTTTGGGGTGTAAGTCTGTTGTCTGAGGTACCAGTAGGTGGAGATACCCTGTGTGGTGAAAAATCTCAGATATTACGACCACTTGGGACTGGGAGGCAGTATGACTGTTTCCATGTGGAAGTAAGAAGGACCAGACTCTCATGCGGGAGGGCAGTTGGAGCCACACCAAGTCCAGCAGAATCTTCCTCCATTTCCTCAACCTCACTGGCACTCCGTTAACTGCAACACACTGTGCTAAGACCAAGTTTCTAAAAAATGTTTTCAGAAGCTCAGGTGCTGGGGAGTGGTGCGGGGAGTCTTTGTATGGCTCTGCAGCTGCCTTCCAGCTGGGCTTCTGAGTTCCAGCTTCACAGCAGTACTGGCAACCTGTACCCAGTATTTCCCAGTCTGGGAACTCGGTGTGGGGCAGCTTGAGCTGGCT
Source organism: Numenius arquata (assembly GCF_964106895.1). Classification (NCBI taxonomy): domain Eukaryota; kingdom Metazoa; phylum Chordata; class Aves; order Charadriiformes; family Scolopacidae; genus Numenius; species Numenius arquata. Next base: position 1,831,109 of record NC_133588.1, read on the forward strand.
CTACACCCCGCCAGGTTGGCGCCTGCAGAGTTCAGCTGCGTGGCACAGAGCCTGGGCAAGTACAACTAACCTGCTGCTAGAAAGGAACCCACTGTGGAAATGCTGCAGCCATGTGTGCAGGCACTGTGCTTGAGCTAAGGCTTTGAAGCACGCTCCTAGCTGTGGTGTCTCCTCCCTCCAAGTCATGGTAGATCTGTGATCAGCATCAATTCGCAGACCATGAAGAGCTGGCCACCTGTGGCATGGCTGCTGCTAGTCATACGCCTGCCTTTTCCATAAGCAGTAACACAGCAGCACACCGGGGCTGCAGGCTCCTTCTGTACTGAGGAGGAGCAGATAGCACCCTTAAGGCCATGAACGTAATGTGATGAATCGTAATCAGGTTTTGAAAGATATGAACTGCAGATGAGATCAGAGGAAGGAATAAGAAAAGGGACGTTTGGGGTCAGTTTCTGCCATCAGGTACAAAGCACATAATGCTGCGAATCCTCCCAGAAACCGTTTGTGATGATACATGGATATACGATAGACCTCCAGACAGTGAAATTTTTCTAAACTTTTTTACTTCCTGTGTGGAAGGTTTTTTCTCTTTACCATACATTCCTTAGTGTGCAATTAGACTTGTACGAAATTTTGATTTCAGAGAGGAAGGGGAAGTGAATAATTTTTTTTTCTTTTTTTTTTTTTTCTTTTTTCACCTTGAACTTACTTTCAGAAGCAGAAGTTGGATGGGATGAATGGAAAGGTGTGAGGCCTCTGTGCACGTGGCTTTTGGGATTTTTATCTAGATCCACATAAATTACATCACATAGTTTGTAAAATGTCATAAAACTATCAGAGTGCATGTATGCCCACAATGACCAGAGTTTAATCACTAGACCTCTGAATTATTTGGCAACTTGGCCTTTTTAAAATTATATCTGTTGCTGTAAGCTGACGTTAGAGATAGATGAAAGGTGTACACATCCATTTTCTTACAGTCCCAAGGCTCAGACGACTTCTTTATTGCTGTAATTCATGCTTTTTAGCACCTATGGAGGAGGGTGCAGACGTGTTGGCATAGCCTTTTCCTGTCAGATTTGCCTTTCTTTCAGAAAATTAAATCCTCTCATCAGTGGTTCAGGCACAATTAAATATTCTGTCATGCCCTGGATGATCCTGGTGTGTTCCCTGGCAGGCTCAGGGGTGCTGAGGAAGGCATGACCACAGCTGCTCTTCATAAATGCTGTGAATTGCAGAAGTTGACTAGTTTTCTTCTTCCACAGGAGGAGCTTGATATACGACCAAAAGTGTCATCTCTGCTTGGCAAGTTGGTCAACTACACAAATCTTACACAAGGTGTTAAGGAACATGAAGAAGCAGAAAGCACTGATGGCTCGAAGAAGAAAGTATCAAAAGTAAGTAAGGATTCTCTCCATGGACGGGGTGATTCCCTCTGTGATTTTTGGGCAGCTGGACCCGTTTCTGCTTTATCTTAACCTCTCAGGAGCCATGATGGTACTGCAAAGAAGTAACATGGAACTCTGGAGATAACCAGATGTTACTGAAGAACTGGGGCAGATGGAGTGGTTGAGCAGCATGCACTGCAGTGCGGTTACATACACTTGCTATGGATTTAGATAGGGAAGATTGGATATTAGTGGTGGATCGAATAAAAAACAAAAGAAAAACCCCAGCTTTTTGCTAGTGCTGTTTTAGCTGCCCGGCAGTATCTGACACATCTCTGCAAGCCTGGTAGGTATGACACAAAGAGGCAACACCCTTCTAGAGTGGTGAGCAGAGGTCAGATCGGACACCCTGGGGCAGCTCAAGTGTCCTTCTGGTGTTAGGCACTTAGGCAACTGAATTCTGCCCCAAAGCATCTGCGTTGAGATGGTTAGCCCATTTGGGCTGGCTTTGTAATAAGGCGGAAGGTGGGGTTTTATTGTTGGTAGTTAGATTTCTATCAGGAGGGCTGTGTTCTCGCTGCTGTTAGTGCTCTGGCAGTCAGGGGAGTGTTTCAGTTTGTGCTGAACCCTCAGGTGATAGGGTTGCATTTTATGGCACTTGCAGGCCTGTCGGTTCACTTGCAAATTTTGTCAAAAGAAAGTTTTCCAAAAAACCAAGATAGCACTTGAGTTGTACAGATTTTATAGTACAACTCTGCCAAAGACTGAGCCATTCCAGAGCGAGATGGCAGTTGATAATGTTGAAAAACAGCACATTGTTCTCCAAGAGAATGCATGTTACCCCATGCTGAAAGCCGGATTCCAGCTGCCGTACGCTCCAGTTCCTTACTCTGCACGGTTTTACAGCGGGGGTAACAAAGTTGTTCAGTCAACATGAAGCTTAAAATTCAATTTTATCTGACACCACGTGCACTGAAGTGCTGTAATTTTGTGGTTAATATGACGTGACAAGACTGACTGGAGGTTGTCTGGGTGCAGTAACTGAGTTCTGGTACTGTAAGCTTACATTGAAAAAGTAATTTAAACATTTTTAATTTTAACATAAGTAATTTTTAACTGTGAATTTCTTTTGTGTGGTACTTGGTGTTACACTGATTACTGAGTCTGTCCAAAGATTTTACCTGTGTGTTACTAATAGGAAACGTCAGCTGCATCTGTTTGAGCGTGCTTTTGGTGGGAATGTCAGGCGTGAGCTGTTAATATGGTGTTATGGCATAAGCTAAAATAATTTTCAGCCTCTTCCTATCAAAAGCAGATTGATTGTTACCCTAACAAAGAGAGAATGGAGGGGGATACAAGAGGTACAGTCCTTACTATTTTGAGAAAGTTCTGATCTCTTCTGCTGTTTATTTCGTTATTAATTGCCTGACCAGAATGCCAGGGTAAGGTGCAGTCTCATCTGAAGGCCGGTCACTTACTTCCCTGTTGGAAAAAGAATTTGGTGAAGGGCCTGTAGGGTGAAGTTGGTTAAAGCTAACGCAGCATAGCTTCAAAAGGTAAAAAAAGGACAAATAACAGGAAACCGAGTTGTTTTTTTAAATCCCTGGTAGACTAACATGTAAGGTTTGGTGTTAATATTTCTACATCTAGGTACGATTTATGTAAACACTTGTGCATTTTCAAACTTTTTATTGCTATAAAAAAAAGGACTGTTTTCCTTTCCACAATCCTAATGGTAAAATAGAGTTTGGGCTTAATACCTGGGTTGTCCTGAATTCTGCTTTCCTGTGTCCCAAAAATGTGTGTTTGCAGACTTCTCAAAAGTCTTTTGCAGAGTGGGTTGGGTAACCATTCCAAAAGTGACAATATCATCCTGTGTTAATATCTTAATATTTTTTGTGTAAACACTTCAGTTTTCTTAAGTGAATCTTTGCCTAGTATGTCTGTCTCTGGGATAAATTACATCAGCTGTAATATCATAACTGTAGTTTGAATTTCTTCTCCCTCTCTTGCCATAAGAAATAGGAAATTTTAAACGTCTTGTAGAATGTTGAATAGTAACTTGGCCAATAATTATAACCATTAAAAAGAGGAAATTCAAAAGCTGTAACTGTACAATGCTATGGATTGAAGGTATCCAGAAATTGTGCAAATGGGATTCTTCTACACATTTGTTTTTAATCATTTTTTGAAGTATAAATCAGTGGACTGCTGTTACCTCATCCTTCCCAGTGGAGCATTAGTACAGAAGCAGGACCCTCCACCCCAGCATGACGGCAGGGTCTGGTTTGAAGCACCAGCATTAACTGACTGGTTGCTGGATGTTCCTAGTGGGTATGCTCAGTCCCCAGCCAGCATGGCAAAAGGTGAGCTGCCTGTCCTGATGTGCCACTTACTGGAATTGACAAGTTACAGACAAGAATTGGAGCAGGGAGAGTGAGCAGACATTGGATACGGTATCCAAAAACTCAATGAAGAAGGCAGTCCTTTCAGTAAGTGAATGTAGAATTCTCTATCTGAGCAGGTAAGACAGGTCTCAGTGAATACCTTGTTGTGACCTAGCACACCCCTGCCTGCCAAATCAGATCCACTCAAATAAAACGAAATAAAATAAAATAACAACAAAACACAGACATAAAAAAAGAGACAAATCAATTGTGTGCATGTGGAGGGGCCACATCTTTGAGGGGTGGTATAAAAAAAAAAGTTATCTGTCTTCCAAAGCTGAAGCTTAAAGGACTAGAGAATGCTGGGCTTGAGCTTGTGGAGATCATTGTTGTCAGCACCTGCTTTCTACGGTGACAAGACCAGAAGGGACCTGAACGTTTCCACAAGCTCTGGAAAATACATTACATGACTACCCCCCTTCTAATCTCTTGGAATGATTGCTGCAGAGTTTGTGGAAGATGCAAACAAAGATCAGGACAATTTCAGTGCAAAACAGTTAAATATAAAGATACTACCCTGTTTCAGCGTTCCCACTGAATATTTTCGGTAGTAGATTCTGTGTTAGATACACATCAGATAAAACTGATGTTACTCTGTGTAATGGGGTAGAAATGGGGTTGCTTTTTATCTTTTCTAAATACAGTCTTGTATTAAAGCTCTTAATAGACACAGTGCTATAAGAATATCCCCTTCTCACGATGGAAAAAAATTAACTGGCTTATGTATCTTTAATAAGGCAGTTCATTTCTGTGCTGCTCTCTGTCCTCATTCTACAGAGCAACCATAAGAGCTGTCATTGCTGATCAATGTCCCTGAGCCCTGCGGCCAAGGGCTTTGATAACCCATCACACTGGCACAATGGAAATAGCGTCCTTCAGACTCGGATCAATATTTGTATCAATTATGTGTCTGCAGCTGATTAGAGTGAACCGAAACATGATCTGCATCACTGAAATTGAGACTGTTTTCGAGATTTTTCTGGCTGTTCTTGGTTGATCCAAAACAGCATTCTTCAAAATGTCTTTGTGTTTTATTTCCTTTATGCGGCACAGGGAGTTCAATTTTTTTTTCACTTGGTAGCTGTTGAGACTGAACATAATCCCCTTTTTATTTCAGACTGCTTTAAGTTTAGACTTCAGCACTGGTTTAGTCTCACTTGATGATTATAAGGTGCTATAAAAAAGGGTCAAGTCACTGCAGATGACTGGTGTTAAACATTGCTGTGAAGAAGCTGGTTCAAGTAGCATTTGTGGATCCTTCTTTCATAGCAGTATTTTTTTTTATTCCACAGGGTAAGAAAATCCAGAACAAACCCTTATGCCCAAGGTACACTTAGTAATAGTGTGGTTGGGTTTTGTCTGCAGGCAGGCGCTTATGCGTTTCCTGGGCTGCTCTGCTCTGCGGTAATCTCACAACCATACAATTAACGGGCAATTTCTCTTCTGTGGCTGAAGTCAGCTTGTACCTGGAGCTGCGTAAGTGGCCGCTGAAGAGGGACGGGGAGAAGACGATGAGCAGTAAATGCTGCTGGGGCCACTGAGGGCAGAAGGTAGGAAGGAGCTGAGCTGAAGTGAGTTCTTATGCGAAGGAAGCAGGTGTTGGCGGATGTGTAAAGGGCAGGCTGAAAACTCACCTGCTTTGATAGGGCTCAGAAAACTGGCATATAGAGTATGTAAGAACTGTGCTCCACCTGCTTCTCCTGTGTAGGAGCAGTAGGTTGGGATTCTGTCCTTTGCCCAGATACCAGATTTGACAAACTCTTAGAAACTCCTTTACCTCTGAGATACCTCCCTATCTGATAAATTCACTTGACGCTGGCTGCTGGGTTCAGTGATGTTGTGAGGGGGGTGACTGATGGATGAACGGTCAGACAGATGATAAAATTATGTGGAATGTGTCTTTAAGAGAGACAAAGAATGCATTATTGTGACAATAGCAAGCCTTTATGCAGGGCAAAATCTGCCCAGAGCCTGGCAACGTTATTTAGTCCTTTCTCAGTTAATGCTTCTGCAGTTGAAGACACAATGTGAATCAGATGAAGGTATTTGAAACAAAACTATCTAAACCTCCCCTTCTTGAGGAAATGGGTACACTCTGAAGAATACCCTAAGAAGATCCTCTTCCGCTATAGCATTGGGACAACTCGTTTAAAAACCCTTACCTTACCCTGGTCAGGGTACTTCTGTACAAGTGTTATTTCTATTAGTATCAGAAGACAACGATTTCTTTTGTCCTTGTACGTAATCTTGACAGGTTAGTTCTGTAGGGTGGTAATTTTTGTACAAATGTCAGGTGATGTTTTAGGGATTTGGGTTTTTTTGTCCTGTGGCATTGGAGCAGCCAAGTAACAGCTCTCTGGCCCCGTGCTGGTAGGTCTTGTAGGGCAAGTCCATTGCAAACCTTCAGCATGTGGTTCTGTTGCCCAGTTTACTTCAGGAGGTTCACCCAGGTTCAAGTGTGTATGGGGAAAGTCTGGTAGATCTGATTTAGCTTTAGTCACACAAGGAATTCAAAGCTGACCTCAAAAAATTCAGTCAGCAATTCCTGGCATTTCTAACAAAGAACTGTTCAGGTCACGTTCTCGGGCAGGGTTTTCTTTCATCTGTGGCAGGGCAGACTCTTAATGCAGATGAGGACATTTTGAATTGTAACGTGTAATTGCAAGTTGAAGCACTAAATTCTGAGGCTGCTTATTTTGGCCTGGTGATATTATAACCATTTGATTTTTCTAGGGTTTTGCTTTGTGTAACAAAATATTACTCTTGACTCACCTTAGGTAACTATATTTTTCCATAGTGAAGATAATGCAAGAACGAAGCTTTTTACAGCAATTTCATTGCTTTAAGGGTAATATGCTTGTCTTAAGTACAGTTACTTTTGATTCATGACTAATTAGTCTGTAAGGGTACTTGTTACCTATTTATTTCTGCATTTAGTTAATACTGTGTGGAGTCAAATTTGAACAAGTGTTGTCAACTCCCTTTAATATCCTTCTCATTTAGATGGTTGTTCATGCGTTTCTTCAAACGCTGTCTGTCTGTAATATGTTTTGGAATTCAGGTTTATTTATAGAAAGAGGTATGAGAAGGGATGACCCTTTGAGTTCCACTGTTTATTCCCCTGTTCTGTATAATTTTAAATGCAAAAGAAATCTTCAGGAAGCAGAAGCAATGGAATGTCTTGGCAGGAAACCACAGAGATTTGGGGCTCTGAATTGCTGCTGGTACCTGGTGTGCCAGGGGCACACACTTGTATTCCTTGAAATAAAACCCTTATCAGTGGCCTTTTGATACTGTTCTGGATCTGACTGTCCTCTGACAATAACTGTTTGGGCAAATTCTACAAGATACTATGTTGAATATCAATCATGTGCAGTTCCTGTGAATTCCCATAACTAACTTGTGGTTTCTCAGTCACTGTCCAAAGTAATTCAGAGTCTGATGCTAACGTGAAACACAAGAAAGAATCACTAGTTTTGCATGGAATTTAGAAAATGGGAGAAAATACATTATGCATGTCTTCAGATTTCTTTCAAATCCTTTCTAGTTGTAACGTCACAAAAGTATGTTTTGCATGAAACTAATTTGTAAATTCTGTATGCTTGATCTTTCTCGGGGTCTGCAGCACTCAACAGGTTTCATACTAGGAACTCTGTCGTTCTACAATAAAACAAATAGATGTATGTTGTGTTGTTAGCAATTGGTGTTAAATGCTGAGTATAATTGCTTCAAATGTGAAGATGTGATGAGGTCAGCACTTTGTTCAGACATTTGTCGTTTTGGTGTTAGGAGTTTGCTTCCTGTTTTGTGGAAGGTCCAGCACAATAGTATTTGCGTGTGTCTACCTTATATTTCCCAGGTTTCTACCATTTGAAAAAATGAAGTTGTAGAGTTTTTTGGTTATCTATGCTTTGGATAATTCCAGTTAATGAATGTCAATGAATTTTTTTTTTTTTCAGTCACCCAGCATGGGCACCCTGATGGGGGTGTATTTACCCTGCATGCAGAATATCTTTGGGGTTATTCTCTTCCTTCGGCTGACTTGGATGGTAGGAATGGCTGGAGTTCTTCAGTCCTTCCTGATTGTGTTACTTTGCTGCTGTTGTGTAAGTATATTGTTAGGTTATTATTTAAATGGTTATTTATGTTTTTATTGTTAGCTTAATGGTTGGACTTGGTGATCTTAAAGGTTCCTTTCAATCGAGACAATTCTATATAGGTAAAATAATGCATGTGACATAACCTCTGTGAAACTATTGAGAAACTTGGAGAGGCTGTGTTGTAGATGCACGTGTAAAGAAAAGCCAGATTTATGCTAGACACTGCTACCTTTGTAGCCATCTGATTTCTTTTTTTTTCCTTTTTTTTTTTTTTGCTAGTATTTCTAAGCTGGCAAATGTATCTAGTGTAGTCTTAAAAATGAATGGGGTTTGTTCAGCAAAGAGCTGTTTTCTCTGCCTGTCCCAGGTCATGGGTGCCTGCTTTTCCTTTGTTGGAATTTCAGCTCTGCAGACAGAGGGACACCTGCCTTCTTTTATCTTTTGTCTGCTTTGTCTGCAAACACCCATTATTTCACCTGATAAAGCAGTGGTCATCTCTCAAGCAGAAGTCTCAACAGCTTGATGATTAAGTTCCTGGTACCCTTGTTTTCTTTCAGATAATGACAAGTCAAGGCAGAATAAATAGAAATATTGTATCCTGTATGCAGTGGCAGCTTTGCTCTATCAAGAAATAAGTTATGTTTTGAAAAATGTTGTTGACACAATAGCTTCCTTTCCTTGTTTTCCCCAGACTATGCTGACAACCATATCAATGAGTGCTATTGCCACAAATGGTGTTGTTCCAGGTAAGTGTAGTTACCAAACTTCTCATTTGTGGTTTTTTTTTTTTTCTTTTTTTTAAAGAAGTTGCTACGAGCTGTTAATGGGGTTTTATTCTAGAGAAATTTGCTTAAGCTTAAGCCAGGATATAAAGCCTGAATTCATATCTAGTCTTTCTGCTTAGTATCGATTAGGCTAGAGATGAATTTATTTGGTTTTTAGTTACCCCTATGCTAACAAAAGGATTCTTTAATTGAACACCCAAAAAAGCAGATACATAGTGTATAATTTTGTTGTAATCTTGTTGTGAATATTTTACAATTTGTAACAATAAATAAATGATAATTTTACTCTCATTTTCTTGTTTTATAGCTGGTGGCTCCTATTTCATGATATCCAGGTCATTAGGCCCAGAGTTTGGTGGAGCTGTAGGGCTGTGCTTTTATTTGGGAACAACATTTGCAGGAGCAATGTATATCCTTGGTGCCATTGAGATTTTATTGGTGAGTAGCACTGGAGTAGTTCTGCTTTTAAGACAAATGGCATATAGAAAGTCCTGCAGTATTCTTGTCCTGTATTCATATACACATTTATAGGTAGAGACCAGAAGGTCTTCGGTTTCTCGGTGTCCAATTCTGTACTGCTAGTGCTTCCCTTTGGAAGTTGCACGCTCTGTGGGTATCCAGAATGGAAGCTCTTCTGAAAACATAGATGAAAATATGACTTATGCTCAAAGACGTATGCTTATTATTGATACAGGTGGCTCAGTTGCACTACTGAAATAGGATGGGCCGTCATCCCTTGACTTTTCCTATAAACTGAATTTTCCTGGTGAAGAACATGTTGCAAATTGGAAATTGATTTACATTTCTAGTATAGGTGCAAGATCACTACAGTAATATAGGCAGAGTTCTGTTCCTGTGTACCTTCAGCTCGCTTTCTTCTTGTTTCAGACATACATTGTGCCACAAGCAGCGATTTTTCATCCATCCGGTGCCCATGATGCATCCAGTGCTATGCTAAACAACATGAGGGTGTATGGAACTCTATTCCTCATCCTGATGGCAGTGGTGGTCTTTGTAGGCGTGAAATATGTTAACAAATTCGCTTCCCTCTTCTTGGCCTGCGTAGTAATATCCATACTGTCCATTTATGCTGGAGCTATCAAGTCCATCTTTGATCCACCTGAATTTCCGTGAGTACTGTTTCTGGATGGGGGTACAGCTTGCCTACAGGTCTGGAAGGTGGGCTTCAATGGAAGTTATTTAACACTTGTGCCTAATACTTTGTCAAAGCTGCCTTTTTTGTGAATTACTTCAGATTTATTTGGCTGTATATAGTGATAGTCTTCTGCACGCAGAGCTCATGGAATAGAAGTTCCTTAGGCTAAAATGAATGCATTATTACATTCTTTTAACTGTTTGGGTAGAATGAAGTCACGTGGTGAGCACACAGATTGATGGAGGCTGACATTCCTCTGCTTCCTGCAAAGACAATCCAGTACCTTCGCCTACGGCTGTTGACTTAAATTTTTTAGCGAGAATTTTGCTGGGTTATTTATGGCAGTCTGTCTCGGTAGGAAGCAGTTTGGCAGGTCCATTTTCCCCAGGCCAGTCAGACACGATGTGCTGCTTCCGTGGTTGGAAAATGTGGTGGTGTGATGCAGCTGCTGAGAAATAGGGCTTCTCCGAGGAACATGGGAGGTGGGATGGTGGGCCCCCTTGGTCTGAAAGCAGATGAATCTGCAGTAACAAGCAGCTCTGCTCTCAACACAACACACGTTCCTTGGCGTGTTGGCAGTTCAACATGTAATACGGTGTCTTAAACTCAGAGCTGGAGCAGCAGTGCTGTGGATGCATGTGTTTTACGAGGAATGCAAACGGTATTTCCTGATGCCGCTGACAAGGGATGAATGGAATGGAAATAGAGGAGTTGAGTCTGCATAATTCACATCTTAAAATGTTGTGACCATAACTAAGTACTTGCAACCCTCAAGTGCTGCCTTTAGATATTTAGGGCTGAATGATTATAAGGTTTTACAACGGTGGCAGGTTTACAGCAGTAAAAATAAAACAATGTCTCTACCTCCCCCTTATTATCTCTTGAATTGTTCCCGAATGTTCTCCCTATCTTCCTTCCTTGGGCTGTATTCATTTTTCTTTTGCTGAAGTAACCAGATATTGTATTCATTTTTAATTCTGGAGTGGAAGGCATCTCTGAAGTTACAGTTACAAACAAACCCTACAAAAATAGCCCTGTCTCTTCCATTTTCATGGCTTTAGTGCTTGATGAGACCTGTGAAACAATTAAACTTATTAAAATGGAAGAAAGAAAGAAAGAAAGAATATAGGTACAGGAGGATTTTAGCCATTATGCATAGTACCTTCTGACAAGAAGAATTTTTGCTTATTGTGATTGAAATGTATGTTCCTGATTCTAAGCTAAAATGTCCGGGGCCATTTGAGTACTACAGGGCAGAAACTAGGATAATGCAATTCCAAATATCTTTAGATATTCTAAATACCTAGTAATTTGAATGCTAGTGTTCTTCAGATCTCTTCCACTCCAGTAATTCTGTTTAACTGAAAACAAAAATATTGCCTAATATACCCTTTTCATTGTTTAAGGTAAATTTACCAAATCCAGTAAATCTCACTGATGTAGCTTTTTATATCCCTCTCAAAATTGTTGGAAAAGTAGCCTTATACTTCTGACTCTTAAAGGAAACAGGTACACAGCCTTTGTCCTGCTCCCACCATCTTTCTGAAGCAGAGAAATGATGTAGCAGACTGGAGCCACTTGAAGTTTCCATGATACGGAAGAAGAATTATGGGGAAGGGAGGATTTCATTGTCCTGGTACCATATAACGACACTGGTTTCCATGTTTCCCTTCCAGGATTTGCATGTTGGGCAACAGGACTTTGTCAAGAGAATATTTTGATGTTTGTGCCAAAACTGTAGTTAAGGATAACATTACTGTGGCCTCTAAGCTTTGGGAGCTTTTCTGCCACACTACAAACTTAACCACCGAGAACTGTGATGAATATTTCCTAATGAACAATGTCTCGGAGATAGCAGGAATTCCAGGAGCTGCCAGTGGCATTTTAAAAGGTATAATAGAATATTTTATTTTGCCCTAAAGAGGAGGCACGCTGAGCAGTTGAAATGGGTTGAACTGTTCCCTGCTGGCTAAGAAAGAGCAACTGAAAAAATGTAATTACTGTGAAGAAAATTATCTTCAATAAAGAAGACCAAGTCTTAGAATCTTTAAAAAGAGTAGATGGCACTTTTCTCCTGATACAGTACTTGTCTGCTGTAAAATTGATTAAATTAGCCTTGTGTGTCTCTTAATTTCAGCAGAAAGTCAGCTCTAATTAAGAGCTATACTAACGTGAGTAAGTAACAACTTAATTTTTTTTTCAGATCTCTGTAGCCATAACTCTCCATTTTAGACGGGTTAAGATTATGTTCTGAAAGATAAGAGCAGTTATATAAAAATAGTGTACCTCTGTCTTTGCCCACTCCTGAATGTAATATCATTGAGAGGTGTTCATTATTGAACTGAACTCCAGAGAAGAGTTGTTCTGTGCAGATGCCGAGTGTCTCGGGTTCCCATTTTCACAGAAACCGGTAGTCCGGTTTCAGAAACGGACTCGGCATTTATCAGTGAAATTTCAAATGCCAACCATGTAATTCTGTAATTCTTCCACTGTCTAAAGAACAAATCAGATTATATCTAGAAAGCTGGTCAGTATTCCTGCTGCTTGTTCTCTGAGCTATTATGTGTGGGTGTGGTGGTTCATTAAGAATATTCAATGTGTTTCTTGGGGTTAAAATAGGTGAAAAAAAAAGTTACATTTAGTAATACTCAAGGGTAAAAAGTGCTTAGGCTTCTGTAGGCTGTTCATAGATATTTATTGGTTTTGTTACAGATTTTCTTGAAAGCATGCAATATAAATTTTCTTTCATGTAACTTGTACATATCTTAATTTGTGTTGACCACTGAATTGCATGAATTGCATTTGTAATCTTCAGTAGTAAACCAAATATAACTGAGAACAGATTTGAACTGAAATATGCTTTTCTTTTCCGTCATCCGATAATAACACTGAAGACAATTTATGGAGCAATTACTTGGAGAAAGGAGAGATACTGGAGAAAGCGCATCACCCGTCTGTGGATGTAGCAGGCCAGAAGAACAACCTTCATCTGTATGTGCTTTCAGACATAGCCACTTCATTCATGGTGCTGGTTGGCATCTTCTTCCCTTCAGTAACCGGTGAGATTCCTGGGACCAGAGGGCACCTTGGGTCTCTGAGCAGCCTTCTCTCCCTGATCTTACGTCCAAAATGTATTTTCAGGTATCATGGCTGGTTCCAACAGATCAGGGGACCTCAAAGATGCCCAGAAATCCATTCCCATCGGAACAATTCTTGCTATTGTCACCACATCACTAGTCTGTATCCTTTTAAAATCAGTAGAGTCCTAGCACCTCGTAAGTGGCACAGATGAATGACTGTTACCTAATTTGTGGAGCTGCTTTCAGGTGACTAAATTATCAGTGTGGGTATGATTGGTCAGTGGAAGGAAAAAAGCAGTCCTTGAGCTGAAAGCATCAGAATTATTATCCTGTTGTTTTCCATCTCCCTTTTTGTGTTGGGTTTTTGTTTTGTTCTTTCGCGTTTCCGTTGCTTTTCTTTGCTGTGCAGTGGTCTGTAGCTTTGCAGGCTGGTGGAATACAGAAATAAATTTTTTTAGGATGCAGTGGACCATTAAGATGAGGGAAGGCTTTAAATGGGAGAGATCATAAATTTCAGTTCCTTAACAAAAAACAAACAAAAAACCCCCAAATCCTTTTCATTTGAGTGACATTAAGGATTATATGCTTCCTTGAACATTTTAGGGCAAGATAAGCTGGAGTTAGAAACTAAACTAGATGTTCCCCATCTGGTGGGACTAGATGGGGATTTCCCATCTAGTGGGGAAGAAGAAGATGGGGACACTTGGGACTTCCACCCAGGTGGTTTTTTTAGGAGGGTAAAGGGAGAAGGTTCACGTGTAGAGTCAGCTTCTCACTGGTACCAAGGAATTTGTGCATTTATTTTGAAGTCAGTGAAACAAGATCATGGCACATCACCTTACAGGACTGTACTTTTTTCTTTTTCCTCCCCCTTGATTTTTAACACACTGATCTGATGTAATGCTGTTCCATGGTTGTCAGACACATCCCGAGGTGGGGCACGTGGCAGTGTTTCCCACACCACGCTGAGGAGTGAGCTCCATATTGCTTTCAATGACTCCTTGTTCCCCACCTGTCTCCACTGAGGGTGGAGCACTTCATTTGCAGAAGATGAGGCTGTTCCTCTTACCAGATTTCTAGGTGCTGAGTGCCTTCAGAGGAACAGCGTTTGTCCCAGCTGAAGTTGCCGGGTTTTGTATGTGGTTAAAGTCTTCAGGGCTTAGAACCCACTGGAGCTTTGCTTAGGAATGGCTGTGTTAGTCTCTTCTCTTTCGCTAGAGCAGAGACAAAGCCAAGGTCTTTCAGCTTCATCTAGCTGTTGGCGTCCCCAAACTACAATTTATCAATACAGGAGATTAAAAAAAAAAAAAGGCAAAAGTCAATTAATATGAGCAAGGACTTCAAAACTTCCTTGTAAGCATTTTCTGAATAAATCCCACCCAAGGGGCAGTTGGCCGAGACGGTGACTCTCCTGGAAGTTCTGCTGTTTTGAACCTGGTTTTTGCCAAAACTTGCCAAGGTGGAAATCAGGATCCCAGCTCGCTTGTCCCAAAGCCTTTCCCAGATATTACTTTAGGAAGTGACCCTGTATCCACAAGTCTGCATTTCCTATGAACACATTAACATTAAAACAGGTAACAGCCGTAACCCCCAGCTCTAGTGTTAAAGTACTCGCAGTTGAAAGCTGATTTCCTGGTGGGTAACTTTAACCGTAGAGGTTAATACGCCACCCAGTGGAAGGCTCACACCATAATTTTTAGGAGTGATCAATGTTTCCCCTTTTATTACTGTTTGTATTTTACGGTTGCGTTTTGGGGATAAAGGGTAGAGTGTAGGATTTAACCAGTTGTGAAAACTTAAATCTCGAGATCACATACTTTACTGGAATGCCAGATCCAAAAAACCTGAAGTGTTTTGTACTCCCCAATGCAGAAGTAGGACAGTTTAATAACAAACCCAATATTCAAAGACTGTGATGTGAATGCCATTCACAAAATGAGAAAATTCAAGGTAATGGTTTGCTATACATTCAAAATGTCTTCAAACACAAGAGGAGAGAGTAAAGGAAGATATTTTAATATCCTTTTCTGTCTACTCTAATAGATTAAATTGATGTTAACTTCAAAAGAATTTTATATGTAATCTCCTTTATCATAACACTTAAAACTTTTTTTTAAAAATTGAAACTTAGAATAATAACTGTCTCTAATATTAGAAAGTATATTATGAGCAGTGAGACGTTAATTTACTCACTGGCTTTACCCAGGTAGAGATGCTGCAGTGCAAACGCCATAGGACGGAGGCACATACTGAACTTTCCTCAATACTTTCTATGGTTGTTTTTATCTGCTATGTCTAAGTAAATCCTTTTTCCTTAGCATGCTCTGTACTCAGACTTCAGTTGTGTCTTATTATTTGGAGCCTGCATAGAAGGTGTAGTCCTGAGAGATAAGTAAGTTTTATTGCTTTAATGCTCTCCTTTCTTTTTCTTTTTTGCAGGGAAGGTGTGTTCTTTCCTGGGTGCCTTTTAAACCGTATTTGAATGTAAATTGTAAACCTGTAAACCACGTTTTGGGAATCTTGTATTTGATTTGATATTTTCTTGCATCACTCCTCAGATTTTTCATCCTATGTCTTAATTCCCCCCTGCCCTGCCCCAGACCTATTTTGTCTTGTGTTGACGTACCTTTTTCAGTTTCCAGGGGTACTCGTTCAAAGATCAGATCCCTAACAGTAAACTAGATTTTTCCTTTTTCTTTCTCTTCCCTAGAGAAGCAAGATGCAAACCAACAAAAATTCATGGGTGGTTTTTTTTGGTTTTTTTTCTGTTCCTCACTTTCTTTCCTTGTTTGTTATCCTCTTTTTGTTAATTACTGAGGTTGGCAAAATTACACTAAGTTTGGTGTGTGGTTATCTCTGCCCTCAGATTATTAGTTATCAGACATTTCTGTCTGTAAACTAAATAACAGCATTCCCATTACTAGAGTCTACAAGTGCTTTTTCTGAAAAATTCCCTCATGTTTTCCAGTGGAAAAGCAATGAAGTGAATATTATTGTCTGGAAAAAAGACCCCAACCCAACAAACTAAACCAGCCAACAAACAAAAAAAACTCCAAAGTCTTCTGTAGGGATGTCTGATGTGGATTCTGATGGGTGTTTTAAACATTAAACTTTTTTTGTGTTAAGAACTACATCTTTCCAGGTGAAAGTAGAAAATAATGTTGTGCTAATAACATAAGAGTTTTATAATATATAATCGAAAGCAAGTTTTCAAATTGTAGAAATCAGGCTGCAGACACTTCTTATCTGTGTATTAAAAGTAATTCAGATTGTTCGTTACTTCCAGTATTTCCTAATCAAGAAAATATATAATATTTAATATTTCAATGACATCTTAAAACAAATCGAGAAAAGTAAATGTGAGCATCAAAACACTCCTGTCCATATGACTGTTCCTCTCTGCAGGTTCGGTGATGCAGTGAACAAGAACCTTGTGGTGGGCACCCTGTCATGGCCCTCGCCCTGGGTCATCGTGATAGGGTCCTTCTTCTCTACCTGTGGGGCAGGTCTACAGAGCCTGACCGGAGCCCCCCGGCTGCTGCAGGCCATAGCCAAGGACAACATCATTCCCTTCCTCTGGGTAAGGAGATGTTTAAAAAAAAAAAAAAAAAAAAAAGGCTTTCTCTACATAGTAACTAACCAGGTATTTGACTTCATGCTCTTGGAAATCAGATTTATTTTCTCTAGTTTGCCCAGCACTGAAGTGAAGGTAAATATTTTTGATTTTAATGCTGTTTTCTTCTGTTAAAATCCAGGAATATTTTTAAAGGGGTTTGAATACACCTGTGTGGTAATTTTATGAAGTCTAACATCTAATTCAGTGGAAAATCACTATTGTTTTTTAAAAAGTTGTTTTGGGGGTGGTTTTTTTTTTTTTCATTATAACTTTATTAAATCCTTGGAAAGTATGCTTAATATTTCTATTTCTTCAGATTTTTGGTCATGGAAAAGCGAATGGTGAACCAACATGGGCTCTTCTGTTAACAGCATTAATTGCTGAGCTGGGGATCCTTATTGCTTCCCTTGACATGGTGGCTCCAATTCTGTCAATGTAAGAACCAGGGTTGTTGCTATTTGGGGAGGGGGGGTGGCAGAGAAAGTGGCAATATTCTTTTGAGTTTTGCTAATTTGATTGTCTTTCGGAACCGTATCTTAAATCAGCAAAAGAAAATTACTGGAGCCTGAGTTCCCCTTTTATTATTCCTATGAATTCTCTGACTTTGGGCTCTGCATATAAATCTTTTTGTTTCTGCTCTGGAGTATTCCATGAATAAACATGTTTTTAGTATATTGTTTTGTTTGGGAAAATGTTATTTTAATCTCAGAACAAAGATGATGTTGTGGATAGATCTAACTTGAGCCAATTAAAAAAAAAGTGTTCGATCTACTTTATATTGATAGTTCAGGCTAATGAAAATCAGAGGGATGGGCGCATGTGACAGGGCAGCTGTATTTGACTTGTCCTGGTTTGAGGTGGAACAGAACCAATTTTCTTTTCAGTAATTTTACTGTTCTGTTCCATCTCAAACCAGGACGTGACTGTAAATTATTAGTATGATTATAATATGTGTCAGAATTGAAAAAGGTGTGTGCTAAAAGGTTTTGCTCTTTTTTTCTGCAGGTTTTTCCTGATGTGTTACCTCTTTGTTAATCTGGCATGTGCAGTACAAACACTTCTTAGAACTCCAAACTGGCGGCCCCGATTTAAATACTATCACTGGTAAGCAAAAGCCATCATGCTCAGCACCTCGTCTGTCATGTACAGCGTGGGTTTTAGGTGGGCATCTTTTATTTCTCTGGATGTCAGCTCTAGACAAGAGCACATCGATGTAGTGCTCAGAACCAGACCCAGGTATTTAATGGCACAAGGGTTTCAGCTTTACTTTCACTGCCCTTTCAGAGTAGACAATCTAAAGAAAAAAGAACAAGAGAATAATTGACTTGTTTTTAAGCTTTTTCTACCCCACTACTCACTGATATCTTTGCTTTTTGTTGCAGGGCCCTCTCGTTTTTAGGCATGAGCATTTGCCTTGCGCTGATGTTCATTTCATCTTGGTATTACGCTTTGGTAGCTATGCTTATTGCCGGCATGATTTACAAGTATATTGAATACCAAGGGTAAGTATTAACTGGATAGACAAGAGTAGGAAGGAGATTGGGTCTAGTGTTTGAATTATCTCTAGAAGGACCTGTTCAGAGTTGGGATTAAGGGCTTCCGTTACTAGTTAATGTTCTTTTCATTGTATTACTGAGTCAGCGCTAAAAAGCCCATGAAGAGTTTTGTTGTTAGGCCTCTAAAGGTGTTTGGTGAAAGTTGAGAGTCACAGGGAGCAGAAACCCTGGTTGGGATCTGTCCTGTCTGTCACATCATTGCTTCAGGCCAGAATAGGTGAAGGCAGCCACCTCATTGCAGTTGATCTGGTGCAAAAGGCTGTCTAAGACAGGCCTGGAAAAGCTGAATCTGCAGGTCAGGGCCTGGGACTGTTAATATCTGATGGAGTCGGGCTGTGTAACTTAATTTTAACAAATCAGGTATTGAAATACTTGATATTTGTTTATGCTTGGGAAGCATTCCCTGTAGTGGAGTGTTGATTACAAATTAAAAGCAGAATGGTGGTGGTGTGGTGTACATGTGACTGAGACATTTGCATTTCTCTCACGTGATACATGGTAAGTGTCACATACATACATTGACAAATGATAAATATGCGTGTGATGCCTCCTATCTATCACATTATTAAGTTTGTTGTAGGGTAATGATTTCTCTATAGCATGACTGTAAGTGTGCAATTAAATGCTCATTAAACCATATGTTGGGTAAATTGTGTGTTCTTCACAGTGCAGAGAAGGAATGGGGTGATGGTATCCGAGGTCTTTCACTCAGCGCAGCACGATATGCCTTACTCAGACTGGAGGAGGGCCCTCCACACACAAAGAACTGGAGGTACTCCCTTTTGGCTAATGAAATGCACTGTCATGATTTTCTACTTGCACTTAAGGAATGAAACTGGACTCCAAACAAGATGCTCTTGGTCTATGAATTAATTTAAATGCCTAGAATATTAAAAAAAGAAAGGAAGTGTTGAGTCTGCAGTAAGGTGCTCTGTCGCTGCCCGAGCACTACTGTGTGGACCTTGTACGCACAGACCTTTTGTGTCCTTTGGATCTTTAATTGACCTCTGAATCGGTGAATTCAGAAGTGGAACGTGGGGGACCTTGGAGATCTCTGAGTAGAGAGGTCCCTAGGCCCATGCTAATTTCCACTGGTGGCACGAAGAAGTCGCTGCTATCATTCTAGGATTAAAAAAACGGAATAGCGGCCAACATATCTCCCTCTGGCTTTGTGTGTTGAAGACAGATTAAGTGAGAAAGAACCCTCCTCTCGGTTATGCATTGCACAACTCCTAGGCTCTGAACAAGAAGACTAGGAATATACCAAAGAGGAGACTTTTATAAATCTTTTTATACTTGCTCAACCATAGTGCAAGAGAGAAAATAACTTAATTGATGTGTAGCAATTTCTTAAGGGGCAGAAAGCAGGTGGAATCTGTGTTTAGATGAAAATATTCGTGTTTGCCAACTGTTTGGCACAAGTATCCAGATAGATCTGGAAGGCCAGCCTTACAGTATAAACACAGTGTGTGCTCTAATAGTACTTAAAAGAGCCTTGAAAATCAACTATGTAAATAAAACAGTTACTCAGGCCTCTTCAGGTAAGTACATGAACAAAAGAATGCAGTAGCAGAATTCCCTCAATGCTTCAAATCTGCTTTGATGCAAGGGAAATAAGGTATTCATTAAAACCCTTCTAATGTGTGAGATACAAAAAGAGATAATATTCAAGCACAATTAAAATGATGAGAGAGGCAGTTTTTATAAGTGTTTTTGTTAATAAAAAATACATTCCCTTTTTTATTTTCTCCAGACCTCAGTTGCTGGTGCTTCTGAAACTTGATGAAGATCTGCATGTAAAATACCCTAGATTGTTAACGTTTGCCTCCCAGCTAAAAGCTGGCAAAGGTTTGACTATCATAGGATCAGTGATCCAAGGGAATTTCTTAGAAACTTACGGAGAAGCCCAGGCTGCTGAACAGGTCAGTGTCTTAAACAAATGCCTAAAGTACAAAGGGCTGAGTGGGCAGGTAACTTAGAAGTTTCATAATCGTACATGGGGAAAAAAAGCATATCCATAAAGCTTCTGGGAAATACAGGGCTACAGCTCTCCAGTAAAGGGCTTGCAAACGTGTTTCAGCTGCCAGTTGTGGCTTTGGGAATATAAGGTGACAAATGCTTGCAACTTGTGTAAACAGCCTTACTGCGTAACACTGTCTTCATTGATACGCAGTGGTTGCTGTGGAAGTTCATGTGTGCTGAGTAATGGAGGGAAGAGGACTATTCCGTTTTCTGAACATACCAAGAAACATTTCAATAACTGTCAATTGTTACAAACGTGGCAAACGTGCGGTGTCTCTTTCAGTGTGGTGATAAATTTATTACAAAAAGCGTTGAAGGGTGGTCCTGAAAACTTGTTAATAAATCATTTCATCTTCCTCACTGTGTAAACATGACATCCTAGCCCATCGTTTACATCTGTATGGTACCAGCACATCAGTGCTTTTCTTCCCTGGACGCTTATAAACAGGAAAACTGTTATAAAGGGAAAATGAATTTGTAGGCTTATATGTTGACCAAGTTTGTTTAGTTTTTAAACAAATAAGAGTGTGGTATTCCTGATAGGAGTGTGAGGGTTTGCTGCTTATATTTGTAAACTGAATATAATGACAAAGCATATTACATAGAAATCTCAAACTGGAAATCTGAATGAAGTTAATTAACCTCAGGTTTAAAAAGGTGAGTGTTTTAGGATTAGAAAATGGAAAGCGAGATAGTAACACAGATAATCACTAACTACTACTATGAATAAGAGATTAAGCACAAACCAAATAACCTTTGTCTTAATCTGTTAGAAATAATTATGTTTGGAAGGGAACTATGTGCGTTTCCTTCCAAGTATTACATGCAGTTAGTGGGTGTTTTCTCTCTATTTTGTTAAAGAATGCATGAGAACAGAACTTTGCTTTAAGATGTGTTTTACCTGTGGATGTGCAAACCAGGAATTTATGCTGTAATAACATGATAGAGAATTCCTTTTGGTTGTGAGGTTTTTCCTTGTCTGTCTTGCAGACTATTAAGAATATGATGGACATTGAGAAAGTGAAAGGATTTTGTCAAGTAGTTGTAGCCAATAAAGTTCGAGAAGGAATCGCCCACTTGATCCAGTCCTGTGGACTCGGTGGCATGAAACATAACACTGTGGTTTTGGGATGGCCATATGGCTGGAGACAAAGTGAAGATCCAAGGTCATGGAAGACATTTATAGGTGAGCTTTAAAGGTCCTGTGGGATCAAACACTGTGACCAGATGTTTATTACACATATGGTACACACAGGGGATTTTAACAGAATCCTTGTGTGATTGGTTTTGATTTTTAGTCTTTTTTTTCTAGTATTAATTGTGAGGTAGATAGTTTCCATAAAACTGCTCTATGTTTGAATACCACTTCTTGCAGGCAAAAGACCTATGAAAGACATTCAAAGATTAATCTAGCAACTAAAATTAATCTGTCTAATGAATGGTTAAAAAAATACGGACTTGAGAGATACTGTTTTTATGGCAAACTGTAATTTGTTTCCAAGATAATCTCTGTCTCTTCACTGGTCCTAACCTACCCATCTCCCTTCACTACTGGAGCTCTCCTTGCCTTCATCCCTCTCCTTCTCCTATGATCCAGACACTTAACACAGTCAAATTAGAACAGAGCAGATGCTTTCTCCTCATGCTTACCTCTGAAGATGGCTGCTTTATTTCAAACATGAAATAGGGCTTGTGTTCCTATAAGTCTGCTTTACCCTAGCTTTGTCATCTGGTCTGACCTGTCTATGCAAGCTTTGCTCTACATGCTTTCTGTAAGCAATGACTTTTATGGTTTGCTGACACTTGCTTAGTGAGTAACTTTTTTTTATTATCTTTTTTTATTTTTTTAAACCCATAGATCACTCTTGCAGAATTGGAAGTAACCGTCTGTTCTTCCCCTTTTGGGCAGGTACTGTTCGCTGCACAACGGCAGCCCACCTGGCTCTGCTGGTTCCCAAAAATGTGTCTTTCTACCCCAGCAACCATGAGCGTTACAATGAAGGCAACATTGATGTGTGGTGGATTGTGCATGATGGAGGCATGTTGATGTTGCTTCCGTTTCTTCTCAAACAGCACAAAGTAAGGAGCTAGCCAAAGATTGTTTGTCACCCAACTACTTTGGTGTGTGTTAGTTTAAAGACACAAGGTCTGGTAGCAGAGCCTGTATTGGTAAATGAGAATGGATATATTGATAAGTCTCTGTTTTATACAACAAAGTATTACTCACTCAAATACTAAGAGTTTGTGTTCCCTCACCAGGTTTGGAGAAAATGCAAAATGAGAATTTTTACTGTAGCTCAGATGGATGATAACAGCATCCAGATGAAGAAGGACTTGGCTACTTTCCTCTATCAACTCCGAATAGAGGCAGAGGTAGAAGTGGTAGAAATGGTAAGGGATTTGAGCCCGTTTTTCACTTTATGATGCAAATGGTGGGATTTGGTTATGACTTGATTACAAGCACAATATTTTTTTCTTATTTCTCTAGCACAACAGTGATATCTCAGCATATACTTATGAGAGAACTCTTATGATGGAGCAGAGGTCTCAGATGCTGAGGCAAATGAGGCTGACAAAAACAGAGAGGGAAAGGGAGGTATGTCATTTGTGGTTGATTTGCTGTGGGCTCCTGAGGTGGATGACACAAGTGTAGTGTTTTATATAGCTGCTGCTTAAATTTAACTCCTATGTTCTAAAGATTTAAGGAAATACTTCAGTGTAGCTTTTTTGTTTTGCAAAACTCTGTGTAGTCATCGAATGCTAGAAATTGTTTTGGGAGAAAACGATGGCAGTATATACGCTGTAGAAATGATTTATGTGTTCCCCTTTGTGATGTAAATGATACTGGATGACTTGAGGATCTAAGTCTCAACCCTTTCTTGACCTTGGTTTTGCTTTATATGGAACATCCGGAGTTTGTCTCAATTTATAGTATATCCTGTTTTCCTACTGAAGATTTCATTCCAGTTTGGACTGTTAGGTCATGTAGCTATGAATGGTGCAGATGATCTAATTTTTCTGCATGTGTTTGTCCAATGTTTTTTTTGTCAATCTTGAGTCAGACCTGTCCATTGTTTCAGGCCGTGTCACGATGTGAGCTAGACTGTCTTTTTTTTTTTTTTTTTTCTTGTGTAGATACAAGCCTCTGTTAGTCCAAATTCTGCACAGCTTACACCCATCAAAACTGTTTGAAGTCAGTTTGGTGTGTAAGATTATTAGCTAGGGCAGATGCCTGGTATCAGAATTTTCCCAAATGCTAAATTGACCATACAAAATAAAGGATACAATGGAACAAAAAATCTTCTGTTGCTTAAACAGAACCAAAGAATGTAAAATAAAGTCTCTGAGCTCACCTAGTCATTCATGTGCCCTCTAGGCTCAGCTGGTAAAGGACAGACATTCAGTAGCACGTCTGGAGAGCCTCTATTCAGATGAAGAAGATGAGGGGGATCCAGTTCCTGAGAACATCCAGATGACCTGGACAAAAGAGAAATGTGATGCTGAGAAGCGAAACCGAGGCAGTGCTGTGGGAAGCTTTAGAGATCTCATCAGCATTAAGCCGTGAGTCTTGTCAGAGTCAACAGCTTGAACCTTCTGAAACTCTAAATGTGCTGTGATTTTATTATCTTTTGTCTCCTAATCCTTGGTTTAGGCTTGCACAATAAACATTGAGACCCAACTACTGAAAAGACAGCAGTGAGCCTCCTGAGAAATCTCTAATGAATTAAATGTGGCACATGTCCCTCAATATTTTACCCAGGATAGTCAAATTCTAAATTGGAGCTGTTAAATCCTATTATAACTTTCCTCCTGTCTCCCAAATACCCCAACAAAACACACAATTAAAAACCAGACTGATAATTTCACTGATCTAATCAGAATTTTAAAAAAAGGCTGATAATTTCACTATCTAGTGTGTAGTGCAGATGTTTAACACAGCAAGGAAGAAGCTGTGGAGATGGTTTTGAATGACTGTGAATAGAGTACGTGTGTGATAAACCCCTCCAAGACAGACTTGCTGTTGAAGGAGCACAGACATGTAACAGCAGCGTTAGTCTGACCACGTGTGTGCCCCTTGAATAGCTGGAAGTAAAGCTCAAATTTGTGGCTTTGATTCACACGTTTTATGTGTGAATCTCCTGTGACCTCTCTGATGTACGACATCGTACCCAAAGTGTTCACTCAGACAGCTTTGCATACATAGCAAAGGTCCAGGTTTTTCTTTCTAATAAATCAGTGAGAATTCCAATCTAGTTTAGGATGAATCATACATAATTGGTATACTGTAGAAACTGATGAATTTGGTGTTAACTACCTGTACTTTTTCCTCTTCCATGCTTTCAGAGAGTGGGAAAACTTGTAAGTTTGATGTTTAACTTAGAAGTACATTAAGATGATTGAGAGGGAAGGCATCATTTTCTCAACTAAAAGCAGGAAAACTACATGTAATTATGGAAGAAAAGAAAAGGAGTTAAGAGTTGAGGAGTCTTAGCAATGTTTTAAAGGGACCAGGATTAACCACTTAAGCCAAATAGCATTATAAATAGCACGTAACAAACTATGAGAGTCATCCTGACAAGAACTAAGTCAGGATAGAAAACAATTACAGGTCTGAACCTATTTTCTTAAGAAGAGTATGATGCAAGAAGTGGGAAACATTACTCATTTAGGGAAGCTCTCGTTCCACAACACTGCTGTGATGTTATTTCTGGCAGTTTCTGGACACTGAACAAACCTTTTCTTATAGCCTACACCTTCAAATCACTGGGGAGATGCCAATTTTAAATGTCACTTTAGAGAATACCAAACCTTTAGTTTTCAATTCCTTTTCCAAAACTATACGTCGTTAATAACAGTATATTGTTTCTGGTGCTGGTTTCTTCCTCGCTTCCTGTAAACATAATCTGGCCTCTCTGTTGTCCCTGAGCTTTCGGAAGCTGAGGTGGTGAAGACAGAGGATGTCCTTGCTCCAAGTTAAATAATAACATGAAATAACAGAGAGGTAATCCAAAGTGCGTAAATTGTGCTGTCAGTGTAATAAACATTATTCTTACCATTGCATCTTCTATTTGCTGTCTATCTAAAAGATTTCTTTGCAAACATAAATATTCAGAAGAGCAGCAAGGTTACTAAAGACTTTCACTCATAATATGTAAAGCAGAATTAAAAAAAGTATGGATTCATATTTGATTTGTTTCTACCAAAACTTTTTTAAAAAATATATTAAAATGGAAAAAAACACAAGTGGAAATCCTCAGCCACAAATGTGTTCTCCCTTTGATAAATCTGTTTCTGTATTGTTTTTCCTTTTACGTTACCAAAATAACGAAAAATTCCCTGGCTCAAAATCCCCAAAGAATACTCTTCAGTTCTGTTCCTGCATGAATTGGTGTTATTTTGTGATGATATATTCTGAATAATTAATCCTGCTACCTCTTTTAGCCTGGATTCTTAAGGAGCAGAGGCTTATGAGATCATGCTGCATCTGCTCCCTTCTCTGTCACAACTTTGAAACTAAGGGGCTACTCAAATTTGAAAGCATGATTGAGATTTTTAAAGATACTTGGGTCATAATTGTTTCTTGTAAATAGCCAGGCAGAGAGAACGATTAGTGTCCGACTGAAGGAAAGGCTAAAATCCTTATTATACACCAGAAAGCCCCATAAGCAGACACACATCCAGCCATCTGTAGGGTGTGTTCCAGCCTACGAACCTGTAGGAAACCAGGCTCTCTGGAGATGTCAACTGCTGTTCAGCGCAGAAAGACAAGTGCACTCACAGAAGTATGGACTGAGCGCGATGGTGCCAGGCTCCTCCTGGGTTCCAGCGGGTCTCTGAGAAAGAGTTTTCCAGTACTGAGTGCGGGGAGGTGCGTGGTGTGTGCTGCCACCCAGTGAGGGCATCTGGAGAGGGCTGCCAGGAGGGAAGGCTCTGCAGTCACAAGTGCCCACGGTTGAAGAGTGTGTTCCCTTTCTGCAAATGTGTTTTAACTTGTTATGCAAGACTGTAAATCATCTTTATAAAATACGCTTCTTGAAGAGCAATGTAACTTCATAAACTGGAGACTTGACTCCAGGGTTCTTAAAACTGATGGACTAGCAGTACCTGAAGAGCTCTGTGAAATCTCTTTTGTATCTTCATCATTAAGTTTGGAAAGTTTTACTGCGTGTTCGAGTTGACATTTAAACAGGGCATTTAGGAGATTTAAGATACGATTTAAGGGCCTTTTTAATCATTCAGTTTTCAGAGGCGCGTTTCTAACAGTGAGTCTGAATGTGCTTCTTTTACAGGAACCAGTCTAATGTCCGAAGAATGCACACAGCAGTGAAGCTAAATGAAGTTATTGTAAATAGATCCCATGATGCCAGACTTGTTCTTCTCAACATGCCTGGTCCTCCAAAGAATACTGATGGTGATGAAAACTGTATCCTTCCAGGCAAGGCCTGGTCCACGTTGAAGATCTTCCTTTAATCTGTGCTTCTGAATTCATTTTGTCACAAACGCTGTCAAGCTGTAATATGTGACAAAGGGTCCACTGAGTGGAAGGCACGGGCTGGTGGCACGTATGTAGTAATTGCTTTTACTTTAAGTTGCCACTGGTTGCTCTGGAAGCCTTGTAGGTTTGAAATCAGTCTTGTCTAAATTCTTACTTGATTTAATTTATTTATTTGTTAAATGTAATTAAATTTATTTAATTTAATTCTCAATAGTGGATGTAGCAGATGTTTAAGAAAGCATTCACAGCAGCCAGGCCTGTGGCTGAACTCGAGGGAGCAGGAGGTCCTGAAGGAGAGGCTGTATTTCGGGCGTAGCTCACACATCAGAGCATGGGAACTTAGCTCTAAGCGCAATTAAAATTCAAACCCCCCAGTATTTAGGCACTTGGAGGGACACCTGCACCATGCCTCTAAGCAAGGCCAGAGCTGAGGGCTGCGATCGGGTGAGCCGGCTGGCACCGCAGTTCTCTGTCCACAGCTTCTCTTCAGCCTTGGTTTGCACCATTAAATTAGCCAGCCTTTCACTGGCCTGTGCCAAAAAATGTATGTCAGAAATCACAGACCAAGCGATTGTTTTCTTCTAAATCTAGGCAGTAGTACTTGTAACGGCTGTTTCATAACAGTGTGCTGGCCAAAGAAAGGATAAAAACATTCCTTTTGGCATAAGGGGGTTTCAACCACAGCTACTACAGCCCAGGAGAGATTTTAAACTTGAGGTTATGGGTGAGGATGGGCACGTTCATTTTTGGAGCCATCTGAAACTGGCTCTGTCAAACATGGGGGCAGCCGCTGGCCTCGTCTCGCAGAGGATGCCCCTGCAGCCTCCCCGCTACCAAAACCTCGCCACGTAAACCTAATAATCGCCATGTATTTTGGGTTCGATAACTTCTTTTGTCCTTGACTTTGCTGAAACAGATATGGAGTTTCTTGAAGTCTTGACGGAGGGTCTGGAGAGAGTATTACTTGTTAGAGGAGGCGGCCGAGAAGTCATCACGATTTACTCCTGACTTAGTACAAGCTTCTAACGCTGCTCTGCATTTACCTTCATGGCGATAACGGACATTCCAGTTCTAAACGGAGAAGAAAAAAGAAAAGGTTTTTTTGCCTAACTTTCTCCTCATCCAGTCCTATTCATTGTCTTTCCATTTGCAACATACATATCTTTTGGGATTGCAGTACTGTTACACCATCCAATTAGCAACATAAGTTAATTGTGAAGCTGCCACATTATTCAGTTTCTGCTTTGGTACTCCAGCATTTGTGCATGTAGTTTAACACTAAACCTATTTTTAGTCAGCACTGCTCTGTGCAGTATTTTTAGTAACTGTATGTAAAGTTAGGACATGAAAGCCAGTTACTGTAAAAAGATTTTAAAAGCTTTTTATATTAGGTTTGGGGAATAGAATTACATTATATAGCAGCTAGTTTCTGCTGAAGTTCAGCTATAAAGCATTTTCTAAGAGCACACTAAATTGTAAGAGAGGACTGGAAAAGCTTTGTTTTTCTGGGTTTATTTCCAGAACTAAACTTTCAGTATTGGATAAGAATTTATACTTTTAATACATTTATTGATAGAGATTTAAATAAATTATGTTGATATAGTTAAAATTATGTATGTAGCTTGCTACAAATTGTGTTGCTTCTGAGACTTGAGGTTCTGTGAGGCCAGATCCCTATTTATTTTTGTATTTATTTGTCAGAAATATTGGATACGCAGGTGCAGACTGTTTAGGGTAACAGAGATCTCACAATAAATTTTGAATCATCAGCGGATTGAAGGACCAGTCCTGTGCAGTGTTTCCATGCTTTAAATTTCTTGCAGACCATCCATCAAAGTACATTGAGCATGTTGGAGTCCCGTCTGTAGAGCCAGGTGCTATGCTGCACGCACAGCCATGGGATTGCACTTGCACAAGTACAGGGGACCTGCTGCTTCATTGTATGCTTTATGCCCTTAGAGGAAAAAGAAGAAAAGAAGACCTATATTAACCAATAAGTCTCTGGAGATTTTATCAAGCCCATTGAGTTGTACTTTATGTACAGAACATTCGTATTTTTTCAATAAAATGTTGCATACACTTTCAACCTATTCTCTGTTCTGTGCGCTACGGTGAAGAGCTGGGGGTGTTCAGCCTGGAGAAAAGGAGGCTGAGGGGAGACCTTCTCGCTGTCCACAACTCCCTGAAAGGAGGGTGTAGCCGGGGGAGGTCGGTCTCTTCTCCCAAGGAACAGGCGATGGGACAAGAGGAAATGGCCTCAAGTTGCACCAGAGGAGGTTCAGATTGGATATTAGGAACAATTTTGACACGGAAAGGGTTATTAAGCCTTGGAATGGGCTGCCCAGGGAAGGGGTTGAGGCACCATCCCTGGAGGGATTTAAAAGACGGATTGACATAGCGCTTAGAGACATGGTTTGGTGATGGTTTTTATCAGAGTTAGGTTGATGGTTGGACTAGATGATCTGAAGGGTCCCTTCCAACCTAGACAATTCTATGATTCTATGAATTACCCAGGAAAACCCTGTCTGTCCTTCCCGTGCAGGGCTGCTGTGACCTGACCAGCGCAGCAGCACCCGTGGAGCCGATGTGTGAGGGGAAGGTGGTGGAGGTGTTGGTCCTCCCTGAAACGGCCCATGGACTGCACTGTGGAGGTGCCACCTTAGTTTTTAAGCAGCCTGGTGGGGTGTGCAGGAGTGAGTAAAGGCTGTCATGTCTGGAGTCACCACTGTATGCAATAGCCAGGTAGAACTCCATACCTGTACAGTACGAACCAAACACAAGCTGCTGCTCCTCAAGATTTCTGGCCCTCTGGGAAGCTGTAATCCCATAGAAGGGACACCTGTGAGCTGACCTGTGAGCGGCTGAATATGAGCCGGCAGTGTGCCCAGGTGGCCAAGAAAGCCAACGGCATCCTGGCTTGTATTAGAAATAGTGTGACCAGCAGAAGTAGGGAGGTGATTGTGCCCCTGTACTCAGCACTGGTGAGGCCACACCTGGAGTATTGTGTCCAGTTTTGGGCATCTCAATCCAAGAGAGATATCGAGGTGCTGGAGCGGGTGCAGAGGAGGGCAACGAAGCTGGTGAAGGGCCTGGAAAACAAATCCTATGAAGAGCGGTTGAAGGAGCTGGGACTGTTTAGTCTGAGGAGGAGGAGGCTGAGGGGAGACCTCATCACTCTCTACAACTACTTGAAAGGACACTGTAGAGATGTTGGTGCTGGTCTCTTCTCACAGGTAATTAATGACAGAACGAGAGGGAATGGCTTCAAGCTCCAACAGGGTAGGTTTAGACTGAACATTAGGAAAGAATTTCTCACAGAAAGAGTGGTCGGGCATTGGAACAGGCTGCCCAGGGAGGGGGTTGAGTCACCATCCCTGGATGTGTTTAAGAGCTGTTTAGATGTGGTGTTGGGGGATATGATATAGGGGAGAACTTTGTAGTGTAGGGTAGATGGTTGGACTCGATGATCCCAAGGGTCTCTTCCAACCTGGATGATTCTATGATTCTATTCTATGATTCTACCTCTGTGGGATGCATTCCTAGGGTGGGAAGAAAAGTGGGCAAAAAATATGTCTGCCTGGACACGTTCCTGTGCGACCTGCTCTGGGTTGGACTAGATGATCTCCAGAGGTCCCTTCCAACCCCATGTGATTCTGTGATCCATCAACACATCTCTGGCCCATGTGCTTTCTGCTCGTTGGTGTATAGTTCTGTCAATCCTCCTGGGATAGTTCTCCTGGTTGTTTCGCTGATAACAGCATGACAAATTTGTCTGTGAGACAGAAATCTGAGAAACTATCCAGGCTTTTATCTGGAATAACATAATAATAATAATAATTGTTGTATGAGTTTTATAGTTTAAGTTTGTTCTCTCTCTGAAATAGTACATACCTGATGGGAGCGGGATGGTGTTAGTGCCTGCCAGATCCCTGCAAGCCGGGAAACAACTCCAGGGTGCGCTCTCTACCGGGTATTTTTTATTTTATTTTTTTAACAACAGCCTTTGCTTTTTAGGTTTTGAAAACCAAAATTAATTTCGCTCACACTTTAATGGAAAGAATAAAGCTCATTTATTTGTAAATTTGTAAATAGTGTGCTATTTGTAGAGAGGTCATTTTTACGGCTCCAGAGGACTAAGTGGGCAAGCGTCCAGCAATCGCAGTGGTTAACGCCTGTTTGCACCCATTCCTTAGGTGCAATAAAAAAAGTTTATGAAAATTTTCTCATTCCTCAGACTTTTGTAGGCTTAACTATGAGATATTAACTATCTTTTACCGAATGTAAACTTCTAATATAAAGATGCTGAGAAATATATATGCATTTTTTTGCATGGTTTTGTTTGTTTGTTTGTTTGTTTTTTTAATGTGGTTGGACTCGATGATCTCAAAGGTCCCTTCCAACCACTAAGATTCTGTGATTCTGTGATTTATTCTTTATGAAATTTTATGCATTTGGATGACGTGACTCCACCTCACAAAGGGACTTCAGCGCCATTTCTTACCTGACCCAGGTAACCTGTTTGTGGCTTCGTTATGTTTATTACGAATATCCTTACAGATATATTACAAGAGGTTTTCAGAGGTGATTCTGTGCAATGTGGATTAAAGAAAAAGCCCTAATTCAGCATTGTGTGGTCCCTGAGGATTTAATAGGCTCCAACTATGTAAGACATCTCTATATATAGAAGGTTCCAAACAAGTTCCTCTGAGACTTGGCTTACGC
Organism: Numenius arquata; assembly: GCF_964106895.1. Lineage (NCBI taxonomy): Eukaryota > Metazoa > Chordata > Aves > Charadriiformes > Scolopacidae > Numenius > Numenius arquata. Next base: position 1,862,477 of record NC_133588.1, read on the forward strand.
TAAAGTGCAGAGTCTGAGGGTGCAGTGAAACCTGGAAGTAGCATAGAAAAGGTTGTGTGAGAAAAGCATCAGTGAAAAAGGTAATTTCTAGTTCAGTCAGCTTGGGCCAGGGTAACCGAACGATCAGCTGCCATTCCTGTCCCTACCCGGAAACCTTTTTTTGGTGAGGAGATGAGAACATTACAATTAGAATACAAAATGACAAAGTTCATTCAAGCTCTTTGCATTACACTTAAAACCCGGATGGTTTCATTCTAATAATTAATGGGTTATTTAAAAAAATCCTACTGTAGCACAAAGATGTCAGTTTGCTTTAGCTTTTGCCTCCAGAGAACCCTGCAATCAAAAGGCAGGTTTATTTTCCGTGAGGAGCAGTGTGTTTTTCCCCTCATTTTCGTAGCGCTGACGCCGTCACCCACCGGGTTTTGCCTTGGCCGCGGCCACCCGGCAGAGGGCACCGGCCGCCTCCTGCCGTGGGTCCCCAGGCCCTGGAAATGCCACGGCATTATTTGGAAATTAACGTCGAGTGGTAATTTTTCATGCTATTCATCTAAACAGTACTTCTTTGAATTCTAGATGCACTGGCAGGAAACGAAACATGATAAATTAAAAAAATTTCCATTTAAACAATACATCCTCCTCCCCTGTCCCCATTTCTCAGTTTCTCATCTGCGTCATCCATAATAATGTTTGCTTCTTCAGCGGGTCCCTCGGGAAGGGAAAAACTGCCTGGTGCTGTGCTCTGGAGGTCAGAAGCTCTTGTTCCGTGCTGGAGTGATTGTCCCCCCCCCACAGTCACTGGCCCAGGTCTGCGGCAGATGCTGCCGAGGCAAAGTGCCGCTTCCCCCTGGGGAGAGGTACCCGGGGCGCGGGATGGTGGGGTGGTCCAGCAGGCGATGGGTTTCGGAAGAAAATTTCCCATCACAGTCACGCTATTCCTGTGTGCCCTGCCAGTGGACAATCGACTGAAAGGGAGCCTGTGGTTGGCAGCTTCTGTCCCAAATTCTCTCTCAACCCTTAAAGTGATGCAGGTGGGCCTCTGGCTGCTGGGAGAGGCGTTGCAAGGGCACGGCTGCTCCTCCGGCTGGGGAAGGTGCCTGCCGGCCGGGCAGGTACTGCTTGCTCCTGGCTGGCCCGACGCTCGTGTCTTCGGTCATCTCCTGCAGGAAGCCACTCCTGGTGCTTCAAGAAGTGCCCGACAGCCAGTGCACTTGCTGTGTGTGGTGGGGTAAACCTGAGCGGAGAAATGGGTGGCAGGCTGAGGAAACGCAGAATCACAGAATATTTTTGGTTGGACGGGACCTTTGAGATCGTTGAGTCCAACCAACAAAAAAAAAACCAAACAAAAAAACCACACCCCAAATCCCAGAACACCAACACCAACCCAAACGCCCAAACAGGCCAAGTTCCAGAGGAAAGGAGCACCTGGCTAGCGCTGAGGGGCAAAGCCGGGGGGTCCCTGACTCGTCTCTGCACAGGGCTTTGGCTGGGGTTCTCTTTCACTTCTCTGCACCACCTGGTGGGACTCCCAGGTCGGCTGTCAGCACCTGGCACCGTGGGGTCTCGGGCTCTCCAGCTTGCAATGAGTGCTCCTGTTCCCTGGCAATGTCAGCAATGCCGATGTCACCACTGCAATGGAGATGTGGCAGGATGTGTCCGTGGCCCACCAAGGTGGCAGTGCGAAGGGGTTAGTAACAAAGTCAGAGACCTCAGGCAGAGGTCCCAACCTTTTAGAGGTCTGTGCCTGCCGGTAGGTGACGATTCTGTAGGTAGGTCACGATCCTGTGACGTTAAAAGCAATGGAAGAGGATGGGACCGTATGCTGCATAAATCTCATCCATCGTTAAATAAGTAAAACAAAAATTGATCTATCTCACCAAAGAAAGTGTTTTTACAGAGTTGCTATAAGAGCTAAATACCAGCTGGGTCACTAATCTTCTCTGGGATGGCAGGCAGGATCTATGGCTGCCTTATTCTGGGTTGGCTTCCACAGGGAGATGAAAGCAGCCAGCTGCCCTTGTGGTGCAGAAATACTCAGTGCTTGGACACTAATCATCTGTTTCCTCTCACCCAACCCTACGGTGCTGATGTTTCTGCTGTCAGATATGCATACAGCCGTTGAATTCTTGCTCAACATCCCTCTCAGCTCAAATCTAGGGAATTTCATGACAGGTTTTGGGTTGCCATAGCTTGCTACTGCTTCTGGAGGCCATACTGCCTGCCCTCTCCCGCTTCTTCTCGTGTCTTCTCCCTCTGCCCATTCTGTGCCGGCACAAGCAGTCACACAGCCCTGTAGCGATGGGATGGGGCCATGCCTTTTAGCAGCAGTGACAAATTATGTCCATTTAAACTCCTCTTTAAACTGCAGCATTGGGTGTGAGATAAAAGTTAAATGGCTGGCAAAGTCAGTCCTCACAAAATGATGCTTTTTAGGAAGAACCAAAGTAGGCAATTCACCACATATTTTGCCTGCCAGCTCCAAGATGGGAGATGTCCTCTCGATGTAGCTTCTTCTCTTTCCAATAAAATACCACTGCCAGGAGGACACAATATTGTCCGTATAGCTCCAGACATATGGCAATCTCCAAGATTCAAATACAATAAAATATTGGAGGGATTTGAACCGTAGCTGTCACAGTGTAGACAATGCACCACATACATACACCCTTAGTTGGAGGGTTTAAGATGAACATCAGCTTTGTGTTTTTGTACGATGGGGTTGGCCTGGCCTTGGCACTTCTGCAGGTCAGGGCAGTGAATCTGAGCGAAGGTAAGTTCTTCTTTCCAACCCGACCCAGGCATTCAAATTTCAAAAACCAATACCTTTGAAAAGCCCTTCTCATCAGCGAACTGGAACGTAAGAGCTGAGGTGAGCGGCTCTCAACAAATGCTGTCTCCCATGCGATTTAATACCGGAGTATCTGTCCGTATTGTATGGAGTGTGACTTGCGCTGCGCAGTTGTGTATGGTGTTGCGTACGATGTTGTCAATACTAAAGATGTGTGGTAGTGACATGTATGTGGTATGTGACATGTGTGGTATGTGACAACTTAGTCCTTCGCATTGTGTATCAACAAGAGGCAAAACCAGTAGCCAGCAGAGCGTGTGAATGAAAAAATAGCTCACAGAAATAGAAAAAGAAATAAAGAACCAAAGTCAAGAAGCTTATGAACTGATCTGGATTATTGTTCATTTTTGGTTGGGTCTTTCAAATGTCAGGAAGTTCCTACTTCTAGAGGATACGCACTCTCAGTCTGCAAGCAACCGTAAGGATTTTCGGAATTACAGTTTAAAATACAAATTCCAAATTCGATACTTGATATAGGTAACAAGGGTGACAAGGTAGCAAGTCATGTGAATGCAGTACTTTTGCCAAAGCTGCCTGCTTTATGTAGCCAAATACATAGGATTTTCTTGTTACACATCTGAAACAATTTCCGAAGTGTAGCAATTAAATTCCTTCTGCCTTTAAATTTACAGCTGTGATTAAATATCTTTATTCCCTTTCCATTAGATTAAAAAAAAAAACCTCCACAGTTAATAAGGAATCAATTGCCGAGGCTTAAAAAAAAAAAAAAAAGAAAGAAATCTGCCGGAGAAGCATTAAAGATCTAAATGGAATATGTAAATAGTACCCATCAAAGTAATCTGGCTACAATCAGGACTGAATGTATTTTTAGTTGGCTCCTTTCATGTCCTTCAGCAGGGTCCACACAAGCTGTTCCCACAAGGTACCTCTTTGTGGCTTCTCTGCTCTTTTCTCTTTCAAGGACAAGCACAATGAGCTTCCCCAGAGGCAGCTGCGCTCAGGGTGAAGCGCCGCCCTCCGTCCTGTGTGTGGACCATAAACTGCCACAACTCTTCTCTTGTCAGAGTGGCTTCAGCTCTGTTTTTCATAAAAGTGCGTTTGGTTGGGCTCCATTCATTACCATTTTCAACACCTTGCTTGCACTTATGGTTTTTCACCTCAAAAGCGCTTATTGAAGCGGTCAGCCAGGCCAGCCAGCTAAAATGCAGAGACTGGAAACAAAAAGCAGATGAGCTTTACTCCGGCCTCTCTCAGGTGGGTTCAGTTTAACTCCCATGGCCTGGTTTTCACACCCTAAAGCTAAAGCTGCCTAAGACACTGCCGTGAGCAAAGCTCAGCAGTTATACTGTTAACAGAGCAGTGCACGGTTTCTACATTGTATTTTTTCCCCATGATTTCATGGAATCACAGAATCCATGAATGGTTTGGGTTGGAAGGGACCTTAAAGATCATCCAGTGCCACCCCCTGCCATGGGCAGGGGACACCTCCCACCAGACCAGGTTGCTCCAAGCCCCATCCAGCCTGGCCTTGAACCCCTCCAGGGATGGGGCAGCCACAGCTTCTCTGGGCAACCTGTTCCAGTGCCTCACCACCCTCACAGCAAAGAATTTCTTCCCCAGATCTCATCTCAATCTCCCCTCTTTTGATTTAAAACTGCCGCCCCATGTCCTGTCACTACACTGCTTGAGGCGGGCAAGATCTCAAAGATCTGAAGAAAAATGTCACCACAAACTACAAAAAATACCCAAATCAACCCACACTATTGGTTTGATGCCCCCCGGTTTTGGCAGCATGGGGTGGTTTTGGAGTGCTGCTTGCAGCAATGGCACCTAGGTCCTTCAGCTGTTTCGAGGGGTGGGAGGTTTAGCATCAAGTGCCTCAGAGTACACCTTGTTTTTGGAAAATGCACTTAGCTTGCTAGAGATTATTCTAAATAAAATGTCCCTAGATGTCACAGCGGATAGGCCAAAAGGCTAAGCGTAGCAATTATAGTGAATAATATGGTGCAAGCAGTGTCGTTCTCTGCTATTCTTCACGGCCTCAGCGTTAAGGGGGTTATTCCCTCATCGATGAGAATGATCCGTGGGGCTGTGCCTCCCGCTCACTGCTCTGTGTCGTTCCCCAGGCCTGCGCCATCCTCTTGAGATGGGCCTACGAGGGAGGCCACCATTCCCTCCGGCAGCCCTCGCCCTCCCTGGAACCGCTCCATGACATCTGGGAAGGAGCAAGAAGGAGGGGAGCCAGCTCTGAGGGGCTGAGCCGGCTTGACCTGAGGGTGTTGGGGGGGCGGGAAACAACCGAGGGTGTGTGAGAGACCAGGGAACCCCGAGACGCCGCCATGGCCGCAACGACTGGGGACAGAACGCTCCCTTCACCTATTTTTTTCTTTCTGCTGTCAGTAATGAATGGAAACTGGCATAAAATCCCTATAACTGGGTAAACCAGAAATGTTTTACCTCAGCATCTGTACGGTCAGGGCATAAAACTTAAGACTGCATAGTGAGTGTGGATAACATTGGATTGAAAGTCAGTATGGCAGCACCCTCACATGGCTAAATCCCATCTTCTGCTGTCTCCTGCACAGAATTCCTTCTGGTTTCCTGCATAGACTGTACCTTGGGTACACGGGCAGCTCGGGATGGTGGCTTTGGAGAAAGTAGATTATTCTCTCTGCAACAGTTAGAGATCTTTCACCCTGAAGGCTCCTTGACCCCCCCAGATGTAAACATATGCGAAATAAGGGAGACTAATTCAAAGTACAGCCTCTGATCTAAAGCACGTGTCAATGTCTAATGTACATAAATAAACGCTATTGCTGTTGAAAACTGCCTAAGACAGATCTTATGGCTTATGGTCATAAGACGTGTCTCATGGCTGCAAAGACTAGTACTTGTTGGAGAGGCGGTGGAGGAAGGACAGGGACGTGAGATGAGAATGCCAAGTCATAAGTTTTTGACCACATGCCCGCTAAGGCCATGAATTTATAGCCCTGCAGCTTCCCCCTCCGCTTTAGCTTTCCTCTAATACCAAGAGTGCTGTTCATTTTCCTGAAACCCTCATTTTGCATAAAGTTAGGACAAAAATGACGACAGTAGAAGTGACAGAGATGTTCTTTAATATTATTCCTGATCTACACAGAAGAAGTAAGTCAGAGAAAACTTACTGGGAGACTGAAGTTAAAGGCAGTCTTTTTTTCTGTGTTAATTCGCCTCTGTCGGTGAAGCCAGCAGAGAGCACAAATCCTGTTAGAATTCACAGTGCTTGTTTAATTGGACATTTGTGATTATGCCAAGAGTTTGTTCTAGTAGGAGTATGCGTGGGGTGCCCTTTCTCATAGTGCAAGTCAGTGCTGTGGGGTTACAAAATGAATAAATTTGGGTGTGTGATTTTATAGCTAATACAGCATAATGTGCCTACATTTATCAAGTTACATTTAGTGTCGCAATCTAGTTAAAGAGAGGCAGCTCTTAGTGCAGAGTCTGTAAGGAGGAAAAAGTCACTCCTGTAATCTCTTCAAAGTCTAACACGATTAAGAGGCTGACCCTTCTCACACCAGGCTTAAAGTATCAAAATCTAATTAGAATCTCATTACTAACCATATGTCCACAATCAAATCCTGGGTACTACAACTTGCCTGTCAGTATTTTTAGGAAAACTCAATAATGTCTTTAAATTGGGCACACAGTGGCAAATTTTCCCTGAAGCGGAGAAGGCATCTTAGAAAAAAAAATTAGAAGTCAATAGTCCTACGGATAAAAGGTTTAGAGGACAAAGTCTACATATTTTAGCAAAGTTGACCTTCTCTTGGTGCTGACATTTCTTTTGCTTTAAGATACCAAAATTGGCCACAAAATTGTTCTCATCTTTGTAACTAATGAATTAGACACACTTCAACCCAAGTGTCCAAGTCATTTTACATACTGGCATCATGAAGGAAACCCGTGGCAAACACTCCAAAGACTCCATGGCAAGAGACTCCAAACTTGCCGCATTAGGGTACTTGCCCTGTGACATATGTAAATGTCTTGGAGACAGTAGAGCTCACAGAAGTTGTTGAACTCCTCAAGAAACAAGACTCAGTTGCCATCATGCTACTCTGGGCCAATTTTTCAGTTAAATTTTGGAGTTCAAAATGAACAACTGATGTTCAGTTTAAAATCAGAAATTACTCCAATGCAATACTGTAAATCTGAGCTACTGGATTGAAATGGAATTTGGAAGAAAATTTTGCAGGCATCTCCACAGGTTACTCATAGTAAAAATAAAACAAAAAAAAAACCCCCTTAACTAGGTCCAGGTACCTCTGCTAAGCCAAAGAAAAACACTAGAGTTTTTCTTGTGTTAAACTCCTCTCCTCATCAGAATCACATTTGAAAACCTTATTTACTAGCACAAATACACGGTTCTTCATGCTGCTTGCTTTACTGTTGAAAATCAAACAGACAGTAGCAACAAAAAAATCCAGCTTTTATTTCAGTCAGCAGGTCCCCTAGTCCTGTGCTCAAATAACCATTCTCTTCAAAAGGACAGTTAAAATATGCTAGGTTTAATGTTTTCTTTGTTACTGTACCAGGAATGTGAAATAAAACTTGTCTCCATCATTGCCTCCCCAGGGAGAAGTTGAGATTTCTCCTCTCTGCTCTCAGCAAAAAAAGAGGCTCTGGCTCCAACCCAGAGGGTGTAGTGACCACTCTCAGCACATGAACTCAATGGGGTAAAGGAGCCGTTCTGCAGCCAGGCTCAGGAGCAAGGAAACCCCCATGCTTTTTATTTGTTGCTTTTTTTTTGGGTACTAAATGTCAAACACGTTAAGAGTGGACACAACTTCCATTAATGTCACTTGGAAAGTGACTTTATGTGTGTCATATCTCTAGCAGTCTCTATATCCACTTCTAAAAGCCTTCTGAATTCTGAAAGAAAATAAGGATGTGCTCAATATTCTGATGTAATCTTTCTCTGGACATGCTGTAGAAATAGGAGCCTTGGGAATTTATGTAATTTCTTGTTCACAACTGGAATTGTGCAATTAAATGTTGTTTATTCTTCCACATTTCAAAATGTGTTATTTATGTGTTCACTGGTAACTCCATGAAGTTTCATATTTGAACACCTGCTTTCAGGAAGAAGTTTTTTCCCCCTGAATAGATACATTTCAACAAAATATTTCTTAAACAGAACTTGCCAGATGCTCAGCATATCAATATGACCAAACGTGAACAGACACAGCCTGTGGTGCCGCTCTGTATGGCCTGTTTGCCTGGATATCACTGTCTGGCCTATCACATTATTGAGTTCATTTCCATCCCAGCACCTGTTCTTGATAACAATAAGAGAAGGGTTCTCTTTCCTCAGTGAAAGGCTGATCCTTCTCTGCTCCACATTTTCCCTTGTTGGGTCTCCAGCATTTCCTCTCCAATACCTTCTCCATATTGTATGTTTACACTCTTTCTGACACACCAAGGTTTACAATCCAGCCTCCAGGTTGCCCTCTACATGCTACTTGGCTGTAGCTCCCTATCTACTTTGGAGGTTTCGGACCATGAGAGCAATGAAACCCACCACTGGGTTACTACTAGTGATCTGGAAAAGAGTCCTGAATACCCAGAGAGAGCACCTGGGGGGGACCACAGGTGAGGCAGAATTCCTAGGCCCAGAGAACAGCAATGACAGTTAGCTAGTTGAGGTTTCTATAGGCCAGCAGTGATTGCCACTCAGGTCTGCAGCGCTTCTAATGAGTATTAACACCACCTGTGGAAGGAAGAGTCCTGTTTTCTCAAGGCTGTGGCTGTGTTCTTGAAGTTTCTGGCTATCGCGACTTCTCACTTGGTTAAAGTGGAGTCTCGCATACACCAGAGCATCTTCTCTGACAGCGAAGTTCTTGGGAACAGCATGGTGCTGTGTGCCAGCAGTGTCCGTCTGTGGTTAGTTGTTCGTCTTTCACTGCTTTGTCTCTTTGGAAGCACTGGTTGTCATCTGAAGCTTGTAAAGAACTATTTGCCTTGCTGTTCCTTAAGAAAGCAAACTCTGCTTCTCACTTGTGTTAGCCTCTCTGGTGCTTGGAGGGCTTATGATTAGTATGATTTGGGATTTTGATTATTCTTTGATATCTAGAAGCCCTAGCGCTCTGCTGCAGGTATCTGTTATTAAGGATTTTAAGCCATTTATGGTGCAGTACTCCAAACATCTTTGCGAGAATTCTGCAAGACTCCATCTCTTGCTCAACACGTTTGTGAGAAACATTTTATGTAATAGGTGTGGTGTCCAAGACTAAAGCTGTTCCTGATTCCTAGCGTATCTTGACTGCTTCGGTCTTTTGGAGGGCTTAATAGGAAGCTGTCGTCAAAGGTGCAACTGGATCCTTGGAGTAGCCATACTGTCTCTGTGAACGTCTATTATTTCTTCTGCCTTTTTAGAATAAACTCTGTAAGAATCACTGTGGGCACTGCTTGTGCTACCTCATGTACTCATAGAAAGGAGATTAACCTTAGGGACTCTGTTTGGAGTGGGTTAACAGGCATGTGCATCTCTACTATGGACTCATAACTGAGGAGGAGGCAAGCACATTAAACCCTGGTAACTCACGTGGAAAAATCCAACTCTTCTACTGACTGGTCTATCAGCAAATAGGGAAATGGGCTCCTTGGTGTCCATTCTCTTTAGTCAAATTGCTTTTAAATGTGATTATATGGTCCTGAAAGACATGGCCAAGTTCCTAAAAGAGCAGCCCTATAAGGAGAGGAGATGTGTGGAGGTATCTGAAAACAAGGATGAAAGTCCTCAGGCATCTGGGAAGAGAAGGGCAAGATGTATACATGGTATCTTCTAGGATGGTGAGGTAAAGCACTGCTTTAAAAACCTAAGATCCCTGTGTCAGTTTCATAAGAGAACTAATTGGGAAAGATATAAAGAAGAAAAGCTCAGAACTTCTACAGTGATCCATCCAAAACTCTTCCTGTTGAGAGAGATGAGAGAAGTAGTTTGGCTTCCTAACTGTTTTGCCTGCACTGGCCTACAGATCTTTATGGTGAAAAGCTTAGGCTTGCCCTTCATACAAAGGATAAACTGGGCACAGAGTAAACAAGCTTCCTTGCTTATCTTCCCTGCCCTGTTTACACCCATACCTGCATTACTGACTGCTGATAGCTGCTGTGGAGCTAACCAAACATTAGAACCTTTCTTCCACCGAGAGGATAGGTGTAGCTTCTCAAAACACTGTGCCCTGGGAAAAGATGCCTCGATGAGAAATAGAAATGCTGCTGGTGCCACCTACTTGTTTTCCTGGTTAACAGAAGCAAGAACAGGATTGAGGGAACAGCCTAGAGGCTTCACAAGATGCCCTGCAGCTAAAGAAAAGCAACCAGGTGCTGCTAGACAGCTAAGCTAGTGACAGAAATCTGACTCTTGTGTGAGGCCTCCCAGCTATAGGAGAAATGAGGCACTACAGAGCCAGCCCTTTGCCTTCCCACTGTCAGCCTAAGCGAGATACGAAGTACTTTTTAAGAAAAAGCTACAGCTCAAGAAATAGGATTCCACAGCCTGTCATTCTAGCTTTGAGGTAATCCCAGTTTTCTCCTTCATATCTCCAAGAATTTCTGGTGCTCCAGTATCGAGCAGAGCTGCCACTGATTTGTGTAGGACCTGACAAAAATATAAGGCTTTTACTTGATTAAACTCGTGCTCCCAGTCACTGGAGAGCTCAATCCTTTAAGAAGTAGGTGTATGAAACGGTGAGGAGGCCAAAGTAGCATAGAACCTAGTAAAGCGAACCAAAGACGACTGATCTGCAAGTAATCAGAATAAAAGGCAACCTGCTGCTACTGCATGCTGTTTGGGAAATACTGGCACCAAATCTTGTTCAGGGTGCAAAACCTGGCTAGTCTACAGGAAAACTGCAGTGACCTGTCTTGGGAAATGGTCAGAAGGGTGTGGTGGACAAGTATTACTTTGATGTCTAAGTTGTGGGATGGAAAAGAAGAGGTTGTGGTACCCTGCAGTGAGTAGTTGATTTGGCTTTTCAATTATGCAATTCATTCTGAAATCAGCATTACCGATTATTGACCTTGAAGTTTCTCAGATTGGGAAGGGAGCGAAAGAGTTGTAAGCGTGACTTGTAAGAGCTTGTTTGTAGCACCACACTCAAGCAGTGTATTGTGTTCACAAAGCATGTGTCACAGAACAGGTGAAACTGCCAGAGGTCTCATATTGTATTCAGTCCTGCGTGTGCTACTGTACAGTCAGCCCTTATTTTGGAGCCTTTTAATGTGTAAAATGGATCTGGTTTCTTTATCATAATCTCAATAGCCTATATATAGCCTAATGCAAGAGATGCCAAGTCTTAAAAGCTCCAAGATCTATATTAAGTCTTGAAAGCTCCAGTGAGATTTTCCAGTTATTGTAAATAAAACACCTATCTTGTTTACCTTTCCCAAGTTTAACATTTTCAAACTTCTATTAAGATTGCTTTCAACCAAGTAGAGAGTACACTGCTGACTTGCCTCTTCAGTAACATCTCCCTAGAAGTTCCAGAGAGTGCACTGATTTATGAGCCTTTCAGGATAAATGAGACTTGCATCAATATGTGAAGGGACTGTCTAAGGGAGAACTGATTAAATGTCCAAAGGACTTCTCTGATGTGGTGACATTATCTCAAATAGCCTAGTTCCCGTGTCTTCTGTGGTTTTGAGAGCAAAAGTCTGCAACAACAGTTGCTATCAACAGTCTACTAAAAGATGCTTCCTTGGCTGTGGACAAATTCTCCTTTCTGGAGTTCACAGTGGAGACCATTGACTCTGAATAGTCAAGAACCCCCCCACTACAACAGAAATCGGGCAGAGCAATTTAGCAGAAACTCTAGCCTGCAGTAGTGGTCTTGAAATGGTGCTAAAGACAACCTGTACCAAATCTAAGGTTTGTCTGCGCTGTTGCAAAAAGTTCAGAAGAGTGAAGAAAGGAGCTAATATCTTCCCTCTCACTGAAAGATATTCTAGACGGCCTTGTATAAAGTTACTGTGAAATGCTGTTTCTAGAATTGGACCCCATTTAATAACTTCCAGGTTGTCACCTCTTAATGACTGTGAACTTATCTGGAGTCTGCCTTGCTTTCCACTTTTTTCTAAAAACTGATGCTGGCACTACTTGTGTATGTGGGAAGAAGGAGTACAATTTCTTTTGCTGTCACCTGCTCCTCTAAAGCTGCTAGAGCTTGTCTTTTGTGCCTGTGAGACCAAGTCAGCAAGGCATGGGCGGTATTGCTGCTCTGGAAAAAAGCACTTCAGCTAGAACTGCCTTTGTTTAGTCTCCTGCTTTCCTGTGCCCTCCAAATATGTACTATTGCAGTAGTTCTTTATGTGGCTAGAATTAAACAGCAAGGGTTGCAAATGCACTAGGAGGGGCTCCTGTGCAGCTCCTTTTCTATGATGGAGTATGGAAAATACCCTGTTTTTCTCAGCGTGCCATGATGATCTGAGAGCCATAGTCCTTCTGTCCCGCAACGCAGGAAGAATATGCAGGGACAAACGGCTTACATGTAGAGTTTTATTATAGTATTTTTGGTTGGCCTGTATAAAAGATGTGGCGATCAAATAGGTAGCTGGTTGTTATGGCTTAGAGGAGCCGTTCCTCTGTTGAGAATACGTACTACTAGTAAACAAGCTAGTTCGGAGTGGTATGAAGGTTGTCAGAGAGTTGTGCCCCCTGCTGTCACTGCTTCTGCTCATAGCTGTATTTAAAAAAAAAAAACAACAAAAACCAAACTCTGGATATACTTAGCATAGACTTCTGTTTGAAATGTTTATTTTTTCAGGATACTTTAAGTATGTATTTTTTCTAGATGGACAGCTGCAGGAAAAAGTGAAATGCATGATTCAAGTATACCTAGATTTTTTTTCTGCAAATGAAGCAATAGGAAAAAAATCTTCCAGTTGAAAAATAAGGACAAAGAATCGAAGGGGCAGCTGATAAAGCTCAAAACAGCAGGATTCTCGTTTCTTTATACTTGGAAGACAGTAATTTTGCCCCTGCCAAAAGACATGTTTATGATATATTTAGTGTGAGAACCATAATTGGAGCTGGCTGAGAGACAAAATTTCCACATTACGCAAAAACCTTTTGTTTATAAAAACATCTCCCAAATGGAGACAAAGTAAAAAATAAGACCTTTTTTATGATGAAACTTGATGATTAACAACCAGAAATGAAGTAAATTTGACAGCACCCTTGACTATCTGGTTTGTGTTGCCTGTTCCAGATATGCACATGGCACATATGTGAGTTGTCAGAGAACAAAGTAGATCTTTGCCAAAAGCTTTTATGTGGGGTTTTTGTTCCACAGAATCATCACTTTGACGACCATTGTATCTGAATAAATGATTCTGTCTTCATCCTTTCTTCAAGAAAGATGTCAAAGCACTTGCTAGAGCTGTATGGTAGCGGTGTAGCAATGTTTCTGGAATGCTGGTACCCATGTGATGGATGGCACCAGTCTCTACTGTTGCACTGAAAGTTTGTTATAAAACTGGGACCAGTTGTATTTCTTCCATGAAAGCTGTGAAGCAAATATGTAGATGTGAAGTAATGAGTGTTAAAGATGTCCTGTGAGCTGGTAGTAAGTCTTATTTGGGAAGAATGTACTGCTGATGAGCTGGATGTTTGAAAGAGTGGGGAGACAAATGCTAATTTGGTTGAAATTAAAGACATTAAAGCTGAGAGCAAAATGAAAAAGGAAGGAGGCAAACTCTGCCTTTTCCTCTACCCATTCAGCCTATCTCTCATTAATTCTCTTGGCCCAGTCTGTTGTCCATGAGCCGCAGTCAGAATGTGATTAGTGGAGACTGTGCTTCAACTGGGTAGGAACAACTGTCAGTTATGGATGCTTACACCCATCAGTATCAAAGGTTGTGTAGGGTGGGGAGGGGAAAAGAAGGCTGTGTTTCTATACGGTTTTTGTATAGTGTTTATTTTGTCTCATTAAATCTGTTTGGGGTAAGAAATTTTTTACCCAACTACAGGAAAATACGGGATGAAGTTTCTGTGGTAATCACAAGCCCCTTGTGAACTTGAGTTTATGAACTAATATCCATCATCTGAGTGTATGAAGAAATCAAGATTTAAATTAGATGTTCTAAAATTACCCATGTTTTTGATAGAGCAGGAGGCAGTACTAAACAAAGTCTAGTTTTGCTTGAATACTAAGTTGCCTCCAGGAAGCTTGTGGGGTTTTATTTTGAGTGGCCATATTACAATTCCCTGTTCTTTCTGAACCTCCATTTCAGATGGGAACTTGGAGTTTTCAGCTGCAGAAGGGACAGGGTCTGCTCAAGGCTACTGCCAGCAATGAAAGCAAGATAAACCTTGCAGTAGTGTGACTTTCCTAAACAATAGAGAACTCAACAGAGCTGTGAGTTGATATGCACTAGTGATCTCATCCCGGAAACCTAGCACAGTAGGGGATGATACCTCTTTAATGATGTCCATAGGGAGAAAAATCACATTCAACTCTGTGGTTTTTCTTTCTTTTTTTTTTTTTTTTTTTTTTTTTTGGAGTCCAGCCCCTGCTGTTTCGTTTGTAGTAAAGACTGGTTCTTGCAGCAAATATGAAACTATTATACCTCATTTGACAGCCTCAATGTGGTACTGTAGGATTTCTTTCAGCTGTAGGAGGGAAAACTGTATGGAGAATTTATGAAAAGTCAAGTAACTTTTATAAGGCCCATGGGGTTTTTGCAATAATGCTTTGTGGTGAAGAAAGGAAGTAAGTGCAAAGAAAGGAAGGAGGAGCGTGTTATGACAGACAACAAAAGGGTGAAATCCATCATGCAGTAAAGAGTCTATTCCCAAACTATGCTTGGTCTACCCTCCTCCCTAAATATCAAAATATTCCCCGGGTACTTTGTGCCAACCACTATGACTTTTGTTCAGGCTTAGCCCATCCATGATGTTCAGTTAATAATACTATTATCTATCCAGGACAACACTGTTACGTTAACTTAGTGCTAATGTGATCATTGGAAGAGGTAGGTGAGATAAAGTGGTTTCCTTGTTCCCTGCCATTAGGAGCTTTCTACCACAAAGAATAGTGGAGAATTCCAGGAGGGATGCTGTCAGGACAAAATCCAGAGCAGTCGCTGAAGCCTGAAGGTCCTCATGGAATAAGGATTTCTATTCAGTGCGTAAGTATGATTGCACTGATTGCTAGTAATGAAAAATATAGAACAAAACAAGTTAAGTACTCTATTTCTTCTCACCAATGACTATTACGTTCTTAAGCCAGGTAATGCACTGTGAATATCCTCAGTTCTCAGAACAGCAGAGATAAAATAACTGGTTTATATATTGAGCTTAGGACAGCATATTGGTTTGCTCAAAAGTTAGTGAGTTGTAAATGATGATAGGACTGAACTAAATCTAATTATTCTGTGAATATGGCAAAACAGGATGCCTTCCTTTCAAACTTGAGTTCTACATTTCAAATACCTAGGATTTTTTTGCCTAGCTACCAAGATATGAGGTCTAGTTGAAGAACTCTTCTCAAGCCTTCTAATTTCTAACCTAGATCTATTCCCAGTTTATAGCCACTTGCTCTCATAACAAAACTTCCCTTTAGCTTAAATAACTCTTCACCCTCACTAGGGTTTTTGTTCCTGGTAATATTTAGATATGACAACAGAGTCCCATTGTTCAGATTTAATTCAGCTGTTTTTTCTAGGCTGGCAGAGGCAAAGTCTGTAGGGGAGAGTTTACGATCTGTATCAGTTTAAGAAGAAGAAAAAAAAACCAACAACACTAAGAATGGGAATACTGACTTTACTGAGATCCTAACAATTCACTAGATTCACCTGGTGTTTGGCAATGCTGTCTGACTGCAGTATGGAAATGCAGTAAGGAATATTCATCTGATCATGTTGCTTGTGAGCCTTCTCAGTATCGCACATTTTCCATTTGTCCTGTGATTCTATCTTGGATTTAGTCCTTGTTGCTACTATTTTGTTGGGACTCATGAAAGAGGTCTGATGACCCATGAGGGGATTACAAAGGATTTAAAGATAAATCTTTTGGAATTGCATGTTCCTCCTGCTACTCAGAGTTTATAGGAACAATGAAGGTGTGTATTGCTAAGAATGAGCCACATGCAGAGTCCCAGAGCTAGATGAGTGAAGATAGCAACTCTCTACCTTCTCCTGGAATACGAGATTTCAGTCTTAGCTTTGAGCAAGCAGGTGATCCTGCTGAAAGGGCAGAGAGAAAAACCTTTCCTCATTGTAATGAAGTTAAAACCTCTGTCGTTCTCACAATGGATACTGTAGTATGAATGGGAATGGAAAAAACACTACACGCGTGGGCCATGACCCAAGTCCGGTTTTCTATGAATGCAAGCTAACAACGTATGCTCTCAGCACACTTTGTCACGGAAGAACTGGGATCCTAGGAAGGTGGTCGGTCTTCCACAAAGAACAGCGGAGACTCCTGGTGATGACAAGGCTTCTTGGACTCTTCAAAAGTCAGGGCTGTATACAAAGATGCATGTTTCTTACTGCACAGGCTTCCTGCTTCTCTTAAATAGTGTGGAAGAGTCTTGGCCTTCTAAAAGTACAGAGCCTGTTGGTTGCCTTTCTGCCTAACTGATGGAACAGTCTGCCCTACCTTCTAAGAGTGTCTGCCGTTGACAGCTATTGCTTAGAGATGTGCTATCTCATTCACCTAGCTGACTTCTTGTGCAGCCAGGATTAAAAGAAATAGCTGCTGAATTAAAGATTTACTTCACATAGCAACTCTGAAGGGAAACAAATGTAGGACAGGAAATCGCCCCTCTCATTTCCTATCATTTGATAACGTAGTAACCAGCAGTCCTTTGCTGGATTAACTTCCACACGTTTATTTCATCATCTATTCCCATGTTAGACCATGTGCAACACTAAGGAAGTGAAAGGTGGCAACTTCTGGCTAAATACTCAAGTTCTAGTTTATCTTAAAAAAACACTACAACAACAAACAAGCCTCAATTGCTTTTCCAACAGTGAACAAACTGTATAAACAGTCTCGTTTGTCGCTTGTGTGTGTGATTAAAGAAAATATTAACTGTTGTAACTTAATTCCTTGAGCTGAGTAAGACCAGATGAAAAACCAAGGGAGGAATCTCCTTCAGAAGTAGAAGACTCAAGCTCTTACATTTGCTGCACAGCCTTCAAGAAAAGGAGAAACTGCAGACTATATCTGCTATAACTTGGTACTACTTTCTCTTACAATGTCTTATTCTCTATTCATGCTGTGGTGAGCTAAAGGGACTTGAGTTTTTTATTCTAAGCCCTGATACACAGGAGATCTCACCAACTGAATGTAAATTCTAAGGAACTCCATCATAACAACTACACTTACTGTATGAAACTTTCCAGCAATCGGAAAGCTTGACAATAGCAGGATTAATAAAAATGGTAAGCCATGTGCTCTTGAATGGGGGTGTGTGACCACAGACCATGCCCAGAGTACTCGGCTCATTTCTGCCCCTTATTGTATAGGCAAAACATTTAATACTGTGATAGGTGAAAGCAAAACTGTCTCACAGTTAGAGAACAGAGCAACAAGTTGTCAGAGTGGAGGACGCTGTCAGAAAGTAAGCTCAGCAAACAAGGCTTTATTCTGTTTGAGTTTGGGCACAGCTTGCTTACATGGTAGTTCAGTATATACACCCTTCTGACACTGTAAAAAGGATTATCCATGTGTGGATGTTAAATGGTGATCTTACAGCACTGAACTAGGGCTTTGTTCTTCAATTGGTTCTAATAGCTTGTATGCAGCTTCAGCTTTTATGTGGCTGCAGACTTTCTCAAAAAGCTTGTCTACAGAAAAAACACAGTAGAAGGTACCCATGTAGCGATAAAAAAACCCCTTAATTTCTCTTGCAGTGTTTGTCCTTTGAGGACATTTGTGATATTGTAGTACAAAATATACTTTGAGACTAGACACACAGCAAACACCAAGTGCAAAGGTCACCTTAGTTCTAATTGTTTAGATGGAAAGACATAACAGGTAATTTTCTAATTTGCTGTGTTTACTAACTGCTTATAAGTCACAATTAGTAAAAATGTTTTTCTGAAAAATGGTGTCAATAGTGTTTTCCACCATGAAACTAGTCCAGAAGTCTGGTTAGGAAGGGGGAAACAGTAATTCTAGTTTTGCTGATATTTGAGGAGAAGGAGCTTACCAAGTTAGGCAATTGTGCTGCTGTGACTGATGAATTTGCAACAAGAAGTGGCCATTTCTCATATTCCCTCCACCCTAAATGCTGCAGTGGTACCCAGGTAGGCGTGTGGGCATTGGAAAAGAAGGTGGAGGGGACCCCCACCGCCTTTTGGTTTTCTTTTGCACTAGTAAATGGCATTTGCTACAGGCATGTCACCTGCGCATCTATTTCCAGACATTTGAATAGACAGTAGACATTGACCTCTTGTTACTTAGGGCAACTGGCTAGACTGGAACATTCATGAAAACGACACTGACTGCTGGGACCCAGACTTCTTGCCCTCTCTTCTCCTTTATTCAGTACCTCTTGTTTTTTGCAGTTGGTGGGAGAGAAAGACCAGGATGCTGTCTATATAAAGATCCATAAGAATACTTAGAATTTAAGAACTTCATTTTTAATTGTGAGATGTTTGGGGCCCTTCCAGGATTCTTCTATGGCAATTACAGAGGATGGGAGGGGGAGCATTAGCACGTTACATGGTTTGAAATGCAACTAATGATAGCTGAACGGGCTAAAGTGTGGACAGGCAGATTTTTGAGGCACAAGAGCAGATAAATGAGGCACAAAGACTCTGCCTTCCCAGACACTGAGGGGGGTGCCTCAGCGCTGTTGCTGGTCTCCTTGTCCAGCACCACAGTAAAGTTTGTGGTAGTATTGCTTATCTGCTTCACTGAAAGTGTTTTCTTTAAACACTGAGCGGAAAGTGGCCCGTGTACTGGGCACTAGAAAAGCTTGATGAGCAGTTTGGTAGTTGGTCCAGACATTCGGTCTGGCTTTGTTTTCTGGTCCACTGTGGGGCAGGCACTGGGAGGGGTTAGTTTCGAACAACGGCAAGCACAAAGACCTGGTGCCATAATAGAATATTTTTTAATTCCGTTACTAACAAAGAGCAGACTTGTGCATGAGGTGGCACCTTTGATAGCTGGAGCTCTGAAGGAAAACATAAGAAGCAAGTAATATATCCAGAGCTAGGGCCTAGGTTATCTGGGGTGTGTGAAAGTAGAGATGGCTCATCACCAAAACCCAGAATCTAAACATAGCTCTAGGCAAGGATCTGCTAACACACTTGGCCATAAACTAGTCCTGACTCAATCATCCGTAAACTTTAGCTGGGAAATTCTATGACTGTATAAAACTTTAATTGTACTTTTATCAGTACTTCCATTATTTTCTGTTTCAGTGAGACAAGAAGAGCCTTTGAGAGAAACTGAGAAGATTTTGGTTTGGTTTTTGGTTGTTTTATTTTTCCCTTATCCCACTCCTGCCCATAGGAAAAGCCCTTTATTTCTTTCTAATTAGCAAATTGTATATAGTTTAAGTTACCCTTAATAGATGAGAAATTGGGATTAGGACCTGGGCAAGCAAATTCTGAAAACTTTGAACAGTAAGATACTGGTTGTGTAGTACTCCTGGTGGGTTGGTATGATTTTTCCCCATGTATTGAAATCATGTCATGAGAATATGAATTAACCTACAGAATTACGGTCAAAAGATATGTTTTCAGGGTTATATGTATTTTTTTTTTTATACTTTTGATTCCATGGGAGGTGTTGAATTTGAAACTTATCTTTTTATGTAGGCTGTTGTCCCTAAAAATAAGAGTTCAAAACTGCTTTTTATTATTTCTCTTAGTTTTACTGCTAAGACCTTGGTGAAATAGTTGTCAAGGTAAGCCTAAAACATATACTTGAATAAAACACCTACAGCTGGTCCTGCAGAAACAAAGTCTTAAGTGTGGCATGGATTTAATACCTTTTTTTTTTTTTTAAAATACTTGCTGCTTGCAATTATGAGCCCTGCTGGGATAGTCTGGGTTGTTTCACTACTATAATAATACTAAGTTATCAGGTATGTTACTTATTACAAAATGGTGGCTTTTAAAAAAGTATTTTCTCTGAGCTTTTCTGGCATATAAGTGGTTCTGCTGAAATCCTGGCTAGTTGTCTGTGAAGTCTCTGGCTTGTAAGTCTTTTTGACGTTGTTTTGAAGCATTTAATTTATCACCGTAAGAAAATTACATAGGGAGTTAGTGCTGTTGACAGTCTCAGCTCTTATTTTCTTGACTGTTGGAGTAGCTTTTAAATCTGGATCTAAAAGATTTTAAGTATAACACTGACGTTCTGCCAATGTTACGGTTTATAAAAAAGCCCCATGTAGTGTGGGGCTTAACTACAAAATCTTCTAAGAGGGGACAAAAATACAAGATGGAACAAAGCATTTTGTACATTTTTCTTGCTTTCAGTAAATGTAAATATCATCAAGAAAAGAGAGTGTGTGCTAAACACAACAGATAATTGTTTTCTGTTCCAATGTAAGCATCTGCCCTTAAACAAGAGTAGCAAGTGTACCACCTTTCTGATAATGAGCCGTTACACTTGCCTAAATTGTTCAGAGAATATCAGCAGACCACTGCTTCCTGCTGTTTTTCAGATGTACTTTTGATTGTGTGATGTTGTAATGTTACGGGCTTTTAAAGTAAGAAAGTGCTGATTTACTGCCTTGAGAATTGCTCTCGTGGTTAGGAATTGCTTGGCAGTTTGGAATTTGTCTCTATTGCTAATCTGGTGTCTAATCCACTGCTAATCTGTGGTTTGAAGCTGACCTACTGCAGTTACCTCCATATTCAGAAAGCGCTCTGTCCTCAGTCTTTTCAAGAATGGCAGTGTGTTGGCTCAGAATAGTGTTGGTTCCTCGTTCACCTCACACGGGATTAATTTTTTAGAAAGTACTGACTGTTAATAGGACTTCATCTTCCTAACTTCGGCATTTCTTTACTTGTTCTTCTGGGTATTCCTCCAAAACCAGGTTTTCTTCTGCTGTCAGTATTTACTTGGCTCCTGATATTTTCCTAATTGAAGATGTACCTCTGAAGCTCTAACTAGTGCTTGCTTGGTGTTATGTTTTGAAAGTGAAATGAGCTGGAAGTGTATTACCAGCCAGGTACTTTGACTGCCACATCGTCCCAAAGAAATGTATGAAGAGTAGGTGTGGCTGGAATGCACCGTAGCTAGCCACTGAAAAGCAGAATCCCATACTCCATTTGAACTCATGGAGAAACTCTAGAAAGGCAAGCAGCAGCAGCAGTTCCAGCCAAATTAAAATCAGGAAAAAACAGCAGAAAACTAATTAAAAAATTTTAAAACATTTCCAATGCATCAAAACTGTTTAAAGAAGAACTTTACCCCCAGTTACCCCAAATTTAATTGAAAATAGTTTTCTGCCAAAAGTTTTGTCAGGGAATTATTTATCATCCCTTAAAGATGCATACATAGTACCTGCCAAGCAGGCAAATGGGTAAGTAAAAGCAGACTAAAATGATAATGCTTCTGTAAGCGGGGAATGTTTGGAATCCCTTAAGAGCTTCTATTCATTAATTATATGGTTAGGCAGAAGTAAAATAGAAATTAATTGTGCTTCTTTTCCAAAGAACGTAAAGGAAGAGAAAGGTTTTAAATAAATGATTCCAGAACACCCAGCATTAGAATTTTTACTGTGGACATGGATTCAGATTTCTGCTTTTTTGGATTTGGAATAAAGAGAGGAGAATCTGTAAAATGAGTGCCCTACTGCTGGCTCTAGTTGCTGAGTTAGTTTTTGTTTCTTCAATTCTGCTGTCTTTTAAAATTTATTTTTTAAGTGTTAAATTTGTGTTTGGATGGAGAACAAAACTGTAGAAACTGCAGCGGTTTTTTGGCGTAGAAGAATTCTTATTTTCTGGCCAGGCCTCATTTAACAAAACTTAAGTTTTAAAATGATCCTTTTCTTTTTTTACTATATTACATTCTAGTGTTCTGCTTCTCTAGATTTCATCCAGGCTTGGAAATCCATAGCTATGAAATGCTGTAAGATAAGTTGCTTTTTTCTTTTCCCCCTTCTCTTCCACCACCCCTGTCCTACCTTGTGAGATATTAGAAAGCTCATGAAAATGCCTGCTCTCCCGAGATTTCTCGTTCAGATAAACAACCAAAAGCTCAAGCTTATGTGTTAAGTCAGATCCAGACCTTTCGAAGCTCACCTTCACAAATTGAAAGCTAAACTGACTTTGCCATCAAAAAATTCACCTCTTTTTACTTTACTGTAATAGCATTAGGGAATGTTTGAAGTCATCAAATCTTATTTTGTGCTATATTATGTACCATTTATGAGTTTTTCTGGGTATTGGGTGCTAGATCCATGTCTTTTCTGACTCAGAGAAAAAAAAAGTATATTTAATACTAAACGTGTGACTCTCTTTTCTCAGCCAACCCAGTTGCTAATGGAACAGTACTGTTTCCCTGGACTAAAAAATGTGCTTGTGAAGATATTTTGAGGATCCTGTAAAACTTGATAATGTCTTATAGGTGTTTTACTGTAAGATGTTGCATATTTCTTCAACTTCTTACAGTACAGACAGTTACAACAGTTCTCTGTGGGTGGAAAATAGTTATTTATTTCAGGTCATTGCTTTGAGAGAAAGGAAATTAGCAACTTTGTTATGGTTGCATGGTGACATTTCATTGTATCTTGGTGTTCCATCGCTCGAAATCACACAATCCTGGTCAACAGGAGAGGTACCAGATGACTGGAGGGTGGCCAGCATGGCACCCATCTACAAGAAGGGCCGGAAGGAGGATCTGGGGAACTACAGGCCTGTCAGCCTGACCTCGGTACCGGGAAAGATCATGGAGAGGATCATCTTGAGTGAGCTCTCACGGCAAGTGCAGGGCGGCCAAGGGATCAGTGCCAGCCAGCATGGGTTTATGAAAGGGAGGTCCTGCTTAACCAACGTGATCTCTTTCTATGACCATATGACCCACCTTCTGGATGCGAGGAAGGCTGTGGACGTTGTCTACCTGGACTTTGGTAAGGCCTTTGACACCATCCCCCACAACGTTCTCCTGGAGAAGCTGGCGAATCATGGCATAGACAAGTGTACTCTTCACTGGGTAAAAAACTGGCTGGATGGCCGTGCCCAGAGAGTTGTGATCAATGGGGTGAAATCCAGTTGGCGGCCGGTCATCAGTGATGTCCCTCAGGGCTCAGTTCTGGGGCCAGTCTTGTTTAATATCTTTATTGATGGTCTGGATGAGGGGCTTGAGTGCACTCTCAGTAAGTTTGCAGATGACACCAAACTGGGTGGGAGTGTTGATCTGCTTGAGGGTCGGAAGGCTCTACAGAGGGACCTGGACAGGTTGGATCAATGGGCCAAGGCCAATGGGATGAGGTTTAATAAGGCCAAGTGCCGGGTCCTGCATTTTGGTCACAACAACCCCAGGCAACGCTACAGGCTGGGGGAAGAGTGGCTGGAAAGCTGCCCAGCAGAAAAGGACCTGGGGGTGTTGGTGGACAGCCAGCTGAACATGAGCCAGCAGTGTGCCCAGGTGGCCAAGAAGGCCAACGGCATCCTGGCCTGTGTCAGGAACAGCGTGGCCAGCAGGAGCAGGGCAGTGATGGTGCCTCTGGACTGGGCGCTGGTGAGGCCTCACCTCGAGTGCTGTGTTCAGTTCTGGGCCCCTCACTACAGGAAGGACATGGAGCTGCTGGACCGTGTCCAGAGGAGAGCCACCAAGCTGGGGAGGGGTCTGGAGAACAAGTCATAGGAGGAGAGGCTGAGGGAACTGGGCATATTTCGTTTGGAGCAGAGGAGGCTGAGGGGAGACCTCATTGCCCTCTACAACTCCCTGAAAGGAGGGTGTAGAGAGGTGGGTGTTGGCCTCTTCTCCCAAGGGAATAATGACAGGAGCAGATGAAATGGTCTGAAGTTGGGGCAGGGGAGGTTTAGATTAGATATTAGGAAGAATTACTTTACTGAGAGGGTGGTCAGGCACTGGAACAGCCTGCCCAGGGAGGTGGTGGAGTCATCATCCCTGGAGGTATTTAAGAAACGTGTAGACGTGGCACTTCAGGGCATGTTCTAGTGCCCAAGAGTGTTGGGTTGTGTCTGTTTATTTGGTGGTGGGTTTTTTTGGTGGTGTTTTTTTTTGTTTTTTTTTTTTGTGGTTGGACTCGATGATCTCAAAGGTCCCTTCCAACCATGAAGATTCTGTGAAATCAAACCGGTCTCTGACATATTTGCTTGTTACCCATAATTTAATTTTTTCCTTTCAAGGAAAAAAAATGAAATTGGTGACCATATGTCGGGTGCTGCCATCTAACATGATCCTAGATCTTCTAGGGAGGAAGTATTATCACAGCGATTAGGAAATCAGTCCATACTGAAATGTGGTGTTAGAATGCTTTAGGGACAGTCTTGCTTGGGGAGAAGTACAAGACTAGTGCTTGTAAAAATCAAATTCTACTCCTTTATCATCTGTTGGTGGCAATCTAGAGCCTCTCTCTCCCCCAAACTGTTCACAGCTCAGTGAGAGCAAGGCAGTGGTAAATTAGTTTTTGAAGAAATAAAGTCCCCTGGAAAAACAAGATGTAACCATGATGCAGAACCACTAAATGTGGTCTAAGATCTTGAGAACTGAGACTCCATCAGGCTTAGTTCCATAGCTGAAAATATTTCATGCTGGTTTATGAGTAAGTTCACTAGTAAGGGAAAAAATAAACAACCCAAAGCGAAGTATTAAAGCTGTCCTAGCAGCTGTGATCATTCACGGACGAGTGCTTTGAGCTTGCACAGGACAGGCGCTGTGTGAGCTGCGGTGTGTTCATTCATTTGGTGGTTTGTTGGTACCTCTCCTTGTTGCTCTGTACCTGGGAAGGGTGGGAAAAGCTGTACCTGCCTCTAGAGTTGTTTTTGTAGGGTGTAGTTGGACTGCAATTGAACGCAGAGGTAGGACAAAAAGGGCAGTTAGAAGAAAGTGTAGAGGAAAGTCAGAAGTGTGGGAGTCAGTGGGACTTGTGTTAATTTTCCCACTTGCTTAGCAGGGGTGATGTTGAGGCCCAAGACCTCCTACTGAAAGAACTTCTTTTGAGAAAAGCGTTTTCTTCGAGTGTTAGATTGAACACTTGTTTCATTTGGTGCCCCCATGTGCTCTGTTTGTTGACAGTGCACAAGCTTGTGGCTTGTGAATTTTGTTAGTAAGCCTTTCTATTTAGCTAATATTGGTGTTTGTAACTTTCACTATATTTGAATAATTGAGGTCAGAGTCAACCTTCACATGTCATTTGTTATGGCACAACAATTCCTGATAAGCTTACTCCAAACATTAAGTTATATGGCTTCAGAAACAAGCTGTGTGCCTTGAAAAGCTTGTGTTCGGTAGTTAGTCTGTATTACGCTGTGCTATCCTTGATTTCCAGAGTGACCAGGTTAATCAGAAGTAACTCAAAAGTATCTTGTAGTGGCTTGGATTGATTTTTTCATAAATTCCTGTTGTGACGATGTGGTAACTTCAATAATTTAGAAAACTAGCTTGTGAAATGCTGCCCTGGCCCCACCCCCTGACAAGCCACAAGTTCCCACCACTGCCGTAGTTTTCCGTTGAGGGTATTTTTCTGGGAACACCCTTGAAGCTAGACCACTAAAGTCATTAGACTTAAACAAAAATGAAATTTTTAGAGGGCTGCAATCTGTGGAGGATGCGTGAGACAATGACCTGCAAGCCTGCTTTACAGAAATAACAAATCCTGGAATGGGGCCTAGGTTCCCCGCTGTGTATTGACGGAGATGCTCACAGGATAGTTTTTTCATTTGCTCGAAGGCACTGAATAAGGTTATCCTTATTATGACTGCAACTATAGTAAGAAGGCGTAGCTACAGGCCTCAAAAGGGTGTTACTTGTGTTCTCTATCCAAACAAACAAATATTTTAACTCTCGATCTGTGGAACTCAATGCAGTAAGGTGTAGAAGCTTGTTTGATTTAGAGGTAAGTGTTCCTCTGAATTGCACTATGCTCAGCCACATGGAAATTAGATGGATAAAAGAAATTACAAATCCTCTTGCAGCAAAAAGAAGCTAGTAGATGATCGAGGTTAGTGGGAAGAAACAAATCCCATAACTGCCTAAGTGATGTCTCCTGTGATTTTTGCCATTGATCACACTGCTGGGGTATCTTGAATTAGGAGGAATGCTACAGTGAGGTTTTTCAAATAATATTAGCTTTCTTTTTGTATTTTACCATTTCAGGCTACTGGGCATTGGTCTGTTCCACTACTTAACCACTTTGGCCACTCTGTTAACGTTTCAGCTGGAAGGCGGTTTGTTTTCTGTTGGATTGAATGCTTCTCTCACTTCTGCTGCGCTTGCTCCTGAAGTGTTATCGATAGTTTTGTTGGCAGTAATAGATTATCTAATATTGATCATGACCCAGCTAAGGAATTTGTGTTTCTTTAAACATCTCTCAAACTTTAAATTCTGTTTCAAATGTTTGTTTGAAGTTCATA
Source organism: Numenius arquata (assembly GCF_964106895.1). Classification (NCBI taxonomy): domain Eukaryota; kingdom Metazoa; phylum Chordata; class Aves; order Charadriiformes; family Scolopacidae; genus Numenius; species Numenius arquata. The sequence continues at coordinate 1,888,836 of NC_133588.1, forward strand.
TGTGGACGTGTAGAAATGACAGTTACATAGAAATGACATTTCTAAAAACAATAGATCAGGCAATTATTTACTCTCAACAGGAGTACATTTTTGCTACTAAAAAAAATCAGGGTTTTTTTTTTTTCAAATTTCTGGAGGACTTTGGCTGCGGACTGAAGTGTAGCTGCTATGGAAAATTCCAGGAAAAGGTGTAAAATGATGTGTGAAAAATGTCAAGGGTAATATTTGTTTAATGTGATTTCATTCATACGTTTATATCAAAAAATGTCTCTTTAGACCATCTGGGAGTTGTACTGTTGAGTCATATTAGCCCTTTCCTTTTTCATATTTACTCCATTTTGTTTGTACTTCCCAAATCTATTTTATTTTTCTCATTTTCTTTTACCCTGCTGGTTTGCTCTTTCTTGGCTTTATTTTTAATTAGTTAAACATAAGTGGCCTTTGACATAGCAAAGATTATGAAAACAGTGGGACACTGGTTACTGCTTTGAAAGAGTAAGGCAAATATTTTTGTGTGTTTGTTCTCCTTTTGTCTGCTACCTCTCTCCTGGGGTTGTATGGTCAGTGAGTGAAGTGAAAGAGCCACTTGAAGGGGGGAAAGGGAGTTTATTTAGAACCTTACTTAGTTTTCTGTGTATTATGGTTAGAGACCCTAATAAATCTTAGTTCCATTGTGCTATACAAAGCTACAAATGTGTAATGAGAGCCTCTGAAGTTTACAGCATGAAGCATTTTGCCAGACCGGACCTGGCAGGGAGATGAAATCTAGTTTTATGCGTGCAGATCAAAAACCAAAGATTTGGAGTCAGCGTCTAATCATGTTTAAGCTCTGGTGAAAATCTACCCTCCTGCAATGGAAGCTCCTAAATGGAAGCTAGCCTACTGGAAGTCTCACCTTTTATAGTCATTTCAAGGTCACAGAGGGAGACGGTGTCACGAGGTCTGAAAGAGTTTCTAGCTCTGGTGCCAGCCCAGCACTGTAAGCTTGAGAATATACCCTTCATTTACTTCAAACCTTGTCAGACCCAGTACCAAAGGTGGTCAAGACTGTGTCTGTTTGGTCTCCATTTGAGATATGTGTTGTACTTAATTTGAATCTGCAGCATTTCATTATAACTGGCAATTTAGATGGCTAATTCTGTTGCAAATGGGTAATCCAGCTCCCTGAATAACAAAGGCATGCATACTGTGCCCTCGCTTGACTTAAAGCAAAAGTTGTTGTTGAGATTCTGCTAGTTAAGTAACACTTAAATTTTTGTCAAAGGGAACATGCAAAATAGTCACAGAATCCTGCAGCTGTCTGTACATTTCTCTGTAATAGGATCAAGTTACCTTCAAAGAGATTCAAGGGTATTTTCTTAGAGATTTATCAAAAGATAAAGATCTTAACTCCTGTTACCTGTTTACTCTTACAGAAGATCAATACTCGTGTTACCTTCCTAGAGAAAGCTGGGAATGCACCATTGCTGCTCATTGCAGGTGGGAAGTATTAAGTGCCTTGGGACTTGCATAAAGGAGTCTTTACAGGTTGGCCAGAGGTGCCCCATCAGCATTTGAGATGAGGCTGGATGGGGCTCTGGGCAACTTAGTCTAGTTGAAGATGTCCTTGCTCATCACAGGTGGGTTGGACTAGATGACCTTTAAATGTCCCTTCCAACCCAACCCATTCTATGTTTCTATCATCTTTTGAATTCTGTCCACTGAAACGGAACAGGTCTGTTTCAGGTGACCACAAAAAGACTAGGTTTTTTTCCCAGCTGTAGGTGCCTCAGCTCCAAAAGGTATTACCTCTGAAGCATAACTCATGGCCTCCCACAATTTGAATACAATGCAGCATAACTTACAAAAGACTGGAAATGGACATGTGCCCCAGAAAAAAAAAAAAAGAATCACATGCTGTATATGTGAAAGTGTACATGAAATATACAGTGGACTGCTAAACTCAGAGGTTTTCATTCACGGCCATCTATATGTGCTCATCTGTTTTGTACTCAGACACAATAGTCATATATGTTAATGTGGACTCTGCTCTCTGGGCCTCAGTGGGAAGGCCTTGAAGTGTCAATGAACCAATAAATCCTCAGTTTTCTGCAGCTAGTAAGCAGCTTGGGTTTGAAAAGCAGCAAACAGTCTATTGCCCTGCTACTGTAGGTAAAAGCTAGGTGGTGGTGAACGGGAGTGGAGCACTCCGTGTTCGGCTCCATGGAAATACTTATATTCTTATCAAACATCCTCCATGAGAGAAGGCTGATAACAAAAGCACTGATTCAACTGTAAAGAAGCCACTACAAAGTTTCCCCTGTTGCAGGACCAGAGCTCTTAAGAAATGTCAAGCGCCAACTGTTAAGCTGTTTAAATAATTTCAGAATATAAAGGCCCAAGCTTTGAAGATTATAGAGATCAGACCTAAAAGCAAAGGAAGTACAGTCAGTAGGAAACGATATTATCTGGGTTTTTTTAGCAGTGAGCATCTACAATCAGTGACACATTTTTTAATGTATTCTAAGGTACTTAACAATGCGGGCTATGAAGATGTAAACAAGGATTCAGAGGTAACGAGCTTCTTTACCAGCCCTGTTCATTCCAGAGCCTTTATCCAATTCACATACCTGGATTTCAGTAGAATGGGTTTTTTGCTTCTGCTTTACAACTAGTAGCAGGAAAGAAGTGCCAGTTTATTTTACTAAACTGGCAGAAGAGGCCCCTGTTTGCCTCCGTATGAAAATGTGATCCGTTCTTGCCCTAAACCTGTATCAGTCATGAGAGAAGAGGCGGGTGAAGCTCAGGGGAAGGAAGTCCAGAAAGACTGTTCCTGAGAACAATGTCTAATCCAACTCTGAATGTACTTTACAAACAGAAAGAAGGGACATAGAAAAACGTCTAGAGTACAAAAAGCAAGATCCAACCTTCAAAATCCAGTATGTCTGCTCAATATTTAACAGCTGATTGAGTAAGTTAACTCTGAAATGATCAAAAATGTGATTAATTTTTATTCTAAATGTGGGCCTAGAAGTATGGGGTTTGAGCAGTGGAAAAGCATCGTTTAAAGTAGTATAGTAAAACTACTGTGATTTGTTATCTCTACTTTCTTTGCATGAGAGTTGACATGGGTGGATATAGGGAAGAAAGTTGGAATCCCTTTTTGAATAATACAATGTCATGCAGAAATGATAATATTTCTTCTGTAATGAGGGAGGTAAGTTTGTATGTTTACCTAGTTTTTGATGCCTGAGTATGCAGCTCCTTGGAATTAAAGCAAGCAAATGTAGCATGTGCATTTTTAATATTTCTATCTATTGTTATCAGGAAATCCTTATACATTTGCATCTACAACATAATCTGGTCCTTGTTTGTTTGAAACAGTGCTATTTTCTCCATTATTCCCCTGCCTAGTTTTGCTTTAATCTGAGTTTAAAGGCGACTGAAATGTCAACTTTATAGGCTGAAGCAAGTATTAATTACGGTCTAGAGATTTGAATTAAGAATTACAGAAATTAAGTTAAAGGTTGAGGCAGTGGGAGAGTTGTCAGAACAATGAAGGTGGTAGAGGGAGTGTGTAAGAGACACTGGGAAGAGGGAATGCAGTCCATAGCATTTACCTATAGCTTAAGCACACACCAAGGCGTGTGTCTGAGGATGATCTTAAAGCTGGTCATCTAGTGATGTTAGTCACCCCTGGAAATAAAATTCACTGTAACTGTTGGTAACAGTGCAGAAATAGGGGAAACTAAGAAATGGACCTGCTGCTGAGGATTAATGTGAAACAGGAAAAATTCTCCACTGCCTCTGTTTAGCAGTGTTTATTTACCCAAGTTGTGTTTGGCTTCACCTTCTTACTCCTGGCAGATTTATTTTTGTTTGCGTAGGAAGCACTTCTTTCAAGGGCTGCTTGTAAGCGTAGAGCTCCAACGTGTCTGATTGCCAAAGACATGCCTTGTTCTATTCTGTTGTAGGTGGGAACCATGAGGGCCATTAGCTAGGAGCAGAGTGGGGAGAGAGCTTTGCTGCAGTCAGCTGTCATCGAGTTTTGTGAGACTGCAGATTTGTGGTAAAGGCGTTTCTGAACTCTCAGAAAACTAGGTGTTACCTTCACCTATGAAGTTTTTTGATTTTTTTTTTTTTTGTTCTTGTTTTTAAGATAGCCAAAATTAGTGATTTTTGCTTAACATTATGAGTAGTTTGAGCACTCTTCTTCTTGGAGCCCTATGGACTTCCTTGTATTCCATGGAAAATATGCAAAGAAAGCTACTTGTGCAGAACAGTTGCCAGCATTGGAGCCTGTATGACCATAAGAATGAATTTGTGTAGTATTTCATAGATTCATAGATTCATAGATTGGTCCAGGCCGGAAGGGACCTCCAAAGGTCATCTAGTCCGACCTCCCCGCAGTCAGCAGGGACACCCCCAACTAGATCAGGTTGCCCAGGGCCTCGTCGAGCTTCACCTTGAATATCTCAAGGGAAGGGGCCTCAACCACCTCCCTGGGCAACCTGTTCCAGTGTTCCACCACCCTCACGGTAAAGAATTTTTTCCTAATATCCAATCTAAATCTCCCCTTCTCCAGCTTAAAACCATTGCCCCTCGTCCTGTCGCTGCAGGCCTTTGTAAACAGACCCTCCCCAGCCTTCCTGTAGCCCTCCCTCAGGGACTGGAAGGCCGCTATGAGGTCTCCCCGGAGCCTCCTCTTCTCCAAGCTAAACAACCCCAGCTCCCTCAGCCTGTCCTCATAGGAGAGGTGCTCCAGCCCCCTGATCATTTTGGTGGCCCTCCTCTGGACCCGCTCCATCAGGTCCATGTCCTTTCTATATTGAGGGCTCCAGACCTGCACACAGTGCTCCAGGTGAGGTCTCACCAGAGCAGAGCAAAGTGGCAGAATCACCTCTCTGGATCTGCTGGCAACACTTCTTTTGATGCAGCCCAGGATGTGATTGGCCTTTTGGGCTGCGAGAGCACACTGCCTGCTCATGTCCAGCTTCTCGTCAATCAGCACCCCCAAGTCCCTTTCCTCAGGGCTGCTTTCTAATACCTCATCCCCCAGTCTGTATTTATACTGAGGATTGTTTCTTCCCAGGTGCAGAATCCTGCACTTGCTTTTGTTGAACCTCATGAGGTTCATCTGGGCCCACCTCTCCAGCCTGTCCAGGTCCCTCTGAATGACATCCCGTCCCTCCGGTGTATCGACAACACCACACAGCTTGGTGTCATCTGCAAACTTGCTGATGGTGCTCTCAATCCCTCTGTCTATGTCTTTGATAAAAATGTTTAAACAGTACTGGTCCCAGGACGGACCCTTGAGGGACACCACTAGTCACTGCTCTCCATCTGGACTTAAAGCCATTGAGTACCACCCTCTGGGTGCGACCATTCAGCCAATTCCTTATCCACCGAACCGTCCACCCATCAAATCCGTATCCCTCCAATTTGGCAAGTAGAATGTTGTGAGGAACTGTGTCAAAGGCCTTACAGAAGTCCAGATAGATTACATCCATAGGTCGCCCCTTGTCTACTGACCTAGTGACTTTATCATAGAAGGCCACTAGGTTAGTCAGGCAGGACTTGCCCCTAGTAAAGCCATGTTGGCTGTCCTGAATCATCCCCCTGTCCTCCATGTGCCCAAGCATGGCGTCCAGAAGGATCTGCTCCATGATCTTCCCAGGCACAGAGGTGAGGCTGACAGGTCGGTAGTTCCCAGGGTCCTCCTTTCTACCCTTTTTAAAAATGGGTGTGATGTTTCCTTTCTTCCAGTCTGCAGGGACTTCACCTGACTGCCATGACTTTTCGAATATCATGGAAAGTGGTTTTGCAACTTCATCAGCCAGTTCCTTCAGGACTCTGGGATGGATTTCATCAGGTCCCATGGACTTGTATGTCTTTAGATTCCTTAGGTGATCACGTACCATGCCTTCAGTTATAGTGGGATGGACTTTGTCACCTGGATCCTCAACTTGTGGGCCATCAATACAAGAGCTAGGAGGAGAGGGGTTGCCAGTGAAGACTGAGGCAAAAAAATTATTGAGAACTTCCGCCTTCTCCTCCTCTGTTGATACAAGTTCCCCACTGCTGCTCATTAGGGGGGGTACATTTTCTTTAACCTTCCTTTTCTGGTTAATGTACTTGTAGAAGCCTTTCTTGTTTTTCTTTATGTCCCTTGCCAAGTCCAATTCTAGCTGTGCCTTGGCCTCCCTGACCTTATTCCTACACAGCCGGGCAACATCCCTATACTCTTCCCAGGTTGCCTGTCCCTTCTTCCATTTCCTGTGTAGCCCCATCTTGCCCCTTAGTTTGACCAGCAGGTCCCGGCTCAACCATGGTGGTTTCTTGCCTTCCTTACCCAATTTCCTACATGTTGGGATTGAGATCTTTTGTGCTCTATGGAGAGCATCCTTAAAGATCTGCCAGCTTTGTTCTGCTCCCTTGTCCCTAAGGGCAGTTTCCCATGGGGTCCTATTTACTAACTCCTTGAAGAGTTGGAAATTCGCTTTCTTAAAATTTAGCATCCTGATGGTGTTCCTCTTGGGCTTCAAACTTCTTAAGAGAGTGAACTGCACTAGAGCATGATCACTGCAGCCCAGACTGCCTTCAACTTTGATATCCCTGATGGCCTCACTTGCATTTGTGACCAACAAGTCCAACAATGCATCTCCTCGAGTAGGGCTGGTGATTTCTTGTCTCAAGAAGTTGTCGTCTAGGCACTCTAGAAGCTTCCTGGAGTGCCTGCAGCCAGCCGTGTTGCTTTTCCAACAGATGTCAGGGTGGTTAAAGTCACCCAGCAGGATGAGAGCCTGTGATCGTGATGCCTCTTCCAGCTGGAGTAAGAAGGCATCGTCGACAGGCTCTGCCTGGTCAGGAGGCCTGTAGTAGACTCCTACCACAAGGTTCCCTTTGTTGTCCCGATCTCTAATTCCTACCCACAAGCTTTCTACCTGCTCGTGGCTATTCTTTAGCAACAACTCTTCACACTCTAGCCATTTCTTCACATAGAGGGCAACACCTCCACCCCTTCTTCCTCTCCTGTCCCTTCTGAATAGTTTGTAGCCATCAATGGCCACACTCCAGTCGTAGGACTCGTCCCACCAAGTTTCCGTAATTACTACTATGTCGTAGCTTTCCTGTAGCATGATGGCTTCCAACTCATCCTGTTATTTCCCATGCTGCGTGCGTTGGTGTAGAGACACTTTAGTCGGTCTGCTGGCTGTGTCTCCTTCTTAGAGGGGCACTCCACTGATCTCCCAACATGTTTTGTGCCAAATACACTTCTGTCCCCTATTGTCTCAGGGGATCTCGGTCCCTCTCTGCAAGACCATGCCTTTGTTATTTACAGCATCTCCCACTTCAAGTGAGATGGCAGGCTGAAGGCTCTCCTTAGGCTTATTTCTGCTGGACTCGTGTTTAACCCCTTCCCCCTTCGAGCCTAGTTTAAAGCCCTTTCAACAAGCCCTGCCAACTCACATGCCAGTATCTTTTTCCCCCTCTGAGAAAGATGTATTCCATCCGTTGCTAGGAGACCTGGTGCCGTATAAAGTTCCCCAAGATTAAAAAACCCAAAATTTTGTTGGTGGCACCAGTTTCTGAGCCACTTGTTAATTATGCATATTTTTTTATTCCTCTCGGCATTCCTACCGGCGACTAAGGGTACTGACGAGAAAATTATCTGTGCCCCTGATCCCTCAACCAGTTTCCCCAGTCTCTTAAAGTCCTTTTTGATTGTTTTTGAATTTCCAGTGTTGACTTCATCGCTACCCGCCTGAATAACTACTAACGGATAGTAGTCAGAAGGCTGTACCAGACTTGGCAGCCTTCTGGTAACGTCTCTGACCCGGGCCCCAGGGAGGCAGCAGACTTCCCTGTGGGAAGGATCTGGCCGACATATGGGGCCCTTTGTTCCTTTCAGAAGGGAGTCACCAATAACAATAACCTTCCTCTTTTTTTGTAGTGTAGAGGTTCTGATGCGAGGGGGAGACTGAGTTGCTTTAGGTGAGTCCCCAGATGGTGCTTCTTCTACCTTCTCGTTTGCCTCACTCTCAACCTCCAGTGCCCCATACTTGTTGTACAGGGGTAAATGGAGAGAGGAGGCGGGCTGTGAGGGTTTTCCCTTGCCTCTTCTAACAGGCACATGTATCCATTCCTCCTTCTTCCTTGGGTCACCTCCCTCTGCTACAGGGGTCTGCAGTGCCTGATACCACACATCTAGTTCTTGTTCGCATTCCCTTATGGATCTTAGTCTACTGACTTCTTCCCTTAGTTCGGCCACCATGTTAAGCAGGTCGCTGATCTGCTCACACCTAACACAGATTGTGTCTCTGCCACCCTCTGTTGCAAGGTTCCAGCACTCACTGCAGCCAACTGCCTGGGTGCCTGCATGTTTGTGTAGGGCCTCAGTTTGGGTACCCACAGTTTTTTTTAATAGCCTTCGGCCGAGTTCCAACCACGATTCAAAAAAATCTCTTCTGCCAAGTGACTACTTTTTTTTTTTTATTTTTTTCCTGTGTCGCGCGCCGCCCGCCAGACCGGTACCGGTGCTGCTGCCGCCGCCTCGCCGACCGACCCAGTGTCTGCTCCGACCGCGTTTAAATCCCCGCGGCCGCGCCCCCTCCGCGCCTGATTGGCTGACGCGGACTTCCGGTTCCGGCTGGGGCTCGGGCTGTGAGTGGCGGGGGGGGTCCCTGAGCCCGGAAACCCCTCCGTACAGCGCCATCCGACCCTCCCCGCCTGCTCACCTCAGGCCTCGCCGCCGGTGCTGCCGGTGCTGCTGCCGCCTCGCCGACCGCTGTGGAGGTTTCCAAGAGCTGTGTGTTGGTACTTCCCGATTCGCTTACTTTAGACTGGTGCAGTTTTCAAGCACGGTCAGTACTGCCCTGTTTCTTCCACTGAAATGGGCTGAAGGAAAAGAGAGGCTGAGTTTGGGATGAATCCTTTTGGAAATATCACTGTACCATAGAGTTGGTGGTGGCGAGACTGCTACCAGTTTGGCAATAGTCATGCACTGTTGTAATTCTGCACTTTAGAGATGATGTACTCTAGACAGAAGAGAGACAAGTGATGACATTATAATAAAAGCTACTAGAAGGGCTTTGCCTTAATTTGGTCTGGCTCCCATAAAAGGGGTAATAAAATAACCTGCATTTGGAACATACGTGCTTGAATTAAATTGTATGTAATGTTGTCTGAAAACTGATGAAAATAAAAAGGAATTCCACAAATACAAAGTTTTAAAAAAAATTAACAGTACCTTTTAAATTATAAAGGTCTTCTGCTCTAGTGTTGGAAATATAAAATAGTTGACATTTAAAATGTCAATAGTTTCAGTATTTACCACAGAGTTCTGACATTTTAATAGTGACCGTTAGAGATTTTATTTGTTTTAAATGCTTCACTTAAATTCTTTTAGCAAATTATTGACACTCTGGTCACCTTTGAAAGGTGGCATCCTCTTTTGGGACTAGAGCTATCGCGGAAACAGAGCTCTTAATTTGCATTGTTCCAGTCAGTGACATAAGGTCAGCCATATAAAGATGGGCACTTATTTCCTACTGCTTGCATTTGCATTTTGCTCTGGCCAGGATGAAAGACTCAGCAAGAGATTTTTTTTTTTTTTCTTTTTGAAAATGTAATGTGTATTAAAACCTTTCTTTAATGGTCAAAAGTAGTGGGCTGGAGCTTGGAAGATCTCATTCTTCCCTAAATTTGGCTTGTTGGCTGGCTTTTGTTCATCCCTTCCCTCTCTCTGCCTTAGTATTCAAGATTTAAGAAGTGTTAAAGATCTTTTTTAAAAAAAAAAAACAAAACATATTGAAGTTAGTGCTAGGAAGAAATTAATTTTTTTGATGTTTGTAGAGACTATAGAAGTGTCTCAAACTATTTTAGAAGCTGACAACTGTGGTTTCCCTACTGAGAACTTAATCTATACTCAGTTACTCAGTGTTTTATGACCACTAATGAAGGGCTTATATTGAAAGTTTTTATTATAATATTAATGTAAATAACACTGAACTAACACTTCTGTCGGGGAGATATTGGGAAAACCAACATAGCTAAACAAAGAATTAATTCAGTGCCGTTCTAATTTCCAGTGCATATCCTTGTTTCAGATATACTTCTAATGCAGCTTCTGTAGTATCTTTATATCTTATGGGCATCTGAGTGCCTGTTTTAGCCCAACAAAGTAAAAGGTCTGGTCTGAGGATCCATTCCACAAAGTTTCACGTCTACACCATGTGCACAGTAAAAGGAATCCCCTTCCTCAGTTTCATATGGCGAAGTGAATCAAAGTGGAAGCAAATGCCTTTTGGCTGAAGAAAACTGCCCATCACAGCTTGCCAAAGTCTACTTGCTCTACATGAAACTTTGCTGGGTTGCAGCTTTTTCTGTAGAATGAGGAATTCCTGTGAATGCATAGTGTATTTTGGTTGTCGCTATTCTTGGCTTTCTTCATAAAAGAAACAGCACAAGCTATTACTGCTATTTATAAAAGCGCTTTGACCCTATACCATAGTGTTGAACTGCAAACAGATTGCCTGCCAGTTTTTTAATCCAAAAATTTAGCGTTGCAGCTGAACAAAAGCTGACAACTCTCTTTTTTAAAAAATACCTATTTGCTTAAAGTTCATTGGTGTAGAAAGAGTCTAAAAAACCCATTCCATCCCTTTTATAACTTCTAAACCACTATGTCTAAGTGTTTGATCTTTTTTTCTTAAATGTGATTTTTAATGTTGCCTTGAGATTTTGTCATAGTTTAGAGGGTTTTTTAGAGCCTGCTAAGGCTTTGGGAATCCTGACTGTGATGCTCCCAAACTAACTGATTTGATTCACTTAAGTGAGAATGTGTGATGGGGATCTTCTGGCTTCTGCACCTGCAGAGATGTGTCTAAGATTCTTTAACTGTGCTCAACTGATGGGTTTATATTGAATCTTGCAATATTTCATCCTTTTGAAGGAAATTGCCCATGAAATTTCAGTTGAGATTCTTCTCCCTTTGAAGTGAACGCTATTTAGTAAAGGGGATGTATAAGCCATCTCTAATTCCATGGACGGAGTGATTTAATGATTTGTATTCTCTGGGATATTAACTCATTGTATATCTTAAATATTGCATGAGCAACTTGAATTAAAGGTGTGCGAATGACAGAACCAAACATGAGGTTCTATTTTACCACTTAAATGATCATAGCAAACAGAAGGAAGCACTGAAGGGCAGCAGCTGGCTGGCTGTTTTCCTATCCAGACTCAACAGACTCCTTGATTCAAGGAAATCTAAATTTATTCAGCACAACGGAAGAAAGTGTCTTCTCCTCTGCTGCTTCCACATAAAGGAGCTGCTGAGGAAAATGAAAGAAATGTCCTTCTGCAGACTGGGTTAGTCTGAGCAAATCCACCCATTTGCTTTGAGGTCTTTGTGTCTTTACTTTTCAGTCCTCGGGGCCAAATCATCTAGTGAACCCAAATATGTAGTTGATGGCAGAATGTTTAATAAAATTAGTAATTTCTGAGGGCTTTGCCCCTGCAAAATAGAACTGCATTCACGTATGTCAGGATTGTATGTGAGAAGGGCAAGAAAGAGTTTGGCTTGCTTTACTGAGGTCTTACCCTGACATAGAGAGCTGTTATCTACAATAAAAGACCTTACCAAAACCCACTTTGGTATTTTATTTCTGTCTTTCCTATTATGCTAAAGTAAATGCATCAAGATGTTTTTTTAATGAATTTATTAAATACATGATTTGTAATTTTGATTCAAAAGGAAAGTTTTAAATATCTGTTCTGTACTCCCCACCAAAGTATAATTTCAGTTGGCATTAATAAGCTATATGTGCACATTTATGGACATAGTGCTTCATATAATCTTTTATGGGCTTACACATGAAAGGCTATTATCTCTGACTCAGCTGTGATGATAGTTTTAAAGCAGCGTTTACCAAACTTTGATGCATAGATTGATAGCCATGTTTTGATAACTTCTTGGTTTTGCCTGCTAAGTTTCAAGATAAGAATTTAAAATCCTTTGGCTTGGCATAGTTTCTTTGCTATTATTGGGACAGGAAGCTGTGCTATTACAAATGGGCGTGTAGCTGGTTCCCAGATCTAACTATATAAAAAGATTAGAGACTCCCTGCTATATAAAGTTCAGTATGAAATGTTTTCCTGTGACCAAAATCCTGTGTTCACTGATATGAAGCTTGCCATGGACTTAATTGGGATCAAAACTAGGTATGTCCTATAGGTCCTGTTAAATGGCCTCATTGGGAAAGTAGTCTCTTGCCAGAATTGTTGTCTAGGGACAGAGGCGATGCACGATGAGTCTATGGAGGTTGTGATACAAAGTCCTGGAGTATTCAAGTGTGTTACAGTGATTGGCAAAACAGAAGGGTCTGTGCGTGGTAGAATACAGTAGACGAGAAGAAAAATGTAATGGGGAGAACTGAATGGGCAAACAAAACGTGTGTGGCAGTAGGCAGATAGTTGGTATTTGTGCACAAGTCTTGAATGGGTTGAGCAAAGTGAGATGAGAACCGAAGTGAGACAACAGCGTCCTGGCTTCTTCAGAAGAGACTGTTGGGAGGATCTATGTGAGCAATAGATGATAATGGCAGATGGCTCTGATTTGGCCATCTGGATGTGCAGGGTATAACACACACTGAAGGTGAGCCACCTCTCCCTGAGTGGAATCAGTGGAAGGGACCAGAAGCAACTCTTGATATTCACCCTCTGATTCCTTTGGAAGAGAAGGGGAGCTGGGTTTGTGCCTTCCATACAACAATAAGCGCTATGGTCTCTGCCTCTGAAATAATCTTAAAAACCTGTAGAGATACCAACATTCTGGTGCTATGTCATAGTTCTAGTTCTACCTGAAATTGTACATAAGGGGTCATCAGATCCCTGAAGTGTAAGCTTGTAACTTTTTGCATCTTTCTGGCAAACCCAATTAGTCTGTCTCTTTCTTAAAGGGAAAAAACCAGCTTGCAGCATGCCTTCTGCCCAGACCGCGGGGAGAAGAGGAGCTGGTGGAGACACTCATGTGTGAGCGAGGGGCAGGCTCTGTGTGTAGAATGTCATGGCAGGAAGGCCCATTTCTCAAAGAAAAAATTGTAACTGAATCTCTGCTTTATACTGTTTCTCCCTTGATACTGCTATCCCTCACCTTTCCAAATTGGAAGCCAACGCAGCTGCGCCACACTATAGATGTGAGTGCCCTACAGCCATTAGGGGAACAGATACAGAGGGAGATAAGTTCTGTGGAACACAGTTCTGCACACGCTGATTAATTGTGCTGTGTCAGTGGCCTTGAAATGCTGCTGGAGACACTGTGGTGCCTGCAGGTTTTCCCAGCAGCTTTAGTCTCATTGTCTCATGGGAAGATTAATGCTGTGAGACACATGACATAAGGGTATAAACTGACCTCATATGCCCCATGATGACTTTTGGAATTGGTAGATAAGGTTGTTCTCCAGCTTTCTTGTTTTTAATGAGCTATTATCTTTCTGCAGGATCCTGCAAATAGAGCAATGACTTCTCAGTAATGCATAGGGGCTAAAAAGATGCCCTTTTATGGTAATCTCTTACATGTGATACAGTTTTCAGTAAGGAGTTAATGTTGGAAGATTATTGTTACTGCTGCAGTGGGTCACACAGGCAAGTTTACTTTTTTGTCCTTGGTTATAAAATCTAGAAGGAGAGCAAAAAAAAACTTGAATCAAAGTTCTTGATGACATTAACTCCTACAAGACCTACTAACGACAGGGAGAAATGGGAGTGTCAGCCTATTCCTCCAGGCAAAAAGAAGTGAAAACAGCAGCTGTAATGGGTTCTTTTATTTTCAGAAAGCCTGATGCAGACCAAACCCTTCAGGGCCAAAGGTCTGAAGCTTTGGATCTTCACATTTGACTAGAAAGCAAGGAAGAAGCAGCTTTTTCCTTGGAAGGCCCTCTTGGTGTACTAATGAAATCTTTCTGCAGGTGACACCCCATCAATAGTTTACTCTGCTTCATTTTCTCTGCTTCCTTCTGTTTCCTTTTGAGGCCGTGTTTTTAGAGATGTTTAGGTGGCTCCTCTAAGAATAAGGTCTCTGAAAATTAAAGGTATATTTTCTGGGAGTCTTATCTGTTGGTCTTCAACACATATCCATAGCCTCTCTTTGTTTTTGGCAAGCATGAGTGGGAAGGAAAGGGTTTGGAGAACTAGTGACGAATATTACCATGTTTTAAATTGTCCTAGAATCGCCTTCTCCAGCCAAACTATTTACAGTCTGTGGTTTAACAGATGACAGTATAAATTACTCTTTTTTTCTTTTTTCTTTTTCCAGAAGGTGAAACTGCCAGTTACAGCTCTAGTTGCTATACAGTACGCAGCAGCTTCTGCTTATAAAGACTCATAAGACTGAGGAAAGTTTCAGTGTGAGGGGACTGAATGTTGAAAAACAGCTCTCATTTCAGCTCACACTTCTGTGTTGTTTAAATCTGTTCCTTTTTGCATTATTCATTCTTCTTACTTCAATTTGAACAAAATTTGCCTAAGTAGCAAGGTTTTTGCTCAGTTTTATGTGCATTTTTATAGACATCATATTCCTTTGGTGGCAAAAGTGCTTATTTCGATATTAAAATCAGGATGTAAGAACAAATAAGGCTTTCTTCGTTAAAAACATGTTACAGAAGATTTGAAGGATATGGATTGTTGTCCATTTTTAAATGTCATGTGTCTTTGCAAATCTTATGACATCACTTGATTAGATTTTGTCTGTCTTTATGGATATAGTGTTAAAATTTCTGTTCAGAACTAAATCATGTATTTGTGTGCCTGGTGCTGTGGCTGCTTTTCCCGGTAGCAGCAGAATATGAGAAATTGTCTGATATTTAAAAAGCATATTTAGTTGTGAAGCCTTTAAAATGTTGGGGGGGGGGGGAGGGAAATTCCTGTAGCAATGTCTCTGAAATCTGAAAAGCTTTCTTGCTTGCTGATGTCCCGTCACAGCTGTCTTCTGCAAAGTACGCTGACAGTTGTCTGGCACTTGTCTTAACACTGTTTGCCCTGGTAGTCAATAGATGGATAGGAAAGAAAAGGGAGCAGACGATTGTATAGCAATCCAGCCTTTGATTCTCCCTTGTTTTCCAGACTCAACTCGTGTGGGAAAAAAAGTGAGATGAGGTGGACCACAGCTGTTAGTTTACTTCCCACTCTCCCTTCATTGTATGTCTGTTGTTTCCTCACCTGTATGACAGACTGGTGTCCTACCACCATGATGTAAATGGGTCTTATCGGTTGAATGAACAGGCAGCAAAGCTGTGACCTGCCTGATAGTAAATACAACTTTGTTTTGAAGTCCCATGTGCTTTTTGTAATCACTTTTTCTAGAGTCCTGCAGGAATCTCTGCTATATCTGCGTTGGCTGAAATGTACCTGTTGCTTTAATAGTTGTTAAATAGACTTAAGTGGCATCTTTGCTACATGAGCGAGCTCTTGGCTTGGATGTCAGTGCATGCCTTACTGAAATAAGAGGACCTTAACTGGTCTGAATCAAACCAAATGAAACTTTTGAGGTGATGGTAAAATGGCTTCTTGGGGCTTCTGGCTTTTGCTTCTCACTTGCATTATTAGAAGGGTCAGATTTTCCTTTGGATAGAATGACCTTGGTCTACTCTTATTTTCCTGAAGATGCCATGTTTCCAGCCTAATAAGGATGTCAGAAATGCTGGGCAGAGGAAGGTTTCTGAATAATCCACCAGGAGAAAGGCACTGATAAAATACGAGAATGATCTTATGTGTAAACCCATATGTAGGTGATAGGAGAGTTGGCAGAGGCAAAGAGAAGGCATATTGAAGAATTGGAAGTTATGAGTTAAAGCTTGTAACAGACTCCGTGTGTGTGTATAAATTTTATGTATATATCTGCTGAATTGCAAGGGGCATTTAAAATCAATTTAGTGTAAAATTCATTCAAGGTCTGACAACTTTTTAATTTTTATTTATTTTTTTTTCCCTCACCAGCTCTGACAATGAAGCTTGTGGGGTTGCATTCTGAGGCCTCTCATTTAGGCTGGCAGAGTTGTTACTCCACTTTAAGTTAGGAGGTAGCTTGTTATTGACCCAGTCCTCCTGTTCAGCTCCACACTGGCAGATAAGCTTTATCAGGAATTGAGAGCCTCAGTATAACTAACAGACAAATTCATGGCTGAGGTAACTCCATTGAAGTCAGTGGGTTGCAACAGCCCACAGGAATATTCAGCACCAAGTTCATTTCTATGTAACTAATGAGTTTTATTAAAGAGGTAGATTAATGGGACTTAGTTTTTACATCTCATGATCTATTATCTTCTTGTCTTCTCAGCCCTGTTTACTTCAACGGGAGCCGCCATTCTGGTCAATAGGAAGTAGTGTGTCTCTATGGCAACTTTGAATAAAGGAATGATTTATTTGTACACACACACATTTTGTACCTCATTTGTAACTTAAGGGATATGACTGAATCACTGCAAACATGAAGATTTATAGTTCTGTCTCTTAAATAAATAAATCTCTACCCTGTTTCAGGCCCACCAAGGGAAAATAATAAGTGATGGAGACTTGCACACAGAAGAGGAAGCTATGATGTGCTGTAGGAATGTTAGATCTGGATGGGGTGATATACACTGATGCTTTGCTGAACACCTGTAGGTTCAGAGACTTCGAGCTATGTACATTCTGTGCATTTTTGATATTTGGAATTTGAGGAACAATTCTCAAGCTGAACCAATCACAGATGGAATCTGTAAAGATCAGCCCCACAGGCTTTCTAAAAGTATTATTTTACTAGTCATAATTACTATTTTTCATTGCTGCTTATAAGTTAAGGTATTTTCAAATGTATGAAAAATATTAGTGTTTATCACCTTTGATTTATGGGAGAGAAAAGCAATATTATCAAGTAGAAGACAGCAACTGAAATGAATCAAGAATGGTGGCTGTGTATAGTGTATTAACCAGAAAAGCTGAGAAATTACATTAAATTCACTATTTTTCCTTTGGAGGATTCCTAGAACTTCTATGAATAAGCTTATTTCTGTGAGGGAATTAAATATCACAGCATTCACTTTTTAGGGGAAGAATAAGGCATGGCAGTTACTTAAATAAGACATGGGTCTGTTGGAACAGGCCAAGCGGAGGACCATGGAGATGATCAGAGGGCTGGAGCACCTCTCCTGTGGGGACAGGCTGAGAGAGCTGGGGTTGTTCAGCCTGGAGAAGAGAAGGCTCCGGGGAGACCTCATAGCAGCCTTCCAATATCTGAATGGAGCTACAGGAGAGATGGGGAGGGACTCTTTGTCGGGAAGTATAGCGATAGGATGAGGGGTAATGGTTTTAAACTGAAAGAGGGGAGATTTAGATTAGGTACTAAAAAGAAATTCTTTGCTGTGAGGGTGGTGAGACCCTGGCCCGGGTTGCTCAGAGAAGCTGTGGCTGCCCCATCCCTGGAGGGGTTCAAGGCCAGGCTGGATGGGGCTCTGAGCAACCTGGTCTGGTGGGAGGTGTCCCTGCCCAGGGCAGGGGGGTTGGAACTCGATGATCTTTAAGGTCCCTTCCAACTCTAACCATTCTGTGATTCTATGATTCTAAACCTGTGCTATGAGTCTGAACATACCTTCAGGTTACATTATGGACCTTGGTGATGTGTATTTAAAATGGCAAAATACTTATTCCGTGCTATAAAAAAAAATAAAAAAATCTGTACTGTTAGTTACTTCAGAGTCTTATCTAACACCAAATCTTGGTAGGGGTGGGATATGCTAGAAGTACTTCCTGAGGCTGAAAGTACTGATTTGTTATTGCTATAAGAGCTCTCTTCTGCCTCTAGATATTGCTGTCTAAATAGTTTTTGTAATAAAAAGCCCCAGTAGGTCATGTCAGGCTTGTTTATTGTCATTACTTCTAAAATTTCTTTGGTGTTATTTTTATGAAAGCCAAGCAGTGTCACAAAAAAGCTGTGGAGCCCTATGGTGCTGAGAAACCTTGAAAATGAGTCAGCCTTAAATAATTTGTAACAGATAACAAAAGCTCTGTTTTCCAAATATGTGAAAACTATTAGCAGTTGCTACGCAAGTTAATTTGACATTAATTGCATGGTATTTGTCTGTGAGCCAGAAGCTTTGTTTATTGTCATGTTATGCACCAAAAGCATGTGTGCATCAGCTTACCCCTAGGAGAAACACCAGCTTCTCCAGCAATGATTTTTCATTTGGGAAACCTGCTCTGTCGTGGAACTGAAGCTTTTTAAAAATTTAATGATATGTGACCTGGTTTACTTATAGTTGGCAAGACAAGGGGAAAAGGATGTACGAGTTGAAGTAAAATTGCATATCATCATATTTTTACCATGTGGATAATATGTCTTGGGCATCTCTGGCCCTGTGTCTTAGGAGACAGAAATCACAATGTTTGTGTATCTTGCACATCAACGTAAAGCAATATGTATGTGTTGTGAGACCAGTTCTAATAGCGGTCCTGAAGGTACTGCTTTTCCTCCTGGTCCAGCCATGTCACTTATACCCCACAGGAGCTTGGGATGGTGACTGATTTCAAAGACAGGATTACTGCCAGTGCTCCTTTTTGGGGCAGTAAAACCGTTCTGCAGCTCAACATGGTCCTTGGTAGTTCGGTTGTCTTCATGTCTGCATACAAGTTTTATTTATTCAGAAGGGAGTGGTCATTTTGTTTTACAGGTTACGGATTTTTCTTGTGCTTCGGATTTGCTTGCCAGGTCAGAGGCTTGAAATTCTTTGCCCATGTATAGTAGGAGCACAGTTTTTCTTTCTCTGTTTCTAAACCCTTTAAACATTTTAATCTGGTGACTTGGTAACAATTAATAATGTTTTGGTAATGGATTTTGTTTTTTGACAAGTGTTATTTATAGGGAATGTATTGCATAGCCCATAGTAAACCTTGTTTATAAATGGATGAGGCTTTTTGATTAGAGAATGCAGTCTAATATTACTAAGATGGGGAAAGGAAAGCTTCCTTCTAGAATTCTAATAATGTTGTTCCAGACTTTAAAAAAAAAAAAAATAATAAAATCATTCCAACAACAACTAATGAAAAACTTTCATCTGCTTGTTACAACTATTATATGTCAATAACCTGATGCCTGTGTACTCCTGGAGACATCTTTCTGGGAGCTTTTTCTTTGGTTTGAGTGAAATCATGAGGGGAGTCCATTTGTTTTCTTGGAGCAAAGGGCACTGTCATAGCTCAGAAAAAGTAAGATGGCATGCGTGATTCCTTAAAAGTGTTTGGAAAACATTTTAACATATTCATTTACCACGGCCTTTACTGTAGTTGACAGAAGCATGGAATAAACTACAGATGTTGTTCTACTGCCTCAACTGACAAGCTAATGGTACAAGTTTGTTTACTATTTTAAAATAGCACAGAATGCAAAATATAGCCACACTTGGCGTGAAATTATGTAACTATGGTTTCAGATTAAATGTTCAGAAATTCGTTTGCTATGTTCTTGAATTCATGCCTTTTTCATGCATTTGTGTAAAATATACATTTTATAATTCGTAAGATTTAAACAAAACAACTGCTCTAAACAGAACGAAGTCTAAAGTTCTTCAGAGTTAATAGAAAAGCATAACCACTATGAACTGTTGGAGTCTCCACTCATCTGCTTTGGATGTCGGGCTGCAAAACACAGCTGTCAAGCCGTTAGTGGCTCACAAAATAACCCCTCCATCCCGCCTTTTATTCCTGGTACGAAACTTCTGTTAGATAAAATCCTTCAATGCGTTTATTGTTCAAAGTTCCTTCTCGTTATGTCTTCCAGCAATTTTTTTTTTTTTAATTATTCTTTGAAACGGTCAATTCAAATGTATGCCTGTGTATCTGTATCACCCAGGAGTACTTGTGTTCTCAGACTGTCCATGTCAGAAGGTATCTCTGCGAACAGTGCTTGTCTACTCATCCAGCTTTCAAGAGAGTTGATGTTGGGGAAAGTAAAGTTTGGTGGGTCAGTTAGGATGCTATTCCATATGAAATGTGAACCTATCATACTATAACTGACCCTCATAATTACAGGATCTAGTTAATAAAGAACAAAGATCTGAATCTTTAATGATGTCTGGTGATGCCCTTTTCTACTGACTCCAGAGGAAGTCTAAATGTGTATACTTTAGTACTTCAATTGAAATCAGGGTTGTGATTTTAACACGCATTTCCTATCTGTGTCTCCTCATGTTTTGGCTTGCATGGAGAGATATTGCAGCTGTCTTCAGTGCACCCTACCTTCTGTGGTGGTGTCCACAGAAAGTCATGGTCACACTGTTATCAATAATGTATTAGATGTTTGCCTTTTCCTATGACTTTAATACGTGACACAAATAAATGAAGACAATATGGTCATCTAAGCATGTAACTTCACTTTTACCAAGGTGCCTGATTGCACAGCCTTGTGGTCCTAGATTATTCCACAGGAGATTAACAAACGCAATTGGTAGAATGGAAATTAGGCCCTCAGGAGCTTCTTTCATTCTTTGAGCAGAAAACTTTCATGTTGGCAGACACTTGTCTGTTCAAAATTTCATGTTGAATTCTAATAGATATTTGTGCAAGATATTCCCCTATATTTCCTCTGCCCTACCTTTTTTTTTTTGTCTTTGTGAACATTTCAAAAGAGATTGGTCATTCACCAAATAGCCAAGCTTGAGAATTTTCTGCAGATCTTCTCAATGCCTTTTGCTGGACAGATATGGATATGTTCACACAGCTGAATCTGGGTATATTTCTGGGTTGATGTTTTATGAAAGTATTGCTGCTGTGGAAAATTGAGTAAATAATGAAAGCCCCCTCTCTAGGGATCATGCTAACTGTCGTCAGTGGATTTGAGTTATAGTTTATTATAGCCAGGTTTAATACAAGAATTTTCTCTTGGAGTAAACATGCATCAATCTAGTTGCCATTGGTTGGGCACACAAAGTACATAAACAAGAAATAAGGAGGAATCTATAACTGTGCATACTTGAATGGTAATAGGGACAGGGTTGGAATGGAGTGTTCTCTGAGATTTGCAGAAAGCTGGAACAGCAGCTGAGAGGTTGTTTTATGAACTTCATTTTGTGGAAGTGCTATGGTAAAGAAGCTTTCTATAAATAGGCACATTGCATTGCGTGACATCAGGCTATTCTGTTGTATTTTGTATGTTGTATGAATGTGTACAAACTGTATTAATTATAAATATAGAAGAAAATACTGCAGGAACTTTAGCTTCAGGAATTACTTTGCTTTCTTGGATATTTCTTAACTACTTTAAATTTGGGGTGATACTTAATGTTTATATTTGTAAATCATGAAAAGGGCTTTTCTGGAAGCTTGTACAAGAATCAAAATAGTGTACTTGCGCATCCTTTTTCCTGCTAGATGATGTTTGACAGGTTTTTATACCGCTTGAAAACATTCACATAAGCTCAAGTGCAAGTTTTTGAGAATGGTAGCTTTTAGATCAGGAGCCAGACAGATTAATGTTTTGTGAATTAGATTAGAGTTAAAATTGTCTGAATGAGTTTGATACCAGACAGCTAACCAAAATTTTTTTTCATCTTGAATTGGATTAAACTCTTGTAGTCACAGCAATTATGCTGTGGTTTGTGGGCAGTTTACTGACTTTTATTATTTAAATAAATTTTAAGGAATTTTGTAAGTTTGACCTTTTGTAACATCAGATAGCAGCAGGAGTTTGGAAGGAAACCAACTGGCTAAAGAACTGTTGAAATGCCAGGTTTTCTCAAGCATATAATCATTATTGAAGATGGATTGTATTAAAACTGCAGAAGATCTTTGAAACCTCTCAAATAATTCTAAGGGATACTTTTCTAATTTTTAGTGTTTAGCTCACAGCAGTTTGTCTTTATTTCTATGTTGGAAATGAAGCCCTGAAAATTAAGAATTGGTGGTAGTTGTTATTCCAAATACTTTGATACCCTCCTGATCTATGTGTTTTAGCTAGGTAATAAGTACTTATTCTGCTATACAAAATAAGTTAAATAACATCCTCCAGAAATAAAGGAAGAAAATCCCTGGGAATGTCTGACAATCTCTGTCTCTTATTTACCATTTTGACTCAAAATGCAAATACGGCACATAGAGATTTAATTAAGGATTATGCAAACCCAAGTTGTAAGTACAGAGATTTTTCAAACCCAGTAGAAGTAGAGGAAAAATCTGTGAAGTTAATAGCAATAAATTTTTACCCACTTTATGTGTACAGGATCAAAATATGTACGGAACATTTTTTTTGTATATGCAGTCTAATAAACATTCTTGTAGGTCGTCACTTTGTTTTTGGCCCAGAAATGGGTACGCAGTATGAGAAAACTCAGGATCCAGAGTGGTTTAACTTTCTCTATCATATGTACTTATTCTGTATTACATATTCTGGTCTTACTAAATACATGAGCAAAAGTTAGCTATTCAGTATACATAAAAGGACTATTTTTGCTGAAATTGTAGCAAATGTTACATAGAAGAAAGCAGTAAATAATCTCTCCCCTGCTTTGTAAAGAAAAATGTTCTGAAACAAAATTTTGGGAGTGCTAGCCTAGTTTTCTAGACAGAAGCTTTAACTTATTGCCTGAAAATACAGTCTATATTTTACAAAATACTTAGCTTATAAGCCATTTTTGTGACTGAGGTCCTCATCTGGTCAATTCTAATTTTAATCTTATGGAGACTGAGGTTGCTAACAAGGAAATAATGCAAAAAGGCTGTTCTGGTGTAGCTATACGATGAGTAGCTGGGTTGAAGATATTCCTGGAAATCAAGCTGGTATTGCTGATAATAGGTGCTAATGACATTTAATGTGAAATAGCAGTGATAACTCATTTGTCATTGACTAGAACTCAAAACCCAGCGAAAAATTAAATAAGTCTCTTTAAAATATGAAACTGAAATATCCCAGAAGTCTTTGGGACAAGTCTAAATAATGCCTAAAAAGACGTTTCAAGGAATATTGCTTAAAGCAAAGCATCGAGAAGAGGTGGTAAGTTATCTTTGAAGTTTTGTCATACATGGAACTCCTATGTCTGGGGGGAAAAAAAAAAAAAACGCACCAAAAGACCTGACCCACAGAACAGAGCCTGAACTGAACTCTTTCTGACCTGAACTCGCCTGCGATCCTGATTTGTATTGTGAAGAATGTCAGAGCCGATATATCTCCAACAGAGCTCTGCACCGAAGGGGTGAATGGGAGCAGAAATGGTTGATCATGATTCTTTTTGCTTTATTTTTTAGTTGCTTAATTTTATCTTAGCTTTGTATCTAGTGACTTTTCTGTGCTGCCTCTTTCTTGATGACAGCAGCCTCATGTACTTAAAGGGTAATGTCATTTGGGCCTCAGAAAGCATTGAAAAGTCAGTGGAAGATGTGAACTACTGAACTGGCATACTGCAAGGACAAAAACATCAAATCAGATGAGTTGAAAACAGCTCATTCTGTTCTTGGATAACAAAGAATATTCTTCATGCCTAGGAGGGACATTAATATTTCAGGTTGAATTTTTAAATAAAATATTTAAAAACAAAGAGCAAAATAGTTCAAGGGAATCAGGGTCAGTTCAGTAGGTGCACTCAGTTCTTTGCTCTGCAACATGCTTAACAAAAAGCAAAAGAGCAAAATAGTGATTTATAGATGGAATTTGAAATTCCTAGGCTGCTTAAGTGCTTCAAACTAGAGCAAGGCTGGTGAGGGCTTCTGGCCTTTCTAGGTAGGTGCACTGGCACTCAATCACCACCCAAGCTTTTCTTGCCATTCTTCTGGATGAGACAACCTGAAATTGAAAAGCAGTTTGTCCTTTTCCAAAACCAGGAAATCAATGTTCTTACACAGTCAATTCTCAGCCTAATTTGCTCTCCCAATAGGAATGGTGTCACTGAAGCCCACTGAAGCAGGAAGCCCAATTTAGTATTCACATAATAAATAAAATAAATCAGCTCTCTCTAGCATTCAGACTTCATAATTTTCAAATCCAGACCCTTATCTATGTTTTTGTAGATTTTGGAATGTTTTATGGAAAACTTAATACATCATTCTGTTTCAAAGGCATGGCAGGTTACCCTTCTCTCATGCAACTGCTCTGTTACTTGTCCTAGGCCAAATGAGCTCCAAAAGTCTTACACAGCACAGCTGACTCCCGTCCTTGTGAGTAAAGAGGATTAGGAAACCCATAGACAGGTTGCATAGCTGGCAAACCCGAGGTGACAGCAAAGGCACGACAGTCACCTGTAGCACGGTGCAGGTAAGGGGCAGTATTAGTGTCAGCTGGTAGAGCTGATGCCAGTCAAGGTGTGTTGTGGCATTACTTCATTAACGCTGTATGTTCATTTAGAGGGCTCTTCTTTCACTGTGAGAAACTCCTGGTGAACTGTGCGCTTCACCACACAGCCCTACAATGACTTCATCCCCTTCAGAATTTTCATTACTGATGGTGATAGCTTAGTGACAGCAGAATTAAAAATTGGCTGTAGAGTTAAACCAATATACTCTTTACAATCAAGTTTAGTTAACTTTAAGGTTTGAAAGCAGAAGCTTAAGGGAAGCTGTCAGTGACCTCTTAGCAGAACATGGAAGACTTAATGTTGTTCAGCTCTTGGGACCAAAGTTCTAATGAAGACAGTAGGTGGCAGAAAAATCAATCAGTTCTAGGAACTAAAACCAGGACATGATCCATTATCTTGCAGTCAGTGCCTGTTTCACCTCAGGCTCAAAAATTCTAGTCTCTGGTTCTTTTAATGTGTGTTCTGGAAAGAAGTCAGGAAATGGTTTAGATACATGTGTATTTGGTTGCAAGCAAATCACCCATATTTAAGTCGTGATTCAAGATAAGCTTCCCTTCTTGGGGAGGGAGGAATTAGCCTTAGTTAAATATATACTGAACAGGTCTCCCTTTTTTTTTTTCCCTTTTTTCCCTTATTGCACTTGGAGAAAGAACATAAGCTATCTCTATAATTGGGCCACCTGCACTCAGAGTAGCCTGTGAGTCAGGTGTTTGTAGGGAGCTGCTTTAATTGTCTGTCTCAGTTTTGTTGGCTCTTGCACCATAAAGAGAGCAGGTTTTTTGTGGAGAACTTTTCACATCAGTCTCCCAGGATTGACTCATGCATAATGCTCGATAGGCGCAATGAAATCTTTGATCTTTTATTTTAGATTTTTGGGGCTTTGCCATATAAATATAAGAATGAAGCATCATTCTTTTGTGGTACTATTTTAAAAAGTGATTTTTCACTTGCATCTGTTACTTGATGGAACACTGGGCACCCTGGCAGGGTTGTGGTCGTCGCTGTCTGCAGGTGTGAGAGCAGTAACAGTGGAGAGTAAGGCTTGCTCTGTTACGGGATGGAGTTGTCACAAACTTTCTTCTGGAGGAAGCTGCTATCCAGTCAGGTGGCTGCTGTGTTCCAGCTCATGGGCTCTCATTTGCCAGCTTTGCCAAAACTGTAGCCTTATTTCCATGTCTCTTGTCTGCTGTGGGGTGAAATGCCAGTATAAATTTTTTGTTGAGCTCCTTACTTAATAATTGACTTGGAAGTGATTAATGGTCACAAAGTCATCCCTGGACCTTTTGTTCTTCCAGAGATTTTTTTTGCCTTTCTGTTCTTTCTCTACACATGTATATACATGTGTATGTGGTGATGTGCCTTTGGCAATGGGTGCAGTTGTCTTGGAAGACTTTGTCTGTAGCTTCCACTTTATCTTAGTGACTTGAAACGTCTTTTGCAAAATGCATGTTTTGTTGTCAATTTTTCACAGAATCTTCTTGGTTGGAAAGGACCTTTGAGATCATTGAGTCCAACAAACAAATTCCAAATTTCCATCTACCAAAGAATAAAATAATTATTTGCAGGAAACCCTACTGATTATCAGAAAGAAAAAATTATCATTACACAAATATCTTATTTGTGTAACATTATCCTTACAAATATCCTTATATATCCTTACAAATATACAAAAAAAAAATCTCCTTACAAATATCCTATATTTGTACCTAGGCACTCTCTTTTAGAACTTTTGTGGCATAAGATCAGAAGTAAAATACCAGCTTAGAAGGATGTATGGGATAGCTTTCCTATTTGTAAAATTTTGTTGGTTTAAAGATTGATGTGTTCATAATTTTAAGGTGGCCTGTTGCTCATAGGCAATAGTTGCTCAGCTGCAAGCACTAATGAGAAAAGATAGATACTTGGCAATGAAAAAGTATGTTGTTGACACACATCAATCTGCAGATTAGCTGCTTCAGCTGCTCTAGCAGAGGTTTTATATGCAGATAAACTATAAGTAATAAGCAATGGGTAATTTATATTTAGTATGGTCAGCAGTAGTCAGACAGCTTTGCCTGTGGAGGTAAACTGCTTCAGGCCTTTTAAAAGGTTGTGCCAACAAGTGTGGATTTAGTTTGGAGTTTATTTTATTATTAAAACTTGCTTGTCATTCCCATTCTTTGAATAGGCTTATTATGTGCAATAGTAGTATGTGGGTTACTGCTGGTTAAGATTATATTAATGACAAATAACACCACATAGCTTGTGATATTTCCCAAAATTGTCTTGTCTGGCTGTAACATTAGTGGTGCATCCAGTATTCTTCCATGAGAAGAGAAAGAATTATGACAGTACTAGCACAGGAGTGTGTGGCTTCTGCTCTTCTAATCCATGCATTAATGCTCGAAAAGAATAATAGTATGTTTTTACATGTAAAATCTTACATGTAAAGTTCTTACTGTACAGAACATTACATTTAAGTGTTCTCTTGTAATTTTTAAGGGTTCTTCAAAACATAAGATACTAAAGTAGAGTTAGGGTAGACGTTGAATTTTTACTTAAGGCTGTGTGGGAGAAGAGATGGAACTATGGAGACAGGGTTAAATTTAGTCCCATGTTTTATGTCCTGTATCTTTTGAGCCCTTGGGAATCCTTGGGAAATTCTCTCTATGTTGAATGAGTGTATCTGAGTCTCTCTACAGAGCTTTTCAGATTGGTGGCCCCTCACTAAGGGGGTCAATACTATCAGAGAATTCTGCTATTGCAGGGATGAAGGTTGTAATAGAAACACATTTTTTGGTTTGTGAAGTTTTTCCTGTCTATGAATTTTTTTTTCCTCCAAATTAAAAAAGTGGCTGAAAATATGTAGTATCAATTATGAAGTTTTCAATTTTGTAACTGTGACCCTTTCCAGTCACTGTCAATGTCAAATACAAATGACACAAATAATGTCAAAATATACAAATTTCTCAAAAGACTTGCCTTCACGGGCACCACAGAATGAAGTGTCAATCATCTCTTCTTTGAAAGGTAGTAGTATTGTTTCTCTACCAGAAATGATAGCTTTTTGTGATTATTTTTTTTCTTGTCTACATGTGCTATATTTCTACTGTAGCAGTCTGAGAAGGTTTAGGTAAAATGTAATGAGTCATGAAACCCAAAATGTAATGGCAATATATTGATGTAGGTGAAACCTTCAAAGGGAATGGGATTTCCAGTCAAAGTTACAGAGAGGTGACACTAACAGATGCACCAGGTAACAAAAACCTCAAACTGCATAGTCACTGCCAGATTCGGAACAGGGTCAGGAGCAGCTCGCCGTAATATCTGGGCTGAAAATCAGCCTGTGATACTGACTCATAATGAATGGTGTTCTGTAGACAGACAAACCACTTAAGAGTGAGATTAAAAGCAGGTCTGCTTGAATTGGAATAGGATTTGGGCCTAGATCTCTTGCATTCTGTACAAGTCCCTACCTGTCAATGGGGTATGTGGAGCAAGGGATACAGCAACCTCTTTCTTGGTGTGTTGAGAGTACGCATACGCAGGAAAAATTGCAAGGAGGACACTTTCAAAAAGTGTTCTTGCTTTTCCTTGAGCCCTGTTCCCTAACATCCATTGGAATGTTGCATATGCAGCTGATGCTTAACACTGATTTCACTGTGTTCTCAGTGTTACCTTAAATATATCCTATTTTCACGTCCCCTGATCCAAGTTTTATGGTATTTGGAAATGGTAGGTCGGAAGCACCTTTACTAACTGTGTGTAGGTGACAATTCTGCTCTTGAAATTAAACAGTCAATCGGCAATTTAATTGGTCATTTGGCAAGTGGGATTGTGGCTTTTAGATTTTTATGTTTTTTCCTAAAATATCTGTTGCAAATACAGCTATTAGCTTTAGAAGCAATTTGTTGCAGCCAGAGATTACTGCATGTGGTTTATATCTAATGGGATCTCAAAATTGGTTATTATGTCTTCAGAGAATAGCTTGATGCAATGAGTGGCTTTTAATCTATGTGACGAACTATTATGCATGGCTGAGAAAAATGTGTAATTTTTCTTATTTCTTTAGCAATGGTATAGTTGGTCATTGTAGTGAATAGGTAGATGTCACATGCAAATTTTAATAAGGGAATGATTTTTGATTATTCAGACATCCATGATCTACAACCTTTGAAAGTAACACAGAATAAGCTATTATGAACCCTTCTTTAGATGCGCTCCTCTTTTTCTTTGTCCAGTTTATACAATAAACAAAGCAGTGACACAAGTTGGGGGTCTATCCGGGGGTCCTGGTAGACAGAAGAATTACAATGAGCAAGCAGTGTGCTCTTGTGGCCAGGAAGGCCAATGGAATCCCAGGCTGCATAGGGAAGAGTGTGGCCAGTAGGTCGAGGGAAGTCATTCTCCCCCTCTACTCTGCACTGGTGAGGCCACAACTGGGATACTGCATCCAGTTCTGGGCTCCCCAGTTCAAGAGGGATAGGGAACTACTGGAAAGAATCCAGCGAAGGGCAACAAGGATGATTCAAGGATTGGAGCATCTCCCTGATGAGGAAAGGCTGAGAGAGCTGGGACTCTTTAGCCTGGAGAAGAGAAGGCTGAGGGGAGACCTTATCAATGCTTATAAGTATCTGAAGGGTGGGTTGAAGGAGGAGGGAGCCAGACCCTTTTCAGTGGTTGCCAGTGAGAGGACGAGGGGCAACGGGCACAAGCTGGAACATAGGAGGTTCCACTCGAATATGAGAAAGAATTTCTTCACGGTGAGGGTGCCAGAGCCCTGGAACAGGCTGCCCAGGGAGGGTGTGGAGTCCCCTTCTCTGGAGATCTTCAAGACCCGCCTGGATGCTGTCCTGAGTAACATGCAATCTGCTGCTTCGGCAGGGGAGTTGGACTAGATGATCTTTATGGTCTCTTCCAACTCTAAAAAATTCAGTGAAATTCAGAGTTGGATTTTTTCCTTAAAAGCCAAGTCGTGAGCCAGGTTCTTTCATGAACTTTCTTATATATGAAAATCAGTCTTTTAAAAGTACAAATATTACAAGAAAAAATACTTGCATGAACTGGGTTGGAATTACTGAGTTGAAGCATTCAGGCTGGGAATATTTCTTCCTTCTGACTTTTAAATTCAGCCACAGATTAATTTTTTTTTTTTTTCTCTGTACTGAAATAATTACACTGAACTAAAAAGACAACCTGTTTAAACATGTTATCACTCTGTTTGTAATCTTTCAAGTTGAAGACTTGGGAGCTAATAGGTCAAACGGGGCTTTAATTCTACCTGCCTTATGTTCACTGAGGCTATCCGATCTAGAGTAAAAGGTGGAATCAGTCTCCAAGGTCTCTAATGACTCTTTGTACGAATTAGGCTGGTGTAGCTGTTCCTTCACCATCCACAGCATAACAGGGCTGGAAAATGAGACCAGTCACATGTCAATAATGCTGGTGACCAGCAAAATCCTAGTCCCTGCTTGAATTCACACAATTAAGATTTCATGTGAAAGTACTCTTGAATTCATCCATGATCCTGATGTGTTGCTCCGTTGCCCAGAATCAGTGAATTGCAAAAATGGCTTTACAGTAGAAATGGTCGTTCTGCATATTTGATTTGGCAGGAGAATGGCACAAAGTCATTTAATAATAGAAGGTGTTCTATGTGTTACAATAAAAGAGAATGGAATGAAACTTGATTTCCAGAGGGGTTTTTAAGTACAGATGTATGCAATGTGGAAGTTCCCAAGGAACAAGAACACTCCTCTACAGCTCTGGAAATCCAACAGCAGCCATGCACAGTCACAAGGACCAAACATCAACCTGTGAACCTCAGTAGCGTAGTGTTGTACTCCAAGCTGTCTGAATTGCAGAGGCACAGCTGAGCAAATATTTCCCAAAATTGTTCACCAATAACCGTTTACACCAAAATGTCAGTTTTGTTCTCCATTTGTAAACTGCTGTGTTCACATTTGTTAATATTGTTGCAAATAGTTGCTTGCAGAAATATCTGTAGAAGCAATAATTTTCATGTTTAGTGTTTGTGAAAAGCAAACTTTTTTTGGATAAACCTGAAAACCTAATCTGAGCATTAATCTCATGAATTTTTCAGGACTGATGTTGCGTGTCAATTGACAATTTGAACGTCAAGTGTTGTTTTACAAGCCAGTCTGTGGAAAACTCATGATAAGGAATTTAGAAAAACATTATGGACCAACAATATTCCCTGTGTGATTGTTTTCTGGCTTTGGCAGAAAGAAAGTCATTACAAAAAATGGATTTTAATTTTAAAGTGTGTTTCACTGTTATATAGGTATCTGAAATCATGTGGGTTTTTTTTTTTTTCCTCAGTCTCAGTGACTACAAGTAATAAAACCTCAATATTGATGCCTTCTGAAAATGTATGCAGGGTCATATATTTTGGTTAAAATTGATTTCTTTCTGTGTAGTTTGAGAACTAAATCTTTACTGAAATGGAAATCAATAGCTTGACCATACATTTTTGCCTGAAATGACAGTAAACTTTACAATTAACTTTTAACAAGATGCTGAAGAGAGATGAATTCATGAGTGGCTGAATATTTAGTCTGCTTAGGTGTATAAGGAGAAAGTAAGACCAGTATCTACTGGTGCTTAGCATTCCGGTTTGGTTCAATGGTGGTGATTTGTATAATGTGGAATAACTGTTCATTAAAATGTGTGGATGTTTCCACAGACACTGTGTAGACATCTAAGAAGAAAATTGTTGCCTTCTTTCTATTCTTTATCGCAAACCATGAGAAGGGGAGAATTAAAGTTGGGTCTCCCTTATCACAAGCGCTACTTAGTCCATAGTGATTTGTAAGAGCAGGGACTTCTTTTCTTCAACTAGTTTTCCATGTCTACATCCAATCAGCCCCCTGACACCTGTATCTTTGCAGGGACCCAAGTTGTATTCTTAAACGTAGTTTTGAGGAAATGTTTGTTTATTTAAACATTTCATGGTTTTGGGGGGGACAGTTCTGCAGTTGATTTTGTAGTAAGTTGCTTTAGTTGTCCTTTGGAGGTGATGTTACTATGAAGGAGCTTGAAGGAGAAAATGACAAGTGGTAGGTGGGAGTTAAAGGAGTAAACTATTCATCAGACATTTTCCAGAGAATTTCCTTTCATTGCTTCAGAATGGAGTTAGCAAAAGTGCAATAAGCCCCAAATAGCAGTGCTATTGTGTGAGTAACCC
Source organism: Numenius arquata (assembly GCF_964106895.1). Lineage (NCBI taxonomy): Eukaryota > Metazoa > Chordata > Aves > Charadriiformes > Scolopacidae > Numenius > Numenius arquata. The sequence continues at coordinate 1,920,312 of NC_133588.1, forward strand.
AGGTCATCACAAGAAGTCACAAACCCCATCTGACTGTGATCTGAGCACCAGAGGAGCGGGTTACTTTTCTTTAGGGTAACTCTGTGGAGGAGGAAAATAGAAATTATTCTGTTTATGTTTGGTTTTTAAGATCACTGCGTCAGAACAGTAGAAAAACATTTTAGAATGAATCAAGCAAACCCTTGGAGCTGACGGCATCATCAGATGGAAACACAACAGGGGGTGTTTCTGCAGCGTGGCATGCTCGTTTGGTGCCTTGGGGTTTTGCTTTCTGAGAATGGACCCAAAGCAGGATTAAACATGAATTAAAATTCTTCTCTGCTGTAGTTAGATAGGACATTAAGTTCTCACAGAAGTCAGTTTAGAGGAAAAAAAAAAAGTTTGCTAGCTGTTTTAGCATCTATGGTTAGAGTTTAACTAATTCTCTATACTGGGAAAAAAAAAAGAGTTGTGAAAAATAGATTCCACTTGTTCCTCTAGAAAATCTGGCAGGTAGATGATTGAAATTTGAAGTACTGAGCTTTTCTGTCCTCTAATGGGAAATGCAGTTGCATATCCATAAAGATCATCTAACTTCAAATACACTGAAGAAATTACTGCTTTATTAAGCATTCCAAGTATAACTATTGGATTAGTTTTCTTCCATAACAATGAAAAACCCAAAGAAAAAGGACAGTGTATCTGCAAAGAATTTCAAATGTCATTGATTTTTGAGAAAAAAAAAAAAAAGGCAAAAAAAAAAAGCAGGAATTCTTGAAGACAAAAGTTGTATATAATTTATGTATCTTCCTCTGGCCAATAATTTTTTCCTGTGTTTTTCAGGTGTTTCACTCCCACAAATGAGGAGAGGGCAGAGCAGCATATGTCTTCAGCCCTGTAAAAGCTGAAACAGCGGTTTTCAAAGTGGCTGGCACCTACAGACTGATCAAAAGTTGTTTGATGGGTAAACTTCAAACCTGGTTTATTTTTGCCTCTCATCTAATTTTAATCCGACTAAATAATAGGAAAACACTTTTAATTCTTAAATGCTGAATATTTTGGTTTTGTTCTTTTCTGTTTTGTTCTCTTACCTCTGCTTGTGATGCAAGGCAATCAAGCTAAAAATCCTGTTTATTATGTATTTATTTTTTAATTTTGAAAAATGTTTGTTTTCCTATAGAAATATTTGGCTTTAACTTTCATCTTGTGTGTTTTCTGCTTTGTCTTCAGTGGTATAAATACACAGTTCTGTCCCTCTGGGATGGAACACTTCCATATTTTTAAACTTCAGCTTCTCTTGTGTGTTTCAAGCCTTTAGAATGATAATGCCTGGATATGAGACTTTCTCTGTAGTTTGAAGACATGTAAAACTTAGCATTTAAATCAGAACAAAATGACTTCTGTAGCAAGATTATCCTGCAAAAAGTAATTCTGAAAATAATCTAGCACGGTAATTTATTTAGTCATGGCACCAGCTGTGCATATTTCTGTCGCGTCTCATCACATTCTGTTTGTACATCTGCCCACAACTGATGTTTGCCAATCTGAAGTAAAAGCAGCCATGCAGATTATGCTTGGATTTGGCAGAACAGAGTTTTTGGGGTAGATATCAACTTTATGCAGCTCTAAAATTTATTTAGCTCTCAATTTATTTTGAATGTGCAAGAGGAAGATATGGTGATGGCCGTTCCCTTCAGCAACTCATTTGTGTGTGTTTATGTAAATGATGCTGCTCCTTTAACTGGGTCCATGCTGGCTCCAGATTGTCATTGCTGGCTGAGGTGGAGACTTAAATCTAATGAGCCTCTTATAAGACCAGAAGATTGATTCCTTGTCCTATTGCTATGACATTTGAGAGAACAGTGCTTCAGAATGCTGATGTTAAACATAATCTGTTATCTAGAATAATTCAGTGGAAAATACCCAATATATGGATGTACGTGCTGCCTGGGCCTATAAACTTACTGTATGCTGTTATTCCTGTATCTGAAGGAATATAGGAACTGACCTATTCTGCCATACCAAAGAATTATTAATCTCATAGCAAGAGCATAAGGATGATTTTATGGCAAATGGTTAGCCAATAAATTGTGATAGCATAGGGAAAGATCATATTGATGTAGGAAGAAAACTGTAGTAGTCACTCTAAATGTGACTCTCTAATTTCAACTTCATGTTCTACATTCACAGCTCTTTAAATACAGAGGTGAATACCTGAGCCAATTTTGCCTGTCTCTTAACTTGCATCCAGAAACATATTGGGAAACAACAGAATATAACTTGACAGCTGCAGTGGTACGGTAGCTGAAGGGCTGTGACTGGCCATTCTTTTCCTAGTCTGTATTACGCAGTGGTTTTGCAAGTTCCTCACTGACCTTGTGAGAGAAATTATCTCTTTTGCAACTTTGGTCAAGTTTGGGGGCAGGACCCATGAGGAGCCTTGGCATCCCAAGGCGTATTTTGTCATGTCTTGACCCTCAGACTGGAATCCACAGTACTGAGTTAGGCAGTAAGTTCCCGTATATTGTGTGCACGGAAACCTCCTCAGAGAGGAAGGTCTGTGGGAGGAGATGGTGGGCTTCTGAGATTGCCAAGGCATGTCCAAGGTGTCTCCTGTGGATCTGGACCTTTGTCTGCCTGGGACTTCTGTAAGCACTGATAACACGCTCTTGTGAGGATGTTAGGAAGATAAAGGGAGAAAGAGGCTACTTGGTTGCTTTCAGGAGGATACTAAAAACCCCACAAAATGTATAGGTGACTTTGAAAACAGCACTGAAGAAAATAGGAGTAAGAGGAGCAGGCGTATGGCTGGATTGGGAGAGGAGGAAGCAGGGAGCAGCAGATAGTTTCGGCAGAAAACATTGTTGAAGTTACTTTCAGACCCATGTAAAATGCAGACCCTTTCAAAGGCCAAGTGCTTTTGCCACTTGAATGATTTAAAGACCTTAACTGAAAAGAATACGTTTCAATGCGGAAGTGAAAGAAAGCTAAGACAAATTTATTTCCAAAATACAGAAGAGCTTGTAGGAGGGTACAACGTTCTGGGGGGTTTTGATTCTTCAGTAAGTTTTAATAACTGTAAGAGTGAAGTAATATTTGGCTCGTGTATGCCATTGCTCTGGTCTGTCCAAGATCTTGCAAAACTTGGTGGAGATATGCAGTATTATCCCTGGTTTTGCAGTGGAGGAAGCAGAGCACTTTTCTGTTCTCTAGGAATGACTTTTGATTTATTGCTGGAATTACACATTGGTGGATTATGCAAGTGAGCATTTCTGGTTCTCAATTATATCAGTGTATTCTTAGTTTTTTAAAAATGGCTAAACTAGTTTTCCTTTGAACTTTCAGAAAACAGTTAGTTACTTGTAATTACTACTTCTAAACATATCACATCTGTTTTTCTCTTTTTTCTCTTTGCATTTCCAAGAGCGTAACCTCTTAAGTTTTTGGCAGCATTATTGATTTGTGTTATAATGAAAACAGGATCAGATGTATTCTGACTTTTTCCCAGCCTTCAATTTTCTTTTCAAAGATAATTTTTGTTGTGCTTCTGCATTTTAAATTAATTTAGGTTATAAATATTAGCTTAGGTAAGAAGGCAAATTGAAATTTCAAGTTTACTTGTGTGAACCTGAGATGCTGAAGACTCAGCGATGCTGTTGTCTTTACTGCTAGCCTCATCGGTACTGAACCTGCCTCTTCTCTTTTGGATGTTGAAAAAGGATGTAAATTAAGTTCCTGCTTTTAGACTAAATTAGGGGAGTATCAGAAGAGATGATGTAGTTATTCAAAAGCAGACAGGAAACTTGGTTTCTATAATACTTCCAGAAGGACAAAATTCCTCCATGAGTTTAAGTGAGCCCTGCCTAATTTTACTTTCATAATGCTATGCTAATGCTGAGTCTAAAAGACTTCTCAATTGACTGAAGCTCGGTGAAAACAGTAAATGGGAGAGTGAAGACTAGGGAAAAATGAAAATTTTGTAAACAGGCTTTTGTTAAACAGCAAAATAGATTAAAAGAAACTTCTGTGAAATCCTTAAAGTATTTTGAAATTAATTAACTTTGAATTATTTTAATACTAATTTGTGGTTTTAAGTGTTTTACGTTATTGAAACTTGACATACAAAAATTTCATTATTTGTTTTTTCAGATGTATTAGAAAATAATTTAAACCATGTTTTTCTTACTTGCTTGAAGGCCGTGGAGGAATATGAACAATTGAAGGCTGTATCTTAATAATATTGAGATCTGCTTAAAAAAAAAACAAACAAAAACAAACCAGCGCTGAGGGAATAGATTAGTCTCTGTATGTGCCAAATATGAAATTTATATGGAGATAATTGAGATTGCCTAACAAAATGTACTTTGGAAATTGTGCTTCTCATAATTTTGTAATGTTTCATGTGGAAATATAAGAAAATGGTTTAAGTTTTAGTAAAAAAAAAAATAATCTATTCTATCTATTCTTCCTTCATGTCAGATAAAAGTAGCTTTTTCCTGGCTAATCCATAAATTAAGAATAATGCTCTTATGGCTATTGCTACTTATGGCAAAGTTAATGAGACAAAAGGAATTGCGTGTAAAAAGGAAAACAGCGTAGCCTTGGGGAATTACAGCTTTTGTGCTATGCATTTGGATTCATGTTCCTAGAAGGTCTTGATTATTTCCTTTCAACGTGTGGTTGTGAAAGCTTCGTTGTGTTACAGTAATTACATTCCTGATAGGAGTTCAAATGTAGAAATTAATCTGTTCACTGCATCCCCTGGGCACCGAAAGGATGTGAACTAACTCCTGGAGGTTGAGAGCTACACACAGGGTTCCTGCTTTGGGGCTTTTGTTTTCAGTTGTCTGGTGGTCTTTAGAGTTGCTCAAGACTGGCTTCTAGAGGCCCTTTCCACATGGCTGTCAGGCAGTCCTGCTCCAGAAACGCCTGTCCCTGGGAGGCACACGTGCCACCGCTGGGGAGATCACCGCAGAACCGGGGCTGGCTGTCACTGTGAAGCTTTAGCTGCAAATAATATCGACAACAAGAAAAACTTTCATTTCAGCTTTTAATTGACTGTCATAAGTAAATTCTTGGTACATAAGACTTTTCTTTATACTCTTTTTATGTGCATATTTGTCAGATTTTTATTTAAATAATTTTATACACAATATTGGAATAATCTGTTACATTAATGCACAGCTTAAAACAGATCTTATTTACACTGATCACAGAAAGACAGAGGAATGAGGACAAATACTTTACATTCACCATCTTTATCAGCATTTTAAGTATAGTTAACCAGCACACATCACACACATCCATATCCATATTTATAAGAAATGTAGTTGTTTCTAGTTACACACATGGGCATGTAGGTGTCTCCCTTTCAAAAAAAAAAAAAAAATCATTGAAATGCCATTTCCCCCAGATAACCAAAGACTTACAGAAAAAAAGGCAAATGGACCTGCAGATTGCACAATTAACAGAATCAGGCATGGAAATGTGGTGGCTGTTGGACACTTTTGGTCACTGGGGCACTTTGGAGAGTGTTTTTACCAGTGGCAAGTTTTGAACTCCTATGAAAACCTATTCCTGAAAGCTGCAACGTGATCTCTTGCTTTGGAAGTAGACCTACTGGACACTAACACGTTTGGTTTAATGTTAAGTCTTATTACAACACAAAATTGCAGTCAAAGGATGCTCTAGATTTTTTTTGTTGTTTTTTTTTTAGAATATAAATTAAAAACACATGACTCCTTTTATGAGATTAAGGCAGCAATGGAGAATATTGTGCTACAATGTGCATTAGCTGTAGATAATGTTCTATTCTCCTTTATCACATTTTTACGTTTATCATCAAAGGCCAACATATTATTGAACTAGACTGGCTGACTACAAAATCTTATAACGGAGAAATAGGTCTTGTGTGATAACCTTGTTACATCAAAGTTGAATTTCTCGCCTTACGATATACACTTATATTCTATGAAAATTAAAAAAAACTGGTAAAAGTATTAAAATATTTCCTATACAGAGGTACCCTTATCTAAGGTAAAGTCTAGTCACTGCTATAAAAAGGCGTTAAAAATTAAGTAAAACACTGGTGTAAACCAAGTAAATGCTCACTATAAAGCTTTTATTTGTAAGGCAAATCTTCATCAGACCTATTAGAAGTTGTTTTCAAAATGTACTATTTGGAGATTCTCCCTTTGTAACTGATATTACCAGTAGCAAACAAAAGCTTGCAGATAGATTCACAGAGTGTACAACATAAATTACAAATGCAGGTCACCTGCAAGTTTGAGGCCTCTTGGCAGTGACCAAGAAACAACGTGACACCTTTGAAAGAGAGCCAGCTTAAGGCTTAGTAATTTTCTTAGTTCAGTGAATTTATTCTGTTCCCTTATTAAAGAAATTAAGCAACTTTTCTTTCGTATGGTGGCTAAAGGAAAGGAGGAAAGCGAAGCACACAGGTGGCCCAGTCTTGCCATCGCTGCTTAGGCAAAAAAGGCCCACTGTTCTCCACATGAGAACTAAGGGCAGTAATGGTTAACTTGCGTGAAGGCTGTTGGACTTAAGCCTCTCAGTTTCTCCCATTCTTGGCTCCATCCCAACCACTTGCATCTAGACACCTACGTGTTCTTCTAAGGAAGACTTTCACTGAATACAATTATGATATCTGTGTTACTTAGAGTCTTCTGGCGGTTTTCTGTTTCTCTGCGGGTTTCTGCTAGGTTGGTCATACAGTGATTGCAATTTGTCTAAACATATTCCATTTTTAAATGGTGAAGGAACACCGATAAAATTCTGTACTTAAAAGCAGCTATATTGCACTGTTCCGGTTGAACAACTGGTTGAACATTTCAACTGCTGGTTGAAATGTCTTTATTGGCCATCTAGTTCTCTATAGTAGAGAATGTTTCTAAATTCAGTCTCGAGCAGGGAGCAGCACCACTGTACAGATTAATCATCAGCTAAGGATCTTGGTCCTACGTTGATTTAATTTTTATTAGGAACACTGTGAAAAAATCTGAAATTTTTTGGCCTAGGAAATGTTTCTCTGTGCATGGCACGGCTTTGAAGTCTTGTCATTCCCCAGCTAAGCTTAAGCAGGCAAAACTGAGTAATTGCTCATCTAATCACAGCTAAGGGACATGTGCATGCCTTGTCAGTCAGTCTGAGTGGTCTTGGCTGATTGTCAACAGAAACTGTCCTTTGAGAATATGGATTAGAGGGGAGCAAGTGCTTGGTGAAATGTTCCAGTTGAAGTCTGAGTTACACCAGACTGAAATGGTTGAACAAGCCAGAAACACTCAAACATGGATGTTTGAGATACAACTATTCCTTCTATATGATCCTCTCTGAAACTCAGTGATACAAGGTCACAGGTGTAACAGAACTTAACTGAAGGCTTAACCATCTGTACATTAAGCTCTAAAATGTTTTTCAGACTGTTTTGCAGTATCCTGTACTAATGTACCATTTTCCTAAAGGAAGGTGGAATGTGACTGGCTTTCTCATGTACCAGCTAATGTTAGTTCACTAAACGAAGACCTGTAATAACTCAGGTGTCCAAGCAGCTCACAGATTCAGTCCTGTACGGTGATCTCTGGCCAGCTTTGCTTAAAATAGTCCATATTCTACTCTCAGCTTGTATATTGAGATGAACCAAGTAAAGTCAGCAAGGACTTCGGGGTCCTGTTTCTGACTTTCTAATAAACAGTTTAGCTTCATGTTCTTACAACTCAACTTTCCACTGATTTAGCTAGGTCAGCCCATAGTCACCAACAGGAACATGGCTATGAGTCAGAGGAAGGTAGACTGAAAGAGTGTTTTCCTTCGGAGGAGACTTTCTGGAGGTGTTTCCAGAAGATCTATCTCCCTGTACTATAGCCAAGGCTCCAAACTTGTTCAAGGGTCTAATCTGAAACATCGTGTTGGCCTTTAAGGAGGTGGAGTTCTTGCACATGAGCTGCTTGATGAACCATAAATATTCTTAGCCCTGAGAAAACAAACTGTATTAGAATAAACATATCCAATTTTACTGCTCTACGAGGGTCAGAGTGCCCACATAATTTCTGCAGGTACATCATATGCTGCCATTCGTTGAGCTGTGATAACTTTTATCTGAGTCCTTCAGGCACATTTTAAAATGTTTCAATGGGGCATTGCAAGTAAAACATTTCTAAGTCTCATCTCTCTTGAAATTGCTGATCTACGGTTTAAATTTGGTTCTTAGGAAAGAAATTCTTAAATTTTTGCTAATGCCTCGTGAAACTTAATGAATCAGCCCAGGGTACGAAGGAAAGCTATCTACTCCCATAAAAGCAAGTATCTGCTAATTAGTGCTGTATGAATTGGAAGAACTGCAAATGAGACATTAAAAGCAAAAGAACTTTCTGTGTGGCCTCCTGTAACCTAACAGTACAAAATAAACTTAATTCATGTCAAAACAATAGTGTAAGAAGTGGATGTATATACAAAATGTTTGGGCTTGACCTTTATAAATAATAGCATTTAAATGGTATTTTGCTGAGAAGAAATGACCAATTATATGGCATTTCCTCTGGGAAAATTACATGCAACTTACATTGCACGTGCAGTTAGGGAACACGTACAATAGTAACTACCAAGTATTTCTCCTAGATTTTATATTTAGAATATCATGTTTGACCTGGATTTCCTGCAAGATCCCTCACTACGGTAAGATGTCTTTCAAGTGTTGCCAGGGTGTATGCCTCGGGACATGACAGAACACGAGAAGGACTCACAAAAAAGATACGGTTCAAACAGGGGCCGAACACTAAATAGCACTAGTGCTTTTTGGACTCTTGCCTATGAAAGACTGACTGTGTCTCTACCAGAAATCTACACCTCTGGAGTTTTAGTAATGTAGCTTTAGAGCAGTACCAAGTATGTGAAGAATTATTCTGCTGAATGACAGCAGGAGTACAAAAAAAGGGAGTATCTCTTCTCTCGGTGCTAACTATCTTTCTGTGGAGTGATGGAACAATATGGATCACAGGTGGGTCTTTTTCACTGATGGGAAGGAAGGTTGGAAGAGAGATGTTAATGTATGACAGCTGCTTCCTTTATCAAATAAAAAAAAAAAAAGGCTTTCAAGAAAATATTTTCTAGAACTGTCAAATGAGCTATTTAATTGCTTCACTCAATTTTTCCCACTGGCTTGTTACCAAAAGAGCCTACATAAGTAGCAAGCAGATGTTACTGCACCTTGAATACACTTGTATCAAAAATTTTCATCTTTTGGAAGTGGGCTGCCTATTCCCTCAGCATGTACAGATAATCCACAGGGATATCTGGGAGAGCACCAGTCCCCAGAGCTGTTCTGTTCCCGCAGTAGGCGTAGCTGAGGGAAAGAGTGAGCTGCTTGGCTGAAAATTCAAAACTGAGTTAGAGGAAGACTTGCAGTTGAACCAGATGGGTGATAAGGACCTGACTGTGCGATTTATTTATTTATTTGTTTATTTACTTAAAGTGCAAGTGGTTGAACTGAAGGGGCATGAGTATCTTGGTGGCATTTGGTATTTTCCATATTGAAAATCTATTAGCTCAAAGCAGGTGCCTAAGAGGGGCTGAGTGCCAGAGCTGTGGCTTCTTATTGAAATGTCTGTACCATATCACTGGATTGAGGAAAAGAATATAACCTGGTCTTCACAAAGGTATTTGTCATTTGAACAGACGCTAGTTTGTGTCTAAGGGCATCATTTATTTTCCAAGAGGCGTGAGGTAGTTGAACATCTTATTCTGTGAAGAATTGAAGACATTGTTCTTCATCTCTGGGACAGAAGTTGTATTATTTTTGGGGAGACTTCCTTTGGGCAACATCTTGAACTTAAAGCCTAGCTGTGCAGGCACGTAATGTGTATTATCTTTCCTTTTAATTTGGGCTATTCTTGGTAATAAGATTCCCGCTTTCTCTGATTTGCCTATTGTCTTCTGTATAGGTTGCAAGTCCTTTGTCTATAAAACCTCAGAACAAGACAGCAATAGCGCAATGGAGTCCTGAGCTATAAATACTACACTGAACCTAAGAAATTATACACTAATAAAAATAATGTAGTAGGCAATTGCCTTGGGAGTTGGTATTAAAAGTGCAATCAAACCCTAACGTGCTGGGTAAAGCTGATTTCACTTCCATGTTAAGATAACTTTGCTCCTATTTCAGAGCAGAGTGGTGATGAACTGCAACTTTTCCTGTATGGGTTTTGCCATACGGGGTGGTGGTGATGGGCTGTGTCACAAGTGCACATTGATGCAGGATGTTAGCATTTCCAATCATGAGCAAACCAACGTGTAATGTGATGAGATATTAAAGCCCCCAAGAGTTTCAAAACTTGATAATTATATCTATGCTAAGAAGCTTTTGAGCCATGCCAAGCCAGTGACTGAAGCAGCCGTATTATTGAAAAGTAAAATTTATAGCAATGAAAATATTCTCATGTAGTTTAGCAAACAATAAAAACAGGATTAACTATGAAGTTTGTGGGATGGCTTTTTTGAAGCCCTCAGTATATTTTCACTGTTTGGTCTCTTGTGTAATTATAGAACTAGCACTGCAACATTTGAAACTCCTTTATTATTGAAATATATTTAATAACAGGGTTTAAACAGCTATTGGCCAGCTATCAGCGGGGCCAGAAAATATGACTTCCTTTATCATTAGAAGAAAGTATCCTTTTGGTTTAAAACCCTGTTTAACTAAAACTGCTATTTGTCACGGAGACTCTTTAAGAAAAGGACAATAATTGATATGTTCCGAAGTATTGATTATGTTGGATGAAGAGGATAAATAAGGAGAGAAATTTCCCTTTCATTATTTTGAACAGAAATCAATGTTAAATGGAAAAGGATAAAATCAGTTGGGACTTTTAAATTTGGCTATTTTAGAAAAGGAAAGAAAACCCTCAACAAAAACTGTATTATAAATAAAAAAGCCCCAACCTTTTAAATGGTCTTTTTAAAAAGAGGAAGCACTACACACACTTAAAAGAAAAGGTGAATTGAGTGTATGAAAGCAAAAAAAATTCAGAGGTAAGATCTAGAGGTAAACTCTGGGCTGGATTCGGCTGAGAAGCCTCTGAAAATTACTCTAGATTTAGTGATAAATAAGTGCAAGAAATAACTCAAAGCTACCGAATCTAGTGATCACTGGGAAGATAGTACAGTGATAAGTGACCACAGAATAAGAACAGCACCCAAATGCAGAGTTTGTTCTGTATCTTCTACTTTGCATAATGCTACCAGAGAGAAGAGCCGGAATAGGCTTAGAGAGCTGAGTATGCCTAAAATATCCTTCTAAACTATTCAACGTGATCTTGCTATGGTTTGGTAGGTGAATCCAGGTTAGATTATCATAAAAGCATGTTCACAGCAGGAGAATAAAGCTGAAGTGTGGTATTTTGGTGCCTCTGGCTAGATTATGTAATTCTAAAAATCATTCTTCCTGTGTGTCTTACATTCTTTATTTGGAACAAAATCTATCAAAAAGATGAAAGTCTGTCTATCTGCATTTAACTTTCATACTCAGCTGAAAAACTCCATGCATTATGGATCATATGATAAAGCCATTTTAGTTGCTGATATAAGGGAATATATTTTTAATTAAGTACAGTGTGGTATTAGACTGTATTCTGTACTTAGCTGTAACAGGAATTCTGTTCCTGCTGCTCTTCAGCTTTTATAATTAAACTGGACAGAAAATGGCATGGACATCTACAGGCAGCAAAGACAACCTTCTTCACCAAGAGAAGAAACTAATAACAAACCACTGAAAATGAAGCACTGAGTCTTCACTTCAGAAGGATGCAAACTCATACCCCAAAGGATAGTATGGCAAGAAAGCTAATGACTTTAGTACATAGTTAAAGTTGCTCTTTCCTCATAATCGAGACATATTCTTTCCTTAGATCTGAAAACGTTCAGGTGTTGTTGGTTTCAAATAGGTCATGGCACAAATATCTGAAGTAATTATTACTGTCAGAAAAGTTTAATTCACTTCTTCATGACAAAAGAGCATTTAACTTACGTTGATTGCTTTTTTTTTTTTTCCTCTGCTCCCCCCTCCTCCACTTCTCCCAATAGCAAAACTCACAAGTTTTGGTCATTTAGGGATCTCATGGCACCAAAAGATATAAGAAAAATTAAATAGTCTTTAAAGATCATTTGAAGCCAAGTAATAGAAGGGAGGCATTGAGAACAGAGAGCAGAAGTCTTCCCTCAAAGAGTCAGTAGATAAGCTCTGAGCCAGCCTGGTCCAAGCATAATCGAGGGAGCTTTGAACTTGACTTTTCTGTATTCCCAGTTTAGCTTAACATATTGGCTTTTTCCTCAACCTGTTGGTTGTCATATAGTTAGCCAGTGTTGAAGCTGTAAGGGAACAAAAGTAGTTGTTTAATAACATTATTGATTCAAATGATGATAGTGAGATATGTTTTAAACACATTAGTTGACAAATCTGGAGTTACAAAGAGGTTTCAAAATAACATATAGATGAGAACTAAGTTTATGGGGATTCGGTTTGCAGTGAGAAATGTGCTGTATACGAAGGCTAGTTAGTCAGTTCTTAGTTCAGTTTTAAAATTCATAGCTGCCAAACATGAAAAGAAAGTTGTTGTACTTGTTTGGTTATGGTACTCGGTGTCCTTTTTACAAACTTAAACATCATGAACAAAGCACTAACTAATCTTTAGCGATAACAAAGCTATTCCTAGCTGTTTGTTGAAGACAGCAAGAAATTAATATGCTCTAGTATTTAACATGGTTGGAGGTATCATTAGGAATTTACTTCTGAGTGTAATCTTTTCTAATTTAAATGAAATTCATTTGCTTCCTTTTCACCACTATAGATTTGGGTTCAGAAGCCCAGTACTGTGTAGGAATGGCTGTTTATAGCCCATTCGCACAGAACTTCTGCCTCTGGAAAAATCAAGTTATTACTTGCAGCTGGAACATTAAATCTTTGGACAACTGAGGGCAGGACTGGGGGAAAGAGAAGGCAGGAAGAGGTGCTGTGCTACTGCATATTCTTGGCCACATCAAATAAATTGTGGTCATAAAACAGGAAGCCTTTTCTTCCTGCTTTCATCCTGCATCCCGTAAATCTACACTTGGATTATTTCCTTTAAAATTCAAAATTATACTTCAAACAGTATTTTTCTCAGTATTTCTCCGAGTAAGCAAAAGGCAGATTTCTTTTTTCAATACCAACATACAAACCACCACTATAAAATCTGGGTCATGTTTTGAGGTGGTGTGCATAATTCTAGTTGCTTTCAACTTTGAAGACAGAAAGCGGTCCAGCATGAATGCTGATAAGTGTAACAAGCTTCATATTTGCATCCTTTTTATCTTCTACAAAAAGGACTTTGTTTCAATAAGCTCATTTTATTTGCTAAAAGGAAAGCAGCATTTGGAAACCTATAGCATATTTTTCATGGCTGCTTAAGAAGTCTCCAGCAGTGTTTTCAATCAACTGTAGGCCTGTGGGGAAAGCCTATTCCACATAACCCAGCACGTTATTTCATCACGGCTATTATGTCTGAGCTGTGACACTGGCTATTTCTTTCGCTGTTTGCTGTGGGTTGTGGTACATAATTTGAGTTTAGGAAGCATGACTTCAGATTGCTGTGCAATAACTGAGGGAGAGGCTACGACTTGTTCAAATGCACATGGTAGCTGGGAAATACCTTCATCTCTTGGTGAGAGCTCACTGTATTCAGATACAACCTAAAATACGGGATTCAAGTGATCTGTAAAATTGGGGGTTCTGCTTAGTCAAGGAAAGGAGGTGTCAAAAGCCTTCCAACAGAGCTGATGTGCATGGTAGTGAGCCTCCTGCATCTTGTCATGCTGCCAAAAAAAAAAAAAAAGGAACCACAGACCTGCAAAGGTATCCACTGTGAGGAGATTGATGCAAACCTGTAGCTGTTGCTAACGACAGGAGAGGGTTGGTATCAGGAGAGGAAGCATGGTGAAAGGAGTACAAACCTTAAATTGCCTGACATTTCCTTGGGCCACGAGTTGGTGCTCATTTTCAGGTGTGATGCAGTAAGCTAGTCTCTAAACCAGATGGGAAGAAGAAGAAGTAGTCAGTCATATGAAGTGGGATTATGTCTGTAATCCCCAATCTATAATGAGGAAGTAGCATGAACTTTATTTAAAACGGTAACTTAAATCTTTAATATCACTGTATCATGTGCCTTTAACTTGATTACTGAGAGAACAAGCTTATTGTAAGCCCCTTGATATTAGCCTTTAATATAAGAAGCAACAGTAGAGAGTTTATGCAAATACTAAGTCCAAATATTTAGCAAGTGCATATGGAAAAGAACATCGGGAACAAGTTGGTATCACAGGCATTACATCCCCTAAATTCACACTTTTCTGTTAGTGCTGTCCCGGAGGGAGAGGAAGGAGGTACTGACTATTTCCCAGCTCATCTCCTTTGTCTACCCTGCGCTGTGCCATTTGGGATCATATATAGATTTTGGTTTATCCTGAACTTCCAACCAACTTAAGGAGTTCCCATTAGACTGAGTATAGGTTTACCCAAACCTTTAAGAGCCACAATTTAGGGTGTCATATCTTATGATAGTTATTTGGATATAATTTAGTAGCCTTTCGCTGTATGTCTTACAGGGAGACTGAAGAGTTGCTGTCTACCAGGGCTGTAAAAGACAAACCAGAACATGCTAACACTACAAAATGAAGGAGCAAATGCGTTTTTGGCCGAAGGCTTCTGCATCCCAATATGAGTAAACTTGTGCAAGCTGGCAAAAGCCTGTTGGGCCAGTACAAATTATTTTTTGACATTTAGATGCTCCTAGCAAATGGGTTTGTAAACCCCCCAGGAGTGGAACAAAACAAATTGTTGGAAATGAGAGCTAGAAATTGTGCCCAGCATTGAGGTGTTGGAGCTGATGAAAACAGGGCAGGTGAAGAGGTTTCTCTTCACCGACTTTGGGGTGACTTCCTGAGGTCATTCAGAACATTAAGTGAGGGGATGTTAATGTTTCAGAAACAAGGCATTTATCCCTTTGGGCCTGCCAGGTTGATGCGAGGGGGGTGCACCCTATCTAGGAGAAGGGTGAGATCCCATTTTCTGCTAAATTCTCTGTGTGGTGGTGGTTCAGTGATTTGCCTAAGAGCATCAATATCTTCTACACCATTGAGTAACTCCAGCTGGAGGAAAGGAGACCAATAGAAATAGGTATAAAACAGAGTCTAGATGAGGTTATAAAATTATGACATGTGATGGGACAAAAATGGATGATGTATAGTGGTGAGGAGTCTTGCTTCTGAGCTCTATTAAAGGTTTTAAGACTATAGATAATTTACTATGACAGTCATGGTAAAATTAATATGATCAGTGAACTTTAATCCTGTGCCATTTTGAACTGATAAATAAAGAAAGTACAGGGGGGTGAACTTCAAGGAAATATAGCTGTGTTTTTTCCCATAGAAACAGCTTCTTTTAAAGAGAATTAATATATTAATATTACACATAAACACATAAATGAAGTTAAGAGAACACTATTAATGTTGTAATGTTAAACTGTTATTTTGCTGTTAGGCAAATAATTAGAATAAGATGGTAACAAATTGTTTCTCCCTCAGTTTCTGCTTTATTTAGTGCACACATCAGGCATATTATACACGAAGTAGGTTTATGTAGTGCAAGATGGGGCTGTCTAGTATTATCACTCTTTTAATGAAGTAGTTAAAAAGCAGCAGGCTAGATGAGACTGTAAGTGGTGCCTATATCAGAATTGTTTCTTGATTTCCAGATCTACTTCAGCACCTTGGTCTACCTTGAATATTAAGTTTCTTCAAGCATTCTGATATTAGTGATGAACACAACAGAAAGATCTGCAAAAATTCTAGAATGTTGAAATAATTCCAGTAAATAGAGGAGATGAATACATATTTGACAGAGAAAATCAAATACAAAGTGGCTGCTGTTAAAGACAGAATACTGGGCTAAATAGAGCTATTGCTGTGACCCAGTATTTCTTCTGTCTTTTCTAGATGCTCATTAAATGAACAAAGGCTGTCCTGAACACAGGGATGGTTTGGGGGCACATCCCACCCTCCCAGCATGTGGATATGTGTTTAGAGACCCTTACAATGCTAAGATAGGAGGGATCTGAGTTAACTTGGTACATGTAACGGTTTACAACACTCCAATATACAGTGATAAAGCATACCTTGGACTGCCCTCTGTTTAGGTAGAGTCGTGTGAAGACCATAGCTCTATGCTGAATATGAAGATACCGTAATTTGTATATTTTTTAGTTAATAAGGAAAAAGCTAACCTCGTCAATTGGATTAATTACATACATCGAAAATATTTTTTTCAGAATGATTACGGTGCCTTCTGGAAAGCTAATTTCTATCTAGAAACTCAAACAGCATGTAGTAATCCTACCTCAAAACTCCAGTCCGTCTGATGGTTGGATCCAAAAGGTCACTCATAAGTAACAAGTTTTGGTAGTAAGAGAAAAAAACTGCCGTCTTAGATCCAGCCATTTCATTTCATAGCAACATTTAATGACATTTTGTTAGCATTCCACTTACTTCTTTAAAGGTCCCACGCACGCTCATAAATTTATAGATAATATAGGCAGGCACAAGTATCATTGAAGATAATGCTATTCCCCAGCCAATGCGATTTGCCCAGAGAGGGAAGGTGTAGTCATCGTAGGTCAGAGGTTTGAAATTTATTATGCTGACTATCACGACAAACTAGGGAAGAAAGAATAAAGTGAAGTACAGTTTTGAGAAGAAGAAATGATTTCATGTGTTTTATTAGGCAGTCACTCTATATTTCAATCCAGCTTTACCATTTACTTTCATCCTATTTACTTTTCCCCTATAAATCAAGATTGTAATGTCCACATTGCCTTTTAGAAAATTGAGAAACTCTACAGCTGTAACAAAGCTGCTTAATGTCCCCTACCCAGTCATCATGGGGTTTAAAATATATTGGTTCCTAGTAATTAAGTTGATATGTTCCACGTTTAGCACTTCCAGCTGGAAAAAAGAATCTGTGCATTGTGATGGCTGAAAGATGCATTACCTACAGATTCATTCTGACCGTAAACACGAGTATTAGCAGAATTCCAGCAGGAAGGCACTGGGCCCATTTCACCAAGAAATCTTAAGCCACGCAAAGGTTAGACTGACAATCACTTCAGCTTTCTCTGGCTACCTTGCTAGAACTCCGCTTATTGTAAAACTGAAATTTTCAACAATCTAATGCACAAAACCTAATGATCCTTGGGGCAGCATTTTTCCATTCTGAGTCAGCCTGTTTGAAGAGCTGCAGGATATAGTTCCGTACAAGCTTCTTTAGAGAACAGTATTTGAAAGGATAATTAACACATGCTTGATAGGTGCTTACTGATTAATTGGGACCAGAAGCTTTTATATAAAAAAAACCAACAAGGGGAGCTGAAGGCTGTCATAAAAGCCTGCCCAGTGTATCTTTGGAATACCAACACTGCTTTAAGAATGCATAGCTTTAAGCAATGAATAGTATCCTAAAATCATAGTGAGGTCAAATTTCCATATTATTCCTCCTGACCTTTTGATTTACAAATATGCATAGGAAAAGGAACCAATATAATACTGTAGTTTAGTTCTGAATCTAACCTTTACACAAAGCAACGAAATTTATACTCTGGGATTTTTTTTCCCCAAATGTAACGAAGCACTTGTTTTTCACATCAAGACACTTACAAGGTATATTTAATGCATCTCTTGAGTGTTTCACACAGCTAATTACTGGGTGTAGTTGCATATTAGCTATTTTAAGGTGTCATTCCACAATTCGGGGATCTTTGTATCATCCAATGAAAAATAAATTCTTGCTAACACAGTCTCTTATCCCTGGTTAGTTTGTTTTCCCATCAGAATGATTTATGTTTAATGTGCATAGATGCTGGGGGGACAGGGAGAACACTGTCAAAGTGTTCCATATTCCCTAAGAAAAGCTGCTTTCTTTAAATTCTGCTAAAGTGAAGGAACAGAAGATGACCACAGCCACAATTGGCTTCTCTTTGACAACAGAAATCTATTACATAAAATATAACCAATGCCGTTGAGGAGAAAAAAGAATTAAATTGGAGCGTGTTGTCATCCTGACAACATCAGGTATAGCAATGAGTATCGGTGCCTACTCTATATTGTAGGAAGCAACATACTAAAATTCTTTTCATGATGAAATAATTATCAACACTCACCAGTAGAAAAGCAGGGCTAACAAATTTCCAGCACAATCTCCAGTAGAGGCCTGGCTTGAAGCCCATCATTTGTTGGATATCTTCACTGAATCTGTCCACACCTAGAAGGGATGTGAACATCAGACTGGCATAAATCTAAACTGTTGCAATGCTGCATACCCAAAACCATCTGCTTTTTCAGGAAGCAGACAATAATGACTTTCAAATCAGAAGGCATATAACAACACTGATCTCCTTTGAATGACTAGTTGTGTCTTTGACATCACCGTATCCAAGACAAATGCCTGTGAGCACTTAAGGTCTGTTGCAAATAGCATTACCATTGAAAAGCGGCATTTCACAAATACCTAGAATTCAAGTTGTGAATGGTGCACACACTTTTTTAATAGTTGTGGACTATTGTGCCCTAATTACCCAATACTATTATAAGTGCACCGAAGCAGAACCCAGACCCTTACACACACTGCTTACTGACAATTAGGTAGATTCATATGATTCTTAATTTATCAAAGGATGCTTATTTGTTCCACTTAATGGCATACTTTACTTATCTTTCAGTGTTTCACTAAATACCCCAGATTGTTATATCCATGGCAAATGTAATTTCATCTTCTATCAGCTTTCCAAGGAACTGGGTAGATGCTTCTGTTAGGAGTAAGTATGTACAAAACTACAGTAGCTAGAAAGAGGTGGCCTTTTTTAGAGTATCCTGTGTGTTTTGGAAAATTATAATACCAACTAGAATTTTCTAAAATGGCTACTTCTGTATACATCTAAATATCTAGTAATGTAGCTCTTGTAGATACCTTAGAAGATACATGATCTGTTCATGTGAGTAAAAACCAAGAGTAGTCAGGAATTTACTTGCTGCAGTAATTAAAACAGCAGAGGAAAACATGAAAATCATTAAATGAAGACATGGGTGACATATAAATCCTGATAATTATACCAGGAATATAGAATATGCATTTAGAAACATGGATGGCTTGATCTCTTGATTATTAGCAAAACTTTAATAGTAACATACAATATTGCTGTGTAAGACTTTGTATATTAGCACGCAAGAAGATAATAGACAAGATTTCCATTGTCAGGAAAGATACGTAGCAGTATTTCATTAAAAACCACTCAAACATTAGCTACCTGCAGTGGGATTCACTGCAGTGCAGGGGAAGGGAGGCACCAGAACCAAGTGTTTAGCAAGTGACGAGATGGCCAGAGGGGAGAAGAGCTGCGAACACCCACTTCTCAGCCTGTAATACTCCTTGAATCCGTCTAGCCTGGGACTTTGCATGTGTGTGTTAATGCACGGGTTTGTATTTAGTACTTATGCCAGTTGAAGTATTAATAGTTATAAAACCAGTATAAATAGCTGCAGTAGAAATCTCTTCCCCCGGCCAGCGCAGGAAGGAAGATCCTGTGACCTTGTTGACTCCCCTTCAGAAGCACTCTCTAGACAGTGACTGCAAAATCAGGATAGGTCATGCTGCAAGGGGAAAGCAAAAAAATCTGCTGTCCTGGGTTCCTTAGGACATACTGAATTCTGTAACAGCAAAGAAGGAAGAAATGGCATTTCAGTCAGTGCCTTTTAATTCCTTGTGGGTTTTACACATTTAGCAAGCGTTACCAATTCTGTGTCTGAACTGCACAACTATAATGTGCTTTCTGTGAGTGGCACGAGCCTCATCTAGCCAAACATTTTGAGTAGACTACAAGGGTATTAAGTTGTCTGTATGTAAGAAATATTTTTATTTTTTTTTTACTCTAGTAATATTAATTAATGTTAACTTGCATGTTTTGGACTTTCTGGAAATACTTTAGTCTTCAGTGGGACATTTTCCATCTTCAGTGTTTGCTGAAACACTTTCTTTGCATTAAGTCATTTTCTGTAAATGTAAATAAGCATTTTATAGTGACTGTAAAATTTCCATTTGAATGGTACCTTCTTCACAATTTTTCTTATTGATTTTATTCTGGTTGGATTTACCAGTATGAGGTATCTTGCAAAAGTTTAGTCTAAGCCGATGCTGTTTTCCACACTGTATTTTAGAATTGGATGATTATCGCTGATATAAAAATGGGGGAAAATATCCTTCTTACTTTTTCTTAAAAAAAACCAAACAAAGCAATCCCTAACTTTCAGGCTCACAGAGAAGTAGTTCTTTCTAGTGCAATCCATCATGTCAGACTAGTCTGTAATTATTATACTTCATATGTTCAGGAAGTTTACTTTTAATCCTGAACCCTATTAGGCAAAGAGCATAAACGCAGCTTTTTGCCATGCATATTTGTTCATTAGAGAGGATGTATTGTTTACCATAAAAATTATTTCTCTTCATGTGGATCAGTTTGGTAGGATTTATTTAATGTAACTGGGACAGGTTGAGTTAGTCCTTTACATGCAGCCAGGGTGTAACGTATTTACAAGGTCTGGACATTTGATCATAAACTTCTCTTTGATTTCCACACCCCCCAATATTATGTACAGGTGAAGCAAAGTAGCCAAAAGGATCTGCAAATGCTCTTTAAATTTAATCTAATTCTATTTGTAGTGCCTTCCGTGAACTTTAAAGTGACTGAATTTCAACTGCTATGAATACTGAGTGAAATTTATCGTTGTGCAGAAAGTCAAAGGCAAGGACTAGATATCTCCAAAAAATTTTATTCATAGGTTTCCAGACAGATGTACTTAGAGCTCAAATAGCGCTTTGTGTTTGATTTCTACTGAAAATGGAGGATAAGTAGTCCATGCTCTCAGACTGCTTTTTCAACAGCATGTTTTTTCAAAACTATGTCTTCTAATAACCTTTCTAAGAATCACCCTGTAAAGTAGAACATAGCTGTAGCTACAGATGATGGTGCCTGTAGGGCTTGGTTTTTTTCACTTCTTGAAAGGATTTGACTAGGTTTTTTGTGATTCTGCAGGATAAACTGAAACCGTGGGTAGCTCGTTTAGTTACTGGAAGCAACTGGTGTGCCACAAACAAAACTCCAGATTACTTGCTGGAGAACTGGTGCTGAATATAGAAATAATCTCTTTGCTTTTCCAGTGAAAACCAAGTAAGAAATACTTAGAATTTAAGATCAGATACTTTGAACCCAAAGAGAATTTCAGTGTAATTTCTGAACTAATAAACACTGCAGCTACCTGAGAATGTCTCTGCTGTAATAGTCTGTTAAATGGCACAGAAAATTTGGCCCGTTCTCTACATACATAATACCATGTTGTCAAGGGAATTAAATCAATATGCAAAAAGGAACAGATTGGGAAGAAAGTAAAAAGTGCATTTGGCTATAACTGCAAGTTACCTTCCTCACATTGGGACAACCTTCTTTCATCTCAGTGATGAATCAGATAGATGTGATGATCAGATAGAATGAAACTCTACATGTTACTGGTACCTCCTGCACCAGCTGCCTGCTAGACCTTCCGAAGTCATTTCGTTGTATGGGCTCAGCCAGTGGCTTCAGAACCACTCACTTGCACGGAGGCCCTTGAGGAGGTCCTGGCCCTGAGCTGAAACGGCTCAGGGGCTGTAGCTGCAATAATTTGTGGGCATGTTTCCGAGAAGTAGTAGCATAGATCCAACAACCACTTGGATCCCTACAAGCAATCCTTGTATGTGTTGTTTTCCCCTCCTGTCTTGTTTAACTGTGATGTATAGTATTCTTTAATATGCTTGGATTTTTTTTTTAATTTGAAAGGTAAAAATTAGTAATAATGCTTTTAATGCCATACATATCATTTAAGTAAATCCAAGAAATCACACGAACTACACTGAAATAATATAGCAGTAAGAAAAAAAGGTATATTGAATCAAACTTCAAGTTATTTTGCACTTAATTCCATTTCCTTGTGAACATTCCTTTACTGTTTTGTTTTTTTTTTCTCCATATTGAGTTTTACTTCTGTGGACATGCATAGCAGTGTATGAGCTCACACAGTTTGTATCTTTCTTGATAAGTTCCTTGTGGGTATTGGAAGGCCACTATCAGGTCCTCCCTAAGCCTTCTCCAGACTAAATAAGCTCAGTTCTCTGACTTTATTCACGGGGTGTGTGCTCCAGCTCCTGAATATCTTGGTGGCCCATCACTGGACTCTCTCCAGTTTAACACCACCTTCTTTTACAGAGGGTTAAAAACAGGACACGGTATTCCAGGCGCAATCTAACGAGTGCCAAGTAAGAGAATAGTCACTTCCTTTATCTCCTGGTTATGCTTCTGTTAGAGCTCTGCATGCTGTTGGCCTTATATGCTGGCAGATCACTCTTCTGACTCGTTTAGCCTGCTGCCCGCATCCCCAGGCAGTTCTTCTTTGAGTGCAAGTAGCAGATCCAGAAGAGCGTCGCTTCTGGTTTACCCACCTAGCATCTATGCTAAGAAGTTGCTCCTGCTACCTTCATCTCTAAGAGCCAGGGTCTGATCTGGACACTTCTTTAAGTTGCCTAAAGAAGGCTTCTTCCACTTCCTGACCCTGATCAGGTGCTCTGTAACAATATTCTCCACAATGTCACCCTTGATGGCCTCTGCCCTGACCCACAAGCACTCTGCCATCCTGTCAATCCATTCATTACATTTGAGGTGCTCTTCTGCATGTAAAGGCGACACCTGTCTCTTGCTCCTGTCCTAATCAGTGTGTATGTATCTATGCAGAACTGCAGTCATATGGGCCCTTGTCCAGGAGAAGATGAGGAAAGACAGGTTGTTTTTTTTTTTTATGCAGTTCAGCAATCGTTGGCATTGGGAACATGAAAAAGATGGGATAAAAAGGAATAAAAAACCATTGTATGGCATTCATTTGCACGTCCTACAGAGCACAGAACAAGGTATCTGTTGATTAGCTATGCAGCGGAGTAACAACACCTGTCCGTTTTTGTTCCTGAGTCTCCTTTCTAACTCTGGAGCAACACTGATATTTGCTGGTGGTGACCTTCACCTGGTGGCAATAGGGGAGTAAGCCATACCAGTCCCAAAGAAGGGCAGCTGTGCTAGTGTAAGAGCAACCAGAAGAGCAGGAACCATTTCCCCACCACAGCAGTGCAGTAAGGTCTCCAGGTTGGTTTGCCCCGTTTGTATTTCCATTTCATGGAAATGTGTGGATTCCCACTTTCACACCAGGCACACATCCATGCAAAAGCCTCTGTGAGCAAAAGATGAGTTCCAGCAGACTATTTGGTTAATTTCTTTCCCTTTTGCAAAACCAAAGAATCAACCTTAGATTTTTTTTTTTTTTTCAAATAAATGCACCTTCTGGTCTAAAATTTCAGTCTAAGGGATCATTTTTAGAAATTGTATGAAAGCAATGAGATTAGAGGTGAGGATGAAGGTCATTGCTAGCTCATACTGAGCTTATTCTAGTCATTCAGGGAGATGTTCACATTAGAATCTGTCTGAGTAGTGATTTTCCTGCAAGTGAAACCAAAGAGCAGTTTTGTGTCAGTGGGAGAGGTGTCTGGCTTTACTGAGAGCGTATCAGAGGGGTGATACCAGGGTTGCACAAGAGGAAACATGGTACCGAGCTAGCAGTCGTAACTAAAATACATCTGCATAGTAAAACAAACTAGCTCTTCCTTCTCTTACACATACCGGTGGCCTCTGCAAGAAGGAACTTCACAGTAAGTGGCCATAGGTATAATTTGAACTAAATTTCCACCTTTTTTTGGTCTGTGGCAAAATGCCAGCGCTTGCCTTCAGGCTGGCTTAATATTCAGCTGGGTCATGAAGGCAACTGGGGTCTGTCAGAAAGAAGAGGTAGACAAGACCATGCCAGATTTAATCAGTTTACATAGCACCCGGGGCTGCAATAAGTTCTTTATAAAGCAACAGGTCATGCTGTGTCAGTAAAAACATCTGTCAGCCGCTTAAGACAGATGAGTAGATATTTTCCCAGTTATGGGGAGGCAGGAGGGAGAAAGGAAAGGGTGATGAAGGACAGAAGGTGCCACAAACAAAATTTCACTAACCTTGTGATCTGTGAACAACGTACAAAGCCTAGCTATTGTGAAGTGCAGTAAATCCTATTTTAATAGCAGCAGATAATAACTTGCCCTTACTATCTGAAGAATATTTTTATGGCTCTGCTCCCAAGCTAAGCTATGGTCACTCTTCTGCATTCAGTTCTTTTCCAGGGATTAAAGACAGTTGTCTGTGAAATCTAGTGCCTCCACTATTTTGAGAGAGAACAACATATGAGCTGCTAGCTCCATGCTGATATTGGGTGACAGAATTAGTATACGTTACAGCTAGAAACTGTTTCTTTAGTACATTGAACAGCTTTATGCATGAATGCCCCTTTTTCACCTCATTCCCTCATCAACAGTTTTTAACTGCAAGTGAGAATTTGTTCAACTAGAACAAATAGAGGAATATGGTGGCACAGCATGGATAGATAAATAAGTGACTGAGGGAGGTAAATGGCAGTAAGAATGATAACGTCTAAGAACCTTCTGAATCACACAATAACTATAAACATTATTTCTGAATAGAAATAAAGATGACTTTCAGGGGAAGAACAATCAGCAGCTAGTTCAATACAGACTTAAATGTGTAGGAGACTTGCAGGCTGCTATGGCATTGAAATCAGGTAATAATGGAAGGAGTTGTGACCAAGCAGAAAGTATGACATGAAAATTAAGAGGAGATGAGAAACAAAAACAAGAGCTCAAGAAACTTCATTAATCTTAGCAGCAAGCAATTTCAGATATAGCTGATAGTTTGGACTGTTGCAGTGAGATGACTTGTATAAGACCTAAGATGCAGAATCCTATTGCTTTACTTGGAGAAAGTGAGATATTCTTTTTTAGGTCCTTAGAATTTTTACTAACCCGGTCTGTGACAAGATAAAGAACTGATAGCATTCTCCCCAAAAGAAAGGGAAAATCCCTTTCACTGTTTTTTTTAGCAAGATATACCTAATTCAGATTAAATTATGACTTGTTTTGTTCTGCTTGATTTGGTGATTTAACAGCAATTCGTAATTTTTGCCCTCCTGGAGGCGGCATCTTTTCCAGTAAATAAATTCCAGGCTATGGATTGTCCTACCTTCCTATATGATACGGGAAATTTTGAACTCTGGGTCAGTGCTAGAACATAAAAAGTACTCTTCTAGGTTGGGAGAGTAGGGAAAAAGGAAAATGTTTAAAACGCTCTTTTCATATATTTGAAAACACCTCATCTATTAAATGCTGAATTAGGGATGGGGAGAACACTCACAGGCCAGATACTCTCTCATATAATCAGAGGTTTAGCAGGCTATATATAATAAAAAATTTAAATATTTCTACTCTAAGCAATATTCAGTTTAACCTTTTTGTTTCAGTACTTTGAGAATAGTAAGGCTCAACTTCGTCACTTATAGCAGAGGATTGGGGTTTTTTTCCTTGGTGAAATTAGTCAACATGGGACACTTCACGAGACTGTGAAGTTCCTGCAGGCTAAGGACAGAGCTCAGGCAGACTCAGTGTCCTGCTGTGTTGTCAAAGTCACCGTTGTGGTGGAAAGCACAACTTCAATTTGTTGAGTTTTCCCCAGTTAAGGTTATCCAAGAGCATCCATAGGGGTTTAGTGCAGTGAATGTGGCTGTTTGCCCTCATTGTGGTCATTTATACAGTGGGAAAGAAAAAAAAGTGTTTTTCTTCTTGTGTATCAAGTGTCTTGCTTTTTATTTATGTTACTTTAGGGAGGAGAGAAATATTAAAGACCAAACGAGGCCAGGGAAGTTACTGAATAAGCTGGGCACATCTTCTGAGACATGACTTAAATTGTGAGCCATGTGTTTTTCAGGGTTCTGTAGCAGATTACTTCACTCTGGTTGGCACACAGTGATCCCAGCCTAGTGCCAGAGATCAACGGAATATTCCTAAAGCCTGCCATATTGAGGATAAAGCAAATTACTGCACCTTTTTTGTGGCATAAATTAGTATGAAGTACTGGAAATAGTATTAGTTCTGATATATAGGATGTTTGGTATTCCATACCATGCTATGAAATAAGGTAAATTTTAAACTACTAGTGTTTTACAATTAAGTAGAATTTCATCTCAAACAAAAGGGACTACTGTAGGAATTATTATAACTCTCTAAAGACAAACTACCTTTATTGCACGGCAGGAGCTTGAGGTTGGCCCTGGGGGAATCATGGAGAGGAGGAGCAGGTGAGCCTGAATTTAGGCTAATCTACTTGCTTTGAAACTACCAGGTATGAGTCTGCTACCGCAAGTCATCAGCTGTGTTAACAGCTGCAAAATACTGGCCAAAGCAGCAACATTCCCATCCCACTGCAGTCTCCGGCACAAGGCAGTTTTCTTTGGCTTTCTGCTGGGTTTCCAAGTTTGGCCCAGTGAACGTCTGCATTCCTGTCACTCTTCATAAATCAGAGGAAAATCACTGTATGGAACCTGGCTTGTCATGGTTTCCTGTGTACAAGGCTGTGCTGTTTTCCCTTGAAACAATGGGAAAGCCTGTCACGAGCACTTGGGATTTTAGAAAAAGATTTTGCAGGTGCAAAACGAAGTGCTTACCGTAAAACCAGGAAACTCCAATGGCCTCCATTAGAACAGCAAACAATATCGAAGTCCCAGCTGCAAATGTGTCCAGCAGCGTGAGCACATAAATTCCACCCTGGCGTTGGGGAGTTAAAAGATGTGACAAAAGTTACAGATAGAATCATCTCTGTAGTTTAGTATCTAGTTAACAGGAATCTGCTTTACTTGAAAGATTATCTTTAACCCGAGTGTTTGAATGCGGAGCTGAGGCTGCACACGTGGGTTGGTGTTTGTGTAGAAAATCGTGGAATCGGAGTTGCAGCTCTTTAAGAGGCTTCCTGTCACCTACGTCCCCGCTGGGCTGGGGAACAGAAGCCTCAGCACAACGTGATGAACGAGCGCTCCTGGCACTGGGCGTGCGGTGCAAATCGAAGG
The DNA here is from genome assembly GCF_964106895.1 of Numenius arquata. Lineage (NCBI taxonomy): Eukaryota > Metazoa > Chordata > Aves > Charadriiformes > Scolopacidae > Numenius > Numenius arquata. The sequence goes on from NC_133588.1 coordinate 1,947,459, forward strand.
CACGGGCTGTTCGAGGCAACGCTTGGCAGCTTGTGGGCCACTGTCTACAGCAGCTAATGAAGATCTTCCTAAATTATTGGCAGAAATGGAGTGCTACGAGAGTTTCCACAAGCCGTCATCACTCGGTTGGATCCTAACACCAATTAATTCCGTAGCCCAGTGAATCTGCACTCTTAGACTGATGTTTCCTTTCTCCAGAGTCTCTGTTTTCCAGAGTTCCTGCAGCGGGAGCAGTGGGATGTTGGGTCTCTGGTACCAGCCCAGCGTGGGGGCAGCTTTGCCCTCTTTCCTTTCTTTGCTGCGGCATTAGCCAAGCTTTGCTCAGTGGAGAGAGCAAACCAGGTCAGCTTCAGTTCGCGACTGAGAACTGTAAATGCATTTACTAAAGTCTTTTTTCACTGATAGTTTTTGGTTTGTTTTTTTTTTTTTTTTTAAGCTGGAATTTGACCACTTTTTGCCTCATTTTATAATGTGGTACGCATTTGTGGAAATGACTGCTCATTTCATTTAGTTTGGGCCAATGAGGAATGGAAGACCACAGCGTGTTCACTCGTTTCAAAATGAAACTGAATAACGTGTTTCAGGACATTCTTTGTCTCATGTAAACAACTGAAATGTTCACAGTTGCAGCAGATTTTCATTAAAATCTTTTTTTACAACCAAACTAAGTCTGACTGTGCCTGTTCAGTAGGGAGGAACAAAGGAATTATTTTTCAACTTTTTTACCAATGGTTTAAATAGCCTTTGTACTATGTAGTGCTCTAGCTGTTTTTAATCTCTGCAATCTATCAGTTTTCTTTTTCTCTTATAAAAAGATGGTTTTCTGAAACAGCTGTGCATATTTACAAAACTAGAGAGAACAGTATTAGGCCTTGTCTAGGTTTTTAATTCTGTGGGGACTTTTCCGGAAACTGAATGAACTTTGGTGGTTGTGTTAGAAAGATGATGTTGCTTATGGAATGACATTTGAGTCTGACCTCTTGTTTGTGTTCTACACCTGCTCTAAACGAATGCCTTTGCTATCAAACTTAGTAAAGTGAATGACAAATGCGGTTTCGTAAGAAGCATGTTTTGAAAATACAGACTTAAAATTTCAGAGGACCAAATCAAACAGATTAATGTGATGGTATCACAAGGGGGTTTCTTTGTATTTTGTACACATTAGAAATGTTCTTTAGTTATGTGAAGCAATACATTTGGACAAGTCTGAGCATTTTTGTGCATTCCAGCTGGTGGGGTGAACTTAACTCTAAACAGGTGCCATTATTTGAAAACTTTGAGCTAAGTTGATATCTTGAACTGCTTTAGCTCACTCGAAGGCAGTGGAATTGCACCCTTTGGCACCAGTTCAGGTTCTTAACCACCGAGTTCCTTTGGATCTTGTACTTCAGGAAATTTTATTCCAGCTGAAGTTTGAAAAAAGAAGGAGCATGTTCAGTTCTCTAGGTGACAATGGAGATAGCATGGTGTTAAAAGGATAGGTATTTTAGATGATATATCAATTTTTCACATCTCAAATGTTTTCCAGTTTGAGGAAACTAGAGTATAAATATCAGGGTATTCTTTTAGTGTAAAAAGAGCTTTGGTGTTGATAAACTCATACCACCTCAGTAATCTTAATAGATCTAGAAACCATTTCCAGGGAAGGAAAGAGGATCAGCGTATCTACTGGCTACCTCAAATTTCAGTTGTTTTCAGACAAATTTGGCATCTTTGTTTATAGGGCTTTTTGATATTTGTAAAAAAAAATTGAAAGTTCTCTCCAACCTATAACACTGTTTCTTATCCTTTAGTTAATTGCCAAAAGCCTGATAAGGCAAATAATTCAGATGATGGCAGTGATAAATACAGGTTACTAGATGTTCAGTATAAGTTATCTACGTGGTTTTTATGGCGTTGAGTAAGAGATAGATTTAGGTACAAGAAGAAACATTAAGAAACACATCGGGGAGAGGAGATGATTATTCTAAACTCCTTTTACAAGAAGTGAATGCTTCTTATTTGCTTCAAGATGAGAATAGCTAGGTGACTAAAGACCTGGTCACTTGAAATCCTTAGTTCCTGATGCAGGAATAAGCACACAACACAGCTCCATTTAATGTGATTTTAAAAAAAACCAAACACACAAACACAAACAAAACCAATAGTAGCACAGACACTTCTTAGGAACAGACTTGTAGGTTTGGTTGATAGCTAATGATCTTGGGCAAAAAAGCAGAGGAGCTTCATGTAGATAACACTAAAAGTAATGTTCTGACCATAAAGTTGTTTAAGAATTAAAATTTACAACAAAAGTAGTCACTTGAGCCCATTCGTATTTCTATCTGATGAGGTTAACTGCATTTTTAAGGTAGCTTGTTGATGGAAACTTGTGTTGTACTTACATTGGTGATGCAAAAAAGGGCAAGTAGGAAAGTGCCGAAAGAAACACCAAAGGTGAAAAGCTTTCTGTGCTGCTTCAGAATTTGGAAATCATCTGCCAAGCCAGTGATGACAGCCTCCATTCCACCCATCTGAGGAAGGGAAGGCAAGAGCTCTGGTTAAACACTACTGACTGTTCTAAATACACACCGATGAATGTAAAGCAGCTTATATAATTAATTCCCAACCACTGTATGATTTCTGACACTTCAGCTGTTAATCACTGGCATTCTGAGGTATAATTTATTTTCTCAAGATAGGGAACTGAGTCAAGGAGCTGGACATCAAGTGCCATGGTTGGTGGCTCCCAAAATGGAGTGTAAGCTTGTATTTCCTAATGTCTGGGGGGTCATCAGTGAGTGCCCTGCAGTTAAGATAGGTTAATATTTGATGTTCTCAGAAGTTCTTACCTTGTTGGCACTTAAATGGTCTTGGAGAAATTGAAAATGGAAAGAGACAGCTTGGATTATTTTTGCTAAGGACCATTTCTTAATATATCACGATTTATTCCCCTTGTTAATTCCTTGTGCTGAGCTAGGTACCTACTCCAAAAATATTTGCAAACATTTGTTCCATTTTCTATCCTTTTCATTGTTGCTTGCTTAAACTTGCAGATCAGATTTCTCTTTCCTTAAACATTTTGACAGCTCCATTTTTGTACAGATGTCTGTATTTCTGTGCCAGTACAGGTATATATGCACGAGTAAAACTTGTCATATAAAATTCTTCCTCTTTAGCTTTGGGGTTATTTGATTATTTTATTTTTTTGTGGGTTTTGTTTGGGTTTTTTGTTTTTGTTTTTTTTTTTAGATTTAAAAATTTTTAATTTTCCCTTCAGGGATTTGATCAGTCAAGTGTGTGTGTGTGTGTGTGTAAGTTTGAGAAGACCACCGTAAAAAAATACTGCATGACCTGTAAATGATGAAAAATCCTAAACAAAATATGAACAAGCAGATCCCTCCTCTTTTAGAAAGAAACAGCTAAACTTGGCCACAGTTTATCAGTTCATAGTATTTTAATTAGCTCCACAAGAAAGAGCTTTCTCCACTTGTAAGAAAGGTGTGCTCTGCAATCTAAAGCCGTGTCTTTGTCACTCAAATATTTCTTTACATTGCTTTAAATTTACTGCTGCTGCAAAGTTAACTGTATTGGATGTAAATGTTTCTGAGCGTGTATTTTCTTCTTAATTGTGCCCTGTTCCTACTGGTCATTCGTGCCCTGCCACTCTGCTAAACCCTTCCTTTCCATCCTTCATGTTTGCTTACAGTTGGAAAATGGCCAAGCTGCAAACTCAGATATAATCTTGCCTCAAACTTTCGAATAAGGATCCAGATCTTGGTATATAAAAACAAACTTAATTGAACCTGAGCTGGAATCCAAAAATCCAAACACTTCAGAAACATTTAGCCCTGAATTTGACCTTTACAGCTCAGACCTTGCTCCACAAGATCTCATTCAGCTGTTTGCCGATGATTATCAAAGCTTTCTGCTGCAACCTCATTTTTCTGAGTTTTCACTGAATTTCACTAAGTTTTAGAGTTGGAGGGGACCATAGAGATCTAGTCCAACTCCCCTGCTAAAGCAGGATTGCTTAGAGCATTGCTCTCCTCCAAGTCAGTTCATTCTTTCCCTTTCTTCTCCTTGAAAATGAATGAATTTTTCTGCAGTTGTAAGCAATGGAAACACTGTTTTTTACCATTTCCAACAAGAAAATTCCTAGATCAGTTCTGCACATTTGGAACTACAAAAGAGACTTCTGTGCTTTAGAATAGTAAGAAACCTCTACCCTACTGAAAATGACAAATGCTTGTTCGTGGTTCACTATTCCTTAAAGACCCTGCTTGTTTTTCCCAGAAATTATTCAACCCTTAAGCTAAATATAACAGGATATCTTGATGTCTCTTTGGCAAGAGCAAAGCAGTACAAAGTTGTCAGGGGTCTTAGGATATTTTCTGGGCTGAAGTTTCTGTGATGCTGAATATCATGGTACAGTAAAAGTCACATTATGGAAAAAGCAAATACACTCATAAGAGTAGACATTTTACAGTAAGATGGTAGTAAAATGAAAATTCTGGTGTGATTTTTAAATTATGACTAAATTTACAGGAAATTCTGTATCTTTGCATGTAGAAAAAAATCAGGCAACCTTCAGGCATTGTTTATCTTGAGCAGATTAATGAATTTCAGCACATGTAAAAATCTCTTCTAGAAACCACTCTACTCAATGTCTTACTGTGGCTTGTGCAATTAGGGTTCCAAAACCTTATTACAGGTTCCTAGTAGTAATAGTTCATAGCTGTTGGGTGATACCTCTAAATAGTAATAACTGTTGATGAATAGCCCCTCTGAAAGGTCATAAAAAAGCAGCAGTGAGTAATTATTTGCTGGCTTGTAAAAGACTTGATCTTTTCCTAAACCTCTCAAATATTGTGAGCCTTTAAATATATGGCCAGGAGTAATACTATTGGTATGTTGGCTGTGACTGTGAAAACAGGTTCAGAGAATGTACAGAGTGTTTATTTGAAATGTAATAAAGGCCCTGTTTAAGGTTGATACCTCTCCAGTTACAGAATATAACAGTAAAAGAAATATATGAAGGCTGGAAGGAAAAAATACTCACAGAACTGTCGATGCCAAGAGTAAGGAGCATGATGAAGAATACCACAGCCCAAAATGTAGATCCTGAAAGAGTTGAAATTGCCTCTGGATACAAGATGAAAACTAAACCAGCTCCTGAAATAGAAAAAGAAATAGACCAAAAAAAAGTATTACTAAATGATGTTTCTTAGCTTCACAAAAGTGTTCATTTTAATGAGATAAATTCTGACTAAGTTGACTCTCTTGTCCATATCACACTCTGAGTAGCTGTTAAGACAAAACTTGCATTATACAAAAAATATATCAAAAATACTTTAATAATGTATTAAAAAAATTTGTCCCATTCTTTTACACTTCTAATCATCTTTTATGGGATTCACAGGCTTCCCAGCTATTTTTCAATGATGTGTTAGAGAAGGAACTGTGTGGATGTGGACTCCAGTGTTTCACAGGAGAGCTCCCGGATGTGATGAGAGAGATAGGAACTGAAATCATGGGTGACCTGATACCAGTGAAAGGACTCCACAGCTAAGCCTATCAGAACCATCCAAACCGGTAACCCACGGCACTGAAGAGCACTTTTACAAGATACTGTGCAGTGATAAATGCCGGCTTGTTGCATGGGCTGAACTTGTGAGGAGTGAGATGTTGGGAAACCTCAGTTCAGTAGAGGTGAGATGAATCAATACGGTTTAGAGTTCACTTCTCAGCAAGGCATGTACTTGCAGAGTTTTGGTTCCAAGTAATTTAATTCAGGTCACTTCCATGAGATTTTCAAACACTGATTTGAAACAAGTACAAACACATTTGCAAAAAATGGTGGACAAAAAGTGGTAAAACTAATACAGAATTAACTTCCTACCTTCAGTGGCTACATCCTCAATTTTAACTTTGTGCTCATGAGCCATGTAGCCCAATATGGAGAAAATTGCGAATCCTGAGATGAAGCTTGTGACACAGTTAATGGTACTAGTCAGCAAAGCATCCCTAATGATGGAGAGAAGAACAGCCCAGTGAAAAAAAGCACTTTAAGAACTAGATGGGGATTGTCTTATAGCGATAGAGAGATTCTTGTGAAAATGCTAATTGTGCAATTATCTTGATAATCAAAAGCTCTTATCAGCTAGGAAATGATCTACTTCTGTTTACTATTTTAATTTTAAACTGACTTCTGTAAAAAAAAAACAAATCAGCAAAGCTATATTAAATGTTAAGATATTAGAGTAATGTCGTCATCCCAGCTGGTAGCCGATGCGCAGCAGGAGAGTGGCCTGAAATGGAAGAGCCTTACTGTTCATCAGTTCATGGGAGCAGGTATTCAGGAGTACTTTCAAACAACTCCAGGAGTGCATTTTTAGCAGACAGATTCAGATGGCACTGGATAACCATCCTTAATCTGTAAGGATGGTAATTAACCATCCTTACTCTGTAATGAGGTCCCTTCACCTAGGAAGTCGGCTAGGCTTTTCTCAAAATAAAACAGCTCTTGTTTATCAGATTGTTACAGTAGTGAATTTAGTTTAAAGGTTAAATATTATACAGTGAGAATCATATAGCAATGATTGTACAAAGTTGCGTTTTTTAATCAATCTGCCATAGTATTATGATATATATGAGTTCTGGGTATTAATAATCACTATTATTAAACCTGGCTTGAAGAACATGCATCTTTAGATGTCTGCCTAATCTGCACAGTGTCTTGTATGTCATCTTTTGCTGCATATGACCTTTAGAACAGAGGACATGGTTCTGTGAACATCAGTAATCCCAAACAGTGCTTTAATGAGCAGAAAGTAAATATGATTTCCGTTCATCGGTTACACTACCCAAAAACATAGGTGCCATACACCAAACTTTATCCTCTTCCTTACATTACTTTATTTTGATAACATTGAAGAATTTATGTCCTGCAATTCTTATAATGTTTTCCTGGGGGGAAGCTGCAGGATCAAGAGAAACCAGACTGAACCTATCAACTCAAATTCTTTTCAGTCATTAAAGAAGAAAATTGCTAGGTATTTGTCACTGATAAGATGGCAACAGTATTTCTGGTTTCCCACAACTCTAAAACATTCTTATGCAAGTGAATAATGCTTCTTTTTGCTCAGTCAATAACTGGATTATGTGATGCTTATCTCCTTATGAACTGAGCTGAGCTAGCTCTCAGTATTTTGCATGTAAAACTAGATCATAATTTCAGGACAGATTCTCGTATCTTCTGGCCCTGATTTTCACTGTTGTTACCCTGCGTTACATTACTGACACTGTTCCTCCCATGGAAGGTGTGTTGGAGTGCAGATGGGACAGTATAGTGCTGGGTCAGGGCCTTTATTTGGAAACAGCACTATTTTCAATTTGTTCTGTTTCAAGAAGGCCTTTTGAACAAAATATGTCAGCACATTATGGAGTTATTTGACCAAAAAAAAGGATATTTGTAAGCATTGTAAATGCTACGGAATTGAAGCTTGCTTTTATGGTGAGAACTAAACCACAGTATTTAATGAAAATACAGATTACTCTTATAGGGAAGGCAAGGCTTGTGAAGTGACATTGAACAAATATAGTAAACTAGCAGCTAAATAATATGATTTTGCATCTAGTTTCTGGTGTTTTCTTAGTTTTAAGTGGATTTTTTCCATTTCAGAGCAAAATCAGAATACAGAAGCAAAACAATGCTGCTATGAGACCAATGCAAAATTATTTGCAGAAGATGATAAATGTTATTTTGGAAAACTGCTATGGCTAGTGTTCTAACTGAAGGCTTCTCAAACCTGGTAATATTACCTACTGCAAATAATCAGCTGGCAAACTAAAGCCACTAAGTACAAGCTTCCACTCACTTCAGAGAGCTATTCCACGATTTTGGCTTTTAGTCTCTTTAAGGCAGTTCAAATCTATGTATTTTCTTGTACCTTTTCACTTTAACATTTTTGCCATTCTTCAGTTCATAATGTATTTATAATACACACATGTAATTTCTGAATTTGTATTTCATGGGAAATTTGAAAGTGATGTTTGTTTTCATTCCAAAATGGAATGTTAATAAAACTTCTAAATGTTGGAAGTTCTCAGAAGGTGCAGAGGTTCTGGTTGAATTTCCATGGCGGTGATTCAGCAAAACACTTACAAACTGACTTGATTTAAAGTGCATATCCTAAATTGGAGCTCAACATAAAATATCAGAAATATAATCCCAAAGCACAGAAAGACTGCTGGAAACTGGAATCCTTCTGCTTTTAGTTTCTGGACCAATAAGATTTCATCCTCTGTTCACTGTTGCTCTTAATGGTACTTTTGAAAGGCAAACACAAGCACAGTTTACACAGCTGTCTAAAGTCCAAACCTAATCCCATTCTGTTTTGCTGTACAGCAGATATCTTAGCAGGTTCCTGTTGCTAAAATTTCGGTAAGGAAGTCAGCATGTCAAGGTTTGGGTTGGTTGCTATATCCACACAGGACTGACCATCATTAATAAATGACTGAAGACAAAAAGATAGCTTAGTACTTAGCCCCGCTGCAGCTAAATAGTATCATTCTGAAGCAGTAATGAAAGAATAGGCTGTCTTACCTGTAACAGTTGTTGTCAAACTTATTGTAACTGGCAAATGCAATTAAAACGCCAAACCCGGCTCCTAAGGAGTAAAATATCTGAGTAGCTGCATCGATCCATACCTGCATAATGACACCAACATTGTCAGCGTCAGTTCAGTCCAAAAGACACATCAGGGAAATGCAGGAGTGTATAAGACAACCGGTTTTTGAAAAACGATCAGCATTCATGTTTATGGGAGTGTTAGTGCTTCTCAGCCCCCAGGAGATGCCACATGGAGCAGAGTCATGGTCTGGAATGGCTTAACCCAAACGGTAAGGGCTGAAGCAGCGGGCAAGCGCTCAGTTGCACGCACACAGGTACTGCGGTGGGGTGTGCGGCTCGGATTCTACTGCTGAGGCTCTACTGAGGACTGGAATGGTTACATGATTTTTCTCCCGGGTGACACAAATACACTTCCAATAGTCCTTGTTCCAAGTTAGTTTGGAATGTACAAGCAGAAAACTAAAAATAGTTAATGGGTCAAGAGTTACAGGACATTTTCTTTCCCATAAGAGAGCTCTCTTCATGGGACTGTCAGTACACTTTATACGATGCTTTCTTGTTTCAGAAGCTCAAGCACAACTGACATGCTGTGAACAGAACCATGCAGGTTATCTGTTGTCTTTCCCACTTAGTTGGAGATGGAGTTATTCCCACGATAGTCATTAAATTTCAGTTTAGATGCAGCTTGGTCATTTTAAGAATTGTCCACCAGGGAATATATGTTTTTAATGCTATAGTGTTTTCTAAAGTGACCCTGAAGCCCAACATCCACTCAAGATGTGCAGACAGCATTCAGGAGCAATACCACAGCACTGGTCTCCTGAATCAGAAGCCTGAAAATAGTCTACTCTGGTTAATGAGGGTTTCACTTATTCAGTTGTTACACAGAAATATTTAAACAAGCATCTTCTGCAAGGGTAGTGAAGTCAATGGAGTGAATAATACTCAAAATTTCTCAGAATGAGATCTTCAGTGTTTGATTGAATCTGCCAAGTGCTCAAGACTACAAAAAGCACTGGATTTCTTCTCTATCCATCTCTACAAAATCAGATCCAACGTGTCTATTCAGCTTCAGCTTTCTGACGGATCTAGGCAGCTTCTGAGCTCCATCTGCATTGGGATTTTAATGCTAAGCTTTCACATTTGGCCCCGGGGAAAGAGAGGGAGCGCCTTATCCCATCCTAGCATGACGTATGAAAGCACTTACACTAGTGATCTGTTTCTTTCTCAACTTAGATGACAGATACTTTCAACTACTGCCTGCTGAAGACTGTGAACCATTTATTGAACTCTGGATTTGTACAGAAACTTAATTTTATTAAGTGTTGAGAGTTAATTACTTGAAAGATAATATCAGCAACAGTCTATGATGTGTTTATCACAAACCAGTGGATGGGTGGGTATGATTTTTCCCAAATTTCAGTTCATACAGGGCTTTTAGATGTCATGGATTTCTTTTACTGAATAGCAAAACAATCCTGTAAAATTAATTCCTTGCTCGTTCCTTTTATATACCTCATTACAACTTAGTGTTCTATCTCTACACAAAGGTTGAGATCAAATACTCTCTGAGGAGTGTTTATGTGGGTAAGAGTGCAGAAGGAGGGATGCAAAGCCTCCTATAATTTTTCTTGTTTTTTAAAACTTCTCACAACTTGTGTTGTTAATGAAGTTCCTGACATTTTTTTAAAAATAATTTTTGCTTATATTATAACTAAATGTGCAGGCTGCCACCGTAAGGCACTTGTTTTTAATGGTTTTCAAGCTCTTTCGTGTCTTGCCAGCAGAGTTGTACTCATGATACTTCCCCTTTTGTACAATTCAATAACTGTTAAGCATCTGCTTAAGTCCTATTGATTCAAATAAGAGGTTAGCACCTGCTGCCTGCCAAAGGAGTTATGCATATGCTTAAGTATCTGTTGAGTAAGTTTTGGCTCATAGTAGCTGATTAGGAAACAAATTGAGAAGATCAAGGTGAAAGGAAAAAAGAGCAGAAACCAGAAATTCCTTTAGAACTAAGATTAAATGCAAAAGATTCCCTTTCTTATAACAAAGCAGAACATGAAATAGAGGGTGGGGCTGGTTCTTCTGCAGTTTACACTCAGTTGTCTGTTCACTTCAGCTGAATGGCTTCTGACTGATGCATAGTCTAATATATTTTTATGGTAGGATATTGTTTTTATATGCATTAAAAATGAAAAAAATATTAAACATTTTATAGGAGGCAGTCGTCAATTTTTCCATCTTTCTTCATGGTTGTTTATGCTATTATAACTTTTGTGCGTATTCTTTCCTGTGTACATGGATTTAAAGAATTACTGTGCTGTGTGGAGAGGAAACACTGGCTGCACCCCCAGATTTTATAATCTTCAAGAAACTTGTTAAGGTGTGTGAAAGCACGAGTGTCTCCTCATGTCTGATTTAACTCTGTGTTTAATGCAGATTCCTTTACCAGAACAGAAGTGTAGCTGCTGTTTTACACAGATTTTTCATATATCCATTTGTGGAGATGAGAATTATGGCTTTGTAGCTTGTGGACTTTCAGCAGGGAACACAGGCATTGGTCTAGTTAAGAGGTTCTCAGGTAAATATCTTTCTCTCCTTTTTATAAAGATACCCTTTGTGGATCCAATATCTCTTAAAATGAGGTGTCTGGGGGCTTGTTCGGTGCTGCGCAGTAAGTGGTCCTGTAAAATGAGGCAGACCTTGACACTAATCAGGATGCTCTAAGGTCTTTTATAAGAGCACTGGCAGAGCTCTCTGTAGGTCATTACTGTTTGTGACTTACAATGTTTCTTTGTTAGATTCTTCATTTGGGAGAATAAAAAAATAAATCTGAAAGATTCAAGGACACACTGACATAGAAGTGAAGCAGGAGTCTATTCTTCAGAGCCTGAGGACAAAGATTAAACACAGAAGCCTATTGCAGCAGCAGGTATCCCAGTCTCCGAGCAGGAGAAAGGCTGACATGACAAAGCAGTTTGTGAAACTTCTCCTTATAAATGATCTTTAGTCTCTTATTATTCTAGAGCAACTTTTTTTGTTGTTGTCTGAAAAATTTAGTCTTCCAAACAAATAACTTTGGGGTCATCCAAATAGCAGCTGCAAAAATATTAAGCCAAGAAAGAGCAGCGCACAGAATATCCTTCCAAAAGCAGAAGGCAGCTATGATTATGGAGGCCCAGATTCTGAACTGATGCAAGCTGGCACAGCTCCAGAGACATGGAGTTGACCTTAGGATGTGGTTTTTTTTTTTTTCCAAACAGCACTTAAAATATATAAGAAAAGTTTAAGAACCTCCTTCGTTCATCCTTGCATCTTTGTGTTTATGTATATGCATAAACATGAACTGCTGAGGTGGCTACTGCCTTGGTGACAAAGGTGGCTGAAAGTCACATGTTTGAAGCTCAGTTTGACTATTCTGAAATGGAGTAAGATAGTTTGGATTCTGGTGGTAACTTCTGTCGTTGAAGAAATGCCAGATTCCAAATTTAGTATTACAAAACCAAGGACGTATTTTGCTAAAAGTGTATAAAATACATCTGTATTCTAACACTGGAGGTCTTTGTCTGCCTTTTTAATTCAGGAAAAATCAAGACAGGAAATGTACAAACTATGAACATCTCTGAAAGCTGCAATTTTTCAAGACAGTTTATTACCTTCTAGTAGAACTATGTCCTCACTTTGGAGTTTTGTAACCACTTGAATGGCCTTGTGACCCATCCACAAAGATACCGCTGTCTTATAAATGATTTGATTTTTTTTAGAATAGCATAGTGGTAAGATCTATCTGTAGTCACCAGATCATTGTTCTTCATAGATTGAAATGCTGGTCATTTAATGAGTTAGTGACTATACTTGTAGATCTTGCTTTACAATGAGTGAAATAATTTTAAGTTCCAAGGTACTCCACAAATTGAGTTGGTTTGGATATATTTGATGAGAACATCTTGCAAAGTGGTTAAATGATACAGGCAAATGCACATTACACTCAATAGTAAAATAAGAACATCATACTATTGAAAATCTCATTTGTTTGAAGGACACAATTAGGTGAGTTCCTCCTGACTTAGTTTTAGCAAGGTTTTCAAAGGCTGGGATTTTTGTTTACCAGGTTAATGTTTAACCTAATGATTCAAAAAGCAAAATTTTCTTGTTGAGGGAATTCTTAGCATTTTGAGAAATAAATTTTTGCATGACTGAATTCTAATGTATAGAGGATACCGCAGTTTACAAGGTGCACAGTCGAAGTATGGGCTTTTAAGAGACTGCCACATCTGAATCTGCCCTCCTGCAGGTTTTTTTTGTGTGGTAAGAACAGTTTGGGTTCAGGCTGAGATAGTGCTGTTATGGAGACTGTTGGAAAGTTAGACTATCACGACAGTGGACTAGTGCTTATGCAAAAGCACAAGTGTGGCAATATAATTTCAGAAATTAGCTCTAGTATTTTCAGTTTAATAATAACAAGGGAATGAGAGCAGAAGAGTACACTTACTGTGGCTTCTTTTAATCTTCTGAAATCTATGTGCAGGTATGCATTTATTCCATTGTATGCACCAGGCAGGGTTATTCCATGTATTAACAAGACAAATAATACAACGTAAGGCAAAGTGGCTGTTATCCAAACAACCTGCAGACAATAGAGATCCCAAAGGTTAATCAGCTATTATGGAAGATTGAAGAATGTGTAAAAAAATAGAGCAGGCACTTTCTTGGTTTTGTCCATTCAGTTTGGTGGAGAATCTGATGTCTCAGAGGGAAATGCTGCGACCTACCATGAGTCTTTACATATGTATGTTTACAGATACCAGTAGGAGACAGCTTTGACAAACAAGACTTGGGGTCTCCAGCGTGTGTGAGACTGCTGATTAGCTGTACATTTGTTTACTGAACAAGTGCAGTCATTGCCTGATCTTAGGTGATGCTTTCATGAAAGTGTACAAAAAGCTCTCAGATGTATCCAACCCTAGAATTTCTGTTGAAGTGTTTTCTAAGGAATGTCAAAGAGTAATTTCAAATTACTTTCATCAGACATTTCTATTATCATGGCATTTTATGTAATAAAACCAAAGCATCTTAAACTATTGAAACGTTAGTACAATCGGGTAAGTATAGGAGGCACATTTAAGACAATTCAAAGTCTTTCAAAATATTTTCTTGACGAGACCATTAATGGTGAATTGAAAATAATATGCTAATAAAATTTCCAGTTGGAACATCACCCAAGCAAAACTTGTAAATAAAATAAAGGCTGAATCTGGAATGTGTATTTCCACCGTACGTATATGAAGGCCTCTCACATGGTTTGGTCCCCGAGGATCACTCAGAAGCAGTGATTTAGTTTCTTGCTTTCTGAAATTAAGATACTTCTTAAAGGAGACAAAGAAAGTAGTTGATATAGAAGGATAATATTAGCTCTACCTTTCCTGAAGTCTTCACGCCTTTCCACAGACTAAAGAAAAGGATGATTACCACCACCAAGAGGCAGAGGGAAAGTTGCCAGCGAGGCAAGCCAAGGTCATGGATTCCACGGCTTTCATGCAGATGCAGAACTCCTCGCCTACACACCAGATACACAGAAACAAAGCCAAGTCACTGGGGGAAAAAGGGTTTTGCAAATCTCATCCTGTGGGCAGCAGAAATGGATACTGCACTGCAATAGCTGCCCTATTGATATCACTGGCAGTTAGCAAAATCTGTTTTGTGAAGCTGTGTATTGTGCTTCTTCCCACCATGCCTTTATGTTCTCACTGGCCCATCCGCGTCTGTTTAGCACCGTACTGCAGTAATGATAGCACTCTCTTCTCTCCTTCGCTGGAAGTGTTTGGGGATTTTGGAAGTGTCATTCATTGAATCTTGCTTGAATACTGAACAGATGCCCAGAGAATCTCCATCCTTGCAGATTTTAAAACTAGGCCAGTAAAGGCCTCGAGCAGATTGATTTACTTCTGAAGTTAGTCTTGCTTTGGGTAAGGAGTTGTATTAGATGACCTTCAGAGATCTATTGCGGCCTAAATTATTTTGTGATTCTAGATGAGCAAACAGGTGGCTTCCTGCAACTTGGCCAGTTCCAAAGTTGCTTTCAATTTCTTCTTGAATAGTCTGCTGTGAGGCTGCAAAAGGGTAGCTGGATAGGAAAAGCAACAGTTGGTAAATTTAAATTGGGTATAGTGCTTTGTGTTGTTCACTGAGATAGTGGAGTGATAGCAGAGGAAATTCTGTTTCTTACCAGGGCAGGCTAATTCTTTTGAGATGTACACAGTGAAATGGACTGAAGTGTAGAAAAGAGTGTTTGTCCCCATGACTGCTGATATCTACACTTAGAGCTGTTGAAACACATTGTGTGCAACAGGCACAGGGATATGGGAGAGATTTTATAGTGGATCTCCCTTGCTTTAACTCAGTTCTATGCTATTTAAATGTCTCTTGCTGCTTTTTCAAATCTGTTTATGCAGAAATATTTTGCCTTACTGAAAGCTGTATTTGCAAAGAGGAATGGGATTGCGGCTGGAGCCCTGCACTAGAGGAGAACTGCAGAGCTAACTCCTGGGTCTGATACAGATCTACAGGATGCTGGCTCAGGGATTCAATTTCTTAGTGTTTCAGTTACCATCCAGATGAAATGGCCATGACCTTCCTTGTCTCCTCCCTTTCCCTATCACCTTTTATTTGCTATGCATTGCTTGGGTAAAATAGAAAGTTGATCTCTTTTGGCTCAAAGAAGCCCCTTTCACTGGAGGAGCCTGACAAGTTTTATGAAGATAAATACATTTTAGAGAAGCAGAAGCACTGAGTGATTTGCCCTGCGTGACTGCAGACGTGTGGAAACTAAAGCCTGAGGAGTATAATTCCAGCTTTGTTGGCTGTCTCATACCATGTCTTACTAGATAGATGGTGCTTCAGAATTAACTTACACACTTATCTTACCAAGTCAGAGATGAGTGAGATAGTTGAATAACTTCCACCATAGGGCAAACCTGTGTCAACTTAAATGGGGACAACTGAAAAATATCTCTGTACTACTTAAACTGTAGAAACATGCTGGGAAAATTAAGGCCCATTAGAACGATCCATCTAGTAATATGAAAGAGTTGCATGCAATTCCCTTTTGATCCCCGAAGCATCAAGATATGATCAGCTAAGAGCTGTAACAGTTCTGCTTCTGTAGTTTTGCATGTTTAATAACAAATGCTGTATTTTTAAACTTGTTTCAATGCTTTATCCCAGGTTGGATAAATATACTTGTAGAAAACATTCTCCTAAATTCAGCAGCTGATCTATTTCTGTTGCATTGTAAGGCTAATAACAAGTGAAGCATTAAAAGGGTAGTGACCATGTGTTTGTGGCGTATATTCAAGAATGTTCCTATTTAGAAAGTATGAGGTGAGTTTAACTCTTATTATATAACACTATAGCTGTTACTCATGGAAACAGTCAAACATAGAGGCAGACTTCTTAATATCTCATCTAAAAACCTATTATCTTTATTTAAATGTAAATAAATAGGTAGCTCTCATTCAATTTTTGCTTAGAGTGTGAATGAAAACTTGTATTTCTGCTAATGAAGTATAATTTGCCAGAGGATCCACAGGTGGAAGAGAATCCTGGGCAGGGATTCCTGATTCCATTGTAAACTTACCAGCTTGGGCAGTGAAAAGTGTAGCTGGGAAAAGCTTCAATGGCTCCTGATCAGAACTTTTGTCCAAGATGTTGGGAGGGTTTTGGCAATCTGTGTTACACAGTTACACTATCGCTATCAGAGCTGGATGTTGGAAAGAAAGTTGTTTGGATTATGATGTGTAGATGTCTACTCAGAAAAACTGAATCAGAACTTGCATTCTTTGTGCCCATTTAACTTTTTATTCTTCTTGCCCAAATTTTTTCTGGATTTGTAAAGAAGCTGCTTCCTTGTGTGTTTGCTTTCCAAGAAGCAGCTAGCAATGTGTCTTACTGCTTGGAACACTTGCCAGAACTGCCATTTCAAATGTGGGATTCCCAGGATTTTCAGGAGAATCTCCATTCCAAGAGTTCTGCTCCCTTAATCAGGGTAAGGGATCATAAAATAGAAAGAGAAAAATACTTTTTCAACCAGTCAAAACAGCTGTGTAACTGGGCAGCTGAACAAGGAAATCTTCCTAGACAGCTGCTGTTTCTGAGCTATAATTCTGGTGGGTTTTGCTTCCTTTTCCTTTTTTCTTTTTTTCTTTTTCCTTTTTTCTTTTTTTTTCCTCTTGTTTTTCTTTCTGACCTCTGAAGATAAGTCATAGAAGCTTTCCAAAAGATGCCCTTTTTGAGGGTTGCTAGGAATTACTTCCTGAATGTTTACCTACTAGAAGCTACACTTCTGTTCCAGCAGCACCATAAAGTATAAAAGATCTAGTGCTAAACTGTGATTTAGGTTAAAATGTGCTGACATCTGAAGAGATGGGGGAAAGAAGCAGCAGCCAAAGCAATATATAGACTAGACCTTCTTGGCTTGAAGGATATAGCTCTGTAATATTCTTTGGAAAAAGAGTAATTTTTTGGAGAAGGGCAAATTTGAAAATAACTTTGCATTCATCATGTTCATCCAAGCTAGCATACATGAGTGATGCTATAGAAAATCAAGTTCACTCAATTATGCCACAATTATTCTTATCTCACAACAAGGAGTACTTATTTCAGGAGCAGCCAAGGCTGTTTTTAGCCTGTTTCTGTTAAGGCAGGTTGAGTAATAAATCCCTGACTGGTTCCTTTAGATTATACTCAGTTACTTCCCTTATATTGGTCACAAAAAGGAAAATGTGAAGTAAGAAATACTGCAAGATTCCCCATTCAAGAAGCTCTGAGGTCAAAACACCTGAATATAATCTGAAAATGCCTTTTGGTATTACAGCAGAATAATGCAATGTGGCCAACATCCAATCCTGAATTGCGGTTGCCTTCACTAGCTGCAGGATTGTCCCATTTCCCAATACTATAAAGGCAAGTACAAGTCACAAATAAAATGGCACAAACTGATGTCTCTTAAATCCCTAAGCCAGGGAACTGTGTCCAGTTCTGGGCTCCCCAGTTCAAGGAGGACAGGGAACTGCTGGAGAGGGCACAGCAAAGGGCTACAAAGATGATGAGGGGACTAGAACATCTCTCTTACGAGGAGAGGCCGAGGGACTTGGGTCTTTTTAGTCTGGAGAAGAGAAGGCTGAGGGGGGATCTGATCAACGCCTATAAATACTTAAAGGGAGGGTGTCAGGAGGATGGGGCCAGTCTTTTTTCAGTGGTGCCCAGGGATAGGACGAGAGGAAATGGGCACAAACTTGAATGTAAGAAGTTCCACCTAAACATGAGGAGGAACTTCTTTCCTGTGAGGGTGGCAGAGCCCTGGAAGAGTCTGCCCAGGGAGGTGGTGGAGTCTCCGTCTCTGGAGACATTCAAAACCCGCCTGGACAAGTTCCTGTGCAACCTGCTCTGGGTGGACCTGCTTTGGCAGGGGGTTGGACTAGATGATCTCCAGAGGTCCCTTCCAACCCCATATCATTCTGTGATTCTGTGAACCAGAGGAAATACAGCACCAATTAGTATCAGCCTCTGTTCTCTGTCAACTTCTCTAAATTATGTCCAAAGCTACTGAGAATGTCTTAAGCGAAAGCTTCTGAAAGTAACTGTTGTTTCAGAAGTACAGAGATATTTGCCTAATCTGCTAACAAAATAAACTCTCATAATTTGCAAGTCTCAGTCAAAGAGAAAGGAAAAATCAGATGCAGTAAGACAACTAGAATTAGTATTTTGCCTGCAGGTTGTTGTTATTGAGAACAGAATGAAAGTAGATGAGAAATACGTGCAAAAAGGAGAAGAAAATGTTATGGGGGAAAGATTGAGAATAAACATTAACAGATGGAGCTGACAGAAAGTAGAACAGGGACCTATTATATTTTGCTGGGCAAAATACAAGAGAAGCTAATAAATTGTTTAAGCTCTCTGATATTCTAGTCAGACCTCTAGCAATATTT
The DNA here is from genome assembly GCF_964106895.1 of Numenius arquata. Lineage (NCBI taxonomy): Eukaryota > Metazoa > Chordata > Aves > Charadriiformes > Scolopacidae > Numenius > Numenius arquata. The sequence goes on from NC_133588.1 coordinate 1,966,062, forward strand.
AGTTAGTACAGCACCAAGAATCAAAGAACATGCACTAGAGATAACAAATTAACTGGTTTTTAATGAGGGATTTGTGCAAAGGAGCCTGATTTATGCTAAGACTGCTTTCCACGTAAGGGAGTATAAATTACATTTGCAATGAATTTGAGACTGTATGTCTTTGCAAATATGGGTCCCAAGGGTCTTTCTGCCTATCTGCAAGAGCAGCAGGAATGCGAAGGCATTTCAGATTGAAGCTGCATTCAGACATTCTGGTTTCTCTCTCTGGGAAATTTCTTCTGGTCCTCTCCTTCCCTGTGCTTTCTGCTGGGAAGACGCCCCTGGTCACCTACTCACTCTGGCACCAATTCCGGCCTTACTGCCACACTGGATTCACCTCAAGGGAAATAGTTCAGCTCCGTTGAAATCAGTTCATTTGCTGGTACCACTGCCTTCTGTTCTGCCTTTGTGTGGCACTTGAGTCCCCTTTAATTTGATGTCAGATTATGAAGAGCCAACAGGAAGCCCAGCTGTTTGGTATTCACACATAAACCCTACTAAAGACAAATTATTGAGGAGGCGGAGGAGGGCAGCTGCTCGGTGGGACTCACTAAATGAAGGATCCAGTCATAGTTCTAATAATAGGTAATGTTGGAAGCAATAAATTCTTCTCTGTGTCTTAGTGTTCCCATCTATAAAATAAGGATTATTATAAACCATTGCTTTGTCTCCACTCTGAGCAATTCAGAACATACTCTTTATGGAAGTGGTGAGTATTTGAGTATAAACAGGGAACCAAACCAAAGGAAGAAGAAATGCCAAGGGTTGTGATCTGAAAAATATTCTTTATCATCTTGTTCACTCTAAAACATTTAATCCATAGCCAGAATACGGGAGGTTAGAGTTTTAGGTGCAGAGTTCTCCTAGACTTTTTTACCAGACTGGCTCTTTCTAAGGAGCCTTTTGTATTATTCATCCCTAGGCAAATTTACATGATTGTATTTTGGAAATTTAGGTTTTGTACAAACAGATCAATTAAAGGTCTTGGAGTATGCCTCATTTTTCCAATCCCAAATCAATTATCGTTTTAGGTTTCAATCTGAATATGACCACACAGCTCTTAAAGGCTCATTCTTTCTTCTTTTATTAAAGGCAAAAGTTAATTTGGCTAAATTTGATGTGATCAATATAAGGGTGCCATTCATCTAACCAATTTTTAGATGTGTTGTATCAACTTTGTTCAGATTGCAAAAATGTCGTCAAATTGTCAGAAAATTAGTATGTTAACCAACAAATGTATTTGTTAGTTAACATATTAAGTTAAAAATTTAAGCACTTCTAAGAACTTCCCAGTACTTCTAAAAGTTAGTAGTCACTTTTATGGGGTCAAACCCAAATGGCTTGCATAGAATATCAGCAAATTGGCTAAGATATAAATAGATACAGTCCTGGTCTCCTGAGCTCTATTCCCTGTTCTGGTAGTTAGACTAGGTTTTTATGATTTAAAACTTAATGCAAATTGAAGATGCTAAAAGGACTCTTAGTGTATACAGTCTGCAATCTATAGAAATTAAATCACATACTCAATTTAGAAAGCAATTTGAAGTATGATAATTGTGCTCAATTAGAAGGATCTCCAACACGTGTCTCTTGTGTTACATATTTGGGCAACCGTAGTCCAGTTGTCATTGCTGCCAGTTACCTTCAGAGTGTAAAATACGGTTGGTTCTTTTATCTGTGGAAGGTTAGGCTATCTGCATTAAGTAGATATGGATAGAGTTCTTTTTGCATAGTTTGCCAGGTTCCTGGTATTTTTATATCAGGTACAGATTAGCCTGGCTCCAACCCAGTTCTGCCACACATACAGCTGCGGCCTGAGCCACCTGGGTGCCTCTGGGTGCTTTGTAAGGGTCTTCTATGGCATCGTGCAATGCAGAAGGATAGCCTGGCTCCAGGAGAGTGCTCTCCCACAGCCAAGAACATAGGAGAGCGGAGCAGAGCCATCTGAGGTGCAGAAGATACCTCTCCCTGCCCCTGGAGCGCTGGGCAGGCTGCAGAGGTGTGCCAGGGAGTCAGCTGGATGTACTCACTGCAGCTCCCATGGGCACTGCCTTGTCTTATGCCAACATCTTAGTTGTCTGGGTTTTCTGTTTCTCAAGATATTTCAGCTCCCCCTTGTGTTGGAGAATGGACCTGTGTGATGGACTTCAAGCTAGATTTTGGCAATCACTTACAGAAAGATAATTTGGTAAATTGGTGTCACCCTGGCTGGCATATAAAGTTATTATTTGTACTCAATGAAATGGTATTTCTTTTTCAATCATTATAATCCTGAAATTATATGTGGCTACTCTTCGTTCACTGAGAATGTTGATCTCAACTCACTGAAGTCTTTACCCAGCTTAATTCTCCGGTTAAGTTAATAATTCTGACCTCCCCTGCTATTCATCCCACACCTCAGCACATTCAAGTCTGTGCAGAATTCTGCAAAAAAGAGATTTTTCAAAACCTGCTTTTAAACCCATTATATTGAGATTTGCAGATAGAATGGAAATGCTTGAATTTCACCCCTCTGTAGATCTAATGAATACCGAACTCCTGAAAAATGTTTATTTGAGGATACATGGAAATCAGTTTGGGCGCGTGTGCTCCCAGCCGCCCCCAGCCCTTAGTCAGCAAGTGAAATGGGGCTTCGGGCAGCATTCTCAACGGGCCACGCGCTGCCCGAGGCAGGAGAGTCATGAAAGAAGAACGCCAGCCTCTCTGAAGAGGCTGTTGAGCTTTCAGGAAGCTTTACTGATTTCAGAAAACCTGCATGGAAGGAGGACACACAGTTGCCAAAAGAAAGTCAGCCACAGGAACAGGCATTCCCTGTTCCACGAACAGAGGACCTCTGACAAACGGATGCTCACTTCATGGTCTGACACTTGTTGTAATGCTGGGTGCTTTACACAGTAAGGTTAAGTTCGTAACCTTTTCAAGGATTAATGCTTAGATGGGATAGTTTTGGATAAGCAAGCATTTCCCCTATAGGAAGCAACACGCAAAACACTAGCAGTGATATTATGTCAGTACTGCGTTGGAGAGGACATTCGATGAGAAACAGGTGAATACAAATAAGTGGGTGTTTAGTTGTGTCAGACGCCTTTATGGGCTTTGCCTTGGGCCACGTGTGCAGGTGGAGATGTTCCATAGAGAAAGGCCCTGCTGCTGCTGCTGCTACCAGAATTTTAAATGCAAGGTAATATATGGGAGGTGCTGCAGCACTGACCTCAGCTGCTCAGAGCCCGGTGCCACTACCAAACCACGCAGGCTTCTGTACGGGAAGATAAGCAGTCAGGATTCCTACACGTTAGTACAAAGCAAGCCAACTGCACGCAGCGTAGTGCGCAGCTCCTGACACTTGCAGTACTTTATAACCCCCTCCCTGCAAATTCAAGTTGGCAAAGTGGTGATTCTGCCAGTCTTCTGCACTTGCTACACACGGGCGTGTTGTGGTTTAAGAGTCATTTCTATAAAGCTGTCCAAAGCCTAAGAACATGTGTACACGCTTATATGGATTGACTTCCACTGTACTCGCATTTAATTTCTTTTCTCTTTGTGTATGTAAATGGTCAACAAACGTGAAGATGTGAACATGTGTGAAAACTACATTTCAAAGCTGTGCATGTAAATGTTTGTGGATAGCTGTTTTTATTTTATGCATGTAAATACTTGTACCAGGATTTTCTGTGTGTTTAGTCAAAAAGAGAAAGACTGAGTTACTTAGCTGAGTCCAAAAAAGCCAACACAATCAAAAAGTAACTGTACAATGTTTAGGGATGCAACTATGTCAGTCTGAGACTACGGATGAATAAACAGCACGCCCAAACACTTCTTAAATATGCCTGTGCAGTTAATATAGAATTGATATCTAAAGCAGCTTGCTTATTGCTGTTTCAGCATATGGCCATAAATTTCTCACATAAAGGATTTAATTATGTGCCTGATTCTAAGCCCACCAAAATCAGGGACTAGTTCTGTTACATTACATTCAGGGGGTTTTATAGGGGTGAAGGTACAGAATCTAGCTAGAATTATTGTTAATCTTTGATTGCCTGATCTCTATGAAAGTAAACAGCTGACTGCTACCCAACTTCAGACCTGTCAGAAACATCTGGCAGCTTTCCTTTCAATAAAGATGCAAAAGATGAGTAAGTCTAGATGTCCAGAGAGGTTCTTAATTTCTCATTGCTTATGAGCTCTCTAATTAGTTTACAGGGTATGTATGTTGTGTGAAGAAACCTCTTAAAGAAGCTTCAGATGTATTCGATGGAGGTTTGCTGTCCAGGAAAGTGGTAAATTGGTCCATTGAAAACTGCTGATCGTGTTTAGCATGAGCTCAGAGTCGTTTCTTACCAGATGTGATCAGCAGAATATAGGGCTATGCACTCTCTCTTTTTTTTTTTTTAACCACTTACATGCAGAATTACTTATGCTTACTTTTGGGGTGGTGTTTTCTCTCTGTTGGGAGAGGTTCCTTCACAATTGTTTTATGGGAATAAGTTCTCGCATCTTCCTTCGGAGCTCCTAGTGTTGATCACTCCATTTGACCTAATACCAAACTATGTGGACCCTTTGGTCTGTGGTGGTATTTCTGGTGAAGACCCCAAAGTACAAACCTATTGGTCTACAAAGGTAACCTTTGCTGTATTAGGGTGAGGGTTTTTTAAGGATATTCTTGGTTCACACAATCCTCATACATTTATGTTCATAAGTATGATAGATGTAGACTGCTGTCACTGAAGGTTGCCTTTATTCCTTGTTCTTACGTACCTTTTTGCAATTACTCACAGCTGGGCACACGTGTGAATTCTGTGAATTTCCTTTACTGAACCTTGCATGAAAATTTCCCTGTGTTTTATTTCTTATGCATAAAGAATGGATTACAGCCCTGAGAAAAAGTACTATCGGAGGAAAATAGCCATAGCTCAATACATTTGTTGACAATTTCACCGATTTGTTTAAAGAATTGCCCGGATTTGTTCCTACAACAGATCATGATTTTTTACAGGCACAGTACCTCATGAGAAGAACAGTGCTTTTGTTCCTCCAAACTGGTATTTTTTAATCCAGTGTAAATGAAAGCAAGATGGTAACGGACTTTTCCCAGACACAAGAATGGAGAGAACATGTATAAAATATGCCTGTATGCAGATAAAGTCTTTAAATAGGAGTGATATGGAGAAAATAAGGGAACTTTTTTTGCAGTGATGCACTTGCATTCTTCCAAAAAATGTTTATAATGAATTGTTTTAACATACGTTGAAAGGGTAGAAGGTCCTTTGCATTTTCAGTGTTTAATTCCAAACCACTGAAAAGGGAAGTAATTAAAGTAATGGGCGTCTCCAAAGAAATGTGGAATTGACATTTTATTCCTAACTGGATTTCCCTTATGACTGACTGTTACTAGCAGAAGGGCACCAGTTGTTATTAGATTTTGGAGTGCTTGCTTTGCTAAGTTGGCAGTGTACAATTACTTTATAATTGATTTTAACCACCTCTAATGAAGTAGAGGTCCGATTCCTTCCTGTTGTAAGTAACTGTCCCGTTGATGTCAGTGGTACCTTGGCCTGAATTAAGCCTGAGAACTGAAACCAGACTTTGTAAAATGAAACACTCTAGGAAGCCTAAGTGTAGAACCACTTCAACCCGAACTATTGCCTAACTCTTAAGGCTTTAAAACAAGAGCCAAATATGTGTGTCGAAGTCCACCTGTCACTGTCTTGGCATGGAAATTGCAATTTGAAGTGACTTCTTCCAAAGTTGAGGCTTAAAGGTTTCTCTCTGCTTTCCCTCCCCTTTTCTGGACAGCTGAAAGGCTTGGCCTAGATTCTCAGCAAGATTTGCCTTCTCTCACTCAACGTAAATGGTGACAGTCTGCATATTTCTGTTGAACTGCGAGGTGCCTTTCTTGAAGTATTAGATAAACTATCACATCACAGTACTCCCACCTCTTCTTACAGTTTATTCCTGTGCTGGTGCAGATAGAGACAGTCAGCTCTGGCAGATGCGTGGTTTTATCTACCCTAAATTAATGGTCAGGCCAGCTTTCTGGGAAGGAATCATGTCCCAAAGAGCAGAAGTGTCTGTTTCTCTTAAGGGTAACCACACCAGATTTCTGCCTGTGGCCTGTTTTTGAAGTACCTCTCTTCAGTTATTCTCCAACTGCAAAATAGATGTTTGGTGTTTCTGGTCTCCCTGCTTCCAGTTCAGCCTTCCCACCACCAGGCAAAAATGTACCTATGTTCTTGATGAAAATATACGACCTAGAGAATCAAGTTCAAGCTGTACCACTTCCCATGTAGTCTTGATGCTGAAGACTGAAGTGCTTGGGTGCATTTAGCATCCTGAACAAGTTTTCCATGAGCAGTGCATCCCAGTAACACAGAGCAGCAAGTTCTTGCTACGCCAGTTACTGTAGTTGGAAACATGGCCCCAAATACTCCAAACTGGACAGTCTCCCGTAAGCCTTGGTAGTACTGAGGAGAATAGTGAAAATATTTTCACCTCCACTGACAAAATCACTCCCTTTCTTTGATGCTTTTCCAGTGGGCACCAGTGCTATTGCTGTTTTCAAATCCCTGTTTTAATAATGCTAATTTTCATACCTTGTTGTGTTAGTGCAGAGGCTGGGCTTCCTTAGGTATCCCACTGAAGTTTGAGTGGCATAGTTTGATTTCCCTCTGGTATAAAAGTAGCTGCTTTATTTCCTTGTTTCTCTATACAACTGATCAAAACTCAAAATCTGAAATGTCATATTAAATCTATTGCCAAAAAAGTAATTGTTTCTGTTATTGCTAATAACAGCTTTTATTGCTAATATCTCACACCACTGGATAGCAGTACAAACCTTAAGAAAGTAAACATGATCACTGAATTTGGAAACCAGTATCTTCGTGATGCTGTTACTTAAAAATTCTTATTCATCCACAATATTACTGAGGATGGATAAATTAGCTATCCAGTTGATAATTTAGGATTTCTGGCTGTAAGGAATAGACTGACCTGACACAAGCTGTTCTGTCAGGAACTGTAGTTCTCCTCTGGCAAAGGTTTGTTTATTATGAAGTGACTAGTGGCTATCTACCAGGAAGAATCAGGTGTGATTGCTATACAAACACTTGGGTCAAGTTCAGCAATCCTTCAAGCAGTAGCGCAATATGGTATAAGGACACACACTATTAAAGGAATATTCAGCCTTTCCTTGAAGGGGTTTTCAGAGGGTATGTAGCCAGTCAAGATCCTTACTTGAACTATTACTTAACATATGGTGCATAATTTTGTAAACCCACTATACTGATGCAAATTTAATATTACATTATCACTTCCGTTTCCTGACCCTGTTGCACATAGTGTGAAACTTTGTAATCAGAAGATTCAGCTCTCCGTGTTGTAAAAAGACTGTGGGAATGAATTGGGCTGTCTTCAGTAGGTTGGACCTGAATACACTAAAACTTTGCACAAGTTTGGGTCCACACCTGAGCTGTACAGCTGGGCTTGATGAGCTAATCCAAATACTGGATAAGTGAACATAATGCCCCTTGTGATTCCCTGTTTTTACATCGGGGGAAGCAGATGTTACAGATTGTGTTACTTGATGGGTTATTCTCATTTTTGTAATATAATCTAGTTGCTAATAAGTACAGAGCCTAGGGACTTAATTATGGCCCCAAAATTCAGGGATCAAAGCATAATGAAATGTCAAATTCCCTTTTTATTCTTACCTTCTCAACACTGCACCTTGAATCTACCTCACGGTGAGGAAAGAATCCTAATATTTCAAATTTCAATGTACAGACAGAATCACAAATTGAGCTGTTCCCCAGATTAGTGGAACTAAATCAAAACATTGTGAATAGATTCTACCACAACCTCATCCACTACAAAGTCAAAATCATACCCCAAGCATGATGTGATAACAGAAAATGCATAGAACCACTTTAAAGGAGCAAAGCAAGAATACAGGGATTGCATTTTGCTTTACAAAGGCTTAAGCACAAGAAATGTATTGTAAGGAAAACCTTTTTTAAAATGCTGTTCAAATGAAAATTCTGTAATAACGCAGTTCTTTGTTTGAAGATGCTGAATATATAATTACTTACAGTTCACTTCAAAGTCAAGTTCTTTAACTGACTGCATGCGTATATAGCCTTTTGCTATAAGGGATCTATCTTTACATTTGAGTTATGAACACATCATATATTGTCTTTGTACGGGCAGTAGATTTCCTAGCTGTCATTACTTGCCATTGTAGTGAGTTCCTTTGAACTCAAGCCCCCTCATTGTTTTCAAAGCACCGAGTTTAGTTTACCCAAACCCTTGCCAATGGTTTATGTATCACTATTGATCTTTCACTGGGCTGCCTTCAGAACAGAAATAGCAGCCACAAATGTTCCAGAGCTATAAACACAGACCTCAGGATCCCTACTGTAGCCAGGCATGCTGTAACACACACTAGGTTATTTGTGGTAAGGGTCGTGTCTCTGTTTCTACGGGGTTGGACTCGCTGCTCAGCAGGTGTGTGCCCTGATAGCTTTCTATTCCCAGCATAGAAATATTAATGGAGTATTCAGATTAATTCAACAGCTGATTCAATTAGCCTGATGCCCATCCTCCTTTCTTTATTCTAATCAAATTCCATTTTCCCCTGGAGGTCCATGGTGTAATTATTTATACACAGATTGATATCTTTGTTTTATAGTTCAGTTGTTAATTTATAGACCTTTTTGGTTGTGATTCCAATGTTTGATTTGAGGGTGCCTTTGTCTGTCTTGGCCCGTATTGCAGAATGCTCTTTTGCTTAGGAATTGGGAAAAGCCCGTCTTTCTACAACTGTGGTGCTCTCCTCCTGCTTCCTCTCACTCCATTGAACTACTGAAGCAGCTGAGCAAACACAGGTCTGCTCTGAGATACTTTGCAAGTTGAGAAATGGGCCAAGTCTGTTGAACGAATGATTGTTTTAAAGCCTTAAGAGTCAGCTCAGTTTGGCACGCAGTCGCCTTTGTCAGAATATTGCTGTGTTTCCTTGCCCTGGCAAAGTTGGTGCAAGGAAAAGGGGTGCATTGGGGAGGATCTGTGTCTTTTGCCCAATTCCATTTTGCTCAGTGGCAAGTATTGCATTTGTACAAGAGAAACCAAAGCTCACAGAGGGAAGAGTCTTAATCACACAGGAATACAGATCAACATTACAACTGCGTTTTAACCTTAGTCTTCTGATGCTTATTCTGGAGGCTGGATGCTGAGCTCTTTTGCCTTCCAGAGGAAGCACTCTTAAGACATACAATTTTAAATAAATAGCAAAGTCAAGTCAACACTTACTCATAAAATTCAGCTGCAGGAGTGAGCTTGTACTTTGAGTATTTGGTACCGTTGCCAAGCACTGATGCATTGAAGAGTTTGGGATCTGTACAGTTTGGGCTGTTCCAACTGTTGTCGCAGTTTGTCCAGGGGAGTTCAAATGTGAATGATGAAAATAGATAATACAGAGACCAAGCTATGATAACGTTGTAGTAGAAACCCACGTAAAGAGCTATGAGTATCACTGCATAGCCTACACCTAAAGACAAAGGAAAACTAGATTATACATTGCATTTTACATGCAGCAGTATATGCAAACACTGTAGTTAAACTGAGACATACGTGGTTGCAAATTCATTTCAGATCTTCACACCAATAAAAGGAATTTTGACATTTACATACGCACATGTGGACACAGTGTCACTGACCTTAAAATAAACAATTACAGTAATGATTTTGGAAAATGTCTGGCTTTTAGGAAATCCAGTCATTTGCCAGAAAAAGAAATTAAGCAGTGCAATGTCGAAATTTGCTCTTGTACAACTCTGTTGCTGATTTGCTTCCAATGCAGAAGATTGTAAGCCCATGTTAGGAGTGAAACTCACTTCATCTTCATAATGTCAGAGTCCTTGGCAACTTTTCTTGGAAAAGTAAAGCTTGAGACTTAAGTGAAGTTTCCCTATGCCTCACGTTCCCACCCTGAGCTAGTCTGGAACAGACACCGCTCCCTCTCCTGTTTCTTTCCCATTGTTACTCTCCAGATTGGCTTCCATCAGTGTGTAACTAGGTCCAACACACGCATGTTGCGCTGTTCCACTGAGGGGCTCCAAGTGGTTCTTGGGCATGCCAGTAAATCTTGGTGAATATCAAGCTTGGGGCTAAACTATGTGTGGACCTTCAAACCTTTTTATTATGTGCCCAGGATTACAGAGTCCCCACTGCAAGCATTCTCTTTTGACTTTGAACATTTCTTCGTATTTTTGCATACTGCGAAGTGTGCTTGGAGGGTGCCTCTAGTGAGAGAGCCCCAGAGAGCACATGTTCTCCTCATGAAAATGGACATTTTACAACGGTTTGGGAGGAAGCTTTGATACTAATGTCAGAGCAGAGTGAGAGTTTGTTGCCAGAATTGTTGCTTTACTTTGGCCTATATCCTCCTTCCTTTGCGTGCAGCATTGTTCTCTGAATCCTACCCCAAAGCTGTACGTATGACATATCACAGGTAGAGACTACAGCTGGTTTGTGACTACCATCACTGTACTGTCCCAGCACCTAAGTGTAAACCTTTACTTCTCATTTTCTTCAGTTTAGTTTTTTGGAGATACTGCATGGGAGGCCTAGCAGTTGGAGATTATTGGGCTTTCATATTTCTTGCTAAAGTAAGGAAGTAGCACACACTTTGAGTATTAATCCTTGGTTTAAAATTTGCATAAGGAACAGATGCTGACCCTGAAGGAGTTGGCAGTTCAAAGACCGTTGCTTATACCAAAGTTACTCTTTGCTCTTCAGGAGGCTTTCAATACATAGACCAGTTTGCTCATTCCTGACATTGGGGAAAAGATTGTGAAAGTAAAGATGAAACTGTATATTCAAATCCTTGGTGCTTAAATGAATCCAGTACATTAACACTCCAGTGATACGTTATGATCGCTAGAATGGAGTGGAGGGGAGAATGACCCAAAGGGATAATTCTTAATGTGAATATTAAAGTATAAAGTACAAATAATATATGTTGGCCTGTAATTACATGATTTCCAGAAATTCCTCCAATTCAGGAGGACATTTAAATCTTAATATTTAATATTAAGATTTAAAAATACTGGATCAAATGTATCTTAAATGTCACTCCTCTGAAATCATAAGAATGTTCAGGAATTAATTTGTTCTCTTCTTTCTAGGTCTAGCTTTTCTTAAAAGTAGCGCTGCACCACCCACCCCCTAAAATAGACCCTGGAAAATGCAGAGATGGAAACCGACTGTTTCAAAGGTTACAGGGTATAGTTTTAATTGCATGCATTATGAGAGCATCTCATTAGAAGCAGAGTCCTTAGAGTTCATAGCAATAATATTCATAGCTAAAATTAGTACTATAGTGCTGTTCATTTAGAGCAGCTGTTATAAATTGGTGTAGACTGTACACTTTTCATTTAAGGGAGAGATTTGAGTTATCCCAGAAACAACTTAAATGCATTAGCAGTAAAATGTGTTTGTATGTAATCAGAAGATTTGGTCAAATCTTCAGAAGTACCGAGTTTATACTAGTGCTGAGGTGCAAATACAACACAATGCTTATTACTTTTTAAGAATCAAATAACTTATGCTATTCTATATCCTAGTAATAAGAACACTTAAAAATCAACAGTGATGTATGTTTAGTCCACCTTGAAAATGTCAGCTTAAAAACACAGCTGGAATGTCAACAAGACTATACATGAAATAAATTCTATTTTCCTTTCTCATCATCTTTTCAATCCTGAAGTCAACAGATAGAGTACCTCTGAGCACAGTGGTATTTGGCTCAAATACTTTGAGATCCTTAAGGTCTAATTTTTGCAGTTAGGTTTTCAAAATCCTTATTGCCATTCAAAGGTATTAACTGATACTGGCAGGAATTTTGATTGAGCCAAGGGTCTTCAGGTTCCAGGGTGCTGGGATGAATTGTGTCTCCCGTGAAGGGATTATAGAAGAGCTAGGTAAATCTATATGAATTCATTTTAAAATTTTGGGGCACATATTACCTCACTTATTTAATTTTTATTTTATCTCTAATTTTGCTGTGAGTTTTAGGTTTGACTAATAAGAAAAAAAAAAAACAAACCACCCTACAGTTTTCCTATTCTGCAGCACCAGACTCCTCGAAGAGGAAAGCTGTATTTTGAGAAAGGCGACTAACATTTACTCAGTGTAACCTATATCCAAGCACCGGACCCGCCAAGTTTGGATTGCTATTGTTAAGCTCCTCAGCTTCTGTCAGTGACAGGATGAACATGATGTGAATTTTAAGCTTCTAAGATCAGCTGAGCTTGACTGGTTTCATTTCAAATAGCTTTGTGTTCAAAAGGCTTTTACATGAAATTTTAGATACAATCTGGTATATAGATATATGGGAACTTACCATTTTTGCTGGTAAGCAATGCTCAAGAAAATTCTTGAGGCTCCTTAAATATTTGTTTCATGTACAGAAAGCACATGGCTTCTTTCACCCAGGGAGATCCCTTTATCCCTGATCAATGCCAAACACCCCGATCAGTATCTAGACACCTTAACTTCAGCTATTTCTCCCTTGCAGAATGATTGCAACTCCGTGCACAAGACAACACTCCACAGGCTTTTATTCAATGATGCTGGAGAGTTAACCCTGGTGGAAAACACTCAATAAGGTTTTAGTAAGTGCTTTTCGTTGCTAGATCTGAAAAGCATTTTGCAAAGTCTACCAGACCCATTGTTCCCATTTCATAGGCAGGAAGACTGAGGCACAGAGCCACAGATAACGCGCGTGATGTCACAAGTCTAGTGGCTGAACTGCAGTCTTCGTAACGCCATTTTCGCGTCCTAGCCCCTGTGGTACCCTGTCTGCTGCAGAGAAAGCTCCACACAATGAACCGAGTGGAGTCAGTGGTTATTTTTGTCGCCGGGGGAGACAGGGCTGACCTGACTTGGATGGGATTTGGAATTTCCAAATGTTTGCATCGGCAGCCCCTCCCTCCAGCCAGAGATACCCAGTTCCTCCCACTCCCCAAAACGCAGGGGAAAGGGAGGATGGGGCTGAACCGCTCCTGCTCATTGCTCTCTGTTGCACTCCTCAGCCATCACCCTGAAGACGATTCCTGTGACTTTTCCCATTTTGTGCTCCACCTGTGATAACAAAAAGAATTCTGACTTCAAGGGTTGGGGAAAGGTCAGCAAATATCATGCTGTCTGTGGGAAGGTGAGAGACCTTTACTTTGTTTGTGATCACAAGTGTGTAGCACCCTCACGGTGCCATTCAAGCGAGCAGAGGGACACTTACCTTTGAAAACTGGGCAGATTTTCCACACAGTGGCAGCCCCTTCTCGGTTATATTGTCCCAGTGCTAATTCCATATAGAACAGGGGCATTCCAGCAATGATTAAGAAGAGGATATAGGGAATAAGAAAAGCACCTGGAAAGAGAATAATGCAACATTATAGTCTTGTTACATTTTGCTTTCTCTATTGCTTACTTTTACGGGCTAAAGACAAAGCAACTGCCTTTGGGAAGCAGAAAGGAAACATCAGGAAGGAAGATCCCATGTTCTCTTGTCCCTTTCCTGTAAGTTTTTTTTAAGGTCTCAGAGACAGAACCCCTGAAAAGAGCTGTAGACTATGACTTCTGTTTCCCCTCTGCTTTTGAGTTCAAAGGGAAAAAAAATGTGTCCCTGAAAACTAACAACTGAAGAAGAAATCATGCCGAACACACTTGCAGAGCTAGAAGGGAAAGGAACTCTGAAAAATTTTAAAGTGTGGGTTTTTTTAAATGTAGTATGTTCAAAAGGGAGCGTGGAGGCCAGTGACAGGGGAAAAAATTGTCGTGCGAGTTCTTGTAAAGGTGGTTTAAATCGTACTGTGCGAAGTGTCTGCAGGAACCTCTAGCTTGAAAATGAATTACTACTGGTCAGTCATATGGAATTTGGGTTTTTGTGGCATATTTTGCTTTTTGCTGTAATAAATTCCCTTATTCTTATGAAATGTATTAGATATAACACCCTTTTCCAACCTAGCAATACTCATTGCCATTAATGTGGAGTATGTACTCGGTTTCACTGCTAGCCCCAAGCACAGCATCGTTACGTCGCAGCAGGGCAGTGCTGGGGCTGCTTACGCCTTCCTGGAATACACAGCTTCACTTGACTCAGGATTCTCCTCTTGAGTTCTTACCACAGAAACTGTCACCTAGAGAAGAATCAGAGAATCACAGAATGATACGGGGTTGGAAGGGACCTCTGGAGATCATCCAGTCCAACCCCCCTGCCAGAGCAGGTCCACCCAGAGCAGGTCCCACAGGAACTTGTCCAGGCAGGTTTTGAATGTCTCCAGAGACAGAGACTCCACCACCTCCCTGGGCAGCCTGTTCCAGGGCTCTGCCACCCTCACAGGAAAGAAGTTCCTCCTCATGTTTAGGTGGAACTTCCTATGTTCAAGTTTGTGCCCATTTCCTCTCGTCCTGTCACTGGGCACCACTGAGAAAAGACTGGCCCCATCCTCCTGACACCCTCCCTTTAAGTATTTATAGGCGTTGATCAGATCCCCCCTCAGCCTTCTCTTCTCCAGACTAAAAAGACCCAAGTCCCTCAGCCACTACAATTATCTTTGTGGTCCTACGTGACACGAATCACAGAGGAATCCTGATGTGTCAGTGACACTATCATAAAAAGTATTGCCAGCTGAAATACAAAAGGATCATCGAATGTTAGAAACTATCTGAAAACTTATTAGCGATTTTATACGGTCCAGGTCACAGAAGGAAGACTCCCCCAGTGCATGGTTACATACAATACTGTTAAGCAATTATAGAATCATAGAATGGTTAGAATTGGAAGGGGCCTTAAAGATCATCCAGTTCCAACCCCCCTGCCCTGGGCAGGGACACTTCCACTAGACCAGGTTGCTCAAAGCCCCATCCAGCCTGGCCTTAAACCCCTCCAGGGATGGGGCAGCCACAGCTTCTCTGGGCAACCTGTTCCAGTGCCTCACCACCCTCACAGGAAAGAATTTCTTCCTGAGATCTAATCTAAATCTCCCCTCCTCCAATTTAAAACCATTACCCCTTGTCCTGTCACTGCACTTCCTGACAAAGAGTCCCTCTCCAGCTTTCCTGTAGCCCCCTTCAGATATTGGAAGGCTGCTATGAGGTCTCCCTGGAGCCTTCTCTTCTCCCAACTCTCTCAGTCTGTCTTCACAGGAGAGGTGCTCCAGCCCTCTGATCATTTTCGTGGCCCTCCGCTGAGCCTGTTCCAACAGGTCCATGTCCTTTCTACGTTGAGGACTCCGGAGCTGGACACAGTATTCCAGGTGGGGTCTCATAAGCGCAGAGTAGAGGGGTAGAATCACCTCCCGTGACCTGCTGGCCACACTTCTCTTGATGCAGCCCAGGATGCGGTTGGCTTTCTGGGCTGCCAGTGTGCACTGCCGGCTCATGTTGAGCTTCTCATGCACGAGCACTCCCAAGTCCTTCTCCTCGGGGCTGCTTTCCAGCCATTCTCCGCCCAACCTGTGTTTGTGCCTGGGATTGCTGTGATCCAGGTGCAGGACCCTGTACTTGGCCTGGTTGAACTTCATAGTTGGCGTCATGTTTAATACCTGGATGCTCTGTCAGTCCTCTGCTTTGCGGTACCTGTAAAGTGTAGCTTTTATTTTATTGCATAGGTTACTTGCTCCAGAACAGTCCAATCCATGTAAAATTTGTCTGTATAAAAAAGAAATTATTAGACTGTTTTGATAAATAAGGTCCTGCAGAGTAACTACATATCCTGAATAACTGACTCCTGTCCTTAGGAGTTACATATATGAAAAAGAAACTAGATTGTGAAAATCTTGGTTAAATTGTTCAGGAAAAGAAAAAAGGAAAACCAGCAGCAGCTACTTCTCCCAACAGCAGGTAGTAGGAACTACTGCAAACCTTTAAACTCTGCTGTACTGGTTCAGTAGTTTGAAACTTCCCTTGCAAAAGGAGGCAAGTTTGCATTGCTTCTAAATATATAAACTTGCAGAAGGTTTGTGTAGTCTATAAAAGTATAAAAGCTAAAAGCATGACTGCAGCTATCTAAAACATGCCTGTAAGCAGAAGGAATTGCGTATTTAACAAGTACTTCTGAAACTACTGTTGTGCTTTTAAAAGTCTGAATAGTTGTTGCTCCTTTACCTTTTGTGTTTCCTTTTCACAGCTATTACTAGTGTGAGCTGCCTGGCGTGACTCTTCAGAGAAGGAATTTTGAGTGTATACTGGAGAATAAGAATAGAAAAGCAAACTCTGTTCTCTTAGTCATACCACGAATCTATTTCTAAAAGAAACGTGCTGTAACATAATGGTAAGGACAATGTATTCAGCAGTCAGTCGTAAGTTTAGGCATTTGAAAGTTGAAATCGTGCAATGAAACAGAGCCAAGGTATATCAACAGAAATAAAGAATAGCTTGAAGCTTTGAGAATGTATCCTAAAAGCTGAAATATATTGGTTTTATCACTTTGGGGCAAGAATCTTCTTATTCGTGATGTTTATATGGAGTGTAGCGTGAATGCAACCTGCATTCACATAAGCTACTACGGTACCAGTGATACGTGTTTTAATAATATTTCAGCATCGTTCATAAGCTGCTTTCTATGGTTGTCATGTTGAACTGTCATATGTTTGAATGTTGTAGAGAAAAAATATTTATATTCAACAAATACTTGATGCCTTGTGGTTCTGAGCTCTGTTCAATGTTGAAACATACTCTGCTAAATCAATCTGGGATACTACATATTGCTCTCACTATATCTAGAAAAATTATTTTAGGTGATATTACTGTCAGATTTCTTGTAAGTGACAGCCTTTGAAGTTCCATCCTTGTGTCACTTCGATACTATTACAGCGTGTGGTGCTGACTCACAAACCTCGCTTGTACTTGGGAGGTACGGAGTTTGCAGAGAGAGCTGTTTGATTAACGTCAATGTCAAGAGACTGTGGAAAACATGATGCCACAAATTGAATAGGGAAATTCGTGTTTGAGAAAATTAATCCTGGAGATGTGTAGTGGACATACGTATGAAGTGTTAGTTTAAAATACATGGTTTTTAAGTATGACTAATACCATGATGAACTGTGAAGTGTACTGTACTTAGCCATACTTGCTTAAGCGTCATCTATTTGGCTGCGAGTCATTCCAGGCATTAGTTAAAGGAGGTTTCTTTCTTTTTTTTCTTCCCCCGCCCTACCTCCGCAAGGGATTAATAAGGTGTGGTGTAATTTTCAGCAAAGAGCAGTATGGCAGGGTTTCATAGCCGGGTAACTTTTCAGGTAACTAAATGATTGAAGTATTTTGAAATTGAGATAAATACCAAAGTAAGGGTGCTTAGTCACATTAAGTTGACTTAATGTTTTGGAGACTTCTGGAAAATTCTTGTTTAGCAGCTTCTGATTAGGTAAAAAATACCCAAAAGTCAGGGATTTCGTAAATATCTTGATATTTGCCCTTCTCTTCCTAGCTAATACCCAGAATCAGACTTTGTGGTGTTCACTGAACCCTTTCTGATATCATGGGTACTTCAAAGAAAAATAAACGATGGTCAAAGTATCATGCCAATTGCTGCAGACTAGAATGGTATGCAAACGGCTTATAAACAGCATATGTGTGGTATATGATCACCCTCCCTCTGTGATTGCATAGGGGCTTCATCACAGGACTGGATTGTGTACAGTTTCTTATGAACAAGAGGTGGTGTTTGGAAGGAGACTTCATACCGTCCTGCGTGTGTGCACGTCCTGTGGGCCAGGGAGGAGGCAAGCCAGCATCATGGTGGGCCTCTTGCTTTAGGTCCACCGCTGTGAACTTGAGCATCATACCAGACTTCTCTGAAGGAGCAGCCTCACTGTTAATGCCAATCTGGTCTATGGAGTCAAAATGTGATGGCATGATGCCAGCTGTGTCACTCCCACCAGTGCCACTGGCCACAGAAACTGCTGTGCTTTAATTGCCTGAATCCAAGGGGCCGGTCAGATCTGTCTCGCCCGGGTGGCTGAACTCCGAGGGAGCTCACAGTTTGGCTAACGCTTCAGGCTGGCTTGCCAAGACCTACCTACCTCAGAGAGCTGATGGAACACAATCTGTGGGATTGCTGCCTTGGCAGTAACACGCTGATGGCACTCAAAGGGATTCCACTCCCCCGTGGTGTGACGGGATGGGGCTGAGCACACAGCTGCAGCCCACAAGGCGATACTGGTCTCAGCAATCCCTAATGGTTCCTCATTTCCCTTAAGAGCTAAAAATCTGAAGTAATTGATAACATCTGTAATACAGCCCTGGCATAAGAGCCGTACTTGACTTGCTACTGAGTCATGTGCAGCAAAAAAGCTGCAGGTTGGCCTTGGACTGTTGCGAATTGCCACATCTCTCTTAACAGATTTCGTGAGATCCATATACATCCCTTAAGGCATCAGCGTATACGTGGAGTTAAGACAGCCTTGTGTGTTATGCAAAACTAGATTAGGTCAAACCCTCAGCTTCTACAAGAACCATCTGTGTGAAACTTCAAGTGGAAACTTTCACAGAAGTTTTTTCTTTTTAAAAAACCCCTATTACATTTAATTAATGAAGGACAAAATACAAAGCAGGCTTTGCATTCCTGTGTCCAGTGCCAAAACAACTTCTAAATTTTGGTATAACAGAATCCTTGCACAGAGTGTCTCCTCCCTCTGTTCATCAGCGTTCACAGCATCTTATAAAGGGTGGGAAGCAAAGAGGAATACAGCTCTACATACTCCTCTCAGTCCTACAAGGAGGTCTCATCTTGCTTTTAAATACCAGAAAGAAAGAAGCATTAATTTACTAATGACTGAAAGAAGATCATTTAAACAGCTGCTGTTATCCTAAAAGGATTTGTTGATGCACATACAAGGAGCAGGCCAGGATAGGGGTAGTTGAAACAAGTTTGAACTATTTGTGCTCATTAGCCTTCTGCATTTGTTACCATGGTTATTCTAGTCAAAATGTTAACTGGCGGGGATCTCTGCTAAAACAACAAACTTTGAGCAAATATTACAGTATATTTTCAGATAGGAGTGTTTCCAGTGCAGGAAAACAGTCTAAAAACAAAGATCTCCCAATTGGTGAATTGAAATACAACCTAATCTCTATATCTCATCAATACTTCTTGTTTCTTTCATACAGAACAGTACATCAAACAGTATCGGCAAACAGTTGGTAGAAAGTAGTACGCTTGCTTGGACAACAAGGAAAATGGGTGGAACCTCTAATCTGTGCAGACTCTTGTGAATGGAAAAGGAAGTCCCCCATGCAGAGTTCTTGAAATCTAGATCGTACAAGATCACCACAGGTAGAAAAATTAGGTAGTTGGAAAGGCAGGGGTTTCTCAGTGTGTGAACATTAGTTCTGGCTCTTCAACAGACTGGCTACCTGCACAGCCAGCGAGGGCTCCTCTGGAGGAGGCGAGCTTGAGCCTGCTGCTGGCTCCTGGGAAGAAGGGGTGGGAGGGAAGACCTTTACTGACCTGAGATTAAAAGCAATAAGGGTTTGTGTGGCCAGCAAAGAGAAGTCAGAGATACAAAGGAGCATGATGTAACCCCAGTGTCAAAGCCAAGATGATGATTTTAACAGCAGCTGTATGATGATGTTGAGCCCAGCCCGCAATAGATTATAGTAGTCAAAAATAACATTTTTTCTGCAAAACAGATTGCATGACATACTATAAAAACTTTAGCAGCACTTTGCACATATAAAATCTTCCAAGTATGCAATAAAATCTTCTAAGTATGCAACCTTTTTCATGGGAAGTATTTCTGTATCATAAAACCAGTGGAGCTATACCATGGTGAATGACATGTTTCTTTTGAAGCCCTTATATTTAGCTACTCCCTCTAACAAACTGTTGCAAGATTTGAACCTATTTACATTTCTACTCTCAATTTGGGCCCAGAGTCTTCAGTTTTTCCAGAATTCCAATTTTAATAGTGTTCCTTTCACTCAAAAGAAAGTGAAAACAAATAGTTTCTAGAAATGTTTCACTGTTGTTCATGGGCTGAAGCCAACTGAAGCCTGCGTTTTTTGCTGTGAGCTGTTAACCTGCTGCTGCCTTGAAATCACTTGAAGTGACTTAAGTGCAGTGTATTTATAAACTGGTCACCGGGTTGTAACAGAAAGGGTTACCCAAGCCCTTCCATGCAAACCCAGTCATCTCTTTGGCTTTTTGTTACAAGAGTAATGAGCTAAAGAAACCCATTAGTAGCTATTTTGAACAAATTAATGAGAGTTAAATATACCCAGCTACTCAGAGCAGCATGATTCATTCATAAATAACACCCAAGCCATCGGCCAAGGTCCTATTTAATAAATTAATGAAATGATCACATTTACAACAGTGTGTAGTTTAAAGATAATCACAGGAACATACAAGAACAGAACCCTGGCCTATGTTGTCTCATAGGAAATTAAAGAATAAATAAAGAGACATGGTGAGTTTGAGAGAATACAAATATCAGGTTGGTCCAAGATGGCCAGGGTGGCAGTGGGAGCTCTGAAGCTTTGCCAGGGGGGTTCCTGCTGCTGACCTTCACAACACCCTCACTGCTGCTTAGGAAATTAAGCCATTCCCGTCTTCTGCTGTGAGTGTGACCACAGAAAGTCCAAAAATCTGCTTTACAAGGTTGCAGTGATAGCTTTTGTTTTTACATCGTGCCTCCTTATAGCTATTGGAGCTGGCCCCTTTGTTTCTAAAGAGATGAATTGGCATCAAAGTGAGTTTTGACAGTAGTTTGGTAAGTAAATAACCTGAGGTTTGTAACAATGTGAAGGTCAGCTACTAACATTCCTGCCCAAATCCATCTTGTTGATTTTGTGCCCTTTTCTTTTTCAACTACCTGGCTGGTTTAAGCAAGAAATGAGAGAGTAAGTGAGCTGGAATGAGGAGCCAGCTTGTAGACTGTTTTGTTAGGTGATTTATGAAATCTCTATTATTAATGTTCAACAGGACAGGGTTTGCAGGAGTGGTAGTATCCTTTCCTGGAACAGCTAACACTGTCGGGAACAAAATGGCAAACTTTCTAGTTCACAAAGTCTTCAGAAAGTGCTGGTCAGAGGAAGCGCATAATACTGGATTGCAGGGTCAGGGTGCAGATGCCTAGCTGGAGAATGCTGCTGCTTCACAATAGATGTGACTGGAAGCTTAAGAGATGCTAAACTGAGAAGAAAAAAAATACTACTGTATCATTTTATTAATAGGAGTGTTCTATTCATGTTTTTCCCCAGCTCGCAATTATTAGGGGTGACACAAGGATATATTCACCTGCAATTGCATATCAACAAAACCACCCATGTAAGGTGTAGGCTGTTCTTGAGATGTACAAAATCAAGTGTCTGTCAAAATGTACCCTGATTTATTGGTGGCAGAACATCTATGGCTAAAAATATTTTCCAGTGAAGACCACAGAAGATATTTGCTGTGAGCTCATGGGTGAGGATAAGCAGGATTCCAGCACTAGAAAATCCATAATAACATAACCTCATTTGAGAAGTTTTCCTTGAAATGTGTGTGCTGAAAAACTGTTTTCTGTCATGTACAGAATATTGTCGTGTACGTGAAAGGAAATACTACTTCACCACCTTTAGCTGCCTCTTAAGCATAGGGAAGTCCTTGCTTGATGCCAGGGAGATTTTGGCAACTACAGTTTTACTTCGGTTCAGATACAGACTGTTAGTCATGTTTTTGTCTCCCTTCTCAGAGAACTTGTGTGTCCGTTTGTGTTTGTTTTGTTTCAGTGAGCTGTAAACAAAAATGAATGTTTAAAAAATTCATGGATCCATCTGATTTTGATGCCAGAATAGATTGTTAGATACTTTGATCTAACCTTCTTTCTAACATAAACCAGTGTTTCAGTCAGAAAAACATACAATCCTGATTTGAAGATGTCAGGCAGATCCTTTGCTTTTTTTCGGTAGTTTATTTCACAGGTTAGTAACTTTGATGCTATAAAAAAATATTTTATTTTTTTTTAAAAATAACATTATTTCTAATTCGATTATATCTGACATTTGATTGTGGCAGTGCTTACCCTCATGAATTAAATACCCTGCAGGACTTTCTATTTCATACTTGTGAAGGTGCTTAAGCACTGCAATCAAGTGTTTCAGCCTTCTTTCTATAATCTGAAGAGACTGAGTGAACTAAACTAATGAATTACAGTGTAATAGAGATTCCTGCTTTTCTGCCTAAAATCCCCACCTTACAGGTATTTCTTGGTGCAGCAGGTTGGTACATCGGCAGGTTGAAGAGTTCTGTGGGCACTTTCTGTAGGCACATCAAGCTGCGGTACCCACTGTCTGAGCTGCACATTTGATGCTTCAGGAATGCCAAGTTTGTACCCCTGAGATGCTCCACCACCTTACTAGAAAAGAGCCTGGGATGAATCCTTTGGATTTCAGACCCTCACTCAGGCAGTGTTAGTCCTTGCTTTGGTCTTTCTACTCTTTCTAACATTCTCAGAGTTGTCCCTGTGGGAGCCGCTCGCTGTCCTGTGTAGTTCGTACAGGGTATACACGGGGAGACCCACCTCCTAGTGATGCCTCCTGCCTTGGGTGCCTAATATGAGGCGATACGACTGCTCTGGCAGAGCTATTAGAGCCCCAGTAGTAGCTAATGTACATAGTGAGACAAGGCATGTTAAACGTGCTTTGTTCTGTACACGTAACTGCGATTTCTGGTTGACAACGCAACCTCAGATGGAGGGTGTTTCTCTTAAAGACTGCTTTTTCTTTTGTAGGTTGTCAAAATGAAAAACAGCCCCAGAGTTAAGCACCCTCTGGAGAGGACGCAGTACCCATTTTAGGCAGCATGAGATTCATAACTGTGCCAGGGTAAAACAAAGTGCTTAAGACATCTTAAATCAGCTGCAGACAAGTGCCAGGCAGCTTTCAGGAGGATTAATGTACAAACCAATAGGAGGTAAATGCCTTGAAATTCTGCTAGAGAAGAATTAAGTATAAACACTCTGAGGTACACTTAGATCTTGCCTTACCATTTAGTGATTAATCCAATTTTAAATTGTAACTCCAATTTTTGGACTCAATCACCAAAGCAAAACATTCCTTTTCCTTCTAGGCTTTATTAGAGATTTATTTGCAATAGTGTAATACTTTTTCTGTACTATCTTAATCTTTACAAACTCTTGCACAACAGAATCCTCTAAATATTCTTCCTAGGAATAAAGGGTTATGTTCTATCACAAAAGTATGAGACAGTTATACGTTCCTATCTATAAGAATTCTAGTAAATCTAACCTTCAGTCTCAGTCATTATACACGGAGCCTTCATGATGAATGTTCTTTCTGATGCCACTAAAGGAAGCAGAATAACTATACTGTAAACTACATATAATGCATGTTTATACGGGGCTTTGAAGTAAGAAGGCAAACAGTTACATACACTGTAAAGCCATTCTCCATGTTTTATTGAAATCCATCTATGTTTTCTGTCAACACTACTGGGGAGTATTCTTTATGTACAATTTTCTTGTACATCTGTATTTCTTAGACTCGCTATGTAAACTGCACAGGACAGTTTTCACACATATTTTGAAATGGATAGTATGCTGTCTAGCCATAAATAGTATTTTCTTATGTAAGACAAATGTTGTATCGATTTAAATTATTTGTAAACGTTAATGGCTGTGTGTGATGCTGTGAGCAATGACTTTGGTAAATTTACCATTACAGTGATGGCTACTACCGCATAATTGCCTGGAACAATGCCAACCCCTGTACTCTTACCAAAGATTATAGCTGCTCCTGGATAGGGCTAAAAGTTTGGAAGGCCGGGGTAAGGGTAGCTTCTACATGGCTGTGACTTCTTTACTTTGTACCTTTCTATTAGCACTGAACACAAGAATTTCACAAAAACTGCCACATGTTCTTCACAGAAAACCTTTCCATTTGGAAAAAAAATCTGTGTTTGGCCAAGGGTAGTGCTGGAAATATTCTGGATGCAATACAGAGCCATCAGGTGGGCTCTCTGAGAATCTGGGCATTGCGGGCACAAAGCAAAACTTTTCAGTAGCATCCCTGCAACAGGAGGACTGTAAGAGCCATTTCCCTTGACGTTCCCTTGCTCCGAAGGGTAAACTGAGTCTCGCCCAGACCAGTACGAAACCGTAACAGCGCTGCACCAGCCCGGCTGTGCTGGCTGGCAACACCCTTCCTTCCTCTTCCGTGGGACTGCTCCCCCTCTTCTGGGGGAATTAATCAGACAAAAGTTCTTATTGAAGTTTGAAACCCGAGCTTCGTGTTCGTTCTTATTTAGTGGACTGTTTTCCTAATAGGCTTCAAGCAACCAAGTACATTTTCCCCTCAGTCCGAGCTGTCCAGTACACACTCTGTCACTGCCATTCTGCGCAGGGCCTCCTAGTTTGAAATGCCGGAGAAGAATGTAGAAACGACCTCAGGGCCCATCACAGCTCACTGCCCAGATGAAGCAGAGGCCTATTAACAGTTTGAAGCAAAATCCTTCTTGTTCCATCCCAGAGCAAACCTTCTCTAAGGCAGATTGTGGGGCAATTTTGTTCACTCATTACTCAGAGCTTGTGATAAATCAGTGTGGCTGAGCTTGGCGCTTTCAACTTATCACACAGCTATATATTTTTGTTCATATTTCTAAACAGCTTTTAAACACATAATACTCATGACTGTAAAACAGTATTTAGAAAGGAAAAGTGTAGGTAATCTTCAATCTCCAAATCTCTTAGTTTAGTGTTAGAAACAACGGTTTTGTCACCAGCCTCTGTATGCGTCAGTGAAGGGTTAACCTGCAATTTCGGGACAGCCTGGTGACTCTTTTCAGTCTCTTTCTGTTAGGGAAGAGTCAAGGGAGGGAGAGTAACCGATGCCAGCTATATTGCTACAACCGCCAATTTCAAAAGTTCCAAAATCATGGGTTAGACCCCAGAATAATTTAAAATGAAGACTTTCTAGTCCAGCCTTTTTATTTGCCTGCTGGATTTTAGTCTTGTACTTGCTTTGTATCATCCCAGCTTTTCTCTTTAGCCTTGAGAGCTAGAAAGAAATTCTTGCCTAATCATTTGTCTCTATGAAACTGTGAGAGTAAAAGCACTTCTTAAAATAGTGCTTTTTTTTTTTTTTTTTATTGCTTCAGCCCTGCGTAGGAGAATGCCGAGGTCATAGCCTAACTCTCACAGAGTAAATTCATTTTGTGTAATTATGGCCATCTTCTTTGTGAGTCCTGACATTTTGCTTATTAGGTGAAGTACTGAGTTATCGCACTGAGTGAAGATCAGTGGAAGTCTTCTATATCAGTTTAGTCTGAATAGTTTTTTATTACTTTACTCTGTTTTTCTTCTCACATAATTCTTAGTCTGGAAATTCTGTCTACTTAGGAGTCCTTAAGAGAGAGACGTCTGTTATTTGGGTTGAAATCCTGGCTCTAGTGACGTCAATGGAAAAAAACCACCCATTGACTTCAGCTGGGTCAGGATTTCTCCCTTGTGGTTTATGAATCTATTGATTTTAGCTAAGGCTGTACAGCCATACATAAATGAGAAACAAACTGCAGAAATAGAGCAAATGATCAAACTCTTCCCCAAAACAACATCCTGGAGTGTCCCTGGTCTCACCAACACCTGCCTCATGATCTCATTGACACATCTGCATTTCTCTTTAGAGAGGAGACAAAACCACTCCACAGTACAATCTTTTCCTTAGTTTTTTGATAAATTTTATAAATAAGATGCCTGCGTACATCTATAATCACCCCTCAGCTGGGGCCATGAGCTTTTGAGCTTTCTTCTAGCATCAGTCATATTGGACATGAGTAGACAGATACAGTCCCGCGTGCCGACAACGACTCACATAGCAAGGATACTTTTAAGTAACTTCTAAGCTGTGAACTTGATGTTTTGATAACACTTGGCCTTGAATTTTCTAATACCGTAGTTAGTCCAATATAGTTAATTGTTCTTTGTCCCTGAAACTCTTTGCTTTCTGTTACTGGTGTTGTGAAATAATGATTCTTCTGCCAAGAAGGCAGGGTGCTGAGACCTGCTGGAAGGCGGGTTACACTGACATTGAAGAAGAAACATTCATCATAGTTCTACAATATGGAACTAACATTCTATATTGTAGAATGACAGTGAAAATCTGTGTGGAGCTTGTTTGTTTTCCAAAGATAAATCTTTTGAGGGCACTGCATAGAACAACCTCCTAAACTTAGTATTTGAGAAATTATTTCCTCCTGTATCATTCCTTGGGGGGGGGAAGAGGCTGCATCTCCATTTTAATGTTGCACTTATTTGAAAAAATGGTGTGTGCAGAGGTAACATCTTGTTATCAATGGATTGTCTCCTTGCTGTCATCGTGGCCGTGCTGACAAATGAGCTCCTTGGTGTGAATTAGGTATCCCTAAAAGCTGCCACTTCTATAGCGTCCCAATAAATGAAATGAATCAGGAAATCCAAGAAGGGTCTGCTTAGGAGCAATCACTGCTATCACTAGGCAGCTCTGCATTTGAAACTCATGAGCCACCCTGTTAGGTCCTCCAGTAATTTTTTTATTTCTAGAAATGCAGTAGGTTGATGTTACATTAATTATCAGGTTAGGATCTAATAAGATCTATAAGGATCTACTGCTCCACCTTGTGGTCTGAAAAAAGTTTTCCATTATTCTACTCCAGAGTGGTGTGTCAGAAGAAGTCCAGCCTCTCCCTTTTTTTTTTTTTTTTTTTAATTAAAGTGGAATTTGGCTGGAATGAGTATCATACTTTTCCTTGAGCTACCGACCTTAAGGGCAAGTAATGTGTTGTCACCTTTGGCGTGCTTCAGGATAGACATTGCAAGAGGTGGTTGATTACAGAAGAGAAAAAGAGAGAAACAGAAATAAAAGTTAAATCAGTGAAGAGTGCTATCCAGTATGCATAGGTCAGAAGGTGCAGAATAAATTATAAATAGCTGGCAAAAAATAAGATACACAATACTCGGCTGCTTTTTTCAGTGCATACGCTAGGCCCATGGTACCAGCTTGTTTGGACGGTCAGCGAGGCAATCAGTAGGCTGTATTCTTCCGTGCGGCCCACGGGCCAGAAAATCAGCAGCTTCCCGCAGTTCTGCGGACTTGAGTAAAGCTGAACGCTGTGCAATTACCCGGCCACAATCCTTCCTGTACATCAGCGCCGCAAAAGCTGTCTCTCAAACTGACAAGAGTGCTATAGCGTGGCTTTTAACTCACTCTGTCACTAATCGCAGGGCTTGGAAATCATGCGATATTTTTCTCCAGCTCTGAAATAAAGACTGTAAAGGAGTAAAATTCTTCTGCTGTTGAAATCACAACTTCTGCATCCTTCAGCGGGGAGGGATCAAACCAGTACTGCTCTTCTGGTGTTGGGTTTGTTCTAGGGAAGCAATTTATAACAAAGCAGTCCAAGAAAGGCTATATATTTGTGTAGTCTAACACCACCAGTCTGGAGTTGAATTCTATTTTGGACACTTAAATTAGTGTATCTTCTTCAACAATAGTAACAGCCAAGCGATAGCAACCAGTTAATACCGACGTTAGGAGCACAGCTTCTGCAGTCCCTTGTGCTTTTGGAAGTAAGCGATTGTGCTCATAAAGCCTTAAAGAGTAGGAGCACTGGAAAAATTACCATCTTCTATAAAAAGGTTTATCGTATAATAAGGGCAGCTTGTCTTACTGCATACCAGCAATCAGAATGCTAGTCATAAAAAACATTTATGGACTGGCAAAAGACAACTACTTGCCCAATCCTGTCCAAGTTTTGTTTAGTAATACGTTATCAGGAAATTCCGTGCACTGGAGAGTTGGTAGAGTGCTTTGGATGAATGTGAGTGTAAAGAAGAATGTGGCTGACGTAGCCAGACCTCCCTGCTGACAGTTTCTGTTTCTGAATGGCAGACCCTAGTTCTCAAAGTGAAGTACTGTGCTGTCACCTTTGTCACGCTTCAGGAGAGAGATTGCAAAACTTGTTTAAATAGAGAATAGGGGAAAGGAGAAGGAAGAGTGAATAGAAAACAGAGGATAGCCTTGACAAGTAGTTTAGAGGTTCTTTCCTATTGTCTTTGTGAAGAACAATATGTCATAAGGCAAGGAACTTAACTCCTTCCCTTCCATTTCCCCCACCTCTTTCCTCCTTCTTCTTGGATTAAAGATTTCAAAATCTGTATGGCTAAAATTAAGTATGTTGAACCTATACAGAAGTTAAGATGCTGAATTATACTATAGTTATCTCTCCAGAATTTCCACGAGAACAGGGATTATCCAGCGTTACTGGGGGGTCTAGGCACTTTTCATGCTGGTTGCCTGAAGGACTTGGATATCCATCTTTAGGAAGTAAAGTTTTGAGTGTCAATAAAGTCTTTCAGTTGAAACTATTCTGACCTGGTGCCCGTGCATAAAATCTACACAATTCAGATGAAATCTTGCCGTGAAAGGTTCAAGACTTAACTTGGAGGCAGAGAGAAGGAAAGGTGAAGATTAAGGAGTTGTAGTTGGAGGAGGGAATTACAGGTTGTCAAGACACGGGTAATAGGCTACTAACATGAATCCTTTGTCTCCAGATGCCCTGAGGAAGGGAAACTGAAGGTTTATAATCAGTGTGATATTCCTGGAATCTTTACATACTCGTTGTTGTTGTTGTTATTATTATTATATTATATAATATAATTATAATTATTAATTATTTATTAATTAATTAATAGCGATACAATTAGTATTAATATAATTAATAAATTATAATTATATTACAATTATATTATATAATATATATTATATATATAATTATATATTATTATTAAGCAATCCTGCTTCAGCAGGGGAGTTGGACTGGATGATCTATACGGTCCCTTCCAACTCTAAAAAAATTCAGTGAAATTCAGTGAAATTATTATTAGTTCTCATTGTCACATTTCAAGTCAGGAAGTTGTTGCAAGAGTCAGTTGCAAGATTCCCCCAAATCCGTTATCATGGTTTTTATATTCTATATGAAGGATTTATACAAAGAGAATGGAAAGTACTAAGAGAAAGGTAGTACTGAAAGATCTATAACTGTATTGCAAAGACACTTCATTTGAATTTCTCTCCTGCATCCTGAATTACAATATTATAATATAAATATGTATCTAAGTATAGAATTAATTTGGTTATGGTTTATTATTTTGTAATAGTGCTGAGACTAGTTAGGTACAACATAATCAAATAATTACAATGTATGTAAATGCTATGGATTTTGCAGTGCAAACCGCTATTAGAGAGCCATGCTACAGTTCTTAACTATTTAATCAATTGTTTAACCTGGGACAAAGGCTTTAGGACTGGGAGCTGTTGATGTGCTTCCCATTAGACGTAGCAAAAATGAAGGCATGCTCTATTTGATGCTGCTTCTCAGAACTGCTCAAAATTCTTTAAACTATTTGTTTCCATTCTAATTCACAGCAAGAGGTTGAGTAATTTGTGGACTGATTTTAATCATGATTTCCCTCACAGCATAGCTAAACACTGACTAAAGCTGTATGTTCCCTCTGATCTCATGTGGAAGAAGTTGTATTAGCATTCTGTCTTGTGTCGGTGTAAGTATGGGGAGGAAAGTACCTGTCTTGAAATAACATCTTTAGACCGGTGGAGCTGTATTCATGTAGTCACTGAACTGACAGACAGGTTTGTGAGATTTTGCCAAAGAACAAAAGGGAATTTCTGCCCCAAAACCATGTAGACCATGTCTCAGTCTCCGAAGAGGTATTTTGGTTAATTCAGTACAGAAGGGCTGTTGGCTACTACACTCCTAATATGGCTTTTCTATTTTCCATTGCTCCCAGTGAATTTAATAAAGAGCTTAAAAAGATGTTAGTGAGAAAACAGACTAGAAACAGATGAAGCTTAAGAGCCTGCTATTTCAGCTTGAATGAGTATCCAGAACCTGAGATCTCTAGCCAAACTGTAAGAAACTCCTGTATCTGTTTTAATAGGAGTTAATATGCACGTAGAAGGCTTCCTAATGCGACTTTCAGAATTTACTTGTTCAAGAGGGATACATCTCCTGTTGGAATGGCTTTCTAGGGATATTTCAGTACTTCTGTTTCTTGGCAGAATGGAGAAGAGCTTACAGGGATGAAGGTGGGGCGGGGGGCAAAGACCTTAAGCAGAGATTTTAAATTTCCAAACAACGGAACTAAGTTTATTACTTGATGTCTTTTCTGCCTCTTACTTGTGAATAAGGTGCTTCTGAGTGGTAATCCAAAAGTGTTCATTCAGTGTGCTTAGAAAGAGGTATCTTTGCTTTTGTCAGAACAGCTCATTTGGTTCAGACCAGCTTTTTTTATTGTCTGGGTAAAGTGGAGGAGCAAAAGTGGAAAACCAGTTTTGGTGATCAGATAGAACTTGGATCAGTTCTGAACGCTTGCCCTGCTTTAATTACAGGACGGTCCTCTTAAGGTGTAACATCAAGCTGAATAGTATGCATCTTGTCTAGAACCTTTCTATGTTTGTATATGTCTTTGTAAAATTGTCAATCTATGGGTTGCTAGAATTGTTCAGGGACAGCTAAGACAGGGACAAATACCTCTGCTCAGACAGATATTTAGCTGAGAGTCCATATAGTGTACCACTTATACACCATTTCATGGTATCTCACCCCAGAGTCAGAAACTAGAATTTTAGAATTGATGAAAGATTTGGGTGAGAAAGATTCAGTTCTTCCTTATCAACTATTCATAATGGTGTGTATGTAGTAGGTGTATGACATATTAGTTTATAACCCTGCAGACATTATAGTTCTGAATTATTTAATTCTGAGGAGCCAACAAGGCCAGTAGAGGAGAACAGTGAATTTCAGAGAAGCAGCTGGCACCTGGCAAGTGAGCTACGATGCTGATGGCCTCAGTGAATGTGGGCTCTGAGGATGATCAGAGGCGGATCAAGGAAAGGACGGGGAAGTGATGAAGCCACGTGAGAAAGGGAAGAGAGCAACTGTGAGCTGGCCACTGAATCCAGCTCTGGGGAAGGAGGTGCTGTCACACCACACAACTGAACGTTGTCCTCAGTGTTACACAATGTCTGGGAGCCCAAAGCTCCTCGACGCGGTGTGGGGATCAGTGTAACCTATGGGAGGCCACCGGTTTGACGTGCGAATGGGAATTGAAAACCCCTTATTAGGAAACCAAAATCACTAGATTTGCATCTAAGCTGTGATTGAATGATGAGTCAAACTCTTGGCGTAGGCTTTGCAGTGACATTACTTCAAAGTTGATTTATTCTTATCATTGTCAATGCTATTTTGGAATGTAAACCCTGATATTACAAGGCAAAGGTCATCCACCTTTGAAGTGTAAAGTGCCAGATTATATTTTTTTCTCAAAATAGTGGTGAAATTTGCTAGCAGACATTTGGCGAAATGCAGGGCGCAGAGCCCGGTAGAAAGGCAAGGTGCTGCTGGTCAGCATCATGGCTCGTTTTTGGGGAAGCGGTGCGCTGGCCAGGCTCACCGCTCTGCGGGAGGGGACGCTTTCACAGGTGTCACTCTCAGTGTGCGACAGCTCTTGGCTCCTGCCTTTGGGCTGGCCCTGTCTGGGGATATTCGGATTTGCCTGTGGTACCTGTTCTGGGGATTGCTCAGTCCTGCGTTACAGCGTGGGGAAGTATGAATAGGAAAGGGAGCATCGGGATAAACTGTAAGATACTTCTGTTCTAAAATGTATTGATTGCTGGCGAACTGCTCTTTGAAGCAAACAATTTATTCTAGAGATACTGTCGTCTAAAAACACTTAAAAAAAATAATGCTTCAGAGGAGATTAAAAGTGCATATTACGATAGCTAGAGAACTGTTAAAATATTTATCTGCAGCTATTCGTAAATTCATGAAAAGCTTAATCTGATTCTTATGATACAGTAAGTCTCCAGTGACTAATCCGACAATTACATGCTTTCTAATGAGTAGTCTGAACATGACTGACCTTGCAAATACTTTGGCTCACAAAAAAAGTATTTTACGTTGGTAAATTATTTTTCCACCAAGTTCAATGGGAAATACTAATTTTGCCTATGACTATGCAGGAAAATGGAACAAAAATGAACATTAACATTAAAAGTATCTTGTACAAAAACTACAATAGCTTTGTTAACTACGACTGAGCATCATCCTCGCCCACTGTGAGCGCATTAGTTAATCATACTAGGCATTACTCAACTTCATTTGGCATCAGTAAAATTTTAGATGTAATCCAAATATCAGGGTAAATCTTTCCCTAAGTTGATGAGAGTCTAATTTTAATACTTTTCTTCTTCTTTAATTCCGCGTAGCCTCTTGCAGAACTGGGGAGCACTTAAAAGGTTGAATGTGTTATAAAGACTTGTTTTGAGTACATTGATGCTGACCACTTACAGACAGAGCCAAACAGCTAAGGAGTCTCTTTTTAAAAATAGAAAAAAAAAATGGGCTTTTGCCAGAAATAAGTTATAATGAGGATCCAGCACTTGTGAGAATAGCCAGTAGAAATGACTGTAGTTGATGATTTCTCCAGTGACATACCCTGCTCCTTGAAACTCTCACAAATGGACTGCATAAAAAGTATTTGATTTGCCGCAAACAGTGCTTTTCCTTTGTGCGGTGAGCAGCAGTCAAATACATGTAAGTTGTGGCGTTTATTGAGCAGCCAAACCGACAAGGCGAAGTTTGAGAATTCCCCCTTCTGGGGTGTTGCCTTGTCTGCTTAATGAGAGCTTGCAGAATTTTACCATCTGTACAGAGCCTCCCTATCATCTTATAAAGTAGTGTAGAGCACATAGTGAGCATATCCTGCTTCCAAGAAGTCAGCGAGGCCAAGAGCCCATCCAGTCTGTTCATACTAAACCGTCCTCAAAGTTTTCCGTGGCCCCTTTCATATTATCATACAGCCACTGGATCTGTCTTTGCCCTTGTAAGGCAGGCAACTCCTGTGGAAACAGGTAACTGATACAAAAAAATAAATGCTCCGGCTTTTTAGATCTTACTAAAGGTTGGGGATTTTTTTTTTTTTCTTTTAATAGGAGAAGAATGTTTCCAAAAATCACAGTTGTTCACAGAAGGGTTACATTCTGCCATCTATCTTTGTGCAGAAGTCCCATTGGGGTCTCTCAGCAGGCTACTCCCAAAACACAGATGTTTCTGGCTATTCATTCAGCATTTTAGTGCTGCTGGATGCTTCTTACTCTCTAGCTTTTTGTTACTGGGAGCTTGTTAAAATAAATATAGGGGGTTTTTTTGTTAACACCACCGGTGCTGTCTCTGGTTACTTAACATAAAAAAGTCTATATACTACCACTGGGTGGTGTATGCCTCGTGTAAGTTAAACTCATTGAAGTAAACTATCAGAGTTTTGTATGTATGGAACTTCAAGTTCTAACCCAAAAGCCTGCATGTTTAGTTTTTAATCAGGAAATTTCCCTGGAGTTTATCAAAGAAAGAAAACTCAAGGATTTGGCTAGTAATGAGGTGGGGGTGTGTATCTATGTCCTTGTAAAATTCAACTGTGAATGAGGGAATACAGTGTGCATTTATGCTTTCCTTCTGAGTTCCTGTATGTTCTCACGCTTTATTTTTACAAGCATGGAAAGGCCCTTAGTGTGTCTGCTGGCATTTTAAAATAATCATAGCCAGTTTTAGGAACATAACAGTCCACACGTCACCCACGTCACTTTTTTCAGATGTAAAGGGGGGTTGTCATTTTCTACCACTTCCATGTCCTTGACTCTGTTGTTCAACATCTAAGAGCATTTGTAGAACCTTTGTGGGTATAGATTTTGGAAGGATAACAGAATTTCTTTTTGCTAGACAGCACAAGCTGTGCTGAAAACAAGCGTAAAAATACCTTAGTGGCTTAGTACTTGTGGCATTGCAACATGCTTCCTCTTCACTGCCTATTTTGTATCAATCCGTTGAAGATATATACAAGTTCATAACCCACATTTGACTGTCCTGTCTAAAGCCAGCTCTAGTTAAATCGCTGAGGCTGAGAAATTGTTGAGGC
This sequence comes from Numenius arquata, assembly GCF_964106895.1. Taxonomy (NCBI): domain Eukaryota; kingdom Metazoa; phylum Chordata; class Aves; order Charadriiformes; family Scolopacidae; genus Numenius; species Numenius arquata. Next base: position 2,000,120 of record NC_133588.1, read on the forward strand.
TTTTAGAATAAAGAGAAGCTGAGGGAGAAAGAAAGGAAACCTTTTCCCTTCCACTAATTTACTTTATACATGCCATCCAATTCATCCAATTCAACTTTTATCTGTTTCGGGGTTGGTTTTTTTTTGCTTTATCTAGTAGCTCCTTATAAATATAAAAAACCAAACTATAACTCTATGACGAGCATCTTGTAAAACTTTTTTAAAGAGCGAGTTTGAGCATGCTATCCAGGTATAGAAACGCCGCCTGATTCTGTCTCTTTAGTTTGCTCTGCACTCCAGCAAAACTACTAAGATAATGAAATTAAATTTTCTCCATATCTATTAGTACTTTATTTTTATTACATCTTCTGTATGGAGACAGGTAAGACAGCACTTATATGAAACCCATTGGGTTATTCTTTTGGGGTAGTAATACTTGCTGTAGTGCTAAAAAGGTTCCCTCCTCCAGTAGCAGTGTGGAAAAAAAAATATGTTTGAGAATATCTGTGATCTAGGACTGGAAAGATAGCAACAAAATCCAACAATATCCTATAGTTCTGCCTGTTGCCTCATGCTCTTTGCTCTTGTAGGAAAATTTACCTACAGAGCAAACAAACCCTCAAACCCAGTTTGACAGAGAGAAAGGACTGAGTTGGCTTATAACTCAGTAAAGTTAAACTTTAGAGCCTGAATCTCTTACAGGAGCTTCTACTAACCAAAACCGATACATGTATATTTCCAACATGGGAGATAATGGATGGAAATTTTTTAAAATACCACAGAGACAACTGTTGTAAAGAGAAGGAAGAGAACTGTTAACCAGTCCCTGGCTGTATTTCCATTCCCCACTTTTCAGCACAGGGTCTATCCTGGAAATCCTGTCATGACTGAGGTACCGATGGCCACACTCTATCAAACAGCATAGAAAAAGAAAAATAATCTCAATATCTGGATGTGATTAAACTTCATTAAGCCAAACACAATCAAGTTGTAAAAATTAGCTTGTCCCCCTATTAGCCACGGCTGATGTGTTTTTGCCCAGCTCAGCCAGCTGATGTCCTCCATGAGAACACCACCCTAGGAAAAGCCCATTGCTGATGGGTTTTGACCATCGGGATTATTGCATCTTTCATTTTATGGTAAAATAAGCCTTTTAAGTGCCAATAAAGGGTGCTGTGGTATTATCTATGTGTTCAGGAATGAGATCCGAGGTGTTGATTGGAGATGCTTCATACTGTGGTTTGTTCTCTCTTGAAGAAGAGAGTAACTGAGTGTTTGTAATCTCTGTATCAGTAAAGAGTTCTCAGCCGTTCTATAGGCTTTGATAGCATAGGGCCTCTCTACCTTTGCTTGTAAAGCTCTGATTCCACCTGGATGGTGTGGAAGAGTCGGTGCAAACTTTTCACTGCAAGGTGCCCCTTACAGCTGTGAAGTAGTTAGCTGCCTCTCCACTGCAATTTGGAAGCAGTGGAATTAAAAGGTGCTGATGAAGACCCAGGTTTCTCTAGCTGAACTGACATAACACACGGAGACTAAACAAAATGCAAGAGAGTTGCAGACTGTTGCCTCCTGTGCCTGAGCTAGCAGCAAATTACAAAGGAAGTTGGTTAGGAAATTAAGTGACCCAAAATACGACACGAAACAAGTTCAAGTACGCTGGGTGTCAGCTTGTGCAATGGGAGATAGGGGGGAATATATCTCTTTCCCTAAAAATTGCCAGGTGACCCAGAGATCTGGCAATGGCTCCTGTGTGCTGAGTGGCACCCACGCTGCTGCTGCACCTGCACCTGACACCGCGGGAGCCTGCTGGGTTCATGCTGCATTGTGCTACCGGAGTATGAATTGCTAGAATTATTTTTGGACGTAATGAAATAAGGATGGAGGTTGTTTTTCAGTACTAACTACATCCTTCAGCCTCTCTGGGTGGTGAGCAGAGAGATTTTTTGACTCCCCTCAGAAGTTTTGGAGGTACCAAACTAGACCAAGTGTTTCAGTACCAGCCCTTTCTAGTATCCGATAAAGTTCCAAGGATTGGTGTAATTCCATGTTAATCGATAGGGATTTTCCCATCTTGCATTCCTCTTTTCAGCAAGTATTTCGTGCTACGAATGTGAACCGTTAGCCTTTATCACCAGGCAACCGCATTATCAAGACATACATAACTATCTTACGGAACAGGCTTTCTACCTAGCGGCGGTTCTATCTGTACCGCTCACACGAGCGGTCCCTCCATCTGCCAGGCAGGGTCTGTTCTCCCGGTGTGTGATTTGAAAGCACCCCAGGCACCTGCCCGCCTTGCAGATGGTGTTACTCCATCACCGTGTGGAGTCCTCACTGACAGCACAGCGTATTGCAGGGGGATGAAAGGGGATGATGGAGTTAAGGTCTTACTGAAGATGTGCCAGACAATCTGAGCTAACCGTAGTTATTGTGTGTAATTTTTGTTGTTGTTGTTGTTGCTGTCATTGCCAAACTGTGCAGGAGGTGAGATTTTGTTTGCAACAAGTCTCCTACCTACTTTGGAGGGGGGGGGGGAGAACCCCTAAAATGCAGAATGGAGGGCAGAAATCCTGATCCCGCGTTAAAACTGTCCCCGAGGAACCTTTCAGTGCTCCGGCGCTAACTTTCCTAGATGCCGTGTTTCTACTCGAGCGGTTTTGTTTGCTTGGGGTGTTTTTTTTTCCCCTCTTGCTGCTATTTTTTTGCGAACGAAAAAAATAGCGTTAAGCAGGCTGAAGTGGCAGCAGACGGCGGATACGCCTGTGCTCCAAACTAAGTTCAACTCCGAGGGGTGTGCGAGCAGCCCGTACCCCGCGGGACGGGGGCGGCACGGCGGCAGCGGCGACCCGTGCGCCCCGGGGGCCCGGAGCTCGGCGGGACGCGCGGTGCCGGGGGGCGAAGGGGATGTGGGCGGGGGGGGGGAAGCGGGGAGCGAGGGAGCTGCCGCTCCTGCTTTCGCCAACCGGCACCGCCGGGAGAGAGAGCCTCGGCTCTTGCCTTTCCCCCTGAAACTCCGGGCGAGGAGGAGGAGGAGGAGGAGGGGGATGCCGCCCCTGCGGCGGTGCGGGCGCGGGGCCGGGGAGAAGGACCTCGCAAGCGGCGCGCTTACCCCCTCCATTTTTGTAGCAGAGGTAGGGAAATCGCCAGACGTTGGCCAGGTCCACGGCGAAGCCGATGACGGAGAGGAGGAAGTCGATCTTCTTGCCCCAGGTCTCCCTGTCCTGGACGCCGTAGCGCGGGGCGGGGGCGGCGGGCAGGAGGCTGCTGGCCGTGTACTGCACCCCGTTGTGCTCCTTCACCAGGATCAGCTCCACGTCCTTCTTCGGGGGGGGCGGCGGCCCCGGGCGCTCCGGCAAGGGGGCCACCACCGACACTTTGCGGTCGGGCTGGATCTGTTTGTTCATCTTTGCCTTAAACATCCAGGGGAGAAGGGGAGCTGAGGAGGGGGAGCGGGCGAGGCGGGGGGGGGGGGGGGGTTGCGGGAGCGCAGAGAGGGGAAGCGCGCTTCCCGCTGGAGGCGACTCCGCGCTCCAAGCCCGCCGGTGTCAGCGCGGCAGGAGCGAGGCACGGCCGTAATAAGAGCCATGCAAATGAGGCGGGAGAGGGGGGACCGCGGCTGCCCGCGCCCGCGGGGGTGCCCCCGGGGAGCGGGGCTGCCCGCGCCCTTCCTGCGCGGGGGAGCGGCCGGCGGGCGGGCGGGCGCGCAGCCGCTGCCCGTAGCCTGCCCAGCCGCCGCCGCCGCCGCCGCCGCACCTGGGGGACCCCGGCGGAGACCCGGCTGCTGCCGCCCCGACCCGCCCCGGGAGCCGGCCGGAGCCCCGCGCTGCCCCTCGTCCGCCGGCGGCGGCTTCGCCTCGAAGTTCGACGATTCGGGCTCGTCCCGCCGCGGGGCGCTCGGAGCCGCTCCTGCCCGCCGGGCTCCCGCATCCCCGGTCAAGCAATCTGCAAGCGCCGTTAGCCGGCAACAGGTAGAGCTAATCTGGGTCGCCCACTGCCCCCTCTCTCTCGGCTGAGCTTCCCCCCCTCCCTGCTAGCGTGGCTTTAGTTAAACAGTGGAATTTGGCTTTTGACATCAGAACTTGGTGGGGTGCAGGGCGAATGGCAGAGCTGGACGCTGCTAATACTCCCATGCCAGGGTCGAGGGATGCCCAGCATTTTCTTTCCTGGAAAGCGTGGGGCTGGTAGGATTCCATTGTCAGGTTGAAGTATTTGCAGGACGTTAACTATTTACTGCTATTCCAAATGGAAGTTGGGCCTTTTAGGTTTAAAATGAGCAAAGATTTAGCTGGCAGAACAACAGTGATTGGTGCCACAGGTTGGCTAAATACCGCTGCAAGAAAGGGGGCTGTTGTCAGGGGCTCTTCCTGTTACAGCTGTGAGCAGTTACTGTATGTCAGTGTCTGTTTAGGGAATAAAATTTGAGCACAAAGGTAGAAACTGCACACATACACCCCCCTCCCTCCCCAGTGTTAAGTGGCTTCCCTTCAGCCTGGCATCAATGAGAATAGGTCAGATCGCAGAGGATTCTCAGTGGTGTTACAGCCTACCATTCTTATTTACTCTGCTAGGACTGATAATACAGTATTATAATTGCAATATATGAAGAGGTGCTAGGCAGAGTTCACATGCAATACCAGGTTCCTCTGCAAACTTGGAACATGAAGAAGAATCCCAGCTCAGAGTTAAAGCTCACATACGGGCATCTTCCCCTTCTCTCTTTAGGCCACAGATGACAAAGGTGCTAGTAAGACAGCTACTGACAATTTGCACATTTTCTGTCTTCACAAAAAGCTCTCGGTTCAAGCTTCAAGATCCAAACTGTGACTTGGATCCTAAAGCCCTTGCCTGGGTGAAGTATTTGAGCAGTGGCTATACTGTTTCAGAGCAATTGCATACTTAGAACACGCAGCTCATATGTTCCCCTTTTGTTACTCTCTGGTTTCCTGCCCTCATCTTCTCTGAATACTCCACATAACCCCATTTTCTCTATTCTTTTTGATACTTCATGCCATACATGCTTCCCCTGTGCACAGTTATTCCATAGTACCCTGTAAACACGCGCTGTTTGCCCATGCAGCACAACCCACGTTTTCACACTCATGCGCAGCTACGCTGCTGCCTACTCCTCAGATCATCATCCGTCAGTCACTGCCACCGAATGCATCAAATACAGACCCGTGTTATACACAGTGCCCCCAAATATGCCCCGCTCCCTTGCGTTTCGCTGAGCCTGCACGCCCCTTCTCCCGCAGCAAATAAAGGCCGAGCTTTGCTCTGGGCGTACGCAGAGCCTCCGACCCAGCTGCGGGGCCCTGAACCCATCCTGCTGACAAACTCACCAGGTAGCACTGGGGGTGTCTCTGTCCCATTCCCTGGTACCTATGGGGAGGGGGAAGATGACTGAAGGGGGATTCTTTCTTCTTGGTTCCGCCACTCTGGGAGTGCAGTGTCTGGGAGCCGAAGCCGTAGCCTAGCCAGTAAGGAGCTTTTTAAACCTGGTTCCCCTCTCTCCACGTGACTGTCGCTGCCTTAATAATCTGCACAGACTTCCTACGCTAGACAACAGCACTCACATACTGCTTCTGGAAAAATAAGGCCTTGCTAAGGAACACCCTTTCCCCCACAAGGTCTGAATTAGCTGAGCTTGATCATGATGGCTATGGTGGGAGGAATCTAGAAAGCCCCCGCTTATTTCCTAAGAGAATTAAGTCACTCTGCATATATATATATGTCTTTAGTTCTTGCATGGCAAGTGTGCACGATCTGGTTAATGTAATATCTGTTGCACCCTCAAGGTAAGAAAGTCCTCAATTGGATTTTATAAAAAAGTTGCTTAATCTTGAATCTGTCTGGATCTTGTTATGCCTAATAGAGCCTGACAGCGGGTAGAGTTGAAGTCAGAAAAGGGAATATTGTGTTTAGAAACCTCAATGGAGCCAGGCAAGATGGCAGGCTGTTAGCGATATTCCACTGTTGACTGCGAAATAGCCTATAATTCACTTCAGAAAATAGTCAGGTGTTGCTAGGTTTGTCATCAATTATTCAAATTTTTGTCTATCATTCTCTCTGCAACACACAGGAGAATATACTGTATGCTGTAACAGTGAGCTGGGCTTCTCACCCTCCCGAGTTAGTGTCTGTGAAAAAAAAAAACCATCCCTAGGAACAACAACTTAGTGTGTGCTTCCAGATCTGCCTTTGCTGCCGGAGCCAAGGTTCCCCGTGCTTCTCGGCAGCAGGGTTTGAATTCTCCACCTGGGGCAGCACAGCCCTCTGCCACTGCTGTTCCAGAGCTGCAGGACCCGGCTGCTGCCCTTCCTACCAACCAGCCTTTGAGAAAGGGCTGTATCAAACAGCGCTCAAATATGTCGAAACTCACACTCTACAGTTGGTGCATCTGGAGGAGTCTCGCTTCGTGTTGTGCCTGATACACTTGATGAAAGAGCTGGTCAGTTGAGCCAAACCAAGCAGTGACTGAGAGGGGATACGGTTGCTTTATAAATAAATTGAGGTAAATGTCAATGAGAAAAAAAAAAACAACCCACCACCATTTAAACCAAAGGACAAAAGATTAATGATAATTTTAGTTGGAAAATGAGAAGAAGAGTTCTAAGTATCGAAGCAGTGAATACAGTGGGAACTAAAGACCGGGGTTTTAGGATATTGTTTTATGAGCAGCATCGTATAATGAAGTTGCTTGTGAGAGCTGGGATTTGGACTTGAAGACTCAGGACATTACTTTCTTATTCTAATCCAAGGTATAATGAAAAGAGTAAAAAGGGGCAGAGAATATATACACCAACTATTTAATTTCATGACCTGGTACATCCACAACCACTCTGAGCTCATCCTGGCCTTGGGGCTCACCCGTACTGAAAGACTAAACATTTTTCAAATGAAGTGCATAAGCTGAACGAAGTTAGGTCTAGTTATTCTGTGACAGAAGAAAGTCAGGGCACAGCCAGTGGCTGCAGGAACTGGGAACAAAGTAGACAACAGCCTTCTGCCTGAATCAATGTTAAAACAATTTCGCGGTGATAGGAACATGGCAGTGGCAGGGGTGCCCATCTTTCTAGGTTAGCAGGTGAAGGATACCACACTGTAGACTGTATCAGACGCCTTTTGATGACAGTAGATATGTATCAGCTCCGGCTTCTTGGACTGTTAAGAGTGGGTTGGGCAGGTTTGCTTCATAGTACCTCTAAAATCATATTGCTGTTCCAAACGTAGTGTTTACTTAGTATTTAAAAGCTTTGTGTTGTATTGTTAGCCGGCTGTTGTCATAGTATCTCTTCCCTAGAGCCAAAGAAATGCATCTCTTTCACTGAGAGATTTTGGAAACCATTTGGGTTGGTGCAACCCTGCATTTTGACAGTCAGTGTCTGTCATGCTACAAACTGTCTCCAAGCTGAAAATAAATATTACAAAACGCACTCCACGATGTTTTGGTATTCCATTTATGCAAGAATGCCAAGTTCTAAGGGAAGACAGGGCCTCTCCCTGTTTTTTATGATAGTAGCACTTGTATCTTCCTTATCAAGTTCCTTGAGATTGTCACAAATACGCGCCTCCCAAGCTCATTTTACCTGGGATCTACTACCCCTGGCATCAGGTGACCTTCTTCAAGGGAGCCATCAGTGTCACCCAGCAAGCTATCCCATGGCCTCTTTATCATTTTATCACATATAGAATATGTGTGTGGGTGTAGAGCATGATGTTGAAGTCCAGGAGGTTTACCCCTCGCCACTTCACCACTGTCCCCTCTCTATAGGCACAACCCTCCTCACCTCACTTTGGCCTCTCTCCAGATTACTAGCATTTATTGTCTTTTAAAGATTATAAATCTACTTTGAGACATTTCACACCAGTAGTTAAGTTCCAGCTTCAACAATACTCTTTCTCGCAACCTGTTTTGAGCCGCTAGCTCTTGCTGCTGCTTTCGCGTCAGGCTTATTCTATCTCAGATGTAGTCGTAGGAGAGCAATTAGCAGAGCTGTGTGTAAGTGGGGTGAAACTGGGAGCACTCCCAATTTCAGTCTGACTGTGCGTGAGGTGCACTCCATCCTCCTGCCTTCATCTTGCCTGGGCAGGGTCCAGAAGGGAGCAAGGGCACGCACTGACCTAGTCCCTGCTTTGAACAGTGAGGGAAGCAGAACGCTGGGGCCCACTGTAGTCCACCATCTGGGCTCACCGTGTCGTGTGCCCCTCTTTTCTAGTTGGAATAAGCCTTTTATGAGCAAAAATAGCCTAGATTTCAGATGAAGTCTTGCTAGCATTTGGCGAAACAGTAGTAATTCCCAGGATTATCAGCCAAGACTTTAATGAGAAGGGAATCTCACTTGCCTTTTTCACACCTATATTAAAAATTTGTCCACAGACAGATTATAAACACCCAAATCATTCTTCTCTGTCATTTCTCTAATCCTTAAAGGCCAGGTTTAACATTTTATTCTGTTCGCTTCCATCCCATTTCTGTTACCGTACGATTCCTTTTTTTTCCCTGTGTGAGTCCTATTCTTCACTGATTTAATATTGCCTGCCAACTTCATCATCTCCAAATTTCATTAGCAAAAACAAACTTTTGGGTGGCTAATATTAATGCAAATATTTAATAAGCTCGTTCCCAATAACAGATCTTTCAGGATGGGTAATCTCACTCCAAGCCTGTAATTATCCTTATAGCACAACATACTATTATATCCTCTTTAATCAGTTCCTTTCCTGTCTTAACAATTCTATTTATCTCCATCTCTTCTGCTCAGACTAGTAATTACAAGTGTCATTGTAGCAGCTGCTTTTGTGAAGTTGTGATAGATTAATATCTACCACATTTTCCTTGCTTTTATAAAAGGCAGTTATCAGAATTAGGTACCAGATTAACCTGGCTTCCTTTGGGAAGCTCGTTTTGCATGTAGCAGTCTTCTGTGCTTACATGCCTATGGGTAGAATTCGTGAAAAGGGAGTTAAGTGGAAACTCCATGTGGTCATAGGATTATATGCAACTCCCTAAATCAAGGCTTTTGTAAGATACTTCATAATTTCTGTTGTCTGCGGATCCTGAACAAGACACCTCGCTCCATGTCCAAAGCTAGGCTGAGACCCAAAATATATCATGATATGAAAACGCATTGAATTTCAGATGATCCTAAGATTAGTTTTTTTACTCCACTACTGTGGTGGGTATTATTTTCCTCCTGTTGAAAAGACTAAGCAAAAAACCAGAAGCAATCTGTCCTTGCTTGCTGGGAGGACCTGCCCTTTCTCTTGGTGCCAGTCTCTTGCTGATATCTCTGCTTGTACAGCAAGGAAAATATGTCCAATTGTGCAGGCTGCAAAAAAGACTGAGAATGAGCACTGATATCTTGCTTAATTAGAAATAGGCACCTTAACACGGGCTTCTGATCCTAAGTTTATTGTGTACTACACTGATTATTGAACATATTCAAAGCCAATCTTTATGTAGCCTTGTTTATTTTAAGAGACATCATGCACCCCTGTCTGAAGATACAGTAGGGCTGATGCTTTTTTCCAAATGCAAACCAGCCGATTTCACTGATTACACTAAAGCCCAAACAAACAGTGAGAACATTTAAATTATTCGCTGTTGGTGCTTTCTTCTAGGCCTAATATTAATGTTTGGGACCACATTATTTCCTTTGGTATAGAAACAGAACTCCCTTTGTGGCCAGTGAGAATACTACGCGCAGATCTGGAGAGGAGATGTGGAAATGAAAGCCTCAGTTATCTAAATTCTGTTTGTCATTTTTGGCTTTTCTGAGAGTACTCAGAAACAAGTGAATTGTGCTCAATAAAGTTGCCATTTCAATAAGGGAAGGCGGCGTGCAAGCAGCAGCTCACCCTGCTGTTGCCCAAGGCTTAGGCTGCAGTTATAGCCAAATCAGAGTTCTCTTGTGCTAGATGCTGAACAAGCACAAACACAGAAAAAAGTCAGATTCATCTTATTTCCATAGAAGCAATTAGCTTTCCATTGCTGGTAGCTTGAGAGAAAGGACCGCTGTGTCTGTCAGTGGCCGTAAGGCTTCTGATATTGTGATTCCATCTCTCCTTTTTTTTGAGAAAAAAATCCAAACAGTGCCTCATTGAAAATAGTCTCCTCCAAAAGACTGAACAAGACCGGTTCTTTATTTCTTTTAAAAACAAAGTGAATCTGTAAAAATATAAACATTCAAAAGGGTCCAATCCCATCTGAAGTATTAGTTGAAGGGCCAAAAATAATTTCTTCTCAAAGTTTAAGAACTTTTGTGTATGTTTTGCCTTATGTAAATTTACACATTCATCTTACAGGTGGTTTCTTGTGGTCACCTCATGTATAGGTTTGAATGGGTTTTACTTATTTTTACTGTCCAAAGCCTTTACGGTTCTATAGCAACAGGTCCATCAAGTTGTGAACTGATTTAGCACTTGGAAACCTCCAGTTGCCCTCAGTTGTAGCATTTATTCCGAGTGCAGCATCAAGTAGCAAATTAGCTTCCCAGCTAACATTGACTAGTTTGGACAGTTATAAGTAAATTGTTTCTGTTAGGCTGATTGTTTTAAAATTAAGCCTCCAAGCACCGAAAGAATCAGCAATGCCGAAGGAGACTCAGAGCCTGTCTTCAAAGTTATGACAAGTCAGGCACTTGGCAGTTTTCACAACGACCTATATTTTAATATGGGCTATTGGATTATTTCTAAAGAGGCTTCTTAGCCATAAAAGAATTATGCTCATTGGCTGGGCTGTGGCAAAAATACAATTGAATTAAGGATTGAAATAATTTAGGATCCAGCTGGACAAGTTGTCCCTGCGGCTGAGCAGCAGCAGATGTATTAAGGATTGGAAATTGCACAGAAAAAAAGGTATAATTGATCTAAGGTAACCTCACTTCTTTATATTAAATAAATCAATGCTGATAAGCTGAAAGGTTAGAAGCAAGAAGCTGAATTGAAGGAAGGTGGACCTGGGAAAAAGCAAGTTTAGGTAAAACAAGTTAACTTTTAGGTCCTAAATTTGGTAGGGACTGTGGACACTTGAGCAGCTACGAGTTGCCAAATCAGCAGGAGGGTTGGGGAGTGCTGGGGGAGAACGGTGGAGGGGATATCAAATCACACATCCGTGCAGAAGGGACACATTTTCTAAGTGAGGAAAAAAATTGTAATTAGCCATCTCTCTGTTAATTTGTGCATCTAAAATCGTTTGTCGCTGAAAACCGTAGGCGACCCACAGTCCTCACTCTCTCCCACACGTATGTACCTGTATGTGTCACTGCGTTTCAGCTCAAGGACTGAAGGGGAAGGCTGCGCTGTGGCAACCACGTCACACAGAGAATTTGGTGTTTTAGGAGTGCTCTGTGCACGTGTGTGTATTAAAAAAGCAGGGAAACCCAAAATGCTGGCCAGTAATGTAGGGTACAGTAAGTTCCTTCTGGAAACACCCAGTGCCTGAACTGGACGACTAACGGAGCAGTACTGGAGTGGGAGGCTATAGAATAAAGAAAAAATATATTTCTAGCTATGTGTGTTCTTTGAAAAGTCAGAGATAAGATTTGCACAGTGAGAGCAACTTCAAATAAACTTGTTTTTGTATTTAATGTAGATGGAAATACTGAAGGGTAGCAGAAGACAGGATTTCCCTGTTGTTACTCACTTCTAATTCCTTCTCTGCATTTCCAGACTAAGCAGAAGTGATTTCATAGGCATTAAACTTGTTTTGCAAAGAATGAAAGCATATAGAAAAAACCACTTTGAGTATAAATATATTACAGTGAACCTATACCTGAATGACTCATTGCTTTGGGTGTACATATATTAAAAGGATCACAGAATCACAGAATCAGGGAATGATATGGGGTTGGAAGGGACCTCTGGAGATCATCTAGTCTAACCCCCCTGCCAAAGCAGGTCCACCCAGAGCAGGTCCCACAGGAACGTGTCCAGGCGGGTTTTGAATGTCTCCAGAGATGGAGACTCCACCACCTCCCTGGGCAGCCTGTTCCAGGGCTCTGCCACCCTCACAGGAAAGAAGTTCCTCCTCATGTTCAGGTGGAACTTCCTATGTTCAAGTTTGTGCCCATTTCCTCTCATCCTGTCACTGGGCACCACTGAGAAAAGACTGGCCCCATCCTCCTGACACCCTCCCTTTAAGTATTTATAGGTGTTGATCAGATCCCCCCTCAGCCTTCTCTTCTCCAGACTAAAAAGACCCAAGTCCCTCAGTCTCCTTGTAAGAGAGATGCTCCAGGCCCCTCATCATCTTCGTAGCCCTCTGCTGTAGCCCTCCAGCAGTTCTCTGTCCTTCTTGAACTGGGGAGCCCAGAACTGGACACAGTGCTCCAGATGGGGCCTCCCCAGGGCAGAGCAGAGGGGCAGGACCTGCTCCCTGGACCTGCTGGTCACACTCTTCCTGATGCACCCCAGGATGCCATTGGCCTTCTTGGCCACAAGGGCTCATTAACGGCTCATGGTCATCCTGTTGTCCACCAGGACTCCCAGGTCTTTCTCCTCAGAGCTGCTCTCCAGCAGGTGAGACCCCAACCTGTCCTGGTGCAGGGGGTTATTCCTCCCCAGGTGCAGCACCCTACACTTGCCCTTGTTGCACCTTCGTCAGGTTCCTCTCTGCCCAACTCTCCAGCCTGTCCAGGTCTCGCTGGATGGCGGCACAGCCTTCTGGTGTGTCAGCCACCCCTCCCAGTTTTGTATGCTTTTGTATGACTATTGAAACTGAGAAACGGAGGGGCACAAATTGGCAGAGCCAGCATTGCCTGGGTGAGGGTGTCATGGCAAGTTCTGTGTCCGTGTGTCCCGCAGAGCAGCTAACGTAGGTGCCAGGATGGAGATGCGTTTGTCTGGATCGGGGTTATGGAGGAAGCGTCTGAAGAAATAATAATTGCAGTGCTTTGGCTTCTGGTTTCTGAAGGGCTCTGCGTTCCTGGCAGGAAGCCTTCTGTGGCTGGCTTTGGGGAGACGGTTAAGAGCAACTTTCAAGTAAGCGCTGTGGGAGGGAAGGCGGAAAGTGACTTTTTGGGTTGCCCTAAAGCTCCATCTGCCGGTTGTCCTTCCCTCCAGCCTCGGGCACTGGCGGGGGGGCTGTGGTGTGCAGGCAGCAGCGTGCCCACCAGCTGGGGTTGCTGGTGCTGCTGAACCTCAGCCTTCAGAGATATCTCCTAAGGGAAGCTGGCTCTTGCCTTGGGCACCTGCTCTCTTCCTCCTAGCGATACTGTAGACCTCTGAAAAGACTAGAGCGCAGTGGTTTTCCACAGAAACGAGAGACACTTGTTTTGAAAATAAGGAAGACACAAACTTCTTCAATGGTGCAGCAAATATTCTGGTTTAAAGCATATATTTAGACCTACGAACAGCAATGTTAAAAGCCGTTCCCGGCTGCAAAGTCAAGCAATCAAAGTCGAGGAAATGTTGTCAAGATAATGTTGTAGTTAAGGTTTTGCTGCGGCGTGAGGGAATGGAGGAGCTGATGTTGGATCATAGAACGTGGCAGTGCTCCTGCCGTTGCTCCGCCAGCCAGCCCTCGCGCACACCAGACGGCTTCTGTCTCTCTGCCGTTTCCAGGAACTGAAACTTTCATGAGCTACTAATTCCACGTAGGCTTCCTAAAGCTAATACCAAATTTTGCCTGATTGCTCCTTGTCCTGAGCAGACAAGAATCTTTGACGTAAAAGGAAGGGGAATGAAAATGATGATTTTGAAGTTAGATATAGATTTGAAGAACCAGTTGTTTCTTTGTTCATGTCAAATAAATGGGCTGATGTAACCAGCCAAAGGTAACCAGCTAAAGCAGGTAAACATCCAGCCAACCCTCCTTGCTGTGATTATTTAGTTTTCAAACTGTTCTTAATCAAAGTACATTGCCTGCATCTCAGTAAAACATAAGCACGGAAATGGCTAAACATAAAATTATGTAATTAAAAAATATGATCGTACTTTGGCCGGCCAAATCTTCAGGTTTTATGTACTGAAAGAATAGTGATACCAGAAGATTAATTGGCATGAGAGGTTCTTTGTGAGACATACTCTGAAGGAAAGATGGGGTGTTCAGATGTATTCTCAACATCAGAAAAAAATCTCTTTTGCTTTCTGAAGGTTTGCATGTTGCATTCTCCTGGTGTCCAAGTTATGATGAGAGAGTGTATAATTCCTCACGGTCTAGTTCAACAATTATCATTCATTGGGAAAGTATGATGGGGAAGTTGAATATACTCACCTCTATACTGTCATTAACAATTTCTGTGCTGTTTCTGAGAGAATATTGTGACTTGTTTGACAGCCGAGTCTAGAACCCTGTTGTAATAATAGCAGGTCTACCGTGGACTTCATCTTGTAGCAACAGATTAGAGGGAAAGGAGAAGAGATGCATAAAGAGTGGCTCACATGCTATGGAAGAGGTCATCTGCTAGTGTGTGGACAGAATCAGACCCTCTGAATATTCTTACCTTTGCTGTAGGCTGAGGACACACCTGCAGACTCTACAGTCTCTTTTCTACCTGAAATCCATCTCCTGGGTAGCTTAATATCAGGATGATTGCTCTTCTGATACACATTAGAGTACAAAGATTTTGACATTCCCAGGAGGGATCGGGGTGGCACGTATGCCCAGCAGTGTGCCCAGGTGGCCAAGAAGGCCAACGGCATCCTGGCCTGCGTCAGGAACAGCGTGGCCAGCAGGAGCAGGGCAGTGATGGTGCCTCTGGACTGGGCACTGGTGAGGCCTCACCTCGAGTGCTGTGTTCAGTTCTGGGCCCCTCACTACAGGAAGGACATGGAGCTGCTGGACCGTGTCCAGAGGAGAGCCACCAAGCTGGGGAGGGGTCTGGAGAACAAGTCATAGGAGGAGAGGCTGAGGGAACTGGGCATGTTTCGTTTGGAGCAGAGGAGGCTGAGGGGAGACCTCATTGCCCTCTACAACTCCCTGAAAGGAGGGTGTAGAGAGGTGGGTGTTGGCCTCTTCTCCCAAGGGAATAATGACAGGAGCAGAGGAAATGGTCTGAAGTTGGGGCAGGGGAGGTTTAGATTAGATATGAGGAAGAATTACTTTACTGAGAGGGTGGTCAGGCACTGGAACAGCCTGCCCAGGGAGGTGGCAGAGTCATCATCCCTGGAGGGATTTAAGGAACGTGTAGACGTGGCACATCAGGGCATGTTCTAGTGCCCAAGATTGTTGGTTTGTGTCTGTTTGTGGGTGGGTGTGGTGTGGGGTTGTGGGGGTTTGGTTTGGTTTTGGTGTTGTGGGTTGGTTTTTTTTGGTTTGGTTTTTTTTGGGGGGGTTTTTTTGGGGGTTTTTTTTGTGGTTGGACTCGATGATCTCAAAGGTCCCTTCCAACCAAGAAGATTCTTTGATTCTGTGATTCCGTGATTCTGTGATTCTGTATGGTAACTCTGGGATTCCACGTTGGTGACTGGAGTCCTGTTGGGCTTCATGAGGTATGAGGAGAACTCCCCCTGTTAAGAAGAGCTGATGGCTTTGCTCCTTTTCTTTCTTAGTGAACACTTTCATTTGCAGTCTCCCCATTCTCTATCCCACTGGTGGTGCCCTATATTCCTTTGCAGATCATCGTTATTAACTGATTAGTCCATGAAAACTCAGCAGAAGAGTATTCTGCCTGTCTTCCCTGTGGCTGCAATTTGGATTTTTCAAATTTAGGCAGGGAGAATATGACTGTGCACTGGAAAGGCAAAGCAAGTTGCTACACAGCTTATCTCCATGCATGGCAGAACATCGCGCTGTGTGCCCACCCACCCTTCATCTGTGCTTTTGCCTCTGGTGAACTGTGGCCACTGTTCTCTTAGGATTCGGGTACAGAAAGGGAACCCAAATGACACCATCCACTCCTGGTTTAAGCGACACCATTCGTACACTAAGGACAGCGCGGTGGGAATGGGGTGGGAGCTGGGCCTGCCTTCGCTGTGCAAGGGGAGGAACTGGGATGATACAAATACAGTCACTCTTCTGGCCATGGAGAGGAACCCAGGGAATGAGCCTGGGTGGAAGAGGAGTGCATGGTCTGAGAGGATCTCCCTGAGTTGGGAATCTCTTTTAAAAGAGCATTGGAGAGAGTGCCAGCCCCGGGGACTGCCTGGCAGCCAGATGGAGTTGGAACGGAGCTGGGGAGGGTTGGTGCAGATGGGCCACTGCTCTGCAGCTCCCCAGGGATCCTCCGTCTGGGGGGGTGGGCCCAGCGCTGCCAGTTCGCCCAAACTTCACAATATTTAGCGTATTTTCATGAAGTCCCACCTTCTGAATTCGTGTGATTCTATTAGAAATGTAGCTTCCATTCAAGAGTAAAAAGTTACATTTCTAGCTCATAAGCTTGAAAATGTGAGCCACAAGGTCTCAAAAATGGAAGGATAATAAAAATAAACGCCATACTATTTTTTGGAAGAAAAACAAAGATGAATTTAGGAGGGGTTTTCAGTGTGGTTTCAATGTCTTCAGGAGAGGGAAACCACTTGAGCCTCTTTTTGTGCATTCAGGGAGACATCTCAGAACCTTTCACTATCCCTCACATTCTGCAGGTCTGTCGTGGTAGAGGTAGAGATGGGGAAGCAAATGGGATCAATCACCTAATGTTCCTCTCAGTTAACAGGACAGCTGCAGCTGTGCAGTGCAGAGATTTCCTGCACAAAGGAGCACAAGGAAATTTTTAAAATAAAAAATGGAAAAAAAAAGGGAGTGGGGAAAGTGATCTGAATGTGTGTGAAAGGAAGTCAAACGAAAAGCAAACTAGCACATTATTACAGAAAATGAAGATATACTAGTGTACACGTGTGAGGTAATGAGCAGCATAGAACAGTGAGTTGTTGTACATGCTCCCTCTTAATTCCTTAAATAAGCTTTTGCTGTTAATGGCAGGCTGTTGTTAATTATTAGTCTGCATATTATTAATGTAGGCAGTGCTATTTCCTAATACATTCTTGTGATCCTGGTGTTTTCTGTTTGTTTGTTTTTAATCTCCAAAGTTTGGACAAGGATCTGCCTGAGCTTCCACACATACTGCAGAAGGAAATCTAAGGGCCAGTCTCATCCCCAGCTTCTACATCTCATTAGCAGTTTGCAGATTTTCTAGGGGAGGGAGAGAGGAATATATTCAATATATTCAGTACCTCTTTATGAGGGGCTCCGACTCCTGCCCGGCCACGCAGCTGTGTGGTTTGCCTTGAGTTCAGCTCCAGCCAGGAGTTCAGAGTCCTTCTAGCGAGGGCTCTGAGCTAAGGCAGGCTGATGCAGATGAGTTGAGTTAGACTCAAAACTTTCAGAGGAAGTTGGGAAATGTGGTTTCCCCTTTTTTTCTTTGATTTTTTCTTTACGAGAAAGAAAAAAAAAAAGAGAGAGATAGGTATAGGTACTGCTTGGTTAGGACTTGGATACGCTGGCAGCTAAGAGCTGCGTTGTTTATTTAGGTTGCAAGAAGGAATAGGCTAGTGTATTTGCTGGGCTCTGGTCTCTGGTTAGCACAGGAGCCCTTTCAACAGCAAATGAAGAGGAACAGAGGAAATTACAGGGGAGTCTGAGGATGAGAGGATGAGCTGTTTGAGCGTGGGACTTCTCTGAAGCTTCATGCATCTTTTTTTTAACCAGGGCTGTGCTCTAGGAGACCCTAGGTAAAATTTGGAAGGCAAACTCTACTTTGAAGGAATATTGTGTATTTAGTTACGTCAGTATATACTGACTTAACTGGACTAGAAGAGAGCAAATAAGAAGATAGAAGCAAATTAAGTTGGTATGGCCAATAACTTCATCAGGGATGGGGCTACTGAAGGCAAAACTGCCTGTATTTTATACATCTAGGTCAGCTACTATTTCACCTCCTTCTTTTGGTTCTAGGATTGCTGCAGTTATCTCCAACATCTCCCTTTCCTAAGGGCTTCAGCCCCCGCAACTCTTATCTGTGTGTCTGTAAGGAGGCATAAGCAGGGTTTAAAGCAGCAGCAGCACTTCAGTGTTCTCCTTCTCACTGACTCCCATATTATTTCCCTATTTCTTTTACCCTCATTCTTTTTTTCCCCTCTTATGAGTTGATCTCAGCAAAACTCGGTTCCAGTCCCGGCTGTTGGGTAGGTCTCTGCAGCCCCTACGGGGAGGAGGAGGAGGAGGAAATGGGCCGGAGCTACGGAGGCAGCAGCAGGGCACGGTCCTCTTACTGGAAGGAACATGAGGCCAGGAACAGAGAAGTGCTGGGAGCTTTGTGCTGTGTTTCTGTGGTATAATAACACAGCTCTGATGGCACACTAATTCAGTTTTTTTACTTTTAGGAACCACTAAGGCAGTATTGATGCTTCCTTAACTGTGCTAGTTCATTATCATACAATGTAATTATCTGATTCTGGTATACAGTTTGTAGGACCTATTTTCTGGGGCCTGTTTCTTGGCAGATATACCTGATAACGCAGCTTCCAAAAATGTACATTGAAAGGTCAGATTGCTGTGATGAATAAATTATTATTTGTATTTTGATGGGGTCTGGGGCCCTGTTATGACGGGCTCTGTGAAATGTCTAACATAAGGCCAGTCCAAACCCTAAAGAACCCACGTTTAAAAACCAAACCAAACCAAACCAAAGAACCCCAGATAAGAAGATGTAATAGGCTCAAGTCTAAATCCCAACTTTTCAGAAGGAGTTTGGATGTAAATTGGAACTTGGCAGTTCTAGAGGGTTTATAATTAAAAGTGCCAAATGAAACTCTGGTAGGAGCCTTGCCGTGTCGTTGCTGGCATTAAGGTTAGGCTGCCTTACTGGGACCGATAGTGGCTTGCTTTCTTCTTGTTTAATGATATACTTCCTCTTGGAGGAAAACTCTGGTGGTAAAACTCAGCAAAGCCAACAATGTCTCTCATAAACAAATTCATTTCCTTCTTCAAACATTGTTTCATTCAAGAGCAATACATTGAAAATTCCTTTTAGCACTGGGTCTTTAATTGGTTCCTTTTGCAGGAATGAAGCAGCCATTCTTTGAATCTCCCTTGAAGTTTGCTGGATTTTCAAAAATCTACTGTGTTATCTCCTGCTGGGAATGCATCCTTCACTGAATTGCAGCAAGGGAATGACTTCGATGTCTGACTTGATTTGGAGTTTCTTAGGATAAACCACACATTTGTTTTAAATGGTGAGCATTTGCCTGTAATAGGGAAAAAAAAATCACCCTTAACGTGTCTCGAGAGGGATGCGGTTGAGTTTCAGGATTGTTTAATGATTTTAAAAACAAACAAATGAGGGAGACCTGTTCCTGGAGCGAGGAGAACTCATTTCATCTGTCTCTGAGAAAGCCTCAGCTGCTCTGCTTCTCCCAGAAACTTATTTAGTAAGGTCCAAGGAAGGGGTAATAGGGCATTTTCATTTGTTTAACTAGGCATAGCTTTTGCTGAAGCTTTTGATTCGTTGATTTTTTGCTTGTTTGTTTTTCACACACTACTGTGATGCACAGATGTGATTTGAACACAATTCCTTTTATGGAGACTATACGGTCCCTTTGCCTCCAGTTAGTAAGTGCAGTTATTCAAAATGCAAATATATCTGTGTTACTTCCAGCGTTTGATGTCCTATACAAAGAAGAGACAGGAACGGAGAGAGTGAAGGTAAAGGAGAAGTGATACGATCTAAATAATTTTGTGGCTTAAGACTGAGCGCTGACTAACTCTGGGAGGAATAAGCATCTGTTTGGGAAGTGTTGCAGCAATTAAAAAAACTGTGTTCAGTTTATTATATTCGGTAGGAACAAATGAACTTCAGGTTGCTAGTTGCCAGACAGTCACTGAAACGGTTACGCAACTAAAGGTACCTTTATTTTAACATTAATATTGTCTGGATGAGAATTAATATTTCCTGGAAGGCTGTGGTTTGGGTTAGTGATTTGTATTCAGAGGGCTGGAGCACCTCCCCTATGAGGACAGGCTGAGAGAGCTGGGGTTGTTCAGCCTGGAGAAGAGAAGGCTCCAGGGAGACCTCATAGCAGCCTTCCAATATCTGAAGGGAGCCTACAGGAGAGCCGGAGGGGGGCTCTTTATCAGGAGATGTAGTGACAGGACAAGGGGTAATGGTTTCAAATTGGAAGAGGGGAGATTTAGACTAGATATTAGGAGGAAATTCTTTACTGTAAGGGTAGTGAAGCACTGGAACAGGTTGCCCAGAGAAGCTGTGGCTGCCCCATCCCTGGAAGTGTTCAAGGCCAGGCTGGATGGGGCTTTGAGCAACCTGGTCTGGTGGGAGGTGTCCCTGCCCAGGGCAGGGGGGTTGGAACTTGATGATCTTTAAGGTCCCTTCCAACTCTAACCATTCTATGATTCTATGATTCCTTCCTTTTTTGGGACTGTTTGGAGTTTTTAAAAATATTTTTATCCAATCAAGGAGTAGGGGACACAGCGTGTGATTGCAACCATATCGCAGGAGTGGTAAGGCAGGTGATGGCTGTGGAAGGTCTGCGGTGTAGACCAGGGCTGAATGTGTTCAATAAAACTGCTCATTAAATGCTCTCTCAGGATGATGAGAGATTCAGGGAAAGTCAGCACTGGCTTTTGAACCATTTATCAATGAATGAGAAGCCAAAGTTGTAATGAGTACAGTGATGGACACTGACTAGTTAGACTAGAAGCTGGTAAGTAAGAAGAGGCCAGGGCAAAGTACGGCACGGCAGCAACGGTCCCTCCCCCAGCCTGGGGAACGGAAGGGCTGAACAGGAGTTGCCTTTGTTGGGAAAACACCACACAGCCTTGCCCTGTGAGCCCTCACCAACCTTCCGTAGCTGTAACTAAGTCAATGTGCTACTGTGCCAGGTAAACGAGATGCGCTTCTCACAGAATCACAGAATCACAGAATCACAGAATCACAGAATCACCTAGGTTGGAAGGGACCCTTTGAGATCATCTAGTCCAACCAATGAAAAAAAAAAAAAAGAAAAAAAAAGAAAAAAACCACCCCCACACACACAACACACCACACACAACCCACACACACACCACCACACCACCCAACACTAATCCATATCCCTGAGCACCATGTCAGCTCCTCTCTTGAATACCTCCAGGGATGGTGCCTCAACCACCTCCCTGGGCAGCCCATTCCAATGCCTGATAACCCTTTCAGTAAAGAAATATTTCCTAATATCTAACCTGAACTTCCCCTGGCGTAACTTGAGGCCATTACCCCTTGTCCTATCATCTGTTCCTTGGGAGAAGAGACCGACCCCCCCGGCTACACCCTCCTTTCAGGGAGTTGTAGAGAGCGAGAAGGTCTCCCCTCAGTCTCCTCTTCCCCAGACTGAACAACCCCAGCTCCCTCAGCCTCTCCTCGTAAGACTTGTGCTCCAGACCCCTCACCAGCTTCGTTGCCCTTCTCTGGACCTGCTCCAGCACCTCAACATCTTTCCTGTGGTAGGGGGTCCAAAACTGGACACAGTACTCGAGGTGGGGTCTCACCAGTGCCGAGTACAGGGGGACCATCACCTCGCGGGTCCTACTCACCACACTGTTCTTGATACAGGCCAGGATGCTGTTGGCCTTTTTGGCCACCTGGGCACACTGCTGGCTCGTGTTCAGCCGACAGTCGACCAACACCCCCAGGTCCTTTTCTGCCAGGCAGCTCCAGCCACTCTGCCCCCAGCCTGTAGCGCTGCCTGGGATTGGTGTGACCCAAGTGCAGGACCCGGCACTTGGCCTTATTGAACCTCATCCCGTTGGTCTCAGCCCATCGATCCAGCCTGTCTAGATTCTCGGTGCATAAATGAGGCTTTCAGCAAAGAACATGCCCGGGGTTCGTTGCACTGGGGGGCAAACACCTTCCCTTCTCCCCAGAGCCAAGCTGAGTGACAATGGCTTGGCGCTTGGCAAGAGGAGATACCTGTCAGCCAGAAGGGCTGTGTCACGCTGCTGCTCTGCCTCTGGCTGCAATTACCTCATTACCTGGATGGGAGTTGTTCTCCCATCCCTGCCTCCTCATCATCCCTGACAGCAGGGCTGTCGATGCTGACTGCCTTCTCCTCTCTCTGTCTTTCCCCCGAGAAAGCAGTGGGGAAAGACCGGCTGGTGCTCCTTCACCACTCCTGTGCTTAGCTCCTCCAGACAGCTGATTTTCGCAATTAAAATGGAGTTAGCAAAGATTTTCTTCTCTTCTATCACACCTTTTTTGTACCCTGCGCTTGGTTGGGCTGGGTTTTCTGAAGAAACAGGCTGAAAATGAAGGTCCCTTCTGGCCCAGAGGATTCTATGATTCTATGATTCTATGAAAATGTATTTTAATGATACTTGGTCCTTTAAACTATAGGTGGCTTTCAGAAACCAGTACTTTAGGCACAGAGGTACCTTTGAGCTTTGAACAACAGGATCTTCTGTCTCTGGGTGCTTCCACGCAACATTTATCTGGAGATCAAGGTAAATTTTTACCTGAGATGCTCCCTCTGAAGTAACTGCTTCTGAAGAAATAGAAAAAAGCTGTTGATTTTTTTGTTTTGTTTTTTTATCATTCCCCACTGTCTGAAAGTGAGTGCCACCAGCAGGTCACAGGCATCTCTCTAGTGGCAAACTTCTAACCCAAAGTGAATATTCTTGTTTGAGGGCTCATTTCACCGCTAAAGACATGGGCTATAGGTAGGGTTCTAGGAACTGAAGACTCCGCATCCATATGTGTTTTATTCCGTAGCGTTTGGGTGGCCTGACTGCAATAGCACTGTTTTTAGGAGAGAAGGGATGCTAACCTTATCATCCTGGCTCTAGCATAGTTAAGGTTGTGTCTGAAACAATTGCCAAGGTATTGCTGATATTTCTAATTAGGAAGCATCACCAAAATAAATTGGGTTGAGTTTCGCTACATCAGTATCATTTATTATGGAGAGCATTGTGAAGTGAAATATATGTAGATGGCTAATAACTTAATGTCATTACGTTATTTTATATTTTCTCAGTTAGAAGACGGTGGGATACCCTGGTGAGTAGGATTAGAGTAGGTTTTCCATCTAAGAATAGTGTGGGAGTTTAAATATTTTAAAGAAAGGGGTGAAATACTTAATGTTTATTGCACTTCTAGCACAAATCACTTTCAGAGAAACATCCACTGGTTAGGAATGATTCAGTGTTGGTGAATGACCCGGCCTTACGCGGCGGGACAGCTAACGGACACTTCTCGCTGCCTTCGTTTGGTATGACCAGTGTGATGCATTCCCGAGAGACAGAAGCGCTTTCTCAGGAGGGAACACACATTGTCCTCGTTGCATCAACAGTCCTTTCTCGGGTACATTGTGACATCCTTTTCGTGGGCTGTGTTTGTCACCGTGCTGTATGGGAGGTGTGTGCGCAATGAATCCATTGGAAGTAAACAGTGTTTTCCCCCTTATGAATATTTGATCTATGATTTATTTATCCACCCAGACTTGGACTAATAGCATGTCAAATGCTGCCTGTTTGTTTTCCTGTTGACATATTTCTATCAGCAGTGTCTTCTGTATTATGGACAGGAAAAATATTAGCAGACTTATAAAACAATGGCTTAACGAGACCAATTCTTTGATGTAAGCTAGATGGACTCCACTTGGGAAAATAAAAAGAGATTAGGTGGAGGGGAGGGGTTTTTTTGTCTGCTGTGAAATTGTTCACATTAGGCTGGAAGAAGAGTAAATTGAGACTGACTGACTCCAGCAGAAGGTCAGAGAGTGACCGGGGCTGGCGGGCCAGTGTCTGCGAGGGCAGAGCTTGTCTGTGTACCCCTCTGTAACTCTGTGGGGACCCCAGACCTCTTTCTTTTGCACCTTAGCGGGCACCAAATCATGGTGGAAAGAATCAGGCTTGATATCCCTGAAAATGCCTAGTGACAGCAAGCAAGTCAGAGCTAGCTGCAGGTAAGAAGCACAAGTATTTTGATAGGGAAAAAGATGCTAGAAGTCTAAATGCACCATCTTGCCGTGAATGATCAAAACTGTTTAATGTGTGTTTCACGATCTCATGCTGAGTTTACTTTTCTCCTCTGAAAAAAAAAAAAAAAAAAAGTCAGTAGGAGCGTTAAAGGAAAGAATGTGAGATTTGATTACGTGGTTTGGGACGCCACGAGCACCCATGGGTAATTCACTTCATCAGGAGCCAGAACTCTGGTATTTCTCTCTCTGCGGTGCAGGTACCTTCCTGTGTAAGTTTTGGCAAGGGAGTCACTTTCTTTTTGCCTTGTCTATTTATAAACTGTTAAATATCCAGGAAAGGTAGAGACCCTTATTATGTGCTTTATACAAAGTTCAATGGCTGTTTCTTCTGTCAGAGCTGTGAATTCCATTGTAATAAAATGAATAATAATGGCGAGTTTTGTTGAAGGTGTCTCCTATGTCTGAAGGGCTGCTTCTCCTTGGCCCACAGAGGATCTTTTCTACTAAAAGGCAAGTTTCCGCTATAAAAAAGCATTGGCTTTTGCCTTTAAAATTGGCAACAGCAAAGATAGAAAGAATGGCTCCTGCTCGTATTTATTTCAAAGGTTGTTTTAGCTTTGCTGTAGCTTTGAGTTAATGATAGTTGGAACCTGCATTTGAGCTGCACCGGTGAAAATGCTGCTGTTCCTCTCTCCCCAGCATGCGTTGACAATATGCTTTTCTGCTCACAAGAGACAGGCTGTCAAAGGCATGTAATTAAAGAACATTAGGGAGGTTGGCATGCTTTCATGCAGAAGACCAGCGTACAAAATCTAAACATTTTAAATGATTTCTGCTTTGAATGGCTGCTGTAGTTCACGGCTGGTTATCTTCAGTTTCAAAGACTTCCGGCATTGAGGAAAACAGCTTTCCTAAAAGCTGCTGGCAGTTCTGGTGTGACTCCTCCTAGTCTCCTACACTTTTTCCTGTTCATTTCTTTTTTACGTTTTAAGAAAACATTTTGAATTTTCCTGCAATCTTTGATATCGGGAGATATGAGCAGAAGCACAGACTTGCGTATCTAATTGTGCACTTGGCCTTATCTTTGTCTGCAAGGCTGATGTTTACCTTTGAAAAGGAAATTATTCTTTTTGAACAATTATAGCCTCTAAGCTTTCATCATGTCTTTCTAATTTGTAGTGTTTTGCTTCTAGTGCACTTTCAGATGCTTAGTGAAGTTTTAGGAAGATAATGTCCTTAACAAAAGGGCAGTAATTTTTTTCTTTTTTTTTTTTTTTTTGGAAGAAAGAGCTTTTTAACAATAATCTGAGCTGACCAAAACGTTCTTGATAAACTGATCTTTTGCATTCAGCAGGGGTAAAGCTGAGATACTGCAGCATGAGCAGTTGTAGGAAGAGAGAAAGGGGGAAGCGAGCGGTTCTTCAGAGGGTCAGCGGGGGCTGCGTGTGAGGGGGCAAGGCTGTGCTGCTTTAGAGAAGCCGAGCCTTACGCTGGGTGGGTACGAGCAGGAATATTCATAGATTCATAGATTCATAGATTGGTCCAGGCCGGAAGGGACCTCCAAAGGTCATCTAGTCCGACCCCCCCGCAGTCAGCAGGGACACCCCCAACTAGACCAGGTTGCCCAGGGCCTCGTCGAGCTTCACCTTGAATATCTCAAGGGAAGGGGCCTCAACCACCTCCCTGGGCAACCTGTTCCAGTGTTCCACCACCCTCACGGTAAAGAATTTTTTCCTAATATCCAATCTAAATCTCCCCTTCTCCAGCTTAAAACCATTGCCCCTCGTCCTGTCGCTGCAGGCCTTTGGAAACAGACCCTCCCCAGCCTTCCTGTAGCCCCCCTCAGGTACTGGAAGGCCGCTATGAGGTCTCCCCGGAGCCTCCTTTTCTCCAAGCTAAACAACCCCAGCTCCCTCAGTCTGTCCTCACAGGAGAGGTGCTCCAGCCCCCTGATCATTTTGGTGGCCCTCCTCTGGACCCGCTCCATCAGGTCCATGTCCTTTCTATACTGAGGGCTCCAGACCTGCACACAGTACTCCATATTGCCTGCAAAAGAAAGGCTTCGAGTCTACTGAGGCGTGGTGGGGCTGGAGCTGAAGGGCTATCTCCGGAGAACTTGAGTGAAAATAAACACAAGTCTAGAAAGTACAGCCCGTGAGGAAAGGACGTGAGAGGTTTTGCTTTTTGGCTTGGGGAAGGCAGGCGGGAGGTGCAAGGGTGAAACAGGCGGGATGGATGGCAAACTCTGGATGTATGTGTGTCAGACAGAAGTAGTTACCCTGCAGAGAAGCAGAAATACATCAATTCTCCTTGAGCGAGGTGAACACAGGACCTAGTGACTTCAGCTGTGGCAGCATTCCGGTCAGACCACCGGGGAAACTTTTCTAACAGTAGAAATTGTTAAGCGACAGGCTGGGTCGTGTGGCAAGGCCGGGCAGTCTTCCTCTGCGGAGGCCTTTAATGATAGGTTTAATCTAATGAATTCTCACTTCTGCAAACAAATCCTGTTTGCTGAGTTTATAGGAAGGGAATAACTTTTTGTATGTGTTTATTGGGTATTCTTGCTAATACCAAATTCTCGATGAAAAATAAGTTAAGTAACGTTCTCAAAATGCCTCAATTTTGCTAGCAATTCAAAAATACGAATCCCCGATCTCCTATATAAAACCCATGTCTGGTTTGAATGATTCCTGTTGTAGTTTTCTGCTGAATTGAGTCTCGTGCAGCCATTGTATAACCTCAAGAGATAACACGCTCACGGAGACTTCTAGGAACTAGGGAAAGGTGCTCACTCGTACCTACGCCAGGGTTAGAACAAAGCAGTGAGCATGCAGGGGGAACTTTAAAGAATAGCCTCATATAACCTCATTTTAACATACAAAAGAAGATTTTCAACAGAATATTTTCTAGGTGGTCTAAGGAAAACTAACTGATGAAAAAAAGTTAGCATAATTGATTTACATGAAAGCATATAACAACATGAAAATGTAGAATAATGGTGATGTGAGAATATTCTGAGGAGGGGCATATATTTACTTTCAACCTGTTGTGGCACAGGGGGTTTAAAAATAAACAATAGGTCCTGCGCAGCTAAGGTAATGAAGTATTTCCTATTATAACATTGTCACGTGTCTTTAAAGCCTCAGCAGTCAAGCTGTGGTTGTTAGAGAATATTTTAAACTATGAGGACGGCACAATAAATAAAAAGTTTTGTAAAATTTAATGAGTTGTGATATTGTTTTCCTTGGTGAGGGGGGTACCTTACTGCCATTAACAGTAACTAGCCTGAAAATTTTTCATGTTTTCTAATTATTAGTATTATTGTGTGCTTTTATTAGGTACAAAGTGTCTGATTGATGCCCACAGGACTGATGCATAGGCTGAAGTGCTCAGCAGAAGTTGGGTCCTTAAATAACCCTCCTGTATTTCCTTTGTCATGGCACTAAACCTGCTGCGCTTCTTGAACTTTATCTGAGTAAGTGCCTCATACTGTATTTATATCAGACACATTTTTTTGTTTGCATTTTGGCTTTATGAAATGTCAGAATCAATCTTATACTAATGAAATGTCCAAATTTCATCTCAGCTATGAACATAGCTGCTAATCCTATAAGATGTTTACTTTCTGCCTCTCCGGCTATGTATAGTAACAGAGAGTCTGCCAACTTAAGCACTGCTGACAAACGTCTCCCTGCTGCTAGTCAGTCCAATAAATGTTATTTCATTGAGTAAAGATTTAAAATTAATTAATTAAATGTCATTAAAATCCCTTGCAACCTTTGACAAGTTTGCTCTTACTGCAGGGCAGTGAAAGTAGTGACCGGGATACTGCACGTGCCCCCTGAATGCCACCCAATTCCGTAATTTTTACGTTTTAATCTTATAATCTCTTAACTTTAATCATTGTGGAAGACAGCTTCTGATGGTCGTGGCTGCATTTTAGGTGGAAACGTGGAGGGAGAAAGCAGAGAGAAAGGTCAGCTGTTCCAAGGGATGCAAAACGGATAGGAGAAATGGAAGCCAAAGGCCACTGAGCGGAGTCCAACCTTCCCAGCAAATCACAGAGTGTAACTACAGACTCCTCAAGCTTCTCTTAAAAATTGATTTGAAATTTTTTCCTGTGGCATTCTCAAAGTGAGAGCTGTGTAATTCTCAGCATGAAATCCCAGGCTGCTTTCCTCGTTGAAGGCTGTGGTCAGCCAGTTGATGGGCAGACTGTCCAAAGAGCGGGGGGGTGTTTCTCTATGCAATGCCGTTTTTTACAGTTAGTTTCTAAGCTTCAGGCCCTGATTTTCCACATCCGTGGGTTCCGAGTAGCCCTGGGCACTTATGCAAACACCACCAGAAGCCTGCTCAGGCAGAATGCTGTATTTATTTGCACTGGCATAGTGCCTGAGGAATTACCCAGGAATAGGGCCCTGCTGTGCTGACCACCCTGGAAAAGAAGATCTCCACAAATGTTTCTCAGACTCTTGATACCCTGGGAATGCTTCGTTTCAGATGGGAATTGCCAGGGAGATGACAGATGTGGCCAGGCAGTCCTGTGAACGGTCATCAGACCTGTCACACAACACGACCCTTCTCTGGACTCTGACCATCTTTCAAAATTCCCCTTGCAAACCATTTGAGACTCACTAAATTTCCCCCCTCCCTCCCCCCAAGATACAGAGCAAGCTGAGGAGGAAGAGGAGGTAACAGCCACAGGAACATTGTGGGAATACGATTTGGCACCTAACCTGCTCTGCTGGAGATGGAGGTAGACGATGTCGGTAGAAGCAGCAGCCACCGCCTGGCTCGGCACCTCTGCTTGGTGCTGCTCAGACTGTGGAAACAGGAGATCCATTTTCAGATGCTTTCCATCAAAGTGTTACTGCTCCTCAGAGTTCTGCTGATGGGCAGCAACCAGCCAGGAGCTATGTGGTTTTGGCAGTTTAGGACCATCTTATAGCTGTATGATCTGACATGAAACCTGGAGGTGTTGTCTCTATTTCTGCGTTTATTTAGGCAGTGCCACCGATACAGCAGAGGATGTACAAATACAGTTTTCATTTTCTTGGATCAGAGGATCTTTCCCTCAGAAATCCTCTGGTGTGGCCAGTGGAGACCCTGTTGATTCAGCTTCCTTAAATTCATCAGGATTTAAAGTATCAATATCTTCCTTGTTCCAGGGTGAACAAGGAACTTTTCTAGGTGACCCACCATTGCATTTCACGTGTTCGGAAACTTTTAAAATAAATGAGATTTATTCATAGTGTATGTACACAGTTAGCAGAAAACATGAAAAACAGCAGCCCATGGGCCTCAGTTCTTGAGAATTAGTTGGGTTTTCCTCTTGTGATAGACTTGTCCTCATCTGGTTCTCACCCTTGTTGATTGCTAGAGTCTCTGTATACTTTACAGTGTCTCATTTTGGTATCTGGGACAGGTTGATGGTAAGCTCCATGTTACAGCGTGACAGAGGAGTACTGATTAAATAAATGATGTTTCCGATGGTGACACGGGACCAGCTATACCTTTCTAGCTCTACTCTGCAGGACTCCAAATGATCCTTAAGCACCTCGTAGAATTAAGAATTTGCACCTCAGGAAGTCTCAGGCAGAAAGGTGTCATCCCTCACCGCCTGATTGAGAACCATTTTCTGTTCAGTATTTTTAACCTTCTCCTTCTGTTTAGTTCCTGCTCTGCCACTTAATGTAATGCCCGTTTATGGCAGACTGCTTTTAGTTTGGTCTTTTTAAAAGCTCCCCGAGGCACAATGATGCCTAGAAATTAATGTATTCCCTTCCCGCACATCAAGCAGATGTGTGTATATCGAGTTAGTGTCTCGAGCATTTAGCTGATTTCTTTTCAGAGCACAGTTGAGTCACTGCTACATACCAAACCCATTTGTGGCCTCTCCTCCTTCAACTATCGGGATACGTAGATTTACGGGCACAGTATTTTTAGCTGTAACTGCAAAGTGCTTGTGTGACTTGCAGGTTTTTCTAAAATCCCTAGTCCTAAACAGGCCTCCAGCTGGTGAACGTGGCTGGATTCAGCAGGAGTGTGAACAAGGCACCCTCGGCATTCCGAGACCTGGAAGCGGTTGTCTTTGTCATCTCTGCCCCCCTGTCTTTCTCTTACGGGCTGGAATAGGAATCCTCTTTGAGAAGGTCACTGCTGGTTAAAAAGCTGAGGACTTTGGTTAACGTGCCAGGCAAAAAGCACCCTTGCCAAGGAATCAACTTCTATTCCAGCTGACTGTACTGCTGGGTTAGGGGAACTCCTGCTTCTCCTTCTCTAAAGTGAAAGAAAATCCTCTCCTAATGTCCACACCACACGAAGCCATGATTATTACTTCTCAGCTATGGCTGAGGTCACTCATTTTACCTGAAGATGGCAATGCTTTATTTTCCATCAGAAAACAGTGTTTTTTAACTCCACGTCCACCTGCAAATCTTTGTATCATATCCCCTCTTCCTGAGATAGCCAGCAGAAGTAATTCTTTGGAAGACCATCAGTCCCATTCTACTTTTCTACGCTTCCCATAAAGAAAAGTGTCATCACGCTCAGAACTAAACGTGCCAGCTTCAGCCTGCTTTGTGGTCATCAAGGTAAGACACCGTGAGGATTCATAGATTCATAGATTGGTCCAGGCCGGAAGGGACCTCCAAAGGTCATCTAGTCCGACCTCCCCACAGTCAGCAGGGACACCCCCAACTAGACCAGGTTGCCCAGGGCCTCGTCGAGCTTCACCTTGAATATCTCAAGGGAAGGGGCCTCAACCACCTCCCTGGGCAACCTGTTCCAGTGTTCCACCACCCTCACAGTAAAGAACTTATTCCTCATATCCAATCCAAATCTCCCCTTCTCCAACTTCAAACCATTGCCCCTCGTCCTGTCGCTGCAGGCCTTTGTAAACAGACCCTCCCCAGCCTTCCTGTAGCCCTCCCTCAGGTACTGGAAGGCCGCTATCAGGTCTCCCCGGAGCCTCCTCTTCTCCAGGCTGAACAACCCCAGCTCCCTCAGTCTGTCCTCATAGGAGAGGTGCTCCAGCCCCCTGATCATTTTGGTGGCCCTCCTCTGGACCCGCTCCATCAGGTCCATGTCCTTTCTATATTAAGGGCTCCAGACCTGCACACAGTGCTCCAGGTGAGGTCTCACCAGAGCAAAGTGGCAGAATCACCTCTCTAATGGCAGAACCACCTCTCTGATGATCTTTTGGAAACCCCCCAGCCCCTTAAGATAGACAGAGTACACTTCCCACTGTACTAAAAAGACTTAGCTGTTCAATTTTAAAAATATAGATTTATTTAAGCACGTGAAATGCCAGCATAGGCACAATTATAAACACAGAAAGATTTAACATGGCCTTGAACTTGCAGCCAGACAACGCAAGCGGTAACTTAGAGGCAGAGGTTACCATTTCACACACAAACCTGCTGGAAATTGGTTATTTTTGGTACTAGACATTCTAGACTTCGCTCATCTCAGTTTTAATTTGAAAATATCCTGTAATTCCACCCCTTCCAAGTTTTTATTTAGAAGTTACTTGCGTAAATATGTATATATTTTAAATACTGTATAAAGTGCATTCAGATGAAGGATGGATAAAGGCCCAGTTTCCAGTGCACTAGAGAGGACAGGAAGAACATACCCAAATCATTGACTAGAAAGAGCTTGGTTTTGACTCAAACTCTAAGAACATACTGAGTATCGGCGCAGTGATGCAAACATGGCTTCCAGGAGACAACTTTAGAGTAGACACTAACTACGACAACTATGACTTGACAGCATATTTGCCTTGTAAGTGTTGCAGAGCAAGGTCACATTCCTCTGTTGATAATTACTAGAATGAAAATTTGCTGAAGTTTGAAATGTTCCTCCTAATGTGATCCTGAACAGTTGTCACTATAAACACCCTTCTATTTATTTTGAAAGAGTCCATTAATTCTTGGGTCTTATTGTCTGCATTTTCCTGTAGAGCGTGAGCTGCTATCTTGGAATTCCAATTAGCTTTTTGTTGTTAGAAGCGCAGACATTTCCATCTTTAACTAGCCTTTAAGCCTAAAGCTGTTTCTGTTAACATCAGTGAATCAACATGTCTTGTTCAGAGGCTTAGGCTTTATAGTTCACAAGTGGCTGAGGGAAATCTAAGGACAGCTAAAAGAAAACACCAGCTTCAGCTCTCAGCTTCTTGTAACTCGTTTGTGTCTCTCAGAAACTTGAGAAAGGCAAATTAAAACACTCTGGCATGGTTTTTTCCCTTAAGACATGTTGGGGATGTAGAGGAATTGAGCAGCACCAAAAATTCCACTTGTTTTTACACAAGTGGACTCCTCAGACTCCCCTCTGAGAGGTCACTGCGGTGCTAGAGCTTCTTAGCCCTCTTAGCACAACCGTTACTTTTGTGGAAGCATGAACTTAGGAGACAGCGAACAACATTCCCAGTATTGCCATACTGACGTCAAGGACAGAATGGTTACAGTGGTTTTCCCCTTGTACTCAAGCAGGAATAACTCCTCCTGATATGAAAGTAAAAAAAAGACTTTTTTTTTTTTTTAATTGTAACTTCCATCTCTATTTTATATCAATTGTGCTTATGAATAGCTCAGGGAGAAAAATCCTGTAGAATTCAAGAGATAAATAAATTCTTTAACTCTTCTCAGTCATCCTTTTTGTCAGAGGTACTTGAGTGATCCTCTTCATTGCCTTCAGGACAGACTTTGTTTCTTGCAATTGGTGTTGTTTCTGAGACTGGGACTGTAGTCTTTCTAACTGGACTGTGTTTGACTTCAGGTGACTCAAAGTCATCCTCCTCCTCCATGTCTAACTGATATCTCTGTAGCTCTAGATATGTAGTAAACAACTTGGCATATTCTGGATGCTTCAGTGCAAAGTCCTTGAACTCTTCTGAAAAATACAAAAAGTACAGATACTATAGTGCAGCAACAGAATCAAAGAAAATTTCAGTGCCTGCTCCTTTTACTGCAGCTCTAGTTACTTTCCTCTGAAGCACCTCAGACAAATCACATAAAGTATCTAGGTCTGTCCTTCAACAGTTTTCCCCAGAAACAGGATATGAGAACCATCAGGTAATTTAAGGGAGAAAAGAGATAGGAAACTCTCATTTTCAGTATGACTCTCGGAGTGCTCTTTGTTCCAAAAGGACGTAACTTACCATAGGACAGCTTCCCAGTTTCATCTGCATCTATTTCTTTAAAGAGCATGGAAACGTCAAGCTCAGGCACCCCCAGAGCTGACTGTATGATAGAAGCAAACTCATCTGCTGTTATAGTGCCATCCTCATCCATGTCAAAGAGCTGGAAAAGACATTACGTACAGAAATAGTTCAGCATCAGCTTGTCTATGAACCTTCTGTGCCCATCAGCCACCCATATTCAGTTTCTAGTATTCACGAGATGATCTGCAAACAAGGCCTGGGATTTGAGGAGACTGGTTGCATCTCAGCTACTGTCTCTCGCAAAAGACTTTATGTATTTTCTCTGGAATAAGACTAAGCAGACACTTAGCAAAGCAATGCTAGTTGGGATTGGAATATTCTCTAATAGGAAAAGAATGTAGCAAACCTGCAACAACAAACAAACCTCACAGTATTTAGTTCAGTAATAAAACTCATGGAAAACTGATAAAACATAAACAAAGGTTTATGTTAATTGTCACCATGAGCTATGCTGAGGGTCCACTGGATTCAGCCACTGTATACTGGAACATCTTAGGTTTTAGTCTTCACTTTCATTAAGTTATGGCACATCTGCCAGCAGATCAAACTTCCCATAGTTTATGCTCTGAAATAAAATGCCTAAATTTTAGTATATGTGATCTGTCACCCACTGAGGAATTTTTGTAATTAACTAGGAATTTTGGTGACTGGAATGCAGGCAGTAGATGTGCACTGATCATCCCATCCTTCCCAGTGCAGTGACAGTCAGTGTCTGCTATGAATCAACCCCTGAGAAATACAAGGGATGGCTGCCCAGAATTCTTAAATACTTGCTACAGGCAAACTTTCCCGTCGCGAAGGAAAGCACATTTAGTGGCAGAGCAGACAAGTGGCAAAAGGAAACCCATAGTTCCATTTCAGAGTGAATAGGCTTTTACCAGCTGAACCAGTTATTTCCCACTGAAACTGGGAATTAAAAGAAATTACTAATTCTATAATCAGCGCAACTGTTAAGATTATAGTCTGAAGAGTATAGTCTAGAAAACAAAACAATGAAAAGCAACAATAGCTGCTAGGCTTGCTGCTTCAGAGCAATCTGTGGGGATAAAACAGCCCGGAAAACGAACAAATCACTTCAAACAGCTGCAGCGCTTGTCTCTAAAGCAGCCAGGGGATAGAATGGATTGCCATAAAAATTCTGGTACTTCCTGAGTATGCAACAGTACTAAAAAGTATCCAGTTTAAGACGAACATGATCCATGTCTCAATATAGTTCATAAGAGCACATTAGTGGCTAAAATAACTGAATCTGTGTCAAATATCTACTGAAAAAAAAAAAAGTCACTTGAGCATATTCTTGTTCAGGGATTCCCAGCCTGGGCATCCCCAGTCACGTATCACCTGCTTGTACCTGAGATCTGAAAGGAGCTACTGCTCCTTGACTGCTGGTATGATCAGGACACCATAATACAAGCCAATAGATGATCTTAGATGCAGCCCAATTTTGGATGTGCTAGTCCTGAATAGCCCTTCTTAAATTTTTTTCCCATTTTTGTTAACCATAGTGACTTTACTGAGCGCTTGACCCGCAAGAGGAGATTGCTCCATCTATTGTCTACTTGCGACA
Organism: Numenius arquata; assembly: GCF_964106895.1. Lineage (NCBI taxonomy): Eukaryota > Metazoa > Chordata > Aves > Charadriiformes > Scolopacidae > Numenius > Numenius arquata. Next base: position 2,034,733 of record NC_133588.1, read on the forward strand.
TTGAAGAATTGCAGGAAAAAAAAAAAAATCAGGTGAAAAACCTGCAAGTGCTGCTGAATCATTTTTGGAGTTAGCCTGCCAAGTTACATACTCATTAGTGCCTTCACATGGCTGCTGAAACCCTTTTCTATGAAGCTGATACCTGCAATTCTCCTCCTCCCCTTCACACTCTAAATGTCAATTGGTTTAAGAGTATTACTCACATTTGCATAACAGATGGAAGCTGTAAACTTATGATTTGAAAGCTAACAGATTTACAGTCAGTCTTGATTTGTCAGGTTTGTAGATTTACACTAAATTGAACTTACCTTAAATGCCATGCGAATAGTCTCTTCTGTGTTGGCTGGGTTACAAAGAATAGACAAACCAATGACATACTCTCTGAAGTCGATGGTGCCGTCTCCATTCTGTACCCAAAATACACATGGCAGTAGTTATAGTTAATATAGCAAATCACTTTAAAAGCCGTATACAACATGCACTAAGACAGTTTACAACACTAGAGGTATTTGTTCTTCCTGGAAAAAATACTAACAGCTCGCTAAATATATGTAACACAAAGGCTGAAGTAGCAATATACATATTTTCAGTAGCTAGAAACTGGGTATCAACGTCTATCTTATAAACACCCAAACAAAACAGATTTAAAACAGCTCACAAGTTTTTCTTTAGTATATGACCTCCGAGAAGCCTCTAGCAAGAATTGGAATACATGCGTTTAAGGTAAATGTAACAGTTCATGTAGCTCTGGCACTTGCTAAAGTTCAGAGATGAATGCAATGTCCTAGAATAAACAAGCCAACAGTAAGGCTGTTGCCTTGAATTAATTCTTCTCAAGAACCTCCAGCAATAAAATCCACGCCAGTGAAGGTACAGCCTGATCATTCAGTAAATCTGCATGGTCTCTCTTAAGCCTTTCTTTGAAGCAAACGCGTTGCCCTACACGCTGTTTTGAAGCAACTGCACTGTCCTACCTTTTAGGCCAGAAATGCAATGAATTCATTGTAACAGCCTCTCCGATAATTCCAGCTTTGATCCGAACGAACATTTCAATGTGTTAACTACAAAGCTACATCACCAAAACACACGAAGCTTGCTTTGATGGGATTCGTGATTAATTCTGTGTAAACTGCGTTAGATTTGCAGATAGGGAAAATTGCAGATGCCCCTTGAAGGGCATGCTGCTTCAGTCAGTAGTGTTCCTGAAAGTTTCTCGAGGGTTTGGGGAAACATCCAGCCTGGGGAAGAAGCGTTAGGTGACGGGACACAGAGCAGTTAATGAAAGCATAGTTGAGATGACTAGTAGCTCATAGTTTGGAACATTCACAATAAGGGCATTCATCAAAAACATTTTAAAAGCAACCAAAAGCGTAAAGTGGAGTTCCTTTTGTGGATTAGGTGCTGTACGTTTCAAGAAAAAGATTTTTAAAAAAGCAAACTCTCTGAGTCTGAGAACAGCACAAAGTATTTTCAGCCAAGCAAGAGAGGGGTGGTCTCCTGGGTAAATCTGTAGTGAACAGCCAGATCTAGATTCTATTTCTTGCTCTCCTACCAACTTCTGCCCACTTGAGTGTACCAACCTCAACCTCACAGGTTTGGTTGCTGCTGCTGAACAGGGGAATACGGAGCTTGCCAGTGGAGAAATGCTACGGCTGCTCTGTAGAGGGCTTTGAAAATTTCGGGTTCTATCAAATTCTGTTGATTAATTGAGGCTTAAGATAGCCTTTTATTAACAAATTTTGTGTAATAATGGATTCGGTACTAAATTTTCTTTATAAAGCTATTTATTTGACAGATTTTAAAACTGCTAAGATAAAATTTTATCTAGCCTTCTAAACCAATTCAGGACTGTTTTGCACAGACAACTGCTATTTTCTTTATATTGTTGGTCTAACCAATCTTTTTTGAAGACATGAAACCTTTGAATATCTGGTACTTTAAAGGCCTGTAAATTTCAAGGAAGCTTTTTAGCAAAAATACGAACAGTCTTTAAGTTACTTTTATGTGTGTCTAAGGGATATAACTTTTGTCAGTTTTTAATAATTAGCAAAGGATAATGTTCTCTCATAAATGCTACTTTATTTAGAAATCTTTTCTTTCATTGTGCTGCAGAGTTTGACTTCAAATATTTTGGCTACATCAATAATAGATCTAACTTTAAAATGTATCATTCTAAACCTAAACTCTTAAAAAAACTGAAGCAAGACTGTAAATAATAATTGTTCAAAGTTCCATAGAATATTATTTTTGGACAGTTTTATAGACTGTATTGTTAACAAAGGATTGTTTGATCTCATCAGAATATTTTTCTAAATTTATTTTTAAAGTTACGAATAAGTACCACAGGAAAAGAATTGGGAAGTAAACTTTAAACAAAATAGCATTATTAAAAAACTGCTTCTGAAATGAGCTAACACAGCTTTGGCTGCACATGGAAAAATGACAAGAGCTAATAAGGGTCATATCACTTTCCTTAAAGTGCTAAAACCCAGTAATCAAAACTGAGTGCAATCTGATACTCAGAGCTCCAGCCACCTGAGTAGGAAATAAACTTACTATACTTGCAAGATCGTGTTGTGACTCGCTGTACTAACCCCTAGGATGCTGGCTACCTTCCAAATGCGCTGGCATTTTGGTTAAGGAGAGATGACAGGGCTGTTGCCTGGAAAAAGTAATGGGAGTTAAACTGAAAATGCAGGAAAACCTCCAGCGCCCGTGTAGCACCGCTGCAGACAAGCCCTGGCAATGGTCCTCCCACGCACATCTCGCTGTCTTTGCAGCCTGTGCACCCAAGAATATTTGAAGGAAGCAACATGTGACCTGAGCTCCAATTCTCTAAATAGCAAAGTAGAACATCAATATTTTTATATTTGCATTTGTGTTACACAAAATAACCAAAGCATAGTAACCTCAACAACCCTAGTTTTCTTTAAAGTAACTAGTTTTCTGCTACTATTTTCACTACAGCATGCTATGGTAACTAGGGTTTTGTTGGTTTTTTTTTTTTACAATAATACAGTAAATCTTATGCTTTGGGAAACAAGAAAGTTTACATTGTCCTGAACAGTCTCATTTAGAGTTGCACAAAGAGATCAGGGCTAAATAGTCAGCTTTAAGCAGCTGGCAAAGCTCTGTGCGAGACAGATGCAGGGAATAAAGTTTAAAGTACTAATGCCTCAAAACTCTTTTCTCACTATGGAAAGCAACAGGAAAAATCAAGAGTGTGTGTGTGTGTACTAGCTAAGTAAACCCTCACTCATGGGGCTACAACAGAGAAGCTCCAACTGGACAGCTTGGGGAGGAACTGCAGATGTACCTCTCGTGTTCATACCCAGGCTCAATCATCTAAGAGACTATCGTAACTCCAAAATTCCCACCGCCTACTGCTCCACGCAAGTTCTAACTAGTCAGAAAGGGAAATTCTGAAACACACCTGGCAGGATGGTGCTCACCTAGAGATACCATGCTTTCCCTCATGCTCAGTTTTCTATCACTCAGAGCCCAAATGCCACTGTGGATAACTTTGTGCTTTTCCACTGAGCAACTGGGAGGGGGGTAAATGCCATTAGGAAGGAACTGACCTCTTCCATCACAATTTGAGCCAATATGAATATTTTTATTGTTTCTGTCACCCAGTTTGGTATTAAACAAAGTGCAGGAGGAAAAGAGTCTTGGCAAAAGTTTTAAGTTACTTTTTCTTAAATTTCAAGCAAAAGGCTTCTGCAAGTATATGAGGGGGCAGATTTCATCTGTTTGGAAGACTCTTTGCCACGAGTAGCTGCGAGATTTAGAAATCAAAGCTATGGAAATTTAGAAACAAACCCAAACCACAGTCCCCCATTTGCATGCAGATGCCCTGCGGGTTTTGTGTGGTATTTCTCAATTAGTCACTGCTGTCTCCCTGGGGAGGGACAGGGGCATGTGGACTCTTACATCTGGAGATGTAGTGTGTAGTGGCAGGCTGTGCTGCTCCACTCCTCCTCTCACATTCCACTCAGCCAGCACACACCCTAAACAATTTTCTTTTAAAGCAGCAGAGCCCTGTGGAGAAATCTGCCTTGGTACACTGCAGCGTAAGAGCTGTTTTCATCAACTATGTAATCCTTAATTCAAAGAAATGTACCTTTGACAGTTCATGTTACTTTTTCTTTCACTCAAAAACTGACATCTTAGACAAAACTAGCTTGAGTGGGATGCTGCGCCCTGATGAAATTTAACTGGGATAGCCAGAGGTTGATTTTGGCTGGCTGGCTGCTATGTGACTCCATTATAACAGCAAGCCTCTCTAAATATAAATGTAGTATTTTAAGTTGTTTTCATTATAACTATAATAAGGCTTCAAGGAAAGAGAGACAAGACTAGTTAACAGAATTGTAGGAAGAAGAAAAAGGTCGTAAAAGTAGTCTTATGTAAGTCTTCAGTTTCGTCTGGCCAGCAGGTAGAACTGACAATATCACTCAGGTTTTGCTTCAGCAGACAAGCATGAAGAAGCAGAAGTAGGAAGGAAATTAAATATGATTATGCAAATTCATTGATCATTATAGTTATTGCAACTCTCATGTTTTTCCCCTTGTTAGAAATAACTGCACAACTCTCTTTACTAGTGACTGCCTTCAGGCGAGCAGAGCTTTATTCCAGCTTAGTGAATGCTGACAAAGCAGAACAGTAACATCACAGAGCAACACCAAACTTACGAGCTTTTTATATAATAGTTCTACTCATATACAAGCCACTTTACGTGAAGAAATAACCAAGCTTTGATCCTTCAACATATTCCCTCACTTCAGAGTCTAGAGATAGTTTGCCGAGACAGACTGTCCAACTGCCAACTTACACAATCCCTTCAGAAAAGCAGCCTAATGCATGCACAAGAGGAATCACAGATTTCAGCTGAGCTACACCTGCCTTAGAAGAAGGAAAAGACTACAGTTCTACAGCACAGGATTGTAGTCTTCCATGTAATCTTCCAGACGAAGCTTATTCTTCTCTGCTCTGCCTTCACGAGTACATGGTCAGCTGCAGCCAGTCTTCAATGGTCATTTTGATCTGTCCATCTCCATTTCGGTCCAGGGACTTGAAGGCCCGGAACATGCTGTCGAGTCGTACCAAGCAGCTAATGAAGTTGTTGAAATCCATACTACCGTCCTCCTCGGCGTACCTGCGCACAATTACCTGGCAGAGCTGTTCGTTCAGATGGAACCCTGCAGCTTTCAAGGCGCTCGGCAGCTGCGCTCTTCCAACAGTGCCTGACTGATCGGTATCGTGCTGCTTGTATACACATTGCCATTTCTTGATGTTGTTCCACAGATACTTAAACTCTTCAAAGCCCAGTTTGCCATTTGTATCACTGTCCATGACGGCTACCATGCTACGGCATGTGTCTAAGCTGAAGCCATCCGTCTTCAAGTCTTGATGTCTGGAAACCACTTTGTTCAAGATGTCCCTTAGCTCTGTGGCATTCACTTCCATATCATCTCCAGCCAGCTGGGCAAAAAGGCGACGGAACTGTCTGATCTCCTCACTCTCATACGCTTCCACATTTGTAAAATGATTGTGAGGAGGTGGAGGTGGCTCTGGATTATATTGAGCTGCTGCTTCACTTATAAGATTGACAAGACCTCCAACAAGTCCTCCAAGATTCCCTCCATGTCCGCCTCCGGTTAGGAGACCTCCAAGACCACGTGCAAGGCTCCCTCCACGACCACTTCCACTTGCTCCACTCAGCAAAGCTTTAGCGAGGAACATGGTGAAGGTTTTTTGAAAGGAGTTGCTCAGAGATCCAGTGCTTCTGTAACCCTCGGAAGCCTTACTGCCTCTGAGCTGGGCGTGGGCAAAACACAGCTTATCTGCGTGCTTAGACTTCACCGTGTCTGTGCACGTCTCCAGCTGCCAGAGTTCTCTCAGATCTCAGCAATTTCTGTCAATGGTTGACATGCTTCTCTTTCTTTCTTTCTTCTCTGCATAGTTAGCTTTACGTGATGTGAGGAATCTTTTTTAGAAAAAAAGAAATGAGGCTGAAAGCCACAGAGCAGAAATCTCAAAATACCTGTGCTCATAACTGAAGCAATTTGAAAAGAATCCTGCCACATTAGTGTCCCTCAGCTAAGTTCATCTCTTTAAGTCTGAATGCATTAGCTTACTAGAGTCTTGTCTGTTCTTGCAATCTTTTCTGCCTTCAACTTTTTAGTGAATTGTGCATTACATTGCTAATTCTAGTCATTGATGCTGTTGTGCCAGATAGGGAAAGTGAAAGGAATCTTGATTGCCCTTGTTTTGGTTGCCACATCATTTCTATTTCTATATTTCTGTTGTACATGCTGTGCTTCAGGAGTCAGACTACATGTTCGTAGGAGCCAGCGATCCAAGGTAGGGAGGGAAGAACAAAGAAAGGATCAGTACCTAGCTCTGCTAGAGCTACAGAGCATTCAGCGATTAAGGAAATATATTTGACTCCTCTATTTTAGAGCCTGTAAAACCTTTTTGTCTGGAAAAATCCTGAAATGTTTTTAATCAGCATATACAACACAATGACTTCCCAAGGACAGACCTGCTTCTAAAGCTGACTTGATCAGGAAGAGTGATGCTGAGTTGGGAGAGCCCCTCAGACAGGACACAAACTCCAGCTGGTAAGCACTTGCAGTCCAACATGCTCCTGGCACCGTAGCACATACTGGATGTCTGGAAATACGTGATTCTATGCTATGCTCTAGTCACTGGCACTTCTGGTATAGTCAGAGGGGCGCATCCACAAAGCAGTTCTCATCTTCAGAGAAAGGCAGAGAATGGGAGAGATCCCCACTGACTATGGAGGGAAGCCTAATGATCAGTGTCCATAAGCTCAAAATCTGGATAGGCAGAAGGAAATACTCAGCCATCTTCAGCATGAAGGTTATCATCTGATGTGGTGCAGCAACTTGGTCCAAGAGATGGCTGTCATCTCAGAAGCTACAAACTGACCAACCTTTTTCCATTGAAACTTAAGAAGGAAACTGTAAGAGTCACCTATCTTGCCTACAGGAATTGCTAACCAGGAAGCATTTACTAAGCTGGACATAATGAATTAAATATCTTTTGGGGATGTGATTTTTAACAAAACATTGTCAACAAGTCAGTTAACCAACTACTCACCCTGTCAAAGAGTAGAAACAGCTCTTTGAGAACATCTGAAATAGGCAGCTTCAAGTACTCTGCAAACTCCTCGATTCCAATTCTCCCCCCTTTGGAAGCACTGGCAATAGCAGCAAAGGTATCCAACTGCTCTCTGACATGATTCCATTTTAGGCTATGCAAACATGAGGGAGAGGAGATATTTCTATACAGCAGATCTTGGACAGATGGAATTTCAGTAGGAGTTATTACAGTGTTCAAAGACAAAAAATAGCCAGAGTGTGTGTGCACAGCAACAGAAATGCTGTACTTCCAACTGATATTTTACATGAAATCAGCAATTAAGGACTGCTCCCCCCGCAGTTATTAATATTAAAAGCAGGCAGTTCTATGCTGGGTATATCAGACTTCCTTAGAGTAACTTCCCAAACCTAGAATCATCAGTCCTGTTACCAGGCTAGTCTAGCAGAGAGCTTTTTATCACCATAAATTCACATCGTGTTCTAGGGTGAGTATTTCCTTAACAGAAGGGAATAGATCTCAGCTCTATTAGCTAACGCTCTACCCAGACGGTACTGCTGCTACAGCCCGAGAAGCATCTGATCTCTGCAGAAATACACCACTGCACCTCAGTAACAATAATTAGGGCTGCCATGTAACTACTGAAGATAGTTCCAGACAGAGTTCTACATAACAAGTCAAGATTTACTGAGTGCATACTTCAGATTTGACCACACCCACGTCAGGTTATTTGATGGAGTTACTGCATGATTAAGTGGTTCTGTCCTCAAATTCCACTGTACCCAGACAGAAGAGGTCAACACCACTAGGGGAACATGGCTGCACAGTTACAGCCAAGAACAAACAGTGACCCACTGCCTGAAATCTCAGGCTGGAAAGAGGGTTTTTAACTTCCTACCATACACTACCTGTGCATCCCAACAAACACAATTTAAATTGGGCACCAAGATTACCATCAAGTGCCTAAAACAGGTACTTGCTCTATCTTCCTCACCTTTTGGTGAGATAAATCCATAGAAGATTAGAAAAATGCATTTTTCCTCTTGTAAAACTGCCCACAAAAATTACTTGGGATTAGTTCTTACTAGGATTTTCCTCATCTCTGATGTCCATATAGTTTATGTATGTCAGTTGTATACATAAATACACTGTATTACTATTATTATATGGCCAAATCAGTTGTCAGGTAATTTATCCTTTTGTAGATCGCCATCAACACCTGCAGTACCACAGTAATTATGTTACCGACAGCTAAACTTCCCTTACTTGAGTTTCTTGCTAATTTTGGTGAACTCCACCAGCCCAGCTTCCATGGGTAAAGTCAGCTGTCCTGCTGAAATCATCAGTCTGCAATCTTCAAAAGTGTGATCAGTGACTGGCACGTTCAAAGCACTGAAACAAAATTAAGGAAAAAGAAAAATCAATTTCTTATATTAAAATGCCTTTTAGTTGACTGTTTCCCTTCTCTGTCTCAGTTTGGCTTTGACGCTAATATACAGAACAAATGATAATTCATTCTTGCACTGCTGCAAGGTAGGATAAAGCAATACATACGATTTTGTGTAACTGTGAAACTACATTATGGCAGTGTCATGATGTTTTAAGATTTACAGTCCTGTAAATGCCGCCCAGTAACCTTGGAGAACAAACCACCCACTTCTTCTTGCCAAGCAAATGAGGGAGCAATTTATTCCAGCTTTCCATGAATTGAACATACTATGTTCCAACGTAAGACAACCTTCTTTATGCTCCGTGTAAAAACCATCAGGGTGTTTTAGTATAGGAATTTGACACCTCCTAGTGAAAATCTAGAGCAATTCCTATATAAAGTACCTGGGACTTGACTAAATTGTACTTTATGGCTAGGACATAAATGGAATTGTTGGATATAAAAGACAAGTTCTCAAAGATTTTCTTCATTCCTGATTACGTACGTTGCCATCGTTTGCCGGACTCTGTTGGCAAAAAGAATGGGATCATTCTTTTCTTCTTCAGTAGGAACATGAACAGGCAGAAACTGAAAGAGATGAGTTATCCAATCAACTCAACAGTCACCACTTCGTTAGCAATGTGGACAATTTCTTGTTATTGTTTGGAATGGGGGAAAAACAGGAGAAAAAACATCAGCCATGCAATGAAGGAACTGGACACTAGAGGTCTCAACTGCCTTAAGAAACCACTTGGGCTCTTCTGCCCTAGCCACACAAGTAAGATTTAGTTCAAACCTGCCTCTTAAAAGATTGGTAGAAGCTGCTTTAATAAAAAAAATCAACCCCCCAAAGAAGGGGAGCATAATAAATGCATAATTAGTTAGAAAATTAAATGCTACATTGGTAAGAATGTGAGTCTGAAATAGTGTACACTCCTTTTCAAAGATGCTTTATAAGCGATGTTATATACTGGAATAGTGTATGAAAGGTTTATGTTTTAAAATACACACTGCAGTTCCACCTCGTACCTGTTAATTGTATATCTGTCAGCATGTGACTGATAAGTTTCCGGTAAGTTTTTCCTCCCTGATAAAAATGTTAAGGAATCTTAGTTCTGAATTGTAAGTAAAGCACTAACCAGATACAAATACTGTAAGATTTTGGAACTCCAAGCAGAGAGTAAAAAACCCCAACAAAACAACCCCCTCTCCTCCCAAACCTAGAAAACACCCCAGATAACTGAATGGCAACATATTTACTGTTGAGGATTTATTCAATATTGATATGTAAGAAGTTGAAGCAGCATTACACTAGAAATATGCTATAGATGAATTATTATCTAACATGGCATGAATCGGCATCTGTTTCTTTGTAAAGTAGTGTGTGTGGAGGAGTGTTTTGCTGTTTGTACTTCACTCTGCAGCACTCACTTGCAGCTCTGTTTACCAGGCCTTTTCTCACGGTTATCATTTACCTCGGTTCTGCTACTCCCCACCCTGCAATCTTGCCCTTATATCCTACAATACAGCAATTCTGTAATAAGTATAAGGTGTTTCTCATGGTTCATTGGAAGACACAGTTGCTAATTGTGTGTCAATATGTTTCTTCAGTTATATTGCAGTTGCTGGTGACGCACTAATACAGTGGTAACTGTCCCATATAAATGCAGTCCATCCTGAACAGCCTTTTTATGTTTGTTTTTAAAGAATGCTGCCTCTTTATGATTAAAAACAGTTAAGTTTATGGAATTGGTTGTTATCTGTCAAATAGCCATAACAATTTTCTGTTTATAGCTAAAAGTTTTCTCTCCCGTAAGGACAGCAGGGGTCCAGCTGTTCACAGGAAGGTCTGAGATTTCATTCCTTCTATAAGCAGTTGCCAGCTCTGTTCAAGTCTGACATATGTCCCTGCTTATTACAACTCCCTTTTAGAAGTCACATAACTCTTAAATGGAGGAAGCACAGGCAGACTGTACATACACAGCGAACTGTGTCATCACTGGGGGAGATGAAGTCATAACTCTGAGAAGTTTATCTACGCAAACATCGGTTGTGGTCTTGAAAGTGGTCATTACACCATTTGAGGCTGAGGTCTTGCTCAGACAGCAACCTAAATTTCTTGTAGGTTAAACACCACCTCTGTCCCCTTCAAAAAAACCCACCTACAATTATTTATTGAACCAGTTTGCCAGAACCCACAGCTGGGAATGAAGAATTTGGTTTCTTGGCCTCCTGAGGTGGCACACATGATCTCAAGCACACCCAGGTGCTTATCTGGTGATGACTAGTAAGTACACCTTCCCTGGCAAATTGCAGCCCTGTAAGAAAAATTCTTCACAGCTCTTTCAGTAGCAAAAATAACTTCTCTGATCTGCTTTTGACCTAGTCTCTCTTCTTACAGAATTTGCCAAATGCTGTATCTTTTCCAGCCTTAAAACCCACTGCCAGGCTCACGGTTTAATCCTCAATATCCACAGTTTATTAGAATACGTCTCCAGGAGTAGGTCCCTGTTCGTGCACAGCAGGTAGAGGCAGTGCAAGGCTGACGGGAGAAGAGACGCCACCTGCTCACAGCATGGGACAGCAGCAGCAGTGCCTGCTCCTGAAAGGAGCAGTCTGATTCCCTCCTTCCCCAGGCAAATCTGCCTCTTCTCTTTCTAGAAATAGAAGGACTTTTGCTCTGATGCTAAGAAATTAGTTCCACTCTGGGCACGCATGCTGCTGTGAAAACTGCCCATTTTTCCATTTCAGTTTCATCTTTTGGAACGTGACATTTATTTTCTAACAGGCAAGTTTGAGTTCTGTTCTGAAACAGGAGAAAATAAATCTTCGACTGGAAGGACTACGTTAGCTATTTCTTGCTTCCACATATATAAATAGCATAGGTATGTCCTTCTGTACAAAATCGTTAGGAGAATTGGCTCTTTAAGTATACCTACAAATACATGTCTACTGCATGTACTAAACAGTAACAAGGTGCTCCCTTAGAATCATAGAATCAATTTAATTGTTTCACAACAAAGACAATATTGCTAATTGTTAGTAGTAGCAACACTGCTTGTATTCACAAAGCTTTGCACAGCTTTGCTGAATTCTGTGTTTTGCAAATAAACAGCAAAACCTGTCTGGAATTCTCCCATTCCTCAGGTCTCCAAAACCAATTTAGTCCACACTGACAATCCTTCATGGTCTGGTAAGGAATGGGAAGCACAACACCTCAACAAAGTCATCGCACCTGTTATCTGGCTCCTCACTACTGTGGTTTGAATGTTGACTCTCTGAGAGGGAGCTGTTGGGAGTGTATGTGCTGGTATTACGAAGCGTGTGTGTTGTTTCAGTTGTCACTCATCTGTCTCTGTGCTGTGCAGCTGATTTTAATGATCAAGGGAACCGGTTGATTATACAAGGCTCAGTACATGCCCTGGAGTCCTCAAGGAAGCTCTTAGGTGCAGAAACCTTTTAGAGTTCAGTTTGAGAAGATGGTGAGGAAGACAAGGGTACTTTGAAGGGCGCAGAGAAATGAGAAAAAGAGAGTTGTTACCTTTAACATAACGTACTATGATCATTAGTTTTAACATCTGTAAAATGCATGTGGTGATAATTAGCAATGATTTTACAATGCTTTAAAAATAAAGGCATTTCTGACAGCTGTCTTTTAGGAACTCATCAGATTAAGTGATACATAGATACAGACAACAAATCTAAATATATTACTCACCATGATTCTGTTCTTGTTTCTGAGACATTTGCTTATTGTTCACTAACGGTGACTAATAAGGGAATCACGCATTTATAACAAAGTATAAATTCCCTGGTTGCTGAATCTTAGTACAAAAATATTTCTAATTCTTACCTCAACTTCTACTCTTGTGAAGAGCTGACACAGTGTCATTACGCACAGTTCTTTTCTGCAGGCAGAGAGAAAGAGGAAAAAAAATACATTTTACTTATGTAAAAACAAAGTATTTGCACGTCAGTAGATGAAATTTTTTAAAGCATTGACAAAGCCACAGCCAATATTGAGGAAGATTTTTAAGCACCTTGCAGTGAAATTCCCTGAAGTGTTGCTTTTGACAATTTTTCTACAGAGCTTCTGCATAAACCTGCTGCTTGCTCATCGGGCAGGCACCTTGCTGGCTGTTGTCCGGCATATTAACAATACTATAGAGTTCTTTGGACAGCAAAATGCATATATGTTACCTTATCTTTAAAGAGGTGAATACATAGTGGATTTTAAAGCTTTAAGAGTTCTGATCCTGAGAAGTAGCTTTACTTTATCTTTTATTCTCTCATCTGCAAAATGGGACCAGTAACTACCTTCTGCAGAACTGAAGCCAGGACTTGTTAGTATTTGCTGGCCATTTTGCAAATTGTAGTGTTTACACAGATGTGTTAACGAACTGTCAGTATATTTGGGACCTTCAGTGCTTTTAGAAAAAGTCACAAACTTAAGCATCAACAGGCAGGAGAAAGAAACTGCAAAAGAGGATAAGCATAATCGCTTCCACTTCTGACTTGGTCTTTTCACTGTGATTTTTAGGCAGAAGTGCACACTTGCTTTTTACTTTAAATCGGGGAAATTATAATAGAAAACCTTTAAGCAATCTTTCTTCTGTTCTTGTTTCGGGCAAAATACAAAAGAGAAAAGGAAAAGGGTGGAGAAGAACTAAGGGGTCCTTTCCACTTTCTGCAGGAATCCACTCTTAACGCTTGATTTTCTAACACATAACATTAGGTTTTTCTCCCAGTAAGGTACAGAAGTAAGAAAGAAGTTGTAAGTTGAAGCTGAAACCATGTCAGGTTTCTGAGAAGGAGACTGGTACTGTCCTGTCCTGCTGCAATATCCAGGAAGTTTTACAAAGAGCGTGACAGTTCTGCATTTCCCGATCTGCAGGTTTGGGTGGGAGATGTTCTCCTGGTTCCAGTTATTTTTGTTAAGAATCTCTAGATTCCACCCCATCCATCCCTTCTTTTCCCATGATTTTGCCACGATTTTTCCTTTCATCTTCTCACAGGTTTCAATTTGAGCCTTCCCCATCCAGCCACTAGACTTAGAGCAGTTCTCAATTTTTGGTGAGTTGGCAGTCTCCTTCCTTCCACAGCAACACCTCTGATTTCGTTTCTTTCTTCGCCTATTCCTACACCAGCTCTTGTAACCAAAGACATAGCTCTTTTTCAATCTTCCAGCATAAATCCTTCATAGGGGCAATCTGCCGTATGCTACTGCATTTGCAATGCTCATTACTCTCAGTGTGTTCACAACTGTAAGAGCAGTAATAATAATAGCAAAAAATTCTTGGGAAACTGAGCTGGATGTTTTCATCTAGGTCAGCTTTTATAATGTCCATTCTCTAAGTGTGCAGGTGCCAGGATTAACTAATGACAGCTTAAAAGGCGCTTATGATCTGCTCCACTAGTTCAGATGTGTCTCAGAATTCATTGCCTTAAAAAAACTTTAGTCACTTAATAAATCAGCACTGCTGTACTTAGATACACTACATATTCCACATGAAAATGTGGTACATGGATTCTGCAAATCCACATTTTAATGAATGTTTATAAGGTGAGAAGTATTCTCCAGACATATCTTCAGTGCAGCTGTAAAGGTTTTTTTAATACTTTAATGAAATATTTTAGTATATTATAAGGCCACACGTGTTGAGAAATAAACACAGACCCATTGCCTAACTGGTTTATTGAAATATTTTTCATTATTTCAGTGTCAGTTACTATATATAGCCTCTTCACTGGGATCTCAAAACTACTGCTTTTATTGAGTCAAGCAACAATAAAAATCTAAAGAATCCTAGATGTTTGAATGGGGAAAGATGGGGACAATTAACACTTGTTTTGCCCATCTTCTTAATTTACTTTCAAACGACTTCAAATGAGGTGGAGGAATGAATAAACAGAGGGGGGGAAATAACATTTATCTTATCTTGTTCGTATACCACGTAGGAAACTGTAAACATCTATGGATTTCCATGACTATGATTGTTTCCCAAAGAAAATGTCAAATCTTTCTTTTCCTCCAGTGTAATGTGCAAAACATATGAGAAAATTAAACTAAATGGTGGCAGAGCTGGAAATAATGCTTCCCCATTTGCAAACCCTTTCTCTGGCCATTCCTATACGAAATCTACTGCGTGACAGCGACAGACAAGTATTTCCCCTCATAAAAACAGATCTAGAAGAACATGTGTCTTGGCTTAGCTGAATCTGTTTGGCAGACTGTTTAGCAACAGGGGAAAAAAACTCTATATGTAATTTTCAGTAGCATTAAGAAACTTACAACGAATAGCCCTGCCATGTCCAGGTCACAGTATCCTAAGGGAAAAAATAAAATACAGAAATGTATGACAAAACCAGATGAAAGAGCAGATAAGTTACAATATAAAACAGGCACAAGTTTAGTGAAAAGCAGGTGATGGTTTTATAGTCCTGTAGTGAAAATAAGTGAGGGTGTCAAAGCGACCAGGATTCCTTGCCTTAAAAATCTGGAAATAAGCATGGCAGAATTTTGATAATATCAATAATTGGGAATAAAATTTATACAGTTACCTAGATAATTTAAATCATTCATTCTGATCCAAATAACAGAAGTAGGATAAAAATAATCTAGTAAGACTTTTTCAGAGGACTTCACCAGTGCCTTGAGAAAGGCACCCTCATAAATATGTTTGATTTAGTTTTAAGGACATTTCTGCATAGGGGATCTATCGTATTTTTTTTTGCTTTGCTTTTTTTTTATTCTAGTTTATTACTTCTTATATATAATTTTACAATGTATACTGCAGATCCTTAAATCCTACAGGTGAAATGTGATACCAACCCCCTATAGTGGTTCACATCAGTTTTGAAGTTGACTTGTAAAAGGATTTTACAGAGGAATCTTTGTAAATTACAATAACAATCACTTTTCACCTTAAAAATCATTAGGAATGAAACATTTGGTCTTTTCTGGACTTGCTGGATGATCAGATAATAATAAAAAAAAAAAGTTAAGAAGTTGATAGAGTCATGCCCCAGCATTACACCCGTCAGCGAAGCAGAGCCATATGTCTGTACCCTTGTACTTGGCAGAAAGTGAAAACATTTACTAGCAAAACAAGGGAAAGTTGCATGAAAAAAACCATCTGCAAAGCTGCCCCTCGGAGGTACTCCCCTGAAGGAGAGGGCATTGGAGGGACTGCATGGCTCAGCTTTGCTTTTTTTCAGAAACGTTTCAAGCCCTTTTGCAGTAGGAGTATTTTGAGCTTAAAGAAAAAAATGATGACCAGTAGGGAAGTTGTGTGCACTTTAGACTTCAAAGTACAGGCTCTGCGGCTTTGCAGGAAGTTTCTAACTTCCGCTGCAATACTTTCCCGTGCTCCCTCTTACTTTAACTATAGCTAAGAAGCCCAGCAGCAAGTTTTTCACAATCAGAATCGCAACTACACCATGGCGACACTCGGGAAACCCAGCTCCTTCCGGGAGCTCTCCAATGCTAAAGCTCAGGAGAATAGATTCTCTAGTGATAATGCAAAATATTTATTGTAGGCACCATTTAAGTCAGGATTTTGACTTCTGTGTTGCTAGTTAGTGACAGAAGAACATTCTGCTTACCAGCTTGTTGGGGTATCGGAGCAACACAGGCTGCACAGGGACTCGTGGAACAAAGGCACCTGCAACCACAAATTAGAATTGATTGTTAAGACTACTCTTATTACAGGAGTTGGGAGTTTTAAGTGATTCATGTAAGACATGATGTCTGGAAGGAGATATTTTTAAAAAGGCAAGAGGAATGGGAAGTGTTCTTTTGTTGTGGGGTTTTTTTGGAGGGGGAGGGAGTGTTTTTGTGGGGTTGTTTTTTTTTTTTTTTTAAATCAGCAGCACAACTAGCAAGATGTCAGGACAAAAAAAGGGCTAGTCTCCATTTCCTGGAGAAAACTGCTTAGGATTCCTGGACTGTTCAAACTCATTTTCTGTGTATTATCTCCCCATTTGACTGGCATTCATTTCAACAGATTAGATGCTGTTGAACATTTCCTGAACCCTTCTCTGTTCTGATCATCTTCGTAAGTGATAGGGATCTGAGCATGTAGCACTGGTTTTGTAACTTTGCTACCCAAGACACTGTACAACAGTAAGAAAGGAGAGCAACATGGCTTTAACTGAAGTGCAGCACAACAATCTAATGATCAGTGATGAAAAGTACCTTTCTGTGTTAAAAATATCCTATTGGCTTGCCTTGCTGAGCACTATGCAAGGAGATTTCATAACTTGGTTGCTAAGTCTTGCATGGCAAAATTTACAGGATTCTAAGACGGCATGACTGGAAGATGAGCTAAAAGAACCTCATACGTAGCATGTATTTTGGCAGTTCATCTCGTAATAACCACAGTCAAGTTTCTGGGTAAATATATTAGATGAAAACTGTACCCAGAAAAAACCCCAACCAACTAACCATATACATCATAGGCATTCTGCATCCTATAAATTACCAAAAATCAGAAAGGTAAACTGACTAGTATAAAATAGTGGTTTTAATGCCACTGAAACTTTAATGATGTAAGACATTACTACAGTGCTGTTGTGGAATATGCATCTGGAGAAGGATAGGCCTTACTAGAACTACCAAATTAATATTTCACACATTATTTACCAACAATGATGAGACAAAATCTCTCACCTTGTTTAAATGTTATCAGGCAAGATCGGTTTGTGCAGGTGCCTTCTGGGAAAATCAGTATCTTGGATTTAAAGAGAAAGAAATACATACATATACACACACGTTTCATAAAAAGATTATACTTCAGCATCAGTTACATAGAGGCTGACTTTTCATGCACGCTCTGTGACATGTTACACCGCATCACCAGAATGTCATTACTGTTTCAAAAGGAAACGAACAAATAAGTGAAGGATGCTTATGGTAATAGCCTGTTAACCTGATCCGTCTTGATTCGGAAACAAATCCTTTGTAAGAAGAGTTCTTGGGAAAGGCCTTTATCAGTTCACAAATATGGTACAAAAGGCTTTAAGTGTTTCACTTGAAACGTTTAGTGTTGGTAATGACATGAGAATTGTTCCTCTGCTGGTGGCTCCTTATTGAACTGCTGGGTGTATAAACACCCAGAGTCTGGGCTGAGATGAAGCAAGTAAGGTCCTTGAGCCTTTACAGGCACCGATGCTACCAACATGAGCTGAGATGCCAGCTGTGATGAGACGATCACAGCTTGAGGGGGAGCTGCAAAAGGCAGAGCGAGTATGTACATGTGTGAAGCAGAGCTCTGAAGGCATTACACCCCACTACGTACCCTCTGAACCTGAACGACTCACACACAACAAATACCCAGAAGGTTTCTGAATTAGTGTCTGAATGATACTAGATTAGATGCGCAGTCAGCTGCAATGTGACGCACCAAATCCGCCCCCTCTGGAATACAAGGAAGCTTTATGTCTCTCGTATCACTATGGGATCATCCTAAGCTAAGCAGCATTCCAAAAAAAACCTCAGCACAAGAACTGGTTTGGATCAAGAGTCTTCAAGGTGTGCTCCCACTTCAGTGCGAATGAACAGGTCAAGGCGAGATGAAAGAGGGCATCATTAGGTCATACCCAAGAGACACAGGCTTTTCTAAAGTATGATAGAGACAGCTGTACATACATATTTACAGTTAGTCTTTGACTATGCATTCTGTAATCAGAAATTGTTCACTGGTGCTATGGACGCAAAAATAGGTATGTTTCTGCTCAGCATATGTCATATGCCCCAGAAAACATATTAGTGACTGACCAAAGAGTAGGTAATCACTCCCTCTTCCCCTTTGTTTCGGTACAGGGTTGGGAGAAGCACTAATCAGAACCTCATGCCATTAACAAGCCCAAGTGCTGCCCAGCCTGTTGTGTTTTGGTTTTAGGCGGAGGGCATGGGGAATGCAGCTGCTCCTTCTCTTCTGTTGTGCTGAGAGAATGCAGCCCAGGCACTCTGAACAGGATATGACAGACATCATTTTATGGTCAAGTTTCTCAAAAAAAAAAAAAAAAAGAGTAGGAGGAAGGTGTGGCCAGGGCACAGGACACAGGACTAGGAATCACCCAGTGACACTCCAAATAGTACAACCGACTCAGTCTTGGAGATTCCCAGATTACTTGACTCATAGACTATTTATGCCGTAAGAGAGAGCTAGTTTTGATGCCAAGTGCAGAACCGGTGTAAAGCCAATTCCCCTTTCCTCCCCATGCTGTTTTCAGCAGAGATTAGATATACCAGAGCTTTGCTGGACTCACTTCATCCATAACAATTTAGCAAATCCTAAGCATCAGTGTAGTTTGTAAGCACAGTATTACAAAAAAGGCCTTTCTAGCTTTGACGTGCATATTTAAAATCCTCTATATAACTGACAAAGTGAAAAAAATAACGGAGGATCTAAAAATATTTACCACAGCTTAGAAAAATGCATTTATGAGTCAAATTAAAGTAGCCTAAACACTAACTAAAAAACTTTTTGTAAGGTGCTTGCTAAGTAAAAATGATGCATGAAACATCCAAATAATGCCATTTCAAAGAAGTGGCAAGTGTTGGTCTTCCCTCAGGGTGAGAAGTAATTACACTTGAATATTCTCTGTTTCTAGAGACTATTCACAGAGCACAGCAGTGCATTCAGGCCGAGCTGCCATAGGGATACCTGCTACTGAAGTCCGTATTTTCACTAGCCTGTTTTAATTTTCCTCAAGAGGCATCCATTGGAAAAAAAGTGGAGGAAAAGGTAACTTCTCTCAGTCATTTAGGAGGTGGCCAACTATGACTAAATAGATCTTGTGAGTTTAGCTACTTAACCAGTCACTTCTTTGAGTTTTAGTTTTTTTATTTTAAGCAAATTAACCCTTAAGAAAACAAGTCACAAACTAATTCAAAACACAAACCGTGAATTTATGCACAAACCCACACAGGGTATTTTTGAAGAAAGGTCTTATATCACTGACTATTTTTCCAGCAGTGTGGATACTGTATTTGTAGTATCTGAAGGCAACATCAGAGCACAGTCAATGAAAGGGAAGAAAGCAGAGAGGCACTGCCAAATGAGATCCTAGTAGGTTCGCAACTGTTCCAGGTTTTTCTCCTTGCTAAGAATGCGATTTCCATCCCAGCCCTCTACATGTCATAAGAGCAGTCGAGTTGCTGCCTCAGAATTTTTCTCCCTCTAGAGCAACCCCTCCTCTTGTTAGCTCCTCAGGATGGAAAGCCATCCAAGACCTAGAAGCGCAGCAGCAGCCTGCTGTTGAGGAATGACCATGGGAAACAGCGTGCAGAATCAGTAACTATTGCTTCCGTGTTAAAATCTTACCACAATTCAGGCTAATCGAAAAGTCTTGGTTTTACTGCATTATTAACCTAAAGACTGAGCCGAGTTTCACCTCAGAAATTCTTCACATGCAAAATTGATGTTTTAAGCTTAAGTACTGTTCATGCTGGAGCTTGGACAGCCCAGGTTACTCATCTCATCAACTCTCATCCCCAAAGTGTTGTGAGCACTGCTCTGCAAGAGCTTCTCACACATGAGCTAGCTTGAGAATACTGATTCACATACACCAAGTCGTCTGCTACACTGCGGATAGCTTGTTAAGACAGCTTGTTAAAAGAGAAGGTCAGGAACCATCTGCGTTTTGGAATAGCAATTGCTACTGGCTGGATTTTAACTGACCCATTTGTGATGACAAAACTTTTTGGGTACCAGCCTCTCACCTCCCTTTTCTAAACCAGTCATATATCTCAGAGTTGGCTTCAGTTTTGTACATCGACAGAATCCTGCTCAGCTGGGCACTTGTGATATTGTGATGCACAGTCAATATGGAAAATAAATACATGACAGAATAGTAGTAGAATATTTATAACCTGTGGCCACTGGCCTCTTGATAATGCTCGCTTAGTTATCTCGGTGACCGTATTCTTTCGTGAATCAGGGTCTTGACGAGAAACTGATACAGGCTGAAGGGAACTTAGAATTGCTGTGAAAGAGAGAAAAAAAATTATTTTTCTTATGCTAATGCTTAGAAAACATACGCTTTTAAGGCTCCCTTGTAGCAAAAAACTTGTTATTCTCATACTAGGAGACAGACTGCACAAACAGCTTTCAGACTAAATAGATAAGAGTGTTATTATTGCCCTCCTTCTGCAAAATCCAGAGTAAGACACAGCAGACAGTTACTTCCTACACTGCCAGCTGAGGAGCTTTACAGTGGGTATAAACATGCTAAATCCACCCAAACACATTCTGCTAATATTGCTGTGATCTTTCACTGAGCATTCCCACACAGTTCTAAGGAAAAGACCTGATGGGGTCTCTGCTCATGAGCCACACTCAGGCCTAACTCACGCAGACTGCAGTCAACAAGTAGTTTGAGCTTGTGTTGAAGAAGTAAGATGTCCCTTTTCAGCTACAAAGCCCACACAGCTCGTGTGTAAATTACAGAACAAAAAACACCCCTCATTTCATCAGAAGTCTGCATCAGAATGTGTGGACCTTTTGAGATGTGATGAGAAACTTAGGGAAGAATTATCTTTTATGTCCCACTTTTGTGCTTTTAAGAGAAGCTCAATATATTATCGGTTAGTTTATTTCCTACAAAGACACTTTTCTGTGTTGCCTGTCGAGTTTATTTTTGGGTTACTGTTGGCTTATTCTTTTAAGAGTCCTATAGAGATAAGAGACATACAGCCAGCATCTGCAAGTCTACAGCAGATTCTAGTAATAATGCAAACGGGAATTCTTTTTTTGCCAAAAGGAGGAGAAAATAACAGAAGCATGAGTCATCTGATCTTTTCCATTCTCTGCATTTCCTTTTTGAGTAACTTCTCCTTTATTCTTTCCCAGTTTGACTCCCATTAAAAAAAATCCGTATCAGTGCCTGTAAGTTTAAACTTGTAAATATGGTATTTTCCAGAATGCTGTAGTTTGGGTCTGTTTTGAAATAACCTTCACTAATCCATGTTCTACATTTGTGGGCCACCCTGTTAAAAGACAGCAGTCGAACCGATTTCTCAAGCTTCCTACTGGGAGAATTTTAAGAGAAAGTCTGTAGTCTGAGCAGTTATGAAACATGCTTTCCATACAAAGAAAATTTAAAGTGATATTATATTTCATATCTGAAAAGAAACAGCATACTTTTAGACATTTTGACCAATTCAGAAAGATAACTCATCCCAGGGATTTCACTAGAAATAATCAGTCAGTATCTTTGGAACCTAAGGATTTAAAGACATCTACCCCTAAATCACTCTCAAGGATCAGATTTTTAGCCTCATGTCAAGTTACTGACTTCTAACATTTTATTTTTTCATAAATACTTACTGCCAAATACCGGAGTGGACAGGTTCTCTGCTCTAGACACTACTGATGGCATTCCAGTTGGGGCACAAATAATGGCATCAAAAAAGCTTGAATGAGGAGCTGCAACAAAGATTGGGGCTTCCCGCAGACTCGCTATCTTCCCTTTTACTTTAACTTGGAAGCCCATTACAAAGAACAAGGTACGAGTTAGGCATGAGAGAGTTGTCTGGATCATCCTCCTTGTAAACAGAAACACAAAAATATCATCCATCTTAGCGTTAGTATTTCATTTGTACTTTAAAACAGAAGCCCATGAAAAGATTTCCTAGTTCCCACCAGCACTGGAGCCAGGCACAGGGTAGCAATACTACTCACTGGGAGAGTGTAGGGCTAAAGGGAAAGTAGGAGTAGGGAAGGGAACATCACCTTTTGATGTTGAAACCAGATTATAATTTTAAAGGTAAGGCAATACATAGCACCTTCCTAAAGCCTCTTCCCAGGTACACTGTTTCTCTTGCCCTATCTTATAGCATTGTAGAATAACACTATTGTGAGGGAAGGGTGGGTAATCAGCAGATTCAGTGCCCTTTTTGTAAGAACTTACTTAACTCTGATACTGTTCTTTTACTATCAGTTTTAACAGGTGAGATTAAATGACAGCGTTCCCTTACTGGAACATGTTCGCTCAACAGGGGACACGTTCCCGTCATGGGGACTCCCCGTAACCTCTTGGCCTTGTTAGAATTCACTTCCCATGTCTCCCCTCCTGCGCGCAGCTGCAGTGTATCGCAACTAGAAAGGAACTGCATTGCTCTGAGGTCAGAAGCTGAGCGACTGAAAGCCAGAACCCACAGAGGCATCTGTAAAATACTCCTTCAAGGGCAACATAGCTAAGAGAGGAGCTGTTAAAGCTAATTTTGTCATAAATTATAGCATAGCAGGAATAGCAAAGGCTACACAGAACCTCAGCCTAAGTAATGTTACCAAATACTTTTCTTAATGAGTTTCTTTTCTCAAATATTTCTATCAGTATTATTACTAAAGTAAGTCCTGGCTTACAAATAGTCTAAAAAGATTCTTATACAGAATTGTTTTAGCCTCAAGACAATTGAAAATCTACCTATTTAAAAAGCTCCACTATTGTTGTAAAATACACTCACCAAAAAGTTGCTTCACCTAAATGGGTAAAACTAAGATTTGACTGAGGACTCCTCTTTAACAAAAGGAGGAAAGGGGGGCGGGGAGGGGAAGAGAAAGCTTTAGACCCTGGCTTTGTGTTATTAAAAAAAACCCCAACAAACGACAGAGTTTTCACAAATATCGGCCCCTTTTTACCTTCTCCATCCTTTAAGCGGCACAGATCCTTTTCCAGGGTGACGGAAAGTTGCAATTGATGCAAACAGCCATGCTAGCAGTAAAAGGAATACCATGCATATGGCACGGAGGGGTAGCAAAATAATTCCCTGAAGAACAATCTGGAAAAAAAAGAGGGCAAAACTCTTTAAGAAATGTTATAATCAGGAACGATACTGCTATCTGTGTAGTTACATCACATAGACTTCAAAATATGAACATTACTGCTATGTGATTTAGTAAGGAAAGCATTCCAGTGTTTATATGGGGAAGTCAATCATTCACAGCATTTCATTTTCACTTTTGGGTTCCCAATTCAGGTAGAACTGGAATGAGTATTCGAGTTTTTGGTTTGCATGTTATTAGACAGAGACGGTAAACAGTTTGCTGGCTTTAGTTTATACTGAGACTCGGTCTGCAGCATATGACCAGCTCACATGAATCTGCCCAGCAGATACGTGTCTCCACGGTCGAGCCTTCTGTCACTGGCTGCCTGTCTACAAGCCAAGCAGGATTGTTAAGATGACTAAAATGTACTCTTGCCCTTTCAAAATGACAAATCTTGTGTTGAGTCACACTATTGCTGCAAGTGCTCCTTAGCGCTACTGCTTGGAGCAGTGCACACGCAACACAACTTTGTTTCCCCTATTTGGGACTTAAGCAAAACGGAGTTTTCAGTAAAACTGAACCTGTGGTTTAAAGCAAAGGGTCAGACTTCACAGTGCTGTTGAAGCTGCTGGAGCAGCTCGTGGCTCATTGCCTTCGGAAGTGGCGTGCTCACTGCCCACAGCAAACATAACAGCAGAACTCTTCTGATTATGAAGATTAACTTGTTGCCTCTTATTTGAAGCATCACCTCCATGCTTGAATTTTTCAGAATAAACTGAGGAAGCCTTTCCTCCCCGCAATCAGGAAACTGTTCTTAGCTTGCTTTAACTTGAAGCAAAAGAAACTATTGAGAGAGTTCTGCTACAGTCACCGACATTCAGGCTCGGTAGCAAAACTGGTATAAGACAGATCCAAGCCAGAACTGTGGTTCACTGCGGCTTCTGTTCTTCATAGGCATTTGTAAAGAGTCAGTGAAGGAGAAACACTAACATGCCCTGGTTGCAAATAATTCTGAAATATCATCCCTAGTCCCCTCTAAGGCATTTTTAGCTTGTATTTTTTTTGTGCACAGCTCCAGGAAACAGGTGTATTGGCACAAGGTTGTTAACAGGCAGCTGCAGTACTAGGCAGGGCAGGAGGAAATTAATTGTTTTACCCCAGCAAATTAGGTTAGAAACTATATCCTGCAGGTTGGCCTTTGTGGCGCAACACAGCGCTATGCAGATTGAGCAAGCCCAGGGCTGGGAGGCAGGTGAGCTGTGTCAGCAGGCGCATGCCAGAGCCTGGCATTCCTGGTGAGCTGGTAAACGCTTCAACTCCTTCTGGCACCTAATCCAGCTCAGGAGGATCAGCTCTGTGTGCAGACGTGTGCACAAAACAACTCACAGAACTGTAACACTGAATTTATTTTATTTTGTTTTATTTGGGCTACGTTTCTAAAAGTCCCTTAAAACTTACATGAGAGTACGTCACTGGTCACAGACTGACAGCTCCACCAGTTCAGACGCATGGTAGAAGTTAGTGAAGGAGTTATGTTTATGAGCTTGCTATTTTTTATGCTTTACTGTATTTTTAAAGAAAATAACAGCTCAACAACAGTTTTCCTCTCAAAATCAGCCTTTCTAGTCAGCTCTTTAGTAATGACTACTTACTACACAGGAAAAGCAAGGCTTTTAAGAGTAAGTTTTCCAAAATAGTTTGCAATTTAGATACTTGAGCTATGATTATTAAATAAGACAGTGGATCTTAATTTTATCTCTTTTCTTCAAAAAGGAACAAATGTTTGTAGTACATTTGGAATATAAGCACCTTTGAGTATTACTTATCCAATTCTTTAAAAAAGTAGGTTGGTTCTAATTGTTCTCTTATCAACATGGTCCTTTCCCTCCCCACTAAATTCCTTCCATCTTCACATAACTCTTCTTGTCTTCATCAATATTCAGGAGAGGCTCTGGCCTCTGGCTCTAAACCCTGTGATGCTGAAGAGGATTAACAGGAATTTTGGGCTTTCAGGACTCAGTTCTCTGTTAGAAAAGGAGTGGACACAGTGTAAATTAGGATAAGGCTGAGAAGCAGGTATGTGGTGTTGCTGCTTATGTTCTGTAAGCACTGCCACACACCATGTCTCCAGGAGTGATCTGATCATTCACGTATTACTGTTTCCTTCTTGAAGCAACGGGTTTTTTTAATAGAAAAACTGTATATAGCTAGCTATGGAATTTTAACCATAACTTCACGGACGACAGGAAAAGGACTGCTCTGGATCACGGAAATGGATTCAGTAGCTGGGTATGAGAGATTTATTGCTGAAGATCTATTGCTGAGATCTACTGCTGGAGATCTATTGCTCCTACTCCCTTTTGTGCTAGTCATGGTGAACCTGAAAATGTCAAGCAGCAAGTTAAATCAAACAAGACTTCTTGCTTGTATCCCCAAATCAGATGTGACCTTTTTTTCTCCATGTGTCCTCCTGTACTATGATCTATAGTCCCAGTTCAACATTTCAGCTGTGTTCAGTTATGCAGAATGGGCAGCATAAGCATAAATCAGTGTGTTTTGACTTAAAATAACTTTTTTCTTTATGAAAAAAGAATATTTATGCACTGACCTACAATGAAAAATAAAGGATGCAATAGCAAAAGCAAAACAATCCCTTCCTCAAAACTTTAATAAATTCATTAATCTATTTTAGGCAGATACGCAGGTGGTACTGATTTGCTGATGCAAGCTATTGGCTTTCTAGGTCACTGTGTAAGGAGGCAGAGTTGATTTCTGCTCCATCAGCTGCAGAGTAGGGTAAGAAAAGGACAGAAAAGAGAAAGGTCAAGGTAGGCAAGAAAAGAGAAAGTATAGGAGAAAAATATACAGAACAAAATACGGGTTCAAAGTTTAGTCACTACTAAATAGGATCAGAGCCACTCCAGCTTCTGTATACAATAATCATGAAGACAGAATTATTCTGAGTCATCCAAAGGACCTTTCCCCATGTTTGGAATCACCCATGTACTTTCTATTTACGGTATTTGCACCAGCTGCACAGTGGGTCACTGCAGTTGTGGCAGACACCTGCAGCAGTCTTTGCAGCCCAGGTCACACTCCCACAGCTGACTGACCCTTAAGCAATACCTGGGATTACACTGTCACTGATGTCAGGAACCGGGGAAGGGGAAAAGCAGGTCTATCAGAAAGCCACAGAATCCGGTTTGAAACTTCGTTCAACTTCAGCTGCTGACAAGTTATTTAGAAAGCAGCAGAGGAGCTGGCTGGGGACCAGAACGAAGCCCAACTCCAACTGAACTCCCTCGACATCTGAAACTGTGAGCAGATGGACTGGCTCCCAAAACAGTACCCGCATAGCAAGACAGGGTCTTCCATCAGTGTCCAGAGTACATCACAGCTCTCTGCCAGGCAGTCCAGCTGCTTACTTCCCTGCACAGGGTTAAAAATAATCTTGGTTTTAGCATGCTGGTTCTGCCATTAAATAATTCACCATTGCATAAATTCACTGAGGACAACGGAAAATCTAGTCTTGACTTAACTAGTATTTGTGCTTTGCAGTGCAGTTCAGAAGTTAAGAGGGCAAGTGAGCAATCAGGATGAACAGAACTGGAACTAAAAAATGTAAAAAATCCCAACAATGAATTGCAGCCAGCTTCAGTTACAGGATGGAAACTAGGCGTATTTGAACAACTGTTTTAAACTTGTTTGGCACATGCAGATGTTTACCACAGCACAACTGATCCTTGTTTTGCATATTCTAAAGGAAGACAAAAATGTCATTGGCTGGTAAACTATTAGCAACACAAGGATGGGCAAAAAATTGTAAAATCTACTGGTTTTCAGTCTGGCTACAGCCTATTTTTACATTTGAAGCTGAATGAAATGCAAACAGCTAGCCTGTCTCACTTTCAAGCTCCATTCATCAGTGCACAACAGCCTTTACATTCAAGGCATTCACCAGCATATGAAAATCCAGCTTTGGCCTCCCAGAGTGTGTTTTGAAACTATATTTCTCAGTGTATGCTAAAGGAATAGTATAGAATAGGGGGAACATAACAAAATAACCTTTAACATGGAAGAATGAAGATACACTACACTTTATTTAATAGGAAGAAAAGGGGCGTTCTCCTTTTTTGAAGTTTACAGTAACACACTCTGGTTAAGGCTCTGATTCCCAGCTGGTGGGATAGGTAGTGCTGGGCAAGAGAAGAGCAGACATTTACAGGATAAAGCAGACAGTCAGAACTATCCTTGGCTTTCTGACTGCAGGGGAAAAAGAACAGAAGGGAGCAACACACGACACAAAAACTGTCTCTCTTGTGGCTTTCTGCTTTAAAATTCTGTGACTACTGCAGTTTTGCTTCAAAGCTCACTAGCACCAGGCCCTGACCCACCCGGGTGCTTTTCCTTCCAGGTGCACTGAGGAGTTATATATGGAGTGTCTCTTGCTTTAAGACATACCAAGTTTTTCATCTCCTCCTCCTGAATCAAAAAAGTAGGATGTATTTGGTATAGATAAAGTGGTAATTGTAGCTTAAAATTGCAGCTTTCGAAAGTAGACTGTGCATCCTCTATCAAGAACAGCCAGCACAGAAAGCTGTCCGTTTCTGGAACCTCAATAAGAAACTGGAATCTTTTCCTTGGGGTTCATGCCTACCGCTACTGATTCAGATGCACGTGAAATGTGTTTCAGGCTGCTAGTAAAAAATAGGGGATAAAAGGATTTGAAATTGTTTTCCAGGTTTCTCACATTTCCTCCACCCAACTCCCTTCAGGGCAAACATTGTTTATAAATTCAGGAAGAGCTATATGAAAGATAAAATATTTAGTTGCACATCAGCCTCAGACATTTATAACAATCAGCAGAAAATGCAGTAAGTTCACCTACACAGTGATGTGCTCGTTGTCCTCAACAAGATGCCAGTTCATATTTGGTTCCATCAGCTCAATTTTTAAAGAGGATGCTTTTAAAAATCAAAGCCCAGAAATACTGTCTGCTTTCTTAATTGTAAAAGTACCCTCCAAGTCTCGTGTGCTCTTGTACACAAGCTGAATGGGGACAGCCTTCAGCTCAGAAGTCTAATTCAATTCTGTTGTGACACCAGTCAGTAGCCCAGTGGAACTGGGGATACTTTTTTTGCTGTCCACACTGCAATATGGACCCAAGAGATTAACTCCTGCCGCCACCCCTCCAACCCAGGCTTAAAACCAGCATCTGAAACAGGATTACTGTAAAAACTTATTTTCTATTTTAGCTTATCATATCAGAGACAGGTTGATATAATCTTCACTAGAGCTGAGGCATCTGACAGGATGGATAGACGGAGAGTATTTCGTTGGTGCAATTCAAACAGGATGCAAACCGGAGTCAAACAGGAATCCTGTTTTCTCTAACAATTGTGAAAATCTTTTCCAAAGCTTGTCGCAAATCTTGTGTTAGAAGTTTAAGTTCAAAGTCAGCAGGCCTGTGTGCGTGCAGAGCAAGTATGCAGGTTGTGGTCCCTCAGGAGCGATGGCTTGAGGAGCTTCATTTCGAAACAGTGACTTTTTTAGGCTGGGCACCCTTAGCATCGGCCACTTAAGCAACCTATTAATTTTCTGCTGTCACTAGAGTCGATGGGGAAGCCCGCTGTGCCGCACAGGGAAGGAAGTTCTCTCACTAGATGCCTTTTCCTGGAGAAGCTGTCGGTGTGAGCTGAGGTGCTCCCGTCCCCCCCCTGCTCGGCGCGCAGCGGCCCGGGGTAGGCCCCGCCAGTGCCCTGCTCCTGCCAGGCGGCGCCAGCGGCAGATTTAAACGCTATTTAGTCACAAATTCGCCTCTCTCCGCGGAAGGAGGTCTTTTTAAAACGGCCGTTGACCTTCACACCGCGCCGGTGACCATCGCTCGGTTCGGAGCCGCCAAAGTCAACGCTGTTTTAGCCAAGTTGGCAGAAAACCGCACCCGGCCGGCGGGGGCCGGGGGGTGACAGCCCCGCCACCCCCGCCGCTCCCGTCCGCGCATCCCAACACCGGGCGGCCCCAGCCCCTCGGGCAGGGCAGGACGCGCCCCGGCGACCCCTCAGGCCCGCGACCGCCATCCTTACCCGCAGCTTGTCCCCGGCGCTGAGGCGCCCCGGGTGGACGAAGGGGTTGGGGACGGTGGGCGGGCAGAAGGACTGCTGCCTGGGCAGCGGCAGCACCCGCTGCGCCATGCTCCCTCCGCCGCGCACCGCCACCCCGGGCGATTGCGCATGAGCCGCCGCGGGGGGGGGACAGCGGCGCCCCGGCCCGGCCCGGCCCGGCCCGGCCCGGCCCTGCCCATCGCGGGAGCCCCGCCTTGGGGCAGGCCCCCTCAGGGCAGGTGAGGGCGGGCCAGCGTGTCCTCGGCCGCCCCCGGCTGCCGGGAGCCCCGGCGGGCGCCCCCTCAGGCGGCAGGGCTGAGGCGGGAAAGCTGAGGGGGCGCGGGGGGTTCCCGCCCGCTGCCATGGCCGGGCAGCCCCGCAGCCCCGCCCGCCCTCTCCTCCGGCTGCTCCCCGCTGGCCTTACTCACGGACACCTCCCATAAACGCGGCAACGCCCGGCGCTGAGGCCGCGTTTGCTGTGCGGTATCGCAGTTGTGTTATTTATACACACTGACTACTCAGGATCAACGCGGCCTGTTACCTGAGAGAAAAAAGAGGCAAGCGCAGTCATGGCGTACAACCGAAGTCCTCTCTGGGAGCAGGAGGCATTTCCACCGCTGCAGAAGGCTGATATGGAGGTTCTGGTCTTGAGTAGGTGAGGTGTGGAGAATCACTACGGGCCTTCCGTACCTGCTGGGTTCACACGGGACCTCTTCCCACACACGGGCCCTGTAGGGACACATCAGGAAGATATTTTTCACTGTGAGGGTGGTGAGAGCCTGGCCCAGGTTGCCCAGAGAAGCTGTGGCTGCCCCATCCCTGGAGGGGTTCAAGGCCAGGCTGGATGGGGCTTGGAGCAACCTGGTCTGGTGGGAGGTGTCCCTGCCCAGGGCAGGGGGGTTGGAACTGGATGATCTTTAAGGTCCCTTCCAACCCAAAGCATTTTATGGTTCTACAACAGCTGCTGCCCCAGGACTGCCTTGGGCGGGCAGGCCAAAGGCCAGGCACAGCGGCGGCTCAGGCTGAGGAGTCCTCTAAAACGCTCTGTTCCTCACTGCCTTCTGCCAGTCACGCACCTTCAAATGCAATGCTGCTGCTTCTGGTTTCAACCCAAAAAGAAGTTTCAGCCTGACCATATTTAGGAAAATGTGCTTTTGGGTTCTCAAGGTAATCCATTACAATGGGGGAGGCAAGCCACCAGTCTCTGCACAGAGCACGCTGGTCCAAGACCGCTGGCTCCTGGCCTTTTACATGACATTGGTTCAGACGCTTTGTTTTGTTATGGCACTTTTCCCTTTCTCATATCTGTCCTTCACGCAAAAATACTGGTACTTCCCAACACATTAGTCTGTACGTTGTTGGACTGTTTGTATTGCTGTAACAAAAGTAATTATAAATGTCTCATAGTTTGGTTGCCAGTTTGACGTGAGTGCTTCCACGAAGATATAATCAGAATTAATAAAACTTAATTATTATAAAATTAATATTTATTTTGTTTTGCAACTGCAGGTGCTTAAGGAGTAACCATAATGATATATTTGGGCTAACTGAAGCCTGTGTGTATTGGAAGCTTGAGGAGTGTAGGATTTCCCTTGGCTGGTTTCCAGTCTCTCTGTGATTGCCAGTACTTGCAAGCAGCACTCTGAAAAACCCGAGAGCTGTGTACCAGCCAGATCAGCACAATTGTCACAGAAAGGAAGGCTTGGGGCAATGCTAGAGGAGAAAGATCAATTCCACCTCCATCATTCTTGACAGATGATTGTACAAGCTCTTCTTAAAACCTCATTACTTCTCCTATCTGATCCATTCCAGCACTTCTCTGGTAATATCTTGACACGATTTTTTCTGTATCTGAGCAATCTTTATCATGGCAATTTATATCCTTTCTTGGTACACGTGCTTTCCTTTTTACGGCTATTTTTTGCATGCTTGTGTAGTCTTATGACTCTCTCAAGCTTTCAGCCGTATTCTGGGCCGCATCAAAAGCTTCATGGCCAGCAGGTCGAGGGAGGTGATTCTGCCCTTCTCCACTGTTGTGACACCCGACCTGGAGTACTGTGTCCAGCTTTGGAGTCCTCATCACAAGAAGGACATGGACCTGTTGGCGCGGGTCCAGAGTAAGGCCACGAAGATGATCAGAGGGCTGGAGCACCTCTGCTATGAGGTCAGGCTGAGAGAGTTGGGGTTGTTCAACCTGGAGAAGAGAAGGCTCCAGGGAGACCTTAGAGCCCCTTCCAGTACCTAAAGGGGGCCTACAGGAAAGATGGGGAGGAACTCTTTATCAGGGAGTGTAGTGATAGGACGAGGGTTAATGGCTTCAAACCGGAAAAAGATAGATTTAGATTAGATATTAGGAAGAAATTTTTCACTCTGAGGGTGGTGAGACGCTGGCCCAGGTTGCCCAGAGAAGCTGTGGCTGCCCCATCCCTGGAGGGGTTCAAGGCCAGGCTGGACGGGGCTTTGAGCAACCTGGTCTGGTGGAAGGTGTCCCTGCCCAGGGCAGGGGGTGGCACTGGATGATCTTTAAGGTCCCTTCCAACCCAAACCATCCTATGATTCTCTGATTCATTAGACTGAACAATCCAGTGTTTTCCGGTTTTCTCTCCTGGATCATAGTTTCTAGATATCTGAGCATTGTTAATGCTTTCCTCTGGCCTTTCTCCAGTGAGTCCGCACTTTTCTTGCAGTACCCAAACTGGAAATACTACTCCCTAGGAGTCCTGACCAGTGCTACTGAGTAGGCAGGAAGAATTAATTTATGTCTAACACGTAATATTTATATATCCCTATATAGTGTCCGCTTTTTTGTCACTAGCCTGACTCTGTGACACACTGTGATACACAGTAACACTTAGATCCATTTCAGAACAATTACTTGTCATTTACAATACAGAATTCTAAGAAGCACTGCATTTATCCTTTCCAAATGGTGATCGTGATCTTACCTCTAGAACTGGGAAATACTAAGACATCTATCTGGCTTTACAGACGTGATGCTTTTATTATGTAGAAGAATGTTTCTGGTGACTTGTATATACGTTTGTTAAAAACAATGATATTTATTATAAATACTTTACTCTTCTAAGTATTAGCCATAGCACCATCAAAAAGGCTTGACATCGCAGGCACCAAAATACAAACGCAGTGCAAAAGAAGTTTTAACATTCAGAACACGTGAGAAGGTGTGATCACATGTGGTTCTTTTGTCTAAATTGATGTCGGTGTCTCTTTTAAATAATAATTCCTTTTTAGTCTGTGAGTCTGTGCTAAAATGAGCATTGATCCATGGTCCACTAACACAAAACACCACCAAGCTTCTGTGAAACTGGTGTCTGGTATCACTTTAGTATCTTTCCTTCACCAGCAGGTGCCTATGGTGCTAAAGACAGGCATTGAGGAAACACAGTACCATTAGCTTACTACTAATTCTTTTTCTAGGGTGAAGCTACGGCTTTAGTTCTGCAGGTCAGTAGGAAGATGTGTGCTTTCCCTGAAGAGCTTTACTCTATATTGCCTTGATTCTGCCTAAGAACTATAAGAAAAGTGGCTTTGGAGCAGTTGTAGCTTCCAAATAGAATCCAAGTGAATCATATTAGTGATAAATGAAAAACCAGTAAACTTTTCCACAATGAAAGATGGGGATTCTTCTCTCATATAAACAGACACAGCTTTTTTAAAGTCTATGGAGGTTTATAGCTTTTAATAAAATTTGTATATACAGTTTAAATTGGACCAAGTTCTTTGCCTCATCAGAGCTGCCTTTGGGACAGTTTATTCTCTCTTCCCAGTATTTGTAAAAATATACTCCAACGTATCTTCTAATCATAATGATTTTAATAAAGCTGTAGTAATTTCAAAGTAATTCCAGTATATATCAATTCTACAAAATGTGGGGTAGATAAAATCATGTACTGCAGAATATCAAATCCTTGCAAACTTTTTTTAAAATCTTCTATCAGTAATTCCTAATCTGAATCACAAGCTAAAAGAATTTGTCCTTCTTAGCATTTCCCTGTTTAATTCTTCTGATAGGGCTCTTGTCTTACCTTTATAAAACATGCTCCCAAAGGAATTTTTTGATACAGAAATTGAAAACCTGCATTGTGTTTGAATTGCTCCCTGCCTGCATTTGATAAAAATCCACCATCCCGTGGCCACAGTCGTGTAACACTGCTGCACAGAAAAGTTAGGGCAGCATCTGTCAACTGCTTGTAAGAAAAACAACCTTGTCTCAAGGACTAGCTACAAAACTTCTTCATGCAAGGTACCATTCCGATTTTCCTCTTTCTTTCTGTCATGTTAAGTGTGAACTACTTGTGCAAAATGGGTATGAGTAGTAGATTCCCAATGTGTTTCCATTGTCAATTTAACTTCTTTCTTTCTTTCTTTCCTGGCCATGGTGCCCTAATGCCAGTCCAGTCTCTGCTTCCCTTCTGGAACAATGCTGACCAATGCCTTCCAACAGGAAATCTGGGTGCAGCTGACAGCATGTTCTCTCCAGGGACCAGTGCAGCCACCTTGCAAACCAATGCAACTCACATCAAATTTATCCTTCTCCATCTGGTACGGTCTTCCAGTGTCATCCTGGTAAGCCATGTACCCTCAAAGGTCTTGGTGCCTTGGCCATGCTCAGTATCATGCTCTGTAAATGGCACTGTGGCAGGCTGCCACAGGTATTCTGAACTAAAAAGCCACAAACATTTTTGATAGTTGTGTCTCGGAATCAGAAAGGCATTGTATGAGGCTCCAAGGAGATACCAGCTTAGCTCTAAGCAGCATGGACATCCTTGTCTCCTTCACGATGTCTGCTGTGCAGACAATATCAGCTGCAATGGTAACAGAATACTTACAGTGGAAGAGAATAAAGTAGAATTGTCCCTTACTGTTGCAAGATCTGTACTGATAAAGGACAAATTAAATGGCAGACCCTGGGGCAAAAAAGATCTGATTATAGAAAGTAACTGAAAGACACTTTACCTAACAGTCTTTAGAACTAATATCATTTTAGGATTACATGAACAATGCCATCCATGGGAATGTTCAGTGGGCTGGATAACACGTGGTGTTAGGACTCCATTAATCAATTTCAGTCTGCTGGGAATCTAGCTCTGCACACCCTTCCGTAGAATTTATTGTTTTAGTGTGACTTAAAACAACAAAAGCAGTTCTGGAGTGTCCATTTCACAGTGCTCAGGTGCTTGCGGACTGGAGGATGTGCTAAAAGGCATACATGTATCCATCCAAGCAGGCACATGTGTGTGGATGCATAGAATCTTAGAATTGTCTAGGTTGGAAGGGACCTTTAAGATCATCGAGTCCAACCATCAACTTAACTCTGATAAAAACCATCACCAAACCATGTCTCTAAGCACTATATCAACACGTCTTTTAAATACCTCCAGGGATGGTGCCTCAACCCCTTCCCTGGGCAGCCCATTCCAAGGCTTAATAACCCTTTCCATGTCAAAATTTTTCCTAATATCCAATCTGAACCTCCCCTGGCACAACTTGAGGCCATTTCCTCTTGTCCCATCACCTGTGACTTGGGAGAAGAGACTGACCCCCCCCGGCTACACCCTCCTTTCAGGGAGTTGTAGAGAGCGAGAAGGTCTCCCCTCAGCCTCCTTTTCTCCAGGCTGAACACCCCCAGCTCCCTCAGCCTCTCCTCATCAGACTTATTCTCCAGGCCCCTCACCAGCTTCGTTGCCCTTCTCTGGACCTGCTCCAGCCCCTCAATGTCTTTTTTGTGGTAAGGACCCCAAACTGTCGCAGTACTCAAGGTGGGGCCTCACCAGCGCCAAGTACAGGGGGACGATGACCTCCTGAGTCAATGCATGTGTACACAAACCCATACACAGACACAAAAGACTTTCTTTTTTCTTCCAAGACGGTTGTAGAGATACGTGTATCTTGGAGTTTTCATTTAATGTTAAATAGAACTGGAACATCCCTAAAGCTAAGCTTTCTCCTGGATATTCCTAGATGTTTCCTCTTACAGAAACACCTTTCTCTGCCTCTTTCCTTTCTTCCTTAAATGTTAGACTTTCTGTGCTAGTGTTACATCCCTTATGTTGGTGCACATACGGTTCACACAGTGTTTGCCTGGTAAGTTTCCAAATGCTTCGCTCTACTTGAGAGTTGTTTCTAGCTGTTTTTATTAGAGGGAAGTTGCTAGCCCCAGTTTGTTAAGTATGAGAATCTGGCCCATAGGCATAGGTAAAATAGTGCAGGAATATGTCTTAGGATGCTGCACCAGAGAGGAAAACCTCATGCTAAGAGTTCCCTGAAGCTGCTTCTGTTGAATTCCTTTCTCTTTGCACTGCATAATGGACAGAAGGCAAGTAAAATCAGAGGCAAGAACCTAGTCACTTACCTGATAATGACCTCCGCAAAGGGAAGCACTTAAGTAAATGATGTGCTTGTGTGTTGTTAGTCCCAGTGGAGTAAGTAGGATTTCTGTTAGATTTTTGGTCCTAGACAGGCAGGTAGATTGCTGAGCTAGCTCTGTTACAAATTAGGAAAAAAATAGCATTGGGTCTTGCTGATGCTGAGTGAAAATAAAGGTAGTATTATCTCAAGGAATCCACTGGGTATGTCCCCTTGGAGAATCCTCTAAAAGTTCCTCACCTGAGCTGGCTGCAGAACTGAACAACTTGACAAGAATTTCTCTTCTGTTTCTCTGGGTAATGAAAGCTCTAGACTGATGATGGGGGATCTCCAACTCCCAGTGCTCTCAAACTGGCACCTTCCTTGATTATTGAATTCACTTGAAAACAAAAGAAAAAAGTAGATTTACAAGAAAAAGAGAGACTCCAGTGAATTGTGTGAGAATGAGATATAAAATTAACTGTTTTTTTTTTTTTCCTTTGAACTGAACCCAGGAGCCTCAGTAAAGTTTACCCTATTTAAAGCATTAATTAGGGAGCTGACTGTACATAAAGATAAAACAGAACTCTTAAAGAAGTCTTCAGGGACTCCAAAAAACCAGTTTTGTCTACATGAGGCAAAAGAATTTTAATTAGAAGCAACTGAATTGAAGTGAACTGATATGAGTGACAAAAAGAGAATTTATCCCACAATGTATTCAGGAAACATAATTGAATGTTCATTAGCTAAGAGTTATATACTGACTGTTAATGAGCAGAAATGAATATGTATTATTTCTTATTAAGCTGGAAATGTATGGAACTAATTGCATTTAAATATAGTAGCTATAAAGCTGTGTTTATTACGTGTCACTACTAAGAACAGGAAAGACAGGTGAATTTGTATTCTTTACTGCAGTATTGTTTTAAATATTTATTATGCTAAGTGGCATTAATACATAGCTTTTCATGGAAATGGTTATTATGTTGTGCTTGTGTTGGTGATGCTTTCATTTGGATAAGATTTATGCTTTGTTTATTATAAATTAGGGAATGCAGCATAACCAAGACAGAAGCTCTCTGATTACTGCAAGACAGTGTTATTCTTGCTTCTCATAATGAGTTGAGTTGAGTTAGCCTGTTTTCTTCTGGAGCTGCTTTGGAGTGCTAGATCAAAACACACCTAGTCCTGACTCTGGGAACTTCACCGGGGTCTGCAAACAAAGTTGGACTTAGATCCATGAGTATTCATTGCAGCTGAAAGGCCGCCTCTTCTGTATGGCAAAACCAGATGTTTTCATCCTCCTGCTCCCTTTGAAATTGAAGGATATTTTGGGACTGCAATCAGGGAGGGTTTGCACACCTTTGACCGTGTCTGTGCCTCTTGAAATCAGTGATGTAGGCAGTGATTTTGTGGAAGTTAGATTGCCATCTTCCTACTTAAAGGGAAAAAATACCTTGTTTGGTCCAATTTGAATTTGAATTATTTTTAATTTTGCAATTTATCCTTTTCTGATAAAATTCATATAGATTATTACATTAACCAGTGGTTCTACCTTTAGTAATCTGAATTTATGTTTATTAATTGTACAGATATGTTTATTAATTGTACAGATGTGTTTATACTACAGGATTATTTAGTGGCAGCAGCAACTGCACGTTCATTTTCTGAAAGATTGCAACTTTTTTCCTATTCACAAGAGGGCGATAAATCCCTAGTCATCTTTTTCCAGCGTCTATTAAGTTATCAGTACATTACTGCAAAATGTCATAAAAAGCAGCTTGCTGTCAGGTAACTGATATATATGTACTGATCGGTATGAAATATCATGACTCCTTTTGTTTTATGGGAAGTTTAGGCCAGGCTCTGTTCATTTCATGCCACTGTGGATCTTCTTGTTAATAGAAAGTAGGTATGGAAAAGTTGTTTATAATATTCCCCCCACTACAAGTGCAAGTGTTTTCTTCCTGGTACACTTACAAGTATTAAATTCAGATGAATGTCAAGTGCCTCAAATAATGTGATTTTCTGCATACTCTTTGGGAGAATTTCCCGTAGCCTAAAGGCTGTTGTGTATGTTTATTTATTGCTTATAGTGAAACTGTTTCTTTGGTAATCAGAATTTTCCATTTCTTAACTCTAATCCTTTGCTTCAATTAAATTATCTCTCCTTTTGAACCTCCCCTTTAAATGCAATGTTGTTTCATCTAAATAAACGGACCACAACTTTACTTTTTTACGTTGATAATATCAGTGTGGGAAGCTCCCATTAGCACAGTGATTTCTCTGTTTGTGTAGACAACTTTGTAATTTATTAGTACACTATTACCTTTTAAAATATTTTCTTTTATTCACTTGCACATCCATTGTCTCCCTTTAATAGTTTCTGGTTTACATTGTATAGTAAGAATAATTTCAGGAGTTTTACATGGAATAAGGAATAAGGGAAAGAAAAAAGAGCAACTGGTTCAGCATACTAATTTATTTTATGTCTCTGTTGATGTTACCTGAGTTCATTCCAGCTCCTGTATTTGGAGGAGCTGGATTACTTCCAGCTCTAAAGCTCCATGACCCAGCCCATGCAATTTTTAAGCTGTTGGTATTAGAACAAATTCTTAATAATTTACAGTGTATTATGGCCTCTGAAGAATGTTTTCACTCTGTGTCTTAATATGAAAAATAAATAAATGGCCGAAGTCTCTAGCAATGCACCGAGGCATTCGCTCAAGGTGTTACTACAGTGTCCAGCTGAGTTTAAGAGCCTCAGATGATGTGACTTACAATATATTCCTTAAGTAATAAGACAAGTCCATGATTCTTGGGCTCTTTCTGCAATCTGAATGGAGTTCTGGGGCTTTCTCAGATGGCTGAGACAAAACCACTTTTATATTGTCTTTCAATGACTCCAGCAGGCTTTGGTTGCAGAGATTCACTGTTGCCTGGCCCCTTGCCCAGACTCCTATTACCTCGGGACTGGGGTAGGAGGAAGCTGTTAGAAAGCAGGGCTACCCTTAGCTTATTTATTTTGATATTATCTTGCCTGTAATAATCTTCACAATTCACCTCCACCCCCTCCTCACCACTGCAAGGGCCGAGTTGACCTTGAGTGTAACACCAGTTCCCCTCTGCAACTGGCAACTGTAATGTAAACAGGAGTGTGACTGGGCAACCAGCGGAGCTTGGAAGAGATGCTGATTGGAGTTTTGGGGAGAAAAGCTTTACCTTACTTTGTTTAAATGAAGTTAGCATCTGTCCCATTCCTTTCATAATCACCAGACAAAGTCTATGGCCTCTTCACTCTTTTCTCTCAACTCCAAAGCCAAAGGGTTCTAATGGGTGTCGTGCCACAGCCAGCAGTTCCTAGGTTGGGAGCTCCACTTCACAGAGGTTCTCTCAGTACAGTTGGGCATTTGAGCTATTGTAGTTAAGACCAAAATTATAAAACAGAACTGCGTGACTGTGTCTGTTGGTTTCCCACCAGCTTTCCTCTGGACAGCAGCAGAGTTCCGTGTGCCCTTCATTAACATCTCCTAACTTATTTGGCAGATGCAGCCCCAGTTCTGCTGAGAGGTATCTGAGGGTATGAAAGTCTTAACAGGGCAAATTCAATTGCAAATACCATATGCCTCACTGTAATGTATAACTCATGTGTATCCAGCTAAGGAAACAAACCCTTCTTACCACAACTATGTGCCCTCCAGAACTCCATCCATATGTCAGAAGGATACTCAAGTCATATTTTTGTCATATTATTTAAAGTTTTAAGTACACCACAATAGTAGGAGAGAAAGCATGCAGACAGGCCAGTTCTTTTTATATATTTGCAAGAAATAAAGAGCATTTGAAAGTGAAAAAGCAAGAGCAAGTGACGCATTTCTAACCAACTCACTAACTGTGATTCAGCTTATGTATCTGAGGAAAGTAAGACATTGGTAACTATAAATAAGGGAGGAACAGAAGGCATGCAATAAACCTTTTTTATCTATCAACTGTAGGAAGATGTCCTTCAATTGCTGACAATTTTGTTGAAGTCTATGGGCTTCTTACAGTGGGTAGGATGAGAAAATCATCAAGAACTTGCTTTGGCAGTAGAAAGCTGAAGATTCAGTGGTGTCACTGACTGAACAAAAACAGTGGGAAGCCCAGGATACACAGCGTGGGTTGTGTCAAACCATGAAGTCTCTTTTACCCTGTGTGTTGATGTAAGTCTTGAACATGAGCAATAGTTGTCCATTGTGTACTGCTAATAGATAGCTGCTTTGCTCAAACAAGTTTCTGGATACCTTTTTAAGTGCTAACACTGAAGCCATCCTAATGCTGTTAATAAGACAGGCAAGGAGAACAGCAAAATTCAGGTGTGCGAGTTCAATTAACACTAATGTAATATGACCTGAACCGCACCTTCTTTTCAAATGGTGCAGATTTGTTGCTGGTGGTGAGAACAACCACAGATTTGTTGCTGGTGGTGAGAACAACAATTTAAAACAAGACCTGGTACTCGGATGGTTTGGCAGTCAGGACCCATGAAGACCATGGCAGCAGTATCTCTTCTACACAGGTGCTCGCAGACAAGGTTGATATGATATTAGGAGCAGCCTAGAATTTTGCTATGAAGCTCATGACAGACACATATTGTGAGCACTGGAGTACAGATTAAAAGAAATACTTTTTTAGAGGAAAAGGGGAGGAAGAGTGGAAACAATGACAGTCTTGCAAAAAAGGAGTGAAGGTTAGGGAACAGGCTTGATGTAACTTGGTGGTTTTCAGGGACCTGCGGCTAGTTGTGCATTAAGAATAAACATTCTGCTTTTTCTGCCGACTGTAGCCAAAGTTGGTGGCGAGCCAAAAGATGGGGGTAGGTCTGAGGTTTCTCCTCATCTCCCCATTACATGTGTAACAAGGAAATTTCAGATGCTGCTTGCAGGTCCTTTGCCCATGCATTGGAACTCCTTATTTCAAAGAAGGTTTGAGTCTGGAAATGTGCTTTAGGATTAGAAACGCTGACTAAGCTCTACCCAGCTGGCTTGGAGAAGCTTTTGGACACTGATATGTGAGGCAGGTTCAACAGACCGGGATTGGGCCTTGAACAGTAAAACAATAACCTCTTTTTCTTCTGTGGAATCAGATCACAGATGCGGATGTTAACAAAGGATTATGGAGCTGTAGCTCAGTTCTCATAAAGAGAAATGGTGATTAGTTACAGAGACTTGTGAGCTTACTTCTTCCCAGCAGCACAGGGGCATGGACCCGCAGGGGCTGGGTGTTGGAATTTCACCCGTGCTTCACTGGGCAAACGACAGCAACTCTGTGCTGGTTTTCCAGTCAGTAGTACAATGCGGTTATCTTACTGAAGGGATTGAAAGGCATAATCAATTGTAAAATGCATTGAAACAGAAAGTGCTATCTCAGTGCAAAGTGGTTTTATCTACTGCTGCACACCCAAAGGATTTAATTTTGAAGTAGAGACACATTTTTTAATGCCTGTGATTTGTACAGAAACAATCAGAACTAATAGAGCCTTGGGTGGGTGGTGTTGGAACCTTGTTCTTATTGAGGTCAGTGGCAATTCTGTCACTGATTTCAGCAAGAAAAGGATCAGGCCTAATATTTCCCATCATCGGGAAAGATTAGGTAAATATAAGTGTTTCCAAAACTTGAGGATCTGGGATTTTTGGCAGACTAAATTATGTGGTGCCAGTCCTTACCCTGGTAGTCCAATGGTTCAGTATAGACGCTTTATATCAATTAGTTACTTGGGGATTTATTAGCTTGAATTTTTAAGGAAACTGCTAACTTCATTGCTGTCTTCAAACAAAACATGAAGAGTGAAGAATGTTTGAATAACGTAAGGTTTTTCAGAAAGTGGACATAAGATAAAGCATGTTAATTGATAAAGGAAGGTAATTTGAAAGGTTGTGTACCATTAAAATGGATCATATGATCCGTGAAAGAAGTCACAAATAAATACAGTGTGCCACTGTTGTGGAAATCAAAAAGTGACAGTAGATGGGGAGAAACTAATAGAAAGAAAGAAAGAAAGAAAGAAAGAAAGAAAGCAAGCAAGCCACAAGAACAAACCAAAAAGACCTTGTGGAGATTAACCCCAGCATCAATCTAGTTTAAAATGTATTGATATCAAGGAGATGCCTCTGACAGTTATGAAACCAAACAAGAAGCATGGCTTTTGCTCAGGAGAATTTCAGAGTGTATAGATCTGCTAACCATTTATATATCAAAGCAGTCACCAAAAGGGCCAGAGAGGCAGAGCAACAAATCATTTCCAGAAGCTGCCGTTATCAGGATTTAAAAGTAATGTTAATCTCAGTGTTCCTACAAAAGTGAATATTAATGTCTGTATTTTAAATAAAATCTGATTTTGATTGTGGTGTTGGGGCTTAGAACTCCTTAGAATTGGTCTTGGAAAACCATGCTGTAGCCATGTCAGCTGAGTCTTTCGATGTAAAAATGACAGAAATCTGGAAAGTTTTCTAAACAATATGTACCGTCTTGTTAAATCACGGTGCAGTGTTTCATCTGACCATTGAAGACCCGTATATTAAGTAGAGCTAACAGACAGGTGCACAGGTGACTTTCTTATTAAAAATCAGAATACCCCTCATTTATTTCTGATGTTTTTCTAAGGGATTTGTGCTTCCAGATGACTTTATGCCTTTGCATTCATTTCTTATTTTGGAAAGGAAAATCTTTTAATAATGTTTAGCATCAGCCTCTCCCACCCCTGCAATTTGCTGCTCTGGTAAATGTGCTGTTCCTCTGCAAAAGCTCATAATGTGCTATATGAAATGTCAAGAATGGTAAAGCAAAACAAAGAACTTCTGAAGGAAAATGTGCTGCCATGAATATCTGAAATCTACTGAACCACTGCTTTATTATACTTAAATTTCAATAAACACTTCTCTTAAGAGCTTGTGTTTCAGTAGGCAGGCAAATGTGTTTTCTATGTAAATAGCAGTGTTTGCCTTTTCTTAAAAAAATGTATTCTCACCACAGTGGTAAATCCTACAAGCAGGCTAAAACACAGTTTAGGCCGGGAGATACGGAATAAAGTCTCTGAAACCTCTCTCTGTGCTTGTTGGATTGCCATTTGTGGCCATAGAGCAAGAATACCACAGA
This sequence comes from Numenius arquata, assembly GCF_964106895.1. Lineage (NCBI taxonomy): Eukaryota > Metazoa > Chordata > Aves > Charadriiformes > Scolopacidae > Numenius > Numenius arquata. Next base: position 2,077,665 of record NC_133588.1, read on the forward strand.
GAACCGATTTTCACAATGTTTTTACGTATGTTCAAGCTTAAAAAATAGTAGAGAAGTGAGGAAACCAAAACCTTCAAAAGGGCACTAATAAGCTCATTTTGCATCTTCCTTGTTTTATGTCTTGCTCCAGATTTTATAGCCTTACTCCTAGCAGATATGGTACGGCACAAGATTTATTTCTGAGTGCTTATCACTCCTTAGTAGAAAGCATTTAAGTTTTTCCATAAGAATGCTTTCTACTCACCTCTTCCTTGATAGCATTTTTATCCACTTACTTTACCCTGAAGTATCACTTAGAATGCTGCTCGGAGGATGGCAAGGGTTACTGTAACCATTAATGCATTAACATTGGATGCTGGAAGTGTTAATGCTTTGCTGCCCGTTGTGTTTCAGCGCGAGCTGTCTCTGGTGTCAAAGGACTTCCTTTCCTAAAGGCCAACACTGTCCTTGTCTGAAGTCTTCCTCGGTAACACTGCTAACTCTGCCAGCCGCCACTTTTAATTTCCTAAGAAATCAGGCTTAGAGCCTGGAAAGTTCGGAAATACATCTGTACTTGTTTTTACAAATGTTTGCAAATATAATTGGTTTTCATTGGTGGTCATTTCAACATGTTTCATTTGCATCTCTTGAGTGCCAATTTAGGAACCAAGCGGGAAGACAAGTAAAAAGGATAGAGTGTAACTGGCCCAGCTTGTGACTTCATCCTTTGCAGAAATATCACTTGAATAGTATTTTCAGAATGAAAGGCAGAGCCTTCACTTCAGTTTTATATTCTGCTTGTGCTTTTGTACTACTCCTCCACATAACATCCGAGAGCTTTTGTGTAGACACAGGTGAGACAACGGGTATCTCTCATGTTGAAATCTCTCTTCTTCTCCTCCCTCTTTCCAAAAAGGAACACTGTAAGGGAGTAAGTAGTAAAATAAGAATATTGCTACCTGTAGTATATTGGGTGCTGTGGCGATTGCTTAGTTTAGCACGGACTAGAAAAATGCTACAGTTGCAGCATTCTTAAGTCTGCTGGTGGTTTATTTGGTGAGGTTGGATCGGTTCTCAAGCTGGTTCAGGAGGTCGGTTTCACGGTGGCTAAAACCGGTGATCACAATGCTTATCCGTTAAAACAAAGTTGCTTGTTTTTACACAGACCTAAGGCACCTCTCTCTTGGAGATAATATCATAGAAGAAAGTAGCTTAATGAAGGAAGAATGGAAACGTTGGAGAATTCTTTGGTTATATTTTGAGATTTCGTTTTCCTGTTCTCTATCTCAAAGTAAACATTCTGTCTTTGAATAAATATGTTGAGTTGTAGGTCAAGACCTCTGAATATGCTTGGATAGCTTGAAACGAAGAGGCTACATCATAGTGTGGTTGAGCAAAAATTCTGTGGCTGAGTTTAAATGCTTCTGAGGGGAGAATAAACATGTTTAAGGAACTTTGAGATAAAAGGCCAGGGATTTTTAGCGTGCACAGTTGTGCAACAACGTTCCAGCTTGTTGTGCTTCATTAAAGAGAAAAACCAAGGTGAAGAATTACTGGTGTCCTGTGACACAGTGGTCTAATCAAATGCCACTGACCAGATCCTTGGTACATCATGGGCTGAATTCATACTGAGATAAAGAAAAAGCTAATTGCTATTTCAGGCCACACTGTTGTATGCTGGGTTGATTGCCTTATCCATTTGGGAATGGGAACATCTTATGCAATAAGCTAGCATATACTGCTGCAGGTTCAGAAGTTCCTATCATGTCCACACCTGGAGTGGGTCCAGAGGAGGGCAACGAAGCTGGTGAGGGGTCTGGAGAGTAAGTCTTAGGAGCAGCTGAGGGAGCTGGGGTTATTCAGCCTGGAGAAAAGGAGGCTGAGGGGAGACCTCCTCGCTCTCTACAACTCCCTGAAAGGAGAGGGTAGCCAGGGAGGGATCAGTCTCTTCTCCCAAGGAACAGGCCATGGGACAAGAGGAAATGGCCTCAAGTTGCGCCAGGGAAGGTTCAGGTTGGAGATTAGGAAAAATGTTTACACTGAAAGGGTTATTAAGCCTTGGAATGGGCTGCCCAGGGCAGTGGTTGAGGCACCATCCCTGGAGGTATTTAAAAGACGGGTTGATATAGTGCTTAGAGACATGGTTTAGTGATGGGGTTTTTTGTTTTTGTCAGAGTTAGGTTGATGGTTGGACTCGATGATCTTAAAGGTCCCTTCCAACCTAGACAATTCTGTGATTCTATGATTCTATGTTTTCTGGAGAGAAGTCCAATAAATAATTGCACAATTTCTATCAATAACTCTGAATGCTGAGTACTCCGACCCTGTCTGTCTGAAAGGGAGGCTGTATTCTGTTGTTTCTACACATTCTGCAAAGGCAGAGTCGTGACAGCAGCTACATTCTTTAGTGCTGCTGGATTGGAAAGCCGCTGGCTTTTGGGCTAGCACTAGTAGTCTGCCACTAGCTGCCCGTAATTGCACCAAAATTAAGAAGCTCCATAATTATGAGGAGTATGATCATGCTTTCTTCTACCCCGCCCTGCCTGTTGCTCACCGTACAAGTCTTCAAGGGGGAGAGATTAGCAGATGCCTGTGGTTGCTCTGCAGTTCTTCAGAGAAGATGGTGCTCTGGGTCTAAGTGCCTCTTCTGTGGCAGCTCAGACTCCCTGGTTCCCAGAAGCACCCCATGGATTAACTAGTTCATGTTTTTAACATGCCTTGATGTAGAAAGTGGTGGTGTTATTACTTAAAGCTCTTGAACTACTCCTTGCTATAGGGATTCAAGACGAAAAGGTTTTAATTACAAAAAATATGTATGCTGGGAAACACAATCCCATTGTCTGAATTCCAGTGAGTTTTTCTCTGTGGTTTTCTGTTGCCATCTAGTTGACTTTTAAGAACATGTGATTTAAAAAAAAAATTAATATATATTTTTGTAGAATGGATGTTGCCTGACGTTAAAATATTTAGATTTATTCTATTTTTAATTGCATACAGAGCTGCTTTGATTGAAAATATTTAGACTGATGAAGCTCATGCCAGTAGACTGTATTTGTATTTGTGCTCAGTTCCTCAGGAAATTGCTTGTCTGCCTCTGTTGCTTGGCTATAATGCACTTAATGAAAACAGTTCTTTGTTGTTGTTTTTTAGAATAAAACTGTTGTAGGGACTTTGGAAGGAAAATGCTGCTGACTTCTCAGATAATTATAAGAAAAAGTGTAAATCAATTTGTATGTGAGCTGTATTATTTCTCATTCATTGTATTGGTTTGCGTCAGAAGCCTTGGGAAGGATAGAAGTAGGATTTTGCTGCAGGCAAATGATGTAACTGATAAAATGAACAGGGATTAATATGGAGTAATTGACAGTCTGTCTGTTTTAAAAGTTATTTGTTCCACTACCTGTCGATCACATGCAATACTGCAAGTTGATGAAAGCAAGAGCTTCTTTTTACTTCTTCCTCTAATGAAGAGTCATTTCCTTGACTCTGCATCTCACTGGAGGTTGATCAAGTCCAGACCTCAAATGTGTCTTTGCCTGAAAAGATGGACACAATAATATTGTGGAAACACTTTAAAATAAATAAATAAATAAATAAAAATTAATAGTTGTGTTATTTAATTTATAATCTAACTTGTGAAAACGTGAAGTTAATCTTGTTGAATGCTTTGGTTCTAGGAAGACCAAGCCCTGCTTAAGGCACCAGGGTTAGTGAATATTATAAAACAAAGTTGCCGTCAACGAACTAACATGAAGCACATTTTCAGAAACACAGCTGCAGTCAATAATCTTCAAGAGTAAAGAGCATTATGGACAAATTCGTTGAAAGCATATTCTGTATTGGATATGCAATTCTGGTGCACATGTATAGACAACGTAATTCTTGGGCTCTGGAGGTCTGATACAGGGCTTCGGATCCATGCTCAGCTACCAGGGTTTGCGTGTTTGCACATAGTTCGAAAACAGCATGGTTTGGAACCCAGTCATGTCCTGTGGTTTCCTCATATCCTTCATGTTGGATGAAAAATAAGCTGTCATTCAAGGCATTGTGGAAACAGAACTATTTAAAAAGACAGTCATTGGATGTGGTAAAATTTCTGTTGTTTATAGCCTTTAAATCAAGGGTTGTTGCCTATCTAAAAGTGACTGTGATAGATTTAGTAATCAGTGGCTGAAATTTGAGGGGCCATTTAAGGAGATCAGGCTAAATTATCACAATGTTCCTTCAAGAGTAAAAGCTATAAACACAGTACTGAGCATATGCACAATCAGAATCGTATGTACCACGTTTATGTTGAAATGGGTATGTACTGTTCTAAAGCACTTTGGGAGGAGAGGAGAGGGCCTTCACTTTAACCCTCCCCTCCCCAAAGTCAGCATGAGGATTGAGTTGTTTTAGTGCTGTTCAAATAGGAAGGAAGAAAAGAGCATCTCTCCTTTATTCATAACGCAATGCTGTTGTGTTTAATTCTAGGTCATAGTTTTTTCCCCTAATAAACAAGAGAATCTTGCATTTTGATAAACTAAAAGTGTGTTTGTGAATAGCCACCAGTACTGTGACACAGATAAAAGCTGGTCATGTTAATAGTATGCACCCATCCCATCAAGGAAATGGGAAGGTCTTGCCAATATAAATTAGATTGTGATGGATATTAGACAGTAAGGGAGAATAGATTAATCTATATAAATGTGAAGTATTTAGTGGTATTCTTCAGCTCCAGATAATGAAATGCCATCGAGGCACAGTTAAATTTCTGTTTATTGACAAACATCTGCTGCAGTAAAGAGCCTGCCAGGAGCATGGTCTATGTTTTGAATTGATTTTATATCCTGGTAACTCTCCATAGTTGTGTGAAACATGCCCAAGTGCTGCAATGGAATTCAGAAGTTTTGTCTGTAGTAATAATTTATCTGCTACCTTGTCCATGATTATTCCTTTTCTGGTGATCCCCCCCTTCCCCTTTGCCCCTCTAATGACAAGGTAGTTCATCTCGCAGGTTTGAGCTGCTTGAATATTTATTTTATACTGTCAATAATTTGTTAATATTTCCATGATGTTTGAAGGTTTGGTATCTGTCTAAGTGTGGTAGCAGCTGTGAAAGCTGTTTGGTTGAGAAGAATAATTTTTGGACTCAAAGTGTATCTTTATGTCGCTGAGGATCCAACAGCGAGTGCTGAGTGATGTACAGGGTGGGATGGCACGGGGGAGACGAGACTAGTGCTGGCTTCAGAAGGGTGAAACAGAGCCATAATATCTGTGGAGATGAATCATGTGGCTGCTTATCTCAGGTATCCATTTACTCTACCACTTCCCTTGCTCCTTTTCTATGGTCATCCTCACTTATGGCCCCTATACGTTCTGATTAATCCTGGGAAGTTATTGACCGGCAGCTCTCTAGTTTCATTGTCCATCGGAGACTGGATCATCCTACCCTTCCTTCTCTGTCATTCTCCAAAGATGTGTGTTAGGGGTGTGAGAGCGCAGCAATCATCACTCCCAGTTAGCAGGATTTCTCACCGTATCTACTCAATTCTCAAACACCCAAAGATATTTCAGAGTATGTTTTCTGTGATGCCATAGTTGTGCCATACCTTTTATTCGTAGAGGCAAGGCCTGACTAATTTCCCATTCTCTGGGCTGAGAAGTTGGCATGCTAGCCACATGCCAAAATCTCTAAAAAATGACTTTGCCAAGGGAATTCTAGAGTTAAATAAACAGTTTCGTGTGTTGAATTACACTAGAGAATTGCAGTAAGGTGACCAGTTAAAATTAGATTCAGGTGGTAGCAGTTTAAAGAACAAAGAACTTAACAAGGTGCACGTCTAGAAAAAAGATACAGATAATGGGTTGGAATATAAATGGTGCGTGGCTGAGATACTGCTGAGACGTGGGCCAGAGCAGAGCTTTACTGGCAGCACACTGTGCTGCTGTAGAGAGGATCGTTGCTCCTCAGACTGGCAGGAATTGCTGTGGGGGACTTACCTCCTACAATGAGGAAATGCCTTGAACCCGTCTCAATCGCTCCCCACCCTCTCCTGGCGCAAGGCTGTGCGGCTTTGGATGACTTTCCTCCTTTGGCTGGAAAGGATGGTCACTGAAATGCAGAGCCCGAGGGACATGGGGAGGAGGGAGGGAGGGAGGGAGGGAGGGACAGGCAAACTCAAGGAAAAAGCTTCCCCTAAATGAGTACACAGTATATGTAGCGGCGTATATATGAGAGTTGTGGAAGATAGTACAGCAGTTCTCCCTCTCTTTAAAGAAACGCCTTTGTAAATGCATTTTCACACTTATTCCCAACAAAATATGCTTTCCTTTTGATGTTTAAATACCCTTTAATCTTTCTGAATAGCTTGGTATTACCCCAAAATAACAGACACAAAGAGAACAAAATCCTGCAAGCCTCCTGCTTGGCAGTCTCTTGTTCTGCGTGGAGGACTGAGGGATACAGCTATTCTCTGTGCTGCCTTTGGTACACGGGCTTGTTCTGGGGCCATGCTTTAGCTGCGGGGGAGGAGAGGGTTTGGGCTTGATGAAGGCACTTTTCATTAATTCTCATGGAACAGTTTCCGTCGGGTGGCTGGTGCAGTGATTCATTTTAGCCTGCAAGTGGCATTGTTTGTCCGGTTACTGGACTCAATAGTCTAGTTTATCTGAAAACCTCACCTGAAGTGAAGTCTTTCAGAATCGCTCTTTCTTCTCAAATGTTTGTGTATGACAGCCTGTTTGCTGACTCTGGAAATAAAATCAAACTAGAAGCAGTGCTGTGTCAACTGCAATAACTCTCCCTTGGTTTGCTCTAAACCCACCAATTATTGTGAAGCCGCTCCTTGGCACTGCAGAGGGTTTTCTCTCCTTGAACTTCAGGAACACTTCTAGTTAACATCCACATTTCATAAATGCCCTTCTGAATAAGCTGCCTGCCTTGGGATCGTACAAAGGGCTCTAGTGAGGATGCAGCCTATTTCTTTAGGAGAAAGTAGGACTGTGTAAGTCCCATGAACTTTAGTTATATTATTTCCACATAATTTCTGCAAGAGGCTCCTTTGGCATTTTCACAGCGTGCCGTGTGGTGTCTGCAGCAGCTCAGCTCGTGCCACAGTTATTCAGGTCGTGCTCCGTTGTGTAAATGTGACTCTTAAGAATTTTAGCATTGGCAAGCGAGGCAGCTGCATCTTCTATGAAGACACAGGTATTAAAACAGCGTCTTTGTTTCTAGGAGTGATTTCTTTACCTGCTGAAGTTAATTTTACTCGTATATCTCCTCAATGAGAAAATGGAATAGAAATTCTGAATAGTTTGTTAACCATGGCATTCCAGATGTACCTGAAAACAGCAGTGCATTTTCCGTTGGTCCATTTTGGGTGATTTTTCACTTTTGAAAAACTACAGTGTATTCCCACAATGAGTGTGAAACCCAAGAGGGGGCCTCTTTTCTCATAAAATTTTGATTAGGAAATGTGGGAAGGTGGTTCTCCTGTGGGGCTGTGTTGTACTGAGGAAGGGATGTGGAGCTGGGAGTCTGGATTCTTTTACGGCCTCGACAGAGATCTTTGTGCTTCTGTAGAAAGTATTTAGTTAGGATTCATGGTACACTTACAGACAAAGTGTGAGTCGTTATCTTTAATTATTTAAGTAGAGAAACTGTGGCCAGTTCAACACATGAAAAAAGCTGAAGTTAATTTCAAAAATGGGTGCCTAAATGGATGTTGTAACATGTGTGTTCTTAAGCCCTTCAGGTTCCTTTGCCAGCAGTGAGTAAAATACTAATGAGGAGAAATAAAATACTCTGAAGAGAGATGAGGAAGTTGAAATAGGCTTGGTATTTACCTGTAAAGCTTAAAAAGGTGAGAAAGAATGTGTTCCCTTGTCTCTAGACCACTTCAGCTTCATAAAAGAAAAATTCCCCGTGAATTCAGGACTTCACTGTGTGTGTGTAACAGCCTTTGAATAGACACAGTTTTCTCAGGAACACTAAAAGCTGCCAGTGTGCCCTAGAAACATAATATGTTTTAGCAATATTTATTATGATGTTAGTTTTAATTTTCAGAGACCACATCCAGTTTTGCGTGGCTAGGATTTATGGAGCAGAACTTTTCAAGGACTAAAATTATTTAAAAAGAAATATTTTCATTTTTCACACACAGAGGCCCTGTGAGGTTTCAGAATCCACACAGCTTTCAATTTTAGGAGTATTCTTTCCTGTGTTTTCAGGAACTTTTCACATTCCTGAATCTAGTTATGGGATTTTCCCCCTAATTGAATCCAGCCTTAAATGCTGGAGTCACGCATTCTGTCAATTAGTGCAAATAAGTTCTCTGAACTCATTTAGTGGGTGCAAATAGTTTTTACTTAGTGCTGTCTGTAGCCCTGTGTCTCCAGTGTATTTTGTCATGCTCGTGAAAAGGATGCTGGGACAGTCATATGTCTAAGCTTTCCAAGAAGGTCACAGGAGAAATGCTCTCCATTGGGATAGTTAATTGTGTAGTACCAGTCGACAGTCATGCTCAGCTGGTTTTAAAGGTGCTTTTCTGGTGGTGGTCCAGCAGCAAAATTACACAGCTTTTCTTTCTAGGGATTGCCCATTGTGTGGTTCTCTCTAGGCAGTCTAGTGGAGGCCATGGCTGGACCAAGGCAGTCTCAGGTAGTAGGTGTACCGTAACTCTGAGCTTGCTTGTAGACATCTGTGTGGCTTGGAAGGATGGTGGCACAGAGCCATTGTTCTCTTAGGGAGGATGGGGGAGAAGTGTATGGAATCCTTTTCTCAAAAATGGTAGGTTTCCTTCTCTGTAAAAGCAGCAAAGCTACCAAGATGGAATCCTTGCCCATGTGCAGCCTGGGGAACCTGCAGTGCTCAGGCCGTTGTCATCATCAGCCTATGGAGGATTCCTTGGCCAGTTTTCTGAGCCACCTTTGCAGTCAGTGTTGGTTTTTGGGGGTTTTTTTTGTATGTGGTTTTCTTTTTTTTTTTTACTGTGTTTTGTTGTTTGTTTGTTTGGTTTTTTTTTGCCAGAAAACTAGACTTCTGCATACAATCCCAAATGCAGGGACCTATCTTGGTGGAAAACTTGGCCTCAGTGAAGGAAAATAATGTTTATTTTATGTTATGGGAGGTTAGTATAGCACGATCGTAAAAACTTTTGCCAAGCACTTCTCTTAGTGCTGCCTTTAGTGAAGGGTGTCAAATAAGCAGCAAGCAGTTGGAAAAATAATGGTGTAGACAAGACCACAAAGAGATGTCAGATAGGCCAGGCAAACTTCCCACTTTGTCTGGACAGGAGTTTGCCTGCACAGTTTTACCCTGCCTGCCTACTTGTGTGCCCTATCATAATGAGCTTGAGTGAGCTCTCACGGCAAGTGCAGGGTGGCCAAGGGATCAGGGCCAGCCAGCATGGGTTTATGAAAGGGAGGTCCTGCTTAACCAACGTGATCTCTTTCTATGACCATATGACCCACCTTCTGGATGCGGGGAAGGCTGTGGACGTTGTCTACCTGGACTTTGGTAAGGCCTTTGACACCATCCCCCACAGCGTTCTCCTGGAGAAGCTGGCGAATCATGGCATAGACAAGTGTACTCTTCACTGGGTAAAAAACTGGCTGGATGGCCGTGCCCAGAGAGTTGTGATCAATGGGGTGAAATCCAGTTGGCGGCCGGTCACCAGTGGTGTCCCTCGGCGCTCAGTTTTGGGGCCAGTCTTGTTTAATATCTTTATTGATGATCTGGATAAGGGGATTGAGTGCGCCCTCAGCAAGTTTGCAGATGACACCAAGCTAGGTGGGAGTGTTGATCTGCCTGAGGGTCGAAAGGCTCTACAGAGGGACCTGGACAGGTTGGATCAATGGGCCAAGGCCAATGGGATGAGGTTTAATAAGGCCAGGTGCCGGGTCCTGCATTTCAGTCACAACAACCCCAGGCAACGCTACTGGCTGGGGGAAGAGTGGCTGGAAAGCTGCCCGGCAGAAAAGGACCTGGGGGTGTTGGTGGACAGCCGGCTGAACATGAGCCAGCAGTGTGCCCAGGTGGCCAAGAAGGCCAACGGCATCCTGGCCTGTGTCAGGAACAGCGTGGCCAGCAGGAGCAGGGCAGTGATGGTGCCTCTGGACTGGGCGCTGGTGAGGCCTCACCTCGAGTGCTGTGTTCAGTTCTGGGCCCCTCACTACAGGAAGGACATGGAGCTGCTGGAGCGTGTCCAGAGGAGAGCCACCAAGCTGGTGAGGGGTCTGGAGAACAAGTCATAGGAGGAGAGGCTGAGGGAACTGGGCATGTTTAGTTTGGAGAAGAGGAGGCTTAGGGGAGACCTCATTGTCCTCTACAACTCCCTGAAAGGAGGGTGTAGAGAGGTGGGTGTTGGCCTCTTTTCCCAAGGGAATAATGACAGGAGCAGAGGAAATGGTCTGAAGTTGGGGCAGGGGAGGTTTAGATTAGATATTAGGAAGAATTACTTTACTGAGAGGGTGGTCAGGCACTGGAACAGCCTGCCCAGGGAGGTGGTGGAGTCACCATCCCTGGAGGTATTTAAGGAACGTGTAGACGTGGCACTTCAGGGCATGCTCTAGTGCCCGAGAGTGTTGGTTTGTGTCTGTTTGTGGGGGGGTGTGGGGTGTGGTTGTGGGTGTTTGTTTTGCGTGGGTTTTGGTTTTGGGTTTTTTTTGGTGTTTGGTTTTTTTTGTCAGTTGAACTCGATGATCTCAAAGGTCCCTTCCAACCAAGAAGATTCTGTGATAATATCTCGTGAAAAGAGATGAAGTGCTTTTGCAGGGTTCAGTTATTACCTGTAGCATGCTGAGAGCTTTCAACAAGCTAAAACCCACTGCAGTGTTTATTTCATGGGAGACTAAAGATCTCGTAGTATTAAAAGCAAGCCATATTTAATAGCTTTCTGGATGTATTGGTGAGTGTGGCTTTCCATAATTTAATGTGAAGAATTGCTAAAACAGTGGAAAAATCAATTGTATTCCTGGTACTGAGGGTAACCCATCTGCCAGTGTCTTTCAAATTGGGCTGGTGTATAAGTGCATAGTTATAGCTGTGATTGGAGAGAGACCAGACATCCACGACAGGGGCTTATGACGAGATGTTCATACTGCTTTAAATTTGAGATTTTCTTCTTCATTTCCCTGCTAAAATCTGCTTGTGCCTAATGTTGTCGTCTTTATTTGGAAGCGTGCACATCTTGATCTAAAACACTGGGGATGATGATTCAGCTCTTTACTACAGTCTTACCCATAAAAGTCAGTGGGGATTCCTGCATGAAGAAGAAATGCAGATTCCCATCCTGAAGAGAAAATGTGAAGCTCTGGAGCTGTCACTTTAAAAATGTCATCTGTTTGCAGTTTCATATAAGGATTGCGTAAATTTTTAGGGTTTAAATTTGCTAGATTTTTAAAATTAAATTCTTGGTTATCTTTCAGAAGCGCATGTTTGCCCTGTGGTGAAATGAGCTGTTTATAGCAGACAAAGTGAAAAGTACTTGCTGAGAGCATGACCCTATGGCAATAAGCATCAGTTTACCCTGAAGAGAAAATAGTTGCAAAAAGCATGTAAAGTAACCTTGTTTTGAAGTCTTCAGATTAATGCAACCTCAGTGTGTGTGATTATGTATAAAACTTGCCAAAAACAACATAGACAAATTATGTGGGTAGACACCTGCTGGGTGTCTGTTAAAAATGCTTCCTGGGGTTAAGCAGGAGGTGGTTACCTTGGTCTAGTTTAGGCTCATCTGCAATTTTTCGGCTCCTATATATTTTAGAAAATATGACCGAAATCGTGATGTGCTATCGATTTCCTGTGCCTGTAACAGATTTTCTGTGAGATCTAGATAAAGTAAATATCTCGCTCTATTCTACCTCATTTCTCCCGTTTCTGCCACGCTTTTTGCCTTGTTTATTTTGGACATTAGGACCTCTGACACAGGGACATGTCTTGCTGTCAGTTTGCCATGCATTGCGTACCAAATGTCCACTCTCAGCTGTGAACTTCTGCTTAATGCAGGTGTACAGGATTGTATGCAAATATAAATATGCATAGATATCTACACATATTTGTTAGGATAAATACCTAATAAAATAGCTGGCATTAAAATTCTTATGCGGCCTCTCTGACTCAAACACGGATAGATGAAACTCCCTTATTCTGCACACAAAATCATAAGTAGGAAAGAAGAGTCTGTGTAGCAGACGTTTATCAGCCAAGGGGAGCTGAGATTTCAATGGAAAAGCTCTATTTAAGCTCACGGTTTCACTGCATTAATACAGTAAATCAAGCAAAAAATCTTCTTGCAACTTCTCCTGTTTGATATTTCCAAATTTTTTCTGTCCCAAGTACAGAATTCGCATACACAAATAAAGAGGGTATGAAGACAAAAATATCTGAAGGTGACATGGTGATGTGTCCTAGAGTGGGTTTGAACTGATGATTTACAGGTAATGGCTGACTCCTCCCTGCCAATTTCTGGTTTTGGTCCCAGTGTCTAGTTGTTTATGTAAGAAACAAAGCAGAAAGAACAAAACAGTAAAGAGGTGATAAAAGTGCGGTGAAACCCAAACAAAATCTGTAAAGGCCACGAATGCTTTTATATATTGTGCATTTCCTCGAAGGACTTGCTTGAAGCAAAAGGCAAAGCAAAACCTGAAAGCTGAAGAGCCACTGGGCAGGTGCCCTACCTTTTGGGTTGGAAATTTGTTCCCTTTATCTTCAGGATGTTCCTAGATTCAAAAGTACTACCTGAAAGTGAAAGGAACTGCAATTTACCTGTCTGAGCATCGAATCAAGCCGTAGCTGTACACACACAATCAGTGATACGCAAGAGATGGGGGACTGAGACAGGGCTAAATAAGAAGGCGTTTGTTGTGGTTTCAGCCGAATTTACCAAAACCGGACCGACAGATGGCCCTTCCCCCCCCCGTTGTCCCCCCCAAAAGAGGAGAGAGGAGAGAAAAAGATAAGGAGATTCAGAAGTTTAGAATGAACTAAACTACTTTAATGAAGAATTAATATTAAAATAAAAATAAAGAAGAAAATAGTGAAATAGATACAATATATACAAAACCGTATGGAGCTCCCAGGATGACAGTCACATCACCGGCAGGCACTGGGGAATCCCAGACTGGACTCAGCGACGGATGGGAACTGGGTTCCAGCTCTGGAGTCAGGAACACACGGATCGGGATCAAAGGCAGATGGACAGACAGAGTCCTCTCTGGACGTCGGCCATCGCAGGAAGGGGCTGACCCTTTGATCCCTCAGCTTTTATACTGAGCATGGGGCAGAATGGGATGGTTGGTCAGGTTTGGGTCACCTCTCCTGTCCCCTCCTCCCCACCGATGTGATCCCTCTATGTTTTGTCCGTTTCTGACCCCCTAAGGAGGCAAATAACGAAATTGGCTGCCCTTGGTTGTTACAGCAAAAAATATAAGCAAGGGCCTCCCTGCACCCACCGTTCCTTGGCATGGAGCACAAACATTGGTCTGATCATTCTGAGAACGAGCAGTTTTCTCCACAATATGCCGTTAATTTCAGAGAGTTAGAGGAGGCCTGGCTAGGATGTAAAGTTACAAAACAGAAAATTGGTTCAGTTTTACTTCAAACCGGGACAGCGTCTAAAGGTAAGAATGGTTGAAAGGCATTATTCACAAAAAAGAGTCCTATAAAGTCCTGCAAATGAGGATTTTAAAAGGACATAACTAGAAGCCTCTTGGATCACATGGGAAACAACAGAAAAAGTCCTCCTACTTCATACTTTTGAGCTGTTGAACAAGAGAATTGTCAGTGGCCTTAAAGAGTACGTGTTTCTTAATGGAAAAGGAAAGCATGGAAATGCAAGAATTTAATGAGCCCTGCCAAATCTTCAAATAGTGAGAAATAGCTCGCTCTCTGTAGAGGACTGGGTTCAACAGCGAGTGCATTGACCACAGAGAGAAAGCAGAGATTGTCTTCCTTTTGCGTGCAAGACTTGCCCCTGGGGTTCCGCCTGGTTTGCCTGATCCCATCGTCAGCTGCCGTCCTGTAGCCGGGAACTCTGCTGCCCTGGGATTCCCCGCAGGTCAGACTGAGGGACTGGAAAAGGAGGGCAACGGAGAGAGACACGGGCCAGAATTGTCTGTTATAAGTACAACCACAGAAGAAATAATGTCTCCGTGGCTTAATTAACTGTGGGACACTGGATGGGAGACCTGTGGCTGAATTTCCTAATTCCTTGGCTAGTGGTGATTAGAAACCTTGTGCGGTGGGGGTGCTGGGGCTTCGTCATTGCCTGGCATCCAACTGCAGAACGTGAAACTGCTTTCTAGCTACAGCCTTTTTGGCAGCAGTGTTATGGCTGTTGTAATGGGCATAAGGGAGACAGAATAAAGCTGTCCAAGGTTAAAGCTGTGGTTAGAGGCCCAAAAAACAAGCCCACTTGTTGGATAGCTTAATATTGTGAATTCCTGTCTTTTAGGAAGGGGAGACCACCTCCAAATAACTCCAGGGACAGAGTGCCAAGCTCCAGGGTAATGAAAATTAAAACAATTATGCTCTTACAATTTTAAGTTTATTTTGGCAACGCTAGCAAATTCTTAACAGCAGAGCAAGTTAGTCACTGGGGAGTAGTTCTGAGAAGCCCCAGAGGAAAGCACTGGGCAGTAAGAGACAGCTGAAAGCTCAGCGGTTTTCTGTTTTGTCGCCCTCTGGTTCGTTGTGCAGAGCCTGCAGCGGGGCTGGCAAGGCAAAGGCAAACCTGGAGTGATGTGAGGCCTTTTATTCTTATCTCCCGTTTTCAGAGTGGCTTGTTGGTTGTCTGGTAGAATCTGAACATGCACGTGGTGGAGCTGGCTGAAGCTGAACTTTAAAAGTATACTAGGAGTTTGGGGATTTGCAAAAAGAGGTGAAAGAAGGATCCAGATATTATATTGGCGGGCAGCGTGGATACAGCCCTCCTGGCGCTGGTTGGGCTGGCCAGCCTGGTAGTGTTGGCAGAATCATAGAATCAAAGAATGGTCAGAGTTGGAAGGGACCTTAAAGATCATCGAGTTCCAACCCCCCTGCCCTGGG
Organism: Numenius arquata; assembly: GCF_964106895.1. Classification (NCBI taxonomy): domain Eukaryota; kingdom Metazoa; phylum Chordata; class Aves; order Charadriiformes; family Scolopacidae; genus Numenius; species Numenius arquata. The sequence continues at coordinate 2,092,672 of NC_133588.1, forward strand.
CAGGGACACCTCCCACCAGACCAGGTTGCTCAAAGCCCCATCCAGCCTGGCCTTGAACCCCTCCAGGGATGGGGCAGCCACAGCTTCTCTGGGCAACCTGTTCCAGTGCTTCACTACCCTTACAGTAAAGAATTTCCTCCTAATATCTAGTCTAAATCTCCCCTCTTCCAATTTAAAACCATTACCCCTTGTCCTGTCACTACATTTCCTGACAAAGAGTCCCTCTCCGGCTCCCCTGTAGGCTCCCTTCAGATACTGGAAGGCTGCTATGAGGTCTCCCCGGAGCCTTCTCTTCTCCAGGCTGAACAACCCCAGCTCCCTCAGCCTGTCTTCATAGGGGAGGTGCTCCATCCCTCTGATCACCTTCGTGGCCCTCCGCTGGACCCGTTCCAACAGGTCCATGTCCTTCCTGTGTTGAGGACTCCAAAGCTGGACACAGTATTCCAGGTGGGGTCTCACGAGCAAGAGAAGCTGCTATGACCTGCTGAATGGTCACTCATTCAGCTCCCGCAGCTGTGGAGAAATTACTTATCGTTTGAGCAATAAAACCAATAAACTACTGTTTATTTTGAAATTCTTGACTGTTATCTCCACCAGTGCTACCAAGGAAGAAGACCTGTGCCTTTATCTCACTGCATTGACCTTTGTTCAGAACGTGGATTGTTTTATGGAGACGGGAAAAACTTGTGTGATGTCCTAAGCAGGTTAAGGTTGATTAGCATTCAGTTGGCAGTTGGACAGATGATCCTTGTAGGTGCCTTGGAACTGAAATATCCAGATATAAATCCTTAATATGAAATAATATATTGTAATATAGCCATAAGCTATTTCTTTGTGTATGTATATGTGTGTACACGTGCAGGCATCTACTTAATACAGAATTTAAAAAAGCTATTGTATATATTTCTTAAAATTATATAAATTAATTTCATAGCCTAAGAGGCTGTTGGCTCACTTAATCCAATCCCCACTTGATCCAGGCCAGGATTTTTTTCCCCAAATATGCTGTATTAACACCAGAAATAATGTCTGAGTGAAAGATGTTTTCCAAAAAGGCAGGGAGTCTTGATCCGAAGACATAAAACCCCCCAGAACAAACAAACAAAAACACCAAAAAAGCACCTCTCACTTCTTTTGGTAACCTGGTACACAGATTTATTGTTTTTACTACTAATGAAGTGTGCATTTTCTTTCGGATGCTGTTATTTTCTGAGCAATGGTTCATGTCATATCTTTCTCCGTCAGATTAAAGAGTTCTGAGATAGCAACAGGGTTCTCGATGTTATTCTCAATTAAGAAAAGACTAATCGGTGATTTTATAATAAAACATTTAATGTAATGATGAGAATGAATGAATGTTGTTGACTTGTCGTGTCTATACTGAGTATCATACACCTGGAAAATCTGAGCCCGTTTATTTCTGCAGATGAAGACTTGCTGTTGCTGTCAGGGTGGGGGGAAGCCACGTCTACCCAGCTTCCTGGGTAGTTGTGTGTGAAATTATGGCTCTTTGTGTGCAAGTGTAAATCTCAGAACTGGACAATTTACCCTAAGATGCTATTTTGCTCTCACTTCTGTTTTGAAAGGCAGTGCTGGAAGGCCATGTATTTCAAGTAACAGTGTGTGCGACTGACAGGCTCAGGGCGCAGAAACCTTGCTGGCAGCTTTTGAGACACCTCCAGTTCTGCCTGACTCTGCTATTTCTCTGACAGGCTCTCAGAGTTGTTGGGTTTGTTGTTGTTTTGCGGGGGTTTGTTCCAGTTTTATGGTTTTGTCCTTTCTACAGTTCCCTACTGAAATACCTTAGTACTTAACGAGCCTGGAACATAACGGGTCTGGAACAGCCTGTTTCCCCTTGCAGGTATAAATCTCTGCATTTGCAGCGATCCCACAGAGCCCAATGCCTGCTCATTTGTTGGCTTCACCTCTTCCAAAAGCAGAAGAATGTTCATTCACCTAGTCTCTGCTGCTAAAAGCATGCATGTCTGGGTTCGTAAATAGAAATAATTTGTCCAAAATGGGCCCAAAGGACATACTACCTCCTGATTTAAAGAACAGCACAGTTACAGTCAATTGCTTGAATTTATGGATAACTGCTGCTTCGTAAAATCATGAGAAAATAGCATGAAGAAAATGTATTTTTAACAAATACAGAGTGTTAGTGAGGCACAAACTGTTAAGCATGATTCACAGTTCAGGCTGCTGTGTCTATTAAGTATTTGAACTGTGGTATTTCATTATAAACTTGGCTGCCTTTTATGTATTGTGACAGAGCGGTTACCAAACCACTGCCCTTTACTCCATTGGACTGGAACTGCCCTGCGGGGTGCGTACAGCCTGTCCTGCTCATAACTGATAGAAAATTCCCTTCAGCTCCGGGAGAAAGAGTGTCTGAGCTCTGTCCGTGTTGCAAAAAGCCCCTGTGCAGCATTTGGGCAACCCTACCCCGGCACCAAAAAGTCCTAAGTTAACCCGACTTCAGTTTAATAAAACTACAAAACAAGTTAGGTAAGGGTTTGATAGAGTTTTGCGCTGGGTTTTGTATGGCTTTGAGATAAATACTTCTGCTTTTGGCCTCTGTTACTTCCTTTGTAAAGAAGGTAGGTAAAAATCTTCATTCAGTCCTGAAAACGTCTTAGGAGAAACATGTTGAGGGCAGGAAAGGCGAGGGCAGTGGCTTCACTGACAAGGGCACAGTCTCGCAGTGCCTGAGAAAGGTGAAAAGAGCGGGCCCGGGCAGGGTAATCTGGTTCAGCCAGGAGTCCAGGGGCCACCAGAAAACCCCACAGTGATGGGGCAGATCCAAAGTCAAACAGGGAAGCAAGTCAGTGGGACACATTGGCACGGGACATGGCCAGGTACAGGCAGAGCTGCAATGGTGCTCAGGCAAGGACTTTCCATCTCCTGGTTAACTCATTACAAACAGGAAAGAACAGACACAAAATCATTGAGGGAATGTATGATTTCTTGAGGTTTGGCCATAGGAAAAAGGAAAGCATCCCTTACTGCAGAAAATGCATGGAAGTAACTTTTAAGTTTCTTCTTCATTATCATGACTAGGCGATATCCTGGAGGTGAAGCAGGTTGTTTCTGGATTCCAACAGTGAGTTGGAAAGCGGCTGCCAGCAAGTGGAATTAGACCTGAAGACTTTTTCAGGACACGTTTTGTGACTTTTGGCATTTCACAGGTCAAATGTGAAAGGTTAACGAGAAGGGTTAATGTACTCCTCCAGCTTGTCTGATATATGTAGGTGATAACCTGGCAAATGTAAACACATCTGTTTCTGCTCATGAACTGTAACAATTGACCTGCGATAAGCTTAAGGTTGCCGGTCTGAAACTGAGCTCAAAGAAGGGTGAGTCCGTTTAAGGCTAGAAAATTTATTTCTGTTTTTCTGCCGGTAACGTAGTCATTGGAGAAGGGATTTAAACAGGCAAGAACAAGACAAGAAGCTGAGCAGAACTCCTTAAACCCACCAGATGTGTGGAGTTTTGTAGGATTATGGTGTTATTATTACAGAAGGTAAGCTGGTAGATTTGCCAACGTTGCAAAACATACACGTAAGTTGTAGACGAAAAGGAAACTATTTCAGTCATCAGTAGAAATGTGATTTAGCAAGTTCAGCGCTGAAAAGGTCCATTGCGAATGTTCCTCTAGTATATCTATGTTTCAAACCCCTTCTTCATATTAAATACAGATGCTGGAGCATGCGGTTTGGGGCAGTATTGGCACAAGAACATAAAAATCTTGACGGGATGGTTATTGAGGATGCTTAAAACAGTAAGAGCTTAAATTCTCCAGGGAGAAATTATTGCAACACTCAAAAGGAGTTCCTGGCAGTCATTAAAGCTACAGAATATTTTTCAACTAGAATATTTTCAATGCTAGTATAGGAAGATGTTTATGGTCAGGACAGACCATACATCGCTGCAATGGCTCAATAGATCCTGCAATCCTGAGGAGGTTGCCAGGTGTCTGTAAAAACCAGAACACTAACATTTTGCAATTACAACTACATTGTTATGTACCTTATTTTGTTGATTCTGGTACAGGACTAATTGGGAAGGTGATTAGTGATTCCTGAAGAGAATGGGGGTGCTCAGGAGACAGCCATCTTTTCTTTTGGCGTAGGTGAAAATAGCACTGGCTCATCCAGGTGAGAATTGTCTGTAGTAACCAAAAGCTTCCCAAAGCGGGAGTTATATCTGGATAGCGTGCAATGGAAAAGTCAGTTGGCAAATGCAGCCACTTCGGAAGCGGTGTCTTTTCAGAATACCAGTAAAAAACCTCTGCCTAGAACAGGAAAGCACTGAGTGTAAACTTGAAGTTGTAGAGAACATGAGAAGAAACCCGTTGATCATTAGTTCAGGTGTTAGTTGGTCACTAGCCAGTTCTGTGAATCATGAACCCAATGTGAGAGATGTATTGAGGAGGATCTGGGTTGACCACTCACGTGATGCAGTCCATTGACTCTCGTAAAGAATTTCACCTTAATGAAGCTGGGTGAGATCCTCGGCCGGATGGTGTCTGATCTCAAGGACAGGGGGAAGGTTTTACATCTCTGTTTCTCAACTGTACACTCCCTACAGGATAAATATACTGCTGTGTCTGTGCTGACTCCTCCTGTCTGGGTTGTGATGAGGAGGATGATGAGGAAAAGGAGGGTGGAAAATAGGCATGTAAACTGTTCTGAGAAGGCAGTGGGCTTTGTGGACGCATGGGACCATACCATCTCTTTGATATTAATTGCTGCAGTCACATCTTAGAGCTAACAGAGAAAGTAAGCTAGGCTTCTAAATCAATCCAGTATGCAGTTATATACTGGGTAATATTGTCTTTCCTGTGACAGGTATTTCACTGTAACATGCTACTGAATTTCTAATTTCAAATGATAGGAGGAAGCCTGGCCATGAGAAGTGTTGACAGTGTAATTTGATTTTATTCATATTGTTGGCACTTCGTGTGTGGGACATTCTTTTCTGTTTTATTTTTTTAATGGGAAACATTCCATCAGATTGTGAAAAGAACATTTTCTGTTGCTCAATAGATAAGCAAAAAACCTAACCGAACAAACCCCCAATATTATAAAGAACAGAAAAATAAAACAAGTTAAACAATAGTACTTGACTTTTATGTATAACGCGTTGACTTCAAAAATCTGAGTCATTCCATCCATATAAACAAGTTGTATAGTAGTAACAAAGTGCATGAAGCAAATTGCTAAATTTAACTAAGGTATTAAAATAAAAAGTACTTTAAAACAATACTTTAACACAGTTTCTTGCCATGATTCCATCATGCATTAACACAAATCAAATCCTGAGGCAACCTGTGCCTTTGACAGTCTTTCTGTAAATATGTAAATAAATGGATGTAATGATCAAACTCGCAAAAGGGTGAAAAACGCAAGACAAATCATCTATTTATAACAGAGTTGTATTTAAAAATAAAAAAAAAAAATAAATCAAAGTGCACTGCTGGTACATCTCATTTGAGCCTATTTGGGATGTGTATAACACAGGGGCATGATCCAGTCTCCAATGGTTTCAATGGTTTCAATGCCTTGTTTAAGCACCAGGGGAATAAAGAATGATGGATGTTCTATTACTATGACTAGCATGAAAACTGAAAACTTGTACCAGAATATATACGTAAACATCTTTTGTGTACTGAGGAGGCAAACGCTCTTAAATTATCTGATGTGTACAGTACTGGTACTTAATGTTTTGGTGCCAGTACCAGACTGGTCCAGTAATTAGCATTCAGATCTATTTCTAATTACAGATAAGGCATATAACAAAAAAGTAAATATTTGGTTATTAATATCTCGTACAGTTTAGCAACCCAACCAGTCAGAATTTATCTTGCCAATTTTAACAATCTTCAAACTCTTGTCTTCCATTTGTAGATAGTACTGATCTTTGAAAAAGTAGGTGTATCCTGTGAAGGCAAATAAGAAAGCATACTCAGATTATGTGGCATGTCATTCTCGAGCAAAGCTTTTTTTTGTCTGTTTGATTTCATAAAGCTTAATGAACTGAAAGACTCATTTTCTGAAATATTTATACACAATGAAAAAAGATTTATTTAAAAAATACATAAAAAATCCTATCCTGGAGAAGAGAGATCTTCTTAAATGGAGCCTGAAGTCAGGTTACTATTTTGTGAGCCAAAATTTTCTGGGAAGAAATATTTGCTGGCAAAATAGATGTTGAAAATGTAATCAAGTCGAGGCTCATGTGATATCAGTGGTGCTTCCAGACATTTATGCATATCTGTGCAAAATATGAGGTTGCTTAAAACTATGGGCCAGGCTTTCAGCTGCAGTGGGTAAGAGGTTAAATAAAAGGGCAAAATACAACCTATTTGTGCCTGTGATCAAGGAGGTTATCGCACTCAAGTTCTGGCTGTGCTAGAGCAGGATGATGCTGAAATGATGCTGCGGCCGCATCCTGGTACCGAGGAACCTATGGAGCTGTCAAGAAGTTGGGAAATTTCCAAGCCCCAGGGACTGGCCCAATCAAGCCTCCTCCTGTGCGTCAGGCATTGGGTGGCAGGAGTCGCTTTAGTCTGTCTCAGACTACGCTAGAAAGACACTAGAAACACTAGACTACATGAGAAAGCTCCACAGAGCTAATTTAAAAACAAAACAAAACAAAACAAAACAAAAACAAAAACAAGAAAAAAAGCAAGGAGAAAAGTGGGAAGATTCTAATAAAAGCTGTTTCTTGCCTTGTTAAGCTTTGCAAAGTGTTCAACTTCAAGGAAGTAAATGATAAAGGATAGATAGAGATTGAGATTAAACAAGCTTCATGAAAAGGGAAATCAGCATAACTGTTATTTGCTTGGGTAAAAATATTCAGGAGAGGTCATATTTGCTAAATGTTGCATTTTAGAAAGTTTAAACTGTGATTAGTAGGGTATTTATCAATGATATTTAAAGAGAAAATAGAGGAAAAAAAGTTTGTTTGAACCAATAGTTTGCAAAGCTGAATGGGAATTTGGCTCCTCCTCATGGACCACAAGAAATTAAAGTCTCCAGTAAGTTTCACAGCAGACAAATAAGAGACCGTTTGAGTGATTTAGGTCAGAATTGCAGCTTACCACTGTCAACAAGACCCAGGACAGCATCCAGGTTATCTGGAACTCCATTCCAAGAGTCAGCAATGAATTTAGGGGATGCAAGCTCCATTTTCTTCTTTTCTTCATTGTACCTGAAGAAAATGATATCCCTGCATTACAAATCTGTATTTAATGTTAAAATTTGATGTAATTTTTCAGGGAGTCTTCAGCAAATGTGACTACATAAAACAATCAAACAGAAACATAATAACAGAGATTGTGACATTGTCATTATAATTATTCCCCCACTCCATTAAAACTATGTGAAATTTTATATCTTTCCTTTAGGAAATGCAATTCTTGCTGAATTAAAAATGCACTTTCTAAGTAAAACCCCTTTCAGAAATGTGGCTTTAAAATTCCAAACATAATTCCAGGAAAGGTAACTTTTTTCAGGCAGCAGCTAGTATCTGAAGATAGCAGATTTTAATGTGGAATGCCTATCTTTTAAAAATCTTATTTGAAATATGCTTGTAGTCTATGTAATTGGTGGATTGCTATTAAATTACTTATTACTTTCCCTAGCATTTAATTAAAAAATCCTATTATTTTTCATGCAGTCCTGTCTCTCACTCAGTGGTGATCAGCAGATAAATGCCAAGTTAAAAATACATGCTTTTCTTTGGAGGGAGAAAAAAAAACAACCCCAAACCCCAATGGCTTTCACAGCCTGTGCTTTAAAGAGGAAAAGCTGTGCTGCTGTAAATCCACCAAACTCCATGGAAGTCAGATCTGGTTTGCAGTGGCCTTCAGATGGGAGTGGATCTGTCTGTATCCACCTCTGCGGATGATCAGTTCTCTCATTTACTCTTTCCGCTGTAGTATGCAAAGATGGATTTGTGCTAAGCCAGTTTTACTCTTCCACAAACAAGTAATCCAGGATCTTCCTTTCCATATATAGGGAATAAATGCCCCAGGGATGAAAGGTCCTTGAGAACGAAGATGGAAGGAGCAAGACTGTGGCCTCGTTTCCCCATTTTTTGGATTTCTAGATGGGAGTCAGTGCTGAGCAGGAGGAGTGGAGATGTCCTGGGGAGCATGTTTGGGAGACAGTTTGAACCAGGCTTCCAAAGCATGTGGGGCCTCGGTCCCCCCCAGCAGCACCCCTGCAGGAGCCGTGGGCTTCAGGGAGGTCGTCTGTGACTAGTACTGGAGGGAGGGAGGGAAGCATTTGTGTTCTTGATACTATTTCTCTATATCTATACGTGTCTTGAGTTACTTTTCCCCCGTTGCTATATGGAACTACTTGGATTGTGTCCAAAGTTACACCAGTACAAATGGTCAAAATCAATTATAATGACTAATGTAAATTACTTATTTTTTTTTTTCCTTGGATATTTAAAGAAAATCTAGTACCACAGCTTTAAAAGTTCAGCTGTGGAATCTGAGCCACCTCCTCTTCCTCTCCTTCACAGAACTTTGCTTTGCTTAATAATCTTGTTTTGACAACACTAAAATAGCTTGGGGCTGGAAAGAGGGAGAGGAGAAGGCTTCCAAAAAATCCATTTAAAGTGAGTGTGATAATGGCACAGGAAGGCCTATGGTATGTAACTATTTTGATTCCATGTGGCAGAGTCCTTGTATAAAATAAAACAGCCACGTACTTAAGGGTTATAGCGTCTGTGTTAGACGGAGGTGCGTTTTTTTCTGAAATATTTGTCAACTGCTTACTTCCTTCTTTACACAGACAGAAATCTCTTAAGCTTATTTTGATTCCTTAAGAATAAATTATGCATTCTGCGGTGACTGCAATTGATAAGGTACTTTGATAGAAATACTGTCTGTGATTAGAGCGATGAATTACTTGGAGGCCCTGGAGTACAGTTAATCAAAACAGTCATTGGTACAGAGGAGAGAAGCAGCTTTTTGCTAACTCATGGTCTATAGGGTTTGGTAGGAATCCCAAGTATTGCAGATGGCTGTATTGGAGCTCCTTGCAAACGTTTAAGATGGTCTCTGCAAAATGACATTAAAAAATTAATAGCATTCTTTAGCTTTTAAGTAGTTCTTTCTTTTTTTTTTTTTTTTTTTTTTTTTTTCCCAGGTAATGGAGAAGAGTATTGTCCTCAGAGTAATTGAAAGAAAGTTATGATCAAATGGCAATTGTGAAAGGGTATTTTATTTACTTACAGGAATCCACAGCCATTAGGATATAAAAAAGACACTCATGCAGTTTGATCATAACATTAAATTAATGTTCACATAAAATGGACTCAATTATGGAGCTTGGAGAATCTTTTAGATTTCTGGTGATTGTTTCTGATGTTTAACTTTCCTCTAAATTGTCAGTTAATGAATGGTTCAGCTTTCAGCTGTTGTTTAATGCCTGCATTCCTGACTTCAAGTCCTGTTCCTGGAAGAGACCTCTGATGGTGAAAGCAGGAGTCAGTGTCTCGGGTTTGTTCTCGTGCCATTCTGACAGGCAGCACGGAGGTAACTCACAAAGCTTCCCAAAGCATCAAAGTGTGTCTGCTTTTTAAGATGATCTTTTGTGCCAGATCTTCCTGCCAGTTATGATAACGAATTTCTATTAAATATAAGTAGCAGACTTTTCATCAGATGCAATGTAGGATAGTTATTTCTACCATAGTAATAGCCTTGAGACATTTTAAGGACATTCCTTCCTAATCTAAGAGTCCAAGATTGTTCCTGGACAGACCGTGGCAGCAAGTCACCTGAGTTTGGTTGCTTATGTTGCATCATATTTTGCTTCTCTACAGTCCTTCAAGCAGAACCTTAGTGCAAATACAGAGTTGCACGCATTTGTGGAATACCACATTTGTTGGTGTTCTTTGCACCAAAAACTTCTCTGAGCATTTACTGGAAACACGAAAAGGATCGTAGAGACGGTCAAAAGGAATTGAAGCTAAGATTTTTCCCAAAGCGCTAACAGATACACTTCTCGTGGTCGGTTCACATCTCCTCAGTGCCAACCCTGTTAGTAGAGCAAATGTGCTAGTGGCCGGTACATCAGCTGCTGAAAGGTTTTACAGCCATCCCCAGTGTGCTTTGCTGGTCACACTGCTCTTCCTTTCACATCCAGGGCCTCCAAACCTGATGGCTTAGTGAAAGAATTTCAAAGGCAGTCTGCTCAGTCTTTGGCTTCAAGAGATTGGAGATCAGCCCCTTTTTAAGGAATTCATAGATTCATAGATTGGTCCAGGCCGGAAGGGACCTCCAAAGGTCATCTAGTCCGACCTCCCCGCAGTCAGCAGGGACACCCCCAACTAGACCAGGTTGCCCAGGGCCTCGTCGAGCTTCACCTTGAATATCTCAAAAAAAAACTTCCTGTCAGAGTTTTCTCCCAGCAGTTGTGAGCTGGCAGTAGGGACAGCTTGCCCCTCTGAAGAGCCTGAGACTGATGTGGGGCAGTTCCTGGTATGTAGGGGTTGAGGGATGGGTTGTTAGTGGTGAGCAGCCTGAAAGAGACTCCCAGATATCCTCTTCCCTTGTAAGCTGTTTTCTCAAATAGGTGCTAGTTTCCTGCTGCTGCTGTACCAAATCCATACTCCCTGGTTCAGCATCCTTGCTCACCGCTGCTGTCAGCGTGGATTTTATATTCTCCAAAGATGAAACCCCCATGTTTGCTTCCTGCCTCCTGAAACTCAGAGGGCATTCAATCCTAGAGACACAGCTCGGCTGACAGCATCCCACCACCCCTTCAATGCATCTTACTTCCAGTATCTGTCTCCAGCAAAAATGTATGTCCTCTTGTTCCTGCCCCAGTTAAAAGCTGCATCAACACGTTGCACATCAGGGGGTAGTCCCAGGTTGGTGAGTTTCTTTGGATAGCCCCTGTCCAGGTTACTGGCTGAATAAACCCAGTACTCATTTCCTAGGTAGGGGAGAAAACAAAGCAAACAAAGACTGTGTATTAATCAGATACAGAGGAGGATTTCTTCTTTTATGCTTTGGTACGGGGCTTTTTATTGCACTAACTGTACTACTAGTCTTTCTGGTGTTATACCATCTGTGAAGCGCTAGATTAGACTGCAGCTGTAGTGTCATTACAATTGCTGCTGTTGCCTTTTAAATGTCTTAAATTGCTTCCTGGCAAAGGACATCACCTCACCATGCTCTTCCTTTCTCCTCAGCTGTCTCATCTTTGAGGCAGACACTTAGTACAGCTGGGGTTATGTTAAAACAGGTAGTTAATAGTGGCAAGTTTTTGTGTGATGAAGATGGTCTGAAACCAGGCAAGGGCACCTGAAGTTCAAATGCAGCAGCTTATGTTCACCCTCCATTGGTTTTTTTGAGTGATTTTTAAAAAAAAATATTTTTGGGGGGCAATTAATGGGAATTTTTTGCCCAGAGTTCCTATTTCTGTTATCTTTTGTCATATGAGATTTTCTAATGTCTCTTCAAATCTGTACTAGTGGAAGATGTACAAGTATTCTGTGTTCTTTACATGGAATTATAATTTACTTAGTAAACACCCTCACTGGATACACTGAAAGCCATGGAAAGATTCATTCATGAAAGGACATTTCTTTGATTCTGTGCTAGTGTGAAAGAAAGTCAGTCAAGTATTAATATGAGAAAAGTGTAAAGTGTAGCGCTTGAGTTCCTGAGAAGGCATTTCACTGTTCAGGAGCAAAGGGTGGGTCTCAGTACTAAGTATTTTAAGGTAGTTGGATTACAGGTGACTTTCAAACCCCTGTTTGTTTGATAGTTATTTTTGTTTTGTTTTATTTTTTTAAAAAGCAGGTTAGTTACATTTTCCTGGAAATTACAAAGACAGAGGGAGAGGTGTAGATGTAATAGTATTATAAAAAGTATACACAATATTTAAAGCATTTTGGCTTGGTTGAAATAAAACTTTTTTAAGCTTTATTTTTTTTCCTCCATGTAAACTAAAGCAAATGGCCTTTGAGACATGTGGAATAGATTATCGTTACTTTTACCCTCCTGTAAAAATGTACAGCAGCATTGGCCATATGTTTTTTACATGATTGGAGATGTTTAGTCATGTTTTTAGTAGATACTGGAGCCCGGTTTTTGCTGGCGCAGTTGTTCCTGGTGAGAAGAGCCTCCCAGCTCTGCTAATTTGGCCAGTACAGCTGAGCCATATGTGTGATTTAGGAGGGACAGAGGAAGGCTTCCTGTTACCCTCCTCGCTCACACGGCCGCCCGTATCCTCTGCCTGCGGAGCCGCCGAGGCAGACACTTGGAAGGCAGAGTGGAAGTCAGTCTTTGGCAAAAGAGGAAGACACAAGGAAAGGCACAGGGTGGGAAAAAAGGTCTAATCTTCTCAAGCAGCATTTACAGAGACAATAGCTTAAAGTGAGAGGAAACAGAAGAAAAACAGATCAGTGAGTGATGAAACAGAGCTCTCAATGTTGTTGCTTTTTGTTTTAAATAGCGTGTCTAGTTTAGTCTTGCTTATTGTTGTATATATCTTTCTATTATTATTTCTATTATTTCTATTCTAATGTTGTTTTTACATCTTTCTAGGGGTTCAGAGCTCCCCTTTGTTGTTATGGAGGCTGTTCAGAGTCTTTCAGATCCCGTCTTAAAATCCTCGGCACGGGATGTCTGAGATCTGTCACCCGTACCCTCTGGCTGTATTGGCTCTGAGGCAGGCCAGTCCCTGGCCCTCTTACAACTCGGAGGAAACCCAGCCCGAACATGACTTTTATGCAAATGCCTACTTTCATTTTAAAACTTAAACCCAATACCTGAAAAAAACACAGCCTTCTCATCCTGAGGGGCCTCGTAGACGGCATCAATTTTCTCTGGCAGATCAGGCCAGAACGTAGCAACAAGAAGAGGACCTGTGGGTTTTCCTCGGGGGTTTACAGTCCTCCACATGAATCTGAGCAGAACAGAAAATTGTACGAGATTTACAATGAACTAATTCACCAGCACATCTGTTTCTCGTCATTTCTGGCAAAGGCCGCGTGAGCGTGCGCATACACACATGCGCGCGCGCACACACACACACACTAGCAGCAACACACACTTGTGACTGTTTTCCTACAGTGACTGAAAAGCCAAATCGCTCATTTAGAAGCATGTTGCTAAAACAGTCACACAATAAGCTGCACGCTGGACTGCAGGTGAAATCGCTCGCACTGATTGCTTTGGAGTTCCTGTTGCTTTTTGCATCAGGGCAAAATGTGTCCCGTGCTGGGAGTATACAAATAAACTCATTTACAAGGCATTTAAACTATTAGAGCTCTCCTGCTGTTGTGTACGGAGCAGATGGATGAGTGGCTGACAAAAGCAGGGATTTGTATTCCGTGAATTGCTCTTGCAATTACTATTGTAGTGACTAAAAGTTCAAATTTAATAACGGTATATCAAACTGCTTGGAAGTGAGCTTGGCTGTAAAAGAAACTGCTAGCACTAAAAATATTCATTAGAGAAATGCAAAGGGTAATTTATTGCCTATTTTATGTAAAAGTAGGATCATCATTTGATTTAAGCTTTAAAAAGCTGTAATTATCTTTAAATGGCAGAGCTTTGTGCTGAGGGCTTTTGGTATTAAAAATGACACTGCTATTTCCTCCTTCATAGAACGAACAACTTTTTTCCACAACAGAACAAAAGTTTTGCCATGGTCATAAAATGCAAAATCAGCAGACTGGTGGAATCACTCTTGCACCAAGCTATAGCTATTAAATTCTCAGGTCAAACAGCTTTTACCATTATTATGTTGCTGAAGCTCAAGGCGCTACATTTTACTTTTGGCAGAGTATAAATAGTCATTACCCATTCCTACCCAGAGTAATTATACCTTTGAGAAAACCAGGATCTGCAATTGAATTTTGGTTTTGCCTAAAGCTTGGAGGAGCAGTTCGAAATTCATTTAATAAATTGCTGTATTTGTAGCAACAGAAGTTTGCATGCAGAGCTAGCTAGGACAAATAAAAGATTTTGAAATGCATTTGCAAGTATGATTAGTTGCTGCATACTGGATTATGATAATCTATCGTGTTTGATACGAGGAAGAGTACAACGGGCAAGTGCATTGGGTTTTTTGTCTCTTAATAAAAAATATGTATTAATTTAACCTGACATATTGTACTAATAATTAAGATAGTAATATGTTAACTTACTCTCATTTTGCGTACATATATGTATTTTTAACATGTACAAAAATATCTCTGGGCGTAGCTCATAATTTTCATTTAAAAGAGCATTTATAAAGCATTTAGCTAATTACTCTTGCTCTTGACACGTGAAGCTCTGTAAAAGGTAATAAGGTTTGTTTCATGCAGCTCTTCTTAGACAGAAAAGCAGATCCAATACGATGTGAAAAGGCAATCCATATAACAAATCTTTCTAACGCTGCATTCATAAAAGTAGCTTCTTTAAAAATCCAAGTTACAGAATTCTCAATCAAATTTGGACCTGATTTATGGCTGAGTCAGCACTAATAATTACTATATGCATGAATTCCAAACTTTCCAGAGCCAGTGGAGACTTGAACACTGGGTTTTTATTAAAGCACATATTTCAAGGGACTTGTTAAAATGGTGAGGTTTTCTCGTAGAAAGGGAAACTTTGTCAAAGCTGAGTTTTCTTTTGTTTTTGAATTGGGTAGGAGGTATTTTTATTTCTACTCATCTTATTGAGGAAATGGTGAAATTAGTTCTTTGGCTTTCTCATTTCACTCTGAACATGTTAAAATGTTTTGACTCATTCAGGTTAAATTTTAATATTACATTTACAGAGAGATTTAGTACTTTGTTACAGTACGTATTACATTATATTTTAACGTAATCAAGATTTTCTATTGTTGCTGTTGTTATTATTCCTATTACATGCCATTATGTAAAGGGTCTTTTTTAACGTGTTGGTAAACTTCAGAAGCTTGGATTTTTACTCACTTTCAGAACAGAAGCATCTGCATAAATACTGTACTCAGGCACACTTGTTGCTTGGAGGATTCTGTGCCCAGTGGCTCTATGGCCAGCAGCACCTCCAGTTAATTCCCTTTTATTTCCTTGGTTTGAGAGGGGAGGTAAAAATACTTTTTGGAAAGAATCTGATCTGACCTCCTTTTTGTTATTTAGTCCTTTTGCCTGTGTAATATGACAGTTGGATGCTATGGTCGTTTTCATGAATCATAAAAGTCACACAACACATGATAGACATCTGTTTTTTTGAATTCCTAAAGTGAGTCATAATGCTGCTTTGCCTGATATTTGGAAAGCTGCGAGACTGACAGGCAGAGCCATTCCAGAGCAAAACAATTCAACGATTGTCTGCCTTTGCTGCCTGTTAGATAAAGCATGAGTCAGTTTGAACAGATTGGTTTGGTATTTGCATAGTTCTTTGACCAACTGCATCTGAATGTGAAATACTTCTGTGTTGTTGGGATTATATAGAATACTGAATCGCTTTGCTGATTTAGGAGTAGATATTAAGCTGCTCCTTGTTGGATCAAGCCTTGCGCGGTTACCAGTTTACAAAAGCAGAAGCAAGGTGGAGGTCTGGCTGAAAACCGAGGCCCACAAGTGAGCAAAGAGGATGGGAATGCTGCGAATACTGTGGGAAGGGTTTTGTACTGCTGGGAGAATGCTTCTCCTTTTGGAGGCGCCGAGCTGAGGTGGACACCTCAGCTCCCTGATGGCTCTGCTAGCGAAAGCGGGCACTGGTTTTGGCAAGTTCGTTAGCCTGGGGCAGCGGGGTCTGCTCTGGGCAGCTTGTTGATGCAAGGGTCCAGTGCTGGCTTTTTGTGAGCCTGATCTGTTGGTGCTGTCAGGTCAACAGGCCGAGAAAGGGCTATTTCTTGCCATTAGGGATCACTGGACTGCAAGGAATCAGCCTGCCACTGAGGGGGCCGAGAGGAATAGCACAAAAGGTATCACAGGTATCCCCACGGACAGGCGGAATGAACCCTTTTTGCCCATAGCAGCTGTATTAGAAACGGGGAACGTTAGTTCTTACAACCAGGGTTTTTAATCCCAGTTTCTACATTGCTAAAACACAAAGCCTATGAAAGATGAAGTCAAACTTCAAACCCAAAGCACCGCTACCTGGGTGTCACACAGGTGGGAACTAGAAGGAAATGCACAGAAGGAATTGCTGTATACTATAGACTGTAAAATTACCTTCTTACCCATGACTTTTTGTTATGAAAAGCTGGTGAGTAGAGTCAAACTGGGCAGCGTAGCCATAAAGCCTTCACGTCTCCTTGCTGAGTATTTAAATCTGGAGGACATGGCTGGTCTTCACACCACAGCAGATACAGATAACTATTAAATTGGTGTTTTGTGAGGGGGGGTCTGGTTTGTTGGTTCTTGCTCCCTTTTAAATTTCAGCTCTGACATCTGGAGCAACAAACAGCTGCTATATAATACTTCTGTCAGCTTCAGATGCTTGTGGTCTTCTTATCTGATAGGAGACGGTGTTTGATTTGGGCACACGCAATGAACTTATGTGGGCCTAGATCTTCAACGGCTTTGGGAGAATGTTCAGGGTAACTGGGGATAAACGATTTCAAATTGGGCGTTGATTTATGGAAGGGATAAAGGAGCTTTAGTGTCTCTCACCGTGCTGCTGCCAAGTCCCGTACTCCTTAGGAGATGCTCTTCATTGCTGAGCAGCTGGGTAATACGGGCCCTGGCAAAGGCAGTGGGAGCTGCAGCTGCGCAGCCACCTCATTTTATCAGGAATGTCTCTGCTCTTTCATCAAAAATGCCTTTGTGTGTCTTCTGCCTTGGAGCCCTTGCACACATGGAGCCTATCCCAGTCACCAGTGTCCTTGATGTGTTATTGCAGCAGCCACAAGTCACGTAATACTGTTATTTAATGATTTTGGATAAAACCTGGATTAAAGCACTCAGGGTTTAATCACGAGATTTTGCTCACAGATTTCCATAATTATGTCTTTACGAACACGGGAAGGGAGCAGATCCTCTTTGGACTAGGCCATCATAATGAAAGCTATGCTGAAACTGAAGATTTGCTGAAAGAATGTCTCCATGGTAGAAGAGGCATTTGAGATTATTGCCACTAACTTCGGATGAACTATTTTTTTTGGAGAGGTGTTTTCAGAAGCTGAGATTGGAAATTTTCCTGCAATCAGATTTGAAGTTTTACCCCAGAGTGCAGACTATATGAAATGAAATCAGGAAGGACAGTGACTCCGGAGCTCTACTTCACTGGAAGTGATGGGATTTCCATTGCTGAATTACTTGTAGGTTGCTGAAATCCTTGTACATTTTGCTACAAAAAGCATCCGAAAATATTTTATAGGGAATGAATCCTTCTTTGGCAGGCAGTAGACTGGCTAATGCATGTCTTCCATTGCTAATTTTGTGATTAACATTACAGATGGGTAAGTCTCTACAGATTTTGGGGGGTCATATCTGGTTTGCATAAGCATTTAGAACTTTGGATGTGTTGTGTTTGAGGTGTGTGTCACTTCACCCTTTTGAGCAACCCTTGTGTGACTCCACAGAAGCCAGTGGGGCTGACACCAGGGTTAATATTTTGCTATCAAATCTCTAAAATTGGGCAGAAAATATCATGAAGAGAGGCTTTTTTTGTGAGGTTTGTGGCATTTCCTTGTCCTGATTTTAGCTAGAACTACCACCAGCCCAGTCTGTCATAGCATCTTGGCATGTGCAATTCCAGTGTAGGCCAGAAACTAAAAACCACCACAAAACTGCCTAAAATAATGACTGAAGGTCAAAATTCCAGACTCTCAAAGTTTGAGAATAGCTCTAAGAAAAGATGAATTTATGGCATAATCATCTCACCTGTCTCTAATTACAGACAATCTTTTGGACGTGAAGGTGGTTGGGAGTAGTCAGCATGGATTCTCAAAGGGGATGTCAGGCTTGACCAACCTGACAACCTTCTGTGATGAAATGACTGGCTTGATAGATGAGGGGAGAGCAGGTCAGGAAGGTTTTTGACCCTGTTTCCAGTAAGATTCTCGTAGAGACACTGTTGAAGTATGGGTGAGGCAAGCAGACGGTGAGGTGGACAGAAAATTGGCTGACTGGCCAGGCCTAGAGGATGTGGTCAGTGGTATGAAGTCTAGCTGGAGGCCAGTAACTAGTGGTGTACCTCAGGTGTCAGTACTGGTTAGAAGACTGTTTAACAGCTTCAGTAATGATCTGGATGATGGGGCAGAGTGCAGCCTCAGCAAGTTTGCTGGTGACCTGGAACTGGGAGGAGTGGCTGATACAGCAGAGGGTTGTACTGTCATCCAGAGGCACCTACACCCGTGGAGAAATGGGATGACAGGGACATCACACAGTTCAGGAAAGGCCAGTTCAGGATCCAGCACCTGGGAGGAACAGCCCCAAACACCACTACATACTGTGGGCCAATGGGCTGGAAAACAGCTTTGTGAAAAAGGACCTAGGGGTCCTCGTGGAAACCAAGTTGACTATGAGCCAGCAGCGTAGCCTTGTGGCACCACATTATTTAACCATAAAACCAGAATTTGCCATCTCTTTCCCTTAGGAGTTTATTAGGACACTTTGCTGTCTCTGAACACACAAAAGAAAGGGCAGAGTTTGTGTCTGATAATAAATTTCTAGATTTTGAACAATAGGTCTGACAGATCCCTCCACTTGAGGCCCCATTCATAAGCACTTCATCTCACTTACCTATCTTTGAAGAAAAACGTTTCTCCCCTGATTTGTGCGACTCCATCAAAGACAATGTCGTGCTTGCAGAGCTCTGGAGTGACAGGTCCCAGGGTTGGACGTGGGCCTGGCCCCGGGCCTGGCCCTGGTCCGGGTTCGACATCGGTCGATACTTCTGTAATGGTGAACAGAAATATTCTGTTACCCTGAAATACGGTGCTGCAGAGTTAACACGGGGAACATGAAATATCAACTCGTAGAAGGGCAATAATTTGGAGACAGTGCTTGAAGGGGAAAAAAAAAGCCTTACAATAAAATAATTTCAGAAGAAGGGTGGTGGAGTACAGCTGAGAAGGCCTTAGCTTCCAGTCCTGCCTTTATCTGCTGTGTGGCCTCATTCAAGACACCGTGCCTGCATGAGTGCTGAGCTGCCTATTTAACTTTAAAGATATTCAGAAGTGATTAGACTGGGTTCGAATGTTAACATTACAATTTTTATTTCACTGGCTTCTGAAAAGAAGAGAAATGCATTTCAAAGTCCTTCTATTCAGAATTATCTGCATCTCCGCTGAGAGAGATGTCAAAGTGGATTTCTCTTCTTTCTAGAAGTGCCAATAGTTTGCAGGTTACAAAGATGCCTTTTGAGCCATTTGTATGATCTTCTTGCCCTCATCAATAATCCAAATGTGCTCTTCAGAATATGCACTTTCCCATCCGGTTTATTTTATTTTGTTTTATCGTTTGGCTGCTGCTGTGTTGCCTTATGAGGCCTTTGCCTTTTTTCTTACACGTCAGGTTTATTTACTGTATAAAACAAAGTGGAGTGTAGCTGATTTGAGATAATAATAATGGAAGAAAACAAAGGCTTTTTGGAATACTTGTTTTATATAGAGAACAGTTTGTAAAGGGTTCTATCAGGTATGGAGAGGCAAGAAAGATAGTTTTGTCTCAAGTTTTGAAGTGTGTCTTGAGAGAACTGGGTTAAATTCTGAGCTCTATCAAAGTTGTGCCATGCAAGCTCAGAAAATTCACTTAACCTTGCCCATGTCTCAATTCCCAGTCTTAATTAAAGCAGCTAAGAACAAGGAAAAAATGCAGATTCCAATCAGATTTTTGATAAAAAAGTGTCTCATGTGGTAATCATTTTGGTATATTCTCATTATAATTTCTACGGTGTTGAATGCTGTAGAATATAGTCACTTACAGTTAAGAAAATATCTCAGTAGAGAAGTGAAAAGAATAGAAAGAGAAATGGTATAGATTTTCTTCGATTGCTTAATTGACTGTGGTATGCTTGTGCCTCTACAGGGTAGAAAATATATGCATGGAAGGAACTTCAATTATAATAATACTTATGCATTTTACTAAGAGTGTCCGTGGAGAAAATAATAAATTTTAAAAATGCACCAACATAAAATACTTAAATCACTTTTTCTCCAGGAGCTTGCCAAATACATTTACATCGAAGTACCAGCTCCTACACACTCCCTGCAAATGTTATTGTGATGTATGGCTTGAATTGTGGGAAGCCCATGTGAACTGTTTCCAGGCTGCGACAGGAAACAATGAACTTTCCCTATTACAGAGAGTTACAATCTGGAAAGCTCAGACTGTTGTAGACAGTAACACCCAAACCCACCCACATCAGGTATTTCAAGCTAGAAAAAAGCACAGCATTTCATTGTCCCAGTAAAGGCATTAGAAATTTCCATCTAAAGGTTTCATTATGGGGAGTTTTGGGGCTTCTGTAAGTTCAGTGAATTTAGTGACCCCTCATCCTTACATTGTGATATTTGATTGAAGTAGGAGCCCTGGTAATAACATGAAGAAAGGAGAGAGAAAGGAAAGAGCATGGTTTTTGTGCAGTATGTAATTTACTGCAAGTTCTGAGTCCCAAATTTCAACCTGTGCTGCAAACTTTTCTGGTGAGTTCTGCTGACGAGGGAGGACTTTACCATAAAGCTCCTGGATCCCTTTAATGTCATCCTGAGAAAGCCGAAAGTTTTTGGTGTAGGTGTAGATCGGGGCCATAAGAGCTCCTGGATCCTCCGAGTGCTCTAATCCCATAGCATGGCCAAATTCGTGAGCAGCAACCAAGAAGAGACTGTATCCTAAATAACACAGCAAGATAGCGTTAGCCGCATACATCTAAATAGAAGTGTACCACATGGGTTATTCACAGCCGCCTCATCTCATTTTCCTTGCTACCCATCAAAAATCTCCCAATAATAAGTATCATAATTAGTATTTACAGCCTCCAATGGTGAATGTCATACATATTGCCAGAAATGACATTTCATTAGAGAGACTCTAAAACCTCTTCTGTAGCTGATGTTTGGTGCTCTCTCACATGCAAGTGACTTTGGTCACAGTCTTAATACTTCTGCAAAAAAAAAGGAAGTGTAGCAAATAAAATCAGATTTCTGTGCTTTTTTTAAGCACAGAAGAATTAAGCTTGTAATCTAGACCTCAAATCTTACTTTTCATCAGGAAATGACATGCAAGTGATAAACAGGTCTGTAGATCTGTGCATCTGTTAACAGAACCTGCATCAGTACTGTTGTACCAAACATTCTTAGGTTGAAAAAACTCTCTTATCATAGGATGACATTTTATCAATTACACCCAAAGTCTGAAATTTAGCAGTTATTTTCATCATAAAAGAAAAACCTGAATCTCGCATTTGTTTGTAAATGTGTAAAAAAGCCTTTTGCTACGTTTAATTTTACCCATTTTACAAATAAGGACAAAGATTAACCAAAATAGTTTTAAATACCAATATTCACTATACAAACATTATACTGTCTCTCAGTTTTTAAACATGCTTTTCTTCTTCAGCAATATCAGTCACAAATGTACTAATTTTTTACATTTAACATTTCTTCCTAATTCGGCCGATATCAGAGTATAATTATTACGTATTAGTGAAATACTATAGTATTTGTGGCTTTTAGCCTTGGAAAGTAAAACTGGTGATGAGCAAAACGTTTATTTATTTATTAAAGGGTTTGTATTTTGGCAAGATATAAATTGTAGAATATCTGAATGTTTCAGGCAGATGAGCTTTGGGACCAACTCCTTAAGTATAGCCTCACATTTAAATGTAGGGGTTTTGTGCAGATTTGGGGCTGGGGAGAAGTGCTGTAACCAGAATGGAGTGGTAAGTATGAGAACGAAACTCATCATTGTAACTGATGTCCTCGGTGTGGTCAATATTGTATTGTGGCTGGTACCGTTGTATTGCTCTGACAAACTGTGTTACCTTGATCTGGACAAAAGCCCCACTTGCGGTCATCATCATAGCTGCTGGTAGAAGCACACCACAGCTTGCCATCATTGCGACCTGCGCTCGTACAGGACTCGTATTTATTCCCAAGGAAGATGAAGGGGAACACACAAGGGGCTCCTTCTGAATTGCCGCCAACTGTTGACATGGCTGCGGAAAAGACAGAAAAACACAGTGAGAAGGGAATCCTTTTTGTGAGATTAAGATGATTAGGTTCAACAAGACCAAGTGCCGGGCCCTGCACTTGGTTCACACCAACCCCATGCAGCGCTACAGGCTTGGGGCAGAGTGGCTGGAGCTGCCAGGCAGAAAAGGACCTGGGGGTGTTGGTCGACTGTCGGCTGAACATGAGCCAGCAGTGTGCCCAGGTGGCCAAGAAGGCCAACAGCATCCTGGCCTGTATCAGGAACAGCGTGGTGAGTAGGACTTGGGAGGTGATCATCCCCCTGTACTTGGCACTGGTGAGACCTCACCTCGAGTGCTGTGTCCAGGTTTGGGTCCCTTCCCACAAAAAAGACATTGAGGTGCTGGAGCAGGTCCAGAGAAGGGCAACAGAGCTGGTGAGGGGTCTGGAGAATAAGTCTTATGAGGAGAGGCTGAGGGAGCTGGGGGTGTTCAGCCTGGAGAAAAGGAGGCTGAGGGGAGACCTTCTTGCTCTCTACAACTCCCTGAAAGGAGGGTGTAGCCAGGGGGGGTCGGTCTCTTCTCCCAAGGAACAGGCGATGGGACAAGAGGAAATGGCCTCAAGTTGAGCCAGGGGAGGTTCAGATTGGATATTAGGAACAATTTTGACATGGAAAGGGTTATTAAGCCTTGGAATGGGCTGCCCAGGGAAGGGGTTGAGGCACCATCCCTGGAGGTATTTAAAAGACGGGTTGACATAGTGCTTAGAGACATGGTTTGGTGATGGTTTTTTATCAGAGTTAGGTTGATGGTTGGACTGGATGATCTTAAAGGTCCCTTCCAACCTAGACAATTCTATGATTCTACGATGCATCTTCTCCTAAACTACACATTAAAAATACAAAGCAAGCAGAAAGTCTGTCATTCTCTTAAGAATGTGAGGATCAAGATTAAAAGTAATGTTTGAAAAGAAAATTGTCTGACAGGAAAAAAAATAAAAGGTCTAGGCATTGCCATTGCAATGAACTTGCTAATATTTTTGATGGGAATAAGAGTGAGCCCCGGACTCGTGCTCACAGCTCTGAGCAAGTAGCACTTAACAGTGTTTTGTGGGAGCTGATTGCGTAGCAAGTATCTTTGTATGGTCTTTCCTGGTGATGTTTTATAGTGTCTCAAATAGGTTGATGGTAGGTTTCGTGTCAGAAAATTTAAAGGGCTATTGAGTATCCACCTGGTTAGTAGGTGTCCCACTGAAGTATAAGCTTTGAAGTAGAAAAAAACCCCAAAAGTTCCAGAAGAGGAGTCATATCAAATGAATTGAGGAATTGTTTTATGCTGTCAGCAGGGTATAGTTTAAAAGCAGACGGTTAGACATTTTTTAAAGACAAGGATATCAAATGTAGATGACTGGGGTTTTTTTTTTTGTAACCAGTATTTTTGCAAAAGCTTGTAAATTTTTCCCTTAAGTGTCTTCTTATCTATGTAGTATATGGCAGTAATATATAGGAAATAACATTTATATCTGTGTGTACACGTATTTTCTAGAGTGAAGAGGGTGTAACTAGATTTAAAATTGCAGTTTAAAGTAGGTATCATAAACAGAATATGCAGATAATATAAAACTCATTTAAATTCATTTGCACTGCTACCTGACAATTACAGTTCCTTTCAAATTATGGTCAGTCTTCAGGGAAGGTACAGTAGAGCAAAACAGAGACAAAGCTGGTTGTGTCCCTAATCATTTGTTATTACTTATTTCTCATTTATTATTATTAATTAATAAGTCAGAAATAAAAAAAAATAAGGATCACAGTTACCTCAAGTAATAACCTTTTAGGCTGAAAAAAAGCTTAAACTAAGTGTATTTTTCGGTTCCAGTGATAAAGACTGTGTTACCTAGGGCCTAGGATATATTGATTCTCCATATTTTGGTTCTTTTGTTGAACTATCCTTTAGATTTTTCTCTTCCTAACTATGTAGCAAGTTATAGTGAATTTGATCCTTTCTTTTATTTATTTTTTTTTCAAACACCTGTAAGGTAAAATTGAAGGGTTACACCTGGGTATCAAAAATAACAGGAAGCCAAATACCACTCCATCAAACCCCTATTGCAAATGGTTAGGCCATTTTCAAAAGGCTCAAAACCCAGGGTGCCTGTAGGTTTGAATGTCGCTGCAGGGGGCAACGGGGTGAATGTCACTTCCCCTTCGCCCTGGTAAAAGCTTGAGATTTTAGCATAGCTAACATACAGTCTAAATACTTACGGCTCCTGAAATTGTACACCTGCCAAGCTATACAAGGCTATAAATTAATTTTCGTTCCTTTATGTAGTAAAACTCAAGTTAAAAAATATAAAAACGTGAAGAAAGCAGGAATCTGTTTTTCTGGCTAAACCATTTCACTTAGTTCTTTTGAATTGCTGAAAAGATCCATTAACTCAAGCTTAACCTATTAAACAGGATTTCTTTTGTCAAGTGTAAATGTTAAGTATTAAGCTAAAATATTATTCATGCTTTCTTCCATCACATAAGACTTCTCTTCCAGGGCCATTAACAAATTGTAATCTACAGGTAATTATCCTGCAGTGGTAGACATTTGGTCCTATGGTTCAATGACATTTGTGTATCCCTGATAGACTTGGTGTGCTGTGGCAAACCGTATTGTTTACATAGATCACTCCCTTTTTTGGCCACCTATGCTGAAATTGTGCCAAACTGATCAACTTTTGTGTGCTCTGCTGAAGGTGTAAAAAAATTGTTATTTAAAAAATTGTCATTTAAAACAATGACAAGTAAGACTGCTGCAAGCAGCATTCCTCCTACCGGTCTCCGGACAGAATCCATATTTCTTATCTCTATCGTAATCTTCGGTGGTTCCACACCATCGGTATCCATCTGTCCTGCCTTCTGTTGTGCACTGGTCATAGGATTGGCCTTGAAATTTAAAGGGGAATTTGCACGGCTGCCCGTCACCGTTGCCGCCCATTGTAAAAAGTGCTGTAGGGAGAATGAGAGAAAAAAAGTCCATACACAAGGCTCAATATCAACAAGGAATCATGGTGTGCCCGTAATAATGTGCAAAGGTCTTGACAGAGGTTGACAGCTGTCATGTGTGGTGCAGTTCACACTTAGAACCTCTATTTTATACCAACAGTGAAATGCTTTGGCAAGCCAGACCAGGGGTGTTCCAACCTCACAAGTGTATGGAAGGAATGACTGATTGATCTTTATAAATGAACTGGGAATGAGGAAAATTCTCTCAAGCTGTCTGAATGTGGTTTGAATTGTGTATATCCTTTATAGCCTAACTCATAACATTAATATCCCTTCTTGAAACAACATTTAGGAAGAGGATTCTGAGGAAGTCACTCATGTTCCTTAGTGCTCTGCTGGTTCATTTACCTTGCGTCAAAGCTGTTAGATAGAATGGCAAACTTTGTACAGAGCCACAGAGAAGCCAGATGGGTTTTTCCTAACGGCCATCTGTGTACATTTCCAGTTTCATTAAGATGCTGATGTACAGTAGAGTTGAAGTCCGATAATAACCTGTTGGCTTTTCCTCTAGACTTTGCTTCTCATTTTTGAGAAACCCTGCAGCTGGGCTCAGGCACTCAATAGAACAGCAAGAGAGGACAAATATGACTCCCCCAACAAAGCTGAACACTGGAGGCTTCTCCTGTCTCTTGCTTCGTTAATGTTCCTGAAGGTAGTGTGTTGGCCTTCTAGGGGCTGCTCATTATCCATCCGCAAACAAGGCCTCTGGGCTCAATCCTGAGAACCAGAAATATCTCTCTTGGATGAAAGGGTACAGACTAAACTGAGTCAAGAGTTCTGGGATCTGTCTTAGGATTTTAGTAAACTTTCTGGAGTATCTAGAGGAAGCAGATAAAATCTCTCATGCTAGTATTTAAAAAAATGTATGTCCAAATTGAATTACGTGAAGATCCAGGTGGTGTGGACCATTTGAGATCCTGTGATTCTGCCTGTGTCTTCTCTTGGCTGCTACATCTGTGGGAATTCTTAATGGTAGGGCAGTGTCTGTGAGTGCCATGTGCTGGTGGGAGGCAACCACGAGAGCAACAAACTGGGCCGGGCTTTGCACTGAACAGGGGCAAAAAATCCTTCATGCAGCCATGTGCTAATTCCTCTTGAGATTTAAGAACAGCACCTCAGAATGCAACACGTCTGTTTGAATTTCCAGTGTAAAGTATGCATGATTTGGCCTTTTTTAAGGTGCCCAAGGGGACACTTTCTCCCTCTCCTTCCCCCAAGTTAAAGCTAAAACTCAAATGTGTGTGTGGGGAGGCTTGGTAGGTTATTTCTACTTTGCTGTTGTCGTTTTTGATGATCGAAATGCCATTGTAGCCTCATTGTGTGTGATTTGAGAGTTTTTGCTTTTGCTTAGTCTGATACATCGATGGGAAGAGAGACATTGTTTATGTGTACTTCACTTTTTAGAGTAGTAATAAATAAAAACCCAAGACCTTTTCTGGCTGAAGGGTGATCGGGAGGGGTTCTAATGATGGGGTATTGTGACATAGGTGATTCATTTTGCCTTTTCCACTTATATCAGTAATTGGTCACAGTATCAGGGGCATGAACCGGTAAGTTACTGAACCAAGTTCCAGTCTCACTTAGGAGAGGACTTGGAGCTTTGCAGGCCTGGCTCACACACACGAGTTCACTGCACTTCTGATCTGGCCCAGCTCTCATCTGTGTCCTTCTGCATCCTGGATGTGGAAGCAGCCACACAGAGGTCCTGTCTCTAGGCAAAAGATAACTCCAGCACACAGTGTGTCTCCCCAAAAGAGCAGGCTGCAACTGTTTGTATTTGTCTCAAATGCTGTAATAAGTTAGGAAATGCGCATTAACTAGGATTAACTAGGTTATCCTGATTGGAGAAAGACTTGATTTTTTTATAAAAAAAATGATAAAATTGGAAGGCAAAAATTAAATTAAACTGAGTTGTTTAGATGACTCATTTACCACATGAGCTGCTTCCAGCTCTAGATCTGGCAAACTCTGTGTTTTAATAGCCTTTTTTTTGTTGGTTTAAATGTGGCTAAGTTGCAAAAACCTTATGGAAAGTTAATCTCTTACTGCTTTGCATGGAGTCTTTCTGAGTCACAGACAAAATGCAGTTTTTCATTTTGCTTGAGGTAACATCATGTGATAGTTACAATAACAGTTTATTAAGTTTTCAAATCCTCCCCCAGCCTTAACTAGAACATTCTTTGCTTTAATGTAAATGAAAGTTAAAGGCAGAGACTAGGTCAGCTTCCCCCAAAACAAAACAAAAGCTTTATTTACTTGTAAGGGGATCTTAAAGGGCCTGACTCTTGTTCTGCATCATGGTAAGCTCAGAAATTTAAAAATCAGTGAAGATGTGCTGATGTGAGAGCAGATTAAGACTGTGGATGTTACTAATCTGTGAACTGCACTGCACTGTTAGCTCTTCCCAGAAAAATCAGCCAGTTGTGATGTGAGGAAGCCTCAGGCTGGAAGGCTGCTGAAACCCCTGTGGCAGAGACCCACGGTGGAGGTACCTGCAGCTCCAGGAGGGTTCTGCCTGGGAGAGCAGTCGAGCAGCAGCCTACAAGAACTGTGCCCGGTGTGAGCGAGCTACAGGCAGAGCACAGGTCTCTAGCATTAGATATCAGAGGACCAAAGTTAGGAGCCTAAACTCTCTGTAGTGTCGGTGGAGTTCGGTGAAGAGAGAGATTCAAGATCCCTTGATGCCATATGGGAAGGGAGAGGTTCAGCACACCTGCATAAGATTCGTGTAGTAGGTAGGTAACTTTCTGCTTTCCCTTCTTCTGCTTTGACAGTGGAATCAGTTTACAGAATTCCAGATCTGGGATTAACTTTAGAAGAGCCTAATACAACACTATAGCTTAAAAAATGTTCCCAAATATGCAGTGTGGCTCTGTAACAAGAAGAATTGAAACTAACTTCAGTGAATTAGACAGGGGAGAAACACTGACAACTAGGAATGTTGCCCCCAACACCGGCTCTATGATGTAAATCCTCCCCATCTGAAGATAGGGTTTTTTTAGCTGGGTTTTAGCAAATGGTGTCTTGGAGTAATGACCGAACAATGCAGCTGTGAATTTAATAAGAAACATCTGTGCATAACTTGAAGGATCTTGCAAAACAATTGCATCAGAAACAAAAGGCTGAAACCCTTCTGTTCCGTTTCAGAAACCTTGACACAAGCATTTCCAGGAACATCAACTTTCAGAACTATCTCTCCCTGAGAGTGCTTCACTGCTCACACTTTCGGTCTTGTATGACTTTGGGAATTTACAAAGGTATCACTCAGGGTATGTGGATCTCGGTTTGTCCGGCTACCTATAATCCAGGCTTTGTTCTGACTCTATCTGAGCACTTGGAGTATCCTAAAGCAATAAGCCTAATTTCACTCTTTTACAGCTGGAAGGATTAACCTGAGGGTGAAGAGATCTGGGGAAAGGTGGGGAATGAAGGAGATGGCAAAGTTTTAGGAAAAAATGACTGTGCGGGTATGTGTGTGTGCATGCTTATATCTATTGAAGTAAACTTTAGGCTAAAGAAGCTAGTTCTAAAAGTCATGTAACTAACAATAACTGGTTTTTTAAATTAACTGAAGTCTGTTAAAAGTTCGCACTCCCGCATGTTCATTCCCTATAGTTGTATAAATTGCTGTCACCATGGTAGGGTGGTGGGACCTATATTGGGTAATTGGGGCTTTGGAAATAAAAGAATACTTTTTTTAATCCCATTAGGGCTAGAAGACTGATATGTTCTACAACAGATTATCTTTGGAAACCCCTAGCATGCCAGTGCAGAAAATTTGTAATCTTCCATGGGGTGGGGAGGGACTCCTTCTCAGGGAGTGTAGCCATAGGACGAGGGGTAATGGTTTTAAACTGAAAGAAAGCAGATTTAAACCAGATTTCAGGAAGAAATTCTTTCCTCTGAGGGTGGTGAGACCCTGGTCCAGGTTGCCCAGAGAAGCTGTGGCTGCCCCGTCCCTGGAGGGGTTCAAGGCCAGGCTGGATGGGGCTTGGAGCAACCTGGTCTGGTGGGAGGTGTCCCTGCCCAGGGCAGGGGTTTGGAACTCGATGATCTTTAAGGTCCCTTCCCACTCAAACCATTTTGTGATTCCATGATTCTATGATATTGGAAATTCTATGGTCTTGCAAATGAACTTGAGAAATCCCCAAAATTTGTCAAGCAGGAATCCATTTAGTGTTTGGCTACAATAGGATACCAGAGACGTTTTGAGGACAAGGTATCTGAACTTTTTCTACAAACACTTCAGTGATCTTTTGAAAAATTACATGTACTTGATGCCTACTTATTAACGCATGCACACGTGTGTTTACAGTACTCATTGAGGCTTGCCTGGGACGTGTTGGGTGGTGCTTGTGCATTCTCGGTCTGGCAAACTGTGATCGTGTCTTGTTTTGTTAGCTTTGCATCTTAAGCATCACTAATTTTCTTTCAGCAGTTGGCACTCCCTTTCCTTGTACTGACTGCAGGTAGCCATAACTTTATGAATAAGTTTAGTACTATTGTTCGAGGAGGATTAGCATGAGTCCAACAAAAGCTCTGTTATTTTCCTTTTCGTTCCTTTTCATAACTCTGTTTTTATTTATTATGACAGAGCAGTAGCCGGCAGGAGTTTCAGCGACCCTGTGGGTCCATTGCTCAGGAAGTAAGGTAACAAGAGTGATGAAACACTCCCTGCTGCCAAAAGCTTGTAGCAGTCGGTGATGTACAAAGGGAAAAAAGTGAATGTGGGAAACTGCGGTACTGGGAGTGTTGGCCAATATAGGTGCCAGCACTGGAGCTGGCAAACAGGAGATGGAGCAAGTGGCTAAAAGCCCCTTACCTTCTCTACTCTTATCACTGCTCATAAATTAGCACAGTAGGCTACAGTCAATTATACTTAATTGCTTCTCTAAAGGTTTCGTGATGTGTGATATACAGGAGATCAAATTAACACTCATATAATAATAATTGTCCAGAATCTTATATCCAGTAGGCTCATCAAGATTTTCGAGCATATAAATGCATCTTCCCAATGTTTAACTGGAAACATATTGTCATAATTTCATTTGAAAGGTAATCATATCGTGTGTATTTTTAAAAGTTATGGCTACCTGAAAGCATTATACACATCGTCTAATCTGTAAATGAGTGTTTCCAAATATGAAATAAATTGCTTGTGAAATGGAGGATTCTGTTCACATTCCAAAGAGTTAGCAATTAGGTACTATCATTGCTTTTCTAGACCCTCTAACAGTGTTGTACAGATACTGATACAGAGTTATGGTTTCTGAAATATAGTGTCACTCCTGTATCTAAAGAGAGCTGCTGGAACTGCTTCATGAGTAAGAATCCAAAGATCTGTGTTAAAAATAAAAACCTGAATTGAATTGAATTTACTGAATTTTTTTAGAGTTGGAAGGGACCATATAGATCATCTAGTCCAACTCCCCTGCTGAAGCAGGATTGCTTAGAGAATGCTACTCAGGGCTGCATCCAGGTGGGTCTTGAAAATCTCCAAAGAAGGGGACTCCACACCCTCCCTGGGCAGCCTGTTCCAGGGCTCTGGCACCCTCACCTAAATTCTAAAAATGTGAGTGCTCTCCTGGCTAGCAATTTGCAATGCACCAACATATAAATAACTTTGTACCACCATAGATACTCACTTGAAATTCAATCATTTTTATTTTGAAAAGCAGTATGAGCTCATTTGAAGGGTGATCTGTGACAGTAATAGTGTCACGTTGCACCAAAAGGGCTCCCAGGCTCAGAGGACCTGGACAGCCAGTTGGTAAAATTGGTGTGCAAACTCATAGAGGTTTGGCTTAATGGGTTTCATCCTTAACTGCTAGTTTTTGTCACTGCTCTTGAAGGAGATGCAATTGCAATTGTTAGTGGAATAGCCTGAATCTTAGGGAGAGATTTCTGTCATTTAGTGTGCACCATCTCCAAATTTGGCCCTATTCTTACTCTGAAAGGTGGTTGTCTTTCCTGGATCATGAAACCGAACCTGAACTGGTTTTGATGTGTATTTGGGGCCGACATTGCTTCCAACATATCTTCAATGTGTCCTTGTTTTTAGAGAAATGCCTCTGCCTGGGTCATCGTTAGTTACAAACTCTCCTACACCAAGGGAGCCTACAGGGAGTTTTGTCTGCTTAGATACTGAGGAGATACTAAAACCAGTAAAACTAAATTTGCCGGGAAGGAAGTGGAAAAAGTACAAGGCAAAGTAGATGGGCAAAATAAGTAGGGAACAGTCTACCAGGAGAAAAAAAGTAGAAACAATGATCTACTTACACTCATGGGGACAAAAGCCATATTTGCCATCTGCATCAAAGTCTTTGGTTGTGGAACACCAGAGGAATCCATCACTGCGTCCTGCGTCTGTGCAGCTGTTGTATTCCTTGCCATTGAACCAGAAGGGAAATTTGCAGTATTCACCATCTGCATTTCCATACTTCACTCTAACCACTACAAAGAGAGCAAACGTAGGGATAAATTAGCCACCAACTGATATAAAAAAATACAGTTTCTGGAAATCTTCTTTTCCTGGAGGACATTGGTATAGAAATGCAGTCTGAATTTCCACTTTGAAATTCAATATGCTGTTGGTCTCTCTATTGGCAAGATGATCATAGCTGAAATAATAACTGGTAATTTTGAAAGAATTACATGGATATTACTCATGGTGAAGTGTTAGAGTGAACAGTCCTTAGAATCAGCCCAGAAAAATATATATGTTATTGTTGCTATGGCAATGCAAACCTATAAACATGCTTTTAATACATTTAGTAACTTAGTTTCTTTGGTAATATGGTCTAAAATGTTCAGTATAGTTCGAAAGCTTCCAGGCAGCAGTTGAGCATGAGCTGAACATGCCTTGTGCCTCATAAACCACTTTGGTATTTCCAGTTTGACTTTAATGAGATCTACTGTGGCACTGGGGGAACCGGGTGGTAACACAGACACACCCAGGTCCTGGGTTTATTTCACTTTGTCACATGTAGTCCTAAAACTACAGTGCTGGTGCTGTAAGATATATTAATATATCGCTAATTCACTTATCCATAGCATTTCTCTTGATGGCAGTAACTAACTGGATGCTTGTGCAGTACTCCCACGAGTATGGAAAACAGTTTCCTCCTATTCATTGTTAGTCAGAGGCAGGGATCCACTCCAGTTGCTACATATACTGGTCAGTGCTTCTGTTGAAGTTAAAAGAAAGCCAAACAGAAGGAACTTGACTATTTTGGTATTAAAGTCCAACTATTTTTTCAATGGGAGGACAGCTGAGAAAACTAGAATTTGAAATGAAAGGCGAACATGAGTTTGAATTCTTATTCTAAGTTTTCCAAATTATTTTACAGTGGAAGAATTATAATTAGAAATATATGATTGTGGCAAAGCCCAGACAGAAAAAAGAGGTCCCAGACTGCTAATACTTGGTCTTGTTTGTCTAGTTCAGATGATACTATCTTCACTTGCTCTCTTCTAAAGGGTACGGCAAACTGCCTGTTAAAGATTCTTGGAGATGGTCTTAATCCACTGTTTGATGTCGATTTTGTTTCAATTATCAGGTTTTATATTTGATTTGGTTTTGACATGAGTGTATAAATCCTTATTAAGGTGGATGGTTCCATTCTTAACAACCAGAGCCACAGCTTAAGTCATCTTAAAAGGGTACGCCAGCTGAACAGCACTGCCCAGTCTGCCTCTTACAAATGAACTGAAGGATGTTGTAGTTTGGGTACCTGAGAACCGATGCATTCAAAATCGTAGTTGTGGCTTTGTACTTTTCCCACAATTCACAAAGGTTGTGCAACATCAGGTCCATTATCCAGGTTTTCAAGGGGCAACAGTAGAAGAACAGAAAGGGTAATCCTAGGTAACACTTATTTAGGAATTCCATAAACATTTTGTAGAGAACAGTTTAAATTGTATCAATTAATTTTCATCCCCTAACATTTATTGAGATGTCAATGAAAATATTTCGTGCAGTGCCTGAAACAGCATTAAAACATAGCAGCCAGCAGGCCATATGTTCTGAAACATTAAAAAGTCTGGTACCTTGCCCCTCTCCAAGAGTCCACAGTTCATCATCATCAAAATGGGAGTCTCCTCCAATTCCTGGCCCCGGTGCAAAGGCGTGAGCCAGGAGACCGTCTTTGCCGTCAAATGGATAGCCATCACCATGTTCTGCAGGAGGAAACAGACAAAAAAGACTGGTTTCTAATGACCTTGACTCTGTCAGAGTCTGTACATGAGTGATGACTATCGTGTGTACTTTCCCATCCAAGACAGCAGCAGAACACTCCAGTGAGTGAGTTTA
Organism: Numenius arquata; assembly: GCF_964106895.1. NCBI lineage: Eukaryota > Metazoa > Chordata > Aves > Charadriiformes > Scolopacidae > Numenius > Numenius arquata. The sequence continues at coordinate 2,126,123 of NC_133588.1, forward strand.
TTGGTGTGGGTTGTGCTGGCAAGACTGAACCAGAAGAGAAGCCGCCAGTTCTTACAAAGAACATTAAGTTTCAGTACTGCAGTTGTCACAGTGTGTTATTTTATATCTCATAACTGTTGTGGAAAGGAATCAAAGACAGTGAAGAACAGTGAAATACTGTACATAAGATGTATGACACACTGCTGTTTCTCAATGGACACTGGTAGGAGCTATAAAATAAACATTGCAGATGAGGGATACCTTCAGATTATTTATATCAGTTTCCAACACAGAGATTGGAAAGCGAAGGCAGATTTCTTTTTGCAGGCTTCTCTTTTCTGCTGCATCTTGGACTGCTGTGCTCTTTGTGCAGGATACTAACAGCTTTAAGCAGGAAAGCAAATCAGCTGAGTGTCTCAGTAGTGGGTCCCTGGAAAGCCAGCTCTTATTCAGTGCTCTGAGGCCCATGAATGAGCCTATTCCTCCTCCACATCAACCACTCCGAGACTCAGACAGCTCACAGGGCAACAGCAGGTTAAGTAGCTCTCCTGTTATTACACTGTAGGCTTTTCTTGGAAGTACACCGCATGTGGGTAAGGCAGGCTGGCAAGGGCATAACCCTGTTATTCAGAGCTTTCCCACCACACTGACCGGTGCATCAAAGCTGGCTGCCAGCATCTCCAGTTGCATCATTTCAGGCCTTTTGGTTTGATGTCTTGCCATTTAACAGAAGCCCTAAATACACAGGCCCAATTCTCTACTCTGTTACACCGATTTCATGGTGTCACTCTCTTAATACTAGTTCAGTTCATTCATTTCAGTAGACTAGTGTGTCAGTTGTCAAGGAGAAGATTTTGACATATATTAGATGCTTTACTCCCATTTATTTCAAAGTAGATCCTGTGCTTAAGAGAAAGCTTAAAAATGAAAGACCTCGTGGATGTCCCAGCTCCCGTGAATCTGAAATTTAATAAAGTGATAAGAATGAATGAATGTGGAAGAAGCTGTTCTCCCACTGTTTCTGAACTGACTATAACCAGCAAGTGCTAAAATCAGCAGTAACACTTCTGCTTTTGTAAGACTTCTTTTTGCAAACCAAGCCAGCCTGGATGAGGATCTGAAGTTTTGAGTTCTGTACAAAATCTCTGAAGCTTTTGAGGTCAACTCATCAGTAGCTAAAGCAAAGAAAACCGGCTTGAAATGGAGGCTTTTACAAAGAGCTCAGTTATTCTTTGAACTGTTCACTTCGCTTCCAAAGCCTACCTCCCAAGTGATTGGCTGCACAAGTACCTTCATTAGTATTAAAAATTCTGTGACTGTCTGTAAGAAGTAGAAATGCTCCAGGTTTACACTGAAAAGCTATAAAATTTCTTTCATGGGAAACGAAAGTTAATTGAGAAGGCATGTACAATGAATACAAAACAAGTCACCTATCATCAGCTGGACTCAAAACATAATTCAGCTTAAAATCCATATTTTTAAATTCCTCAAGGCCAACGAATACATTGAAAGCCTGCATTCTGCTGTGCTGACACAGACCAGCTACGGAGTCAAACCTGAAAGTCACAAATCCATGTTTCAGCTCCAGTATGTTAGGACCTCCACCACTATCACTGGAAAACCAAGTACGGAACCATAAACAAACAGTATGATGGCATTCCATTCTCTTCTGTGGCGGGAAGCCAGCTCCCATCATCTGAAGATCTGTACCGATATTTCCCAGTTCTATTTCTGATTTGTAAATTTAAAAATAAAACGTTGCCCCTAGCGATTCTCATTTGGAAAGATAAATATAGTATAAGGATATTGTATAAATACTTCTCTCTCTCTCTCATGTATAAGAAAGAAAAAAGAATATCTCAGTGAAATTAGATCTTAGCTTGTATAAGCCAAGTGCAAGCTAGACAAGGTTTGCCAGAAAGGCTCAAGAGTACTACTTATTGAGGGTAGATCATTCCAATACTAAGGATTAACGAAAGGAACAAAACCAAAAACATATGTAAAAATAGAAAAATATACCCCATCGGCCAAAATTAATCATAATGTCTGCTTCTCCGTCGTTTATTCGATTAAATCTCAGCGGTGTGACATCACTCCAGACTTGAAAGGCTCGAGCAAAGGCATCATCTACCGTCTCAGGATCCAAATCCGGAGTATAGCCTATAATCCTTAGAGGTAAGAGGAAGAGTTAAATAACACATAAACCCCCTCCCTGTATTTGTTGTTTACTGATCAAAATGCCGAGCAGACTCAGTAGTGAAACCAGTCAAGAGGTAACGCTGCTCCACGTGAGAGCTAGGCACCTTCCTTTGGTTGAGATGTGGTTTTAGATGTGGCGCTTACTATTTATTTTCCTTCAGAACTGATGCAGCAGCATGAAGAAAATTATATAGCCAGAGGCTGGGGAGCCTGCGTGGCAATGGGCCTTGTGCAAAATATTCAGGGCTTTACATCAGTGCTGAGGTGCTGGCAAGACATCACCTTCTTTTGCTCCATTAGATTTGAGGTTTACATTTTTGTAGACTACTTAGCTTGATACCACATCTTGATATATAAGATTTATTTGCCAGAAAAAGAGGTAAATAATGTTCTGAAACTTTCAAGTGTGGGTTGTTTTGCTCTTTAATAACAAAACCCCAGCCCTTCTCCCTCACCTGTGTAGTGAGCTGTATATTGTTTCATGCCAGTTGAACGCTGATTCTTTACCAGTGTGTTGGTTATGTTGGCAATAGGATACGTGGGGAGACAGAAGGTTAAAGCATGTAAGATAGAGCCATAAGCCTGACATGGGGAAAGAACAAACTCTTAAGTGTGTTGCTTTCTTCTTTTTCGTATATTTTAATTGGACTTCTTAGTGCCCCCGTGTAAAGGCACGTTTCCAATTCTTTGCTGCTGTGCATAGTGAGGAAAATAACTTTAGGTCTAAGGAGAATGAGGAAGAATCAGAGGAAGCCCATCAGAAAGTGGAGGCTGTGAGAGCTGCCACGGGCTTTTTTTGGTGTTTATTAGGTTAGTTGCAGCATGAGGGATGCTTTGGGTCATAACTGTTGAGGAAGCAGCAGACCAAGCAGCTAAGACAGATCTGCTGCTTGTTCTCATCGGTGCTAAAAGTTTGTTCCTGGACCATCTAAGGTAATGGTGGGTTTTTTTATTACTGACTTCAATGAGAGGTGTATTAATCTCTAACTTTTCAGTGTAAGAAATGAAAACGTGCCAAAACTACTCCAAAAAACTTGCTTTAAATCATGTCTGTATATATCTGAAATACATTTGTTTTATTTTAAAGTTAAATGACTGCTGGACTCTCCTGGACTCCACGGACTCTGCAGTGAGTAAGTACTGTGGTCCCTACCGAGCAGATGAGCGAGTGAGATCTGCTCCCGTTCCCTTAGAATGCTTGCAGCAGAGCAAAGAGCAAACCCCAAATCTCTTTAGTCTCAACTAGAACCATAAAGTTGAGCTTTAGATGATTATGCCTGAAATTTTACAATTTGAAATTTCTGAGGTGGTTGCTAAAACATCTAGTAGTTATCCAAACACAAAAAGAGACAATTGAAGAAATCCTGTCCAGCCCTCTGAGCAGCTACTCCACTTCCAAGTGTCTTGTTCGATTGGTTCTTAAAAGGTTATGTATGAGCAAAACCCAACATCACCAGCCAGTACCTGTATGTTATATGATTCTTTTCCCATTTTGGCTTTCTTGGAAAGAAGTTGTAATTGGCTACATCTGGGTTACCACAGCGGGGTTTCTTCATTGTCTCAATAGTATTTTGATCCAAATCTCCAGTTTCAGGCAGCCCAAAAAATTTCTGCATTTTCTTCAAAGTGTCTTTCAGGACAAATAAATTGCAATTGTCTTTGGGGCACCCATAGTATTTATTCAGGTATTGCTTGAAAAGAAATCACAGAACAAAGACTTTAACATTCATAAAAGAAATAGTTAATCATTAAAAATAAATAGTGTAATTCCATGTTAGCTTCCCATCTGTAATTTGCAAGTTTTATTTTCAAAATTACTATTATTAGTAACTGAGAGACCAGCAGAATCTCCTTAATTGACACAAACCATCCTTGATCACACAACATTGCTAATTAAGCAATCATTTTCACTATTAGCTATCACCTTTAGTTAATGAATTGCTTTATTAATAAGTAGAGCATCGAGCTTTAATGTAGAACTACAAAGTAAAAATGGGTTTATCTTTTTTGGTTTCCTTATGATGTATAAATCTGCTTACAGTTTTAGATTTTGTGCCTTTTTTTTTTTTTTCCTGGAAGACTCTATGGATTATTGAAAAACTTGCCAAGGTATCAAAGCAACCTCACAAATGAGACCACATTAATTGAAAAGAAAAAAACTCCTATTGCTTATTCAAACTGCATAGAGTTATTTGAATGTTGTGTGTGTTCGCTTTTGACTTGACCGTTGCAAGGAGCTGAGGAAGGTGGACTTTGGGAACATCTCAGTTGCCTGGACACTGCAGCCAATCAATATCTGCATACCTAAAACTCCATCAAACACCCAGCAGATTATGGCTGGACTGATTTTTTTTTTTTGGTACAACCATGGTGGCAGATCACAAAATTATTTTTCCTAGAAAACGGTGGTCATCAAAAAAAAAAAGCCAGTGGTGCATCAAAAAGGCAGCACAAATCCATTCTTTTAATCTCTTATCTAAAATAATATCCACCCAAGCCTCCTCCACTTTCCATTTTGCTCAGTATGACCTAATTAGCAAGTGTAGTGCAGTTCAAAATAAAAATATCAGTCTGTTGTTTGCTGTTGCCTCTAATCCCAGAGGAGCAGTGGGTTAGTCTGTTCCCTGGCAAGTGCTCCAGGTAAGCTCCATGTCTTTCAGATGTTTTAAGAAGTTGCATATTTATGTTAAACTAAACTGTAGACAAACAGCTGTGGTCCTGATTAGCCATATGTGGCTCTCACCTTCTATGCAATACACGAGTGAGATCACACAAACAATTTAGTATTTAGTATTTTTTCCCTTAGGGTCAGTTTTGACTGGCAGAATAACTCTGAGCTTCTTGGGGTAGGGACGAACTCTGGTAGGATGCCTGGCAGTCTCCAGCACGTGGTGAAACCTGCCCTAAAAACTTAGTAAAATGAAAAAGGTTTACAAGGAGCAAATGAGAAAACTTTCAGCAACTGTATAAAATCCTTTACCAACTCTGTTCCTAACCGGAGACTGACAAACATGGCCTCAGAACAGGCTGCTGGCTAGTTAGGGGCTTTGGATTCAGTGTTTGGATCCAGATGGAATTTGAGAAAACCTGTAGCTCAAGCTGTGGCCTTAGCTTGGACTGCTGCACAGGTAGACTCAGTCATGCTGTTTAGATTACGTACAGCTTTAGATTGTTGAATTTAACTCCTCATCCAGGAGTAGATGAATGGATTACGATGAAGATGTTTGCTAGGATACTTCTGTAACAATAATAACCTAATTATTATCTAATATTATCTAATTCTTTTTCATTCACAGGTTCTAAACAGCTTGACTACACTATCCGGAGTTTATCCAGTAAAGTGAATCTCACGGTTCTCCTGCACAGAGATTTCAGGAACTCCACACTCAAGTCTGGGGTTCCACTATTTCATGCCTAGCTCTAGAAGAAAAGCTAGAGCCCTGTCAAATGGTAGGTGTTCCCACACTGATGTGTAGGCCACCCAAACTGATGCTTAGCATGACACAGAGCTGAGAGATGCCCTTGCCAATGATGCTGTTGGACAGGAAGGTTGCAGGTTGCTGGTCTTTCCAGTAAAACAGTCTGTAGCAGAGGAAGAAGCATCCTTCCAGCATTGTATCCAAAATGTTAACTACAAATCCAAGGTAGGGAAACACCCTCAATAAGGTAAAGGTGTATTTGCCAAAAATGTAAATATCAGGGAGAATTATTTCTAACAGAGGATTACAAGAAGCATGACAAAATGACTGCACATCTAAGTTCTTGTGCCTGGAAGTATTCCTGAGGGAAACCTTACTTTACATACCTAATTCATTGGCTGAAGTTCACTCAGGAGACTAGGGATAAGACCACTACATCAGAAAAATATAGCAAAGGATATTTTCTGATTGCAGTTGGTCAAGCCTGGATTTGACCACACTCCTCATTAAGTCCAGGCGTACCTCATCTACCCTGCATAGGAAATGGTTCAGAGATAACTCAGAAAAAGGATTTAATCAAGATGCTACACCATTTCCTTCAGAAGGTCCTCCATTCACCTACTGACTATGTGCAGACTATGTCTAATTTTTGTGATTTTTGTAACTTCTGATGTGGTATTTCTGCAGTGGAGACTGGCACTGGCAAATAATGGGTGCAGAATGGTTACACAGTGGTTTTGCTACCACCAAGTTTCTGTCTGCTTATAGTTAATGGGGCCTAGTGGAAATTACCTGAAATGCATTAAGAACATAATCAAACAAGCCAGTTTGGAGGATCTGTTCTGATCCCAGTTTTCATTTTAATGTAGTCTGATAGATTTTTCTTATGCTTCTGTTTGCATCTCCCAGTGAGGTACCGTGATATAATACAGACTATACATCAGAACTGAAGTTTGCTGAAGAAGCAGGATGCTGCTCTTGCCATTTTAGGTTTGGGAGTAAGATATACAACCAAAAATATAAAATGAGGCATGGTAAAGAATTGTACTTGCTAGGATTCTAAATAAAACGTGAACCCCTCTCAGTTTTTCCTAAAATGGAGATTTTACTGAAGATGAGAAATGAACATAACCAGCTGTTCTATGAGAAGAGAATCCTGAAGAAAATGTAGTGTCTGTGTAAACCACATCTTGGCCTGGGCTGCAAAATCCAGTTTCCCCAGAGTCAGCAGGGAGCTGTGGTGATCTGGAATTTTGATCCAGCCCATTAATGAAACAGGGTCCAGCTGCAACACAGCAATTTGTGTTCCGATGCTGAGTGTTGGGGCTGTTGAGACGGAGGGGGTGAGGGAAAGGCAGGCAGTTAGCATTACCCAAGAAATACTCCAGGAAAGACAAAGGAGAACTGCGGTGTTAAACCAGCTTGCAATTTTCCTCTGAGTACACATAATAAATAGGTTGTTCGAAAGTAACAGAGATGAGGGGAGATGTGGATTGCTGTTATTGAATAAAAGCCTGACTGTGTCTAAGAAAATAGATGATTTATGAGGAGTTAAATTACGATTAGACATGTGTGACCCCACTCTCCTCTCCCACATACACTGCCACCCCCTTCCCCCCACCTCTGCTGCTAAGGCAAAACCTTGGGTGAATTTGTTTTGTTAAAGGCTGAGGAGTGCCCTTTTTTGGGTCACTTTGTCTGTTTTTCCTAAACTTTCCACCACAGTTCCCATCTGGAAATTCTCTCTCTCCCCTCCCCCAGACCTTCTTTAACCTGGCAGGCTTTCCCAAGATGCACACCAACTCCTAAAGAAAAGTGACCAGCTTTCAAACTTCTGTGTCCTAAAATAAGAATAATTTATCTCAATCTTCCTTAAAAGGGACTTACTGCTGAAGAAGAGAAATGTCCATAATTTACATGCTAAAATAAGGATAATCCATCTCAATCTCCCCTTAAATGGACTTCCCCATAATGTCATTTTTATGAAGATCCACAGGGCTAAAATAAGGCTAGAATAAAATGCTGTAGAGTTATAGCTATAATTTGCTAATGTCACAGAAATACAAACTCCTTTTTTTGTTCCCGACTGAATTTGGAAAAAAATATTTCTATCCTCTGATGAGATTTTTTTTTTTTTTTTTTTTTCAGTCGAAACCAATGGCTTCTGAAACTCGAGGCAGCTTTGGATTGTAACTGTCCCTTAAAGCTGTGTTTATGCAACACACGGTAAGCAATCTGGAAAACAAACTTCTGAACGCTGTGATACAGACATGAAGTGAGTCTCGACAGCCCTTGCTTCTACTTGATCGAAGTAAAAACTTTATATGTCTCTTATTTGCCCTTCTCCCGCCTTACCGTTGCAATCTTTTGATTATAGTCAACGATGATTTAAGGAAATTATTTTGTATGTTCAAACTTAAGGAAAAAAAAAAAGAAACAGCTTTCTTTGTTGGCTTTAAAAATTTTAAGAGAGGAAACATAACTTGGCTCTAGTTTTAACTTTTGAAAGCTGATACCTTTGCTAGCTAGCGCTTCCAGAGACTCTGGGGAGAGAACGCTACAGTCATTCCTTAGCCTCAGCTGAAACAAGAAAGAAACATCTGCTTATGAAACAACAATATAAATCTGAAGCAAAGATGAAACCAACACTTACCACTGCTAGTTCTTTATCTGTTTTGGGAGTGCTGTCTCCAGGAAACTTAATGATTGGTGATGGTGCAGCTAAAGTTTTGTTCAAAAGATAAACTTGGATTAATAGCACTTTAAAAACGAAGCCACAGACAATGTGAGTCTTCATTCTGCCTTAAACTTGTGCTCTCCTCTTTGGAAAAAGGTTTTCCCGGTCTGCCTGTCAGTTCCTTTAGCTTCGGGATGCACCAGTTGCTTATCTGCACATCTTAACTCTCTGCACCGTGTTCTCTTTTGCTTGCTCTAGCAATTCCTTTGTATGTTTAAAACATCCAGATGCGCAGTCTCAAGCTACCACAAGAGGAAGTCTGAAAACTAGTGGAAACATGAGAAAAGGGCAGTTACCAGATGTGATTGCTGTGATTTTAAGGTAGCAACAGGCAGATACTTTTTACTGGTGAAAGAGGCCACCTTTCCACCTCATTTGCATACGTGAAAGCATTTAGTTATGCCAGAGAGCAGAAAAAACGAAAATCTGACTTAATCTTGAAGATTGTCCCCCACGTATATTTTGAATAAAGTAAATAAATAAATTCCTAGACATTATTTTCCTGACCAAGTATATTTGTTATTTTTCAGCCTGGTTGGGTTTGGTTTTTTTTTTTTTTTTTGCCACAGACATAATCAACTGCTTCAGTCATTTGTGGTTACGCTCCTTCCCGGTGCCTTACAGTAAACATTTTGCTTATGGATTCTGAGGCAGCCCCTGCCCGGGCCAGCGCAGGGGAGTGGGGCTTCTCATCCCGCTCCGGCTCGGGCTCCACAAACGGCAGGTCTGTGTGCAGGGGGCTCACCCCCACTTGGCGCAGGCGTCGCTCCCTCCCTGCTCTGGGCAGAACGTGCAGAGCTCTGAATAAGATTCTTGTGGCTCCTTTGGGTTTAGAACCAGCTTGAGGCTTTGCCACCAACAGGCACGGCGCAGCACCTTAATCTATTGGGTAAGGGCTCATCAGGCAGATTTAGCGATAGGAATTATCCTCAATAATTGACATCAGGGGAGTTGTAGAAAATTCAGAGTTTGCTTGTGCTGGGGGTTTGTTCCGCTGGTGCAGCTGCCTTAGTCTGAAATTGTGTTGTAAATATAGCCATTGTTGTGGACGTTTTTTTTATTGTGTCATTCATGATATTGCCAGCTTTGAGATGTTATTACAAGCGGAATATTTTTTTTTTAGTGGAATATCCCTGATCTAGGGGCTTGGCTCATGATTTTTTAAGATGGGAGGCTGGCAATTCTGCATGAATGCAAACTGTGTTCTGGCCGGCCAAGTGTCACAGAACAGTTTCTATTAAACATGAGTCCAGCCGTCACGGTTCCTCTGAGCTGGATGTCACCATAAGGGTTGTCACGGCTTTCCGCTGAACGTTACATGAAAGTTTTCCAGATAGGACTCTCCTATTACCAAATAGGGCTGTCAATGAAAAGGAAATACTTTGCTGTGTTTGGTACTTACTCCTAATATTTTGATATTTGATTGTGAACAGGTAAAATAGACACTTCTTGGATTTATGCTAATATCAAACTATTTTGCTGACTGTACCCCGTCATCCATGAACTGACTAGTCTTATATAAAGGCAGGGGTTCCAAAGGGTGGGCTGAGGGATTCAGAGATAAAATGTTCACAGGAGCTTTTGCTCCTGCCCATGCAGGTCCACTGACAGCCCAACACAACCGTTGTACGCGCGGCCGCTGGCCCAATCGGCCATGGGAAGCAGCACTTAACGCTCAAGAGTGTTCACTCTTGGGATGTTCATTGTACATAAATGGAGCTTTCTTTGTAAACAAGTAGCTTTGTATTTGTGCCCTCTCATCCTTTGATGTGTGATTCCAGCGGCACTTGAGTTACAGTGAACAACTTTCCTCTAATGGTTCAGCTTTGAAATGACGTCTTCTTTTTTAGCTTTCCCCTATCAGTAAAAGCCTTTGTCATATCTAAGAGTTGCCTTAATAAACAGCAGTTCTGAAAATATGATCCAGTTTTTCCACAGCCTCACGTTAGGTTGTGAGGAGTGACTTTCCTGCTTTGTTTGTGATGACAGCTCATATTTGCGTCCGGCCACGTGAAACTGTGAGAAAAAAAAGGCTAAGAAAGCCTTCACTAGATGTGCCAAACTACTCTTAACTTACCCTTAATTAACCAAGTAAAAGGTATTATGTGTTGTGTTGCAAGATTCTGCAGTTATCGCTGTGCTCTGCAGTAGGTCAAGGGTTGCTGTAAATCTTAAAGCATAAGAACCACCTCATTTTCATAAGAATTTTAATGTAATTTATGATGGTTTAGTACCTTTCATTTAGGAGGGTACTGCAGTGAAGCCATTTAAAGCCAAATGTGTCCTGGCACATTCCTGATGCACTCATAAGCCTCATTGAAGTCTAATGAATGCTCAACTCTCAGTGTGTCTTAATGAACCTTGAATCAGAAATGGATGAGGAAAATTTTGAATGAGCTGTGTGGGCCGTGCAGTTGGAAAATCTCACTGGATTTTGTTTCTTATCTTTCCTGGCAGTGAGAGTAGGTGGAGGTTGCTTTCTAAATACATTTCCTCAAAAAAAATTTCCTCAAAAAAAAGTAAGAAAAACCATTCAGACCTGCAGTGGAGCATTTTTTCTCACCTTTGACTGCTGTTTTGCTGGTAAACTGCTTTGCTGGTACTGCTTCAGCTAGTGAGCAGTTAAGCAACTTACGTGCAACTAGGAAAAATAAAACATAATGGAAAACTGGATTTATGGGTACTGGGTGAACCCATATATTGAGTTTCTGACCATTCAGTAGGAGGCGTTCTCTGCCATTCGCACATGAGGTCAGTAGCAGGTTATGAGATCCTACCTGAGGTGCCCTCTTTCAGATAAGCAAAGCAAAATAAATGCCAATGACACTTCTTTGCAAGAGTAGAAGTCCTATTGTATTACAACTAAATTTGGGGTAAAACGTTTCTTATCTCCTTATATTTCTCTTTAAGCTCCATGGGATCATCCTGTTCTCAGTGTGCTACAGAGGTGCTGTTTTTTTGGGCTAGGAATGCAGTGGTGCTAAATCCTGAAAGCTGGGAAAATCTGGTGCTGGCAGGTCTCTGCTTTGAGCCAGAGGTTGGGCTGGATGACTTCCTGAGGTCTCTTACAGCCCAAACTACCCCATGGTCCTACCACTCTTGCTGAATTTGAAAAGACACTGTATGATGTGTTTTCTGTTCTCAGACTAGATAAGCTTAAAATCAGGGAGGCAGACTCTGAAACATTTGAACTGATGTATTTTGACATTGACAGATTGACGGTTTAACTGCTATTAAAGTTTAGTGCATAAACATTCCTCGATGCTCCATACTTTGAAGAGATTACCTCTAACATTAATTAGTGACTTCTGAATGGATTCCTGGCAGTTAAAAATTAAGGAAAGAAGCAATAAAAAATGGAGAGAAAGAGGAAGAAGCACTCTTGAAAAGCAACATAAGGCCACCTACCAACTTCATGGAAGAGCAGAAAGAGTAACTTAGATCTCCTTTCTCTTATATTAATACTCACTCGACAAGATACTTTGTCCGTCTACGTAGATGCTACCTCTGGATTAGCTACAGAAAATTAACACAGTTCTATCTACAACTACAGCCTTTATGTATTTGAGGAAAAAAATAATGTCAATGTTGCATATAACTTCCATATTAGGTAAGCTATTTATTTGATATATATATTAATTTATCTCTCCTGAGTCATAAAAAGCTCCTCTGTAGTTACTGTGTGTGTTTCGGGTTAGAACTGTTCCACACTAAAAAATTTAAACCACCTACTTTATAAGTAAGCTGCCAGATTTGATTGTTAAATGCCTACTTTCATGCTTTAATAGAAACTGCATGGCAGAAACCACACAGTCTGAGATGGCAAATGCCTCTTTTGAGGACGTACTTAAGTAATAACAGTAAAAAGGGAATCATGATGTCTTGTGAGCTATAAGCTGCATATCTCAGTAGATCTGACTATGATGAGAGACACATGAGTGTGTATGAACATGCTGTTTTTATCAAAGGATTTTTCTGTTTTCAGAAAATTATTTTTGAAATGATTCAGGAGCACTCAGCAGTTTCAGGATTAGACTTCAGATGGTGTCCTGGGTAATTTGCTGACAGAGTAGTCATCCCTCCAGAAACTCACTGTAGCAATTCCTACTGTCACTAGTTCCAAAATTTTACCAAAAGCTGATGACTTCCTGTTGGTTCCAGGGGGATACATTAGGCAGTGTGTCAGTGAGCACGGTCCACGGGAGAATGATGGATTTATTCTTAGTGGGGTTTCATGTTTTAAGTTGAAACCTGTTGCTAGGCTGGAGAAATAAATAATCATCAGGACAGTTAAGATCTCAAGAAAGCAGCTGATCATCTGATTACAGAGTCAGCTGGCTGTAAGTGGGTGCACTGGGATGTTTGCCTCCAAGTAAACTATTGTGGTACATGTGTGTAACCTCTTCTTGTATTTACTATTTCTTCCAGGTTCTGCACTGTCGGTGTAGAGCTTCACATTTAGGAAGCAAAGCAACAGTTTGATTAATGTAGATGGCCTTGCATTGATTTTAGCAGGGTTCTTCAAAAAGAAATAACAGATTAAAATTATCAGAAAGAGCCAATGTGTTGTTCTCAGCGTGTCTCATTCAGAACTTCTATGCAACTGGGAAACCTGAGGTGATGAAGAAGTGTGCCTGGGCTTCAGGAAGGGTGCCCATGTGACTATCCCAGGTCCAGTCTCTCCAGGCCTTTGGCTCCTTCTCAGTTTGCCAGGGTTGCCTTGTGACTCGTTCTCCTTTGCACAGACTCCGTTCTGTAATTTCTCCTGGATCATCATTCCAGTGCCGTCTTTCTTCCTGTCTGAGGAAGAGGAGTTTATAAGAACCAGGAAACCAAAGAGCTTACAGAAGAAAGCACGGAGCTGGACTAAGCTAAAGGAGGGATTTTGGTATGTTTTGCCCCGTGTCTGGCTTGTAGGGCACTGCAGTAGAAACTAGCAAAGGTACCAGCTTGGTGCCAGACTGAAGCCCCGCTGAACCCGAGGTGCTTATGTATCATTTGTCTACTCAACACTTTTTCTCAGTAGTAGTAGCTCTGCTGAAGATGGGCTATCTATGCAAACAGTGGTATTAATATACTAAGGGACTACATTCTTCCTGGTGTTCAGCACTGGCAAGACACTAAGCTCTAAGTACCCGCCATTCGGTGGCTATAACACAAATAGCAGGTGTCTGCTGTGGCTGACTGATGGATACGTGTGCCCCTGTAGGAACAGAGAAAGGCATAATATTAGCAGTTTATCTGTTTTAGTAAAGTTGTCTCCAGGAAGCAATGATTAGTCACAGCAGTCCCTGTTTGAGTTTAAAAGGATTAATAACTTCAGCGAGAAGTCATTTATATCGCAGGGGAGTGAGATCATCTGAGACATGTAAGTTGAAGGGTTGATCCTAACAGAACGTAAGCCTTAAACATCCACATCATTTATTTTCTGGATGTCCTCCCTGCCTCCTCAGCGGCTGGCTCAGACTCCAGTGATCTAATTCACCAGGTCTGACCACCACATGAGGGAGTCTTTAAACTGCTGGAAATCCCTGTGTGTGGGGGTGCGTGCGTGGAGGGGTGAGAGCGGGACAATGTACGAAGGGTCAACAGTTGGTACCAGATGTGATTTTCAGCATTTAAGGTAGCAATTGTATTTTTGCTTTTGTTTCTCTCATCCCTTCTCTTTTGGGAAGTTAGTTCCTAAGGATGTGAAGTTCTCTTGACACATGGATTTCATTTGTTAGCTTGCTACTAAATTACAAATTAATTTTAAGTAAATCTGTTACTCTCAACAAAGCATTTTCCATTGCATTTGTTCATTATGCTTCTGCCTGAACCAGAAATTCCTCCTTGTGTCCTCAGCTGGTATTAATTGGCATTGCAAAGCTTCTGTTGGGTGAATTAGTTCAGCAGAAATACACAGAACTATTTTGAGGAAAACCCCAGGCCAAGATTATGCGTATCACCAGGACAAACTTCTTTCTGCCTTCTTAACACTGCCAGATAGTCAGAGAAGGCTTAAAGTGCAGACTCCGTTGCTAAATTTATCTCTTGTCCCTACATGTTTCCCCAAAGTAACTCAAGTATCTGGTAGGATAAAGTGACATCTGGTGAGTTACTGTAACTTGAATTTGGGGCGTTCTTATTACTTATTGCTCTTTACCATTCTTCTAGATAGTTCAGAAATCAGAAAGCCTTTGGGAATTTAGTTAGAAGTATGGTTTGAAGTTGGTCATTGCCTGCTTGTCAGCCCTGAATTTCAGACAGAAAATAGATATAATAAAAAAATATGTTCTAGGTATGTGCATTTAGGGACTGATTATAGTAAGTAGCATATACCTGACCTGTTAAACTGTTAGGGTCACTAATTGAAATGTGTCTTCAGTGAAAATTATGCCAGTAAAATGGAAAGCACAGTGCTTTCGCTAAAAATGATGTAGTTTAATAATTCGAGGGCTGTGAATGGAGAAATATTCCTAAATTGCCATAAATGGAGCACAATATAAGGCAATTCCTTATGGTGAAACTGTGAAAATACTCAGAGAAATAGTTTCTATACAAGAACAATTAAACAAATAGACATCATAAAATTGGACAACTAGTGTGGAATATTGTGAAAGCGTGTATTGCTAATGTTTTTCAGAATGAGTCTGAAGAACTCCCTTTTAGCTTACAGGGCTGTTGAACTTAAAGGAAATGGGGTTTGTCTGTTGGTCGAGATAAGCTGCTCGAGGAGGACAAAGCTGGGGTCAGGAGGTGGCTCTGGGTTCCTTGAGGGCCGGGCTTGTCCCCGCCAGGGCTGGCTGCCCACACCGCCTGCGGTCTGGAGGGAGAAAACAGAGTTCAAACTGCTCCTTGGCGGGGAGGAGAGAAAAAGGTTTTAGCGTCAAGCTTTCACCTGCAGAGGAGTAAGAGGAAACCTTTATTTTGGAAAATGGGTCAAGCTGATTTTGAGTAAGGATTTTTTAGTTTGGAGTTATGAGGATTCTCCGAGGACAGTGCATCTGTAAAGGGCACAGAAAACCTGAGTTGCTTCCGATGTAAACCCCAACACACTGCTTAAAACATGCAGTGCATCAGTTTGTATTATTTCAAAGAAAAACATCATGACTATTAGTATCTGATTTCATACTTACCCTTTTTCTCCCTTTTCACATATTGACTCTTTCCTGTATTTTCAAGCATCCAATTCCATGGTGATTTACAAATGAGGTTGTCACTTACTGTTACAGTTTGCCCAGTTGGTTGCCGCGTATGAAAACCACCTAGCTATTGTGTGTTCATTCGTATTTCACTTCAAGTGTCATCTGGCCAATGGCTTCTCTCTGTGAAAATGAATTGGATCTTGTGGATGAAATGCGCAGAACCAATTTGCCTTTAAAAGGAACTCCAGATGACTGGTGGCTTGGCAGAAGAATGAAGTCTTGATGCTTCTGTATTTGCTTAAGCTTGGTGAACTCAGCGTGATCCAAACTCGCGCTGGGGACAGGTCCTGCCATCCAAATTGATGGCAGCTTGTGTCGTATTTTTTCAGTGAGCTTGGTCATCTTGAAGAGGCACCTTGCAGTGAAAGATGAGAGTAAGCGTGATGGGATCTAGCCCTTCACCAGTACGGTAGCCACTACTACACATATAGTGAGAGCAAGAGCCGGGTTGAGGTGATCGCATGTTCAGCTCCTAAACGCTGTACCGCAGAGCTGTGGAATTTCTGCTTGTCAAAGTTCAGAGGCAGACCCTAAGGAGTACCTCGCCGAGCGACCCGTGTCTCAGATTGTGGGAGGAGGCACGTTACTCACAAATAGTGCCGCAGCAAAGCTTGGCTACTCCCCTCCGCTCTTCTGTTTGTATTCATGGGAGAGCTCTTTGCTCTAACAATAGGCAAGTGCAATCCTGGACATGTCAGAATAATAGTTCTGCTTGCTTTGCTGCTGCTGCCCTGCCACCGCTTGTTGATAGGCACTGTACATCTCACTTGTCATTATGATGTTAACGTTCAGACACCGAGGGACCTTAATTAATGACTTTCAAGATCTGGTCTTTTATAATTCATGACAGAACTTTAATTAAAATAAAATATAAAGCAGTTGAACTAGCAAAGGATTTAAAGTGCACAGTCTTTGATGGAGAGAGTGATTCCCTCTGACCACTAGTGCTGTATGCTGAATGCAAATTCCATTTCATTCCAGCAGATTCAGAGAACAGAATGGGCTTTTTTTGAAACAGAGAGATCCCTGTTGTTATAGACTATGGAAAAGTGGTAAGGCCAAGGGGCCTGCAGGCATTCGATTCTCCCTCCTATCCCCTTTTTGCCTTCTAAAATCCTCATATATTTAAAATGCCTGTATTAGTAGGAAAAAAACCCCACAAAAGTACGTAAATTTGTACAATGCTTACCTACTTATTTATTATTTGTAGAGATGGGGTGTTAAAATGCAATGTACGGATCAGGTAGTTACTCCAGGACTCCTGTCAAGGCAGTAGGAGAATTCTTATTTCACATAAAGGGAAACTGAGGCAGTGCTTTCACTCAGACAACGTAGGGAAAATTCATGTATTATTGAAGAGTTCAGCCTGATGCAGTGATCGGTTACATCCCTTTCTGGCCTATGTTGTGTTAACTGCAAGTTAAGCAAATATGTAGCAGAATGTATTGCTGTAGATTAGATCTGTTGTGCCAGGGAACATGGTTTTCTTACGGCAGTTGAGTTTGTTTCGGTTTATTTGGTTGTCCTGTATACCTTGTTTCACCTGAACTTCTTATCAAATACGTTTTTTATCTAGGGGACTTATACTGCTATGCCATTACTGCAGTGACTTCCATGAAACTCTTTGAATGGACTTCACAGTCTTGGTGGTTACTCTGCCTTCTCAGGGTAAAAATTCAGAGGACATTTGTGGCTTTGATTTTACAGCTGTGGGTTGTATTGTAAGCTCTATCATCTGGTCTGGTCTACTAAGGCACAAGTCTTCCTTTCTATGGGATTAGTTGATTATTTGGGGTTGCTAAGTTTCCTCATGCTGTGTATGGAGGCCAATCTATGATCTTACCATTAGGAACAAACAAACAAAACCAACCAAGAAGAATAACTACCTGCTACATATAGAAAAGCTAATAAATTAAACAAAATTTACAATTTAATAGAGCTGAGGGAAATTGGTCAATAAGTCACATCAAGATCTTTCAAAAAAATTGCCTAGAGAGAGAGATGAATAATGGAAAAAATTGCATTTGAATAAATTAGTCACTGCAAGCTGGCAAAAATTCACAACTATCTTATTTACTAGCTATAGAAATGGTTTAACAGTAGGAAAATATGATTCACAAATTTTCAGCAGCTGCTGAAAAATGTGTTTGATAAATCTTGAGCATCATTCAGCCATCTGTAGTTACCATCTTTACCTTTACAGGGGCAATAATTTCTTAGTTATAAACATAAAAATATAAATATATCTTATAAATATAAAATAACTTCCCTGGAAAGGAGGCATTACTTGATTTCTTCAGTGCCTGCTCTTGGTAATGTTGCAAAAGTTTGTCATTTTTATATTACTAACTTTTCACATAGTACTTCAACCAACTTTTAAAACTTCCATTTGTAAACTGTTAACATTGATTTCCTGTGCGCAATCATGGGGGAGTTTTATCTGGAGTTCTTTCTTTTGTTTTTGTTGTCAATTTGCTACAGTAAACTGTTACTCGTATTTGATGATTTAAGGCTGTTTGGCCGGCAGAGACATTTGTATATTTGCCTTAATAGCACTGGGCTGTTACTGCACGTCCAGCCATTGTCAGGGCAGCTGGGTTGTGTTTGAAATGTTAAACCAAACTAAATGTCACCTACTTGCAGACTCTCCTGTAGTCGAACAGTATTTTGTGGCATCGTACTGGCAAAGCTTTGGATTATTTTCAAGCTCAGATGTGCAGAAGTATGTTCAGTGTCTGTCCCAAGGCTGTTCAGGCAGTTACTGTGCTGCTGGTGGAGCAGGAGCTGTTTGAGCCGGCTGTAAAGTAAATCAGGCTCGTGGCTTTTATTTAGTGACTTCCTTTCTTGTATAATTAAGTATCGAGGTCAGCTTCTTTTCCTTTAACGAGTCATACTAGGTCATTGGTCCGTCATGGAGATCTCAGGAACAGAATCATAACCTCAAAGATGCCAAAAAGGAGAAAAATCTCAGGGCACCCCAGGCATCCCAAAGGGGAGTCTCCTGGCCCCCATGGGTCGGCGGGAGGTATTGAGTTCAAAGGGAAACCTCCATTAGAGTGAAACCCTGAACCAGCGGCACCACCTGCCTGTCCTTCAGCGCCCTGTGTTCCTTCTTAATGGGGATGACTGAATAAAGGCAGCATTTTTATAGCCAGAGTGAATGTTTCTATAAAGGGATTAAATTCCAACTTTTTGTCTTTCAACATTTTTATTACACTTCCTATGCTTTTTATGAGCCGTTAATTTCTTTCATACTTGACCATTATTAATACAGGGCAAATAAATGGCTAAACTACTTCCAGAGACAACTTGATGGGCCATACAATATGTCTACATTTTCCTCTCAGGGAGACTGATTCTAGGGTCATTGGCACAAGTTTTATACTGTTTTTTGTTCCTGATTTTAAGATAATATTAAATAATATTACTACTGCTGCACACAAAATCTGGATCACTTTTTTTTTTCTTTGTTTCAAAGAATAAAGTGCTTAAGGTTTTACACTGAAATCTGAATGGAGATTTACTTTGGTTTTATTTCTGTATTTCCTTTTCTCCCCTCTGCTGTGATGTAATAGAGAAAGATTTGACTTAGGAATTACGATCATAAAGAAATCAATGCATGTTTTTTTGATGACAGTAAAATAAGCAGTGGGAACCTCTGTGTACGATGGTGGATTAAAAGGCATTACTGAAAATATGCCTTCCTCTATGGTGCAGCAGCATCTGTATGGTATTACTGCTTCCTTTATTTCATTTTTTTAGCGTTACCATCTGTGATGGAGTCATCTTCCTATTCCAGGAAGGGTTACGCTTTAAAATGTGGCGAGTCCTCTTGGTTTCAGCTCTTCACACTGAGAGTCTTTGCAACCTCAACATTCATAGTTAATTATTTTTTTCTGCTTAAACTCCTGAGTAGTTTTGGGAACGGCAGTGCACGTGGCACCTGAGACAGACGTGATGCTTTGCCCAGAACACCGGTCACATTCTGGACACTGCGCTACTGAGCTTTTGTCCACTCCTCTGGTGCTTGTGCTGCAGCCCACAAACCTCTCTCAGGTAATTTGCAAATGAGAAATCTGTAACCTTAAAAAAACCAACTTTTCTGTGTTCTCAAGGCGGAGGTAGGACATTTAGGCTTCTTTGGGGAATGAAATAAGTGATTTACCATTCATTTTGATATACAGAGATCTCATAAATTAAGACAAGAAGATTTTTCACACTCTTGGTGCAAAACCCAGTCCTCCATCTTCACCGCTTTCTGAGCAGGGTGATGCTTGGCATTTGCTACTGCCAATTGTAAATTAATCATCACTGTATTTCTAAAAGAACTGGCCAATACCTTTCTTGATGACAGAATTTAGAGTTTAGGTTTCGCTTACTTTAATAATACCTGAATTTGGGGAAAGGAGGGTGTCCTGTGTTGAGAGACACAGGACTAACTTTTCTTCTAATGCTGGGGAAAATTGCACTTTTAGAAGACTCTAGTGTCTGAATTTGTGAAAATATTTACTTTATAGCCAGCCAGGCTCTGTGGGATTCAAGGTTTTAGTGTTTTCGAGCCTTGCCAGGTGCAGGGACAAGGAGGAGCAAGGCCTGGGCATTTGACCCAGGCTGGCCAACAGGAGTATTTCATACCATGAACGTTACATCCAATATAAATTAGAAAAGTTTGCTGCGTAGCGGGCTCTCTCCCTTGATGGCGGCGGGTCCAGACAGCTCCTTGCCCCGGTGCCGGAGCCCTGAGGCCTTCCCTTCCTCCTGAAGCCATTGCGCTCGCGGTGTCCGCCATTTGCTGTCCCTGCTGGGAGTGCACAGCTTCCTGCTGAGAGAACTGGCTGAGTATAATTCCTGTATATCTTATTTCAGTGTCGGCATTAATACTGGTTCTTTAGTATTATTGTTAATTATTTAGCCTTAGTCTATTAATTCTATTTATATTTCAACCCTTGTGTCTCTTTGTGTTCCCCGATTCCCCTTTCCGGGTGGGGAGGGGTCATCGGGTGATAGAATAATTGTCTAACAACAATAGATTGTTACGGGTTTTCTCAAACCATAACAGAGGGCTCTTTAGATGTCCCAGGTACTCAAATGCTTTATTAGGTTTTGCATCGTGTGTCCATTGGAGTTTTTTACACATTACTCTTCCAGTTTTCTGCTGCAGACAGAACAGGCCCTGATTTCCCTTCCAGAATTCAGCATTTCAAGGAATACTTGTGTGCATGTTGCTCTTTAAATCATAGTAAGACTGAATTATCTGTAGACTCTGCTGTACTAGGCTGTTTCATATTTACATTAGCTTGTATGCACAGAAACTTCCATTTCATTTGTTTCACTTAAGTTCATCAGGCTCTTTTAAGTTCCCTGATACTGAGTGTAGAACTGGGGCTATGATTGCTTGGCTTGTCATATCTCAAGATTTCAAAGTTTTGGTACAGGGAGGGTAAAAGAAAGGCCATCCTCAGCCTTCTCGATCTAATTATGATCAAGGAAACCTATTTATTATATTGAAGTCAGATGAAATCCTAATAATTTGTAATGATGCAGATTACAAACTGCAGCCCTCGTCACCTAATACGATGTCTCAGGAAAACCAGTTTAAGTGAGCACTGTTTGTATTACTTTCTGGATTAATTTTTTGATTGTGTAAGAAATATAACTACTACTGAAGTGTAAAACAGGAGGACGTTGTTGGTATATTAGATTCTCATAGCTTTAGGAAACGCACCACACTTGATATAATTGCAAAAGAAAACCCAGTCCCTGTAAGGACGGTGAAGGGAAGAATCTGTCTCTTCCCTCAAACTTCTTAGACCTGCATTTAGTGCTGCTTTCCCCTCCAAAGTCAGAGTGAGATGTCACAGGGGATATTGCAGCTCTAGAGGAACAGTCAAAACTATGATGGGAAAATTGTGGGGGGGTTTGTTGTGTGTGTGTTTTTGTTTTTTTAAAAAAACTCTGTGTGTACAGATACTACACCATGTCCATTTTTCCTGGGATGGCAACGAAATTATTGATAGTTTCTTCAAGATTTGGAAGAGACCTTTTTTCAAATTACAGGGTTGAACTGCCAATTGCTGCTTACTCTTGCAGAAACTCTTATGGCCTCAATTTGACAAAGCACTTGAGCACTTGTTTTTACTCAATAGTCATGTGAAACAAAAGAGATTAGTCCTGTGCTTAAACGCTGAATTGGAATGTATTTGCTTGAAGAAAATTAAATGCATTTATCATTGCAAAGAATGTAAATTCCATACTGTCAAGTTCTAATGGGCTGAAGTTCAGTCAAAAGAACAGCACTACTCATAAACAGTACGAAGAGGAAAGCAGGCATAAGAGCAAGAAGAATATTTAATACTTCTAAAGCACCTTTCGCCCAGTGAGTTCACATTGCTGTGTGCATAAAAATGATCAACATTTCAACACCTCTGCGAACTAAGCTGAATATCTCCTCTCTCAGATGGGAAAGTCAAAGCACAAAGACTTGGAATGATTTATCTGCATGAATTGGTAGCAGAGCTAAGAATCAAATCTTGGCTTGACTCAATCTGCCATGGTATTATTGCTCACCCCAACTATTCAGTCATTTATACTACACAGAAGAGACAAGCTCTGTCATTCAGCTGCATAAAAATAATTTTAAAATATGATTTCAGTACAGCTTTTACTCACTGGTCTCCAACTTCCTTTTATAAGAAGTAGTGCCTTTTTCTCTCCCATGACACCAAGGCTTGGATTTAAATTTTACTGCATTTGTTCTGCTTTTCGCTTCCGCCAAGCAGTAAGTTTGGGCCGGCCGAGTCAACTTGCCCAGTGTTAGTAGACTACTGTAATAGAAGCGTGAATAGTCAAGGCTATGTGGAAAAAAACATTCCCCTCTTACTCGCACATAATACTAATTGTGAAGTCTGTTACGTGCTTCTCATTCTGAGAGCTATGCAGCAAGGTATATTTAGAGGATGTGTACTGTACTCCCCTGAAGAACCTTTTCTCATACAACCCAGCAACGGTTCTCTATCCCCCAGCCCCTGCGGGCTAAAGGTGCTGCCTCTTTGCTCTCTCTGTTGTGAATCCTCTTTGGAGAAGAGGAGGCTTAGGGGGGACCTCATTGCCCTCTACAACTCCCTGAAAGGAGGGTGTAGAGAGGTGGGTGTTGGCCTCTTTTCCCAAGGGAATAATGACAGGAGCAGAGGAAATGGTCTGAAGCTGGGGCAGGGGAGGTTTAGATTAGATATTAGGAAGAATGACTTTACTGAGAGGGTGGTCAGGCACTGGAACAGCCTGCCCAGGGAGGTGGTGGAGTTGCCATCCCTGGAGGTATTTAAGGAACGTGTAGACGTGGCACTTCAGGGCATGCTCTAGTGCCCGAGATTGTAGGAGTGTTTTGCGTGTGTGTGGTTGGACTCACTGATCTCAGAGGTCCTTTCCAACCATGATGATTCTGTGATTCTGTGAATCGCGAGAATGGAATATTTTTTTTACAGTCTTTTTTGTATAGAATATACTGCTAAAAATAATCCTGTTCTCATTATGTAGTAAACTAGAATTTCTAGATCCTAAGGAAAATTGTGTAACTAAGAACTTTAACATTATGAGTTCTTTACAATAAAAACCTTTACGTTTTAACTGAGGATTTTTCAAGTGTAGTAAACCAAATAGCTGGTGGTTTACTCCTGAAAGTTTTGATGGTGGACTCTTCCTCTTGCAGACCTTGGAAGGTTGGGCATTCACGTCACGGGGGGAACAGGTCAGGGTTCCTTACTTTAAAGACCTTTAATTGCTTTAAGGTTTAAGATTTCTATTGTGTAGAAGCCAGATGCTTTTCTTAGTCCAGCTGTCTCACATGAGGCCCACATGCATATCCTACTTCTAGTTTACATGCTGCAAGTAACTTTTTAAATGCCATTACAGTGAGGGAAATGACTATAAAACAATGGCACTCGCCCCCTGGACCTGCTCCCCATATGCCTGACGTATCTGCTTACCGGAAATGAGCTTTTAGCATTGCTAACAATTAAGAGACAATATAGTTGTGGGAAAGTGAGCTGGTTTTCTGCTCTGTCTGGCACATTAACAGCATCACTCTCAGGTAAATTTCAGTTACCAGATTTTTATTATTGGTGATGATACTTGAGCCCTTAGGATCAGACTTCTGATTCCAGGTTGCATTTGCAGAGCTGGCAGCATGGAAAAAAAAGGAGAAGAGAAAATCACTTGCTTTGTAAATTGAGTAGACTTAGCCTGGAAGACATTGAGAGACAGTAATGGTTCATTAAAGCACATTTTCATCATTTTTAAGTTCAAAATTTGGAGGTGGAAAAAAAGAGTTGTTAATGGTCTTTGTAGGAAAAAATATGTCAAGGTATGAGAGATATCATGATGGATTGTGGGTCTTTCTTTTAAATAGGTGTAACATGCTTTTACTCCGTTACCTGTTTTATGATGTGTTTCTCTCCAGGTCTTCAGCCTCACCCCATCGTCTGGTTGCAGACACCCACTTTTCTGTCTGCCCCTCCAGCACCCTTTCCAGAGGCACAGCTTGCACTCAGCATTCGGTGTAAAACACACTGCGATGGCGTTTCTGACTTCCATCGTGGTCATGCTGTTTCTACTTCTGGTTACTTTACTGCAAGAAACTTCTGTGACCAGCACTTTTTTAAGCCCAGTTTTTTATTGTTGTCAAGGTCATAGTACAAAATAATTCAGAGATTAATTAGTTGCTTCTGCCAATTTGGTCAGAATGCTTAGCACCAGCTGTAATAATGAAATCCAAGCTGTTGTGGTTTAACCACTGGGTTGTTGGTGATTCAAGTCAAAGACACTTGCTAAATGGTTAAGGTGAGTGAGGGGCCTCCCATCCCATGATTTAGCCACATCCCAGACTTCTAAGCAATGTGCACCCACTGTTTCATTCATATGCGACATTTCCAAAATTACCTCTCTTCTTCCTCAAATGTGTATGTTCTTTGGAGGCTCCAGCCCGTGGGAAGCAGACACTGCTGCGTGCTTTGCAAAATACCTGTCCTAAGTCTGAAAACATGGGATCAAATGAACTTTGAGGGAGCTGAGCCATTCCTAGATTCTGGATATGTCAGGAAATATCTGCCATGTCTTTGCTCTTCAGCACAACTTTAACATACAGGGCTATAGCTGGAAGGTTTGGGTTTTGCTTTTTTTGCCGCCTGGAAATGCAAAACAATTGTCAGTGCCATTTAACCAGCAAGTTCAGCTGAAATTATGGTGGCAGAGAAGCCGAGCCTGGTGCAATCTGTCCCAGAGTGTAATACTCGCATCCTAATTTGTGCCTATAATATCAACATTACGGGAAATATTGCATATTTTACTGGAGATTGCTGTCTATATTCTTTCCTGCACTTTCAGTAGTTGTGTGAATGAGACATGGGAATGACTGTAATGTGACAGGCAGCAACGGCAGGTTGGGAAGTGACCCCAGCTATGTGTGTGTAGATATGAACAAGAGAGAGTAGAATGCGAAAACCCACATTTTTTAACCTACCCATAACAATAATAAAGGAAAAAAACCCACAAACAATGGTCCTGGATGTTTCAAAACCAACCCAGCATGGTTGGGGTGTCATGAGGGTAACATCAGGTGCCTTTTCATTTGGTCTTACTGGCAATATTTGGGAAAAAACTAAATATTTTGTCAATAGGATGATAAAATATCCTCTGTACTCACATGGCTTGTTTGACTTGCAAGAGGAGATTTTCTCTCCCTTTGTAAACTGGGGAGCTACCAGCTGTGTGGAGTGGTGAGAGCTGGTAATGTCTCAGGAGGTTGCTAGTGCCTCTCAAACTGGACATTGCGGAGGTGCAGTTGTCCCCCTAAGATCACGATTTTATGGATTCTGAGACTTGAATGTGTTGCTGTATCCTCACTGTGGTAGGCAAAAAGCAAGAAAATAGGCAGGTCCCTTCCACGACTGTCTTCTGGGCGACCCACGATCAACAGCACAAAGCTGTGTGTCCTTCCGATTCTCACCACGCACCAGGAGCCCCAGCACTTCTCCTACGGCTGCTGATGCCTCCTTGCCATTTGAGAGCAGTGTTGAGAGGTCCCGCTGCCACCTCCTGTTCTTTGACATCACCCTTTTAAGGCTTTCTCTTCAGAGGTCCCCAAAATGTTTATAACTGGAAAGCTGTTATGTGTATGTTTGTCTGAGGATGCCTGTGGGAACATAGTGGATGTGTCATTAATCCCAGAGGAAGTTTGAAATGCAGCTCTGACTCCCAGTAAAGGCGTATTGGATTGGACAGCATTAGGTTATATGTCAGTGGAATAGAGAGCACCGCGGCAAAACACTTTTTGAAGAGTGCAAAAAGAAAGTTGTCACTGTTTGTGCTTTTATTTCTCCTCTAGGAAGTTCATGTGTTGCTGAAAGGGCTCTACCATCTGGGTTTGCTCATTAAATAGTGTCTTCTGTTCCTTTGCAATGGAGTTACAAGCAAAACCTGAACCCTGGTGTCTTCTCTCTAATGCGTGATATTCAGGAAAAACTACAGTACCCTACTAGTTAGCCTGGGGTCTGTAGCAGCTTCAGGTATAAGGCAGCTGACAAAATGTTATTTGATACAATAACGGGTAGTTTCTGGTGGACTACCAACTCTTTGCTAAGTACCAAAATTCTACCTTTAATGAGACATGAGGTTACTGAGTTTATGGCTTGTTTTGTCATCAGTATTAGAATACTGCCTCGCTTCCTTTATGAGTATTTGTGTAAATCAACACATCTCATTCTTTACCAGAATGTACAACGTTAAGATCTTAACTTCGGCTAGAGTTGCTTCTTTCCTCATATTTTATGGAGCACTTGGACTTGATTTTTAAATTTTTAATTCTAACACGTCTTATTAAACGTGCAGGCATAGAGAAGCACCACCAGTCAAAGACATCATTATTATATGCATGGAGGGTTATCTTCTGCCTTTCTACCCTCATCATTCATTAATGATGCACAGAGGCTTGTCATTTGTCTTTTCAATTCTTTGACTTTATTTTATTGCTCATATTTTATGACACATGGAGAGCTCTGTAGCAAGCATTCATCATCAGCCTTACATATCTATGGAAATATCATCTCTGTTAGGCCAGAAAAAACACCTTTTGTTCTCTTTGTGTTTTGCTTATGAACTTAGTCTGACATCACTTTTTTATTGATGCTGTTTCTTTCAGTCTTCAATTTTCTAAGAAAACTACTAACACAGCTCTGCTGTATGCTGGAAAAGCAGCTAAGCCGTACAGCCTCCCCTTTCTCTCATTTCATAGCAGCTCATATACCCCACCGCACACCAGGTACGTTCATTTGAACCTCGGTTGGAACTCAGTTTACCATTCAGCCAGTGACCTTAGATGTAATTAAGATGCTGCTTAGTCTTTGTAAAACTGCCAGACAGAAATCTCTTCTGCCAACGATGTTGGGTGTGTGTCTTTGCAAGGCAAGCTGTGGTCCACTGGGAACAGTGAGGAGACTATTAAAGCAGTTCTGACTTCTACATGTCACTTTGGAAAGCCCCCCAAGATACTCTGATCATAGAGTGTTCGGAGCGTTTTAAGTTTTTCAAGTTCAGTTTAAAGAGCTTAATCAAACTTTCTGACACAACTGGCACACATTAACATTTTTCAGCTGTAAACACACAAAACCAGGAATTTCTAATTGCCAATAATTAAAGTGTGTGGTTGGTTTTGAAATGTTTTCCTATTTTGAAGAAGTCTGAAGTGGTACAGCTCCCCAGTGACGTTCCCAAGGAGACGGAGGCCTGCCTGAGGCTGCCTCTCCAAAGGTAATAGGGGAAAAACTGGGCTGTGTACTCATCTTGCATAAACATTCGAGCTGGGGCTACTGTTGTGTGTGTTCGTAGCAAAAATTTAGTTGGATGACTCCTTTTTATTAAAAAATTAGCTCACCATGCAAAATATCACCTACTGCCTGATGTGACATTTAAAAGGGTCCTGGTGGGCATCAGGCTTTTGCTGAAATGGTTTGAGAGCTCAGAAGCACAAACCCGTACTGTCCCAGCAGAATGTGGGTGACTCCCATTGCTTTATTAAAAACATTTACAAATGAAATGTTCTTTGGACTAGAGCTAACCCTGAATTACTCTGAAAGGATCCAGAGACCTACCAGATATGGGCCAAGTTATGTGCGTTTCCTCTGAGCTCGTTGGAGCCCAGGGGGAGGCAGTCCTTCTCCAGTGCTTAGGGCTTCATCCAACTGCTGACTATGGGAAACAGCCGGGAAAGGTCTCCTGGGGGTTATGATATACTAGAACCGTCTCAGCATCCTCCGGAGCATCTGGGGCTAATGACTGCTAAGAGGAACATGATAGGGGGCATAGCCTAATCTAATATGGTAATTCCTAGATTTTCATGATAGCTTGATGCTTGACAAAAGCCATTGCTGCTTTTCCCTGGCCATGCACTCACAGAAGGTTCTTGCATAATCTAGCTTGAAAAAAGAGCAGAGCTGCTGAGCCAGGGCTCAGCAGCCCATTCTCTAGGGATGCGCTTGCAAGTATTTTTGCTTCTGAGAGTGGTATTTCTGGTGGCCACATCACAATTCAGTTTTCAAGCGCTTGTCTTTTATTATCTCTCACAGGGTTTCTTGATCTTCGTGGCTCTTCTTGTCAGTTCAGAAATATGGTAAGAGCAGCCTTTATTGTGGTATTCTGGCACTTCTGTTTTCAGTTTCAGCTACAGTGAGGAAGCCCAGAAGGAAAAATGCCATTTTTTTTTTTTTCTTTGGAAGAGGTTAACTGTTAGGAGCCTGAATTGGTTCAACAAATACTGAATGGGGTGATGTTTCTTACTGTAGCTGAAGATTCAAATTGAAAAATCTAATCTAAAGTTTCTGCACTTACACCAACATTAAACAAATTGAAAAGATTTAATATTTAGGTCATTAAAATGTGTTCCATTGCAGTGCTAGCCATCCATTTACACAAGCAGGACCTTCTTTTACAGGTTGACTAGTCAATAAGTGCACACCCCTTTGGATTAGCGTCCTGCCTGTGCGGAGAGTGGGTGCAACCATGAGAAAATGTTAGGCAAGGGGCACTATGGAGCCACCTGAATTTGATTCCTTCTCTGCCATCTTTTATTTCTGCTTCTGCTCCAGGCCAAAGAATTATACTTGTGATACAGCAGAAGTGCTATAGTTAACGTGTGTACTAGGACTATGATTGCTTTCACTGGAAATGTCGTGTTTCCTGTGGATACGTATCTGTGCCAGTGAAATGAGTAAATATATTAAAAACCGATCTGACTTCCTGACAAATGGAAGAGAGAGTAGTTTACCAAGAAGATTGGGTTTATAACTAAGTACTTACAGGGAAAGTATGTTGGGGATCAAATTAAAACAGTTAAATTCCAGTCACTTCATTACTCTAAGACATACAGTGAGTATGTGTTCTCCAGAGTGTCCGTTTCCTGCTGGCTATGCAGAGTCACCTATCAAGAGGAAAGACATTAAACTGAGTGCGTTTCCATGCAGCACGGATTGGAAAAGAACAAAAATCAGAAGCTTAACAAAGCATTTATTGCCTAGTAAGAAGAAACGATGCACAACTCTTATGTTATTGATTTGTATTTTATATTGTGTTCTTCAAACAAGGGAGCCAGGGGTTACAGGTTTTTGACAATACAGGGTCAGCTCTGCTCGTGGGGAGCACTCATTCTGCAGTACTTTGGGTCACTGTGATAAAATGACTCAGGTGTTAGCAATTCTGCTGCTTCCTCTGGAAGACTGTTTCACAGCTGAATAAACATTACTCCAGGAGTTCTTCCTGCAGTGCTTTCATTCAGAGGACAAGTGGAAAGGATCGTGGTCCCCCTCATTCTGTAGGGCAGAATCACTGGGATCTTTGGGAAACAGCACGAAGGGGCCTGGAGGGGAAAGGAGAAAGTCTAAATGCACGCGAGAGAGAATGTGTACTAAGGATTTATGCTTTTAAAACTCAACCAGACAGTAGCAGAATGAAAGTAAAATGTCCGTTCTAATGAAGGCAGCTGTAGAATACCACACAGATGGCAATTAGGCAATGGTGATGTTTTCATTTATACTTTTGCTTCCAGAAGAACCCACTTGTAGGCAGAAGCCATTGAGCGGCAACGCTAAATACTCAGGCACTAATCCTCCACTTGCAGTCAAGAAAATTGCTTTTTAAAGAATAAAATCTTGCAAGACCAGGGCTCTAAATGTCCTGCTTAGAGCTTTTCCATGGCATTTTTCAGATTCCAACTCTGACACTTCATAGTCCAGACCAGAGTTCCCCCATTAGACTTCCAGAAACCCAGGGAGTAATTTTGCAGGGATTTACTCAGGAAGCGGCCGCACATCTGCCCCAGCCCTGCACAGACAGGTTCTGGCTTCAGGGCTAGAAGCAAGTCCCTGTGAGTCAGAGCAAACTGCTGGAAACAGGGATTATGTGGCATTGGTAAAAGTTGCTTGCAACCAGTGTCCAGGGGGTGTCTGCCCTGTTTCTCTTCTATCCCAGGGTAATGAAAATTTTTCCACTTAAGAGTATTTTAATGAGCATAATTACACACACTTGCTGTATGTAGTTTGTAATGCTCTGACTTCTCATCTCATGTTTGCAAAGCCACAAATCAGCATGCTATTTTTAGACGGAGACACTGTCTTGGATTCATACCCAGTATAAATATTTATAAGAATATAGAGCCCAAATAATTCAAGAATGTTAAATTCATCTAAATACTTCCAACACATGGGTGAAGTTAGTTGGCAAGTAAAAAAGGTGAAAGTTAATTTCTCCGTTCTCTTACAACAGAATTTGCTGAAGTTACAGTTAATATATATTTTCCAGACTTGTGTTTACTTAAAGATCATCTATACTAATGGCAGAAAAAGAGACATTCTAAAGATCTGGCATTCTAATCCTTTTTGTGTCGTCTGCGTCAAGCAATGCAGGAGAGCTTTCTCTCTGCAGGCAGCAAGCGCGAATGAAAGCATCACAAATATCTGAAGTGATACTAAGATCTGTCAAAGTGTGTTACAGCCAACTGTGGGTGTCTTTCAAACGCTCGCAGAGTGCACACCACCTGGAACCATGTGTTATTGAGAAACGTTAATGCTTCCACCCAGGAGGCATCTGAGTCAGGTTTTCTTCTGAAAAGGTTCCTTGCTGAAGCGTCAGTGTTATCAGACTGGATAAGTATGCGTGGGATTGTGACACAATGAAATAGGGTGAAAGAAGGAAATTGCAACTTACGTTCCTTGTTCCAAACTTTAAATTAATCCAAGACAAACAAGACCTTTACTCCACTTACGCTGACAGCAGAAATACTTACAGAAGTCCCATACATGTGCTGTACACAGTGAAGGGAACACATTTGGAGGGCAGGTAGTGCTACCCCTCTGTTTTGCAAGCTCTCTTGTGATCCAAATGCTACATTGGTACCTCTGTGCTTCCTTTGACTGCGTGTGGCGACTGCCAAATACCACACCACTCAGCCATGAGAAGAAGATCCAAGAGTGATGGCTGTTTATAACTGCCATGTAGGCTGTGTTCTCTCAGGTGCTTAAGTTGCTCATTAAGAGCACGTGGCAGTGGTGAAAACTCTTATGCTACAGGTCTGTGAGCTCTTACAAGCAAGAAAGATTATGAACTACCTCAAAATATGGGTGTCAAGGTGAGCTGGCTAACTATGTATCGTTCACTTGCATTAAGCAGTGAAATACAGCTTCTGCAGTTGGTGTTCACGGCCCACAGATGAGGTGGGAAATACCAATGTCAATTAACATACATACAGTCATAGTGAGTAATGCCAGATCTGATCCTAGTACTAAACTTACTGAGTTCGGACTAAACTTACCAAGTTCGCAGATCAATCAGTTGTTGTCAGAGTGGTCTAAAGGCATCCTCCAGCTCTGGCAGCCCCTGAACCACTGACTCTTACAAGCTTGTAAAGTTTATACAAGGAAAAATCATGCACTTCTTGTCCCTTATGTTCTTCTCTAGACGTACTCCTGTCCACCAGGGACAGCCGCAATAGAGCTAGATAGCTTCTTTGAACTATTGTGGCCTTTCTTATGTTCTTAAGCTAAATGCATCCACTAAACTTAACTTTAGGTCCAAGAAGCGATACGAATGCAAGGGTTGAGAAGCAGGAAATGCCTCTTGGCATGAACTTGGGAACATTTTTGTGTGTGTCCCAGAGAATTTCATTAGGAGTGACACCACTTTGGAGAGAGATTTGGTTTCTCAGGCTTAGCAGAAACCCACTGCACTAGTCCTTTTAGATCATTTTCTGCTGTGCCAATCAGTAAATTGGAAGCAGACCTGAAAGGATGGGTATTCAATACTATATTGGTTCTAGAGACGCATTCTGCTCTAAGTGGGCCCTTCAGGCTGGCTTACAATGTGAGATTTCCAGTCTGTAGAGCTTCCTTGGTCGCACTGCCGTAGGGTGATGTTGTACAGCATCTGCACCCAGCCCTCCTGCATTCACTGGGGCAGGTCAGAGGGGCAATAAAAGAGATCAACTCTTAGTCTTTGGACGTGCCAACAGTTGTTAAGAGGGATCTTTTTGTTCTAGGGAAATGTAAAGGACAGCCCAACATCGCCCTGAACAGCTGGCCAAAATGTAATGTTTGGATTTTGAGCTCCTTAAAGCATGGACTTTATGTCTGCATTTATCTGCAAAATGCCTTTCAGCACCCTTTGTAAAAATGTAAACATTTATAACCTCTAGCCGTTCTGTTTGTGCTTGTTAAAATGAACCATGAACAGAACATTCCTCTCTCATCCCTGACTCTTATCCTTACTCTGATCCTCTCTCAACTTGTTCTTCAGACATGGAGGATCGATGGTCTTTTCAGGTCTTCTGTGGTAAGAAATGTTCTTTTGAACTCTTCTATTCTGCTATATAAGCTTAGTGAAATTAATGGAGAGAGCCACATATCTTGGGTGATAAATTAATGAAAGAAAGGCCTGGCTTCTTGCTTGTAACTGGCTGTGAGAGAAAAGCAAGCAGATGAACACTAGGTACGCTGCAGAAAGATGATCCCACTAGGTATTCTGCTGTTGGGTACTATCTGGGATGCAACATCAAAGAGAAAAAGGAGCAGTCACCACAAACAGATGATTATAAAGTTGTTTTATAGCTGCCTAGCACAGCTTTTAGTAAATTAGTGAGAGATCCTTTTCTTTAATGCTTGGTGACACATGTATAAAACCCCCAGCACATCTGATTTCTAAGGCTTCAAATGATGGTGTGTATTTCTCTGCCACCCAGAACATAAATAAATCTGAAAATGCCTCTTTATCTAGTACTGATTATGGTCTCAGTTCTGAGCAGTATGGAGGAGATTAAAGCCTGATGCTTCTGTGTACAGCCTAAGGCACTCTCACAGTGGGAGGACGGCGGTCCCCTTGTTCCATGTACTGTTCCAAATTCCATCAATGTCTCTGTCGCTGCTGTCACCTGCTACCATGTAAAGATCAGTCTAGTTCTCTGCATCAACTTTGCTAAGTGCTTGTTCTTATTAGCCTGAACAGTGACAATTTGTTATTGCAGGCTGCCCTGGGACGTTTCCCTCTCCAGTAGTACGTTGTTTGCCAAATCTACATGTTATTGCATTTGTCTGTGCAGTGCAGACTGCTTGTGAGGATAAAGCTAGATTTTTAAACTTGAACACTTCGTAGCTGTAGGCAAATTCTGTTCTCAGTTACATCGGATCAGATCAAAGCGAGCTTTTAGCCATGTCATACAAATACCCCCACTCCTTTATTTGCATCAGGATAATTGAAGGCAGAATTGATCACGCAGCCTTGGATGGATTTTGTTTATTGAAATGTAGCAAAACAACTTTCCTGTAAGTTTTATTTGTAGAGTTTCATATAAACATTAAAACCATCTAAGTGTTTTGAGCATTGTTAATGTCCCTTAAGAAAACAATGAAGTTATTTTGCAGGTAAAGGATAGCAGGGCGCTTTGATGGAGCAAACCAAATGCTTCCGGAGTCACTTCTGTCATAGGCAGCCTAGGGCAGCTGCATTCCTGCAATGAGTTTGTCTGGATGGATGAAACTGGACCAGTGAACCTCACAGAGGCGTACGGAGGCTTTATGTCCCCAAGGGCACTCTGTTGTGGTGTCTGCTACGCACCCTTAGTGATCAGCATGGGACGGAGATGTACTTAAAACCCGTGCCTTCTTTTGCTACCCTGTTCTCTGGAGAGACAGAACAATTCTGTTATGAAGCAACAAAGCATTGATTTTTAAGCAAGACATTTGTAAACCAAATGTGACCAAGAACTGAAACTGCGCAAGTGACTTGGGTTCCTGGCCATCCCTGTGGTGGCTGACAGGCTCCTGGCTCCCAGCTGGGCATCCTCCCAGGCAAGGCCAGCTCTCCCTGAATGGTTGGGAGAGGTCTCCAAAAGTATCTACAGGGATGTCCTCAGCTGGTGTAAGTCAGAATGAGCCCCATTAAAGTCAAAGGGAATTGAAATCGCTTGAGCTACCTAGATTTGCAGCAGCTGAAAAGCTAAGTGATAATCTGTATTTCAAAGAGAGCTAAGGGTTCTTTTCCCCGAGTCCTGAAAGGTTGCTTTCACCTGGGAGGAGTTAGTCTTTATGAATGCTTGAGTGCATCACAGTCTTTGTTGAAATTATCTGTTACAAAGTAAGTTTTACTCAATGGGGACTATTTTTTAGTGTCAGTTTTCCTGTGTGTCTCAAAGACAACATGAGTAAGGTAGAATTTTTCA
Source organism: Numenius arquata (assembly GCF_964106895.1). Lineage (NCBI taxonomy): Eukaryota > Metazoa > Chordata > Aves > Charadriiformes > Scolopacidae > Numenius > Numenius arquata. The sequence continues at coordinate 2,160,392 of NC_133588.1, forward strand.
GAGTGGCTTTATTCTCCTCATTCTTTTCTCCCATTAGAGAACAAAAGACTCTTACAAATCTCTCATAAAATCTCATTTCAAACAAAAATATTCTCTGCTTTCTGCTTGAAATATGTAGCTAGTTCTTCTGTTCAGCTGCTAATTGAAAAGAAGTTTCTCCTGTGCTAGTTTATGGTAGTTAAAATTTCAGTCTCAAACGTGTGTAGCAAGCACAGAAACCAAGTAACTGGACGTCTTTCTTAAAATGGGATGTATTAAGCTTTATGGATCAACATTATAAAACTAGTGGCCAGTTAGTTATGAGTTTCAGGCTCCTGAATAATAAACTGCGTTTGGGACTCAAAAGGAACTCCATAACAATTTTCTCGCTCAAAAGAAGTGGGTTTTTGTGGGTCAGGTTTGTAGATATCTCATATCTTTCTCTTACCTAACAGGTCATAGACAAAGCTGAAATGCAAGAGAAGAGGTGAGAAACTGGGTGTTTCTGGGCCTGTGGGCTTTTGGGATGTCACAGTGATAAATTGATCTGACCATTTGGCAACCTCAAACGAACTCAGAAGGTAAAGCTAAACTTCTGACATGACAACTTGAAAAATTGCAGGTTTTTTTCATTAGGTTAATTGAATCTTTTGAGGTGTGCAAGTCTGGCTAAAGATAAATCGTGATTGTGGCATTTCTATAACACGCTTATGTTTGAGTCTGGGCTGATTATTATTATAATATACTGCAGTTTTGGCAGGAGACCCTGGAGGTACTGCAGGCACTGCATCTGGACTTCTCAACACTGGAGAAGAAAAGAAAACAAATGTGTGGGATGGACTGTTTCCTAATGAAATACAGTGTCTCAACTATCTTGTTCCTGTTTAAAAATTGTGTCTTGTAGTGGGGACTGATGTGATCTCAACCTGAAGAAGTGCAGACTTTAGTCAAAGCAGCCGATTCTGAACCCATGTGTTTTGATTAGCAATTATTCCTCGTTTCCTCTAAGCAGTTTATTTGTGTTACTTCTAATTACGAAGAGTATCAACACTAGGCTGCTTATGCAGGCAACATAAGAGGTACTATGATGAGGGCTTCTTTTTTATTTGTTTTGTTGGGTTTTTTCACTGCTTTAATGTAAGCCTTAATGTAGACTCCTCTGCCTTCAGCCCATGGGGCCTTTAGGGGAACCAGTTTGGCTTTCCAGACCCTGTCAGTCACTGTGGATTGTTGTGGAGCTGAAAGGAGTATTTTTTGTCAGGTCAGATTGAAAACCAGAAAGTCTTGAGAGTACTCTGGTATTGCCTTGGAAATAGTCTTGAAAATTATTGTTACTATTACATTTGCAATTTACAGTGTGTGAGCATTAATCTCTGCTAAACTTGGGGCGCAGACTTCTATGCAGGTGTGGAATGTTGCTCGGTTGAACTGTGAATGAATTGGGGAGTATTTTCTGCGTAGTTTGGCAGTGGATGCGACGTGCATTAATAGGACTGGGATGTGAGGTGCTGCTCATTCATTTACACTACCGATTCAATTGGTTTCACCTGAATCCAGAAGTTATGAAACTTGGTTGATGGAGAGGGAGAGAATCCAGGAATTGGAATTTTCCAAGTTCTGAAAGTTGACAGTTGCAAATGGTTCTCCAAGTCTGAAGAAAATTCTTTAATTTTGATCTTTTGAGGCAATAAAAGATCCAGTCTTGTAGCTGTGGAGATAATCAGTAGATTCTGATTGTTTCATGAGGTTTTTTTTCCCAACTCTTCTATAATACTTTGCTATATATAGATTATTTATTTTTTTTTATTATTTATTTTAGAACGTTAATTGTGGCCTTTTGGGAATACAGATGAATGCCAGTACAGTTTGAGAAAGTTAACCCACTCAGTCCATCAAAGCACTTGACATGACCTTTGGGATTTTTTGCATCTTTTATTGCTGTTGCTGGGCCAGTAACAGTTGCTTTTTCAGCTTTTATGTACTAGTCTGTGCAGTTTCTGTTGTCTGTATTGTAGCTTACCATGTGAATCCATTTAGATTTGCACGTAAATGACTCTGCTGTTGGGCATTATAGTGCAGTTTTATGCACTATAGATTTTATAGTTTTATAGATCTGCATGTTAGAAAAGCTTAAATGGCTGTGACAGGTCTTGTAGATTATTAATATTTATCTTTTTTTAAAAAAGGAAGATCGTATATTCAAAAAGGAAAAGGGAAGGAGAGGGAAAGAAGGGTTAATTTGTCAAGTGGCCATATCCATTAACAAAGTTTGGGCACTTCTTTGCAAGTGAAACGAAACTCTAGGTTATAGCTGCCCACATACACAATCAGAGGAAGGGAAGGCAATAAAGTAATTTGACCCAAATAGTTCACAAGAAAATTAAACCCCTCTGAGTGCAGAACATGGAGATGTCCTCCAGGCTGTGGTTGATGCAGGCGATCACTGTGCCACGGCCTGAGAAGCAGTTTCTGGCCTCGCACCAGGGTGGTTCCAAGGTGACAGCCCTTCTCCCCTGCATTTAAGCTTCGCTTTTTGGGGAGGGAGGAGGCGTAAGACAGTATTTCATTGGGAAGGAATGTGCTGGTGGGAAGCAGCTTTCAGGCAATGTGTGACAAACATCTAGCTAAATAAATTGCTGTGCGCTTGCCAAAATGGCAAAGCAACGTAATGCACCTCTGCAAAGCCGGGAAAGTGTTAAAAGTTTGTATTATCAACCGCAACCAAAAAAAAAAAGTGTGAAGAAAATTAAGTGGCACTTTTCCATGACTGTTCACATGTGAAGGGGATAGAGAAATTGAGATGTCTTGTAATACCTGTATATTTTCAGTAATTGGCCAGTACAACTACCCTTCGCGCTGCTCTGAAATTTAGGTCAGTGCCCGACGGTTCAGGTTCCTGTAATGGACACCCTAAACCTTGGCTCTGTTTAACATCAAATCCAAATGCTGTGATTTAGGCCCGTCTTTGGGCTTCTGGAGTTTGTTATTTCAGCCCATCAGACAATTCAAGTCAGATGGGACTTTTTCTGGTGTAAAACTAGTATGGGATACAGGCATTTAGTTTATCTGCAGGATTATTTATATGTAGCCTTGACTTTAAAGACAGGCCATCTTTAAATATTTTACTACAATGCAGTGGGAAATAATTGGCACAGTGCTTGAAATGGAAGTCAGACCCTAGAGGACTCTGTACCTGAATGTTGTCTTGTTACTTACAGCAGTTGATGCCACTTTTGTGCCTCTGTTTTCAAAAAACTGTTAAAGCAGATATGAGGGCATTTTAAACTTAAGGTACTTTATACCATAAAACTGGGCATCTCGGAAAGGGATGCTGCTGAGCGTGAAGCAGCACTGCAGAGTGCGATGCTCACCGCGGGAACCAGTGCTTTGAAATCCCAGGCTGAAGGACGTTATATAGCCACAGAGTTGTTCTAGTGAATATTTATGAATCAAAGTTGTTTTCTGTTTGGGTATTTTCCTGAGACCTCCAAAGAGCCTTTCTGTGTATTTATTTTCTCTTTAAAAGTAAAAAGCCTTTGTGTGTGTATTTGGTTTTTTGTTTAAAAGGGAAAAAATAAAAAGCAAAGTAAAGCATGTTTGAAATGCTGTAATGCAGCAGCTTCTCCCTTGCTCTTGTCATGACGGTTTCTGTTCCATAAGCCTCTTGATAGCAAATGCAGGCAGGCGGGTAAGTGCTGAATGAGGGGAAGGCGTAGTGCTCGGGCTTTGCTGTCTGACTTGGAATTCCCGCTGGCGTGGCACGGAGAAACCAGGGCTTGGCAGGTCTGTGCAGTGTTATTTAGCACATCGTAAATGCTCCAAAGCACCCTTCCGAAGGTCAGATATCTGCAGTCAACTCCAGGGTGATATTTCACAAACATTCTGAAAGAATGAGTGTGAAAAAACAAAGACTGTTTTTGAAAGTGCCTTAGTAGCCCCAATTAGTGGTAACTCCTGATAACTGTGACGCAGTATTGCTTTGGGGCTGGATTAGCTCTGGGTATGAGCAGCTCTCCCAGTTTTCCCATTGCCAGCTGGCTACAGCTGATAGAAACGTTCATGGATCTTGCACTAAGTCCTGGTTTGGATGTTGCATTTTAAGTCGTGTCTGATCCTTTCTGTACTTAGCATGTGGCCGTAAGATCTGGGCTCCCTGAGAGAGTGGTACTGCCCTGTGTGTGGCTGGGAGGCTGGCAGGATGGAGTCCTGCTCTACGGGCACAGTCCCGGCCCCGAGAACGAGAGGAAAACCCTTCTGCAAGTAGCCTGCTCTCACTTTCCCACTCTTATCTTCAAGCTTCACCAATAACTGTAAATAGCATGACTAGAAAACTAGCAGAGTTCCAGGAAGACTTTTGATCCCAAGTCTGAATGCAGTCACATCACCCCACGATGCCTAAGAGAGTAGTTCAACTTTTGCTTGATGTCAGTAGGATTTCACTTCTTACCTGATTCAGGATTTGTAGTGTGAATGTCTCATTCCTCAAATCATCTCCATGCGAGATACCTGACTCCCCAGCATAAAAAAAAATAATAAAATTGTTCAATGGCACCGTGATATTGTCGTGAGGGTCGGTATTGATACTCCAGAGCCACACGTCCCATCGGTGAGCAGGGGGCATAGAGGGAGTGACCTGGGAGTCCTGGTGGGCAACAGGATGCCCATGAGCCAGCAATGTGCCCTTGTGGCCAAGAAGGCCAATGGCATCCTGGGGTGCATCAGGAAGAGTGTGACCAGCAGGTCGAGGGAAGTTATTCTCCCCCTCTGCTCTGCCCTGGTCAGGTCCCATCTGGAGCACTGGGTCCAGTTCTGGGCTCCCCAGTTCAAGAAGGACAGAGAACTGCTGGAGAGGATACAGCAAAAGGCTACAAAGATGATTAAGGGCCTGGAGCATCTCTCTTATGAGGCAAGGCTGAGGGACTTGGGTCTTTTTAGTCTGGAGAAAAGAAGACTGAGGGGGGATCTGATCAACACCTATAAATACTTAAAGGATGGGTGTCAAGAAGATGGGGCCAGTCTTTTTTCAGTGGTGCCCAGGGACAGGACAAGAGGTACTGGGCACAAACTTGAACATAAGAAGTTCCACCTGAACATGAGGAGGAACTTCTTCACTTTGAGGGTGGCAGAGCCCTGGAACAGGCTGCCCAGGGAGGTGGTGGAGTCTCCATCTCTGGAGACATTCAAAACCCACCTGGACAAATTCCTGTGCAATCTGCTCTGGGTGGACCCGCTTTGGCAGGGAGTTGGACTAGATGGTCTCCAGAGATCCCTTCCAACCCCATATCATTCTGTGATTCAAAGCCCAGTGATACACAGTCGAGGAGCACCACAATGCTGATGTGCTTGGGCAAAATTGTTGCCAGAGGTGCTCCATTATGTTGAGTTGGCTCCGTATGGCTGGCACTTGTAACCCTTAACTTTGTACGTTTCTTCTTACCACGGCAAACATCTCTGCTAGATGCTCCCACGCGTGGGGAGAATGTCAATAATGTGCTTCCCTTCCTCTTTATCAGGCTCATGCTTTATCCTTAATTACCTGAACTATGCTGAAGGCTTCATTACCATTTGACAGATCCGCTTTATCCTGAATGGAAATGAAGGGAAAAAGAGGTGGCTTCCCACCAGTTCTCAAAATGTGTGTGTCTGCATGGGAAAGATGTTATAAAGAAAGGGGGAGAAAACTGCTTTAAAATATTTCCTAAGTTGGTCTTCCTGTGGAATATTGCCAAATTGATTCCTACCACAAAGGAGTGACTGGTCAGGGCATCCGTGAGTTAGTAAATGAGATTTTTTTGGTATTCAGAGGATTCTCAACTGAAATGACATCATGTAAAACTGTGATGTGCCAGGGCTAAAAGACAAGGGTGGGTGGAACTTTGCCCTTTTTATAGATTAAAGAAATCAAGGTCATCTAAATGAATTCAGGGAATTTATTATAACAAAGAGAGACATCAAAGCATGGCATAACTTTGTCTTCACAACATTTGTAAAATTCAATATTGAAGTCATTCATCTTAAGGAATAAAATTTGAAGTGTGCACTTGTCAAGTGCTGTAATTCCTCAATCAACCTCATAAAACTGAGCTTTTTCAGCATTTGATCAAAGGTTAACTGTGCAGGTTTCACTGTTTTTTATATTAACCCATTTTCTTATTTGCATGTCCTCTGGGGCTTCCACTAACAAAATTTTTCAAAGTATTTAACAAACCTTCACATAAATAAATGGTCTCAATCTGACAGATCTGGTCAACCTCTAGAAAGAAGTTTTAAGAGGGTAAAGACTGTACTGCCCCCGTGTTTTATTTTATGACCTTCAGAGGAGAAGAAAATATTTGGGAATCTTTAAGGGATATTTTTAGGGTTGTTTCTGCTGCTTCTATTGGGAATAAGTTGCATTTTCTTTTGAGAGTCGAAATTTGGCTCCTAAATGCAGCTGGAAAAAGAAGAGGCATAGGATCCATAGGCAGAAAATGCTGAAATAGTTAGAAATCAAAATAATCTGGGAACAAGGAAGAAGTTTGGCCTCAATGCTGCTTGTGCTGGCTTGTGGGGGCTTTTCTGTCCAGAAATTCATCCTAACTGGAGGTTGCCATGTGTAGGTGTGTAGTAGTTGTGTTCCACAGCAGGATTATAAAAGGATTTGTGGGCACAGGGGAACTAGATTGGGGTCCAGCTCGTTTAAGAGTTCACACACTGTGCTCCACCGAATTGTAGGACTGGTTTGTTCCTGAACTGTTCCCTTTTGGAAGTGCTATTTTTACACTTGAAAGAAGTACTTCAGGCCTCCTGGGGAATACAAACTACTGATTCCATAAATCTGAAGGAGAAAAGCAACCCTAGAGTACTGGTCCTATGCCCTACTTCTTCTAGCCTCATACTACTGAACTCCCAATTTCTTTCCTGTTGCTTACTGACTTGCATCTGATAGTGCTTTTTTTTTTTCTTTTCTTTCTATTTTTTTCTTTACTATTTTGATTTTGTTTTTTATCCCCCCTCCTTGTCAAGACAGTTCTAACCTTTTTCTCTCTGATGTTGTCAAGAAGCATGATTCAGAGCCTGTAATAGAGAGAGGATGGAACCAATCTTGCAGGAGACTCTAGAGCATCTTTCTATATCCCACCACTATGTATAAGACATGAGTGTTGTAAAAAAGCTAATAACTTTAGGGATTTTATTACATTACATTTTCAAGGAATAAAATCAACTAGACTTATCAGTTAGCATAATTGGGTCACATCAGAGGAATCACTGCAGACTCAGAAGAACATGTATGGGACTGATCCCTTTTGGTCTACTGACTCCTCTCCCAAAAGTGTGACTTCAGTCTGCAGTGCATAAATTATTTTACCCCTGGGTACAATATAGAAGCAATCACTTACTTACCAAACCAAGCTATCATTGCTCTGAAACTAGGAATCATTTGGCAGCACAGTTTATCAGGAGGTCAAACGTCACATGAAACCTTTATTACTTCCAGTATTTATATCACTAAATCGATTTTTATTCTTCCTTGATTTCCTTCTGAAAGTTAAGGATTTAGTAATTTACATGTTCAGCTTAAATAACCATAATGAGATCACAAATGTATCTGCAAAGCTAGTCACAGTGTGGTCTAGGGTTTTTGTTTTGTTTAAAGGATTAATCTTTTGCAAAGTGTTCGTCTATTGGGATATTTTGTTTTCTGTAGTGACAGGTGAATATCAGATTTGGAGGTGTAACAAGCTTTTGGCTTTCTTCTTTGAAATGCACCAATATCTTTGATCTTCTAGAGCAATCTGGCAATTTTCTGAAGACAGCCCTGATATTTTTATTTATAGTTAGCCACAACCAGGAACAGAAATTGAAGACAGTAGCTGGCTAGACAATTTGAACTGCAAATAAGGTCTGGTTCAAATTTGGACCAAAATTTTTAGACTTTTTATCTCTGCTCTCTTTTTGTTGAGGTGATGGGAAATGGTTAGCTTCAAAAGCCTGCTTCCTTTGAAGAAGTAGATTTAACTGACTAGAGATTAGAGTGTGACCTAAAGCTTTTAGAGCAAGGTCACAGCCACCGGTGTGTATCATAGAAACAGGGCGAGGGTTCCTCAAGTATCTACCCAATTTATTTATTTTTTGTTAAAAGTACTAACAGAAATGCAGAAATTGAAAGAGTTGAATGTAGTATGCCCTTCAGACAAAGCTGCAGAGAGTCTCCTACCACAGGTGAGACAGGAAAATTATCCACTTCTTGGATAACCACAAGAACTGAAATATTAGAAATGGATAAGATTTGAATAGTAGAAAGTGTAAGGTATTGTACTTGCAGCTGGATTGCAGGAATGATTGTTAGACACTGAGGTAGCTCAGTGACCAGCAGATTAGTGACATCTGGACATCTTTGATGCACATCTAGCAAAGTCTGCCTGACCAATTTTTTTATATGGCTTCTGATGCAATATTCTCCTGGATTTAGGAAAATCAGGGAGAAAGTTGGGTGTGGTAGAACTAATTCTGGGCAGGAGGGAAAGATGTGTGAGTTGGTAATAATCTTAGGGGTTTATTCAAGTTGATTTCAGAATTTCTTTATAAGGTTTCAGCAAAACTATCTGCTGTTACATGGAAACATGTATCCAGTGCTGCAGGTCTCCTGGGCGAGAGACTCACCTGAGTGTTTATTTAGGCAACCCTGTGCCTTTAGGGACAGCCCGAAGCAAAAACCCGTTGAGTGAGCTGCATCCGACTTCCCAGCTGGATCACTGCTTCTCACTCTCAGGAGCAAAGTTGCAGCTTGGAGAGCAGCTAATACATATTTTAAACAAGTGTCTATATACGATTTACTATTTTTTCTGGAAGCAGATACTTTTCTTTATTGTAGGAAATCAAAATTATATCATTTTGCAGTCACCCTGTCCAGGGTTTGAAAACATGCAGTGGTTTGTTATCATCGCGCTGCTTTGGGTCATGGGCTAGAGCTGGGAATACCATGGTATGTCATTGCAGAAGTAAAGAAAAAAAGGAGTGGGAGGAACTGACACTCCCCAGAAACCTTCATTAAATGCTGTGTTCATCAAGACAATGGAAGTGTTTAGGCCCGAATCTTGTTATTTGCTACTCTGATTTCATAGACTTGGACAGACCTGAGCACAATTTGGCTCGGGTCTTTTCTTGAACTGCAATTTCCTCCATGCTTAACAATTGGCTCGTGGCCTTTGGCCAAGAAACCAAAGTGTTCTGGAGTTTTAAATGTGTGCAATGATGTTTTTGTTGGCCCTAAGCATCTTTTACTGGTGTAAAGATTTCTGCAAGGCTAGCCCAATCTCCGAAGGACTGCGTACTGCTGTTGTTTTAGTATCTCTGGTAAAAGTTGCATGTGATGAAGCTGAAGCAACACCCTTTGTGTACATATTAGTACTGGCAGGCAGCCACTCCAGCCGCTCTTAGCTCACTTCCAGGGCTGAGGTTCATCACTGACGTGAGAGCACTTGCCTCCACTCTCAACCCCAGAACCTACAGTGGGAACGTAAAACCTGGGTTACGTTATGGTGGCCCTTCTAATGAACAACACTCAATCTCAGAATCCCATCCTCATGGAGATGTGCATCCCCTGGTTGTCTATGTGAAACACCTCTTTGACCAGCAGCAGTGGACCAGGCATCACAAGGTCTTACTCTTGTGAGATGGGACGTGCAAAAAATGCAAGGAAACAGCAATTTATGGGTGATTCTATATTGCAGGCTTATTAGGATATTTTTTACGGAATTATGCTGGGGGAAAAAATAAAATAGGTTATTACACTGTTTCTGGGTGTTTTCTCGGTTGAAGGAAGCTCCATTGCTCCGTGCATGCGACCCTACATATAGTGCTTCAGGGACACAGGACAAGTGACTCAGCCGGAGCTGCCTCTGCTCTGGGGCCTTCTGTTACTTCTGAAAACCTTCCAATATCTCCTCAGGGTTACGGCCTCCCAGGCTTTCCTTCCGGAGATTTTTTCTGCAGGAACTTTGCATGCTCTTTCCTTTCTGCTTCCTTCCAAGCTTCCCCACCTTCCCCCTTCCAGCAGAAGAGGCTGCAGTGCGGCTGTCCCCAGGAAGGCAGCGGTGGCACCTGGCTGTCCCCAGATCCTCCCTGCTCTTCTCAGCTCTCTGCTCTGGACAAGCGGGAAACAAAAAGAGAAGTTGAAAGAAAGTTTATATAGGTTCTGTAACCAAGTTGCGGTTGAAGTTTTAGGGAAGATGGTTAATATTTTTTCCATTAGGACCTTTTCAAAAAGTTGAAATTCAAGCTGGGCGTTTTATTTTTTGTTGTCACTTTTCAACAGCCTTCAAGTTGCAAACTGGCAAACTTCAACACAAAATTAAATTTTGTTTCTTTGATATTATACTGAAAATATTTGACATCTTCTCCTGAGCCCTATGTTTTGATTATTATTTTTTTTTTTTTGCTTTTGGTTCAAATGACTTCATTTGGAATTGGAATTAGATTTTCTGCTGCAAAATGCAGCTACTTATTCTAACGAAGCCTTATCAGATAAGCAGATTGCTGTCTCCTTGCCTGGGATTGTTCGCTGTTTCCTACTTGTGATCAGTCAAATCTTAAAGAGGCACTGTCAGAAAGCACAGAATCAAACTATTTTTGAGTTTGATGAAAGGTATGTAGGTGGCAGCAGGTTTCGTAGAGCTAATGTGAATGCAAATCTACTCCTGAATGTAGCCAAGTGGTATTAGAAAGCGTAGATCCCATAAGTTTGATACTGAACACTCATTTCGATGTCCTTAAGGAGCTCGCTCTGTTGCAAAGTGTTAGCATATCCCATACATCCACAGTAGGTGGATATGGGATTAATTGCTCAGTAGCTGGAAACATTGTGGTGGACTCGATATTGCCAACCCAGGGCATTCGCTAATTGAGACTCTGCCTTCAAAAATCATGGCATTTTGAAAGCAATAGGGATTTATATCTTGTGACTCGTTTCCAGGTCTTAATCATTCACAATGCATGTCTTCAAGTTTTCACAAATACTGACATTTGAATTGCCTTGAAAACAACAACTAAATCAGAGCTTTGTGTAGTCATATCACAATAGAAGCTTGGTCTTCTTAAAAAACAAACATTGCCATAGTGACAATCAAGTTATGTGTTGGCAACTGAATGAGCAGATTTCCTTCAAATGACAAGCCAAATAAACTAAGCCATGAAAAGTTCGAATTGATTTTCATTTTCAATTAACCGCTCTTCTGCAAGGTTTGATTATTCATTTGCTCGGTCCAGTTTTGCTGGCGTTGGAGGCCAGCGAGTAAAAATGAACAGTCTAATTTTGGAATTCATTGAGGCTGAACAGTGCATCTACAAAGCATATGGCAAAACACAAATTGGATTTTAAAAAGTTATTTACCTGTTAATAATCTGGAATGATAGGAGTTTGAAGTGTTTTATGTTGATTGAGCCTTTAAAATGAAATAAACTTGATTTGGTCAACACTATCTCTTGTTTAAAGCAGATTTACAGAATGTATAAAATAATTCTATAGATAAAACTACCATATGTGTTATGCATATTTTTAAAGTCTAACAGCTTGTTTATCCTTCTAGGGAATGAGACTCTCCGCATTAAGTGTGGAAACAAAGGACGTATTCTCAAGTCTCATCATACACTGACTTGTCATATACTGACATTTTGACCAGCGCTGGCACTTCAGTTGTTGAGAAACAAGTATGTTCTACCAAGGTAAGGTACCTCACTCTGAAAATAACTCACTTTAGATGCGTCTGAGGGCTTCATAATTCACATTAGAAAAATTGGCAAGTTCAGTGGTTTCCTTTTCTGCCCCCCTTTTTATATATACAAAGGTGTCTTGTCAAAATCAGCAATGACTGAACACTTCCCAGTTTTGTGTATAGACATTAGACAATGTGGTGGGTCCCCTCCAAAATAAGCAGAGAGAAAGTCAGCCAGGTAACGGGGATCCCAGCAGCCAGCTTTTCAGCTGTCTTCACACCAGCATGTCCAGGGTATTTTACAGATCTCCTTTCTACTAAAGTGTGTGCTTGGGCTTCTAAAGGTACTTTCTGCTTCTTAAAAAATCCATTTCAGGAGAAAACCAGTTGGGTCTTTTTGTTGTTGTTTTTCCTCTGCCCCCTCAAGAAGTAAGAGCCAACCTACTCAACATTTCCAGCCTACTGGGGAACTACTGCTTACGTTGCTAAACCACGGGGAGCTGGTCACTCCCAGATCTGTAGGTCTGGCAGGTAATCTGTCTAGCCTGCTGTCTTATTAATTAACTGCTCGGTTATGTAGTGATGAGAAGTCAAAGGTCATCCAGACTTTGAAGGTAATCTTTGCTTTCCCCAAGTCTCAGCTTTTGGCTGTGAAGCTCCTCGGGGCAGGGCTTTCACACACTTGTACTCCAAGCTTTTAATGAACTTGCCAAATACGATAGCGAATAATTGGGACAAAACTGGTTCCCCTATAGTTGTTGGTAAGAAAGGCAGGTCTCAGTGAGTAGCTTGTGGTGAATTGGGGCACCAGTTAGTTATCAAAACGCGAACAGATTAGTCTTGTTCCATGTAGCATTTTGTCTGTTCTAGGCTTTCCTTTCAGTCAGATTTATTTCCAAGCTGTTTCTGGTCCTGATTCATGCTTTTAAATCTCTCTGATTCAGAATTTAAAAGCAAGCAAAATGCTGCTTATTGTAGTAAGACTGAAGCTGTTAACAGTGAGCAAAAAGGTTTGGTTCTCGGGTTTTGAGCGAATTGTTTACAACAAACAAGCTCTTTTATACTATCCGCCTACTTACCTACCTTTTATACTGCCCACAGCCTTGTTTTAGACCTGTTCTAAGACATGTTCTGGGCCCAGCTGTCTCCAAATGCAGGAAACTTTTACTTTATACTCATGTTTGTCTAACATTAGAGAAGTTACACTAGATATGCAGTGCACGTTTACCTGGAGCCAGAGGGGCTTTTCCTACGCCTCCACGTTGATGAATTGTACTAATATGAAACGACAGCTTGGTTTGAAGTGCCCTCTAGTGGCAAATGGGATGGTGGATGAGGCGTCTGGAATAAAATCCGCTAGACGGAGAGGAAGCTTCAAAGCTAGCTCACCTTTTGAGAATGACTACAATCATTAATGCCCTCGTATGTTAATTACTGCTCTGGCAGCACAGCCAGCGGGAGCAAGGATTGCCTGTCAGGGTGGGCTAATACTCGCCAGGTGTGCTTCTGGCGGGGTCTGAGGATATAAGGAAATAACTTGAAAAGAAGCATCTAAAGAAATTTGTGCAACTAGATCCAATCAGAAGGGAAACTCTAAGCAGCTCGAGGTGCAAAGGCTTCCCATGGCCACATTCTGACTGTTATCAAGAAAGGTGTTTGCAAGTGAAAGCTATAGCTGGCAACTTCCTCAGCTCCTACGGTTTAGAAAGATACCGCTTTGGTTTGCATATGAAATTTGGAATCAGCCTGGGAAGGTGAAGTGGTGTGGCACGACACTTTGCATGGAGCAACTCCCAGATTCCTGCAAAAGCTGTGTGGTGCCGCTGGGAATGCCTAAAACCAGAGCACCTTCTCCCCCGGTGCCACTGCCGCAGAGCCAGCCCTGAGGCCTCAGAGAGCAGACTGGGTTACCTGTGGAGGTTTAAGAGAAGTATGGTTTCAGAACTCTCCTTAACGAGGGTACTTTTGCTGGGAAATGACCCCAGTGAATTGAAAGGACCATGGGGGCAGAGACATGTTGTTCACTGTGGACAGTGGTGCCAGGACCAAGCTCCACACTTAGCCCCTCCTGACTTCTACTGCCTTTTACAGAACAGCTTCTCAGGGGTGAAGCTTCGAGGTGGTTACTCATGTGAGTCCTGTACTTGCAGCGGATTCATGCATTAGATAGGGAAAGCACGTTTACCAGCACGAGAGAGCAGTAAAATAAAGCACACTCTCACTTTACATTAAAGCCATGCCAAGGGGGCGGTTGGCAGTACAATAAAATGCTTACTGGGGTACTTCCCCCTACATTATTGTGAATGGTGGATGCTTTCCAGTTCGGCTATGCCAAAGGAGGCATAGAGAAGGTAGAGAAGCTCTGACTGACCCTGTGGATGATGTGCCAGTAACAGCTACGGAGATGTCTTACACTTGAGCTACCTCAGAACCCTGTCACACATAGCAGGCGGTACGACTGCCAGGCTCCAGCCAGGGAAACCCTTCCCAGACATGCACGGTAACACAGTACCTACTTTAAGAACTGCTTGTATGTTTTCTGTTTAGAGATCTGCCTGTTAATACTGAAAACTTAGGCCTGAAGTATTTACTCTGTGGGGTCCTCAAAACAGGCAGAAGAAGCCTTTGTAACGGTTGCATTGAAGGGGTATTAGAATTTAATTTATTTTAACGACAGAATTTAAAAAATAACACAGTAATAACTGTTGGAACTGAGTATGGAAATGCATGATTTTACAATATTTATCATGTTTTCAGCTAAGTTGAGGACTAAGGATACTTGAAACGGGTTTTTCCATGATACCAAACATTAAGCAGTAAAGTTTCAAGCCCTTATTTTTATTTCCTTGCACCATCTAGTGGCCAAGTACATCCAAATACTCGAACTGGGTAGTGCAGGAGTGCAGTCAGGCCAAGCCATCTCGCTTACTTCAGTGCACACACCCCGCATACCTCCTCTTGTTTGCCAGGAACCTGGGCAAATTCAAATAGACAAGTAGGAATTCAAATGTTGTGTTTGCCACAAAATACGGAACATGGGAAGAATTGCATTGTGAGGCAGCAAGCGGCACCATCCTGCGGTGTGCTCCATAGAGTCTCCCTTTGAACGGAGACTGCATCACGTATAACTATAGAAAAACATTTTAATTATATCTGCCTACCGGTGATGATAGCTGGGCTTCCTGATGCAACGTGATAAACCACAGACACCTATGAATAGAACTGTTCTTGAAGTATAGACAGTTAAGAGTGAAGTTAATGTAATTGCCTTTGGTTTTTGTAAGAAAAAGATGTTACTTGTGTTAGCTCACCTGCCAGAACATAAAGGGTAAAACCTTAATGAAAATAGGGTAGTTAATAACTGTCACATAAATTAGCATGTGAAAATAGAGATTATGGGGGAACAACAGGACAGGAAAACTTTTTTTTTTTTCCGCAAAGGTTAGGCTTCATGTACGTTTAATGAGGGTCTGTAACCATTGTTTCTTGCTATGACTTGTTATGAAATAGTAAGTGCTATTCATCTAAGGATCCTCCAATGCTTACTTTTTGTAATTTTGCTGCATTCTCTCATCTGTAATGTCTGTATCTTTTTATTTTCTAGAAAAGGTAGCATTGAAAATTCAATTTACCTTTTAGTTAAAAAATAAACAGTGGAAGTCACTGGTTTGGGATTGTCTGAATATATTACTGTCTTGAATTCAGTTTGCAAGAAGCCCGAGCATTCTGCATGTTACTGTGATAGCAAGTGATGCAAAGTATTTCTATTACATGGTGTAGAATATTTCAGGGCCAGTGTGGGTAACAGTTCTACGGTTACGGTAGAAACTGGATCATATAAAGGGATTTATTTCTCTTTGAGAAAACCAGAGGCCAAATTTAAGTCAGTGTGCTAATTCTTCTGTCCTCCTTTCACACACACCATGCCATTCTTTTCAGCACTTTCCTTTGAAGGATGATTTTTAAGGAAATGTGTATATTTCAAAGGTTTCTTCAGATAAAATGGACCATTTCCTCAAGTTAACATCAATTTCATCTTTGTCAAGTTGTACAGTCACAAACTGGTGGTGGTAAAGCCCAGGAAAAATCCCGTCAGGATGATTTCATCTTCCTACCTCAGCTAAAAAGCTCTTTTAATCAGAAATAGGTGTATTTCGCATACATGGCCTCTTGGAGAAAGAGGAAAAAGTAGATTCTGAGAAGATGGTCTTTATTTTGGGAACACGGGGCAGTCCTGGTACAGAGAACTCTGGTTTAGCAAACTTTTTCTATTTAGTAAAGCATCCTGGGAATGGGAGGAGTCTCAGGCCTCAAACCAACCTGCTTTACCCTACTGTTTATTTATGGCTTGGAAGTTGCTTTTGCAAAGCACACTAAAAGGTGTGTGTTGAAGGATTAATACAGGTAAGAGTACTTTTTTCTTTTAAATTATTGATCCATCTAATTTTCTGGTCAGCTAATGGGGGGATACTTTCTAGTAAATGAGATGAAAATTCTCTGTATCATCTGCTCTTTCCCACATACCAGCAGGTTCCTAGGACTGACAAGGGAGCAGTTGTGTTACTGGGGAGGAAAATATGAAGTAATGAGTGTTGGCTGGAAATAATTTCATGGAATGTTTTCCCCTAAAAGATAATAGGATAATAAGATAATATAAGTCTTTAGGGCATTGCTTAATGAATTTCCTACTTTTAAAGGAGGTAGAATAAAGTTTTGCAGAAGTTTAACTTTTCTTCAAAACTGCCAGTCTCAGAAAAGTCTCATCCGGGTTTGCAATAATTTTGGGGTTAGATATTCAAATTAGTAATAAAGTATTGAAATGAAACATTTCAAGAAAAATGTTCTGTTAATCTGACCTCCATTTTGATTTGTTGTTCATTTTTTGGTGACTGTTTTGTTTTTTCATTTCTGTATCATCAGTAAGGTTGGGGATGGATATTTGTCTTTTTGTTGTTGCTTTTTTTTTTATTTTAATATGCGCTTGCGGGAAAAAGAAGAGGAGTGACAAACCTCAGTAACTATTGCTGCTCTTTTCTTTTTTTTTTTTTTTTTTTTTTGGCTTTGCCATCATAGCAGTGTTTTTTGTTTCAAATTCATAAAGGGCAGAACATTTGTAGTGTTTCTAAAGGGCCACACCTTCATCTTGGCTTCATTAGGGGTGGTTGAGCAGTTCAGTGGTAGCATTTAGGTTGGTTTGGTCAAAAAAGGTGTGTGTTTGGCTCTTCATTTTTCCTGTGGTTCCAAGTCTTCTGAAGATTGTCAAATGGTTTTCAAAGTTGCCTGGGCACCACATACAGAGTGCTGTCTGGTGAGCAATAAAGTAATAACACCTGTCCTGCATAATTTGCTGTATGAAAGAAAACATTACATTTTACATTTGGGAGTTTCATGACTGTCCTGGCTTCGTGTGACTCTGGGCTGAGCTCTTCTGTCAAAGGCTCCGCTCTGGATGTCTAGATTCATTTCAGCATGAAATGTCAGGATGTCGAGCCCATATTGAATGCATTGGAACCGAAGAAAAGCATTTCTGCAGACCCCTGTGATGCACAAGCAGAGTTTCACACACGGTTCTACTCCCAGAGTTTAACAACAGCCTCACATGTGGTGCCCCACAAGCAGATCCTGGCGCGTGGGTGGACGCAGCTCTGCCGGGGATGGGACCGGGAGCTGCAGAGCTCGTGGCTCCGCTCCCTGCCTCGAGCAGCTCGTAGCGCTGGGCCAGGTAGTGTTGGTGGGAGACAATACTGCTTTTATCTTATGCCTTATGAAAAACATGTCTTGGGATAAAATGCTTTCCTCGCCTTTACATTGTGTCTGAAACCCGTTGAAATAAGTAATGGAATTATCCATTCCGGAGAGCAAACTATAACGGATTTCTGATCAGGTTATATAGATTTTCAGCCTACCCCCTGAACGGTGGTAGTGGAGAAACATCTACAGTAGTCACTTGTAACTGCCCTGTCCCTGCTGAGTAACCTCTTGTGCGGGCACTCCTCCATCCCAGTAAGATGCACGTGCTGTGCTATGACTTGCGCTGGAAGGGGTGTTTGCCACTGGGTTTCCGTGTGGTCTGCTGGTACAAACCATCCTGTTGTGCTAAGGACCTTCATAATGTGCTTAAAGCCTCTCTTGCTCAGGAAATATTCATAGGCACAAAAGCTGCAAGTGCACAGCTGAAATTAGAGCGATACCGAAATGCAACAGGAGTAAGGGTTGCCAGAACTGCTTGATACCACTTTGGTGAAGTCAAGCTTTAAAAAATTTCTAAATCTCCTCCACTATTTTGAAGTGTGTCAGTGGTTTAGTAGGGACTCCCACTTTTGTTTGTGCTCAATTTTGCCCCATCCTGTTCTAAATTATGCTTTTTCCTTGTCTTATTTTTGGGTGATTTTCACCACAGATCTTCCCCAGGGCTTTCTTTTCTTGGCACCATTGCATTAATCGTGCTTCTGCTTAATACTGCCCCGTGGGGCTCTGGCTTGGGTTTTGCCTATCCCCCTGTGAGCAGCAAGGAGCCTTAAGTTTTGCCTTTGCCCAGGCGTATGTGTGGCAAGCAGCCTATCTGGAAGACATGAAATGAGATTAGCTCAGGCAAGTGGGTCTTGCTTGGAAGAACGCTAGGCTGAAGATGGGGAAACAGAAGTAGGTGTACCACCTTGAGAAGGCATTGGCTGCTGTTTTAGCGTGAGTCCATACATGTATACACAGAGAGGGAGAAAGGAAAAAAAAAATTCAAGCTTTTTTGGCATTGTGGAAGCCACGATATTCTGCTGAAAGTAAATATACAAGAGAAAGTAGCTGTGAGGATGGAAAATGGCTGTCTGTGGAAGATAAGTGGTGGCTGGAGAAGTCTTATCAGAAATCCTCTAGGAAAAGCAGCCAAACACCCAAAGGGCCAGGAGAAGTCTGCTCTATCAATCAAACTCACCCAAGAAAATTGTGCAGTGAAGCCAATGTTCAGTTTTGCCAGATTTCAGCCTCCTCCCTGGCTGTGTATTGAATAGAAATGCAACTGCAAACAGCAGTCAGAGGAAAGCAATTTGTGCAGGGGAGGGAGGGAGAGTTGCTGGGTTATGCTAAGAGCCTCTCATCCACAAAAAGCCCCCAGGCCCTTATAAATCTGCCTGGCTCCATATGCAGACTTATGCCTAGCTGGCATTTGTCTCCAGTGCAGCTAGAAGCCGGCACTACTGGGAAGTTAGTTCTAGAAATGGTAAAGTTAACTAACCCGTCTGGAGGAAAGACCCAGCTGGCCTTCATGCTCCCATGAGTTTCACTCAGTGAAAGTTGTCAGTGTAGCTGTGGCCATCTCCAAACCAGAGTAGTTTTGAGTCCGTCCTCAAGTGGGAGGGTTGGGTTGGTTTCCCGAGATTGGGAGAGTTAAAGTTGAACTCTGGGATTCAAACACTGTGAAGGCACCTTGGTTATGAAAAAGGGAAATTCTCAGTAATATGTTTTAGTTATGCGATGTTTTCAATTCTGCCTGTCCAGTTTGTCTGGCAAAGCTTTGCTGCAAATCAGAGCTGGTAGTTATCATCATTATGGTGCTTTGTTTTGCTTTGGCTTTTCAGTGATGTTAGTAATGAGAACCTTGCAGAATGCTTGCTTGGGCTTCGGTCTGATCTCACAGACTTTTTGTCAGTGCTAGATAAAAATGAACAAACATCTGGTGTGCAACTTTTACTGATATCTTCATTTAAAGCTTGGCCTGAATGCTTGGGGAAGGTTACTTGTGAAAGCAGAGCTTATTCCAAAGAAGCCAGGCTAAGGGCAGAGAGCTGGCTTTAGCCATGAGAACAGGCAAGTTCCAATGGGGTCCATCAAATGTCGGATGCTCCCATCAGCTGACATCATATTGGAACTGGACCCAAAATTTTCAGGAGGAATTTGAAACTTGACAGTTTATCTCTTACCCAAAGGAGAGGATTAACAGAATGACACCATCGCTTATGAGTGAATGTCCCTTGATACGTAGCTATAATAGGGGTTGATATAATCACAGAATCACATGGGGTTGGAAGGGACCTCTGGATATCATCTAGGCCAACCCCCTGCCAAAGCAGGTCCACCCAGAGCAGGTTGCACAGGAACGTGTCCAGGTGGGTTTGGAACGTCTCCAGAGATGGAGACTCCACCACCTCTCTGGGCAGCCTCTTCCAGGGCTCTGCCACCCTCACAGGAAAGAAGTTCCTCCTCATGTTTAGGTGGAACTTCTTACATAATGTTAAGATAGGAAGACAATGTCAGAAATAAGCATCTTCACAGTGAGGTAATTTGGTTGCAAAAAGATGAATTTGGAAGCGATCAATAATATTCATGAGAGTTTCCAAGCTTAAGAAGAGCCCAGTTAGCACTGCTCAATCTGGACCTGGCTGTTAGGAAGAGAAATGCCCGCAAAACTACAAGGCACAAAACTACCAAAGGATTTTATTTCCCTTTTTATAGATGATCAACTCTATTTTAAGAATGAACATGCCTTTTAAACTTTTAAAGTCTTTCAGCATCTGGGAGACTCTCAGTGGAAACACCGCCTTTCTCACTCTTTCTATTTTTTATAGTTATAGAGGGGTGTTGAGGGCTCCCAGCACCCGCCAGCCATCTTCCTTCTGAGCTACCACAGCTGGAAAAAAGCTCAGACAATCACTGTTGTAAAGTGGAGTTAGAGGGACCTCTGTCCAGTGCCTTCTGCACCCTTAGACTTCAAGGCTTTGCTGGGAATTTTGGAAAGTTAGCTTAGAGTGGTTGAGCTTATTCCTCCCCCTTGTCATACCGCTTACATGCTTCCTCCCACTAGCCCATTTTAGATGAAAATATGGACCCTCAAATGTATTATCTTCTAAATTAAAGGCCACAGAGTGTATATTGGCTAATGCAACGGTTGGCGAGTTCTGCTCTGTATTTTAACTTACACTTGAATAATCTTATAAATTTTTGACATCTACTAAGAATCCTGTGTCTACTGATACATATATCCAAAGTCCAAGGAGACTGACAGAATGTAAGGGAGCTTAATATATAACATATTGCACCTCTTTGTTTACTCTGCTCCGTTATTCCTCACTCATTTGTTTTCTTGATAGGAGGCACTGCATTATCACTCCAGACAGACATTTGCAGATGTTACTGAATCAAAATTAGAAACTAAATTTTTCTGGTTTGTATCCAGTGAGAATTCTTTCTTGAAATCAAATGCACTGGATGTTTCAAGCCCTTGAAACAAAGCCTGGAAAACTATGTAACCTGTGTTAATCTGCCCATTTCCTCTGCCTCGGTGTTCTTCTCCATTACCCTTATTTCTGAGGTTCATCTACCCTTACAACACGCCACGCTTCCATTCAGAGGAACATTGTTAAAATCATCAGTGGTCCGAACTATGGGGTATTGGCCAAGTGACAGTATAGGAACAGTCCTATCAAAATTGCTCTTAGGACACTAGATATATCATCTGTGTAACAAACCCTAATTGGCTTCATTAAAGCTATTTCTGAGAAAATAAACTGGTTTCATAGACAGCAAGTTTCTCTCTTCGTTCCTACTGTCACTGCACCTTTTTAAATGTAAAATGTGGCTTCACTGTAGAAACCCATTAAAGAGAGATAATATTTCATTCAGGTAAGTATTGCCTTTCTGCTTAAAGGGAAAACACCATTGTGAGCTTAGTAAAGAATTTAATTTGATGTATATCTGCAGGAAGTAAGCCTTACATCAAAAAGTAAGTACCAGCAGCTGGGTTCAATATGGGATTTGACACTGTTTTCTATAAGCTCTTTACCAAATGTGTGCAGTTTCTGAAATAGCCACATGCCCACCTTATTATGATCCTTTCCTGGAAAGAGAAATACCTTTAATCTTAAATATGACATTCACATGCTTATTTTTTAAAGAATTGATTTAATATGAAGGATTTTATTTCCTGTTTTTTATTAAGATCCAGGTTCCTTGTCAAAGTACTGCCGTAAGTAACAAGCTATTGCACATCCTGTTCTTCATTAAAACAGGCAGGATATCAAAGTAAAAAACATAAGAAACATAAATGTAGAGGAATTTTAGGATTGAACTGTAATCTATACCATGCAAGTGACTTAATAAGGATCTCAAATGATAAAGGAATTCAAGTCTGGGCAACATAACCAGAGCAACTTTTTTTTCCCCTCTAACTTATGATCTAAACTACTTTTTTTTTTTTTTCCTGTACTATTAAAAACATCATGATCTTGAATTAATATTTATGTTAATTTATGAAGAAACTTGGAAGAGATATACAATCATTAATTCCTGCAAGTGCTGTTACTCTCCTTAAATTCTTGTTTTTCAGGATGTTAGTCTTTTCCAGTCACTGGAGATGAATGGAAATCTTTATGGATACCTGCTTGCTTTAAGGAATTAATGTTGGCCATTCTAATATTATTTATGGTCATTTTCAACAACTGTTTTGTTTGTTCAATTTGCTGGTGTGAGTTTCCATGTGAAACAAATTTGAGCTGTCCAGGAATTGATATACACTGACCTAGTCAGGACAGGCAAGAATACACAAACGTGATTTTATTTCACCAATTGCACCTAATTAATAAACTGCTGAGGATGATTACGGTGGATGTGAAATATGCAATATCCTTGGGGAAGCTGAGAACGTGGCTATGTCTGCAGATAAGGATACATTAGGTTTAATCTAGACATCATGGCTAAGCGGAGCAATGTAGGAATAGCAGGCCAGGCTTCCATGAGAACTAGAAGATATCTCCAGCAGCTCTGGTGGGCTTGAATTCGATATTTTGACTGCCTTGTCACTAATACTGTCAGTTATATAGATTGGCTGAAGCTGGCATGAACGTATCTAGCTGAGTTGCACGCTTCTCTGGAAGTGTGACACAGAATGCAAGGGAAACTGAATTTGTCCATGTAAATTTTCTTTGCTGTTTATTTCTGTATTGTTTAACAGAATCAAGTTAAATTTCCACAAATTTAATAGAGGAAATACACAGAGGTAAAACAAAGTGGTGTTGGACTGTCATTATTCTTTAAAAATGTACATGTGAAGGGGGAATGGCCTGAATCGAACAGAAGTAGACTTTTTGGATCCACAAACCTAGAAAAGATAGGGAATTTCCTTCTGGCATAGGTATGTGATGGACCCAGGAGGCCTGTTGTATGGAGGCCCGTTTTATGGTGTAGCTGGAGCTTAGTGTTGCTTGTAAATCACCCTGCATCTGAGGCGGCTGGCACAATACGAAGGCAATTAATTAATGAAGTGGTTTTTTATGTAAAAAACACACAGAAGGTAAACGACACGAAGGACAGACCAGAGAGGAGCTGGTCCTGACAGGTCCTGACTTCATTCTGTAGTGTATAAAATAAGGCACTATTCATCTCTACTGGGACCAGTGGGAGCACTTGCACTGGAAATGTGCGTCAAGCCACACGTGTGAAGCCAACCCTCCTTGGGAGACACAGGCCAGCAAGGACTTAATCCCCTCTAATCCCTGATTGAAAAATTACACAGATACCACAAACTTTGAAGAAAGAATATATTAAAAGAAGCCTTGGAGGAAAAAAAATATCCCAAGCTTGAAAATCTACAGGGACAATGGGATGTCTTTAGTAAACGTTTCCAGCGACTCCCAAGACTGGTTTGCTCCATTTGACCTTCTTTCCAAGAGCTGCTCCTCCCAAAATGCAGTGAAATGACCCTAAAGTGTCGGGTAATGCAATCTTGTGAGCAAAACCACTGTTCCTGCTTTTTCTTTCTGTTTTGGGAGGGGGTGTCTTTACAGCTTGCAATTCTAGGGCAAGCTGCATTGAAATCAATGGAGGGTTGGAAAGTGAGAGCTGGGGGTGGGAAGAGCTGGAAATCAGAGCGGTGGGGAACAATAGGAACTCCCTCCATCCCACCCCACCTCATCCCATCCCAAAGGCGGAGGGGCTAGGTGCCTGGATGGGATGGGGTCTATGGTGTGTCATGTACTGGGGGGACTGCAGCGAGGCAAGAGGGAGAGTTGGCCAGATGACTCACCCTCGGTCACCAGAGTCGCAGTGGTGTGTGGGCAACAGGAGACTGCATGTGGGAATGCCAACATAGTGCCACCTTCTCAGGCTGTGGCCGTGCCTTGTCTTCATCCTGTCTATACATATAAATTGAATTTAAGTGAAGGGAAGGGGACCAAAGCACAGCTGTTCATGAGAAAGTGGGCAGAGCAGTAAGGTGCTACATGATGGACATTCCTCCAATTCAGGGGTCATGTGGGTGTTCAGGCTTTCACACAAAGAATTTCTCAAGACGGGGCTTAGGCTGTGCTGCAGGTAATGTCATGAGTTGCCTCCAGCCTCTGGCTCCGTTTCTTAACCATTTGCTTCCTGAGGATCTTCATTTACAGTGGAAATTCAGCAAATAGGAGAGGTAGTAAAGGAGAAGTTGTCTTTGTTCGCTGTCCTAATCATCTGATATGGATCAAAAAGTTATATTACTATCTGTAGGAAGGGCTTCTTATCTGCAGACGCAATTGGCTTTTGGTGAGAGGGTGGTTGGGATATTAACTGAGCTGAAAAATGCAGCAGGGCTCCCCTACACAGGTCAAATACAAATTCTACCCTTGGCTGTATGCATGCTGCTCTGACTGTGGGGACGAGGGAATGCGTGTATTAAAGTGGAACGAGCAGATGCCAAGGGAAACATCAACTGTTGGGTCTCCAGTTTTTATGGCTATTACACTATTTCTTCAAAAAGTGCGAAATGCAGGCCAGAGAACGTAGAGTTCTGATCTATTTCTACTGCCCACATGGGAAAATAAACAAAACACCTTTGAATTGTTTTTCTTAGATCATTTTGCCCATCTGCAGTTTTTTATACACTAATAACATTGTACAGCTTTCATAAAGCCCTAAAATAGGTCAGATTTTGCAACCAGAAGATGCTCACCAGTGTTCTGCTTAGAGTCTTGTAGCAGCAAATGTAGACGATGTATAAAAACATGGCACATGTGTAAATTTGCCATCTCATTGCTTTTGCTGCTCTGGCTCTATTGTCAGTAATAATACCACAGCAAGGCCGGCTGGAGGGGAGCCAAACGTTTATTTGGTCTTTAGGCTTTGATAGTATGTTGGCAGCTGTGTGATCTTTGTTAAATTCAAAAATGCAAAGTGTAGCTTGTTTGTAAGAATCAGATGAGACTGTTGAGACAGATGCTTTTTGGAGCGATACCCGGCGAGCTGTGACACACATGTAAATGGGGTTGTTCAACCACTTGCCCGTGTATATTGAGATTTGCCTGGTCTCTGGAGCTATTTAATTAAGTTGGGATTCGGTGTTACACAAATGAAACATTGTGAGCTTGGACAATAGAAATATGCCTTTCCACACGCCTGCTAGCTGCAGAGCCCCTCTTCTGGAGGCAGAGAGCACACTAGATAAACATTTCTCCTAACTGAGACTCTCATAATGGTAATCCCCTGAGGGAACATGGAGATATATTATTTTCCGACTAAGTTAGCTCTCTGCTTATTTTATGTGCTGCGTCCATAATTAATCTCTTGCCAACAAGTCTGGGGTTGGCATCAGCAATGGCTCATAAGAACTCTGTAAAAAAGCAGTGAAGATGCTGCTCCTTTCCTTTTTCAGTTTCTGGAGTGGTCAGACTCAGCCAGAATTTTTGTAAACATGAGCATCCTGTAGTGTGAATATTATATGAGTGACTAATATCTCCACTTATGTGGCTGAGGATGTGGTTTCCTTTGCCATCAACAGGACTGGAAAGCATTTCTTAATGTTGTCTTCAAGGCTTTTTTAATGATGGAGAAAAAGGGGGTGGGAATGAGTAAATTACTGAGTGTGGGTGTCCCAGGTCCTGGTCCTGTTTGAAATCTATTCTCTTCCAGAGCTTCTGCTGCTGGGGACCGGGTAGAGGAGAGGAGCAGGTTTTTGGTCACTCACATCCGTGGTGGAACAGCCAACAGCAAATAGCTCCAGCTCCTGCTGCAGTTAGACTTTTAGTAGAAAGATAGAACAGTTCTCTTTAACTTTCTTGCTACTCCGATGCAAATGCGAAGGAACAGTCCCAAAGTACATACACTCCTTTTCCATCCCGCGTTTGCAGCCAGCTGGGTATGCTCGTAGCTGGAACCACACCATCAAGCAGATAAGTAGACTGACAGAACCAGACGGTCATGCAACTGCTTAGCATTTATTCATTGTTCTTAGTCTATATGTGTGAGGAGGAACTTCTTTCCTGTGAGGGTGGCAGAGCCCTGGAAGAGGCTGCCCAGAGAGGTGGTGGAGTCTCCGTCTCTGGAGACATTCCAAACCCACCTGGACATGTTCCTGTGCAACCTGCTCTGGGTGGACCTGCTTTGGCAGGGGGTTGGACTAGATGATCTCCAGAGGTCCCTTCCAATCCCATACCATTCTGTGATTCTGTGTGATTTTATTGCTGTCGTCATTTGGGGGATTGAAGTCAAACTGAAATATGATTAATTGCAGTGCTGCTTACTTGCTGTGGCCAGAGTGCAACGTGGAAGAGAGTTCAAATGCAACCAGCTGCATCATAAACTGCACGGACTAAAGAAAAGTCTGTGGAGTGAATGAAACTACACAAGCAAGATTAGCTCCGCCAATCACAGCCAGAATGCTGAATATTAAGAGGACCAGAATACTTTTGAAATGAGAACGACCAAGATAAAACAAACAAAAAGAACTTGCCAGGAAACCAGTTATCTTTTGGGTCTTGTTAGTCCCCATGGGACTCCCAGAGCCACGTTTCCTTCTTTGAAATAATGAAGTGGCCCAGAGCCACTATCTTGCAGAGCTGCAAGGTCAACTATAAAAAGCTGCAGGTTGCTGAACTCAGCAGCTATTTTTGTTATTGAGGTAGGTCTCTACATGCCAACATGTTCAAGCCGAAATGTAACTTGCCCGGGAAATTAGTTAGTGTGCACACAAATACAGGATTATAATTACAGCTACAGAATGCTGCTCACTGGAGAATTGAGCTTGGATGGGAAAGTTAGTCCTTTTCTTGCCCATTTTATTTGGAAAGAAAAGCAACAATGAAAGCTGCCAATATTTTGATGTCAGCATCCTTTGTTTTTTCTGGCTATCTGAGACCTCTTTGATCCTCGTGCTGCCAGAAATGTTTGCTCTGGCTGTGCTCCTTCTTTCTAGCAGATCAACTATTTTGCCACAGGTTGTGAGAATCAAGGTCTTTAATTTGGTGAACCTTAGAGTGTGTGTTTCTCGGGCACCTGCTTCTGTCCAGACCTTTCTGTGTTTTGAAAAGTGTAAGTTAATTTGTAAACAATGCAAATCGATGGCATGTGTAGAACCTGAATTCAAGTCCTCTGCCTTTGCTCGATGATGAGACTCTCTTAGTCACCGCAAATGTTATTGGATGTCTAATATTAATTAAATTCAGTGACCAGGGTGTGTTGACACAGAATATCTTTTCAGAGAGCAGGTTAGGATGCTGAAATAGGTAATTTCTGGAGCTGTCCTGCTGACGTCTTTGGAACTTGTTGGATGAATGTGAACAAGACCCCAACTATAAATAACTCTGATTAGTTACTAAGCTATATCCAGGCAAAAGCAAACTGATGCTTTGTGTTTTGTTTTGTATTTGTGTGCTTCGTAGATCTCCCGTGTCTTAGAATAACTTTTGAGCTGGGACAGAATGAAAAACTTCCCACAAAGCAGAGGGCCTATGGTCAGTCTAGTTATTCTTGGTACTAGAAGCTCCAGCTATAATCTTCTAGGAGACAAATCATATTTTATATTATACAAGAAGAATATATTAATTTTTCATATTTGTCTAATTTTTCTTGTCTGACCATCTGTATATATAAAGTATTAGTGAGATTAATCTTGTGATAGTTGAAATCCAGTTGGATGTTTTTAGTTGAAACACATATAAATAACTGAACTAGTATCACACCATAATCCAAAGCACTGATTTACATTATAGTCATATATCAGAATCTTTTTTCTTTTATCAGAGATGTTTTATAACATTTAATGATTACAACAATGTAGGTGGTAGGATGAAATTGCACATTGTGCTAAGGGTACTGCTGATGTAGGAAATTGCTTTTTGTATCCACAGATCAGCATACTAAATCATTTAAGAATTGGTGCATATCCAAAACGCATCTGTTGACCCAGATTCTGTCCTCTGATAACAAGACTGAAGTGATTGTTTTTCCGAGAACCCAATAGATTTTATTTACATTAGTGGAAGTGCCAATAAGTGCTTGTTGCTGGATTTGTAGGATACTGCTTTTCTTAAAGAATGTGTTCATGGAACTCGCCTTTGTGTTATCTCCACTTAGCTTTCTGACTTGGGGAAACATTACACCAAGAATTTAATAACAATACGAGCATTCTAGCAGAGACAAAGGGGAAAAAAATGTTCCACACGACCGCCCACAATAATGTAATGTTTCCTGGGCAGCAAGGTGATGTAAACACCATGAACCGGATGCTTATAATACCAACTCTTTCAGAAATACAAGGTAATTTATACTTGCATAGAAAACGGAGTGGAGGAGGAGACCTTGAGCCTACCACTGAAATCCTCTTGAGTTATATTTTATTCTGTGCCACAGTAAGTGTTTCCAAGGGGTTCCACCCACATTCTTTTTTTCCCCCTAAGTCAAGAGTCTCTTCTGTTGATCCCTCTGCTCTCTCCTTTACTGAGGAAACACATGTTCTGGTAAAATTAGTCCTGGCATGGAGTATCCAAACTGTGACCTGCAAAGAGTGAGCTGGCGCTCAGTCCTAGTTCCTTTCCCATGTGGAGACATATTTCTGCCTCCCTGTTCTTTGTAGAAAAGTGTATGCTCTGTATAATGAGGATACCAGATGTTTGCCTTCAGACAGAACTTGCATTATCATGGCTTCCATGCTGCCAGGAAGGTCTGGACTCCAGCAGTGGGTTATTTCCTTACTGAGAGAGAACGGAGTAGACACATGCATGGGATAGTTTATCCTGGTCTGTATGTATTCATAATACTCTACATTTCTGTAGGTATAAAATACTCCAGAGAAAAACAAGTAGAGGTTACGACTCTCCGAGCTGAAGAAAACACATGTGCTTCAGTCTCCAGCCGCTTAGTTTCTCATTGTAAACTACACCAGGCGCTGAGATTCAGACCAACTCCTCCAAGAGCTAGGTCAAAGTCGTATTTATAGGCAAACCTGCAACATGGACCCGAGAGGAAGGAAATTGGAATTGCATCATGTTTCCTCGTTCCACTTCTGGGAGAATGGGGGTGATCTGGTGCTGCCAGAGGACCTGAGCAGCCAGTGTTGCTCTTGGGGTGTCCTCATGCTCCCCTGCCAGCTCCTTCTGACTTGCTGGAGGCCACCAAGGGCTCTCCTGTGCAGTGACAAGCTCTGGAAGTTCTCTCTCTCCTCTGCTAATGCAGATGGAGCCCAGCTGTCCCGTTCATTTTGTCCCTCTAATGTCTTTCCACAGGGAGGTGTAGAAGAGGACTGCTGAAGAAACCAGGGCTCTGATATATGTGCGTAATGTGTATGTGCTTATATCTAATATGCCTATATATATGTGAACATATAACATTTTTTTGTATATGTGATCACCTTTCCTGTCTCCACTTACAGCATATCTTCATCTCTAGACAGTGTTAATTTTTTGACAACTTACTTGGTTCTTTATTTATTTCATGGTTGTTTTCCGAGTTCTGTCACTTTGTACAGTTGAAACAATGAAAATGTATGGCACATTAATTGAATAACTTATAACTGAAACTTCTTCAAAGAATTTAAACACTCCCATTTTTTAGATTGGATTTTTCCAAGAGGCTTTTGGGCCCAACGTTGTGCTAATGGAACTAACGTGGCTTCTGAACTGGTGCTGGCTTGGGCCCAGTCCAATTCCGAGCGTGGGCAGAGCTGGCTGGCAGCTGTCAGTACCCATCTGTGGAGGCATAACCAATAGCATGCATCCTATTTGTAAGGAGCTCTTGCTAGCATTCAGCCTTCTGAAACAATAGTTCTTCCAACTAATTAGAAACAACATTACCCCAACAATATTACATACTCAAGACGTAAACAAACCATAAAACGATCAGCAAACACAGCAGTATTCATTTAGAAGTGTATCTGTTGGAGCACGGGGTAGGAAATGAGTTTGATTTGGGACTGGAGAGTATTTTGTACTCCTGGGATCACCACGCAGATGCTGGGTCCACTTGCTGATGGTGGCAGAGCTGCAGAGCAGCAGGTGGCAGATGAGTGACAAATCCCATCTGGCAGGAACTGAGGTGATGGTACCGAGAGCTTTAGACTCCAGCAGGTTCATCAGAGTATCCATTTAATAGGCAGCAATTACACGAACATAAATCCTGGTGAATACGATCACTGTTACTCAAGGCTCTGATCTACCTTGTCTCTGAGTCCTTTGTAACCTATAAGTGATGGGGGGCTGAGCAGTAACAGGGGGAGACAGAAGCTGCAGCTGCCGAGAGCTGAAGTCAGAAGACCATAATGCCAGTGGCCAGCACTAGCCGTTCTGCAGGCCAACATGAGAGAATGAATGTTTCTCGCTGACTTTCTCATACTGAGGAAGAGCTAAAAATGTGTTTCCCCCGTTATTTTGTCATAAAATAACCTGTGAAAAACTGCAAAGCTGAAAACTATTTCCATACCTTGTTTGGCGTGGGACCTTGCTTGCAGAGGACGTGATCTATACCAAGAACTAAAAATTTATTCTCGCTGTCTAAAGGAGTCCACTTGGACTGATCTGATCTGAAGGAGGAGTGAGTCACCTTGTCAGAATGATCTCAGTCCAGTAACATTCCCGTCTCCTCTGGGACGAGGACAAGGCAGCTCTGACCTACCCAACTACCAATTACATGCCAATAATTGAATAAGCAGAGAATGCAAAGCACATTCCCTGCTGCGAACTTGTTTTGGAGATTCAGACATATTGCTTCACCTTTTTTCTTCCTGCTCTCATCGGTTATTATTTTGAGTTGTATGGTCGTTAATATCCTGGTCTTCTAATGAGGAGAAAAGAAGTCAAGTTCTAAATCCATAATTTCATGCCACTGAGTTCTTGTTTCTTTTAAAAAAATGCTATGGTTGTGTTGTTGAATGAAGTGTTTTGCTCTAATCAAAACTTAAGTGCTGCAAAAATTCCTGTAGTATGAAAATGTGACTCAGATATACTATTTGAGCTGAAAAAAATACATGCTTTGTCTGTCTTCTTGTCTCTTCCTGTGTGTCAGCAACGTGCCTCCAGTGCAGTTGTCTATAAGCAACTGTACAGGTGCCATGTTGCACAGATAACTACCGCTGTGTTCTCTTGATTAGTCCAGGTTTCTCTATGTTGACTATCGGTATTTCTGAGGACTAACCAATAGCAGAAAAAGAAATAAAGTCTATAATCTTCCTCTTTTTCTGAATAGCCATTCTTTTTCTAATGTCAGGTGTTGCTAGAGTTACTCTTGCCGTTGCCAGATTCTAATGGATTTTCACCATAAGACTAGTTTGGATGCTGACTTAAACAGTATTTCCAGGAGGAAAACACATTTTCCTGTACTGACAGGCCATTGATGCCCGGGTAGTATTAAATGCCTTGTCCCAAATGACACAGGTGACCGGAACTGAGACTCATTTCCTCAGTACCTGTATGGTAACATTCTAAATAAATCAGTGCTAATAGGAAAGGGTAATGTCTTTTGTTAAATTGGCTGATGTAGTTGCAGGATACAGGCAAGTCTTTGGACATGTAAAAACTTGTGAAGTCTTGACCTTGAGAAAACTTTGTGTTCCCAAAAACTGGTCTAAAAAGCCACAATACTGCTCTTCAGCAGCCTTTCCTTGGGTCCCTTCACCATCTGGGTTACAGCAGTCTGCAACAGGCAGAATTTAAGAGTAGGTGGTGTTCCATTCTTAAATTCTATGTCCACAGCTTATATTAGCATTGAATTAATGCAGGCAATTACCAACAGGGGGTGTAAAATGTATACTTTGTTAATAACAAAATATAATGTACTATTTATTTTGCTCATCCGGAAATTCTCTCCCCAAGTTGAGCTCCCCGTTGGCTGAATTTGCAGCAGCGGTGTCTGCTTCTTAATAGCAGGGCTTTGGTAGTAACTGCAATTTGCACAGGAACAATGAACTCTTTGTCACAATGAAGCATTTTGATTAGATGAGCTCAGTTGAAAATGAAAATAAATTCTTCCAACTTAGGAAAGGTATCATCTGAGTTATAGCTGGGTCAGGTCAGAGCTGAGTGTGTATTCTAAGTAATTCCTCTGTGGAATTATTACCATCACCATAATAATATCTCAATGGAATAAAAATGGAGATATTTGTCCTGATAGCCTTTCACTTTTTATTTGGAAAATCATTATAGTTACATTATCTCAAGGTTTATGGAGGAAAGATAACACCTGCTCCAGGACTCTACTGAAAAGTTATTTCAAGGGGAAAACTCTTAAACTAGAAATTAGACAGATATTAAAACCAGAACACTGTTTTCCTTCGTGACAAAACTCAGTCTTGGGTTGCATAAAGCTTCAAGTTAATCACAGCTGTCCTTCCCATCTGTGGCAGGAACCGTCATTTCCAGCACACTGCCCTGCATCACTCTGCCCACAGGAAAGTCCATGTTGGGTGAAGCGAGTTTTTAATGGCATGAGCTATTAGTTCTAACAAGCCATTCAGTCTGGTGGTGTTCATTCTTGAATAGTTTCTTTTCCCCAGTATGTCAGCTGGCAGGGCAGAGATCCATTCTTTGTTGCTTTTCCAGCCGCTGTCTAGAGCGATACGTATGTGAGTCTTTGAACATTATGAACTTTGTCTTTGCATCTCCACCTAAAATTCAATTTTAAGAAAGTCTCCTGTCATTTTATATCCCCTCTTTTCCTTCAACCCCTGGAAAAATGTTCTCACCAACACCTCCCTTCACTGTGGGCTTAAAAAGTCTGCAAGGCTTCAGCTTGGTGTTGGATGGTTCCTTGATTGACAGTGTCTATTTACGTGTGGGGCATGGAAAGCTATCTTGGGTCCTTCAAAATAGTATTTTACTCAGTCATAACTATTTTTATTTTTTAATGTAACGTAGCTATGGGTTTCAAGCCACACTTCCATATTAAAGAGATATTTCTTCCCATGTCTCCAATGTGTGCAAGTTTCTTTTGGAGATGTTCTACTTCTCATCCCACAGTTTTCATATAGAATTACTTTTCTGTGAACTAAGAGAATATTTTTAGATTTCCATGCTTGCATTTCTGCTTGCCCTAGTTTTCTTTGAACATGAAGAAGTTAATCCCCCATTGAAAGAAGTCAGATGCATTACCTTGTGGAGAAAAAGCTGGTTTTAATATTATTTTACTTCGCTGCACTCCAGAATGATAGTTCCAGTTTTGGTTGTACTACTGTTTTAGGAGATAGAAAAAGGCAAATCTGGGGAGTTAATGCTCTCTCTTCATTGAAAGCCAGAAGAAATTGGAATCTTTGATGCCCAGTGATTTGATGGTGACTGATCTCTGTTAATAGACTTTTCTTCGGAAATTCTTGCATCTCTCCCTTTAAACAAGCAAACAAAACAAAACAAAAAAGTTGTCCCAAACGAGTTCTTAGATGCCTGCACCACCTTGGTACCATAGTGAAACTCTTCACAACAGCCTTATGCTGCTCTGATGAAAACCAAAGATTTAGATGTGGGAACTGGGAAAAATGCATTTTCTTGCAGGGAGAGGAGATCTCTATTAGCTGTGCTGACAAACCGTGGGAAGGCAAATCAGCCATAAGACTCCATTAATTTGATTTTAATCTTTACTTTATAAACCTGAGATTCTGGATGATAGGACACAAGCATTTTAATTAAATGGCTTGTACTTTTTTTTTTTTTTGGCAATAGCTTTGCATAGTTAATAAGGAGAGGATTACCCTACCTGTACATAGCTGATTTGTGTAACTTCCAGGTTATCGTACCCAATGCCGTTGTTCGCTGTGAATCATCTACAAATGTACAGGTTTTAAGCAGCATTGAAACCAACGGGCATTTGTGCTGACTGGCAGACTGACTTAAATATAAAATTATCTGTATATATTTTCAACCTCTTAAAAAATCCTTTGGATTAACAGGGTTTTTATTTCTTTGCATTTCATGTTCTTCCTGCTCCAACATACCTTCTGATGGGCCCTGGCGTTACTTGAAGTAAAACTAGTGTTACCTTTTTCCCTCCTCTTTCCGAGAGACGAGCAGGGTTTGCAGCTCCGTCTGGCTGTGTAGTTTCCTGCAAGTAACTTTAGGCATCAGGAACCAACTGGGGCTTCTTTCCTTTGCTGATAAGGAGCGCTTCTCGGTTTCTCAGCAGTCTGCCATTAATTAGCCCAACTGATTGCTAGCACATGTTGACCAAGTAGATGGTTTATTTTCTTTAGCACAAAAGGTGGCAAAGAAATCAACAAGTCTTACATCGTATGATAACTTCTCTGGTTTGTTTTCTTTAATTCCTTTTTTGCAGTGGGACTTCTGACATAAGCCCGCACGTGTGCATTGGCGTCTGCCTTCTGCGAACGGAAATAATATGCATGGAATTGTAATCGTTGCCAGCATCCAATAAAGCTGCTCCTATCCAGGGCAGTGGGATCAATTATTTTTCTAGGAGGCTGTGTATGTGGTGCTGTTAATTTTACAAATGAATTGCAGGAAGAAAGAAAGAAGGAAGCCTATCTGACAGATCGTTATTGATGAAAGAATTTATTTTGCCCGGTAATCTTTCACCGTTCATTTGTGAGGAGGAGAGGATGCATTTTTATTGTTGCTGGTGCTCACCCTGGAGGCTGAGACAGAGGGGTTAGTATTGTTCTCCTCTGTGAAATTGCTTTTGCATCATCTCCTATAGAAATTCCTGAAGGGTATGTGGACTTGAAGCATGGAGAGGGACTGGATTTTTGTTATTTTAGTGCTTACTTTTTCAAAGCGGGGGTGCTGCCGTCTCGCTGAGGCCAGTGTGTAGTTGGTAGGACCCAAACCCAGAGGTTTTATGCAGGTGAATTAAAAAAAAAAAAAAGTATGCATTGATTAATTTCTTAAATGAAGGGCTAAAAGCTTATGTTCTACTGGGGATTGGTTCTTTGTTACAAATCTGAATTTTAAAATGTAGACCAGCAGTTTTTTCCAAACAGTTTCTCTTGGTTTCCTAGAAGGTAAATGTTGCAACAGTTTTGAAAAGTTGTCCTTAAGTGATAAAGTATAAATTTGTCCGAATATTTGGTCACTGTCCCACACTGCTGCTGGGGTTTCTTCCTTCTCTTTTTTCCCTGCCGGAACACAGCAGTAGCACAGCCGGAGTACCATTTCCAGATGACCCTATTGAAAATCTGCCCCTGCTCCTGCCCCACACAGGTTGTGGGAAAGGCGTAGAGCATCTGAAAAGCACCACGTCCATTTGGGGAAAGATCCTCTGGCTGCCATGTGTGGAAAGCAAGCTGAGGAAAGAGGCAGCCAGTCCGTGTCCTTGCAATGCAGAGCAGCCCGGGATCACAGAAGCACAGAAAGAGTTTAAAGTCACTGAGGCATAGTACTTTCCCCAAGAAATCTGAAGCTTTTCTTGAGTGATTCAGATTGTCTGCCAGCACTAAACAGCTTCAAGAGGCATCTCAGCTACCTTTGCACTTCATTTATTTTGGCACAGCTAAACAGGGCCTTTCTTCTCCTCTGTTAAGACATGAGAGCTGGTGAGCTTTGCACTCATCCATGAGATCACATACTGGGTCTCAGTTTCAGACCTCAGCAGCTGGTGGAATAAAAGGATTCCTTGAAATAGCAGCAGGTCCATGTGGTTGTGCCTGTGCAGAGGGAAGCGCGGGCTTTGGGGTAAGCCCTGTCGTCTTGGGCCCCTGCCCACACGGAGTGCAGCACCTCTGGGAGCCTGTTGTGGTTTCCTGCCTCTCTGCACCTTGGTTTCTCTCCAAAAGAAATCAAAGCACACAAGGAGATGGTGTGCTCGCGTTTGTGTCCCGGGATGGGGCTGAGCTGCACACCCCAGTCGGTGGGCTGCTCACCCAGCAGCTCTGCTCTCTAACTACGTTGTCACTGCGCTCTCCTGCTGCTGGCTTCTGGGGTCTTTGGCGGCAACGCCTGGTGTTGTGTGTCCTTACTTAGAGATAGTATAATATGCTTGAGAAATAAAGCCTGTGGTCTATTTTCTTTTGCTTAACACACTCACTATGCTGGTCAAATTCTGCTTCCAAGCCCAAAGCTTTCTCAATAGAACAAGAGGAGTGCTCCAGGCAGGGTGTCCATCCTTGGGTGCTGAGGTGTTCCCGGAACATGTGGTGCCTTCACTGCGCATGACATCACCACAGGCCAGCTCCAGGCATCACACTAGCATTGACCTAATTGCACCCCACGATCACTCCCATGTAATTGTTATAATCGGGATATACACAAGCAACGAAGCTATGCTGAGCTCTTTACGGGCACGGCTACATGTGCAACTGGACCTAGGTGATATTAAAGCTACTGGTGTGTGTCTCGGCAACTGTGAACCTGCTTGTCCCTGTCCACCCTGTATTTGTTTTGTTCGCGGTGCAAATAGTCTTGACGTGCTTTGGTGCAGGATGCGCATCGAAGGCGTACCTGGGTTTGAGGGAACGTTGTGCTGTGAAGGTACAAGGTAGTGCTGAGCGGTTTCCTCACAGTCAGTCCCGCACAGTCTGTACCGGCAGTTCTGCAGGGGACAGTCACTCCATGTGCCCTTCTGCAGCTGGTGACACAGAAGCCCCCGTGAGAACTTGTTGTCCGTTAAGGTTCCTGTTTGGGGTTGGGGTCTGCGTGTCCTCGTCTGTGACACTGGGTGTTCGGGGAGGCAGAGAAAGCAGCTGCAGAAACAGAGCAGCTGATGGAGCTTGGATTTTTAGTTCATGCTGTCTATTCGACTTTAAAACAGGATATTGGTGTTTCAGTAGTGGTGGATAGTGGTTTGCTTGTTCGGGTTTTCTTTCTTTAAAAAAAAAAAAAAAATCATTTATATATCTATTTTAAAGTGAGAGGAATGGCAGGGAAATGCTTTTAGTAAGTGAAACACACCACTAAATTCTGCATTCCCATGAGCAGAGATTGCAGGTGTATAAAACCAAAAGAGACAGGGATCCATTCAGCCTGTGGGTTGAGATGGGTCCTGCCAAGATCTGGCTACCTGAACAAACGAAGGAATTTTGTAATAGGTCGGTCAAATTAACACAGAACAGTTTATAGTGGCATAATTCATTCTGATGTTCCTTAGTTTTTAATGATCCTTCTGTTCAAGTAGGATAAATTTCAGAGATACATTTTCACATTAGGTGCTTTAAGTATGAAAAACCCCCACAATTTTTACATCGGCTTTTTTTTTCGAAGAGAGGTGGAGAAATCAGGCTTACTTCACATCATTTGTTACCAAATTTAAGGCACACTTCAATAACACTGATGGCATGCATGTGTTGGACCTTCACTTTAGAAAAACCTTGCAGCCCTGACTTAAATAATGAAAATAGTTCAGTTGCCCAGGGTGAGGCAGAATATTATTAGATATGTGTTTCTGCAGTGGGTCTGCCCCAGCCTGGAGGACTCAGCTATTTGAAGATTGTAGGATCACAGAATAATTCAGGTTAAAAGGGACCTCAGAAGGTCATCTAGACCCACCTCCTGCTCCAAGCAGGGTCAGCTATGAATTTTGGTCAGTTGAGTCAAGACTGCAACATTTTACCTGGAGTGGAGGTTTAAGACACGCGTGTCATCTGCCCCAGCCCTTCGAAATCAGCAAATAGAGATCCTTTCCTGGGAGCTGCTCTTGCGAAGCAAGAAGGGCTCAATGCTGGAGAGGAAAGCGAAAGGCAACCATCTAAGAGGGTATTTATTGCATTCCAGAAAATGGTGTCTTAAGAACCACTGATTTGGACCGTGATGAAGCCTTTAAAGGAGAATTGCTTTCAGCTGGGGGAATCCTCTGGGACCTGATTCTCAAAACAGGGCATTTACATAATCATTGTCAGTATGCAAATTCCTGATTTTTGAAGCCTAAAGGGCACATAAATGTTTAGTAAAGAGGGCCCAATGTGATTTTTTTTTTGTTTTTTTTTTCTGAATCTTCCTGAGTTGCAAGGGAAACATTATAATACTGTTGGTATGCTGCCTAAATTTAAAGACATTCATAATAGGAAAAAGCATATTTTCTGCATATTTGTATTTTTATGCCTGTGTAGCTTTGTGTGTGTAGGTACAATATGTATACATGGTTGATCCATACATTATAAGGTTGCTCAGCTGCTGGGTTATATGCATTGAGAAATATATTGTCAACCTATACCTTGTACATTTTATGCCTTCTAGAGACAGTTTAATAAAAACAGGTGCTTTTCCATAAGAAAAGTTCAGCAGCCATAAAGAAATATGCACAGCGTGTTTCCATTTCATCTTTACATATCTTGTAATTAAAGATGTGCCAAACTCCTTGAAAATAATTCACTTGGTCAGTGAACCACATTATTCAGCGATTTGCAGATATCACAAAAGAGAAAGCTTAGGCATTTTGATTCACTCTGCAAATCGACATCGTATTGCTCCACATTATGTCTCAGTGATGCCCAGCAAATTGACTCTCATTGCTTCACACCACATTACTATGCAGCAGGTCAGAGTAGCAGGGATTTTTTTTGGATCAGATGTGAAACGTTAGGTGGCGAATATTAAAGTCACAAGAAATTTAGCAGAAGAGTTATTTGTGAGGTAAATCTTGGGGAATTTGTTCTCAGTAGAATTATACTTTATTAATATGCTTTAAGAATATAATCAGTGGAGTCTGAGGCAAGCAGTAGAATCAATCTTGTCTCTCTTTAGGGCATGCCTGGTGTGCTGTTTAGGAGGCTCAAGGCTTTGTTTATGTTAAGGAAAGTAGGGTCGCTACACTGATGTCTTGCAGCCTGATGTACGGCGGTGATCCATAAATTGGGCTTCATCCCGCTGCAGCTGAATCCACTGCGATTTCTGCGCAAAGTGTTTGTCCCCGCTGCTGGGGCTGCAGCACTCCAACTGTGAAGGAGGGAGAATGACCCCCCGAGGTCCAGAGCAGCCTACCACAGGATTACCACCTTGCCCGGTGTCCACATCATCCTGAAACCTCCAGTTTTCCCCTACAAAAACCATAATCCCATTTTCTTCACTGATGTCCTTGTGGCCTCAGCATGCAGGTGAGCCCTGAGTAAGCTCATGTCCTCCCTGTGCCCAGCTCCACCACAAAGGGTTTCTTCAGGGGCTCTCAATGCCTGGGAAAGCAAGAGAAAGGTTTACTCCTGGTCATATAGTGATTTTCCATCATCTTTCTTTGTTTGAACATTTGGAATGTAATTTTTATGTCTCTGCTGTACTGAAGAGGTGAAGTTAAGTGGGTGGTCTTCTCCTTTCACCCCCCAGCAGCATTGCCTTCTGGTAGTTCAGATTGGGCAGGCTGAACAACACCTTAGGAATCATATAAGTCAGCAACAAAGGTCCTGCTGTATTTGTGTATCCCAACAATTGCCTGGTATTTAAAAAATATGTGCTCTGTTTGCATAATATAAGTAGAAATATCCTTCTGTTGTAATGTTTGGATGTTTTGCTGTGGGATGCATTGGTGGGCTGCAGCTTTGGCCTTCATCAAAGGCAAAAATCAGGTAGAAGCAGTGTTCGGAGACCTCGTTTTCCTCCAGCACTTGGCAATACTCGGGGATCACTCTAGAGAAGACTTGGAGTGTTTCCAGGTCTTCCAGGATGTTGCTGTTCTTGGTGGTGATCAGGACCATGTAGAGCTTCTCCATGGGCTTGTAGACACACCGCACGCTCTCTGTCTCCAGGAAGGTGTTCTCCTTCCCCATGTTCATCTGAGGGCTTCGGAGGAGCCTCCAAGGAGGAGAGGGAGTTGCACTGGTGTGTCCTTGTTGGCCTGAGCCCAGCGACCATTGACTTTTTCTTGCTTTATTTAGAGTCGTTAGAGGATTATGAGTCACGAGCGTCTTGCGCTGTCGTGTGCCGTTCAGACCAGTTATGTTGCTGCAAACACAGAATATGGAACAAACAAGCAAATGAATATTAGATGTGATGGAGAGAAGAGATGTCCCATATTCCTTCCCGTAGCTCTTGGTGCGTGAACCAGGGCCTGCTGCCTGTAGTGTCAAGTGTTGGGCAAATGGGAGTTGTGGTGTTCCTGGGCATTTCAGCAGCCGCCTGATCCGATGCATCATGAATATGATCGAAAATTGGTTTTGACATGATAAATGTCTCCTGATCAGTGTTATCCCCCAACACGTGTGCAGCATCAGCTGTACTTCTCCTATCTTAGGTGTTATAAAACTTTTGTTGTCTCCATGTTCACTACATAGTGGGGGAAACAAAAGCTTGGGGGCTCCTCCATCGATTTCACAAGCTCAAGCATTTTTCTTTTTCTGGATGGACTGTGTTGCTGATGAGAATCTTGGAAACTTGTATTTCTGTGTTAAATATTCTGGGTTTATGATGAAAAAAAAAAAAAAAAGATGCTAGCTGTGCTTTGTGGAATTTAATAATTCTTCCTAGAATTTTTCTTGATCTTGTTGTGGGAAAAGGAGGGGCCCTTGTCTTCTCCCAGCAGATGTTGAATCTTTTTGAGAGTCTGTGTTGCTAACACCATGTTTACTTCAAGGTCACGGGTGTATGGCATTCAGTGGTTTTTAAAAGATGGAAAGAATACCCTAACAGCTAGTTGGGATCTGGAATATTTCTTGGCTGTGGAGCTGGGAAGGTTGGGGTGGGTAGTAAGGAAGAAAGCAGTGTTTCACTTGCTCCAAAGGTTTAACACTAGTCGCTTCAAATCTTCTTTTGCTGATCTGCTGAAGATTGTGTAATCTCTCTAGCATGCAGATGTTGAACAAAAGAATATTACTGTAACATCCTTAATCTGTCTTTCCTTCTTCCCTCTCTTCCTTATGATCCACTCCACTTTCTCCTGGGAATTGAAAGTATAAAATGGAATTTGAGGAAAGGTGCATTTCTACTTTCCAAGAACTAATTCTCTGCAAAGAGATTATCTGTATTACTGGGAAAAGCTACTGCTCATTAGATGTCTAGCTGTAGATGCAGTTTAAAGCAATAAATAAAGTATTCTGGATCACAGCACACAGGAATATAATTAATCTGGTATTTGTTCTAATATGACTGCATAGGGATTTAACAGAAGATCAGCTGTGTTTAGTAATTTCACTGATAGCTTTTTTCCTTCCCCAGCTGAAGGAGTCTACCTTTTTCTGGAATATCAATTTACATAATGTAGGGTCTTTCTTCTGTATGTCAGAGAAGAGGGGAAACAAACAGGAAATAAAGAATTTTAAAATTATGCAAATATACGAGTAGTTTAAATCTCTCTGCTACTTCTTTTTTTTAAACTAAGTCAGAGCTGTAAAATGTTTGAGGAGAAATACCTGAGCTCTTGAAGCAGTCATGGGATAATACTATGCCTTTATTCAAACAGAACTCCTGCTGAAGTCCAGAAACAAGGTGTTCACGCCTTAGAAATGGGAAGAAGTGCTTTAGTAAAGTAGTGAATAATACATCTGTGTGTAAAGGTGTTATAAATGCAGCTGCTGAGGTAGGAAATGGATGAGA
The DNA here is from genome assembly GCF_964106895.1 of Numenius arquata. Lineage (NCBI taxonomy): Eukaryota > Metazoa > Chordata > Aves > Charadriiformes > Scolopacidae > Numenius > Numenius arquata. The sequence continues at coordinate 2,201,685 of NC_133588.1, forward strand.
AGGTCATACAGACGCAATGAGCTGCAAGGATAGTCCTTATTGGCCGTTCCAGAGGAGTTCAGTAGCCCACGGTAATACACTTGGCAGGTGTTGGAGGTATCCCAGGGGTAAGATGCCTGGGAAACAGGAGGTGTCCCCAGCCAAACTGCTGCTCCCAGCCCTGCCATCCATCCAGCAAAAGCAGTGTTTCCTCCAGACTCATATGTGAACACTTAGGTCCATCCAGCCCTCACCCGTGTGCGAGCAGGCATGTGGTGCTAGTGTGTGGGGGAGAGAATAATCCCTTTTAATGAGTGGCAAACTGTCTATCTCGACAATTTGCATGGATAAGCACCATCCATCATAATACATCACCAAAGATTAGCCTGCTTATGAGACTGACGTGTTTTGAAAGGAAAACACCAAAGTGAAATTCATTTTCAAACTCCTAAGCCTGTGGCTTTGATCAAGAAAACAAAGCATGATGTTGTTTTAAGAAGACACTAATGACTGAAATAGAAGTGATGTGTTTAAAAATTTTGATCTGCTGCGGGTAATGGTTGCAGGGCTTGCCACCAGCTTCCCATTAGTGCCTGAGAGAGTCCCGTGCTGTACCCTGCTGCACAAAGCTAGCAGAAATTGTAATACTTATAGCTCTGATTTAACTAGAGCACGTGTCTATGAAAGACTCATTTTTTTTAAGATCAACAAATATATTTCATATTGCTTGCTGCAGAATACAGAACCTTAAGATGTGCAAGCATCAATGAACAGTAAAATATATGGCCAAATGATTGACAGGGCAAGAAACAGACAGGTATTGTGTGTAATAGGCTAAAACCAGCCTCTGGAAAAAACATGAAAAATGGAAATTAAAACAACAGAAAAACAAAGAGCATTTCGAATTTCTCTTAATTCAATTTTTATAGCTTTGCACATGATGTTACCCAGCCAAAAGCGAATGGAATATTTTATGAATTTAATAGTACACTTCTTTATTTATATGCTCATGTCTTTCATTCTATATCAAAGTTAAATGAAAATGGAAACATAAAAGGGTCGACTGTGATACCATTCAGGTGATTTGACTGTGATAACATTCAGGTCATCTCTCAAACATATATTTGAAATGTTAACTGCACCACTTTGCTTACAACTGATAGTTATATGCAGCCTCTAGTATTTTTATTAACAAGTAAAACATCAGGATGGGCACCTGGTCCTCAAAGGAGAAACCCTTCTGGGTTTTATGGGATCATCGGGAAAAGAAATCTCATTTCCCCATTGCAGCTTCAGAATGAATATTTGCGTGTCGCTTACGTTTTTATCTGAGCTACCACTAAACCCTGCCTGATGGGGTCTGCCTCTCGTCTCAAGTGTGGGTTCTGTACAGCTAGTCTACTTGAGAGGAACCAGTGAAGTGAAACTGTGCTTTCCACAAATGCTGCAAATCTGAATGTTTCCTTCGGTCTAATTCTACTTGTTGCATTTCCACACACAATCAGGGCTTTTTTATTCCCCTGACTGCCCTATCTCTCTATCGCACACTAAGACAGTCAACTAGAAAGAGTAAAATTGGATGGTGAGTTGCAGGTCTCAGCTGAAGCAATCGGTTGTTTTCTTTTCCGTGTTAAGAGGATTTTCACTGTTTTCATAAAAGTACCAGTTAATGTCATCTTTTTAAGCAATTCAAACACTTTATCAAGGGGTCTCCACCATGTAAATCAAAAACCTTTCTAGCTAGTAACAAAGTGGACATAGATAAGGTTTATAAGGTCCATTTGAATTATTACAGCATCTTTCATAATTAACACGGTCAGGAAGCTGTAAGGTCTGAAGGCTGCACAGGTAATGCTTTTGCTAATAAAGCAAAATGCAGCAAGTCGGATGGAGTTTGAATAAGTAGCCAAAAAAAAAAAAAAAAGAGCCTTTCAGTCTTTCCGCTCCCCTGGGTCACGTGGTGCCGAAAAACTGCTCAGCCAGCAAATGTTTGGTTTGAATTCAGTTGGTGTGTATGTACAATCGTTGCCTTTGGGTTGCCCCTGCCAGCGATAGTTGTTGGAGTAATTAGTATACGCATGATGTCATTGATCTTTCTGGAAATCACATCTACATTTCAGTGGTGAGTAGATCCCTTTCATGCTCTGTATCCGAACACTGATCAGGGTCTAAATATCGGAGAAGACTGGGAAGGGCAGTTACAGGTTGCCACTGCTCCGATCAGCACTGAGTTCCTTCCGTAAGTGTTTAGCCCTGAGTTCACAATTACTACTACTTTTGCTAAATCACTGTTTCACCTTAATAAATATTTCACTACTTCTCTCTTACGAGTGAAGTTAATCCCTCTGCCCCCGATACATGCATTTTGCCTGTGTATCAGCAGTGGTGTAACTCAATTCGAAGGTATCAAACATCAGGAGATAAATGGGCATCCAAAAGACTGTCGCTTTCTTCATCTCTGTCAGCCCAGCCCAGTATTGTCTTTCTACAGCTATTACTTCTCTTATCCATGTATGGCTTCTCACTGTGTATATAGTCACATCCATTAAAATCCAAAGATTCAGGGATAGGGAAATTGCTATGAAAGTGGTGAAAAGCAACATTCCTCTCTGGGGGTTTGTTTGCTTCCTGGTTTATTGACCAGGGTGTCTCATTTGTTGGGTTCCTCTAACCATCTGTATGTAACTTGTACGTTCTGGTGGGATTGAAAATGTGAAATATGTGAATTTTTATGGCTGGGATGGATAGTTGCCGAGGTGCTGACTGTTCTGGATGGCAGATGTAGCAGTAGGCCGAGGAGAGGCTTTGAGAAATATTCAGAAAGGCTGGCTTGCCTGGCGCTCGGTATAAAAGCGAACATGATCACAGGAGAAAAGACTGCCAAAAAGCAACATCTTAACATCTGTCCCATATAAAATACCTTATTTTTCCTTCCATCACTTTCTGGTTTCAGCTTGTAGAACTGCAAAGCTGGTGGGGCATTTAGAGTTTCATGAATAGCTGTGTTGAAAAGCTCAAACCTGTTTTCTATGTTCCCAGCTAACTAGTACTTTAACTTTTGAATGAAGTCTTTTTTTTACTGAAACCAGCATGAGATATTAATTAATTTTCACTGAGAAACAGGATATTTTTTTATTTTTAGGAATTAAAATCTTAAGTGTTGATGTTTAGGCCACACTAATTACCCCTACTTCTCTTTTTGAGACAGCCTTGGTAGTTTGTTTGCATTTGAAGTTTCTAGTCTCTAAAAATATTTGCTCACAAGATTATATACACACACACACATATATACACATGCATACACAAAACATCTAAGTGATGGTTTTCGGTCTGGTATGGGTCACCACTAGGGTGCTCACAAAAAATAAGTAAAATAACAAATTCAAAGCATAATTTTTCTGAGACCTGGATCTCTGTTGAAAAAGATATTGATGTTTGCAAATCAGAAGGTTGGGAGACCATTAAACTAATCCGTTTGCAATTGCCTAGAAACAGCATAGGTCTGTGACTATTGTCCGAATATCCAGCACTTCCCCAGTGACATCCTGAATCGTGAGGGGTGACCAGCCTTCCCGAGAGCGGGAAGGTGCTGCGGGTCGGGCAGCGCAGCACCACGGAGCCCAGCAGGGCAGCTCCCAGCCCGGAGCTTCTCTGGCTGGGAAATGGGAACATCAAGCCAGCCCCCAGGGCCAGGCAATGCGTTTGACAGGGACTATCTGGTGGGATTACAGCTGGCTGCGTTTTACACGCCGAACAGCGAGGACGCCTGGTTAAACCCTAGTTTTGTGTGTGGTGCCGACTTTAAAGAAACAGAGGTAAACAAAATTAAAAAAAAAAAAAAAAAAAGAGAATAAAACAAAGAAAATGGGCAAAACATGGTATTTTGACAAAACAAATTTGCCATGCATGGCCATGACGTGTGATAAGATTTATTTTCAGAGGAAGTAACCAAAACTAACAGCACAGAGCTATTAGATACAGCAAGGGTGCCAGACGTAATTTTTCTAATAATGGCATTGGGAGAGAAGTAATACAGTTGGAAGTGAGAATCATAGAATCCCAGAATGGTTTGGGTTGGAAGGGACCTTAAAGATCATCAAGTTCCAACCCCCCTGCCCTGGGCAGGGACACCTCCCACCAGACCAGGTTGCTCAGAGCCCCATCCAGCCTGGCCTTGAACCCCTCCAGGGATGGGGCGTCCTTCCAGAAAGGACGATGTTTTTTTCTTTCCAATTTCCCTTTGCTAAGGTGAGGTCAGTGGCAATTATGTCCAATTCTATCCAGTGTGGCTGGAATATTAGGAAAATTGTCATTGGTGGTAGAGTGGGAATATCAGTCTGCTAAGATTATGCTGCTTAGATCAGAAGCTCCCCAAAAGTTTGTAGTGTTCATAACAGTACAAAAATAGTCATTATGAAAACTCAAAAAATAAAAAAAACCACCTCAGATTTTCTTTATAGACTTATGTCATCATTTTTTTTGTTTGTTTGTTTGGACTGTTTCTCAGTGTTCTGCAGAAGGTATCTCTGAAATACATAAAACTGTCATGTGTTACTTTCTTGCCAGGTTTTTTTATAATTAGTTCAACATGGCACGAGACCTCTGAACGACCCGTGGTGCTGTGTCACACATTGCACTTTGTATGTTTCTATGAAATACCAGGATAAGAGTCAGCCTGGGAGCACTCTGGTGTTTTTCAAAGCGGAAAAGTCTCTGGGGGGCAAATGTTTGCGATAACTACAACTTTATTAAAACTATTGAAGGGAGTGAGTAAAATGAGACTGCAGAACTTCATCAGGGACTGAATTTTTCCCAGTGGCTTTTTGGCTGAAAATAGAGTTTAAAAAAGAGCCAGGCCCTGGGTTTTCATAGCGTTAGAGCTCATTTTGTTGATTACGCTAGGGTAAAGTGAGTGTAAATCGTTACCGGTTTGCTTTAGTGCTTTCTACTATTATAAGGGCCTGAGTGTGTTAGGAAGCCAAGGTGGGTGCAGCCCATAGTCTCTTGAACGTACCGGGGCAGCCTGAAAACCAGTTGTATCACTTAAATAGCTACATGTCCAGCCACGGTTGCCAAAGACCTTTAGACCTTTGGGAATGGGCACAGTGAGTTTTTGTGCCCCAGACCCGAGCTCCAAAGAAAGTGCAATTAGTGTAAAAGTCTTCTGAAAGTGATAGGAACTGCATTGGCCCTGTAGGAGGAGTTTGTCCAAGTGGAAGAGGCAGGACCATTGATTATTCAAGCTTGGAAGATGTGGTTACTCTGTGTTTGGCCAGTGCTAGGAAGGTCCCTCAAAATATTCATCCTTTAAATGTCCAAATGGACTGCGGTGGCCTTGGAGCATGCAAGTGGAACCAGAGTTCTTGCCTTCCCCAGGGGGAAGTGCCAGGCACTGTGCCAGGCTCCAGAACGCGGTGCAGAGTCAACGCTGTCATCTTAATCCTAGTCCTCATGCGTTTTTCACTACCACATTTCCCTTTACAGTGGAAAAAAGGCTAGGAATAAACTCCAGTAAAAAGATGAGCTAAAGATCAGTCTTTTTTGATGGATTTATTTTGCAAATAAAACAAAGCTGGTTTGGATTGTGAAAAAGTCATAAATATTATAGTCCAACCATACACAAAAGGCAGGGTCTCCCAGGCACTTTGCTTCCTACCAGCTGTACCAGAAACATGTGCAGAAACACGTCATTTAAACAAGTCATGCAAAAAAAACAGACTAATCAATTAAAATCCAGAATATTGCATTTAAATAATAATAAAAAATAACCCATTTTCTCCTAGCAATTTCCATATTTTCTGGTAGGTGACTGTAAGAGGGAAGAACAAGCAATCCCAGAAAACAGAAAATCACGGTTGGAGGCTGCAGAGTCAAGTCATCGGATAAATGTGTGCTGCAAAAGTGAGGAATATCTGAAAGACTAATATTGAAAACAAAACTTTCAAAGGAATGGATGTTTTGAGGGGGATCCTTTTAATGTTATCATTAAATTGAATGAAATTGAATTAATTTGATTCAATAGAACTTTAAAGCCTAAGCTCCTTAGGTGTCAAAATCCCAGCCTTAACCTTGGTTCCACTTTCTAACTGTTCAAACCTTGCCTTTGACACTGGGCATATAAAAACTTCATATATAAGAAACAGTTGTGTGGAGTCGCTAGTACCTCTTCAAGTTCTGGGATCACTTTGGGAAGGCTCCTTCTGAAAATACACATGATCGTGGTTTGAGAGCAAAATTCTTCGCTTTCTGGGGAAGGAGAGGCTTTGAGAGTGAGAAAAAAGATGTTAATGATGCAGTCCTGGATTTCATCTCTTAGTTTTCCTACAGTTGTACTGGTTCAACCTTGGCTGATCCTTCCTATAAGTTGATTTCTCCCTACTGTAAAGCTTTGTTCCTCTCTTCTCACTTAATGGCACAGTTTTTTCTGCGTCATTAGGCCACGATGCACCCCTGTAATAGTAACAGCAGTATAATTTTAACCAGAATTTATAAGCTGTTCATACAGTCCTCCAAATAACTCAGTGCCTCTTGTATACCTTTGGTATGGTCTTTTTAGTTATTGCTTACAGCTGTAGAAACCATTTTATTTGGATGTATTTTGTTGTTCATAATCTTCACAATCTTAACAGAATTGTCTTTGCAAATTGCTTCCTAGTTACTATCACTGAGGGGCTCCTTTAAAGACCTGAACCACTTCTTGGCATTTAAATGGCTGGCATTAATAGGATTATTCATGAATTGAAAGTGGGAGAGACTTCTCTAGGTAAGATTTCAAATTTTACTTAAGTTTGTTTGCATGAAGAAAGTGAAAATTTGTTTGGAGAAACACCAAATTGGTCTTGTTACATATTTTTCTTCCTGAACTGCATTTCAGGAAAAACCTGCAGGAAAATTCCTCTGCCTACCAAGTCAGAAAGCTCAAGTGAGCTGACGGGTTTAGTCATTAGCTTCCAGCCCGACGACCTGGGACGAGGTGACTGAATGTCTAACTGGAGCTGGAAACGTTCCCTTTTGAGCAGTTGAAGATGTGTCCTTTACTAAATTAACAGTCAGCCTTGAAAGGAAAGTATATGAAGCATGGATCAGCAAATTAATTCAAATTAAAAAGCTAAATGGTATTGAATCTTTCCTTTAAATTCAAAGCCAGTATTTGTTCTTCTCTTAAATTCAGACTTCAAATGCCTTCAAACTGTGGACTACATCACAATGTAGTTTTTCATGGTCCACTCCCATCTCACTGCCTAACTCATAAAACCCCTGTGGTGGCTATAGCTGTGGATTAACAGAAGTAGTGGAAAGTATCTAATGTTTTTAGCTGCCTTTTTAATAGAATTTAGGGGCTGGGAATGGGAGTTTTCCAGAGAAAACAGTTTCCGAAGTTTGTTGTAAAGACTGCCAGCGCAGGTAACCCTTCCCAGCTGAAATGGGGTTTATTAAGCAGCATCAATGAGTTTGAGTGGCATACACAAAATACAGGGTTTTCATGAGAAACATGAGGTTTTCTTCCTGCTGTACCTTACAACGAAGACTTTAATTTTTTTGTTTGTTTGTGTACTGCTATCCATTCTTAAACTCTTCCAGTTCAGTGAATAAATGAGAACTAACACAAGTATGACATATTACTAAGAAGAAACCTTATATTGTTCCTTATCCTTCAGAATTGCATGATTTTGGCATCTAAATCTTGCTGTTAATTCTCACCTAAACCTCAGAAAAGTAGCACAGAGTGAATTTTGGCTTCTTGCTTAATATAAAGTGAATGTTTGCTAGCTTCTTAATAAGTCTTAAATTTGAACAAAAATATAATCAGTTCTAATAAGAGCACTCATTTTTGTTTGCTTTTAGTTATTTAAGGTTTTAAAATACTAAAATTGAGAATTTTTTATATATGTATATAAAATAAAGCCTCCCCATCAAACCCTGAATCTAAATGAATCCAGTGGTGAAAACATCTGCCAAAGATTGCATTTTAGACTCCTTGAAGTCCCAGAGATTAGTGGGGACTGTACAAGTAATGGGGGTTCTTAGTTTCAGTTTGCTGGTTATTGTTGAGGATAAAGTTGGGGAAATTAATAAGTCTTATTTAGGTCAGATTAGACATTTTATGGGCCCAACATAAAAAATTTTTAGTCCAAAATTTAGCTTTCTGTTTTAAAGAAAGCTTCAAAACAAGAGAATTTTAAATTTTCTATATGAGGTACTGTACTTTGAATTCTGTTTTGAATTTTCAGAAAACAGCCGTATGGACCACAGGGAACCATCAGATACAGGACATAAGAAATATTTTAGTAACGGATGAAATGGTGCAATTTGAGGAGATAAAAAATGCCACAACAATCACAAACTTTTCTAAGGTCAACTAAACCTCACCAAATGGGTGTCACTCTTCCAAGCATTAGCACGACACAGTGGTAAGTAACACTATGAACCAGTGGGGCATTGAGTTGGCAACCTGAGGCCTGTTTCCATGGAATGCGTGTGCCAAATTAACCTCCTGGGAATTGCCGGGCAGTTTGGAAATGCTGCTGCGAGGCCAGGCCGGGCTGTGCGGGACAGCAGAGGGAGCACCGAGATGTTCACTTGCTCATCAGGAAAAAGAGTGGCACTGAGAGGGGCTGGTGGGCAGTGGTAGAGCTGGAAGTAAAGTCACATCCCTTTGTTCCTGCCCTCAAATCTTGTCTACTTTACCTCTTATTTCTGTAACTCAGGGTCACCTATTTTAAAGTCCCCCGTACAACGTACAACGGTGGGAGATTTAGGAGCCGGTGAGTACCTTAAATATTGTAAGCTGGGCTTTGTCACATGAAAGCTAATCATGAATTGCTTAAACTGTATAGGACTCTAATTTATAACTGAGCAATTCAAAAGTGCTTATTGCAGTTACAAAGTAGCTGCCAAAATCTCATAAATGAGCATGTTAGTCATATTTTTTTTCCTTCTTCAGAAGGAATATTTCTTTCTTTTATTAATATAAAACCACAATGTCATTATGTCACCCAAGCATCCACTGTGTAATTACTCCATTTTAAAGATAAATCCATTGTCTTGGGATGCATCCATCATAGATGTCACCTTTAGCGCAGAAGGTGAGACACTAAATGGACACCTTTTACTAATATTAATTTCTATATAGTCATCAATTGCGAATAGACTATCCATTGTTCTCTTTGACAGAGACAGGCCAATGACAAAGATGAAATTATCCATCTTTGTGGAAGCGAGGGATCTGCTTTGAAGAGTGGTCTTCAAGATCTTGCTTTTCTGGCCTGAGTTTATTATATTAATCTACAATTTGTTCATTTTAAACACTGATCAATTATAGCAGAAGATTGCAGATTGCTTGCTCTTCATTGAAATGGAAGGTCAGGAATGAGAGAAGCTTTGAGTTCCTCTCGGAAAGATTTTTAGTCAAAAAGAAAAGAAAGTGCCTGGTTTTGTCTCTTGCCTGCTGTCTTAATCTGACACTTGAGGGCTCTTTCTGGATCTTTTGCCAACCTTATCTCGGATTCTCATGCAATTTAAATGACAATTTATAGTGCTCATTTAAATTATGCAGGAGTGTTATTCTCAGAATATACTGAAGGGTACATCTTTGGAAACTTGTTAGAGTCAGTGCGGGAGCCATCAAGGCTCCGGTGCCTTTAGCAGCTGATAGACACTTTTATGTTATTTCTCAACCCCCCTAAACTTTTTTGGGGGGCAGAGGTGCTGCATACGGGCTTACTTTATTTTGCGTATCTTGGTGTGACGAGTGGGAGCGTGGCACGTCTCTGTGGATATACTCATATGGGAGAAACTGCAACACAGGATGAATCAGATCAATGGCCTATAAAGATATAGGAAACTATTCTATCCGAATAAAATTCTTCAATGTAACTTGGCGCTTAGGGACATGGTTTAATGCTGGGTTTGGTAGGGTTAGATTAATGGATGGACTCCATGATCTTAAGGGTCTTTTTCAACCTAAATGATTCTATGATTCTATGTTTTGTATTTGAGAGGTGTTTCATGTTAGATTTCTTGTCTCTGAACAGAAATCTTGTCTGATTTCTGTTGTCTCTGGGAACATTTCAGTGTTGTATGGAATAATACAGAAACTAACTACATACTGAATTATTGTCCTAAACCATCACATATTCATGAATTTACATAGAATAAGTGAAGTAGAAAGGATAAAATCCTGATTTGGGAAGGTACTTCAGTGGGAAACATTTTATAGGCTCAAGCAAGCACAGATGAAAGATCCAAATCTCATTGAAAGCATCACTTAAATGAGCGGGCTGTTAGCAAAACCCAACAGCCTCATTTCCTGTGTGTTCATACTGCATGTGCACTTACAGTAGGCATTTCCCATTTAGAGTAGGCATTTTTTAAATGCCTAACCAAGTTCATAGGTAGCTTTGCTATAAAATAAGTATAAACAACAATGTAATTACCTGTTTCCCTGCCCAACAGATGGATGTTTTCCATAGCAAACTCTGTAGCTGTTCTTGCATGTACACAGAATTGGACAGGAAAATATCATTTGTATGCGTGTATCTATTCCCACATATAGGGTTTTTATGGTTGAAAAAATTAGAATATGTCCAACATATCAAGTTAGCCATACTTGCTCCAAGATAAATATTAATATTCAGGTGAAAAACTGGAGTTCAATATTTCGGTTGCAGTAAATGGCGGGGAGAAGAGCTTTGATTTCCAAGTTCAAATGGAGATTGCTTTTACAAATGGCAGTTGCGTAGCTCTTCCCGCAGTGACAGTCGGGGGGTTGCTATGTGCTCCGTGTCTATCTGGGTAGGTATGGTTGCATGGACATAGCACTTCTGGACAAGGCCATGAGAAATTGGACCTGTTACAGGTCATAATACTTCCAGGCTGAGTTCTGCCAAAAGAAATTTGGTCTCTGCCATCAAGCCTTTTTCATATGCTTTTTTGCACTAAAATTTCTTTCAGCACCTATTTTATTTAAACTTTACCAAGAACACTAAGTTAAATTTCAGGATAATCTGAATTGTTTTATTTAGGGGGAGTTAAGAAATTTCCCGATCTGAAAATAGTTGTGCTTTAAATAGTACATATTAAAACACACTCTTTGTGAAATGCGTCCGTTGTTTCTAATGGAAGTGTTATGTCCTGCTATGTAAAGGTAGTACAGATAATAAAATAATTGGACAGAATGCTCATCTTTTGAAACATGAGAAATTTGGTAACAGATTGTTGGTACTCAATACTTACAGTCTATCTAGCAGTAAGTGAATTTACACCCTTCTTCGTTTTTTTTTTTTTAATAGTTGTAAGGTTATTTTAATGGTTTGGAGTATACTTCATGTATCTGCAGATTCCTGAATGCTTTTGTAACTGTAGTCTACTTTCTTCCGACTTTTAAATGCAAATTAGAATGGGTGATTTTTCAGTGCATGCAAATCTCTTTATTGGTTAAGGTTCTCTGCTTGTGGCATTACCATTTTTTATTTACTTACCACTAGCTAAGATGTTACGCCGAACTTAAAGAGTTTTTAAAACAAAATAGTGCTGCCCTCGCTACACTCTATTGATTCCTTTGTAGTGTCATAGTTTGATATTCTTCTAGAGCAGAGAGACATAGAAACGAGCAGAAGATAAGCTAAGACAGCTATGAAAAGGAATTGTATTTTTATCGTATTAAAGACAGTAATTTTAACATCACAATTATTGAAAGTATAAACTGATATGTGAGAAACATGAGACAGACCTCAGAGGGCACTTCTAAAAAATCTGTGTTCTATCACAGCACATGTGTACTTCTAATATATGTGCTGATAATGAGAGGTGACAAAAATATATGTTAGGCTTAGAGTTTGAAATAACAACACTTTGTTTAGTGCCATTACTTTAAAATGCTGACATCTAATTTAACTCTGTTATCAAAAATTATATTACTTTATCAACAGATTTAATACTTGCCAGGCACATTATAGCTTTTTCCTCATTATGGGTACAGTGGCTTTTCCAATACCTGTTTTGTTAAAGGAAATTCTGGGACAAACAAGGGACACGCGTTGTCCAAAGTTTGGTATTCTAGGCATCTGCCGCACATCAACAAAGTGTGTGTGCGCGGTATTCAGTGTGTCTGGACTTCTTTCTATAACAATTTGTGTAGTTGTTAGGGGAGGAAAAATCCATTCTGGAAGGACTACTGTTTCTCTTTGACTGGGTGACCTACAGTGGGCAACCACCGCAAAAGAACATTAGTCACAAAGTTGGCTAGGAATACTATTCTATTAGGAGAAGAAGAAAAAGAAAAAGGGCTCTACTTGAGTGTGGATCTTTTCTTTAGTCCTAATTAGAACCACAATCCATCATGCTGGAAAGTTTCTATTCATTTTGGTGATTGGGGACATGACAAATGAATCTCAGAATAAATGGGATGTCAAGGCAGAGCAGGAGATGGATGTGTTCTGCATGGGATGAATGTAATAAGTACAGTTAATGTTGGCAACCAGCCAGTCCCATTGCCTCACGCTGGGTGAGTTGCCCCAGGGCTCTGACCAGGGGTAAAACACCAATAAATGATTCCCCTCATCTCCCATTTATTAGAAAATGAACACCTTGTCAAGGTTCGTTTTCTGTTTTCCTAACTGTCACTTTGCTTCAGGGACGGCAACTAATTGAATATTAGTTAATTGTTTCTAATAAAATGCTGATAATTAGATATCTCTTTTCATGTTGCTGGCCTAGCTCCTCTCTGTAATTTCACTTCCCTTTCAGTAGCCTCCGTTTCTCACACAGCCGCGTCGAGATTGATTATCTGCAGCGAGCGAGAGGCCAAGCAAGAAACTTCATTTAAGATTAATTTCAGGGAAACTGTTTTACAATTTTTCTAAATTGAATTTAGTCTTAATTTTAAAGTGTTAGGGGTTGTATGTCTTCAAAGGTTGCTTTTGGATAATTTATTATGTATCAAGTAATCAAACCCACTCTTGAACTAGGATGCTCAACGTGTCTAAAGGCACTACTTGGATTTAGCCATACTGACAAGCCTGGTTTTGCTCAAAATTTTGGGCAAGGAAGGGGGGCATTCCCCGGCTTCTATGCGAGATTGCCAGTAATGTAGCATCTTTAGTTATTCTTAAGCAATTCCTAGAAAAGACTGGCTTTTCCTTTTCATGTGAGTTCCTCCAGTCTTCGGTGATCCCCAGATGCCTTCAGTAGTTGGGGTAAGCACAGGGAAGACAGATGGTTTCTCCTAAATGCTTGAAAACCAAGTCTACGATAACTATGTAAGTCCACACTAGCTCCTAGATCGGGATGTGTCTTCCTCATACCAACCTGGGTAAAACCCAGATGTATCTTTGAGTGCATTTGAATTTCAGTCTGTTCTTTGGATCCATTAAAAAGCTCCAGAATCTAAGACCTGTGGGGAAGCTGCCTGCTGTTTTTCAGGGAACACTTACCAGTTAACTTGCCGGGTGCCTGGCCCCCAGCAGCTACCAAATGTGATGGTGCCACTAATTCCAGTTGAACTGTGATGACTTGCACAAGCTGAAAAGCTGTCCCACAGGATTTTTCTGTCTCTTATCCGGAGTAAACCATAATATAGCAAATATATCCCAACCTAGTTTGCTCACAAGCTGAGGATAGTGTGGTTGTAGTGATGCTAACAAGTATTTCTGCAGCCTGGTGGCGGGAGAACTGTGCATGTCTGCTCAGGGTAGAATCAAAAAGGACAACAAACATCCAGAATTCATACCAGATTGGTTCTTATTTGGCAAAATGAGAAGGCTGGAAAAGGCACCCCTAAGATCCCTTTCCCCTTAGCCTCTATCTCTGGCCACACAAAACTGGCTTTAGTTGTTTGAGTTCCCCTGGGGAGGGGATGAAGCTGTGGCACCACCGCTTCTTTCAGTCGGTGACTTGTGTAAAGATACCAGGGGACGGATATTTGTACCACAGCAAAATGCTGAACAGCTCAGCATAAGAACTGCTGAGTTGGAAAAAGAAGCTGGAGAAGGATGAAATGAATACTGAAAACACAGAAATAAGCAAATGGAACGTAATGCAAGCAGAATTAGAGTACTTGGAGTCTGTCCTAAGATATTCCTGGCCAAGCTTGTCCCTTCAAGCAAATAAAACAACCCCAGGGAGCAATTTGGCCTACCATGCATACATTTGGACTCTCTGAAGAGAAGCAGAGTAACCCAATTGCACGGACTGAGAAAAACTGTAACAGCTTTTTCATCCTATTTTTTTTGTTCTAAGAGATGCTGAATATAATATATGAATCATATACAGCCCTTGTTAAAATCAACTGACTACATTTTTACTAGTTTCACAATGTACCAATTATTTTAAAACTTCTCAGCATGAGAAAAGGCCAGATTCTGAATGAAGGTAGGTGAGCACTTGCCTTAAACCTGCCAGAAAAGTAGGTCTACAAGACTTTCTAAACTTTCTTATTTTTTTTTCTTTTTTTGCTAGCAAACCCCTTGACTTAGCAAGAATTGGCCTGGCAACTCCCAAAGAACTCGGTGTGTTTCTTTGGCGATGGCTGTGGGCTCATGCAGGACGGGAGTTCATACAGATGCAATGAGCGTGACCATTGCTTCATGGAGCTCAGCATGGGACAACATACCTGCCCGGTTTCTCAGGTAGGTTTTGCTGTGTTACGCTGGCTGAGATGGGTGCGTATGTCTTTTGTCTTTGCTTTAGCAAAGGATGTCAAAGGACCTTTAGCGTATGAGAAGAAAGAAAAAAAAAAAAAAGTCTGGCTGTCAGATTTATTCTGTATTAGAGAACCCAAAAAGGTTCTCTTCCGAGTGCAGAGTGATTTACGCCGGTCTCTGGAGAAGGATGCAGGCTTTTCTGGTTCACTCTCTGGCTGAATGTATAGACAGAAAAATAGCAAGGAAATTAGTGAAAGACAAGCAAACATTTCTGTCATTTTTTTATGGTATATCTTAACCTTTCAGTGAAGTTAGCATTTTTTTCAAGGAATTCTAGCTCATTGAGCATCAGATGATGTGGATCAAAGTCTACTGACCTCCCTCCTGAGCACCTTGCTCCTCAGGCATTCCCGCTGAGCACCGTGAAATTGTCACAGTGTAAGTGTCTTCAAGCTGCCTCTCTTCACATTCAGTCATTCTGGGGACAAACAGGCCTGTTGAAAACGCATTTGTTGACCCTCTCAGGGATGGAGCAGACCTGATTACAGCACAAATGAAATGCCCTGTGTTCAGGTGAGTGTACATGTTAGGGAAATCAAGTTGCCAAGCCCTACCCTGTGTAGAGGTGGAGGGTTTTTTTGGTAAACAAAGGGATTTTCTTCATTTGCGCTAGCTACAATGATCTATAAAGCTGGTAGGAGAACTGTTTGTTGTCAGAAAGGCTTGTGCTTAATGGCAAGGTCTAAAAATTGCAGCCCACCTCAAGCAACTCTGTAGTACCGTAGCAAATGGGTCCCCCACTGGGGATAAGCAAGACAAGCTGGGAAAGATGCTGTAGAAAACACTTCCAGTAATATTCAAGTGTTTTTGTCATGAACAAGTGGTCTGTTGCTTCTGATTTTTCACTGGAAACAGCTGACTGACGAAATATTGTAATACAGTTTTAAAAACCCACGCTGGATTATGTGTAGGCTGCTGTCAGCTTACTCTGGCAGCTCAGTCTGCAGCACCTGTGATAAATGAATAAAACTAATGATCGCCAAGTGCTGCCAGATTGTACTTGAAGTAAAGTGAGGTGGGTTTTTTTTGAAGTTCAGGCTGTCATCTTACCAGATTTTTTTTTTATTTATTCATCTATTTTTAGAAACTATGTAAGAGTAACTGAATGTGTGCCGTGTACTGCAGGTCGATAGACGTCCCAACCGCAGGGCTGTAATGGGATCTTTCAGTTCTTACTCAATAAAATCTGTTTCCTTTTTGCTACTCTGATTATACCTATATGCCAGCAAGGCATATTTAAAGCTTCTAGGAACTTGGTATCCTCATCGCAGAAATGTGTTTTCCCTTTTCAGAAAGGAGCCGAATTTGGAATATCTGTAGGCACCTGCAGCTCTTCTGTGGCCATTGCTTGGGAGGGGGGGGCTTGGAAGCAGATCAGGAAGGGAGCAAAGACGTTAGTGTGGTCCCACCGTCTGCTTCTCACCTCCTTGGACCACAGTGTGTGTGGGGAAAGGGAATCTCTGGGAGCCTGTGCCATTCAGTTACCAGTTTCTGCCCTGAAGAGCATGAGCCTTTGCCCAGTGCAGCCAGTCTTAGGGACTCCTGCTGGATCATCTGAGGGGTGCAGCTCCCACAAATGAGGGAGGCGGTACCCAAACTGACAGGGCATCACTGGCCAGGAAATAACCCCCAGAGGGGTTCTTTGTTTGAAGAAATGTAAAGACATTTCTCTGGAGATGATTTTTAAGTCCTAATAAAAATCCAGATAACGGGCATCTGGAGAAACAGTTGGTTCCCCTGCTCAGCCATATGATGAAAAGAAATAGGTTTTTAAAATAGTGCATATAAAAAATAAGTCTAGTAGGAAGATTTTTTAAAAATATATATTAAACAGTTTAGTAACAAGTCATTCTACGTCAGTAACTGTCCTCAGTTAAAGCTTTACTACTTGACAGATGCAGAAATGTCAATTTTCACTACAAAACGTGGCACATCTTCCCTTTGAAGGAACCTCACTAGAAGCTGTAACACTAGCAGGTTTGAGAGAAACCCATCCTATACCATACCCCATTATGTTTGGTTAATTAAACACAGGGCTTTATTTTCAGTCAGTATTAGCCCATTAGGTTTGCTTGTCCCTTCTGGATTTGTTGAGAAGTTGTAGCGCGTGTACGTGGGGCAGGAGAGAGGTGCCCAACATCATGGTTGCCCTCCACGGCTTTCTCCATGTGAGCAGATAAATACATAGCAGAGGCGATTCCGGCTGGCTGCGTACAGAGGATTCCTCACTAAGAGAGAAATCTCAAATAATGTGAAACACCCTTCCTAATGCCAAGCGATAATCATGGTGCTTATAGACGGCTGTAAATTTCATAATCAGCTGTAGTCTGCAGCTGGAAAAATACAAGTATGTAAAGTGTTTTTAAATTATTACTGTTCAGGGATCATAAGACAAAGATTAGTTGTCTAAATCTGTCTCATAAACAAATTAACACAGTGCTGCTTTCTGTTCAAAATATGATTCTTGTCGGAAGGATTAAACATGTTAAATCCAGCTAGAATATGCTGTGATCGTGTTTTTTAGCAAAGCTGCAATAATCAGACATTTACAACTAATAAATCGGTACTCTAATTCCTCTGCAATAAGGCTTTGAAATACAATCTGTCATTTCAGATTTACAGAACATGACTTTTCATAATTATAATTCTCAAATGCACATTACTAGTTATAATTAAATTCAGTTTCAAAAAATCTGAAGCATTTTTGTGGATTATCTGCTCATATTATGTTCTAATGGTAAAATTAATGTATAATCTGTTGAATAAATTTGGTTAGTTCTTGGATAGAAAAATATGCTCCACTATTGATGAAGTCCTGGAAACTTAGATAAGAAGAACAAAAATGTGTACTGTATATCTTAAGAGGACTCTAACAAAGCCAGATCAAACTCAATCATAGGCAAAAAGGAGAACTTTCCTTCATAAAAGAAAAAATGAAAGGATTTCAACTAATTTAAAAGAAATTAAAAAATATTAAATTATAGTTCGATTAGAAAAGATGTTAAATACTGGCTCTGGTTAGGGTGTAACAATGGATTAAATTATAGACTCATTCAGCTGAAGAATGAATCTCTATTCGTGGGAACAAGTATATTTATTTGTGGGTGTTGGTTCAATAAAAGCTGGAGTATATCACTTACTCAGCTTAATGTTTCTCATTAATAAGATACCTGAGAACTTGATGTATTTCTTGCCAATGTTATCACGACTGCACTATTATTTCACTAAAGCAGAAGCTCAGGCTTTAAAATTTCCATTTTAAAGTCAGTGGGTCAGATCCCCGCTGCTCCGCTGTGGGAGCTGGAAGGATGCTCATCGAATGGCTGTCCCTCACAGCGTGTCCTCCCCCTTCTGGCACTGCCCCACTGGAGCAGCTATAGGAGACCAGTATATACCATCCTTTAGATTAGTGTGTGTTGAATAATGAGAACAATTTCTTCTGCCAAGCCCTTATGTGAGGAGTATAGAGAAGATAACGATCTATATCCTTTGCCTAGGTGGGACAATTGAGACCATCAGAGGATCAAATCACTGGTGGGCTTGGAAATAGTCTCTTGGAGCTCTACCTCCTCTCCCCAGTTGGTTTGTTGTTGCTGCAGGGACCTCTGAATTCCGTTCAGATGAGGACTTACAGGAGTTGTGCTTGCTCTTTTGGCCTGAGCAGGCTGCATTGATACCTGTGGGACAGGTATGTGGGATGGGAACACCTGCAGTGATACGTGTTTGCTCCCAAGCAGGTGGCAGCCAGGAGGAGCCCACATCCTTATGATTTGCACAGGAGCTGAGCATTGCTCCTCTTTCCCAGGACCTGCAAATCCTTCCCTTCTCATTTGCCTCAGAACGTGACTTTATGTCATTAGACTTTAAATGGCCATCATAAACCAGCCTCTTCCCTGAGGATAACAAGGTGGGATAAGCTGCCAGGACACATCCAGGGCCCGTACTGTGCTCCCGTGCTCTGGGAAAGAAGCAGGCTGTACGTTGTACAACACATTTTAATGAGCATGATCCAACAAGCATTTTACTTCAGCATATGTAGATAGCAAGTTACACCAGAACATAGGACGTTGCACAGCTGAACTTTAATGTGCACATCATCTTACCCTTGGGAAACCTTGTGGGATGGTCCAAAGTCAACAGGAAACTGAAGGCTTAGAGATGAAACGTCTGCAATGAAAACAGGTCTTTCACATGGGCAAAACTGCTGTTGGGCTGGAGGAAGGGGCAGCATTTGGATTTGACTGCCTTCCCTTGCCTTCCCTTAAATCTTTAAGCCATTTAGCAACTCTTTGACTTTCTATTTCCCCGTGCAAATAGTAACATTGCACTTCCATGTGAAAATACATCCTTTAGCCTCATTCAGCCTCCCTAACCGAAGGTAGTAAAGGAGTAACTGGGCAAGAGAGGGTTTGTGCCAAATCAACTTGGAAACTGGAAATCTTGGAGAAATAATGATTAATTACCAAGAGAAGGTAAAGAGCTGTCATCGTTTCAGCCGAATTTACCAAAACCAGACCGACAGATGGCCCTTCCCTCCACCTCCCCCCCCCAAAAGAGGAGAGAGGAAGAGAAAGAGATAAGGAGATTCAGAAGTTTAGAATGAACTAAACTACTTTAATGAAGAATTAATATTAAAATAAAAATAAAGAAGAAAATAATGAAATAGATGCAATATATACAAAACCGTATCAAGCTCCCAGGAGGACAGTCACGTCACCGGCAGGCACTGGGGAAGTCCCAGACTGGACTCAGCGACGGATGGGAACTGGATTCCAGCTCTGGAGTCAGGAACACATGGATCGGGATCAAAGGCAGACGAACAGACAGAGTCCTCTCTGGACGTCGGCCATCGCAGGAAGGGGCTGACCCTTTGATCCCTCAGCTTTTATACTGAGCATGGGGCAGATGGGATGGAATACCCCAGTTGGTCAGGTTTGGGTCACCTCTCCTGTCCCCTCCTCCCCACAGGTGGGACCCCTCTACGCTTTTCCACTTCCGACCCTCCAACAGGGCAAATAACGAAATGATCTGCCCTTGGTTGTTATAGCAATAAGTATAAGCAAGAACCTCTCTGCACACCGTTCCTTGGCATGAAGCACAAACATTGGTCTTATCATTCTGAGAACAAGCAGTTTTCTCCACAATATGCCGTTAATTTCAGAGAGTTAGAAGAGGCCTAGCTAAGATGTAAAATTACTGAACAGAAAACTGGTTTGGTTTTACTTCAAACCGGGACAAGAGCCTTTTTCTTGCAAATAAACCTGAAACTGTAGGTGTGCTTTGGTGCAAAGGCAGCTGGATCTCAGCAAGGATAGGAGCAGGCTGCCTTGTTAGGGCGAGTCCTTTGTGGGGTGGTTGTACTTAAGAGTGAGAAGGCTGAAACAGGATTGATAGCGGCGGGTATCAGGAGAGGTAGGGAGAACCTGATGCTCCTGTGACCTGTTATACGAAGACACCATTCTCAAGATGGCCTTTGAGGTTCAACAAGATCAAGTGTTGAGTCCTGCACTTAGGTCACACCAACCCCATGCAGCACTACAGGCTTGCGGCAGAGTGGCTGGAGCTGCCTGGCAGAAAAGGACCTGGGGGTGTTGGTTGACTGTCGGCTGAACATGAGCCAGCAGTGTGCCCAGGTGGCCAAGAAGGCCAACAGCATCCTGGCCCGTATCAGGAACAGCGTGGTAAGTAGGACTTGGGAGGTGATCGTCCCCCTGTACTTGGCAGTGGAGAGACCTCACCTCAAGTGCTGTGTCCAGGTTTGGGCCCCCTACCACAAAAAAAGACATTGAGGTGCTGGAGCAGGTCCAGAGAAGGGCAACGAAGCTGGTGAGGGGTCTGGAGAACAAGACTTGTGAGGAGAGGCTGAGGGAGCTGGGGGTGTTCAGCCTGGAGAAAAGGAGGCTGAGGGGAGACCTTCTCGCTCTCTACAACTCCCTGAAAGGAGGGTGTAGCCAGGGGGGGTCGGTCTCTTCTCCCAAGTCACAGGTGATGGGACAAGAGGAAATGGCCTCAAGTTGCGCCAGGGGAGGTTCAGATTGGATATTAGGAACAATTTTGACACGGAAAGGGTTATTAAGCCTTGGAATGGGCTGCCCAGGGCAGTGGTTGAGGCACCATCCCTGGAGGTATTCAAAAGATGGGTTGACATAGAGCTTAGAGACATGGTTTGGTGATGGTTTTTTATCAGAGTTAGGTTGATGGTTGGACTAGATGATCTTAAAGGTCCCTTCCAACTTAGACGATTCTATGATTCTATAATGCTGACGATTTCCCTACCTACAGGAAATATCAGTAGCTTTCTTATTTTGACATGGGAGTAGAGATATCCAGCTGCTGAAGGACAGTCCTTGCCTTAAAGAATTTAAAATCTCCACAGCCAAATCAGGCAAAAGGGAAGGTGAGACCAAAGCCCAGAGAAGTAAAGTGACTTGTGTGAAGTGACACGGCAAATTAGCTGTTACACTGAATTGATAACCATGGTCTCCAGTCATCCAGCCCTGTGTATTGAACCATCCAGCCCTTCTCCTGTGCTACTCTTTCCTCCAAGTCTGAGAGAGAATAGACAGCAAATAGTGCAGTAAATAAGCAGTTCAGGGGCAATACGTCATGATTGATTGAGCATCCCAAATAAACGCGTGCTGGCCTGCAAGCAAAACTGTGTGGCTGAAAATCAAGGTCATTTAGGGACAGCTTGTTTGTGTGCTCACTATATGGCCTTTAGTTTGTATCCTAATGACATGCGTTAATAAACCTTCATTGAGCAGTGTAAGTAAAAGCAAAATCAGTTACTTGAAAATGCTGGCATATTTAATCATATTTGATAAAGTGCTGAAAGAGTATTTTTCACCAACCCAAGCAGCCCGTTACGGGAGACATCCTTGAGCTGTGCAGGAGAGAAATATCTCCTGTCAGTCTGAGACTTCTTTGCCAGCTGTGTAGTCAGAGACAGAAATTCGGGAGGACTCTGTCAGAGAGGAGAGGGATGTGAAGGGCTGCCATTTCTGCTGAGTATCGCTAAGGCAAATGACAGCAAACGCACCCAGCGGTGAGTCTGGGTGCTCCCTGGGTGAGCTGGTCCACCTGCATCTGCCCTCCTGGGAGAACTTCTAGCTGGAGGTATATGCGCATCCCAGATGATGAAAGTTCTTCATCAGCTCTCTCAAAGAATGGATATTTATCTATCACTAATCTGGCCACTTAATTAGGAGGCTGAAATAGCGCCATTGAAATATACTGTTGCCATTACTAAAAATAGTCATTAACACACCATTTTTAGAATTAGCTGAAAAGCAATTACTAAGATGTACAGTCTGATGCTGTTTGGACCATCCATGTCATCCTACCCAGCCTTCAGAAACTGGTGCCTTTCCACCTTACACGTGGTACAGGTGTAGGGATTGGGGGAGGTTGGCAGCTTGGCCTTCGAGAGAGGCAGCTTGAGGGAGGCTGGCAGTTTGGCAGCTTGAGAGAATCATTTTATCCTGTGTTTTATTGTTTATTTATCTGTTTTCCAGACGCAGTAAAATGTAGGGTGATGAATGAGTAATGATCCTCTGCTTCATTTTTGAACATGGAATATTATGTAGGTGATGAGATTGTTCTTAATTTTTATAGCTAAAGATATATGGCAAGGAAATACGGTCCTTGGATAAGAAATTTAAATAAAATTAGGCTTTATTCCTACAGTATACTGCATCAGGTAAATTTGACAGTCATATCACAAAGATCCTACAGTGTGTTCAGGGTAGGCACTAAATGTCCCCTGTGCAGCCAGGGCCCGTGACCCACTGTCCTGCTGTCTTCTGAGTAGAGTCATCAACTCCCTGAGTTGTCATTTGTATCAGAAAGGGCGAGATTTAGGAATAAGTGATGTGTAAGTGATGACCGCAGAATCAAATGCCTAAAACCAACCAACAACAAAAAAAAAAAAACCAAACAAAAAAAATGGATGAGGGTAGTAACAGTTGGGAATTAGTGTGTCTCAGCAGGGGCTCTGAAGGATACAGCTATATTCTCTCTGTCTATCTGCTTGCTTACTCCAGTCAGTGCAAACACAGGGCGACTGACAGGTGAACCAACTGTAAGGCTGTTGCCTTACAAATATACAGTGAGCTTTGAATTGTTAAGTACCCTATGAAAATGATAAAGATGGGATCAAATCCATCCTTATTTATGTCTTGTCTCTGATAGTCCCATATCCCTTTACTCCCTTTTTGATCATATGCTTCTTGATTTCTTTTCCTCTGGACATATGATGTATCACATAATAGTGCTGAATTCATTATAAGACTTGTGTTGGGTTTTTTCCTTCCAAATTCTGAAATTCTGTTCTTGAAAAGACATTAAAAGGATCTTTCTTACAGGAGAGATGTGTTGGAAATATTGTCTTAATAGCTCGCTTTGTGCTGCTTAATCTGACTTTACAAAAAAAAATAAATTCCCAAATCACTGAAGAACAACATTTTTCAGAAAGTACAGAACAAATAACTCGTGCACATCCTGGGAGCTGGGCAATTGATACACATTAGTGATGCCTGAGGATGGAGGAGATGCCCATATCTGTTGAAGCAGCCTTTTTTCCTCAACAACAAAAAAATGTAAGCGTTCCTACTTCAGAAAATGGATTGCAGATGTGCCTTCCCCACCCACCCCTCCAAATACCTTTGGTGATGTCTCAAATACATGTAAATATTTTAAAATTTACTAATCTGCTTAAAGATAGATGGTAAGACAATAGAATTTAAATACAAATATTTATTTCAAGTGACACAAAACTGGACGGCCTCCCTGCTAATGTGTACAGGATACTGTGACAAAGATTATTTAAAGGCATGTCAACAGTGTTACACATATGTAGGAAAAATGCTCCATTTGCATGTTCACAGGGCTGGAAAACTTGTCTGAGTCAAGGAAGGACTTTTGGTCTTTGGCAGTGAACATGCACGGGTGGCCCCACTGACCACGGGCTGTGGATGCTCCGTGGAAAGCATAAGCTTTCCTGTAGGCTGGGGAGAAGCAAAGATTCTTACAGTATGTCTTCCTCTCACGCTAATAACATAAACAGCACGACCTGAGCCTCACTCCTGTTGCTCAGGGATTGTCTTACCCAGCTTTGGTTTGTCTGTTTTCTTCTCTTTCCTGTTACCTTTGTGATTTGCCTTAAAGAAAACCCAGATTGTCATCTTAATACTGATGGGCTGCAAGTAAAGCACATGAAATGAAATGCAATTCCCACCTGCACCACTCTTTGAGCCGTTGCCAATCATTTGCTTCCATTCTGAAAGCTGCCGGGCTCTCTCCAGCTTCACGGGATGGCCACAGATCTCAGCAATATTCCCAGTATCTTCAGCATCTTGCGGGATTCTGTTCCGGAGATCAGGTACTTTTCTGCATTTCTAGTACTGGTGCCCCATTTCCTGTTTCCTCTCTGTCCACATCACGTGCTTCAGCTTTTATTACTGTTTTGGGCTTATTAAGACATTTAGCCATTCAGTTATGCGATGCAAACTCTTGTCTTTGAAAGCCCGAGGCTGAGATTGTCAAAACAATCAAAAAAAACCCCTTGAAAACTCTTTTGCTGAATGTTCTGATGGAAACCCAGACTTTTACCACTCTACAATAGATCACAGCGCATAACACATGAATTATTTTAAGTCAGAAAAATGTGTCACAGTTTCTCTCATGGTTACTTATGCGATACAGCAGGACCGCGTACCAGAGCTGGGTCCCATTGACTTCAGTAGGACTTTGAGGCTCCAACCTTCATGCATCAGAGCCCAGGATACGAATCATCCTTGGGGGCATCATAAAGGTTCCGCCAAAGAAAGAACGTACTTATCTTCCTGAAACAGGTCTCACAGATAAAGAAATATTTGTGTTTTTAATCTGGAATTCACACATATTTTTCCTGAGCATCTCATACTCTGCTGGGGAAATTGTCAATTATTTATTTGAATACTGGAGAAAAATCAAGGGCACATCAAGGCAATTCATACCTTTTGATGCAGTCTAAAATGTTAAAATTCCACTCTGGCAAAATGCTCTCAGGTTTTTCTTTCTGCCTCTGAACTTGACAATGTTTTCCTTATTTTTGCTGGGAAACGAATGCATCTGTTTTCTGAACAAATGGAAGTGTTTGACTTACAGATGCTGCCTTTCAAATCAAAGCCTACTAAAAATCTGATATGGCCAGAGAACATGTCACATATTTTCCAGTTAGTGGGTGAGAACTTTTTCCGCAGCTGCACTGTGTGTCTTGGCAAGTGTTTGTGCAAATATCCCTTCCCCAGATTCATCAGCGCAGTTTCTAAACTCTGCTGTTGAAACACAATGACAGAAATCGTTGCTATACTTCAGCAGGAAGGATGTAGGAGAAGAAACTAGTTTTCTAACATCCCAGATGTTATTTCTGTTTTCCAGAGCTCAAGCATCACCCTGATGTAAGAAGGGTAGGTCAGGGAGCTCCTCTTACCACAGCAATGGTCTTAGGCGGGGGAGGTCCCTCCTGGATGGTAGGAACTGGAAGCATGTTTTGAAATATGTGTGTCCTGCTGGAAATAAACACTGGTTGTGCTGCAAAGAGAGGATGGAGCATTATTGATGGGCGAAGAAAACATGCCAGTCCCTCTCTCCTATCAAAGGGTGCAAGGAGAGGGAGGAGTTGGGGAGTTGGACTAGATGATCTATATGGTCCCTTCCAACTCTAAAAAAATTCAGTGAAATTCAGTGAAATTCAGAGTGGATGACCTTAAAATTCAAGGCTTTGCACTTGGAGTCTGTGTGGGGGGGGTGGCAGGGAATGAGGACTAATTGACGTTGTTTTCCTCCAACACTTCCTGCAGTCTCCCCAGCAACATCCTAACTTTGGGAAGATCCGAATGTTCACGGTGTTTCATACAGCAAGGAAATACTGTAGGGTATTTGTTATGGAGTTCTTTCGAGACAGGATTAGCATCAAACAGTGTGTTGTTAATGGCAGGTTCTTATATGGTGGGACTATCCCCGTTTCTTTGGTGATTTGACAAGGAGGCATTTGTGATTAAGAGACTTCAGCACAGGTCTCTAATTCACTTGTCCACAGGTGAATGTTCAGGTATGAATATTCAGGTATGAATAGGATCACAAGCCGTTCCAGAATCATGGTTTGTACATACCAGCTGTAACAGTTTTGACTGTGGTGTATTTAGAGTAAAGATGCAAGAACAGATTTGCAGACTGGTTTTAGTTTAAAGGTTTATTAATAAACATTAAATAACAGCAATTTTGTCTTCACTAACCCACTTCTTAATAAGCAAAAAAAGACTTATTTAAATATAAATGTGTATGTGTTAGCTGCAGGCAAGTTATTTTTATAATTAACTGCAACATTAGAAACCAATCATATAAATATGTTACTGTAGACCAGTCTCCTTAAGTCTAATTCAGTTGAAAATTTGTAATTGTTGTGGTATGTCCTCTAGTAATAACAAAATTCTTGACATTACAAGGAGCAAGGAGCAGGCTGGTTTAAAGGAAAATAAGGAGATTCCCCCTTTTTGCATTTGCCAAATTTTAGTTCCTTCCTTGTCTTCTAAAAACCAGAAAGGTCCCAGGGAAATCCTTCCTGTTGAATAAAGGGGTGTGTTGTTATTCAAATCACACAAGACTGCGGCCAGCTTTACCAGCTGCCAGCTCCTCTCTCCAAAGCAGCCACCAGCAAGGCCTTCCGGCTCCCATTTCCAGGAGCTGGTACCCAGGAGGGATTTCCTGACTCAGTGCAGATATCTAGATTCTTCTCGCGTTTCCTCACGCCCAGACCATGTACCCCTCCCAGCATTCAGCGCCTCATTGCCAAGGTAGCAACGGTAGCTCCCACGCTACGAAGGAATGCCTGCAACCTGCTTGTTGCCTTCAGATGAGATGCGTTTCCCTTCCCTTCCTGCCAAATTGTCACCTCTGCTCAGCTGGGCAGTATGCTGACATTGCTGCATGGGAACAGATAGCAGGAAATAACTAGAACCCCACATATAACAGTGATTTAATATAGTTAAATTAATAATAGTTTCTATTTACCTGAGCACATAATTCTCCAGAGAACAGAAGTCAAAGCTGTTAGAAGGATTTCCTCTGTCCTTATATTTACGGTGGAGTGGCTTTTCTGATAGTCTGCCCATTTCACCAGGAGAGCCGAGTAGGTTAGTGAGCTTTGCTGAGCCTAATCCCATGTTTTAATTAAGTATTTTAAGGTTAAATTATTTTTCAGACAGTTAATATATTTTCCATTACTTTTACACTTGACAGGAGTAACTTAGTCAAGTCATGATGTAATACCCACACGCTTTGTGGGAGCTTGTATGGCTGTTTGACAATCATAATTTGATTTATTAATTTAAGCTTAAACTGGGGTGAGAGTTTGACTGATGCCAGTGGTCCATCCTAGAACTGCAGTTCTGCCTTTCCCTCTCAAACTATTACAGTGACATCACGTCGAGGTGACGCATATAGTAATGTTACAGGAGATCTTTAGGATTACAGAAAATAGTATGTCTGTGAGAAATCCACGTAGCACATATGAAGGTGACAGGAGAGTTGAGCATTTCTGTTGTTAGAAGCCCAAATCCTTTATTATTTCAGCTTAAAAAAAAATATTAAAAAATCAGAGAGCGGGAGGAACTGAGAAACATAACGTGGACTGTCCCCACCAAAGGGAATACAACAGATTGAGCTAAATACCTTCATCTTCCATATAACCCACCAGGAGGAAAGAATACTCAGCACTTTTGCGGGAAGCGCTTGCTCCGCACAACACAAAGTAGGGCCCCATAACTGTTTAAATTTCCCAACTCTGTTCACAAGATATGTCCTCGCCAATCACTTTTTTATTATTTATTTTTTTAAAGAATCATTAAATGGAGCCAGTCTTATGTGAGTAAGTCCTAAAAATATTCTAGGAACAGCAGACTAGTGCATAAAATGTGTTGCCTGCCTCCTCCCCCTAGTTTCTTTCAAATAACGAGAGGTCATAACCCCCAAAATCTGGCTGTTGGCTGTTAGCTAGTAGAAACCAGCTGAAAGCCTGGTAAGACAAATCTTCACAGCTGTATCGTATGTCTACTATTGTCAATAGAACTGCAAAACCTGCCAACTGCTTGTCACTTAACATAAAGTGGATTTAGAGGGGGATGAAGTAGAAAGAGAAACAGATCGTGATGCAATCTAAAGGCATGTTGGTCCGGTAAACTCTTCTTGTCTTATTTACTTCTGTTTTTTTCCTTTCTTTGCTTCTCCAGCCTATTAAGAAGGCAGGCGCGTTAAGTATCCAGCCACTGAGCACGGATTTCCACACCAGCGCTGCGTTTTGTTGTCTGTGTTACGCCAGCATTTCTGTATTGTGCTGCCAGCACTCCGGGGTTGCTCCCACCACCACGACTTTCGGCAAGATTTTGATCTTGCTAGCAATAGGCAAATTCCCTTCCGAAGATCTTTCCTCAAGGGAATGCAGATTTCGAGAGATATTGCAGCATTTTAGGGAAGTGGGAAAAATGAATTTATCTTTGAAAGTATTTCTTCTGGTAGAAGAGGTAGGAAGAATGGAAGAGGAAGAAAGAGAAAGGCTTATTTACTTGTTCATTGTCACCCTGCCAATATTATAAAAAGCGAGGGTGGGATCTTCTCCTTACAACTGAATTTTGTTTCGAGTTTTAGAAAAACATTGTCATGTGTCTTGTTTTTTTTTTTTTTAAAAAAATGAGTTTTTCTAAGGCAATTTTAAATTAATTGAAAGAAAAGAAAAAGCAGATAGACAATAATTTTTTGGCCAGCTACAGTTTTTATTTCCATTTATGGTGGGTGTGATGCACCATGGAAAGGCAGGGCAAGAACTTCAGAGAGACGACTCGCCTCCCAGGTCTGCGTCTCCCATGCTTAGTAAAAGCTCTCTGCTTTCCGTGTCACTAAAAACCAGGCAGCTTCTGACCTGGCTGAGCTCTCTGATCACAGAAAAACAGTCACAAAAGGTCTTGCTCCTTTTTTAAAAAATTTACTGAAAGAAAATCAAATATTGGAATGAGAACACCCAAAGCACTGTTTCCTGGCCTTGGATGAGGACCTACTTTTCCAGTCTTGACTTAACCTGCCAGCGACTCCTGCAGGGAATTGTGCTAGAGAGAAAAGATACAGATCATGCTCAGATTGCAGCTAATTATTAAAAATGGCTTACTTATGTTTATTTTTAATTGCACCAAACCTCAGCAGTATAATGAAGCTATTAAGAAATAACTCTCTGAAAGAGTTAACAAAAAAAAAAAAAAAGAAAAAAAATCAGATAAGGTCCCCAATGCACTTTTGCATTTTATTGACATTTTAATTAAGACTGTAGTATACTTCAGGGATCTCTGCACTTAAATAGAAACCATTTTAATATGCTACACTGGCAAAGAGTAATGGATGAATACAGACCCATATTCCCATATGTTTTATGGTACTTAGTGATTCTTTTGTACAATGTATTATGATGTTAAGACATTTTATGAGTTTCTATTGGCTAAGCTGAGCCATATCAAATTATAATTTTGCTCAGTGGATTTTACTGTAAGTAGATTAAATAGGGCACGTTCTGTGTTTATTGTACAGTTAGATCTGCCTGTTTTTGTTTTTCCTATTATAGTCTTCATTTACTTTTCCCTTTAAAGTGAATATAACAAGCATTATATGAAGAAATCACTTGGCTCCATTTACAGTGGGCTGGGGTGGTTTTTTGCTAGATTTTTTTTTTTAATAAAAATTGTTGGAGCTGAAAGGATGTTGTTCCCCTGATAATATTGATCTGAATTAATTCTTATCCAGTTAACTGCACCACTGATACAGCTGTGAATATTTTTCTTTTTAAATAGACAAGTTGGCATCTAGTATTAATATCTGGGAACTCCATCAAGCCAAGAGAGAAAGGAGATTATTTGTCCCGTTTTGGACCCAGGAACAGGACCGTGTGTCAAAGGGCTGACAAATGTAGTTTAACGATGCTTACAGACTCTGGAGTTTTGAAGACTTTGAGTAACCCCAAGTTGTAAACCCACTCATGAGCAACATGAGAACGTGCGAATACCACTCCAGGACTAAATTAAGGCAGCTCAAGTGAGTAACTTATTACAGCATCCAGTGGAGCCCCTGCAGCTGGAAGGGGGAAAGTACTCGAGCAAGATTTACCGGTGTCAGGCCAGTTGCCCTGGCCACCACTGTGACATGAAGCCGTTGGGTGAGAACCACAGGCAAAGTCAAGCTAAACACTGATACCCAGTTTTATGAATGTTAGTTTGGACTCTTTTGTCATGAGAGGGTGTTTCTGGGTAGCAGGCCAAGTCAAAACCAGAAAGTTCCAGACATGAAAGCTTATTCTCGTGAGAATGTCAGTTCAAGCAGCCACCCTCCGAATCTCAACAGTCATCTCCAAACAAGTGAGAGCAGATGAGTGTGACAGAAGGGGAACATTCCAGTTGGTCAAAAATGCTGATTCAGCAAACCAAAAGCTTTGTGGGAAAGGTGGTAATGTTGAGGAGGGTTCTGGAGAAATAAGGCCTTCAGTATTCCTTTTTTTTTTTTTTTTTTGTACTAACAAGATTTCAATGTTGAAATTTCAGTTTAGGCGAAAAAGAATATGAGAAGAAAATATGTCAACATTTAAACTTAATTCTCATAGCATAAATGAAATCCTGCAGTTGTACGTGGAGTCTGAGATTATTTGTCCATTCAACTTTTCAAAATTTTAAGTTTTGCTGGCCCAGCATCAAATGGAGCGGGAAAATTGGAGGCCTCTAGGCTTTCCTGATGTAAGAATAACAGTTCCTGGGTAGCTGTCACATTAGCATGGAGATTGGATTGCAGGAGGTGGACAGCAAAGGGGTTTACAGCTTATTTTTACAATCACCATGTTAAATGCTTTTACCACTTCAAGAAATCTTTGACTTGCTCCTGAATTACCCTAATTCCCAGGTATTCTGCTGCTCTACTTTTCCTTGAAAGCCAGCTTCACTGAAACACTGGTTTTATTGTTCTGTTGTGATATATGATGCTCTAATTTAGAGAAGGTTGATAAATGAGGTGAAACTGTTCAGAGAAATTATGAGGAATCTGTATGTTTGGTGCCATTGCCACCAGACAAAGCTGCCCTGAAATCTACTGATGATGGAAAGGAGAATGGAGCCGAGGAACAGTGCTTGGTCATTGGGGCTGTCAATGGATGTGCTCAGACATGGGGAAATACCTAAAACATCTTCAAATTAGGCCATTTTAATGCAAAGTGTATTAAAATGCGTGGATTGTATTTTTTTTATACTTACTCTTAATACATTAGAGTAGGATAAAAAATGGGAAAGTGCTGTATTTAGGGTTTCTCATCCCTTTTCAGGTTTCCCATCCTTTTTCAGGATTACATCCAAAATGTTCTGTACTTTTACCTTTACCTGTAAGGGCAAGACTTTTAAGTAGATTTTCCAAACCTCTTTGGGGCCAGATTGATCCCAGCAACAGCTTCAGTCCTGCCTTGTTGCTGACAAAGCAGCTGGTACCTGAGCTCGTATCCCTCCTATGTTAGACATAATAACTGGTAAGTTTTATGTTACTTTCCCTTTCCAGCCTAATGCTCTGTGAACCTTCAAAAACCAGATGAGGTAAAAATGAGACCTGGCCCTTCAGGTCCATTCGTCTGTGGTTTAGTGGTGGGTGACTCCATTCCAGGTGAGATTTTTTTGGTGTGCTCTAGCATACTTCTGCCCATATGCCATGGGTGAGAATACTTCACTGGCACGGGGCTAAAGACAGCCTTTGCCATCTCAGCTTCTGTGATTCATTGATTCAATTCATATTGCTCATTTGGCTTTAAATCCATCTTCTCTGAGCAGAAAGGTTTCTGCCATGGTGCATGACAACATCTGTCAGCGCCTGTCCTTGTTAACCGAGCCGTCCACAGAGACCTCATGCAGAAGACCAAAGAGAAGTAAAAGCCTTACATTAAATTCAAGCCTTTCCGATCCACTCATACTGACATGGTTCCCTGTTGCCTGATTAGGGGGATTCCAGCACCTTTGAAGATGGGTTTCCATAGCCGTGGCACACAGGCACTGGGGATGGTGCCAGCTGGGGAATTTGGTGGAAAAAACTTGATGTGTAACTCCAGTATTTGTTACATTTCATCAGTGAGGACTTTTTTAGATGTTTAGTGTAAAATGCTAAAAAGAGACAAGACACCAAGAGACATCTCTCGATCTTGATTTGGTCTCTCTCTGGCGCACTGATGTGTGGGCATTATCCTGCACGTTTGTACATACGGAGAAATCCGTGGCACGTGAATAAGTGTGGTGCTTGATCCAGGCTTTGTCTGCGTGCATGTTTGGGCAGAGCACAGTTCCCCCCCCTTTTCCTTCATCCTTATTAATGTCTCCTTTCCTTGGTCCTCTTCCTTTCTTCCCCCCACTCCACCCCCCCCCCTCCCTCCATCCCCCTCCTCCTTGCAACCTTCTGCCACCCACTGCTTCTTCCTCCCTCCAGAGGAGCTGATAAGCAGCTGGTTTTGGAGGCAGAGCTAATGCCATCCCTCGGGGGGGTGTGGGCGAGGAGGGGGGCGCTGGTGCAGGGGGAAGCGGGTGTCCCTCACGGAGAGCAGAACAAGTCACCTCCGCAGTCGGCACAGCAGCCGCCCGCCTTAGGCCTAGGATGCCGACTTTATCTCCAAATTCAGATCTCCTGGTGCACAGCCCCATGCCAGACATGTGCTTTTTTTTAGATGCCTAAGGAATTCCTTGGTATTAAACTTAGAGAGAGAGGAGGAGAGAATGCAGCGAGAATACATAGCTTTGTCTGTTTTAGCATGTGCTAACAATAACTCCTGATGCCGTCTCGCAGGGGAGGAATACTGCCATGGTAACTTTTAACATAAGCATGAAATCAGCAAGCTCCACTCTGATATCTCATGTAATTAAATAGCTAATAATGTACAATTGTAATTTATAGTAATGCTTTTGATATTTCGTCTTTATCTCGGAGCCCTCACCTCTCGGCGAAGCATGGTATCAATGTGGACATGGTGCTGAGGGTGGGGCGAGACAAGAAAGGGATCGGGGGATACCTCATTATAAACGTGAGGCTGGTGCATGAACCGTGTCTGCGGCAATCAAACAGCTAATTGTTATGATTTTGCTGATAGTGTCTTAGCTGCAATACCCTGCCCTGTGTCAATTTTTCAGCCCTTAATGTAACACATTTGCATATCGAACCATCACGGTGACTATCCTATCAGCTGTACTTGAGTGTGTGAATCAAAAACGCATTGTTCCCCGTGCCCTTCAGCATATCGGATCAAAAAGCAAAGCTAAGAGATAATTTTTATTTCAATTATTTTTTTTTTTTGGACTTGGAGAAGTAATCGCACAGACAGTTTCCTTAAAGATAAACCCCTTGCTCATGCATGCGTTAAAATTCAGCTTGCAAGGCACCTAGTGTGGCTGAAGCCTAGATAAAAGAATTGAATTTTTGAAAAAATGGAAAAAAAAAAAAAAAAAAGAAGGAGAAGAGAAGCCGGCGTTTAAAGTGTCCTGTGAAAGAAAGAAGGCATTTGGCCTTAGGCATGTGCATCCACAAGAGACAGCTTCAACTCTTATAAAGTGGGGAGTTTTGTGTGAGCACAGATGCATTTTGTTTTCCTATGAGGAAAAGATGATTAAATTATCAGAAACAAAGATAAAAAAAACCCAGGGCTTCCTGGATATTCTTCTTTTACCTCCCTTGTGTCTCACTTATTCCTACTGCTTAGCAAAGGTGCTGACTCTATCTCTCTAAGCTTTAGTTTAAATGTCCAACACTGCTTATTAATGAAAGTAATAGGCTTTTGTTTATTACATGTAATAATGGTGAATATGACTATTTAATATAAATCTGACATTTAAATTCCACTTAGTTCAGAGATTCGGTTGATATAAACGAATAACTCTTTACCCTAGAGTAAAAACTCCCTCAGTCTGCATTTTAAAGCATTGAAGTTTTCAAAGTAATCAGTTTTTT
This sequence comes from Numenius arquata, assembly GCF_964106895.1. Classification (NCBI taxonomy): domain Eukaryota; kingdom Metazoa; phylum Chordata; class Aves; order Charadriiformes; family Scolopacidae; genus Numenius; species Numenius arquata. Next base: position 2,235,395 of record NC_133588.1, read on the forward strand.
TTAGAGGAACCAAATTGTGAAGACATCTGTTATGTTATTAATTTCACATAAATCTTAAGCTCCTCAAGGCCTGAAATGAGGCTTCATTCAAGCCGAATTAATGAAACATGATTGTAAGTCCCTTGCATGGAAATGCTGTCATACAGTATTGAGTTGCTTATAATCACTGAGTAATCTTGCAGGCTGCCAAGGGAGAGCTACTTTAAATCCCTCCATAAAACAATATCTGAAAATATCAGAACACTAACTATATCCTGGAAGATTAATAGCAGATGAAAATTTCTATGAAATGAATCATTCTTTCTCAGTAAAGGATACAAACATTTCCAGTAACTGCAGATTGTATAATATAAAGCACAATCTACGATCCAGATGCGAGTTGCGTTTAAGCTCTGAGATTCATTCTAAATACAAAGTTGCTTAAGTATGCAAGAATTCTATATAATAGAGAAAATGTTTGGAATTATATAGGTTTCTAATTCAATATGGTCCAAATCCTGAAGGACTTAGTCAAAACTCCCACTGACCTTTCCCGCCTGAGGAAGGACTGAGGGATTTGGCAATATGTGTAAATACTGCACCGTGCGAATGAGAACTAATCATAACGAGTAAGAAGCAGCATACTAATTTTGAATTCTTTCTTCGAACAGTATTTGATTTTTGGTCTTTTAATTGAGCAAATGAAACTTGCTATTCCTTTAAAAAAAAAAAAATTAATAGAACAGTAGCACACAACTTATTTTTAATGTTGAAACAGGAGCTTTTGAGAGGCTGAACTGCCTTAATCAAACTTCAAAATACTACACTGGTCTCCAGCTGAATTGGGAAATAAAAATCTGCATATGGTATTTATTACACAAATCTTCCGAGTCCTGTTAGCTTTGATAGATTTTTTTTTTCTCTTTTCTCCTTAAAAGAAAATAAATAAAAAAAAAATCAAAGATGATTAAATACAAAGGCAATCCTTTTAATGCAGTGGCATATTATGCAAACTTAATTATAAGGACAGTATGTACCTAGGGTATGGGATACTTGATAATTACTCCTCAATTCAGAACCTTAGTGACAGTGGTGTCTTACATACTGTACCTTTAGGTGCAGCTGGTGGAACCTGCGTTACGCAGTGCTTCACAATGCCAGGAATTTCCTCCTGGATTTTCATCTTGAAGATTTTGACCCTCAACATCTCTCTTCTGTCAGATTTTTAAGATACTTTTTTTTTTTCCTCTCAAATGTTTTTGCTGAGCATGATTAGTGCTTAATTAATTAAAAATAAATAATTATAACAGTTGTATATATGCTCCTGGTCAGCAGCTGTCGGTATTGAAAAATACTTTGATGTTTTATACAAGGGAAGTGAGAACAGTTCTAGGCGCTATAGTTGCAGAAGACTTTCTAATGTATTTTGATGGAATGAATAAGATTTATATTGTAGTTGTGATCACATTACCGCATTTAGAGTCTTCTTTAGGTCTATAATGTGATAGAAATTACACACATATACAACATGAATTTTTAAGTGTCATTATATGGTCATTAGGGCAAAAGCTTTTGTATCATTATCCTGTAGGATCCCGGCATGGCTTGGTTGGGAAAAAGTAAAGCAGACCATCAGAATTCATTTTGGTGGTAATTTTTAGATAAAATTCTGTGTAATTCACAGAATAAAGATGCACTAATATTTAGCTGCCCTATTTGAAATTTTTACAACCTCAGGATGAAATAAAAAAAAAAAAAGGCAGCGAGGTGCACATACATTTTACCCGTTAGTCAGATTCAACATTACTTCAAAGATGTTCTAAATCTGCATTTGAGTACCATATGTTGACACTGTGTTTTGGACACTGGAGATTACTTGAAGTACCGCAACCATGACTTGTACTCTTCTTCTGTAATCCTTGTTCTCCAGGGCATTACTGAATTCAGAGAGAAGCAAACAGAGTGGGTTCGGGTTGGTTTTTTTTTTTTTTGGTTTCTGTTTTAGTGGGGGTTTACCGTCTGTTTCGGGTGCTGCTTTCTTGTTCACCTCTGTGAATCCATGTCAAAATAAATGGAGACCTTATCTAGAGAGTGCCACACTTTGAAGTGCAGAGATGCAAATCCAAACATTGCATCACACTGTCAGATACAGAAATTAGTAGCATCCTGCATGTCCTTTGAAGTTCAGGGCTGTGCTTCCATGGAGTGTATTTCCATATAGGAATCAGATGGAAGCTATTCAGCCTCAGATAGCAATAATGATTTACTTGCAGTAAATCTTACAGTTTTTGGCCACACTTAGGGTATGATTTACTAAATACATTTTGGTCAGATGTTACTTATTAAGATATTACTCCCTCCCCCCAACTATTTTTTAATTAAAGGCTAGAGATCTAATGTGCTTATTTTCTCTACACATATGCAAAAAATCAAATAACTATTATATACCAGATTATTTGCTTCTCGCATCTTTTTAAAATACTGTGATTTACAAACTTTGATAGAAGATAGAACTACTTGACTGCAGCAGCTGTTTAATCACAGTGGAAAATATTTTAAAATGGCAACTTCAGTGGTGGTCTGTTCTGAACAACGAACAGGATAAAGTAGGCTGGAGGTAGAAGCAGCACATGGGTAACAGCAAAATGATCAGAGGCACTAAATTATAGTGTTTAACTGCTTTTAAAGTAAATACTATCTCCTGTCCGTGGCCCTGCAGCCAATGTACTGTGACCATAACTCCTTCTTCCCTCCCCATCCCTCCTCGGCCTGCTGGCTCCTTGCAGCGCTGGCTGTCTCTCGGGGTCCGTTTGCACAGTGCATAGCACAAGGGGAAGGTCCAGTTTCTTACATCTTGTAACAAAAATTCTTAAAGTCCAGTCCAAAACTTGATTCAATTGGCTTTGGGTCACATCCAGCAGACCAGATTTTCTTTGGCTACATTTGTAGGTCTTCAACACCCCTAGTTGAGGCCAGATTTTTATAGGTGCTCAGTGCTTAACAGTCTACAGTGATGGTTGGCAGGTACTTGCAAAGTCCAGTCTCCTCAATCAGCAAAGAGAGAAGGTCTTCCAGAGACCACTCAGAGCACCTGAACAGAAGCTCTAAGCCACTTTCTTCCCTTCACTGTCTGTACAGCTGGGAAGATGGCATCCCTTGGGTGAAACTCTTCTCTGGGGAGACTCCCTTTGCTCCCAGTTTTGGGCCTTTGAGTGCAGGAAGCTGGTGAACCACATTCGTTTTATAATGGGGGAAAATACCAGTTCTTAAGGGGAATGTATGGTCTAGGTTAAGATAGTATTCACTGAATTTTTTTTTTTCACCGAATTTTTTTTTTTTTTTAGAGTTGGAAGGGACCATATAGATCATCTAGTCCAACTCCCCTGCTGAAGCAGGATTGCTTAGAGAATGCTACTCAGGACGGCATCCAGGCGGGTCTTGAAAATCTCCAAAGAAGGGGACTCCACACCCTCCCTGGGCAGCCTGTTCCAGGGCTCTGTCACCCTCACCATGAAGAAATTCTCTCATATTCAAGTGGAACCTCCTATGTTCCAACTTGTGCCCGTTGCCCCTTGTCCTGTCACTGGGAACCACTGAAAAGAGTCTGGCTCCCTCCTCCTTCAACCCACCCTTCAGATACTTATAAGCATTGATAAGGTCTCCCCTCAGCCTTCTCTTCTCCAGGCTAAAGAGTCCCAGCTCTCTTAGCCTTTCCTCATAAGGGAGATGCTCCAATCCCTTAATCATCTTTGTTGCCCTTCGCTGGACTCTTTCCAGTAGTTCCCTGTCCCTCTTGAATTGGGGAGCCCAGAACTGGATGCAGTATCCCAGTTGTGGCCTCAGCAGTGCAGAGTAGAGGGGGAGAATGACTTCCCTCTACCTACTGGCCACACTCTTCCCTATGCAGCCCAGGATTCCATTGGCCTTCCTGGCCACAAGAGCACACTGCTTGCTCATTGTCATTTTGCTGTCTACCAGGACTCCCAGATCTTTCTCTTCGGAGCTTGGCTCCAGCAGGTCCACGCCTAACCTGTATTGGTGCCTGACATTCTTCTTGCCCAGGTGTAGCACCTTACACTTTTCCCTGTTGAACCTCATGAGGTTCTTCCTTGCCCAGCTCTCCAGCCTGTCCAGGTCTCGCTGGATGGCAGCACGGCCCTCCGGGGTGTCAGCCACACCACCCAACTTGGTATCATCAGCAAACTTGCTGAGGATACACTCTGTCCCCTCGTCCAGGTCACTGATGAATATGTTGAACAGGACTGGACCAAGTATTGACCCCTGGGGGACACCACTGGTTACAGGCCTCCAGCTTGAACCTGTTCCATTAACCATTACCCTTTGGGTCCTGTCACATAGCCAGTTCTCAATCCGCCTCACTGTCCCCTCATCCAGCCCACACTTCCTTAGTTTCCCAATGAGGATGTTATGGGAGACAGTGTCAAAAGTCTTGCTGAAGTCAAGGTAGATGACATCTGCTGCCCTCCCCTCATCCAGCCAACCAGTTATGGCATCATAGAAAGCTATCAGATTGGTCAAACATGATTTACCCTTGGTAAACTCATGTTGCCCACTTCCAATAACCCCCTGCTCTTCAACTTGTTTGGAGATGACATCTAGAATGAGTCTCTCCATTACCTTCCCAGGGACGGAGGTGAGACTAACTGGTCTGTAGTTCCCAGGGTCCTCCTTCTTGCCCTTTTTGAAGACTGGTGTGATGTTGGCCTTCCTCCAGTCTTCTGGCACCTCTCCTGTTCTCCATGACTTTTCAAATATGATAGAGAGTGGCCCAGCGATAACTTCTGCTAGCTCTCTCAGCACTCGCGGGTGTATCCCATCTGGGCCCATGGACTTATGAATGTCCAGTTTGGCCAAGTGGTCCCGAACCTGGTCCTCTTCTACTGAAGAAAAAACTTCCTCTCTCCATACCCTCCCCCTTGCCTCCAAGGCCAGAGGTTCATGAGGGGCAGCCTTAGCAGTGAAGACTGAAGAAAAGAAGGCATTCAGCAACTCTGCCTTCTCCGTGTCTTCCACCACTAGGGTGCCCATCTCATTCCTCAGTGGACCCACATTATCCCTAATCTTCCTTTTTCTGTTTACATACTGGAAAAAACCCTTTTTGTTGTTCTTAACTGTAGTGGCCAAGATGAGTTCAGCTTGAGCCTTGGCCCTTCTAATTTTCCCCCTGCATATCTTCACTGCTTCCTGGTATTTCTCCTTGCCTACTAGGCCCTTTTTCCAAAGATCATAAACCTTCTTTTTGTTCCTGAGCTCCAGCCCAAGCTATTTAGCCAGGCTGGTCTTCTTCCCTTCCTGCTTGATTTTTGGGATTTGGGTATGGCTCTTTCCTGCACTTTTAAGAGTGCCTCCTTGAAGTGCGACCAGCCTTTCTGGGCACCTTTGCCCTTCAGGACTGTCTCCCAAGGGACACTTTCAACCGTGCTCCTGAAGATGCCAAAGTCTGCCCTTCAGAAGTGCAACGTGGCAGTTTTGCTGGCCCCTCACCTTGCTTCAGCAAGAATTGAAAATTTTATCATTTCATGATCACTCTGTCCAAGACAACCTCCAACATTTACATCCCCCACAAGACCTTCTGAATTAACTATCAGCAGGTCCAGTATGGCACTTTCCCTAGTCGGTTCTCTCACCAGCTGTGTTAGGAAGTTGTCTTCCATGCACTCCAAGAATCTCCAGGACTGTTGCCTCTCTGCTGTGTTGTATTTCCAGCAGATATCTGGGAAGTTGAAGTCCCCCATGAGTACAAGGGAGAGTGATCGTGAGGTCTCTGCCAGCTGCTTATAGAATATTTCATCAGTCTTTATATCCTGGTTTGGGGGTCTACAACAAACTCCCACCACAAGGTCTGCCTTATTGGTCTTCCCCTTGATTCTTATCCATAGGCACTCAACACTGTCTTCATGTGTATTGCCAAGTTCTAGGCATACAATACTACTCTTAACATAAAGGGCCACCCCACCACCTCTCTTCCCTTTCCTGTCCCTTCTGAAGAGTTGATAGCCGTCAACCACAGCACTCCAGTTATGCGAGTTCTCCCACCACGTTTCTGTGATGGCAACTAGATCATAGTTTTCTTGCTGTACGATGGCCTCCAGCTCCTCCTGTTTGTTACCCATGCTGCATGCATTCATGTAGATGCACTTCAGCTGGGCTAATCATCCCACTATTTTTCTGGGAGGGCAGGCACTAATTCCCACCTGTCCATGTGCAGACATTTCTGCAGTTACCATCTTATCACTACTCCTTATGTCTTCACAGCTGCATGTATCTTTCTCTCCCACATCGACTGCTGCAACAGGCTGCAAGGCCTTACTGGCACCTTTACCCACTAGCACACTACTCCTGGGCACCACTTTAGTAACCCTGGTTCCAACCCCGTCCCCCTTCAAATCTAGTTTAAAGCTCTCTCAATGAGCCCTGCTAATTCTTGTCCCAGTATCCTTTTTCCCCTTTGGGTTAGGCTTCCCCCACCTGCTGCCAGCATGCCTGGTGACCTGTAGATCAGCCCATGATCAAAGAATCCAAAGTCCTGCCGTTTACACCAGTCTTTTAGCCACGAATTGATCTGTTGAATCTTGCTTTTTATCCCTTCATCTATCCCTGTGACTGGTGGGATAGAAGAGAACACCACTTGTGTTCCTGATCCTTTGACCAATCATCCCAGCACTCTGAAGTCCTTTTTCATTGCCTTTTGGCTTCTGGTGGCTACCTCATCATTGCCCACTTGAAATATCAGTAGTGGGTAATAATCTGAGGGCTGAACCAGGGAGTGAATTTCCCTCTGTATATCCTTAATCCTGGCCCCAGGGAGGCAGGTGACTTCTCTGTGGGACAGGTCTGGTCTACAGATTGGGCCCTCTGTCCCACTCAGAAGGGAGTCACCTATTACAATCACCTTTCTTTTTTTCTTGGTTGATGAGGTCCTGAGGCATGGGGGTGGGTGACTAGTCCTGGGTGCCTCACTGGGTAGATCATCCTCTCCGTTCTCATTTACCTCATCCCCAAAATCCAGAACTCCGAACCTATTATACAAATGCAGCTGGGAAGGTGAGGGAGGCTGTTGGGGGTTCCGCCTGCCTCTCCGAGGAAGGACCAGCTTCCATTCCCCCCTTTCTATTAAGTCCCCTCTCTCTGCCCGGTGACAGGGCGGGAGGGGATCATCTACTTTTATTAGAGCCTCTTCTCGCTGCCTTTGCCTCAGGGTACGGCTCCACCAGTCTGTTTCACTTTCGCATTCCCTAATGCTTCTTAACCTTTCCACCTCTTCTCTCAGTTCCACCACCTGCCTGAGCAGGTGGTTTATCTGCTCGCATGGCACACAGTGGGTGTCTCTGGGTCCCTGCGGTACCACAGCCAGGCTCAGGCATTCGGCGCAGCCGGGGCCCTGCACGGACGCATCTTTGCGCGGGAGCTCGGTCTGAGTTCCCACATTCTCCTTCACGGGGGCTTTGGGGCGATTCGTCGCCATTTCCTCTCTTGAGCCTGAACGGACCGTTCACCCTCAGCCTCGCGTTCCCCTGGGAGGTTCCTGCCTCCTTTCTTACTCTCCGCTCTCCTTTGGCTTCACCGTCTCCGGGAAGCCCCCTCTCCGCGCGCTCCGGTTCCTGCTTCCCACACGCCCTGCGCACGTGCGCCCGCGCGCTAATACACTCGCCCTTGCGTTCGCGCGCGCCCGCCTCGCGCTCCGCCCCTGCTGCGGCCGCAGCCGCTTTTAAATTTGCCGCGGCTCGCCCGGCCCGCCCCCCGCCCCCTCAGCCTCGCGCCTCCCTCGCGAGATTCCCGACCCGCTTTGGGCCTCTCCGCTTCCCTCGGCTTCTCCGTCTCCGGGGAGCCCCCTCTGCGTCTCGATCTAAATCGAATGTAAAGCCGCAGCACTCACCGCTGCCGCTCTCCGCGTGTACCCACAGTTGTTTTTTTTTTTTTATAGCCTTCGGCCGAGTTCCAACCACGATTCAAAAAATCTCTTCTGCCAAGTGACTTTTTTTTTTTCATTTTTTCTTGTGTCGCGCGCCGCCCGCCAGACCGGTGCTGCTGCCGCCGCCTCGCCGACCGACCCAGTGTCTGCTCCGACCGCGTTTAAATCCCCGCGGCCGCGCCCCCTCCGCGCCTGATTGGCTGACGCGGACTTCCGGTTCCGGCTGGGGCTCGGGCTGTGAGTGGCGGGGGGGGGTCCCTGAGCCCGGAAACCCCTCCGTACAGCGCCATCCGACCCTCCCCGCCTGCTCACCTCAGGCCTCGCCGCCGGTGCTGCCGCCGCCTCGCCGACCGAATTCATATTTTTGTATCCAAATACCCTGACTGAGAGCCTTGTTTCTGTACTCAGGATCTCCTATGGGCTTCTACCACCATAGATCCAAAGAGAGTCCTCTTTTTTTTACAATTTACAGACCCATAATTTTCTTTTTCCTGCCTTCATGATTCTATCCTCAAAACTGATAGAAGCGAATTGCTACTGCTGGTGAGTTCTTTGGGCTTACACCGGGCTTTCAGGGGGACTAATAGGAGTGCAATTTGAACAATAGGTTATTGGCTTGACCATGGGTGGACACATGTCTTTCACTTCTGATGATATCATTTGGAGAGAGAGGAACTTTGCAATGTAGCTGCAGAACAGTCATGCATACACGTATGTGGATGGGATGTATTTATACAGCCATATATTATATCCAAACCCGGCAAGGTGGAGGAATGAATTAAAGAAACTGAAGCTGCTTTGAAAAGAACAAACCATGAACTAGGTCTATAATTTTTTTTTTTTTTTTCACTGGAAAAAAAACAGAAGCAAGATGGGAAAAATGAGATTATTTCACATGGTTCTTGTTGTTATGCAGATTGCCTCTTTATATCCATACGTTCAGCACATCTGGCTCCCTTGTGAGCTTGCTCTTTGAGCTGGGAGTAAGAATGCACAGTGAGATTAAGCGCTAAGTAAGGTGGAAGGACAGAAATGTAGAAATACTTTTGGAGTGAGGACTAGCTGGACTAAGGAGGATTTCCCTCAAAAGCCTACAAATTTGCCTTCTCTTCCCTTAAACCTTCCCATCTTACTACATTGAAAATTACCCTTTCTTTCTCTTGACTAACGGTGTGAGTGGTCAGGCTGATGTGCCCTGTGAGTGGTGCTGGGCGGGCTGACCAGTTACTGCACCACTCCTTCTTTTAATCATGGGCCATGAGACACTTTCAGAGTCTCCGTGACATTTATCGTCAACATGATGAACCTTGGGGAAGGAAGATGCTCGTTAAAGCGCCTACACATTTCACACGAGCACACACACGCAGAGAAAAGCCCAGAAGTAACCATCCTGCAGATCCGTTGGCATCAGAGAATAGATGGCCAGGCCTGCTTTGAGTCAGGCTGCTTCCACATTGAAATGCTGCTTCGAAGTTACTCTTTATTCTGTAAAATACAGAAAATGCTCAGAAATCTCAGGTGTTCCCTGCTGCAAGGTGTGAAGCTGCAGAGGGCCTGCCTGGCTCCAGTCTCAGGAATCAGTGTGGAGGCTCGCTAGATTAATCTCAACCTCTAGAAGAGAGCAGAGTGTTTTGGTGTGCAAAATGTTTATTGAGGGATTCTTTTCATAAATGATGCTCTGCATTATAGTTTGGAAAAAATTCTTCTTCAGAGGAACTTTCTGGATCGGATTCCTTTTACTGGATAAATCTCCCCTTTGCAATTCAAACGAGCTATTCAGAGCTGTACGAGAGAGGTTGAAATGGGTAACATTTTTTAGCAGTGTAGGCTGTATCTTTTATCTGTTGTTATGCTTCCAGCTCCCCGTGCACCACATGACGCAGACAATGCACCAAATAGGTCGCATCTGTAAACTAAATCCTTCCAAGATGTTAGCACCACTGTCACTCTCTCCACAACCTATTCTCAACTCCCCTGAAGAAAGCTACTATTTAATGCTATTTTAAGTCAGGTTTTTGAGTTTGTTTCCCGCTCCCTCCCCCTTAGAAGCCTAATATATGAGCTTGGCCGAATACTTTTATACACAGGAACACAGGGCTGTCTTTTAAATGCTTACAGTGGGTAAAGACAAAGAAATCCAATGAGCTGTGACAGCCATATAACCAGTCTCTGATAGCTGATCCTTGCAGTATGTCTGTGGTTAGATACACAGCTCCCCCAGCGCTTCCCTGCGGGCTCTCCCGCCTGGTGCTTATCATGCCAGCTGCGCAGTTTGGATGCTCTGCTGCGAGCTAGAAGGGACTGGGGAGGAGATCTGTGTTTTGGACCTGAGCATTTAAAGGTTGTCACGACACGTGTTCCTCTTCTTACTGAAGAGGGGAGAATCGCATTCTGGCAAGCCGGTCCCCTCTGGAGTGTCGTTTGGCTCACAGCTTTTTTTTTCCACTGTGTGGTTTCAAGGTGAACCCGTTAATTCAACATGACCCTTTTAAGAAATCCAAACAACACATGCTACAAGAGGGAAACAAAGCACTTAGTGGTATGAATCATGTTTTAAGACAGAGCAGAGGTGGTGTTTGTGTTGCCCTGAACAGTTCCATTTTCAGTGGAATGAGTCTCTCCTCAGGAAGGTTTTGGACTTGTTATGACTAATTGCTTTTCAAATTTCAGTGATTTTCTTTTTGTTTGAGGTTTTTTTGAAGGTTTTTTTTTTGGCTGCCCTAGGAGCCTTGTGACTCAGTTTACATGGCCACATTATTTGAATCATCTTGTCAGTTTAGAGTAATCTTAAAACAGTGGTGTCAAACAGTTTTCCCTTTCTACCAAGTTCCTGAAGATTTGCCATCAGAGCTCCTGCTCGTCTGCTTCCTTGGTCTAAAGCATCTGCTGACAGAGTCCTGGAAGTGGCCATAAGAACATGCTGTCCCGAGTTGTACTCTCTCTCTCTCTCCTAAGAACTGTTTTCTTTTATTCAATCTTTACAGACTGAACTCGTACTCCCGTGACTCTCGCAGCTGGAGACTGGAGTGCCAGGTAGCTTGAGTTTGGGATCTGATTTTGGCCTGGGATGATGGCAGTTGCTCAGAGGGGTGTTTTATTTCCCCTGGCTGATGAAGAAATAAACCCACTATTTTCTTTTTGTTGGCCAAGCACCCAATGGACAGTCTTGCCTTCCCAATAGTTTTGTTCATGTAGGCTGGGTCTAACCAGTGTCAAGTGTCGCTTGTTGAGAAGCGTTTTCTCCTGGGTAAATAAGCACTCCTGAATCCTGGCCAAAGCAGCCAAATGTGTGATGAGAGGGGCGGTGATCATGGAGGTGTCTTGTCTTCATGTGCTGTGCTCACGAATTTCAGCTGTGTCCTGCAGAACACTGTTGTTACTCAGGAATATACTTCTTTGATATCTGTATTAGACACAGAGCGCAACAGGTGGTTAAAAATGTTGGAGGATGGGAATATGGCACCTCTCTAAATAGACAGGAAAGTGTGAGCTTTTCAAATGTGTGGTGCTTAAGGACTGCACATTTCAACGCCTTTTCTCCAGTTGTTATCCCACCTTGAATCCTTGCCAGGGGAAATTACTAGGAAACTTCTGAAATGTTGTTACTAGGAAACTCTTGAAATGTTATTTCAATAACATTTGGCATCCTGAACTTTTTATGGTAGTTTATGCTCAGGAATATTTTGGAGACTCTGGTGGTCCAGTTGGTATCATAACAGTCATTGAACACCTTCTGTTCAGTGGTGGCTCCTACTCATGAGGAATCGTTTAACTGTGGTGCTGGTGGCAGGGGAGAAGCCATGGGATGGGGAAAGGAGAAGCAATAGCTGGGGGTAACAAGAAGGAAAGATTTGCCTGGATTTATTTCTGGAAGGATGGAGCACATCTGAAAGGAGAAATAGATTCAGAAAAGCAAAGGTAGATATGAGAATGCCATCCCCTGTTTTGCGGAGCTGGCTGGTTTGTCAACATTAGTAATGCACTTTGAAGGGATGTCTAGTTGCTGTTCAGGAGAAGCTGATGATAACTGCTACTGGTTGTGGGCTTTTTTCTGCATTGTCTGCAACCCTCAGACCTACACACTCATAGTCACAGGCTGGCTTAGGCCACGGGAATATCTCTGTGCTGTTTATAAAACAATCTGGTATTATGTTTTCTGCTCACACTCCCCTTCACTCCCCACAACTTTGGCTGCTACAAAAACATTTTAATACTTACAAATAAGGAAAACTGTAGACAACCTATGAAGAGCGGTCACATACTTGCAAAGGGTCCGTATATTGTTGCAATGAGGCAGGAAGAGAAACTTTTATAATTCATGAGTAGTGAAAGCTTTCTTTACTTCTGGGATAAATATTCCAACCCGTTAGGTATACTTTATATGTAACATTTACATCTTGCTGAGTGATTAGTTTAAACAGTTATTTTTATCCCACATTTCAGCCCACAACTCTCTAATGTTAATTAGTATTAGGAAGGAAGTATGTTTTCTTCACATGCCATAGCAAATGTGCTTTATATAATGATTACAGAACTTGTTTGATCTTTTGTTTTTACTGAACACAGTCTACAGCACTGACGGCAAACTGTTTGGTTTTAGTTTTCTTGTGCCCTGGGCTGTTTTCCACTGTGTGAAATTGCTTAACTTTTTTTTTTTTTTAGGTGTTTTTTCACAATCACTGAAACTGTTGGAGTAAGATAGAATTTCACTGTAAAGTTTCTTTAAATTGCTGTCTTTCAGTGAAGAGTTCAAATAACCCCTGCCTCTCCCCATTTTCTACAAGTTTGAAGGCACGGTTAAAAACTGATAATGGAAGAAGTTTGGATAGAGGGGTTCAAAGGTCAGTCACAAGCTGTTTAGGTGTTGCAGAGAGGATGCAAAGAGTGCATTGGAGGTGGGGAAGCAGAAGTATATGAGGCTTTAGCAAATAGTCATTGCCAGATATTTAGAAATCAAATTAGATAAAACATCCACAAATTGGGCAGCTAGGAGAGCTTCTTCTGTTGTTCCCACTCTATAGCCATGATTGTATATAACACAGAGACAGTTTTAGCTGATACAAATATACTGAAAAAAAAAATATAATTATAGAATTCTTAAAGAAGTTATTTTCTTGCACTATTATGAGCAGAGGAGAGCCACTGATTCAAACCCTCTAGCTCTAGGAAGGAGAAAAGTATGAACCTGAATACAAATTTATAACATCCTTCCTTTGGTACTTTGAAACATAAGATCTAACACTTTGCCTGAACGCTACATGTCTGTAGATTTTTAAAAGGTTTTCCTCCCAAAATTTCCTAGGACTACCTAAAAAACCATAGAAGAAACCACTCGTCATGCTAGACTTGTATCATAAACATCAACTTGAGGTTTCTCTCAATTGATTTAGAATAGACCAAGTGTATTATTACAGTTGCTTTTTAGTTGTGAAGCTGTTCTTCAAAGTTGCTGACAACGATGAGTTTTGTTTTCCTTAGAACCAAGGAAAGTGGCAAAAGTCTTTGCAAACTGTTACATCCCTGGATCGAAGCCCTGCAAGAGGCACGTGTGAGCCAGCACTGAGAAACGGGTGGTTTCAGGGCCACCTGTGACACCTTAGGGACGGGACCTGAACTCCGTTGCAGCTCAGCTCTGCGTCCATGGACAGAGCCCATTTCTGCAAATACCGGGCATGTATTTTGCACCGCTAGTGGCCACGGATGCAAATTCTAGTTGGTAATTACCAGATCTGTGGTGCTTGTTCATTAATTAAACGTACCTCTGGCATCCAGCATTCCTACTTGAAACACACTGAGGCCTAATTACGACTGTACAGCCTCCATCCGTATCGGCAGGTGCGTGTGGATCTCCACTTGTTCAGTGCTAAGATTTCCAAAAGAAAAGTAAATAATGATTTAGGGTGGAGAAGAGGGAAAGAAAAAAAAAAAAAAAAAAAGCAAGAGGCAAAGAACAGAAAGAGGGAGAGATGAATCAGGCCCCGTGAGGAGAGTGTATCCTCCTACCCCTGCCCTGACAGGTGCTCAGGGATTCTGGGATCAGATACCTTCTTTCAGATGAATTCAGAAAACTCAGTCTGCCTCAAACGGTTTGTGTCATGATCCGGGGCTCAGCGTTGTGTTTAACGTGCCAGAAGGAGGGATCAGTCGAAATACAGATCGCCTGCCCTGCGGTAGCCGAACGCCAGCCATCCCAAGGCTCCCTCCCACACAGCCGTCGGTCTCCCTCTGCACAGGTGCTGGTGGCCGGTGCCTTCGTGGCAGCGAGGTCCATCACTGCACCGCATCCCCAAGTTTTTGTTCAGGTTGCTTCCTTCTAGTGGTTTATGAAGGGGAGGTTTTTGTGAGAGAGGAGAGCCTGCCCCGGCAGGGGTGAGTGACAGCCGGCGGGGAGCGCTGAGGCAAAGGCCCTCGCAGCGGCCGAGCGCCGAGTCATCAATAATGCAGAATGAATTCTTGCTTCCCTCGGAGCTGAGAAAATAATACCCGGCTGGAATTGAGAGAGCGGTAGGGGACACAGCACCCTTGAGACTGCGGGGCTGGAAATCCTGAAGGGGGAGAGCTTTGGGGAATTGAGTTTCTCCCTGCCGCATGCCTGATTTCTTCTCCTGCCCACTGGAAAATTGAGAAGTCAATTGGCCTTTTATTGTTAGGGTTGAAATGACTTTTTTTGTGTGTGTGTGTTTTTTCCAATTAATTTTTTATTGAATTTTGCGAAAGGTAGATTTACAACTGCCACTGCAGAGGAGGAAAGAGAGAAATAAATATAAAAGGTTGTGGTGGGGCGGGCCGGCCGGGGCCTGCGCCCCTCAGCCCCGGCTCCAGCTCCGCTCCCGGGGCGGCTGGGTGTCCCTCCTCGGCGGCCACTGGAGCTCAGCTGTGCTTAATGCACCTCGCGAGAGCTTGTGTGAGTATGGATGTCAGTATTTGCCCAGGAAAATGCCCAGCGTTGTGTGGATCTAGCCTGGTTAAGGCTTCGGCCTCCCAGGTTGTTTTCCACAGCTCTGTTTACACCCTTACCGCCTTCATTGCTGGCCTGCTATAAAAATGCATCTGTAGCAGTGTATACCCAAGAAACAACTGCTGTACCGCGGTTAATCTGTTGTTTTGAAAAATTAGGCCTTATACCTGTGTGAGATTTCACACTGAGTGTGGGTAGATAGAGGAATATGGACCCATACGTGTATGGGCGGTAATCCCTGGGTTCCGGCCCACCACCAAATACAGTCCTTTTCACCAGATGGGAAGCTGAGGGGTTTGTTTTCATAAATGCCTTTATTTTCTGTATAACAATTCGGTTATCGCATAAACACATTTTGGGTTATGGTTTTCTAGTGAAAAATCTAGTTTGTATTTTCCATTTGAGGGTGCCCAGGCTGATGGAAGAAGGTGCTGTTGCTAGGGTTTTTTTGGTTCCCCACCTTATCCACAACCGTTTTCACCAGAGACAGCGTAAAAGCAAATGGCACCCCGACACTCGTATTCAACAGTTTCTATGTGAATAATGATTCGTGAAGCTAGCGGTCATTGCTCCAGCCCTCACATAAACAAAAATGCATGAATAATTTTGGTGAAAGTGAATAAAATAGTGAGACTGAGGATCTAGTTTGTTGTAAACACAAATGTTTCTGAATGCAGTTTTAGAGCAGGTGTCTGTACTAATTGCTATCAATGCCCAGTAATGGTTACCTTTTACCTGTAGCTGTTTTCAACAGCAGGAAAAACTTCTCATGGTACTGCTCAGAAAAAAGCAGCTCAGGTCACCTTGCATGGAAAATCATTGAATCTTGTAATAAGCATTTCAGCTGATTTTAATAAATGTAATCCTAACTGTTATGAGCTGTGCCATCTGTAACATTATGCAACGTACCTCTTACCTACAGGAGACATGACATTCTACATGGAAGTGCCAGTGACGTGACAGCCTGTGATAGTTCTGCTCTGCAGTGTGGTGGCAACGTTCTTCCGCAACAGTAAGGTCATTATTTATTTTTAAAGATAGAAATTAATTTGCTTTGGTCCCAAACCCCTTATGTCATAGGTTCTGATAACATTATTTAATTTTCATTTTATTCTGTTTTTGAAATGGCCACAAGTGAGATGATAACATTGTCTAGCTAAACCCTTTAGATTATAAAAAGTTCCAGATATTTCTGAGATGATCTTCTGATACAACAATTTGGCATGGATGAGAGTCTGGCTTCTACTTTAACAAACTGGAATTGGAAAATATTTCTTACTTATCACATATCTCTATATCAAAGCAAAGATAACTGTGATTATTTACCAAATAATTGGAGGCATATGTCAGGGCAGCTTACAGTCTCCTAAAAGTCTCTATTATTCAATAAAAAAAAGAAATTAGATTCACCTTAGATTAGATGGTAGATTCTGTTTGTTTGAGCTGTCATCCTGCCTTGTTTTGGCAGCCTGTGATTAGAAAATGATTATTCCATTCTTAATGTTTAACTGCGTCCCTGAAACAATGTGGGCAGATTAGCAAGAATTGCTGGTTCACGTTGGTGTAGATGATGTGTTTTCACGCATCTTCTTTGCACTCAAGGACATTTTGCCAGCTTACATCCCTGCTGTTCCATGCATTGCGTTTGGCTTGCTGGGAGCTGGGGAGAAAGAGGAGGCTGAAGATTACATGGCCTCCAGCATTTTGTTTATGAGAGCATCCTTTTAGCAATCAATGTCCATGTGGGGTGGAAGCAGATTCCCCCCTTGAGATGAGAATCAAGAAAAGTTGCCAAATGCACAATCTTCCCTTTCAAGCATTCTGCTGCTTCTGAAACGGGAGACGGGCTGGCTTTGCTTGCCCAGGGAGCGAGGAGGCGATGGCAATGAACCCTGAACCTCAGTCTGGGAGCAAGCCTCTGCCTCGGCTGCAGCGCTGGCACGGCACAGCAATGCTTTTACCCCCGTGACCGCCAGTGTCCGTACGTCTCTCTCTCTTCATTGTAGGTTGCCAGTGTTCTCATGTGTGAAGTGAACTGATATAAAATGTAGGTTACGCCACTAAAAACTCTGAGAACAGCCTTGTTTTCACTGCACTGAATGTAAATTGAAAGAAGGCTAAATGCAGAGTGAAAACCTGAGGTTTCTTTTTAGGGAAGCCTTTTCTTCTTTGCTTTCTTTCTCTTTTTAAATGGAGCTTGAGTCAGGATTTCATACTCCCTGCTAAAAACTTAGAGGCATGTAAAACCGTGATCTCTTAACATAGTTTTGAACGGCCTTGCTCAGCTCTGGAAGGCCATTTGAAAACAATTCCTACCTGCTTTTCTGCTCTCCTACTTGTAAGGGGAGGGCACAGTTCCTCCAGCCTTCCATAGGTAGTGCTGGCTGAGACTCATGTCTAGGAGCTGGTTGCAGGTAATTCAGAAATGAGGCTTTCAGGAGCCCTTCTGAGAAACTTCAGGATTTTCTGACAGTGGTTGCTGTTGATCTGTGCTCCATTGTAGACACTACCACAGGACACCTTTTACTTGTTGAATTAACTAATCACCAATCTTTAGGTGATTATCCCACAGAAGGAAGGTTTTGCTTGCTGTGATGAATCTTAAGTGCTTTAAATATTACGTGACATTCCCCATGTAAAATGAGAACTACATCAGAATAGCCATGTATGTTTTGCTGAAGCATGATTGAAGGTTAAGGTTTGAGACATGGAGCCATCCACTGGGTAAGGAGCCAGGGGGACTGTCAGAATTTCTTAGGGCTTGGTGTTTCTGGGCTAACAGCAAAGAGTTGCCTTACTGGCTGTTGGGCAGGCAGATAGTCTCAAGTTTTCTGGACAGCAGCCTCCTAAGGCACGTGGATATCTTTGAAATGTATTAACTAAGATACTCAGAAAATTGAGTGAAAATAACGTGTCTGCTCAATGAATATTAAGACTACTTTGGGGTGTTTCATGAAGCTCCAGTCTTGCTGCTTTTGTTGTTGCTTGGATCAGAATTGTTGAGAGAGCAAATACAAGAACTGTAAATGATATGACAGTGGGTGCTGCTGCAAAGGATTTCAAGGAATGGTGCTCATGTAGTGATGACAATATTGGGGCTTGGCCTTGCACCTTTTAGGTTATTGGGCTTCTAGAGAAATCTGCATCACTTCATAGCAAAGCACATTTTTTTCCCTACTTATTTCCAAACGAGTTTTGTCATGTCATACCAGGAGCTGCCTACCCAATGGCCTGGGGAGAGCATGCTGGTTTTTCTGCACTGCTCTATTTTCTTCTTCGCTATGTGGCATGTCACTGCTTTCTATATTATAACTGGGGCGGGGGGGAGGGGGAAGGGAACAGTAGCAATGGCCTGCCTTCTCTCCTTTTGTTACCCAGTTACGGGTACTCTCTCTTCTGCATTATGGAGATGGTATGAGCATGCATAGAAGAAAACAGGGCAGTGCCCTTGCTACCAGGTTGTGTGTTGGTTCAGACACAACAGAGCGTAACAGAGGGTTTCTGTGCCCCTGCATACCCCATGGAGAATTTATACGTTCTTCTTCCGTGGCTGCTTCCTCTAACCTCCAACACAAAGTTCTTTAGACAGGGAAATGCATGTTTTGATCTTTTGTAAGTGGAAAAAAGACATATCAAGCTAAACCACTAAATGTCCGTGCACTGAAAGAGATTTCACTATAAATAGAATGATGTCCCTGTGGAATTCATTGCACAATATTGGGTCCTTTTGTTCACTTTGTTAAAAAGGGAGCCTTGCATTATAACACCTTTCCTTCCAAGCAGATTTTAACCGTACGTGAAATACCATATCTGAGATGTAGAATTTATCTTAGTCTATCAGCTGTACGGCTATGTACTGGCTGCTGCTTTGTAATCCACTTGTGAAAATTGTATGATGTGCTGTCATATGTAAGGAGGATACAAATATCTGTGTAGATTTCCCCCTTTCAGCCATGCAAGTTGTACTTTTATAGGCCCTCTGTTTAATAAAAAAAAAATACAGCTGTAATAAAAGGAAAATAAACTTCAGTCAAGTCCTCTGTCTATTAATGCCTGTTCACCCTTTGACCAGCTCCAAAACAGAGACTACATATCACTGATATGCTGCATTATTCAAATGTTATTGGGGGATATTTATTTTTATTTCAAAAGAAAATATTAAAAATAAGGATATAAAAGAAAAATAACCCCTCTTCTGGACTGATGGAGAATTTATGGGTATATAAATGAAAAGATCAGCTAAACTTTACAATGACAGAGGTTTTATTTAACAAGCAGGATGGCTTTAAAATTTTCATACCACTATGCAGTATTTGCAGATATGCATACATGAAAGCAGAGACCAGAGTTATAGTGGCTTGTTTAGAAAGGCAGTTGGATATCAGAAGCTAATATTTAAAAATGGGGCCTGAGCATAGGCTGTATTTTTGGTGTTTTACTTTCTGGAATGCAATAGTTGTACGTCAGAGTGAAGCCTGAGAAGCAGCGTGCAGAAGTAGGCTTCCCAGTGAAACAGACTCTCTAAAACATACATGTAATTTATTTGTGTAATATCTTTCTCGTGCCAAAGGACCTAGTTTACCCACCTACGGAATTAATCTCTTTCTTAAATTACTGAAATGCTCTGTATAATGGTGGAAAGAACTTGTCTTTGGGTTGAGATGACCCGTACTTGGGTCTGAAGCTTATGTGTAAATCCACTCCTGGTTGTTAGTGTGCTGGTGTGCGGGGTCTGTGCAAGCTCATGGCTGGGCCAGTTTTTCCAGTGTGTGTGCTCTTTTTACGACCATTACACTGCGACAAAGACAGAAGATGCTGCCCTGCCAGCAGAGGCAGTGGTGCAGTGACAGGAGTTATTGACACTGGTAGGAGGTTCAAATCCTTGCTCTGGGGAAGTCAGAGTAAGGGTTGGACTTGGGTTTCCCAAATCGAGATGAGTGGTGTAACCAGCAGTAATGGAGCCTCTGACTCTCTGCAGAAAATTTTCTCTGGACCTAACTGATCTTCACCAAAATTTAATCAAAACCAATAATTACTCTGGGCAGAACCTGTTAACAATTTAAAATATTCTTTAATAACATTGGTCCAGTATTTTACAAGCAACAGTAATCAGTTTATAAAGAACTTTGGGACCCTCCTCCAGACAAGCTTAACACAACTCTCATCCTCGGACTGTAGAAGACCTGACCTCTGCCACCAGGCTCCATGCTCTTCTGTGTGTCTGGGCAAGTGCAGTGGGTTCAAAGAGCTTTTGTGAGGCATGAATGGTGTGAAAAGTAAGGAATGAGAGTCAGAACTTGGCTTGTTATCACCTGCACAATATGTAATGAGAAGTTAAGCCAAACGCTGTTGTCCTCACACAGTGGGAACCAGGGCAGGGACTCTTGCCGTGGTGGTGGTGCTTTTTCCACCTGTGCACCAGGGCTCCCAGCCCTGTCACAGCACAAATTACACATTTCCCACTAAAGCAAAGAGGAAGTTTGCCTTGGGAAACACTGTGCTTCCAGTGACCAATGGAGCCATGGTCTCTCTGCTGGCGAGCCTCCCCACCGCAGTTCCTGTCACATCCCTGACATGGTTTTAACATCCCTTTCTCTGGGTGACTGTGGTGCACACTGAGTTCACGTCTCCTCGCAGCGCGTGCTTCAAATGTACAGTTAATATCCAGCAGATACGTGGGAAGGCGAGCAAGCTACCTTTCATCTAATGTTTGTAACACAGAAAACCTTCAATATTGAGAACAGATAGACTGGAAGGTAGGTTCACATCTCTCAGCAAGAGAGCTGTAACTTAAATCTAATACACCTGATCAAGGCTTTCTCTCTGCCTTGTAGGTATTTTAATACAAATGTGTCTTTCATTTGACTGATTGAAGGTCTCCAACCTGCAATAAATGAAACATCTGATCCCCTTGAATCCAAATCACTTTTTCTTTGATTTTCTTTTACTTCTATTTCTTCTTTCTTTGTTCTACGGCTAGAGTCGAATTTCCCTTTAGAAATTGAAAGAATGTGTGTGGGTTTTTCTGCTTCTCTTACAGTGAGCCTGTGCAAAGGTCGAGTGGCTAGTTGACTAGCATATTAAGACAGAATTCATTTCACAGACAGTCTGTAGTGATGTGCTTTACATATCATTATCACGCTGAATTGAGGGAAACTGATTATACAAATTAGTTACTGTACATTATTCTCCAAAGCCTTTTATTTGCATAACCAATAGATTTTATGCAAAGAATATCCTGAAAAACGATACATGGTCATGTAGAGTTGAAAGAAAGTTGTTATTATCTAGGTAGGAAAATAAGTAGGCATTATTCACAATTTGAGGTTAAATTATTGTGTATCATAATATTGAGTGTATCAATTAGCTTATGCCAGACGTAGCCTTTAAAATATTTTTCCTGTAAACACGATTGTGCCTGCAATCCTGAGTTCTGGGAGCTGCTGATTCCAATGTTCTCTATAATTATGTCTTTGTACGAATCAATCAGTTTAAATATAGAGCGACAGCCTGTTAAAGCCATGACCTCCGTTGGGTTTATTTTTTACTCGGGTAGTCATGTCTCTTTCCAGATGTCAGTGACATAATTTGTATGCTCAGCATTTCTTGTGCAGAGATTTTTGTAGGGGGGAGAGAAGGGGAGGAGGACCTTCAGAAGGAGATGGGAGTTGGAAATATTAAGCTGTAGAATCATTGAAAGTGTTGCTTTTAATCTATAACTATAACCATGTTTGTAGTGAAGTGTTAACTCTCCTACACATGAACACACTTAGTCTTTGCATAGATATTGCGCTGGGTATTAAAATGTATGTCAGGCTGGAGAACAAAGAACACATGACATTATGGACTGAATTCATAGTTACAATAAAAGGAGCAATGAAAATTCAATAAGGGGACTGGAACCAACAGTGTCTTTGTACTTTTTATCTCTGCTAGAGTTTCCAGAGGAGCTGTTAGTGATTAAGGGCCTCATCCTGCGCACATTAGTGAGCCGTGCTGGCTGCCCTGCGAGCGGCACCGGGCGCTGAGAGCTCCCGCAGGCGGGACGCTGGGGCGGGAGCACGCAGCACCCGCGCTCCCCGCAGTTGGTAGCTGCTGGTGGGCTCGGGGGATTTGGCAGGATGCGACCCTAGAAGGAAAGGAAAGCGGAGGAAAGCAGTCACGTAAAGTTCATTTCGCCTTTATAAAACTTGCTAGCGATTGGAAACATGCAGCGACACCCAGTTGGTAGAGGAGATGAAACACTGGTGTGTGCTGTGTATGAAAACTAGACTTTATGGTTAGTAGGTCTCCAATGTAAAAGTTCTAAAAATAAATCCTTAAAACTGTTGCAACCCTTTTCACCATTTCATTTCCCTTACATTTCTGTTTGCAGTAAACACACCTTTGATGCTAAAACTGAAAGTGTTGTATGTCATATGATTTTTTAACGGAGACACACACCTTACTTTAACTTCAATGGAATAGGATTGTGTTAAAAACAGCGATATTTTGCTCTGACAAGATGTTTGGATGTGAGTCTGGTGCATTTCAGAAATGTTTCTTTTTCAGTGAAAGTCTAGGTTAATCACAAAATTCTAGTTTTGAAGAATAATTATATGGAACATTCCATATTGCATAAGGTATTTCTCTACATTTTAATTAGAAGGAATTATTTGATTTCAATATAACCTGTTTTAATTGCATTCTTTGTGCACCTATAAATTTTAATAGCTGTAGACATTGATATTATTTTGGGAGTTTGTGAGATTATTCGTCTAATGCAGTTTCAAGGGAGCTACGTTTTTATTTCTTTTAAACTTTCTAAATAACAATCGAACTTTCAGCCTTTCCCTTGTATTTTTTCCTTGGATTGCTTTCAAGTTGGAGTGAAAGCCAGCAATTGTGAGGTAGCGCGGATTTGACATTTTCTCATGTACCCTGCATATTATTTGCAGTAAGATTAGCATCAGAAGGACTGACTTAGATCACTTGTCTTTGCTTATGCACACCCTATGTTTCTCAGATATTTTTTTGATTTTTTTTTTCGGGGTAGGTGGGGGAGTGGGTAATACTTACTTTCCCTGTCCAAGCATATGAAATCAGCTTTAGCTGGGTGTTTGTGTCACAGAACTTGCCAGGTAGAGTGGAGGTGGAGGGTGAAATGCAAGCAAAGAAGGTAATGTAAAAAATTAGAGACATTGGAATGGGTACAAAGGAGAACTCATGTTCTTTGAAATTACAATCCTGAAATGAGCAGCAATGAGCTGATAAAGCAGCATGGATCTGTGCGGATAGAAGGGGCTGCTTAAACTCAAGATCTAAATGATTTAAGCATCTTAGCATATGGATTATAGTTGTCCTCAGCTAGGGGCAAATCCTGTCTCCAGTGACACATGCACCCATTTAAAATCAATGAAAGCTGGAGATGTGAGAGACCAGGTTTTGTGCTTTAGCTTTTGTCTTGTGTGACTGTTAGCAGAGAGTTCCCCTGAAACGCATCTGGGTAAGTTAAACTTGTCACCCTTGTGACAAGAAGACTCACATAAGTAACCATAATAGTATTAGCTCTTGCAAAATATTTTAAGAATCTGGCCTTTGGCTAGTAATATTTTTCAGATGTCGCTTTGCTTTTAGCAGTATAAGAAAAATTACATTTTTACCCTGGCTAGTGGATTTAATTTGAAATGAAGTGAATGGCAGAAATGCAGCTCTCTTCTTCACCTGAATAAAACCTCTTTTAAGTTCAAAGTGTTCAGGTACATAACTCTAAGTTCTCTTTTCCTGATGCACAGTGGGCTACCTAGCTTTTTTTAAAATTCATGGTAGGGTCTCAGAGCAGAGCTGGCAACCTCAACTAAAGTAACTGCTGCTTTTATTTCCCCATGACTTTGGTTCTGTTTTAAGGTCTCAAAAGACCACACAAACCAGCTGAGCAGAGCAGGAAGAGAGATGAAAGATAGAGATGGTAATTTTCAAAAAGAAATTGTGTTGCAACCGACAAGTTCTTTATGGCTTCTACTTGAAAGCATAAATCAGCCCAGGTTCAATTAAAATTACATCTAAATTGAACTAAATGAGCTTTTCCTGGTTTAGAGTTTCCGTATGAAAGTTTTGCACATCTCTGAATAGCAATGGCAAGTTCTCAGGAAGCTGAAACCATGAAAGCTTTGAAGAGGACAGTGATTTTCAAGCCCACTCCTGTCTCCCGCCCCGCAGTTTTGTAAAGGCGAAGGCTACCTTCTTCATGAAATATAAATACAAACAATATTTAAATCATGACCATGTGCTCTCCAAAAGTTCTCTTGGTTGTTAATATTGTCTTAGTGTTTTAAATTTAATGATGGTTTTGGTTGGCTTTTCAAAAACTTGCTAAAACCCCCTAGGTCTCGAGCATGATTGCAGGGAGATTCAAAAGGTTAACTCAAAAGGAATTAACGAACTCCTTTCTCTGGAAGTGGAGTAGCAGAGACTGGACAGGACCAGGCTGTGCATTCAGTAAACTGTCAGGTTGTATGACACGTTTCTGTTAGCTGGACTTGCTTGAGGTTTACCTGAATTAGAAGGTAGTGAATTGGCAACATTTTTTTGATGGAGATGTCGTACTTTGCCAGGACTGACTTTTTATAGAGGGATAAGAGAAAAGGCAATGAGGAATTGTCACTAAAACTAAATCTTCAGTATGAAATGCATTGGGAGTCTGAGAAAATCCTTGCTGTTTCTACTGAAATGAGTAATTTCAGACAAAACCTTTAGCACTTACGTGCTTTAAATCAATCAATAAATTCTTGCTTTATAGAGGAATAGTCATCTGTAAACAAATACACCTCCTTGCAAGGCTTCTGAAGCCATTGCCCACCAAGGGGAGCACATTGGCTCCTTTCATAGTTCTTGCAGATCCTGTTTACACAAAAACCCAGCCGCCAAGCACTCAGCTAAAAGCTGCCGGTGTAATGTCAAGGCATTTTTTTGAGCCGGAGCCACTTTATAAAGAAAAAATGCTTGCTTGACATAGACCAAAAATGACAGTGTAAGTGGATCACCTGCCTGAAAGGCTCTCAAGCAGTACGGCTGTCCGACCCTCATGTCATCCTCTCCCGACCCCTCAAGAATTCCTTTGATCTCCCATGAAGACATCAGCCTCCAGGACTGTCATCGCCCTGCAGATGTCCACCCCGCAGGAGGCGGTGGCCTGCCCAGGTAGAGGTGCTGCGGCTGCGGCTGTCCCCGGTCTGCTCCAGAAGCCGCTGCTCTGTAAGGCTGAAACATTCGGTCGAACAGCTGCAAGTGTGGGAATGATGGGTTTAATATTTAAAAAAGGAGGAGAAGCTGCAGCATTTTCATGTGCAGTCTCTTTCCTCTTGTTGTAACGCTGCCATCACATTCACGAATTTGGCATTTCTTTTGCTTATTTTTGAACATCACAGTTTCACCAGGCAATGGATCACTTCTGTACTTTGCCGCAAAGACTTTCTTGGAAACTTGTCATCCGGAGAGCAAGGCTCCTGTTGTGGTCTTCAATCTTTATGTAAGTGAGCGTGCTGACTCACAAAGCAAAAGCTGAAACACTTGCAAAGGTTTTATATAAAATCCTTGGTTACGAGAGCTATTCACCTTCTCATTTTCCAGACTGGCTGGCCTTATAACACTTAATAGTGCTAGGTTATTACAACCCTGAGGACTTTCACCGATTTTGCAGGGGCCGTAGTAGTTTGCACTGTGGATGAGATTTCAAAGCATAAGGAAAGCACTTGTGAATCTGTTTTATTTCATGTAGCAATGGACTAGGAGAGCCTGAAAAGCAGTATCCCAGCTGAGCAGGTGGCAGCTTCCAAATGAAGGGTGAAAAATTCTTAGGACACCCTAATTTGATCACTTGTCATGAACCTGGTTCACACATGCCACTGAGCATCGTCAGTGTTTGGGTGCCTGGGTCTTCTAGGACCCTTTGGAAGGCTCATCTGATACAGGAGAGTTGGGATCCATATGGTAAAATCAAAGTCCAGCCAGATGTAGCAGGATTTTGTATGCTACTGCCCGACTCCTTGTATCAATAAAGAGATGTTTTTGTAAAATATGAACAAACTGCAATTTCAATGGAATGTAATCATTTTCGGCTTGATTGTGGCGATGGCGCAGAGCCCAGAGCCTCGCAGCAGCCTCGGGGGTAACACGCTTTTGGGAGCACATCCTGCAGCTGGTGAGGAAGGCAATGAGCCTGTACCCCAGGTCGTCCTCACCCCCTTTGGACTGAACGATGCCTCTTGATGAACAAGGAGGGGAGTGCATCTCTGCCCAGTTGAATTAAGTTGCATAAGGTTCACTTTTAATTTTTTTTTCCCCCTAGTCTGAAGCGGGTTTGTTTTTTTTTAAATAATCCTGTAAAGTCAGATTTAAAAAGCTTTTGAATTTTGCTTTTGACCTTTTTCATTTTGTATTTGTTTTCTTCACTGTAAATATGAAATGTATTTTGGGCAGTTAGGAAAGAAAGCGAATTCAAATCTCTTCATTCTGTGAGTATATTAAAAGGTGGCATCTCAACATCATCACAAATCTGCTGATTCAATAAAGGAAATTTAATTGATGCTTCTCAGAAGTGCCATTTGTATGAAAACAACACTTTTCATCAAACCAACCAACCCACAATATTTTGAGATTTTTCAAATAGCTCTTTTGGCTATTTCTGCCACACATAAAAGGAAAGATACTTGAGAATCATCCCAGTCCGGTCCTTTCTTAAAGTTCCGCTTACCGCTCAGCGCAGCCTTAGAAATTAGCCAGTAGCACAAAATGTATCACACCGGAGTGATGCATTTCTTCAGTAAATGGACTGAAAAGAAAGTAGGAGTGCAGTATTTCTCTCAGCTGTAGTATGTTGATGAACCTGTCAGAGCAAAGACAAACGGCTCTGCCTGCTGGAGCACAGCAGCCAGGGCTGTAACTGAGACATCACAGACAGGTGCTTTGAAAATTACAGAACTTACCTAAAGGATCATGTGGCTTTCCTTTTTCAAGAGGTTGCTCCTTGCAGATTTCAGCACCCTACATCCCCATTTGCTCCTTGATCGTGTGTCTTTTATGTTAATAAATAATCCTGTAGATTTCAAATGGCTTTTCACGTAAGTAATTCATTTCTGTGCAGTCTCAGCCTGTGACCCGGTGGAAGTCTAGTTTAAACCTTTTAAAGGTTATTTTATTTAGAAGTGAATTTCACCCTATTATACATAATCACGGCTAATCATTGAGGTGATTCACAGGAATGAGGGATGCAGAATCAGCACCCAGGTATGCTCTCAAAAATCTGTAATTTTGTTAATAAAAAGCACCAGCAAGAAAGGTGGTTCAGCAGAATCTAGGGGCTGCATTGCTTCTGCCTTTGTTCTTTGATTTTTTTTCATGTGTTATAGATTTTAAATATATCAAGGAAAATGCATAAATTCCACACTACCCAGAACATTTAAAATCTTATTAGAACTGGGCCTTAACTGTTACCTGGAGGTCTGTAAATATCTGCAGTAGTTTACAGCTGCTAATGCTGTAATTACATTGCAGTGTTGACTCACACTTAGGCTTTTTTGTGTTTGTGTTCAGCAGCACAGTTTATTTGAAAAGTGCATAAAATATAAATATCCAAACTTCAAAGATGCTGTAGTAGAGGTAAATTGCCAAATGTTCTGTGATTTTCTCAATAGTTTTATGATAACATAAAGCCAGTGTTTCATCAAAGAATTTTTTTTCTTCAAGAAGGATTGCACCAACTAGGTATAAATTATAAATCATATTCTGTTTTACATGTGAAATGGGAGCTCTGAAGTGTATCACACTTGAGCAGACGGAGACTAGGTGTTTTCATGTTTTTCTGAGCCTATGTTTTGTTTGTGATGCCATTTTCTGTACATTCCGTCCTGAAATTCCTTTGCAGAGGGGCAAGGAACTATCGCCAAGTAAATACAATTATTGACAAGTGTTACAAGCAGCAGGGGGCAATGACAAAATCATCCGTAACACGCACACATGCACAAAAGCCGGAGTGACATTTGTAACACACGGAGTAATGAGTTAATTGAGCAGTTGTTCAGGTTTCATGACATCAGAGATTTTATTTAACAAAGTGAGTGATCAAAACCGGTGAATTACAAAATGCTAAAAATAAATTTATTCAGGTAGCCAAAGCTGTTTCTGGCTTTATTCATTCTAGAAGCATGGCTGAGTTTTGGTACAATTTAGAGAACTGGAAGAAAACACCTTAGAAGGATGCTGTCTAAATTACAGGCTGTTGGTTCAATATTGTTAATAAACACTGTTTTATTGTGTTTACAAATTGCAAATTGAGCTGAGATTTCTCATTCCTTTGATAGCACCTTTGCTACAAGGTAATAACATATGAAAATCATATGGCATTTGAATGAAATCGTTCCCCGGCTCCGTTCGCTTGCAAACTGCTTTCAAGAATGAGGGGGAAAGGCAGCCCAGGGAAATGGCTAGTTTCACAGGGCAGAGATGAGGAAACACAGCCTCTGTGCATGTTACACAGGCAGAGATGAAAGCAAAAGAACGGAGAAGCACTTTTTAGCCAAGAAAATAACTGGCGTGGGCTCCGTAGACTTAGATTAAACCAGCTGTAAAACAGGAATTTCCGTCATTGTTATTGACCAGGCTTTGAACGCTTTTATCAGCTGCACGTGTTAATAGCTTGTTAATGATTGATGCTGAGGTCTTTTATGACACCAAATGAAAGTGAGAAATAAGTGCAGGATTTGGAGGTGACTATTGCAGTCACACTCTTTCAGTAGCACTCTTTGCAGAATTTCAGCTATGTTTTAAAACATTTATGCCTGCCAAGATTAGATAGGTTACACTGCAACTCAAGATAATACAGAGCTGCCCTGACTGTGCTGTTCATTCAGCCCTACATTGAACAGTATAAATACAGCAACCCTCAAAATGAAAAGCTAAATTTTAGAAAGTGATGCATTCTGCCAGATTGTATAAAGAAGGGTAAAATGTATAGATGACTCGGTACGCGAGGCAAATAAATACCAGATTTGCAAAATATTGTCTAAAGGGAGCCTTGTTAAAATTGCTCAAATATTTCAATTAGGGGTTTCTTACATCCTTCATTTCACCTGGTTCAGCAAAGCAGTTCAGCATACACTTAAGCTCCAGAAAAGTCAGTACGATGTATTAGCACAATGCGTTTCTTGTCTCCGTCATCTGTGTATTCTAGAGCTCAACATGGCCATCTCCATATTAGCTTAGATAAGTTTTTCTGCTGATTGCAGACAATTCCGTGTGCTTATTTACTTCACATGTCACTGCATTCCTTCTCTTTTTTTGCTGAGTAAACTGAGAATTGACAGAAATCTGGAAACACTGGGTACTTGGTATCTCTTCAGGAAAGCACAGGAAACGTGTAGGTGTCTGTAAGATTTAATATGCATTTATTTTTCTCTGTTCACATTATTCCTTTTTCCCATCACTACTTGCCTGTCGTAAATCCAATTAGTGAGCTTTCTACATCGCAATAAACTGCTCTTCAGGAAGAAAATTTGCTTTGTGAGCAAAGCCTTTTTCCTACACCACCATTGTAATTTTCTGGTTTTTCACTGCCTCACAAAGCATTTAAATAAAAGCAAAATAAGCTCTAGCACTATATTTACTGCAATGCTCCCTCTTTCTGCAAAATGCTTTTTCCATCTTCAAAAAATTTTGCTTTAGAGAAAATTTCTTATAAGGATGAAACAAAGATATATAATAAAAATATAATAAAACCCAAAAGAGACGTGTAGATCCTTCCCAGAATAAGCAAAAACCTAATTGCTGGTGCAGTTGTATAAGACGGGAAAGCTCCAGGTTGAAGTCCCTGGTCTGAATCAAGGACTTAAACCCAGATTTGTCATGTTTTGAACAATTGTTCTATCTGCTACAACAGTTCCGTGCTTTCTAGGTTTGAAAATAGAAATTCAGTTGAATACCTTAAAAAATGCTCCAGCAGAAAGGATTGTGAGAACTGGTATTTCTTGTAAAAGTTTTATTTCCTGCAAATAGGTATTTTCTGCAAAATATTACAGGTTATTTTGTTCCGCTATTTCTTCTCCTTTTTTTAACCGAGTGCATTTTGACTCCTGACACACTACAGGCTTAAGTACTTCTGTTGGTTTCTCCAGTCTGTGTTAACTCTCCATGTTCCAATAGTTACAGAGTTTAAATAACATCAGAGAATGTTGTGTACCTTTAAAGATAACTTTGGAATACAGTAGCCCTTGATTTTCAGTTGTCATCCTGGACTTGGGATAATTTGTTCTGTAGTATTGTGGTAATAAGTAATTCTAGGAATTGAGAAGCCTGCCGTATATGTAAATGACACTGGTGAATTGTCTCTGGTCACCATGTCCCTTATTCTCATTATTTATTCATGCTTTTTTTTCTCCTCAGAAATAACAAATTAAACCTTAGGAGACTTGGAGGTTCAAAGGGTTGGTCATTAGTCTTTACTAAGTCGAGTTCTGTAGAGATTAGAACAGGAAACACCATTAAATTTAACCGTTTCAGCATTTCACTGAGCCTAAATTCAGACAGCACTATCACTTTCCTCAAAGGATATACAAAAGCCTATTGTATTATAAAGAAACTGATTTTTTTTTGCATATCTGTGCATTTAAGCAGTTCATTCTGGTTTTAGAGACATCAGTGGGTTTAGATATTCCTTTATGTAGAATAAAAACCGGCAGAAAACCCTGATGAGTTTTCTGACTGCATCCACCGCTCGTATGCACTTTCCTGACTGGTTCATTGCAGACTGGAGTTCTTACAAATGAGACCAAGGCTGCAGGGGAGTGATATCTATTAGCAAATTAAGAAACGGTGGCTTTGAATATATAGTAGTCATCATGAAAATGCCAGCTCTCACTATAATGTAGCATCAGAGAGCGATGGCTCCTTTTTTAAAGGACACTGCTGTAAGTAGCTGTTAACAAATGCTGAGTCTATAATAGGAACCACTGTAGAACATGTACAAATACAAAAGAGGCAGAAGTGGCCAAGAACTTGCTGTTTGTTTTCAAAACTGTATCCTTTTTGCATAGTCTTAAAGAAAACCCGATTAGCAACAGCGGTGCTTCAGCAATGCTCACAGAGGGTGGATGCAGCCTGGCAAAAGCCTCTGAGCCGGGCTGCCTGGGCAATGTCTGGAAGGGCTATGTGCAGGAGGGCGCCTGCCTGTGTGTCACCCCCCCACATCCCATCACAGAAAGCCCCATGGGCAGATCAATATCTGCAGGTATTAATAAATTACTGCAGGAATTACTGCATCATCTCCTGCCTGTCAGTTATTCTGCAGTTAAAGCCCCAGGACATGAGAAAGGTGGGTCCCTATTTGGGGTAAGAGCAGACACATCAGCAATCACTGTAGGTGATGCTGTGCAAGTTCTGTTGAAAAATGGAGGCTTCTGAATTGCCACAACATCTTTGACATCTTCGTGCCTTATTATAGTTCACCAAAATTAATAAAATTTATGTTTTATATGGTAATTTCAGGGTGTATACAAATCCTTGTTGCTTACCATCAGTAGAAAAACACTTGTAGGAGGTTAGAAAAACACTATCCTTGTTTTATGGAAGAACAATAAAAAGTATAGGACCCAAATCCCTCCTGAACTTGGGTCTCAGGAAGAGCTGTGTCAGCCGCATACAAAGGAATTAGAAATTTGTCTAGTGTTGCAGGAACTGAAAACACACTGAAGTCTGCGGTGAGGCCCCATGGAGAAAGTCTGACAGCAGCCAAGTCCGGCGATGACTCCTTGCAGGGGATCGCTGCTCTTTCTGCTTTGGCGTTACCTGAAAAATCAAACTGCAGGAAAGTGTGTGTCTGCGTTCGTGAATATATAGCAATGGTCCACCTACCTGGCCAAAAAGCAGAAATGGCAGCACATCAGGAATTCCCGGAGGATGGAGAAAGGGCACCTTCGCCTTTGCGGATGCCGAGAAGCGAGGTGTGCTCTGCCCGGTGAGCAGGGTCTGCTCTGGCCCCAGGGTGATGCAGAGATTATTTGACTGTCACTAACACAGTTTGTCAAGGAGATGCACGCTGGGAGTGACAAATGCTCCCGAGGAGTGTTTGCAGTGAGTCAGCAGGTGCTGGAATGATAAAACAGTCCAAAATATGTTAGACAATGCTGTAGCAAAGGTGGACTAATTTTTCTTATAAATTTACGATGAGCAGAGAAAAAGTCTGCAGCCATCGGAGGAACAATTCGTTACAAATTATTTTTAACTACTAATGAAAAGTTGTGGGTTAATTAGGCCATTGAACTGGTTGCATTTTAAGAACATGTGAATTCACTGGGACTGAGTCTGTTTTCACTGGGTTTAGCGAGCGGAAGCTGATAGGGGAGCTTTGGAACAAAGATAGAAGACGTTGCTGACGAGCCAACCGAATCTCCTTAAAAGCGGAGACAGGTTTTTTCTCTTGTAGTTAATCTTAACACTTCAAAAATAATTTGATTAATTTGAACTTTTTTTTAAGTCTAGCTATTGTTTTATTTATTTTGCATAAGAAATTCTCAGGATGTTAAAAAGTTTAAAATGTGTTGAAATGGTAACACTGAAAGATTTTTCTGACTTCAACAAAAGAGCTATTTAAAAAATAAACTCTGTAGATATCACTGTGTCTAAAGCAGAAAAATCTCTTTTTCTGTTGCAGAGCAGGACCATTATTAAGTATCTTTCATTTTAATCATATGCAAAAAAAAAAAAAGTAATGTATTTGTATTCCAAAAACGAGACAAAGTAAAAGGAAGAGAATGTGGCCATGCACTCAGCGGTAAAAAAATATTGCCTCACTGATAGAGTTGCTTGTGAAATTGGTCCTTGAATGTTTTCATGGTTGTGTGACTTCTTTTTTTTTTACTTTTTTTTTTTTTTTTTTTTTTTTTTACTGTAGTCATGAAAGCTGTGTGTTGCTGAGCTCCTGCTGAGCAACAGTGGAGGAATTACTGGAGCTCCATTCACAGTTTCAAAACTGTTTTGCATTAATGGACAGCCTAAACTGGATTTGGGTTAGGTTTCACTCTGAGCTGTAACTCTCTCTCTCCACCCCCTAAAATAATAATAATAATTACAAAAGTATGAGATAGGACTAGCGTCTCCACCTCCTGTTCATAACCGAGCAAACCAAATATTATTACATACATTATTGAAGGGGTGAGGAAAGTTAGAGGTCGTGAACTGAGCCGTATGAATAGCTGGAGGTCAGATCAATCACAGCCATGGATTTCATGGCTGAGGCTTCAGCCCATAGAGACTGGCTTAGTTATACTGCCTTCTACCAGCTGATCGCAAATTCCCATTTAAACCAGAAATTACATTAAATAGCTAAGAAATATGTAAATTAAAGACTTCTTCAATGTTTAGTAGACAAGTAACTAAAACATTATTTGTTTCCTTTAATTAATGTATGGGGAAGAGCGGAGGGAAGGGAAGCTGCAGATATGAGGGTAGGTGTGGTACTTGGGAAATGAGGTAGAATTCAGGGCAAAATAATACCTGTTCTGTGTCTTAGTAGTAATTGTATGATGAGAAGCTAGTAGGGAAAAGGGGGAATTGTCTGACATGAGAAATAAGACCTTTTCTTGGAACACTCTTTGAATCTCAATGGCTAGCAAAGGATCTCGGATTAGACACCCAAAAATTAATGCACATGATACCACTGCGTCCTCTGAATCTATCTCTAGGATCAGATAGACACTTTTAATTGCAGTTTTGGAGTTAGATCAAAATGCTGGTGAACAGTGAATACAGAATTTTGCTAATGGGCTAGGAAGGGGAAGGAGGGAAGGTGAGGTTTAGGGCAAACCGAGCTGATTTTGTTTGCATCTGACCCCTTTGAAGCGGCAGCAGTTTGTAGTTGCTTTGTGTTTTGCATTGCTACCTTTTCATATCTGAAGATTCAAACAATAGCTCCTGGTTATTATCCCACATATTATTGATTAAAAGCTTTGCCCAAAGACCCTCCATCTCACTTTCCAGCTTAGTGTGATTTACTTTTCTTTTCACTCCCTGTAACATATGATTAATGCTGAGCTAGAGAGTCCCAGTGAGATGAAGCAGAGTGTCAGGTAAGATTTGTCAGCTCGGAAGTATAGATTATTTTATGTTTCTCGAACTTTGTGGGCCCAGGGAACACAGATCTTGATTGTTAAATCCATCCACACTTTCCCTAGGGCTATAATATGCCAAAAACATTAAATAGCCCACTTAATACATAACCTCATTCTGTATGCTTGACTATTTTGTTTTTAATTTTTCTTCCCTTTCCAGGCTGCTCAAATGAAATGGGATCAAAGAAAAAAAATTATCCTCACTGGATTTTGTTAAAATATTAATAGGTTAGGGTTGACTGGCTAAATTGAATATCTATGCTGATCTTGCTTGCATGTTTAACTTGTGCTTAGGAAAATATGTTTCCTAGGTGATAACCTTTTATGTACCAGCCTGACTTCATTGAAATGCATAGAGATAAAAATATGTCACACTCCATGGCCATGCTATTCTTGTGTGGCAGTGTGATTATTCAGATGATAATTGACCCCCACCTGTAGACAGCTCAAATTCTGTAGTCAATCATTCCATTTGATGTTAAAATATGTGAAAGTACAATTATATAATTTACATTACAAATCATCCTGAATGCCAGGCATCTCAGAACCACTGACAAACGAAAGGGAAAAAAGTCAATAAATGAAGTGAATTACACTAGGCAAAGAATTCAACTTTTCTTATTTGCTTCTGCACAACAGCTTTTATG
Source organism: Numenius arquata (assembly GCF_964106895.1). Classification (NCBI taxonomy): domain Eukaryota; kingdom Metazoa; phylum Chordata; class Aves; order Charadriiformes; family Scolopacidae; genus Numenius; species Numenius arquata. The sequence continues at coordinate 2,270,048 of NC_133588.1, forward strand.
CGGGTGTTGTTGATGGAGCTCAAACAGATATTGCTTAGTACTGAATTTGACTGCCTTTCATCCCCTTCCTAACTTTGGTGATGCTTTCTGGATAAGAATACCTTCTTTCACTGTAGAGATGAGAATCCTCACCGTCAGATAAAGGCAGAAACGCGTCCATGTCAGCACAGATTTACGCAACAAAGAGTGTGGGCCAGTGAGTTGTGCTCCAAATACTCCAACTTTTAAGCTCCTCTTTCTGTAGACTTTGCTGTGCATTTTAAAGCTATACAGAGCAGTTAAAGAGCATATTGGTCACAGGCTGCTGTTTTCATACACCTGGTTAAGGCCTGTTGCAAGCTCTGTTGTCAGCGCTCAAATAATGTGGGCAAAACAAGCCAAATCAGCTCGTACCATTCCTGCATAGTAAATGTGTGCAGTGGTGGGCTTAGATTGTGTCTCTGGATCATGCCGGTCTGTCTGAGTGTTGAACACCAAGAATCTAAACTCCATGTGAATTTTATGGTAGATGAAGATTTTTCAACTATATCTGTTTTTCTCTTCTCATTGCTTTGGATCCTTCAATCCGTTTGCAGCAATCCCCATGACATGGCTGCAGATAGTATCTCAGACATGGACCATTCCTGAAATTTCAAGGCTAAGCATTGTAATTCTCCATTTATTTATGATTATTCAAAGAAAGAACTTTCTTCTTGAGCAAATTATTCCACAGGTCTGTATTGGAGCATTCCAGTCTACTGAGCAAGACAGACCCAGCTCAGGAACGTTTAGTCAACCTTGTAGCAAGAGAAAGCTCAGTGTTGAATCAATTGAAGTACCAAAAAGTGAGCCAAAGAGCCAACACAAAACATTGCTGCTGATAAAACAGAACTTACTGCTTCTCTCCTGGCTCTCCTCATGCCATTTTAAATGTTTACTCCTTAGCTTCACACTGGAGAGCAATAGGAAATAGCAAGTGTTAAATTTTTCTGTTTACGTTTAAAGATGGCATTATTTTGCCTTACTATTTAAAGACTTTGTCACCCATAGATTCTCCCTTTTGATGCTGCTGGTAACGGTTTGGTCACAACGTCTTCACTGAGACCATTTAGGTTCAGACGGTTTTTGGGAACAGCAGTGCCTACGCAGAGAACTCATCAGCCAAGCAACCACTGATTAATAATTAGTGCTTCCTGCTGGTACATGATTTCATTAAATAATTATAAATCATAAGCAAGTTGTTGGCTTATTTACAGTCTATCTGCAATAACAAAAATAAGCAGAATTCATCATCTAGATCTACAATGAATAGTTTAAACAACTATATATTGAAATTAATGCAAGCATCTATTTCTTAGTAAGGAAACAGCCCAAATATAATTTTTAATCCTGGCCTTCATACTTTAAAATTGCTAATTAGAATATTGTTCTTGGTCCTAACAGTCCTTGGAGAATAATGTAAAATGTCTTCATGTCCTGATGTATACTCTTCTACAAAAATGTGCAGAACATCATAATTTCTTCAGCTGTTCTTTCTTTCATAAAGGTGAGACCTTTCATCCAAATGACATAAAAATTCATAAAAGTATCAAATTCCCAAGTACAAGTACTCCAAGAACTGTTCATCACAAAGAATAGTGAAACTTTATGGGCTCAAATGCCTCATTTTACAAAACAAAACAGAATTTATGAAATTGTATCAAACAGCCTGAACATCCCTGATAAGTGAGTGGAAAGGCCTTATTCAAAACGTTCTGCTTTACCACGTGGTCTTATTTCTCTGCTCCCAACGCAAAGCCAGGTTATCTTTCCTGGCCGTGCTCTTGGGAAACTTCAGCTCTTCTCATCGCTCTTAATTTGAGAGTCCACACAGGAGTGTCCTCATCTAATATTTTGTCCCCCTCAGCTGCTGTGAGCAGGAAGAAATTCCCACTGTTGCTCAAAGTAGGGCAAGGTTGAACCCAGTCAGGGTAACTTCCAGACAGGGAAATACCTACTTCTCCTTTTTTTTTTCTTTTTTTTTTTCTTTTTTTTTTTTTTTCCCAGACTGTTTTCCCTGGCTCCTCTTTAAAATGGACTACTAGCAGGAGCTGTATCCAGGCCTGCCACAAGTGGCTGCAATTCTTCTGACCTCAGCAAAATTCCTCAATCGTTATCCCAGGTGTGAATTTGGCCCGTTGTCTTTAATTAAAACTCCAGTCTGCTCTCAGTAAATTTCACACCCTGTACAAGCATCAAATTATGTTCTTCAATTAGTTGTATCTTTTCTTCTATCCTTTTAATTTCAGGCCCATCAAAGAGCTGGTTTACTAAATCAATTTCAATGGGAATTTACACATTGTGAATCATAATGGGATGCAAAATTGACTTGGCTAATGAATAGTTAGTGGCTTTGGGGTTAATAGTTTTGGGTTTTTGTCTCAGGTACTTTGTATTAAATTTAATTTTGATATTGCTTTAATGAACACAATGTATTACTTCTTTTTTCACCCAGGCCCATCTAAGGTGTATTCTCTTTGCCTGACTCAATTGATTTGCTTTATGAATAACTGTATGAGGTTTCTGTTTAACAAAAGCACTTTTGCTTGTCCTGTTTCTATGTGCTAAATATTTCAGTCTGATGTATAAAGTTTAAATAGAAAAGAATCTATACATTATAGCAGGGATGAAGAAGTTACTTTAGAGGTTACTACCTTTTGCTGCTTTGCACAATCAGTGATAGAACTGTTATTTGTAGGAATACTTTTTAGGCATTCCCAGGACTCCTATATGAATAAAAAGAAGTAGAACAGCTATCCTGGTACCAAAGTACAACCTTGGCATAAGTAAAACATGTCACCACCTCGTTCATTTTTGGTGTTCCAGTTTAGGGATATCAGTTTTGCCCAGGAGACCCTTGAAAGTTCACATCGGTGCAGCCTTGGCAGGCTGTGCCATGCAGGCTGTACGAGTCTCTGTCTGGCTCTATGGGCTGGATTTTGGCAAGTCTGGAAGAGGTGTGTGCAAAAGTTTCTGTCCATGCTGTGCTAGTTTTATGATGGGGATGTTCCTTTCCGTTACCTCCCCAAATCTATTCCTTTCTTACACAAATTTTTGCCTGGAGGCATAATGACTGAATCAGTTTTCTGGTAATAATTTTGGAAATAGCTGCACCATGATTAAAAGTACCCTAGATAGTCTCTATCCCAAGCCTACTGATACCCAGGATCTACTGAATCAACAAGATGGGAGTATTAAGATGCCCATCAAAGAGCTGTTCTGATCCATCTGCTGCGTGGCCTCATTAGAGAAGGCTGCTCACAGGGGACTTTGGGTGTGATTTTGACAAGATGCTTCTCACCTGGCATGATAGCATGTGTCATCACAGCCACGTACCAACTTCTCATGCCTGGGAAATGATGTCTAGAGAGCCAGGACACTGTCGCTATCACCACTGGGTATCACACCCTTTGTCATAAAGTAAGTTTATCCATTTCAACGTTGACAGTTTTTCAAAGATGACCCGTTGCTTGGTGTGTGGGCTATAGCCTCTCATTCCCTTATGTTTCTAGGTAGAGATCGAACACTGAGTGCTTTTAAGCTGAGATTTTTAAGAACAAAAAAGAGAACAGCAAATAATTTTTTGTACTTTCCCAGAAGAAGCCTGTGGAGCTTGTTGCCCCAACATTGAGAGTAAGACACCATTTTTAATAATAAAAATAGCCAGAATTGTAACAGCAAGTATATTGTTTTAAATCCAGTGAGTTACATGAATGTGTGCTTCAGAGCATGGGTCTGCATTTAACAAACATGGTTTAAGTTTTCTGTTTTCAAACATATTCCGAATATAGACACCAGAGAAAGGGAAGAAGACTATTTAAGGGGCAACTCCAGCAGGACGATAAATGGGTATAAAATGGCCAGGTGTAGATCTAAGCTTAAAGCAGCCAATTTCTGCCTATCTGAGGAATGAAGTTCAGCAACTTCAAGAGGAATAGTTGAAACAAAAAGTCCAACCAAAGCCCAAACTTAGTAACCCATGAGTTAACTGTCTGAATTTCAGATTAACAGTACTTCAGACACAGAGGCATCTGAGCTAGCTCTCTAAAGAGCCAGGTCATGTCCGAGCTGGACATTCCTGCCGTGAACATAACTGTCCTGCTGCCAGTGGTGAGCTGGAGCTAATTAAGCCCTGCTGGACCTGAGCTCATTTATGCTGAGGCACTGGAGTGTCTCTGCACCATGAGCTACACTGTGTCCCTTAATACCTATTTTTTCCAGTTTTTCCCATTGTGTGATGTATCCTTGTATCCCTTATTTGCATGGATAATGGAGCCTGATGAGATTTTGAAAACAGGTCCTTAAGGTATTTCATAAAGGCAGCGGTGACCTAGTGCTCTCACATTTTCTAAGTAGAAAGTATCTGGACGGGTAATTCCATATCTACCTTTGTCAGTATATGCTGTCCCCGCCTGCGTAGACTGACCACCTTGGGCTGATCACTCCTGCAGGGGGCACTCGGGATGGGGCAGACTTCTGTGCTGGTCCAGGTTGGCGTTTGCAGGGTTTTTTGCAGGGTACCAAGCATTGCCACAAGAATTACTGCAAACTGCACAGAACTGTTGTCTGTTATTTGTGGTTCTGGAGACTGCATGTCTAAATCTTTTCATATTTTGTATTCCCCCGTGTCTTTATCTTATATTTCTTTTTGGAAAAGATTTCTGTCAGATTGTTATGGAAGGCAGCCTAAAATATATCAGAGGCTCTAATGTTTTTATGTACACCAGCTTTTTTTTCCTGCTATTCTTGTCTTTTTTTTTTTACAAAAGAAAGGAAAGATGACTGTGCAAAGGAGGAAAAAAAGTTCTCAAGTAGAATGGGAATGTGATAGTACAAAGTTGCCTACCCAGGTATTTGAGAGACAGGAAATGCGCTTAGATGATCAGTAGCGGCTGTGATCCTGTCAGGAAAACATAACTTAGAAAAACTTGGGTTTGATAACCTAGGCTGAAGCACAGTTACTTTTGGAAATACTGTATTGTCTTCCTATCGCCTTCTGATAGCTGTATGAGAGAACAGTCTGCTGACAGTCTGTCGGGTCCTCTGCCTGTTCTTCTCCATGCTCCTTTTTATCAGCAGTCACCACGTTGCTCTGTCTAGGGCCAGATCCAATACCCACTGAAGTCCATGGAAAAAATCCCAGGATCCTATACCCTGCTGTGCTATATGAATCAAAGCACAGGTTTTAGAGTCCACTACATCTGGTTCATTAGATGCTGAAATGAGTTTTGCCAGAAAATGACAACTGCCTCCTCTAGGCAGTGTGTTACGTTTGTAAGAAAGGCACGGTCAGTGAACTAACCTGAATCCCCTAATTGTGTGCCTTCAGTCACAAAGGGCTGGGTGCCTCAGTGATGCACATCAGCGTCGTTCCCAGCTTTATGCTACCATAAAGCATCCTGAAATGTGTATGGCTTGGGTTCTTTTAAAAAAGGATATTTTATTAATGAGCAAATATAAGAAAGAATCTTTTAATGTGAGTCTTAGTTTAAGTGAGTATACAGTACAGGAGGGAAAAGTATAACCTGCAGCTATGTTACTACAACGAATGTGTTTCCAGTATTTTAAAGTTCTGTATAGCTTACCAAAAAGTGTAGATGTATGCAGCGTATATTCAGCTACATGTGTCTTACTGACTCGAGTGTTCATTTTTGAGCCATTGTACTTCAGATAAACAATGGAGAGACGGCTGCAGTATTGCTGGCATTACACATCAGGCATTAAGGACAATTAATGGGTTTAACTTCCCAAATTACTTAAGAGCCTTCAGAAGAAATCTGGAGAATAATTTTCAGTCAGTGGAATGAAAATGTCACAGTTTTGTGCTTTGGTAAATAACCGGTTCACAGAGATGTCTTACTTATCACTGTGGTATGCTTATTCATTAAGGGCTAATTGCAGAGGTCTCTAAATGAAACACCGCAAACCACATTCCACTCCAGTGCCAGTTTGTTTAAAGTCTGCAAAGCTTTATTATTAGCACGATTTAATTATGAAAATGGCAACCATGGAGAATTCTGAACACATTCTTTCCCTTGATCATTAGTTACAGGGCAAAAATGAAACACTTTCAACAATGAAGGGTTCATATTTCAAGCTTATACAGTAGCTGCTAAAAGGCTATACTCAGAAAATCAATTTTATTAAAGTCCTTCAAGCACTAAAGGGACTTCCATGCAACTAAGCAATTTTAAAAACATGTCCACAAGCAGTGACTTTTTGATTCATGTTTTTAGCAGGGTTATATTTTCACTGTTTTCAATATTGTCCCCCAAAGCAGGGTCAGAAATGGTTTGAGGGGGGGAGAAGAGGTGAGCAAAGCATGTTCTGACATAGCTATGACTTGCATCCTTTGCCTTAAGGTACTTAAAAGAGGACTATGAGCTGGATCTGAGAAGCCTGGCACGCTCTTAACTAAAGCAGATCAAAAGTCAATGGTGTTTTCACCTTTTTCAGCTTTCTTTTGCAGCCCAGGAAATTAAGTTTAGGGGACTACTAAGAAACAGTGTAGACTCTGAATTTTTTTGAAAAACGAAGCTGTGATTTGAGCTAAAAATAACAGGAAACTATTTTCCTGGAGATAAAAGGGAATGACATGTATGGTAAAAGGATGAAAAGAGTTCACGCATTGCTCTGCTCCTAAAGAGATGACAGGGAGAGAGAACTGTGTCTGTATTTCAGGGCCTAAAATCACTGTGGACCAATGGAAAATGGAGTGCAAGTCCACCACAGTCACTGAGTTGTAAAGTAAATTACTGCCCTGATCCAAAGTCCTTTGACCTCCATGAATCAAAACTCCCCAAATTAGTGGATACCTCAAGCCAAGGCTAAGAGTATAGAAAGTCTTTTAGTCCATCCTCAAATTTCAGAGGATAAAAAAATCTTTGTCTTTATATGCATGTCTATGTATATAACTGAATTAAAGCTTTCAAAATGGATATAGGCATCCCATTGGTTGCCCACAGGATGAAATAAGCTATCTTCTAAAATGGAGTATCAATAAAACATTGCTAATGAAGTAAAAGATAAAGATAAAAAAGAAATTAAAGCAGATGAAATATGAAGGGTTGTCACTACTATTAAAAAAAAATAATGTGAAGCAGAACTGTCCCCTTTTATCTGTAATCTAGTTTTCATTTGTTCCTTGTTATTTATATATCTGCTTTCCACTTCTTTTCTTGTTATTTCTTTTTTTCAGACCCATATTTCCAAATGCGCTTTTTGTCACTCAATATTCCAGATACCCAAGTATGCTCTTTAGGCAGATGAATAGCGAGTGTAATTTTTTTTTACATGGGGTATCTAAAATGTAAGAACAAGAGCTGAAATGTGCTGTCCTCTAAAAGAGTTGTTTCTGTATCTGCCATTTAAAAAAAGAACATCTTCATGAAGTCCCTGCTGCCCACATGAATACTTCTGTTCTCTTCGGTGTCCCCTGGGTGGGGATACCGCAGAGGTTCGGATGTGCCTGGGAAGGGCTTGCTGTGCTCAGAGTGGGGCTACTGCTTCTGCCCTGCTGGAGCGGGTAGGGCCAGGTGAACTCCTAGTAAATAGCTTCCATTGTAGATTTACCAAAAAAAAAAAAAAAAAGCCAACACAAATTCTCCGCCCAAAATAACTCAGGCCCCCAAACCTTTGGCTGTATTTGTAGTGCACGGGCAGGATTTTCAAATGCCCAATGTTTGGCTTAATGATCTTCCCATTTAACACAGTTACAAACCTTGCTTCAGCTTAGTGGAAACAAACTGAAGCAAACAGGCAGTGAGTCAGAAAAATTATGATCAAGTGCATGCTGGTATACACACCCAGTATTCCAGATATTCCCCGCTGCAGCCACCGAGGTCAGTCCAACATATTTTATCAATTTTTAAAGTGTGAATTAATCCAAATTCTCCCTGTACTTCAGATTTAGCAGCAATGGATCAGTGAAGTCACTAGATTCTTTTTTTTTATTTTTATATGATGGGATTGTTAGACCTAAGTCTCTGGTGACAGCAATAAATATCCATCATTAGGTATGAGTGATTATGACAGCCTGTTCTAGTTCTGCCTATGAAAGATCGTTTCCTTCTGGGAGCCGTAAGGAATACAACTGACAGGGGAAAAAACTCTTCTTGGTAAACTTAAATTGAATAAATCAAAATTGTTGATCCTAATGCTTGTTGTCGTAATTTTCAGTTGCATAAAATTTGGCATTGATATTGGATGTTTCTGCAAAATTTTTAAAATCCTACAGGAGCAGCCCCGCTCGGGCGCTGGCTTTCCTTGTGACTCCGTGTCACCCCAGCTCCCTGCAGCCCCAGGAGCGATTCCCCTCCCTCCTCCTCATTACTCTTACCTGTGCTAGTGGGAAGCTCTCAAATGCTACAGCCAGGAGCAAACCTGCAAGGGCTCGGACCTGAACCACTCCCAGAGCGTTGGGTCTCCCGACAGCCCGCGTTTCAGGCCGCGCTGGTGGAAGTGGGATGAGAAGGAAAGGCAGTGTCAAGCAGACAGGCTTTCCCTTGCAACATGAGTTGCTTGGCACAACCTCAGCACAAGAACCACCTCAAGTGGATCAGGAGGAAGATGATAAAAATACCAAATAAAAGCAGGCACAGGTGTCACACTCCGTGTTGAAAAAGGGTAACCCAGTTTGAAATGCGACTTGTTGCTGCTGCTGGTTGAAAGCTGGGTTTTGTCTTGCTCAGCAACAGTCTAAAGAATTCTGTGCAATTCTGGTTCAGAGTGAAAAACCCTTGGGTTTAAAAAAGGTGAAGTGGTTTGTGGTGGGAAATTATTTTTGATGTATGAATATATATCATTAAAACCAATGTTTCATTTCAGTGTCACGATCTGGATTCTTATTTTATAGAAAACACTCATAAAGAAAAGAAAAAGAAAAATGAAGCTTCCCCAAAATGATTCTTTTAAACTTTTTGGACTACAGAAGGATATTTACCAAAATAACATATATTCATGAAAGGCTTTGATGTTCCAAAGGAGCATTCCCCCCCTGCCACATCTGCAAAATCAAATGGAAAAATGCCTTCCAGCTACACGGAGTTCTTCATTTCACTCACACAAAGATGAGTCTACCCTGCCCAGGGTATTGCAGAGAAGGACCAGTTCTCTTTCAGCTTGCAGTAGATATTGGCTTCTTACACAGGCAGCTAAGGAGAAAATGATTCGATGATTCCATGAAAAGCCAGTGTCTGTTCCCTCCCTACTGCTGAGCAGGACGCTGTGAGGTGCCATTCCAGATACCAGCTGAATGTAGTGTTTCAGGACACAGAAACCCTCTGAGCACCTCTTTGCTTCCCCCTCCTTCACTCCACGCTGTCTTCATCGGCGCTTTTTTCTCAGCTAATTTATGTGAGCTTAGCTTGGCTTTTGCCATGTTCTGTTTTTTGTTGTTGACATTATTGACCATTTTGGGTGGTGACAAACAACGGAACAATATCAATAACAATTTATTGGGTACTCTAATTAATGAATTTACCCTGTGACCCAGCTGCAATCACAACTGTGCCTTCACAGTATCAGCCTGCGGGCAGAGGAGCAGTACCCACAAGCTCAGGTGCTGTGTTCAGACTAAGCAGCCTATGAATTCTTCTTACATTTCAAAAGACTAAACAACACAAGAACCTCAGAAATTATCACAGTTCTGTGGATTTCATAAGACTTGTAATGATTTAAATTCAGACCAAACCTTTCAAATAATCAGGTACATTTTCTAACAATGACCAAAACCTGTAAAAGTCTCTTTAGCACATTTGACTACAACATACTTTTTATTTCAGTTTAGTAACAAGTAGCTGAACTGATAGGAATATACAAATGTTAGGTTTAAAATAAAATATTGTAGCTGAGACAGCAAATTTCATATGAAGTGGCAAAAAAAAAAGTCTGAGAACTTGCAGTAAACTACTACATCTGGAGCAGGAGCAACTCTTAGAGCTGGAAGGGACTGTCCCCAGGTGCCCCTGTGTGCTGCCCCTGTCTCCACCCTCCCCGGGTAAGGCTTTGTAGCCACGTTACACATCTTTATTTCTAAACGAATCCATTTTCAAGAGGTGTTTGTGCTGCTTGTGTTCCTGTCAGCATTGCAGGGGCAGAGCCCCACTCTGAGACCACTGGGGGGAAAATGGGAGCAGCCCTTTCAGGGGGAATGGTGGGGCACAGCCTTTTGTTAAGCTGCTCGCTGGAGGCACCTCAAAGGCTAATGCCAGAAGTGCTCTTGTGCCTGTTTCCATAGGGGTCTAGAGCATAAATGAAGGTGTTGGCAGTTCCTCATGAGGTTCTGTGGTGCTCCTTGGAGGGCTCTTGGGTGTGGGCTCTGGCCAGGGCCTCTAATCAATGCTGTGGGATTGCTGTTTGTTGTAGAAATAGTTCCTACCTTTGCTCTCATCTTGCTTGCACCCTGATGGCTGTAAGGATAATCCAAACGTGGGGCAGAGCAGCCCTGTCCTTCATCATGGCATTGCTCCTTTTCTGGACGGGCTGCTATAACGGCAGGAGAAGAAGAATTACTGGTTTCATGGCAGGTAAGATGACAGGGAAGGAGCCTACAGTTGGTTCCTGCATAGGTCAGTGGAACTTCGTATTTGTGTGTGTGACTGGATGTGGATGTTCTATTTAAGGGGGGAATGTGTAAGGGGGTCAATTTGTACTTGCCTTACTCTCAAGAGCAGCAACCCCATTTTTGGGTCCTGTTACATATTTCATCACATTCTTCTCAAACATGTTTTTCATCTCTTTTCCATTGCTAGTTCATTGTCTAAGTGGAAAGGAAATTCAATAAAGTTTGATTATTTATTTTTTTTTTAGATTTTATTTGTATGTGAACTTTCAAACACATGATACTCAAGCGGATTAGAAATTTGGCAAAAGGAGTTCACCTGGTGGCTGGCTGCATGCTTTCTACGCAGACAAAAGCCCTGACCCTGCAAACACACTCCTGTCAGGAGTCCTTGATCTCATGGTAGTCCTTAGGACTGCTCGGATTAGAAAAGAATTGCAGGATTAAGTCTTAGCAGTTCATTTGAAATATAAGACATTTGTTGCTTAATCTTGCAAAACAAGGCTCTCAAGTTTTCTTTTTCTTTAAAACAAAATAAATATTCATTGAGCTATGAAACTCAATGGACTCTTTCAGGAGATTCTTTTCACCATGTGAAATTGAGGCAGCCGCCGTAAAATCTTGTATGATTTTTATCTCTTCCCATCAATACAGTAAAGGAGTTTATTTGGTAAGTAACAAATATATGATCCAAATGTTTGTGAAATGCCCAGAAGCTACTTCTGGGAAACCAAATAACAAATTCAGCTGTAGGGATCTGTCTGCGTTTTCAGAAAGTTTGAGGAGGTAGTTTTGGGTGGAATGACCACCTGAACACAATGGATGGGAAACAGTGAGGTCCCCCCGCTGTGATGGGGGAGCTGCAGAGAGCACAGTGTGCCAGAGGTGTGCTTGGGGGCTGCTTGGGTTCCTCTGTGCGGAGCTGCTGTGCTCCTGCAGGCAATTCATAAGGGATCTGATTCTGAACTCGGTGATATCAGCCAGGCTTTTCCCCAGATCCTCGTGCAGAAATTCAATCCTAAACATCTGATCATCTGCCCCTCGCTCAGAGCAATGGCAAGGGAGGTGTTTTCTGCTGGCAGGCTCACGGGGCTTGGTGGTGGGGATGAGGGAGAGCAGTATGGCCCCGCTGAGACCATTTGTCACTGATGCTAATGTCAGTGTTTGAAGAGCTAAGCTAACCCTTCTCTGCTGTGGTTGTCGGGCAGTGCGGGTTTTGGTCTTCTCTTTCTGATGAGCTGCTGCTGCCTGGTTTGTTTACACTTATGAAATGCACTGTGTGCTATATGTACAGTACTGGAAGGGAAGCCCTGCTCCGTCGCTGTAAGCAACGTTGTTTGGTATCATCACATACTCACAGAAATGTCACTCCTACAGAATCCACTGCTTTAATTTTTTTTAAATGGCTAAATTACCAATGTATTTATTTGAGAGCTGTGGGGCTCTCTCATGTGTAAACATTTATGAAATCATTATTTCTTCCCTTTTATTTGTTTTTTTCTACGTAATATGAGAAATTTGGGTTTAATCATTGTAAGAGCTTGACTTAGATTGATAAAAACCAAGCACTGACAGTCTGACACTTCATCCTTCATTCATGTCACCGCTCGACTTTTGTTTTGTTTCCCAGATCAGTCAGAGTTAAATCTGGGCTGTCAGCTATAACTTTGAACTTTCTGGCTTTTCTTACAAGAGTACATGTCTCTTTTTTTCTTGTTTATATTGATCCTATGATCTGACCTATGAAAGAGTGATTGGGCGGCTACAGAGGCGAATTGCCACACTGCCATGATGGGATGCAGCAAGTAGAGGGAGCTGCAGAATAATGCAGCTGCTTTGCTTTGCTTTGCTTTAGCTGAAGCCTGGCACATGGGGTCTGTTTCCTCTGAGGTCTGGAGTCCTCTTTTGCTGCTGACCCCAAGCTTAGCTCTGCTCTGCTTAATAAAATAAAACTGGAGAAATCTTCATCATAAACAGCAGGCAAAAATACGGAGATTTTAGAGGCCTAGTGGGCGTGAGATAAGGCTTGGAAGGCACAGAGATAGTCAGGGTGTACAACTGGGAACACAGATGCCAGTAGGAATTAATGATGAAAGTCCCTCAAAGTGGTGTTACACAGTACTACCTGATTTGGGAAAAATAATCAGGGTATCCCAGGCGCACCTAAGGTGTGCAGAGTGATTGCATTTGGTTATTTAACTTTCCAGTACTGCCATAAAAATAGTATATATACACAAGGCTGTCCTCGGCCTTCCCTACCTGAAAATAAACCAGGAGGCTTTCAGGCACTCCGTGTGTGGCTTTCTTAAAGCCATGGCTGCTGCTGGAGTTTGAACTACTTACTAGGGCTGAGCTGTTCCAAAAACCTGTCTTTCGGGTAAACTCAAAAAAGCTCAATAAATTTATTAAAGTGTAAATGTACATTAGTAAATAGCATTCAAGAAAAAGTTAATTATCTTTAAACTTACACCGGTAAATTGTTTTCAAACAGCAGATTGTAAATGTTTTCTCCTGCTAATGGAGATGTTTTTTAATAGACACATCAGGTTTATGCGGTAGCGTTCTTCTTAATCCTAACTGGTTTCACTTTCCATACAGAGAGATTATTTTGAAAATACTCATACCTCCAGGTTCAGAGTTCACTGACATCAATAAAGTTTATCCAATGTCAGAGAAATCAAAATAATGCCTCATAGGTCTAGCAGTAAAACAAACAAAACAAGAGGCTTCTGCTCCCTGATTATAAAACCCTCGTATTTTTAGTTATGAAAACAACTTATGTAAAATGTGCCCGGTGAGCGGAGCTGGAGCAAGGCAGGGTATTACCCAGCACAGCCCGAGCCTGAGCTACTGTAAACATGATGATGGCAGAGACTGTTTTACCTGCGTGGTTGTAAGCCTGTGTGGGTTTCAGTACCCTTTATAATAATTGAAACTAGCTAACAAGGGAAGTTAATTTAAACTAAGCCACCAGTTGCTAAATCTAGTTTGTGAATCTGATCACCCGTTGTCAACAAACAATTGAAGTGATTAATCAGGATGGTATATTTGTGTATCGGGACAGTTGTTACTACAGAGCAAAATTAGTTTAGGTTGTTCTAAGCAAACTGGCTGTGAATACTTTGCTGTGACTAGTTTGTGGCTGCACTTAATCAAAACTAATATCTTCACTGTCTGTAGTTCTAACATCATATTGTTCTCACCATCTACATTAGTAGATTTTTTCATATAATCTTCAAATTTTCATTTCACAAGTTCAGAGTTCATTCTGAATGAGTGCTGTTTAATACCCACCTAAGATTTGCCTTTTCTGTGAAACGGTCTTCCCAGCACCCTGATTTATTGCTGCAGTTGTAGAAAGCACATAAACACAGCCAAAGTGAATTAGATATTTTCTGAAGCAAATATTAATGAAAGAAGTCATCCATTTCCAGCAGCTGTGCGTATATCGGGGAAAGCTTCCTAAGACTGAACTGATTTCAGGTATACATTAGATATTAACTGAATATTTGATTACATTTGATGAAACCCAGGCAGTTGTAGCTGTTTCACCTGTAATACCAGTTAGCACATACTGGGTAGTTCTGTTCTTCAGGAGGAGCCCGGTGTTTGGGCACCTCTGCAGTGGTGTTCGACTGACAAGGAACTTTGTCTTTGGGAAGGGTGTGAGGAGCGCTGCTGGCAGGAGCACCACTGGCTATGGATGTACTGTACTGGCATCCTTCCCCTTTTGGTCTCCCACCTTCAGCCCGGGAACTGTAATTCTCGTTAGCGTCGATAATCTGCCACGGGTGCCTGGCGCTCTCAGACTGCTGCTGAGAGAGGAGTTTCCCACCATCCCAGATGGTAGGATGAATTCCCCGCTGCCAGCTCGCAGCTTCGGGGCCTCCACTGAACCCCACACCCACGTCTTTTCCTGAGCCAACAAAATGCTTTTCCTAGCGACATGGTATTTTTTGTTCTTTTTTAAAAGCTGCTTTTCACTATATTCAAAAGAAGACGTTTGAGATTGAATCAGTGGAATAATTTTCAGTAATACAGAATCACAGAATCTTAATGGTTGGAAAGGACCTCTGAGATCACCGAGTCCAACCATACGCACACAAAAGACCCCCACAATCTTGGCCACAAACACACCAAGAGGGCTTTTCTGATCCAGTCTCGTTTCCTGATCTAAGAGCCTGTGGAAAATACGCTGTATTATTGTGATTGCGTCGAAGTCTTGGACACGACATTTTAAGTGTTAGCGAACAGGAGTAGCCCCACTTGCATTTCTCCTGATTTACATGAGGGTAACTGAGCTCAGCATCTCTTTTTCAAAGACCAGCTGTGCCTTGAAAGTTCTCTCTCTACCAAAGCGTGGTGTGTTAACGTGCGGTTGCTGCCTTCTCTCTAAGTTTCTGCTGGGAGATGGCAACTTTGTGCTCTGTTGTCACAGTGCCATTGCTTCTGTTTGAATTTTCTGGGAATTACTTGGCACGAATCGGGACCACCTCCCTTTTCACTCTCTGTATGTGTAACAAGGTTTAAGAGCACAAAGGCCCTGTGTTATGTGAGCTAAGAAAAGCTGAACATAGAAGCCTTGAACTATGTCATCCAAAGCAAATCGGGGTGACGGAGCTGCTCGCCTGCTTGTGCCCCCTCTTTATATCCAAATTCTCACCAGGGTCCGTGCGAGGCTCCGTTAGCATTTGCCTGCAGGATTGCGTCTCCCGTTCGGTGCTAAAAGGACTGGATTGCTTTCTTGATCCCTTTGTGAGGGGAATCAGTTGGTTTATTTTTTAGACCATGAAACCTTTATTAACATTACGGAACTGCAAGTGAGGTCTGAATTTGGAAGGCAGAGAGGGCAGGGGGGATTCTGCGTTTACCTCCGCTCCCAGCATATTGTCTCATTTTGATCCCTGACAGCAATGTGGCAGAGATTTGTGCCATTCTGCACTAGTGACTTGCCCAGAAGCAAAAATTCTTATTTTTTCACTAATGCTTTAATTGAATTTAAGGGATTGGTTATGTTTTGCAATGGCAAAAATGCCACATCAATGGTGTTCATTGAGAGAGATTATTATTGAGTGGATCAGATAAATATGGCCTACAAATGTGCTGATTTACTCCAGCTTGTAAAACAAAACAGTTTACGTATACAATTTAAACATTCTTTCTCCTTTTTTCCCCTAACCACATCCCTTGTGTGCATAATTGAGATTTCCTTACCACCCAGAAGACAGCGAGGGAATTCTTTGGGGTTTGGGCTGTGTTTTAAGCGGGTGCAGCTGGAAGCGCAGCCGGGGAGCGCGGCGGCTGCCGGGTGCCGCACACCTCCAGCAACACTAGAGAGCAGGCTGGCACTGCCGTACCGCCGCCGCGGCCCTGCAATCTGCTGGAAATGTAATAATTGCTCTTTTATTCTTTAATAAACACACGCCACATCATACAGAGAAACAAGGTGAGAGAACGAGAGAGAGGATATTGCCTTCTTCCACAAAGGGCTGCTCACTTTTATTTTATACGTTGTTTTTTTTTTTTTTTATGCCAGCAGAACAGCCCTGTTATTTTAAATTACTCTTCCATCTTTCCTCCTCTTCCCCCCCTTTTAGTTAAATTATTGTATTGATTAGAGCCCATTAGTGTGTAATCGATTGTTAATTTGACTCATCTTACAAATCATGTTTATCTTTATCAATAAAAAATATATATATTTCACGTCTCATTCCTGCAATAAACTGACAAAACGCTGGGCATCCAGAATTAAGGCTGGAACTCCAGCTGCAGATGTAAAAATACAGACTGTGATAACTTGCATGCTATTAAAAAAAAAATTAGATATAGTTTGCAAGTAAATTGTTAGAGAAGAGATGGAGTAAGCAAGATGAATAGGCATGTATGGAGGGAAATGTGGGGGGAGGTTGTCTGTTTTATTTTTTACTTTTTTATATTTTTTTTTTTTTCTGAACAAATAGGGCTGGACAGTGTGATATCACTGAAGTACAGCAAACATATTGCTTTGTGTGCCGGTGGTCTGGCACCGATCACTGATCACCAAGCAACTTGCGTATCCAGACTTACAACCTGCAATCGCGTCCTTACGATGCTGCGTGTTTCTGCACTGGCCGCTCTGCAAACTTCCCAGCTGACTGCACGTTTTCTTTCTGATGTAGTAAAAGTGAAATATTTTAAATACCGAAGTTATTTTTTAATTTTGAGGCCAGAAGATATATGATACTTTTCAAGGCTAGCGGAGGAGATATCGACATTCAGGCAATAATCGGTTGTGCTTTATACAGGCAGGATCCATGTAGATAGCAACTAATCCCCTCCACTGAGGCAAGTATAGCCAGTATTATTATCCCTGTGTTACGGATAAGAAAATTGAGATGAATAGTTAGCAGAAGGGCATATATTTATGTCAAAGTTAGGATAAAAAGTTTAAACTAGCAAAGCTTGGCATATAATGGGTAGTTACTGATCAAAATTAAAATAAAGTCTTGGTATTTGCATCTTTTTAAAATCCGTCTTTTGGAGACTAGAGCTAGACTTGCTTGTGGATTGCTTGGGGTTTTTTCCCCTAGTATTTACAGTAAACAATGTGTAAAATAACTGAAAATGCAGTGGTGACTGAAGGGAGAGAAGTGCTTTGGATGAAATGTATTGAACTGTTTCAAGCAAAAAGTTCCTTTTCCCAAAAGACTGAAGTATTTTCCAAACAAGGAATTTTGAAATAACATTTTCACTTCAGAATCTTACAAGTTCACTGAGAATATTTTTAAAAGGATATAAAACCACAAGCAATGTGTAGGGTCACCTTATTCCAACACAAACTCTTTTTAATTTTTTCCCTTTAATATTTTTCTCTCCAGACAGGAGAACCCTCCCCCCCCCCCCAAATTGATTCTTCTCACAGTTCTCCTATAGATGGCTTTATTTTTCTCCAAATACATTTCAACAGCAGACTCTGTGATCATCTAGTGCTGGATAGATACGATCCATATGTTTCTCCTTTTAGGAAATATGACTCTCATATAACAGCTAAAAAGTAAAGGCCAGGCAGATTTGCAGAACCATATAGCTTATTAGCCCATAATCCATATTGGAAAAGACATTTGTACAGTACAAGATACGCTGTGCATGTGTGGATGCAGGCAGATTAGTCTCTAGCAAGTCTGCATAGTTGAAATTTCTCACCGAGAGCGATCACTGGGGAAGTTAGAACATGAAGGGCCAATCACAACTGAAAAAAAGAATGTTTTTTCAGTTCAGCCCTGTAAAATTTCTGTAATGCAATCTGAAAAGCAGCACGCTCTTCAGATCTGGTCCTAAATGGAGATGTTGGAAGACATATACTGGCGTCCGGGGAAATGTTGTGGGAACGGTTGAAGTTTTGAATGAGAATCATGCAGAAATTGATGAATTTTGTGTATTCCGGGCTGTTTCGCCCAGTGTGTTTTAGCAACGCTGCACAGCCAGCGCTGGTGGGCACCTCCAGGCCAGGCAAGATCTCTCCATTAGGAGCTGTACGTCTTGATCTAGTGCAAAATTCTGCAAGTGTGAAAATGCAAGAGTCCCCCTCCGTGGTCTGTAGGAAGTGCTGGAATATCTGTGCTATTACACCTTATCTGATGAACTCGAGCTGCAGAGCTGGATCCGGCTCTGAAATGTTCTTTCGCGTTCTTTATGGCAAGGTCTTTAATTAGCACTTGCAGAGCATTGAAATACCGTGACACTGCGCTGCTGCTAATGAAAATAAACCTGGAGTTGTGTTCCTTGGTCTGTTGACATTTACAGCCGTGAAGGCTGAGCCAGGCTGGGAGCTGCTGCTTACACGGAGGTGAAACTTCACTGCAGCAAATACAGACCACAGCGAGACACCAAAGCACAACTTGAACTTCAAAACGGTGGCAGAAATGAGTGGGGCAGGGGCTGCCGTGCTCCCTGTCCCCGGGCTGGCCCAGTGGCTTTGTCCCGGCTGAGACGCTGCCTTAGAGGCTACCTCAGGGCTCACCCTGCCGTGGTTACAAAATTTAGGATAATTTAGCTAAAATATTATTTAGGAAACTGTGATGATGAGAAGAAATAGCTGCACGTTGCATATGTAAATGGCAGCAATGCGGCTGAGATCAATCTTTGAGTTTAAACTGATTTTGGAGCATCAGGGTTTTGGCCAGTTGCTTGAAACATTCGGTGTTTCAGTGAAGCAGTCACCCTCCCTGGGCTTCTGGCTGAAGGTATTTCTGGGACTTGCAGAAGAGGAAAAACTGAATTCTTCCTTCTCATTTTCTTATATTGTAGTTAGTTTTTCCTAAATATAAACAGATAAATATGTAATACCAGAAAGCTTAACTTGGGTAAAAAATGTGGGAGAAGGAGAGGGAAAAGGAAAGGCTTCACAAGCTAAAAGAAGTGCAAAAATATTTGTGCTGTATTTTAGTCTTTTTTATTTCCTTTTGGCTTTGTTTGTCTTGTGGCATTAGCGGGATAGGCTCTACCAATTTTGCTGGCGTGTATTTGTAACCCAGGAATGCTTTTTGGCAGATGTAAAATTAGAAACAAATTTCATGTGTTCTGCAGTGCCCTCCAGTACTATAAAGGACAGGAACAGAATATGTGGCTTTGTCAGGACGGCTCCAGGAAACCACAAAGAAACAGAGATTAGAAACAAAATTGGGGAAATAAATAAATAAAAAAGGAAATACCTCCCCCCCCCTAGCAGCTGCTGCGCAGCTTGGGAGGGGAGTGCAGAGCAAAGCCCCCCCACCGCGCTAATGGGAGCAAACAATGGAGCCCTCGGTGTGATGGGAAACAAGGGCGCGTGGTTCGGGGTTGTTTTCAAATAAGTGGTTCCAGGGTTTCGTGGTGAGATGATGCTCTGAAATTTACCTGTCTATTTTCTGGCGTGTGAATAAATAAAGTGGGGCTCCCCTCCCCCCGACAGGATGGGAACGCTGAACGCTCGGCCCATCAAATTAAACGCAGGCAGGTTTTCATTTCCAAGCCTGCATGTTTGGAGATGATGGATGGTGAGATATATGTCTCTATAATGAAGGTTTCATTATGAATTTTTTTTAAATGTGCAACATGGCTCTTCATTTCCAAACAAGAAATGCCATCTTCTTGCTTGTACCTCCTAGATCCAGTACGTGTGATATTGCCAAAGGAAATGATCGAATAACCACGGAATATATTGATTTAATATAAAGTTATATTTGCTCCGGTTTTACTGCAAAGCTTCAGAAAACCTGAATGATATAATAAACTGCATAAATAAAAATAGGGAGGGGTAATGATAAGGTGATTAGAGATAAATGATCAGTGGGATCGTTGGGCTGTGAGTATTCAAGAAGATTTAACTGGCTTGTCTCTGTCTAGTGCCCTGCTGCCCACTGCCTACAAACAGCAAAGTCATCAAATTGTCCTGACTCGAGCACTTACAGAAAGCAAGTTTGAGTAAAGAATGTTTAGAAGGCACTTATAATTAAAAAACAAACAAAAAAACTTGAACTCAATGCACTCCATAACAGTAAATTTTCCCAACTGCAATAAAAATACCTTGTAGCCTATAGACGTGGTAGTGCTTGATGAGCAGCAACACTCGGTGTGCCTTGTATATGGACTGCAGGTTACATTAATGTTGGCCAAATCCAGTACGTGTTTGGGCCGATGGAGAGTCGCAGGAAGCCTGTCATAAAGGATTTTAAGCCAAAATGTTCTGCCGGGAAACTTGGGCTGTCTGTGGAACTGGTGTGGAAAAGGTTAAGCTTTTTTTGAGGGAAACAAGGCACTATGGCAATACCTACAGTCTGAAAGATGGGCTGTTGCCCACAAGTGTTGCCTGGCTGGGCGATACGGCCGGGGCGGTATTGAGTTAGGTGTCACCAGGGGAGGAGCGCTGACGTGGGGAAAGGGAACCTCCGTAAAATCACCCGGTGATTTTCCTGCAATTACCAACTCAATTTCACGTTAACCGTTTTTCACCTTTCCTTCTCTCCACGCTCTCCCGAGGGATTTATGTTTTACTTCAATTTGCCCATACGTGCACAGTATAAAAATGTCCTCATCTTCTTCAACCTCTCTGCCGCTGGAAGTGTTGCCCTCTGAATGCAAGAAGGGTTTCGGTGACCCGGTTTTGTGTGGCGTCGAAATGTGAAAGGTCAAATAGCATTTTGTGATTGTTCTGGTAATACCATGCACGGCGGTTAGTGCCGTTACCCCGGAGCTTGCGGAGTTCTAGGAAAGAGGGAGAATTCTAGGAAAAACCCAGCAGCACCACTTTCCTCTGCCCCTGCAGCACTGCCCCCCATTAAAAACGCATTAGGCACTGGCACTGAGAGGATAAATTAAAACCACCCAGACAGCTTTAGGTTATGCATTTGAGCGTTGAATCCAGCCAGTGGAGGGCTGGGCTTTTGCTGAAGCTGGGCACGCTGGTGAGTACACGTGTTGAGAGACGTGTAATACTGTCCTAGTGCCCACAATCGCGGTCACTAATAATTTTTTCCTCTTACTCTTTGGCGGAGTCTCGGTCCCACCCGTCCAAACCGGGTCCTGCGGGAGGGTTTCCCATGGTGCTTTCTTGTGGACTTTCCCTCTTTACTCATCAGTGGGTGCAGTGATGAATTTTTGTCATGGCAAGACTTCTCTGCGCTGCTGCCTGTGAGGGTCAGTGAAGGACCAGGGGAAGGTCAGTGAAGGACCAGGGGAAGGTCAGTGAAGGACCAGGCTCCTCTGGAGGAGTCTGACCACAGCCCCTGTCTGACCTGCACACAAACCCTCCCCAGACACAGCCCACTCCTTGCTTAAGCACCATATTGACAGGATATATCTCAATATCATAATCTGAACTTGTTGCCAGAGTTTCTGGTTTGTGAGATTTTCTCCACTGGACACTGTCTCACCCTAGGAGGAAAGGATCTAAGTATTTGATACTAATCTTACAGACATTTGATTTTTGGCTTTCCTTGAAACTTGATTAAATGCAGCTTGTCATCCCACTCCTTTTTCGAGAAGCAATAAACTACACTGCTGTCACAAGGACAACGTATCTCAGAGCTTCTGTGGCTGTGGCAGCATCACACCCGAGTGCTTGTTCTACCTAAGAGGTGCAAGAGCTAATGCAAAAAAGAAGTCTAATAATAATTAGAAGCCTATAGACTAATAATAATAATTTCTCTAGAATAACTAGAAGCTTGCAAGAGAGATGTGGCTTAACCAGTACGGGATGGGAGGGAATATAGGGGGCTGGGGGATGTAAATAGCAGAAAAGATAGACAGTTTGCCTGTCCCTTGTATCAACGTCCCTCACCAGGCCACGCACTCACACGGGTTACATGAAGAAGATTTATCATCTTTGTCATAAAGAGCTGCAAATCCATTATGCAAATGAAGTTGGATCATAGAAATACTCATTAAGGGAGGGAGAACAAGCAAAAAGATCATAAAGCTCTTTTATATCTTTATTCCTGTGGCTGGATGGGAGATTTAGAAAAGGGTGGTTTTTTAAAAAAAACAGATCTTGCTGGAGGTTGGAATCCTGACAAAACAGGTAACACAACCCACGGCGGGCTATCATAAAGGTGCCATTATGGTCACTTTAGGGAATGTATATTTTTGAGCTCTGTGAAATGTATATTCTGTATTCAAGGTCTGATAAAGTGGATTATTGACAGGTAAAGCCAGAGGCTGCTTCCAAGTCAGTAGTTCCTTGTTTTTCTTGTACTAAGAAGGATCCAGCAAGTTTTTAAAAAGGGAAATGTATCCTCTCATGTAAGGTACAGATGGGTGGAGAAACGTACCCGAGATCACAGCACTCAGAAGTCAGTAGGAATTAGAGCTCTTTGAAAAATGAAACCCTACATTCTCTACCAAATGTTTGGGAGATGATTACTCCTGTATCTACATGCTTGAAATAGATCCGTTTTATTTTCTTTTTCAAAACATGTTTGAGTGTTGAATGCTGTGTACTGAAAATGCAAAATTAAGTGCTTGGAACTTCTTATATTTATTCTGGTGGTGCTCTGTTCCCTTCTGGTTACTGTGATGCTGGAGGTGTTGCTGCTACCAGCTCCATCCTTCCATCAAGACCAAAACATACCTTTGACTCGCTTTATTCTTCTGAAGAAAACAAAGAAGAAAGCAGCCGTGTTAGAAATGCTGTAGTGCTGCAGCGGGGAGGTATTGCATGTTTGTAACATAAAACTTGGATTAAGTCATTTTGAGGGGGGTAGCATTCCCATTAAGGAAGGTTGATAGAACTTGGCTGCATGTCCAGCACATGCCTGGAATTTGGCTGTCGCCTGAAACTCCCTGTGTGCCTCTTGGGCTGCGCTGCCAGGGAGAGCAATTGAGACCTGCAGGAGGGGGCGGCTCCATACCTGCGACCACGCACAACTGAGGGAAGCAGCAAACCCTTTCTTTTATGGTGCTCAATCAATGAGGCTTTGCTTCAGCCTGACTGCAGAGCCTTGGCACTTCCCACCAAAAGAGCTTTGGTGGTTTATGGACTGCCTTCTGGGAGTGTCTTCACATACCGACATTTTACTATTATTATTACTTTCAGCAGAACTTCCCCTAGATGATCTTTCCTCCACCAACCCCCTTTTGTATCCCAGAAGAATGTAAGAAATGGGTTTGGCTACAACTGGAGTCCTCTGCCTCAATTAGAAACTGCAGCGCTTGGTGCTATTAGTCAAAGTTTTGTATTTGTTTGTGTTTTTTAAGTACAGAGACTGTTGACACAGCTTTCTATTAAGGCTACCCACTTCCCATTTCATGCCCAATTTTCAATTGTTTATAATATACCTGAATGTCAGCTCTTTATTTGTAATTAGGAGACCGTGGGAAGCACTCTCCTGCCTTGCTGGCGGTCACAATCTCGTCCTGTTCAGCATGTGTCCATCCAGCAAACCCGGGAGTACTTGGAACACGGGTTGGCTGCCAGGGGTGAAAGGTACCTACTGCTGCAGTGCAAATGTGGCAACACGGGTGAAGGGGGGAGAAGTTATTAGCAGTGAAGGCGTGGAGCCATGGGCCATCCATTGGGCAGGTTAAAGCCAACATGAGCGTCTCCAGCTGGGCTACAGCCAGACATCAGCATCCTGTGGGGACACCTTCTGGCGTGGTAAGCTTTTTGGGAAAAAGTTTGCTTCGTCTTAAGTGACATAGATAGGTGCTGGGCTGAAGCTGCTCAGGATGCTCCCATGGAAAAACTGAGCTTTTACCCAGGCAGCAGAGTCATAGATGAAGTCACGTCATACACAGCCTCTGCCTGAAATTGTAACAGACAAACGTCACTGCAGGCCATAGACTTGTGTGTACATTTTGAACCCACAAAGGCTTTAAAAATGTGCACATTCTTTTTGTACGTGTTCTTCCAACTCTACCCCTTAGTGTGAAGTAACACACTCCTGTGATGGAGACCACTGGAAAACGCGCTCCCTGCTGTGAGGGAGTTTGTGCGATGCGGCAGGGAGCTGGGAGAGCCGCTGGTACGAGCTGCTCCTCCCTGAGGGAGAGAGCTGGCAGGACCTGCCGAATCTTGCCCAAAACGTGGTGTTTTTCAGCAGCCTCTCCCTGTACACCATGGGTGGGAGCTCTGTGGGCACAGGGAAGAGCTGCAGTTGGTCCCATCCAAACCCGGGGCTGCTGCTGTCACCGCACACGGCTCTTCTCAACAGCAGAGTCCTCTTCATCCTTGCCCAGTTTAAACTGCTGCCAGGCTCTGCTCACCTGCTACTTGTACTTAATTAAGGTTGTGCGTGATTGCCACTGAAGCTATTTACAAACTGTTTTCCCTTGCAAGGAGATTTTGTCTTGGAACTCTTTAAAATCCCCCAGAAACCTCTGTTGGTAAACTACTACTTTCATTTGGTTAATGCTACAATTTAGAAAAAAAAAAAATATTTTTTTTTCAGTGTTTACTTTCATAAATAATGATTTTGATTGTCACATGTTTTCTTTGGGAGTTCTTTGATGAATGATAAATGTAAGTATTTAGCTTTCTGAGGAGGGAGTACAAAGGCTGTTGGCTTGTTCCCAAGAGCGTAGCAGAATATTGTCTCACCACAGGAATTCCTTGGTCCTGGATTTTTAGCAAGACAGGCAGAGCAGGGAGGGCAGGGGAGGAAGGAGACACCTGACTACCCCCTACCTTTGGTAGTTGGAAAAAGCAGCAGGATGACAATCCCTGTGGCAGCTTTCTGAAGAGAGCTTTAACTCTATATGCTTGAAGTGGAATCCTTTCCACTTTAAGTCCTTTAAGTAGCCCAGAGATGATAGCAAATTTAAGATTACTTTGGTTTTGTTACAGCTCCTTGAGTTTTCAGATTTCCTGCCAGTGTCTCTTTGCTCTCTTTTTCATCTCGCTCCTCCCAAAACATGTCCTTGCTGGAGGTGGCAGAGGAGGGTAGAGACACCCCAGGAGTATTTTTGGGTCCGGGCACGCTGGCACAGGGTGCTCAGCAGCATGTGGACGTGCCTGAGATATCACACACACAGAGTGGACTGGCCCAGGCCTCCCACTGTGTTAGTGAGTGGCCAGTGTAGGTGGGACAGGAGAAGGGGATTCAAGCTCTGCTAACAGGCTGCCCAGGGAGGGTGTGGAGTCCCCTTCTCTGGAGATTTTCAAGACCCACCTGGTTGCAGTCCTGAGTAATGTGCTATAGGCAATCCTGCTTTGGCAGGGGAGTTGGACTAGATGATCTCTAGAAGGTCCCTTCCAACTCCAGCAATTCTGTGATTCTGTGATTCCGTGATCATTACGTGATTCCCCAGTGAGCTGGGAAATGGCCTTCACAGAATCACAAAATGATATGGGGTTGGAAGGGACCTCTGGATATCATCTAGGCCAACCCCCCTGCCAAAGCAGGTCCTCCTAGAGCAGGTCACACAGGAACTCGTCCAGATGGGTTTTGAACATCTGCAGAGACGGAGACTCCACCACCTCTCTGGGCAGCCTCTTCCAGGGCTCTGCCACTCTCAAAGGAAAGAAGTTCCTCTTCATGTTAAGATGGAACTTCTTATGTTCATGTTTGTTCCCATTTCCTCTTGTCCTGTCACTGGGCACCACTGAAAAAAGACTGGCCCCATCCTCCTGACACCCACCCTTTAAGTATTTATAGGCGTTGATCAGATCCCCCCTCAGTCTTCTCTTCTCCAGACTAAAAAGACCCAAGTCCCTCAGCCTTTCCTTGTAAGAGAGATGCTCCAGGCCCCTCATCATCTTTGTAGCCCTCTGCTGTAGCCCTCCAGCAGTTCCCTGTCCTTCTTGAACTGGGTAGCCCAGAACTGGACCCAGTGCTCCAGATGGGGCCTCCCCAGGGCAGAGCAGAGGGGGAGGATGACCTCCCTTGACCTGCTGGTCACAGTGTGTAAAATAGTGACCCAGCGCTGCTCTGGATTAATGTCCAAGGAGCCAGGAGCTGCCATGCGGCAGCCGACATCCATGGGCACTGTGAGCAGCAGTGCTGCAGCACTGGCTTCCACCCTTATCTCCCAGTGAGCGGAGAGCCCTCAGGCTTTATTCACTGCCTCCCTCCCTAACACTGTGCTGTCGTTTCCTGCTCTTGCACAACTTATGAGACCAATTAAAATCCGCTGACATCTGGAGCCTTTAAAAGAAAAAAAAGTTCATGGTATTCCTGTTCTAGAGATGGATCCTGAATTCCTCCCTCAGAAAACCATTGCAGCGATTTCAAAGGCACGTTCTTCAAGTGCTGCTGGATTGGTCCCGATAGTACATTGACTGGTGTACGAGAAATAAAGAAAAGCCCTTGACTATTAGTGGGTTCCGCTGTAATTCAGAATAATACCAGATGTTTCATTATGTATCAGCCGGCTATAAAACTGCTTCTTTGAGCCATTGAACAAAGACAGTTGACAAAAGAAAAATTAATGTTGTGTCTTTGATCTCGTGTTTTAAATTTGTCTTTTATAAATAGTGATGGGTTCTGGTTAAAAACACTCTAACAATTTGTTAAATATGCAAATGCCTGAAGTTTCTTAGCAACAGAACAAATAAGTGTTTTTCTTCTAATATAATATGTATGCTAGTTTAGTAAGCACACAATAAGTTAATTAGGCTGCGGTTAGGTATTATTTGTAAATGTCATATTAGCATGCTGTTTTGTTTCTTTGTTGCAACCAAAAGCCTCAAACTCACTGATGTCACTTATTGCATGTTGTTTTTTCCTCTAGTTTTGAAACGAGTTTATTTTTTAACATACTTGTAGGCAGAATAATGATTTATTAAGTCGTGTGTTTATTATTGTTTTCCTTGGTTGTAATGTCTCATTGTCTTTACATTGTTAGCGATGTCAGAGATTTTACAGGGAAATTGTAGGAAAGTACACATTACATGTGTAATAAAGCTGCTGCAGTTTACTATGATTAATGTTGTTACAATGAATACCAAATGAATTAATAATGATGGGGCCACTTAATTTTAAAATGTTGGCATTTGTCTAAATGCTGCTCTGCGAGAGGGTGGAGGAGCTTGGCACCCTGGGAATTGGATAAAGCGGAATTTTTGCTGCCAGCATCCACGCAGCTTGTTTCTCTCCAAACAGTTATGGTCAACTGTTAACATATTCACTGCCAAGGAGATTTATGTAAACCCAGAGAACCTTTTCCCGTGACTGTAAAATTTCACTTTATAGTCTTGTGTTTTCCCCCTCCTCTAACAAAGCTTTCTGCCAATACCTCGGCTACTTCCATCCTCTCGCTGTAGCAGGTGGGCAGATATTCCAGTTCCCGTATGCCTCTGGGTTACTGGCAAAGGGTGAGCAAGCATATTCGTGCAAACAGCCAGGCAAGAGATAACTTTCTTGTGAAAATGTTGAAAGTTTGAAACATTCAGATCAAATTGCATTGCTAATCCAGGAATGCTTCCCTCGCACGTTTCAAAGCCTCTTAAGCCTCACTGCAGTTGTCCTACAGTCCTTTATCAGTAGGGAGTAGTTTTAGATGAGGCTTTTTTGCCCTGATGAAATATCTGGAAGAGCAGAATGGTGCATTGCTGGATTAGAGCACTGGGAAGAGAATCGTTGTTCACGAAGTTCATGTGTGTAAGTCGCTGCGTCTACCCAGCTGAAGCCCAGCCCTGGAACTGGACAAGAGATGCCTGAGGAGAAACAGCCTTGGTTCTGTGGTTGTGGTAACCTTTCCATCCACATTGAGAGAGTTATTTTTGCTATGCCTGAGCATTTGGAGATGGATTTTTATGCTCTGTGCGTGGAGGCTCATGCATTCTCATAACTTCAGTTTTCAGAAGGAAAGCAGAAACTATCCATTAGATCCTTGCTACATGCCAGAGGATGAAAGTGATTTTTCCCTCTGGATTTTTATGAAAAAATGAAAGAAGATACTGTGGGCTACTCCTGCCTGTATGTATTACTCCTAGTCTAGCAGGTCAAAGGTCACCAAGGTTGTTGTCATTACTGAAAATGATGTTCCGCTGCTGGTGAGTTGCGCTGAACTAGATGGACATTCTCCATCTCCCACCTCCATTTTGGATTGCTTCTTTCTCACTGAATCATCTCATTTTGCACTAGTTTATATTGCCTTTTAGTCACCTAAGGACTAGAAATGCATCAGCAAGATGGTCACCTCCTATTTTGTACATAGACCAAATGCTGTAAAATTGAGCAGGAAAATTTATGAAGGAAGGTGAAAGCAGAGATCCAGCAGAGGTGGGATATGATTGTCATATGAGAATGGAGAAAGTGGTCTGACATCCGTTGTCTCCCTGAGGCGTTGAGGTCACAGGAATATTTGACAGCGTTTTCCCTGTTAGTCTTTGTTGTGCACATGAGAAAATGCTGCTGGAAAATGCCTGTAATGGTACAATTCTTTTAAAAATTGTTTTAAACATAGACACAAATCTAATAACAACTCCTAGGTGGTAAGGACTCCTCTACTTTGGAGTTGCAGACTTATCCTTCAGATTGTGTATTTTGTACCATCTCTGGAAATCAGCCACGATCTCTAATGAACCTTTTGACATTTTCAGCTCATTCTTGATACCCGTACATTTGTTGACCCATTCTGTGGCACTCACTAACAGAGTCTTGGGGTGCTGTACTGGTCACTACTGCAGCGTTCATCACTGGAGGGATCAGTGCTCCTTTGTGTTTCCAAGTAACTTTTATCCACCTCCTGTGTTTGGTCGATGAGAGTGTTGTAATTTCCCTCAGGATCAGTGCTGGGACCCATCACGTGCTGTCTCTCTCCAGACACCGTTCCCAGCAGCCAGTCCCCCACTGCTGGGGCATTTGCTTGAGAGGCTGGTGCCCTGGGCAGTCGCTGAGCTACCTTATTATAAGAAGTAACTGGGCCCCTTCTGTCTTTTTACTTTCAAGCACACAAAAAAACCCCTTTCTCAAAGCTGCTGCTGATGTACAGTAGCTCAAATGATTTACAGAAGTGTATCTTAGCCCAAGAGAAATTTTGGATGGCTCATCCCAAATAGAACTTCATGGATTTTTTGTGGCTGTCTGGCTGCTGTGTTTACCCATGCTGATTAGGTGTGATGGTGTTGTTGGGTACAGCTGTAGCAACAGCATTATAACATTTGGATCCCTACCAGCTTGTGGCAAACTTCATTACTGCAACATCCCTGGGAGTTGAAGGTGATTGGGCTTCTGTTTTTTGAAAAAATTTCATCACCTCAGCAAAGTAACTTTATTGTCCTGGGAGAAAATGTTGTGAGCATCTAGATTGGCCACCTGTGTAACACAGGGCATAGATTTGGGGTTTATGTTTTCACTGCAGAACCCACAAGCTCTCAGTTGAATTAAAGCATGCTGGGTGGATTATTTTCTAGGAATCCTAGAGCACATTGAATGATGGACCTCCTTCCCAGTAGTCTGTTCAATTTATTAATTATCTTAACCAGTAATTTTATCAAAAGCTTTTAATTTTGGATGAATCTGAAGCCTGCGTGGCAAGTTGGTTGGTCTTCCCCTCCCCAGGGATCACAGAAGGGCCATACGCAGCAGGCTGCAGCTTTTCAAGGATAACACATGCAGTTTGGGTACCTGCCTGTCGAGATGGGGGCACAGACTGCTGGGGTACCTGCCAGCTTTGACACTGTGTTTATGAGCAGGATTGCAGAGGGGAGCTCTAGCAAGAGGAGTTATCTTGGGGCTCAGCAAAAGTAAATGGTCTGAAGAAGCGAGCAACGACCCTCTGTCGGGTGTCCGTTTCCAGCTGCCGCCAGCCCTACGAGAAAAGTCGGGGGGGAGCACGAGAGCGGGATGTGCCCCCAGCTTGTGAACAGCTCTCTGGCCCTGCATACAAATGAGCAGTACAGGATTGTGCACACACATTTGGTTAATATCCTAAAATCCAGCTTAATGAAAAATCAAAGTTCTGTAATAAACCACCCTCTTGCTAATTTAATCAGAGGTAACCTGGGTGTCCCCTTCCGCTTGAATCCCTTTGTGGTGGTTTGGGTGGTTCTGTCATTTTGGCCAGTACAGTTTTATTCTTTCCTCGTTAGGACTGATGTCTCTCTCTCTCTGCCATTCTGTCCTCCTTTTCTTACTCGGACTGTGGTGCCCTTGGCTGTAAGATCAGCTCTGTCCTGTGCTGAAGGGACGCCAAATGGGATATGGCTGTGACTCCTGGCAAGAGCTCCTGATGCCCACAGAGGTGGGATCACTAATAGGTGGAGGGTGTCCCAAAGTTCACGGGCTGTAACAGTTTGCAGAGGGAGTTTTTACATAGAAAATACTTCGCTTTTCTTATGTCTGTGCAAAGCAAATCTAACTTCCCACTAAAGCAGGTGAGATTTTTATTTACTTTGTTGGTCGCAGAGGGAAGGAAGTTTTACAGCATGTACTCACTGAATTCCGATAAACACCCAGCAAGTGCTATATATGCTAATTAAGAGATAATGTTAATGGGCTGGAATGTTGTCACAGGATTACGCTCTCCTGCTGCCACCAAAAATGTTGGGGCACTTGTCAAACTAACAGTTATGGATGTGGAGCCATAGTTAGTTCCCAAAGCAGGTACCACGGACTGTGGGATGGGGCACGATGGTGCCTTTGGTTGTGCGAAACGGCGGATGGAGAGGGAACCGGTTGCCCAATGGACGGACAGACAGGCAGACGGACGGCGTGACAGACGCCGTGCTATTGTTATCCTGCCCCTTTCCCACCGGCTGCGGCAGGAGCCTTTGTCTGCCGCAGCCAGGCGGGAGGGGGCTTCCCACAAAAGAACAGTTTGGTTAAAGCATTCCAGTGTTTTATGAATAAATTGGATTCTACTTACAGCATTATTAACCTGCTGTATTCTGACGGGCTTAGGGGGAGATTATCGTGCGCTTGAACAAATCAGTATCTACAGATCCACACAAATACTGGGTTTTAACAAAAATATACTGTGATTAAGGCACACAGCGGATCAAATTCAGCCCCGACTTACACCAGGTGCAATCTCATTGATATCCGTGGGTTAAAAAGCAATTTTTACAACTTAAAGCAATCAGAAATCAGCTTAGTGTACAGACTTACTAGACCAAAATAAGGCCCAAGAGACTGTATGCTAAGCTGATTTCTGATTGCTTTAATTTTTTTAAACTTTTATCAAAGATTAATGGTCAATTATCTGGCAATCTGATTTTCTGGTATGGATTCCATTTGCATAATTTCATAGACACTTAAAATATGACCAGACTGTAATCAGTATGAAATGGGTTGAGGCATGTCTTGGTATGGCTGATCAAAATCAGCCACAGTCCCTGTAAATATGTACTATTGCTGTAGTAAGGAGGGGGATTTTAATAGGCTGTTGTCTGAGCAGTAAACAATCAGGTTAGACCTTTTTTTTTTTCTGTTGTTCTCTGCATGGCTAAATACAACTCCGTGGTTAATAGGCAAAAGTGTGGAGTCAGAACTTGCTTTCCTTCAGGTTTTTCATTAGCACATTCTCAATGTGCTTGAGTACCACTATTTCTGCAGATATTCCTGCCATTTATTTGCTTTTGCTACAGTACTTGCGAAAGTGTCCATCAAACTGCATGCACAGGTTAAACTGGAAAGTAATCTGTAATGTTTCCCCTCGATGGTAATCTTTACTTAACTCAGATGAATGTGGGGTGCCGCTCTTTTGTAATATGCATGAGAGGTAAAAAAAAACCCAACAAACCAAAAAAGTCCTAAGAAGTATATACCCTGGGACTAAGGCAAGTTGATTTCCCAAAGAGGGCTGATAATGCTGTTTTACAGATATTTCAAGGTGAGGAAGGACAGTCAGATTCTCTGCTTCTGTCCCTGTATACGTCATGGGCCAGATGACGCTCTGGCAGCTGGATGGAACTGCTGGAATACATCCTCTAGAAAGACACCTGGTCCTGATTTGGAGGTGTCAAGAAATGGAGAATTTACATCTCCTTTGATCATCTGATCTAGTGCTTGATTACTCCTCTAGGTTTGTGTTCCTTATTGTTCATCTTTTCCTGCTTTACCTCCAGCCTGGGGCTATTTTCTCTGGTACCTGGCCACGATGCACTGTGCTACCTCTGTCTCCTTTTTGGGTTAGCTAAACTGGTCCAGCCCTTCGTGGAGCTGCCGATGTGGCACTGGGCAGTGTGGAGGGCACCTGCGCTGGCTTTAATCCACTCAGTAACAAAAGCGATGGAGACAGCAAAAGGATGACTACAGGATCATAGAATCATAGAATCATAGAATCATAGAATGGTTAGAGTTGGAAGGGACCTTAAAGATCATCCAGTTCCAACCCCCCTGCCATGGGCAGGGACACCTCCCACCAGACCAGGTTGCTCCAAGCCCCATCCAGCCTGGCCTTGAACCCCTCCAGGGATGGGGCATCCACAACTTCCCTGGGCAACCTGTTCCAGTGCCTCACCACCCTCACAGGAAAGAATTTCTTCCTAATATCTAATCTAAATCTCCCCTCTTCCAATTTAAAACCATTACTCCTTGTCCTGTCAAGCTTCAAGGATGAAGCTGGCCATGTGATGGGAGGGTTTATATAGTTAATGCTGAACCCTTCTGCAGCTGTGACATCTCTCTTGGTGTTACCATGCCAAACTGGACAAACTCTTACCTCCTTGCTGTAGTGCAGACCAAAGTGAGCCGTATTCTCCAGCACTTTTTTGCTCAGGCTGTTTGCAGAGGGTGGGTGTTTGTGCTCTTTAATCTTTTAAGATTTTTTTCCAAAATAGGTGCCTAGCATTCTCCTGGTGTCCTAGTCATGGTGCTCTGCTCTTGGGTGGCTCCTCTTTCTTGCTTGGAGATTTTAGGAGGGATTTTAGGCTGGAGAGACTGGGAGCCAGTGGGTCACTGGTTGCTTAGTTGCCAGGACAATCTGCTGCCATGGGTTGGGTCTCGGTACCTTGGGACAGGCTGTCTTACTGGCAGGCGTTCCTGGAGATACCTTTGAGCCCAGGAAGGGCTTGTCCACCAGGGATGCAGTTTGTGAGTGTTCAGGTGTGTGTCAGACCGCCTGTGGTGAGGGGGCAATATTCCACATCAGCCAGTTGTTTGTGGGGTTTGGGGTTTTTTTTTTTAAAGGAGAAATAAAAGTAGGGGTGAGCAAGGGTCCACTGGTTTCTCTTGGTATATCAGTGCCTGGTTAGGTGTCATCAAAAAGGACAAGGCAAATTGGTGGAGAATGTTAGAATAATAAATCTGGTCATCTTGCCACCCGAAGCCATCCCTGAGACAGCTTCTGCTTGTGTGCAGTGAGCTGACTGGGGGGCAATGCTCGTGTCTTCTAAATCTTTTTCACCTTATTGCAAACTTTCCAAGGATGGGAGTTATAAACAGCCAAAACTTCTGTACTGGCCCGGTCTCTTCCATTCTGGTTTATCCATAAATACTATTTTTTTATAAATCTGGAAGTAAAAGCAGGTTTTTTTCCTCCCGTCTTCTGCTGTTTTTATAGGTCACAATGCTCATTACTCATCTGTCCCACAAGTAGGTGATGCACATACACAGAGAAATGGGTCAGGAGAAAGCCGATGCCACAGCAAGACATGCACAAACTTTGGGGTTTGTTTTCTGTAGGTTTTTATCAAATCCTGGTTTGATTTTTAAACCAGGTGAGCTTCTGAACACAAGGAGTGCAGGACTGGCAGAGCCCGCCTTCCCCGGCTCCCCAAGTCCCACTCCAGCAGTCAGCAAAGAAAAACAATAAACTTGCTCCAAATGCTGGTATGAAACGAAAAGAGGATTCCTAGATGAGAGGATTCAAATTGAAAGAAACACTAAAAGAGTAGATTTCTGGTTATCAAAAAATATGAGTCTGTGTGTGTAAAACTCTATTCACTTCTTTCCACCGGGGAGCCCCTTGCAGAGCTTTCTCCTCCTGGTTGTGTTCATTTCTTTTGTTGTTTTGCAGCATCTCTTTTGGGGTAGGCTTTTTTGTTCAGCACCATTTCTTTGTACTACTGATGTTTCCTCCCAAAATGTAAACAAAAGGAAGAGAAACGCCTTATGGGGGAAAAAATCCTATGAATTATAAAGACACTTATAATTTCTTTTACGACTTCGGAAGTGTCTGATAAAATTAAACAGAAGTATATCTATAACACTACTGTGGAGTGCACAGAACAGGAAAATGAGGATCTCAAAGATTAATAGAAATGAATGTTATCTTCGTCCTCCATTTAATTCCACAAGATTTTTCTGCAAAGATGTGAGTGAGTACTATGGATCTGAATCTGAAATGTGTTAAATTTTGGAGTATTCAGGGTCAACTACCAGAATTTTATGGTGGTGATCGGGTTTCTGAGAAAAAGTCTCTGAAGGTTTTTGCTTTGACCCTGGCAAAGTCCCTCCCGGTCAAAGTCTCGCTTACATGAAGGTCATGTTAATATATTCACCGGGGGTTTTGCTTGTGAAATTAAGCAATAAAAAAATGGTGCTCAGTTTTGTTTTGTTTTTAACTGTTCTTTTATTTTAAGATATAATAAAGTGAAATTCAGTTGTGGAATATTGTTCTAATCTTTGCAACACTGAGAGAAAACCCCAAATTGCAACCCTGTGATATTTAAGTGCTTGCAATCTTTCTGGTTTTTCTTTTAGAAACAATTATTCTTGTCCCTTTCATCATAAGAAAGCTTCACAGTTCTTTGAATTTATAAAAATGTCTATTTATAGGTATATGTTTAGGTTTATAGGTATATACTTAGGTTTATAGTTACATATTTATGTCTCAAATTTTTTTTGAAAGGTTAATTACAAAGATTACAATTTAATGTACACTCATGTGTTCCTCCCCACAAACTTCACGTGTTAAAGTGTCAAACCTGTGCCTGAGCAAACACTGCCGCTGTCAGCCCTGCGCCAGCTGAACGCGGGGCGAGGGGTCACCGAGCGGGGGCCTGTGAGAGCGGGGGGACGAAAGTTGTTACTGGTTTGGTACCTGGGGAGATGTGTGTCTGCAACATCCATCAGCCTTCCTCGGGGAATCCCACGGGATTCTTTTAAAGAATAGGGGTTTCTTTCTGTTTCTCATTTATGCAAATAAAATGTGAACCGGAAAAGACATCAATAAGAGTTAAATGGCAATATCAAGTCAGTTTTACTGCCAGGTCACTCAGTCCCCGACAAATCAAGCAGGAAAAATGTGTCATTTATCAATATAATAAACAGGTATGTCGCTCCTGAACCCAAACAGCTCTCTTGAAACTGTGCCTCAGAGCAAACAACCCGTCTCCTTTGCAACGGACTAAGTAGGGCCTCTCTGTAGTGCTGCTTTCTTTACACAGTGCAACTGCCCACCGAGCTGCCAGCCTGCAATTTAACCTGCTGTGAGCCACGGCGGGGAATTCGGTAGCTTCTCTTGACATTTTATGGAGGAAAATATCTAGATTTTCTTTCCACTTTATATAGGGTAAAATTGTGATCCAGGCTTTGGACTAATAACCATCACTAGCAGAGCTTTATAGACATGTCAGTATACCTGGCTGGAAGGCTGAAAGAAAATGAGTGAGCTCTAGCAGAGATTTCATTATACCTTCTGGTTTTGGGGGACTTCATTTCTTGCTCCCCTCTGTCTTTCCCCTACTTTCTATCTCAAATAACTATTGTTAAAAAATTGGTTTAGTCCGTCAAAGTATACTTTCCCCCTGGTATTGCACTTCACAAGATTGCGTAAAAATGTCTTTTGGGTTGTGTTTTCAATTGTGCCCGTGATTTGCGTGATCAGTCATAGCAGTTGTGTGTAGGGGAAAAAAGAAACAAACACGCCATTCCCAACCAGCTGGAGTGACCACAGGGGACGAATACAACCCCGAGGCTGGGATTAATCCCTCTGGACTTCAGGCTTTCCAGCGTATTGCCTGACTCGGGAGCACAGCTGCTTTGGGTTCCTCTGGAGAGGAAGACGGCTCCGAAACTGTCCTGGCTGTCGATGGGAGAAACTTTTTTCTGCATTTATTTGAGATGGAGGCCAGAGCACACACATCCTCACGCTAGGGATTGGCTGAGATATACCAGTCAATTTAAGAAATTATGCAATGGGGGGCAGATGTTTGTGTTCTCCCCCAGTGATTATAGGAGCTTTGTTTCCATAAGAAATCAGGCCAAAAGTTTTATTCTGGAGAACAAAAACCAGCGTGTCCTGAAAACAAATAGTGTGCAAAGGGTTTTCTCTGGGGAGAGGCTGAGGGAACTAACCATGCGACAGATGATGTTCAAGATCCCTTCACAGACTGCTGCACTCACGACCAGGCTGTTTGGGCTGCCATAAGCAACAACACAGACCTGGAATTTAGATCTGTGGAATGGAACTCTGGTGACATCCGTACAGTAGTCGAGAAAGAGCCCACTAGATTTCATCACAGTTTTCCCAGGAGAGGAAAGCACTGCATATCTAGAAAGTGCGTAAAACTATAGTGCACCTCATTTCATACCTATAATAATTCAAGCGGTGCTAATTTTGTAATCGCTCTTGCAGGGTTGGTTTCTGGGCTGTGTCAGCCTGACCTGACGGTTGGCGGTGAAGGGGGCAGTGAGCAGCAAGCACTGCAGCGCGCTCCAGAGAGCCTTCGGATCCAGACTTGGGCATCTTTGTACAAGGAGAGCCTGCAGTTCTACAAAGAAGCGGGGTCACTGCTGCATGTTGGTTCTCCTCTGCCCTTAAAATGTCATTTGTGAGCCTTTGCAAGTTAAACCAATCTTAATGCCGTGCTGAGTGGAGCTGGAGGTGGTGCAGCCCTAGGTCAGCCTCAGGATTTGGGGTGAAAAGTGACCTAGAGACCATCTTTGTTATTATCTTTTGGAGTTGGGCTCTAAGTGCAGTTGTCCCTGAGCCTACACTGTAATTACATCTGCTTCATTTACGGAGTACCGTGTATTATATTTGTAGCCTGAGTTTTAAGTGCGTACGAAGAGAAAATGAGGTTATATTATTGCTGTAATTGAGAGGAACTAGGACAAGTTTTATTAATTTCCTGCCACAGAATACTGAGTAAGCCAATATTTTATGGGAAAGTTCAGGGAGAAGAGTAATATATGTTACATTTCTGAATTCCGGAGGATACTTGAAGAGTTTTACTGGCAATTGATTTTTCTACAGGTAAATTTTAATCCTTGATAGGCAGATGTGCCCCTGAATATATAGTGTCTCCGCTGAGATGCACTCACTAAGGGTACGATGAAATGGAAGCAGAAGGTGGTTCAGCTCTGCTCTGACAGGTGGGGAGAAACTGGAAATTGGAAATACTGCCTGTAGAAGCTGCCTTTCCCTCAGCAAAAGCAGCTTTTACTGCACCGTCTACATTACTCTGAATGTGGAAGGTTCACAGAAATATGTAGCATATGAGCATCTGATCAAAAAATCAGTAATTTGACATGTGTTTTAAGAAATTATTTCTCTTTACAGACACTACATTGTCCTGGTCCGTGTTAACTTTTACCTACTGTCGTTTTCTGTCATTCCCTAATTGTGCTATGTTTGGGTAAGTCTTTAGCTTTCCGTGTCTCTGTGCAGTATCAGCTACAGATTTAAGAACGATGCCTGATGTTCAGTGCTGGTGAACGCTGCTGAGCTCTGGAACTGACGGGCCTTTGCAGAGAGGTCTGCGGGGTGCCCCCGGTTGCGTAGCCCTCGGAAGGATGAGCGCAGGTAGTTGGAGGAGGAGGCAGCTCTGCAAGGACGACATCCCCTCGCTGGGGCTCCCGTCCCGCGCTGCGGGGGGACTCTGGGGGAGCGACAGGGGTGTTGCTGCGACCTGGGAGGAAGCAGCAGCACTGAAAAGAGCAGAAGGGAACGACCCTGCGGGTGAGAGACCTTCTACTTTCCGTTGTGCTGGGTCTTGTTTTCCTAGGTGAATTAGCAGAGAGATTTTCACACTGCTGGTTTTACGCGCTCCTGACAGTGTGTGTGCTGCACTGTGCCACTGCTTCGCATCGGGGAGTGACGGAGGTTGCGGTGTGTCAGGGTTCGGTGCAAAAACACCTGCTTAAAATAGGAACCCGCTGATGTGACATACACAGTGTGGTGGCTGTGTCCCTTTTCTTCTTTTACATGGTAACATCACAGAAACACTTTGCTGATACTGAAGTTGCTGAAGTTAAAAAAGTAATGGCAGTCTAAAAGAGCTGAAAATATCTGAGTCAGTGGTACCACCCTCCCCTTTGACAGCGGGGTCACTCTGCAGTGCTTTTGGCCTTTCTTTGGGAAAGAACAGACACATAAATGCCACTGGGGTGGCTGGACTGCAGAACTGCTGCTGCTCTGGGACAATTTTTTGACATTTCATTTCTTAGTAGTATGGGCTGGTCATGTTTCGGGTCTTTTCTTCATGCTGCACTGATTCACGGAGACTCCTTCATTCATCTCCTCCCCGAGCGGCTTCGGGCCATTTCAGAATTATCTTCCTGTACGTGCAAAGGAGAGATCTCGTAAATATAAAGCAGTGCCCTGAGAACAGCAGCGTCCTGGGTGTCGGTTAGGTAACGGGCCAGGCTGTGGTACCCAGCCAGGGCTGACAGCACATGTCTCGCAGGAGCAGTTATTTCTGCCTCTATTCCTCTTGGGTACTCATTATTCAAGGGAGAATCAGCTATCCTGCCTTAGTCACTGCTGGGTTTGGATGATGGGCTAGCAGCCTGGTTTGCTGCTGGTACAATGCTGCAGCAGAATTGTCCACGATCGCAGCTCTGCTGCCAGTGGCATTTCTCAAAAGAGCTTTGTTTGTCGCGTTGTCCTATGGATGTAACAAATGACCCACTTTTCACTCCGGGGAGCCGCTCCGCAGCTGCACCGTCAGGGAGACTCATGCTCCTCACACAGTACTGAGCTCCAGGGAAGGTCTGCTACTGCAAACACTGCAAGAGAGCATCGGCGGGAAGGTCTGAGCGCTGCTGGCAGAGAGTTACCCTCCTGTAGTATGTGGAGCGCCTGTTCTCGTACTGATGAGCATGGTGACCAGGTTGTCAGACCTCCCCAGGATAAATTGCGGCCTGTGGCTGTGGAGCTGCGAAGCACATGGTCAGATCAACAAGATTTAACTGGGAAGCATGAATCCCCAGCAGGCTGCTGACTCAGAGTTCCTCGTTGTCCAATTCCTTGAGCACCTAACCCATTACTTACCACTGCGCCTCACATGGTTTGTGTAGAGAAAACCCGAGTATGGTGATGTGGATGCTTGATTCTTCTGTCACGTGTAGTGAACAACAGCGGGATCAGTTGTGGCAACAGGCAGCTCTAGTCGCTGTTTGTTTCTTAGCTGTTCGATAAATTTAAGATGTTCCATTAAGCTGTGGAAGGCATCTTTTAGATGTTGTACACTGATGGCATGTGTGTTTAAAATTCAGAAGTGAATCCACTTGAATGAATCATCCTAGTCGGGTAGAGGAACCTGCACTTATACTTTTGGTTAAAAACCGGAGCTAGCTTTCACGTGTTTCACATTTACTCTGGATGCCAGTTCTTGTGGGTCTGTTTATTTGAATGGTCTGTGTGGCCAAGAGCACCTGCCCTTCACCAGCAGGGCTGGCAGGTAATTGTGCCAAGTCCCTTCTCTGCCACCCCAGGCAGTCTGGAGGGGGCTGGCAGGTTCACCAACCTGGCTGTCTTGTCTGGTAACGCAGAAATTCTTCCAAATATGCCTCTCCAGGAATGAACTGGTGCCATGGTATGAACTCAGGACTTGCCTCATAGCAAACTCACACGTAGAGCTGTGCTGGGCTAAAAAAACCCCCACAACTACTGTGCGCCCCCCCCCCCCCAAAAGTAAGGTTTTGCTGGTGCTGAGTCTGATGGATTTAAAACATATCTTATTCGGGCTGAAACCAAACATCAGAAATGCACATCTGAGTAAGCGGGCAATGATCTTGCTAATCCCTCTTTAGCAAAACTGTATATACTCAAGAAGGAAAGTCTTGTGTTAGGGTCTGCTTGCTGAGAAACAGGGTGCCGGCCTGGGGTGAATGTGCCTGAAGGAATTGCTCCTCCTTCCATGTCAGCGGATCCATAGGTGTCTGCAGGAGAAGTCTCTCGTGTGTCCATTCAGGCTCCACTGTCCCGCTTGCTCTCCCAGGCAGCGGTACGCAAAGCCCTCGGAATGAGAGGGGAAGCCAGAGAGCAGTCGTCTTAGCTCTTAAACCTGTGCGTGTTAAGATTTAAGGAACTGATTGAATTCTACAAGCAGTTATTTTATTATCCTGACACTGTCCTAGGAAAGGTAGATAACATCTAAAGCACCAGGAAGATGAAGAAAAGAAAATGAAAATCTTCTGCTTGTGTTTCTTGAGGTTTTCCCCTCAGGCCCTTCAGCAGGGCAAGCGCTACCGCTGGGTTACCAATGGCGGTGGGGAGCACACCTTGACAGCAGCAGTATTAGGGCATTTTCTCTTCTTTAGATGAAAAGCCCAGCTTTTGAATTCAGGCTAAAAGGAAAAAAAAAAAAAAAAAAGTATTCATCCTGCTAAGTAGATTGAAAGAGAATCCAGATTAAATAAATCATTAAATCATTCCAGAATGTTATCCACCTGTTCTGGCCTGTAATTTATTTTCAGATGAACAGTAGGTAAAAAATAAAAAAAATAAAAAAAGGGCAATACAATGGCAAAAATGATTTTCCCCTAACAGATGCTTTGGTCCTGAAATAACACCTGGCCTGGAGAGCTGCTTGTGCAGCTTTTGAGAGAATTTTGAACTAATTGCTCGAATCCATTGCTTCATAACGTCGATGGCCACGTAATGCTAGCAGTTCTGCTGTACCCACCTTTGAAGAGGGATCTCCAAGGCTTTTGCTGCTGCAAGGCCAGTAAAAAACATCCCTTTGATGTGGGATGGGAAACCTGTAGAGGGATGTGACATCTCTTTGAGGGGACAAAGTACCAGCCAGCTGGGGTGAGGGGTTCCAGACCTTTTCAGTGTCACAACCACTCTACTCGTGTGCTGATGCGGGAAGAAAGGAAGGTGTTCCTGAAAGAAGGGTTGTGCTTCAAAAGGCTGGGAAGCGCCAATCTGGGTGGTGACTTGTATTGTCCAGACCTTCTCATGACTCCTGAAGGGTTCCCTGTGCTCTCTAGGAGAGCACCAGTGTGTTTTGTGCTGCCCGTGTTGGCTGGGCATGGGAGGGAGGTGAAGTATCAGGAGTGAGTGACCGAGGACCAGAGGTGGGAGGACGGCACAGGTGCTGGGAGCCTGGGGAAAATGGTAAAAGATGGTTATTGTCCAGCTCTTCCACACCTCCTCTCCACCCAGCTGCACCTAAAGGCAGCCACAGGCCGAGACCCCTATTTTGTGTCTCTCTGGTGTATAAATATACAGATTTATAAACAAAAATATAGCTACATACATATAGATAAATACAGATTAAAAAAAAACAGATTTTGCCAGCTCGGTGGCCAGTTTTCTAACAGATTCTCCCATTTGCTGACTGCACCGACGCTAAAGCAGGAATCCGTCGCAGCAGCCCATCTGGGGAGGGCAGAGGGGGCAGAACCCCCTCACCCGAAGCGTGGGGGTGTCGAGAGGCGGGCTGGGGCCGGGGTGCCCCTTCCCTCTG
This sequence comes from Numenius arquata, assembly GCF_964106895.1. NCBI lineage: Eukaryota > Metazoa > Chordata > Aves > Charadriiformes > Scolopacidae > Numenius > Numenius arquata. Next base: position 2,311,612 of record NC_133588.1, read on the forward strand.
CTCTCCCCTTCCCGCCGCTGCTTCGCTCGTCCGTAGCTCAGGCTGATAAACTCAAGCTCCGGGATGCTTATTGCCGGCACCAGCCCGGCTCTGCCTTTACCTGGGGGCCGGGCACCGGGGCCGCCGCCCCCGCGGGGAGCGGGGGCCGGCCGCGGGGGTCACCGCGGGGGCGCAGGAAGGGCCGGGGGTGGCCGGGGGGAGCCGCGCCGTCTCGGCCGCACAAAGCCGCCTTTTCATGGCGGGCCCCCTGCCCCCGCCGAGCCCGTAATTGTCTTTGACAAAACTTCATTAGCGAGCGCGGCGGCGGCGGCGGCCCCGCGGTCGCGCTGCCTTTGAGCGGGCGCAGTGGAGTGTGCGCGGCCCCGCCGCTCCCGCTCCGGGCCATTAGCCCGGGCCATTAGCCCGGCAACTTTGTTTTAGAAACTTCCCACCCCAGCGGGGGACGCGTCAATCAGCCGCTCCCGCCTGTCCCCCGTGTGTCCCCCTCCTCCCCGGCCTGTCCCCGCCGCTGCTTAATTGAGGGGCGATGCGGGGTCGGGGGGGAAGGGGGCCCGGCCGGTGCCAGGCGCGTCCCGGCGGGCTGAGGGAAAGGGGGAGACCCGGCCCGGGCGGGCAGAGGGCGAGGGGCGCCGGCGCCTTTCAGCGGGCCGGGCCGCGGGGGCCTGGCACCGGCCCCATCGCCCCGAACCGCCCCGGTGGAACCGGGTTCCCGGTTGCCATCGAACGGCGGGCTGCCCCCGCTCCGGCGGACGACCCCAGTTCACTTCCCGGAGCTCAGCGGCGTTAAAAAGCCCCGCTCGTAGCAAAGCCCAGCCAGAAGCCGGTCTAAATACGTTTATTATGGCATTGGGGGCGCTGAATGTGTTCCTGTGACACCCGGGCGAGCCCGTTATTTTAGTTCTGTGCCTGGGCGCTCGCAGGCTCCGCTCCCGGCATTAGTTCTCCATCAATCCCCGTTCTGGTTTTTAATCAAAACAGTATTCGGAATATGATTCCCGGAGATTATATTTTGAGAGATTTGCGATACATATCTTGCCGGCGTGACAGATTGCAGGGGACTCCTGGGCGGGCGGGATAATCTGCATCTCTCTCGCTTGACCTTTAATAAAAGGGGACTAAAAGTAATAAATAAAAAAAAAAGAAATAAAAGTCTTAAGGCTCCCTGGAGGTTACCTTCGTGCCTGCCTTAAAAAGACCCCAAAGCCTGCACCCGACTAATTAACCACCCCCGAGGGCTTCGCGGCTCCTTCGGGCGCTGCCGCGGAGCCGGCGGGGACCAGGGCCGGGGGGGGCAGAGCCGGCAGCTCGGGGGAGCTCCTGGCCGCCCCCGGCCCGCGGGGGCCCTGCGGGTTCCGTCCCCCGTGGGCAGCCCAGGAGGCTGCTGCAGAGCTGCCTACCCGGGAGCCTCTTCCAAAGCCACGGGAGGGAACCGGGTCGCTCTCCTGCGCGCTGGGCGCAGGCGGCCGGGACACGGAGGGGAGCGGGACCCGGCCCGGCCGCTGCGGACACGCGTGGGGAACCCGCGCTTTGTTCCCAGCGCAGAAAATACCTGTCCCCTTCGGTGGGAGAGCAAAGGGGGGGGAAAGTCGCCTTGCGAGAACCTTTCGAAAAGGCCTAGTGCTCTTTATTACAAGTCCTAATCCTTCAAATCCGACTTGAAATAATGTTTATCTTTTCGCAGCTTAATTTCCCCTACTCTAAGCTGCGGGTCACCGCAACAGACTGCGGCTTCTGTGCCGCCGCTCGCCCGGGACTGCTCCGGAGCGCGGGAAAGCCCCGTGGCCGGGCGTCTGCGGCGGGGCTCCCGGCGGACCCTGCCCCGCTCCCGGCCGCTCCGTTACCTGCTGGCCCTCGTGTGCGCTTACCCCCCCCCCCCTTTCCCGCCCTGGCCCCCGAAAAGCCCGAGAAAGTTTGCCTTCTTTGGCAGGTGCCCCGCAGCCCGGGGCTGCTCCGCGCCCCATCCCGGGAGGGGCCGGGGCTGTGAGCAGGGTCCCCGCCACCTCTCCCCGCGGTGACCCGCAGCCTCTCCTTTCCCCTACGAGATGCTCTTCTGGTCGCAAACCCAGAGGACTCCCACCTCTGCCGCCCCACATGTCTTAGTAGCCTTTGGTAAACATATAGAAGTCTACTCGATATTCAAGATTGATTTCCCTGATTTATTAAGGCAGAATTCATTGGACTCTATTGACCACAAATGACTTAATGTAAATGTTGACCCTGGTGAACTTGGAAGTAGCAGGTATCGGGTTGATCTATAGATGACCTCTTAATTACCACAGTTATTAATTTAAATTATTGCCACTGCTTCTAGAGACAGGAACAAAGAAACATTCTTTCCTCATCCCTGCTTGGTTTATTAGTCCGAACACAAAGTGTTTGATGACACTTTTAATTAAACAGAAATAATGCAGAGATACGGTTTCCCTTTCTCGTCTGTCCTGTAAAGTGCAGCACTGCTCTTTTCACTGACTGACGGCGCTGACCCACTAACAACGTCCTACTTCGCCGCCCGGTCGCCACCCGCTGCCCAGGGATGCCCCGGCCGTGCCCCCGGGGCGGGCGGCGAGTGCCCGGGGCCGGGGGCCGCTGCGCCGGCTCCTGGCTGAAGAGCTGCCGGGGGTCACCGGACGGCTTCACGGCGTTCCGCTCATCCGTGTTAATTAGAGACTCTGAAAAATACTTTCAGCGGTATCTATGTACAGCGACGGGAACTAAAACAGCCCGGCGTAACCTGCGCCGCTCCTCCTCCTCCTCCCGCCTCCTCGGGACAGCGCGGAGCAACCGCGGACACACGCACCTCGGCGGAGCGGGGGCGGAAAAGGGAGGAAAAGAAAAAAAAAAAAAACAAACCACGGGGGGAGGGAGGGGAGGGAAGAAAAAGAGAGAAAAATTCTTTTTTTTTTTTTTTTTCTTTTGGCAAGGACGTTACGGAGGGGTGTCGGACGAACGGCAAGCGGGCGGCGGGGAGGTGTCGCCGGTCCCTCGGGCGCGGCCGCTCCGCCCGCCGCGGCCCCATGTGAGCAGCACGCTGCGCGGCGGCGGGCCGCCCCCGGCGAAGGCAGCGCTACGGGCCGCGCCTGCGGAGCGGGGGAGGCCGCGGGCGGCCGCGGGGAGAGCTTCCTTTCGTTGTCTCGCGCCGGGATCCTCGCTGCAGCCGGAGCCCCGTCGCCAACGCCCGGGAAGGGGCGGGCGGCCCTGCGGGAGGGAGAAACGGTTGATGAGCGTTTCCCGGGCGGGCTCCGGGACCCGCCAGTCCTCCCCGGGGCCGGGGGGGGGGGGGGGGGGGTGGATGCTGTCCCGCCCGGACGAGGGCTCCGGGAGCGGGGCAGGGCGGTGACCCCGGGGCTGCGGTCCCGGGCCGGAGCCGCTCCGGTGTCCCCGGGCTCGCGTTTCGTGCCAGGTCGGCCCCGGTAGGCGGCCCGTTACCTACCTCACCTCCGCAGCACCGGCCGGAACGCCGTCCGCAGCCTCTCCAGGCACGTCCCGCCCAGCTCGGCGCCTCCCGGGCTGCCCTTGACGCCCCTCCCGAAGCCTGCACAGACACACGCGGGTCGGGCGGGCCCGGCCCGGCCACGCCGCCCTCCCCTGCCCGGTCGCCTCCAGCGGGGAAGCCTCGGCCGCAGCCCGTCTGACACCCCCGCTGGGCCCGGCGCGGGGGGGGGTGGGGTCGGGGGGTGGGGTGTGGGGAATGGGGGTGTCAACGCGAAGGGGGTCTTACGCCGCGCCCTGTGTCCCGGCCCGGCCCGCGGCCCCCCCCGGCCCCGCCGCCGCGGGTACCTTCGCCCGCCGCCGCGTATTGGCACGGCTCCCCTAGGCCGCGGTGGGACGCGCAGCTCCGCGGGAGCGGCTGCAGGTTGAACGCGGAGCTCCGGAAGGCCTTGGCGGGCAGGGGCGGCTCCCCCTGCGCGCCCCCGCCCTCGGGGCTGCCCCTGCGCGCCGCGCTGGCCCCGGCGGTGCGCGCCAGCGACCAGATGCGCGGCTTCTCCGCGGGCGCGTAGGGCTGCGGCGGGCCGGGCAGGGCGGCGGGGGCGAAGTCCGCGGGGGGGGCCTTGGCGCAGGGAAAAGCGCGGAAGGGGCCGGGCAGGCTGCAGTCGCTCCGCGGAGCCTCGGGCAGCGCCGCGGTGAGGCTGGGGGCTTCCTGCAGGGAGCTGGCCCGGCCCTTCTCCGGCTTCCCCGCCTCCTCCTCCTCCTCCTCCTCTTCTTCCTCCTCCAGGTCGTCCAGGTCGCTGAACCGCAGCTCCTTGTCCTCCTTGCAGCTCTTTTGCTCTGCTTGGACACACGGCGGGGCGGAGGGAGCGGCGGGGCGTTAGTGCGGGTGCGGGGAATTGCGGGGGGGGGGGGGGGGCTCGAAATCGCCCGCTACTTCGAGGCGCCCGTCCCGCCTCTCCCGCCTACCTCTGCCTTCGCTTTCCGCACCGTATTCCACCTCTTCCCGCGGGGGTTCTTCTTTCCTCTCTTCCCCCGCTTTGTTCTTGGGAGACCAGGTCATTTTGTTTTCTTTCTTGAGCCTCCGTCTGGCGTTAGCAAACCAAGTGGACACTTGCGTCAGGGTCATTTTGGTGATGATGGCCAGCATGATTTTCTCGCCTTTGGTGGGGTAGGGGTTTTTGCGGTGCTCGTACAGCCAGGTCTTGAGGGTGCTCGTCGTCTCTCGGGTTGCGTTTTTGCGTCTGGCCGAACCACTGAAATCCACCGTCCCGTACCTGTCGGGAGATGGTTAGGGGGGGGGGGGAGGCCGCGGTGGGAGCCCCCCGGCCCGGCCTGGCCGCAGGCCGGTGTGACCCTGCCCATCTGCCCGCCCCCCACCGCCGCCGAAGTTTGATTCTAGCTGACGGGTGCTCCCGGGGCGCTTCGTTTCTTTTGTACAACGTTTGTCAGGTCGGAGACACACACACACACACACACACCCCCCCACACACCCCCACCCCCGCCGTTTGATGTCGGCCGCCGCCTCGCAGGGGGATGCTACCGCTGCCGGGCGCTGATCAAAGGGGTTTTTACCTGTCGTACTGGTACTGCCCCAAGGAATGATCGTAGGAGTAGTAGGCAGCGGGCTGCGCGATTCCCGAGTGCAACGTGCCGGCGCCGTCCTTGATTTCATACTGGGGGTTCTGCAAGGGAAGCGGCAGCGCTGGGCGTCGAGCAGGAGGGGAACCGTCCCGTCCCGTCCCGTCCCGTCCGTCCCCTCCGCCGCCCTGGCTCCCCGCGGCAGCCCACTCCCTTCGCCCCCCGCGTCCTTCGGCGGTCCCCCCGCCCCGACACCCGACGGATAACCACCAAGTTTGCCTCCTGTTGCATACCCGCACCCCACACACACAGCCCCCCCCCCCCCCCCGCCCCGCACCTCCGGTGCACTCACCAGCGCGGTGTAGAGCGCGGCGGGCTCGGCGCTGTAGGGCAAGTAGTTGCCGTAGCCCTGGCCGGCGGCGTACGGGGTCCCGTACATGCCCAGCGCCGCATTGAGCTCGGCGCGGCCGGGCGCCAGCAGCCGGCTCTCGTACGGGGAGCAGCAGAGGGAGGCGGCGGCCGGCGCCGAGGAGGCATCCGGCCCGGAGCGGGGGGCGGCCTCGCAGCAGGTCGTGCTGGGGCTGGCGGGGACGAAAAACTGCGGAGAGGAGAGAGCGGGACGGCGGCGGGTGACTGTCGAGGCAGCCCCGTCGGGGGGGAATTTAGAAGCGTGTGCGCGTCTGTGTGTGCGGGGGTGGGGGGGGGTGGGGGGGTCGGGGGGCGGCGGGAGAGGGGGGTGAGGAGGGGGATAGGGAGCCCAGGTTGAAGCAACTGATTATCGAAAGCGAGAAATAAGCGGGATGGAAAGCGGGAGCCCTTGGGAAGGGGGCACGATTCATCAAGCAGGCAAAACTTTAAAGAAATAATTGCTGTCGAAAATGGCAAAAGATCCGTACGGGTCCTTCCTTCCCGCCCCTGCTCGGCCCGTTTGCATTGATTTAAAGGCAAGAAGTTGCGATTACAGTTAATTTGACAATAGAGAAAGCAGTAAATATGTCAGCTAACGCAATCGAAGGCATTTGATTTCAATAAGTTCAATAAGGGGACGGCTAACTTCCCGAGCCAGGGAGGCACATCTTGCAGTGATTACGATGTATAAATAATTCCACCCAAATAAATCGTGACTCGAGGTACGGTATAGAGACGACTTAGTTAATATAGGGTGCCTTGGTGTGGGTGTGGGTGGGGGGTGTCCCTCGGAAATCGTATAAGGGGAAAAAAAAAACCCTCCCGACAGATCCTAATAAAACACAGGAAAAGGACCGACCCGGGGAGGAAGGGTGGGGAAAACGGCACAGCCCGGTTCCGCGGAAACGCTCGTGAAATCCCGCGCCCGCCGAGCCGCTGTCCCCCCTGCCCGCGCACCCTCCGCGGGTGCCCGGCCGGCGGCGGGGGCAGCTCCCGGCGCAGCGCGGCAGCTCCGCGGGGCAGCTCCGCGGGCTTGGAAAGCGACCGCAGCCGGGATTTATGTATTTATTTGTTTGTTGCACTTAAAACTGAACGGTGGAGGGGAAGGGGGGAGGAAGGAGGAATCACCGGTTTCCTAAACGCCTTTGCTGTGCACGCTGAGAGTTATTTGTTTAAGCCTAACACAACACAAACGAGACATAAACACACACGCACATTTTTTAAAAAAAGGCTCCAGATGTGCCCTTTTAAAAAAAGACTCTAAGTAAGGGAAAGGGAAGAAAAAAAGGGAGGGGGGAACAAGACATCTGGACAGCAGCAGCAGAATCTGAACAAAAGTGAGTGCTGCTCACTCGCCTTACCTGTGAAGTGGTGCTGTAGGGGTATCCGAACTGAGAGAAGGACATAGTTGCTCCTTATTTTTGGACCATAGGCAATATTTTCCCCCCAAGATCGATTGTAACTAAACCCTGCTTCAAGATGCACCTTCTCACACACACATTTCCACGTATGGCTTTTTTTTTTTTTTTTTTTTTTTTGTCTCAATTATAGATGATTGCACTTAAGAAAAGCAGCCAGACATCTGAGGCAAGGGGTGGGGGGGGGTGGGGGGGGGGGTGGGAGTTGGTGCCTGGATTAAAAAAATAGGCTACCCCCCGCTTCCCATCGCTCTTAATAAATATGTTTGTATAGAGAGAGTTTAGAAAGCCACCCCACATGTATAGAGAGTTTAAGTGCAAAGGGGCTTTTTCAAAGAGGGGGGTGGTGGGGGGGGGGGTGGGTGAAAAATCACGTAGGGCTTGCAAGATAGGGAGCTTGCTTGTTGTATTATTTTCTGCTCTATAGGTCTTTAGCGTTCCTCGGTGGGCGAGGAGCGGGGTGACGTCACGGCCCTGCCGGCAGGAGCAGGCAGCGGCGGGCAGGAGCAGGCAGCGCCCCGCGCCCCGCTCCCGCCGCTCCTCTCCTGTTGCGTTAATTACGCGATGCGCGTAAAAGGCAGGGGCCGGAGGCGCGTTGCGGTCGGTCTCTCTCTCCCCCCTCTCCCCTCGCTCGCTGTTTTTTTTTGTTTTTTTTTTTAAACACAATCCAAATTTGACTTGGGGAGGGGAAATAATAAAAGGGGGGGGTGGGGGTGGGGGAAATTACGGCACCCACCAGCGTGCCCCCTCCCGACCCCGGACAGGGTAGGACGGAGGTTGCGGCGCCGGTGCCGCAGAGCTCGGGGCCGGCCCGGCCGGAGCATCCTCCCGGTCCTTCCCGCTGCCCCCGGCTTCCAGCCTCAGGGCCGGGCTCTGCTGTACGGCGCGGCGCCGTTCTTGCGATCCAGCCGATTAATTGCGCTTCCCTCCCTTTCCTCGGCTCCCCTGCCCTTCGCGGCGGCCCGGAGCCGCGGGAGCGGGGTCAGAGCTCGCCCCGCACAGCGTGCTGTGCCTGCCCGGGCAGGGGAGCCGGCCGGGGGGCAGCCCGAAGCCTCCCTCCCTAATAAGTGCTGAGCGGGGCATCCATTCTGCTCTCCTGGACCCGAAATGGTCCCACCAGGAGAGGGGGGGGGGAAGGCGGGGCCGTGGCAGGTCAGTGGGGAGGTGATGGATGGCTGCCTGCAGCCCGGCCTGCCCGTTACCGCTACGGCGTAATTGCATCAATTAACAAATGGAAATGCCCTTGTTTAACCAGCGACTTAACATATTGCGAATTTGCCTTTGAGACGAGATCCCCGGGAGGTAAATGGGGATTTCCCCCCTCCCCTGCCCGCGGCGGGGCCCGGCCGGGCGCGGTACCCTGCCGGTGGCAATTAGAAAAGAAAAAGAAAAAAAAAAAAAAAAGGAAAAATAAAGCAAAACCCACAACTTTCCGCTACCCGGCGGCCCTTGCCCCGGGCAGGCCGGGGCCGTGCCCCGCGGTGGCGACCGGGCAGCCCCCCACCGCCGTGCCCGTTCCCCTCCGGAGCGGCCCCGCTCCGCCGCCGCCCGCCGCCCCGCTCCCCGACGGGTGGCGCTGACGAGCCGCCAGCGATGCGCGGCGGCCCGGACCGACCCGACCCGGCCCGGTCCCGGGGGGATGCCCCCGCGGCGAGGTGCGGCCCCGCCGGGCGGCCCCTGCCCTCCCCGGGTCCCGGCTCAGCCCCGGCGGAGCGCGGTGCCGCGGTCCTTGCCGGAGCGGGGCGCTCGGCGGGGGGCTTCTCCCCGGTGGCGGTCCCGGGGCGGGCTGCCGGCGCCGTCGGGGCAGCGGAGCGGCCGGGGGCTGGCCCGCGGGGCCGCGGCGAAGAGGGGGAGCGAGTCCGCCGGGGCGAGCGGACTGGTCCGCAGCTCGGGGTCAGTGTGACAACCCTCTGCCACCCGCAGCCCGGCGAGAGGAAGCGTGTGTGAAACAGCCGCTTCGGTTGTTGTTAACGGGGGCAACGACTTAAGGAAATTCATTAAAGAACACCTTTGGGTAACATTACTGCTAATTATTTAATTGCAAGAATCCCTATGGGGGAAATCATGCTAATTATAAAGTAATAAAACCACTTGTTCCAAAGCACTTAATTCAGCAAAATTTAGTCTTCTTTTCACCAGAACATTTCTGATGTTATTTTGCTGAAAGAAACACCGAGAGTAGCTGTGTGCTCCTCCTGCCCGCGCTCAGGACCCGGGGGAGCTGGTGCTGGCGCTGTGTGCGTGATGGGCAGGTTGGGTGGGGGGCTCTCGCCCCCTTCGCCGACGTGCCAAGCTGCCCAAAGCGGGGCAGGATTCACTGCCCAAAAGCACTTTTGTAACAGCGCACAAGGCGGATCAACGCAAACATTGTGTTTGCCGAGCTTGATTGCGCGCGATCAACGTGAGAGCACAGCCATTACCTGTCAGGTGCGTTGTAGCTGAACCCAGCTTTGAGAGATGGCCTTTTGCAACCCAGCTCTCTCCACTTCCAGCACTCTGCCCCGTGGAGGTGTTTCTGTAACGTACTTTGTTCCATACATGCCCAAGAACCAGCCAGGCGACCCTTTTAATTGCCCTTGCATCCCGGGATATTAAATGGCGTTCCCATTAACGAATACGAGTTCTACCTTGCTCCCCAGCTCTTCAGGAGGTCACAAGCTCTGGCTCTTTGTGTTCTTCTGAGCACTGCCACCACTCACCCTGTCAGTCTGTCACTGGGTGACTGGACTCGCCACGTCAAAGCTGCCGAGACATCTTTGTGAGATTTGTAAATATTGGCTTAAACCTTCTGTTAACAGGTTCTGGAACTCGCCTTCATGGAGGGCAGCTTTGGGGAAGGAGTGTGCAATTTGCCAGTTTTTTCCTCGGTAAGAAAACAGCTTCAACAGCCAGATTCTGCTCATACACCGCGTCTCAAAGAAGCGTAACCGATGCTGTACGTGGTCACTGCAGATTTTTCTCTTTCCTTTACCTAAATCTGTGTCATCTCTCTCCCCACACGGGAGCGTGTCGTCCCACGCCCACGGCGCACACTGCCTTCACCCAGCCGTCCTAGCGAGGACTGGGTGACTATAAACACCAGCAAAACCCCCAAACCGATCTCTCTTGATTCACAAACTTTTGTCCTTGAAGGAGAAGAGTGTGAGGCTTAACTGTAAACACTTCTGTAAACCGCTGTTCCTCTCGAAGCCAGGCGGGAGCTCAAATGCAGCCTACAATGCGATTTTTGATGCTTTTAAAATCAACATCATTTGGTTTAGCTCTGATACCGCTTTGCTCGGGAGGTAACTGCGAGGGGTGAGAGTAACAGTGCGTGCTTCCCACCGATGCAAATGCAGCTGCCGATAACTGCGAATGAAATAATAGGTTAATTGAAATAAGCGTTGGAGTATCATTTCTGGAAAGGAAGAAGAAATGTTCTAAGAGGGGTAAGAATAAAGCAGCTTCAAAAACATGTAACAGAAATGTGGCAGAGAAGAAAATCTCTTTGTATTTTAGAACATGGGGGGATTTTTTTGGCTGTTGCTTTTTTGTACTGAGAAAATGAAAATTCTTCAAGTCCATGCATGAATAAACAAGTACAGCTGGGCAGCCTAATACATAATTTATAGTGATCAGTCACTGCAGATTTAACTGAATAAAGCCAAAATGAACACTAATTGTTTTGACAAACTAAAATAGTGTATATGATGGTTTATTGTGAAGCTTGCTGGTTACTATCCTTATCTCAGTGGCTATTGTCAAGACTGATTTCTGCATGAGAGGCAGAAAAAGACGAAACAAATTAGGACAATATTAAGATTAATATCTTGTTGAAGATAAAGCATTTTAATTGCTTAACATACAGGCAGAAAATAGAAAGAACTGTCTTCAGGACAGAGGGGAGCATTGGCACAGCGAAGCGCGGGACGTATCCTGATTTAGGGGGTGAGGTATAATTGCTGAGATAATGTGTGGTACCTTTTCAGCTGAAGGCTAAACCTGAAAGTAGATGATTTTTTTTCGGAACACAATTGAAATACATCAGGAATAACTTTGATTGCCTTTGGACACTTGTCTCTTGAAAGGGAACATCAAAAAGATGTCAGTGGATTTCCAGAGGGTTCTGGATGTGGCCTAGTTAATCTGAGAAGCTGCGCAATTTTGCTCTGGTTTTGGTATGTGCAAAGTGAAAGAAATACACAGGTGGACCTTTCTGTTGCTTCTCCAGATCCTCTCATTTAGATGGATGGCTAAACAAGAGCCATTTGAAATTTTATCTGGAAATTAAGAGACAGACGAGGGTAGTAATATTCACAGGGAGCCCCAAGCACCACTTCTGCTTGGAGTCCTTCATGTGACATTGAGCTGCTGCTTCCTAACAGACCTCTGTGGTGGCCTGACGCTGCCACCTCACCCTCCTGCCTCTTCTCTGAGGACCAGCAGCTCCACTTGGCTCCTGTCATCACTTTTATAATGACCTATGGATTTGCTGAATCTCATCACCGTGTTTGCTCTGATCAAGTTTTAGGATATGGCTGTAAAATCAAGAGTTGGGCTTGAGTGTTGCTGGAGCTGGAGGATGGTTGAACCTGGGGCTTTAATCTGGACCATTCCATGCCTGGAGACAGTCTAGAGGGTGGAAGCTGGATGTGGATCTTCCTCATGCTCTTGGGTGGGATTTCCCCTTAGCCATCGCCAAACCCACCTTCTGAAACTATATTTGGCCAATGAGGAAAAACTTCTTTTATGAGTGCACCCTGAGTCAGGGTAGCCCAACATTTCTGTACCAGCTTTCTTAAGGGTATCTGAAGATCTCTAAAGTGTGAGTTCGTCCAGTGAAGACACGTCTACACAAAGTTCATGAGAACTTCACCTCCGAGGACTTGTTAGTGCTCTGCTGAGATACAGGCTAAGGGACGGTGAGAGGGTCAGGGCAGCGTCACAGCTCTCATCCAGGCTGACCCCTCTGTGGATTCAGTTTCCAGTAAAATCAATAGAAATAATTTTAAATAATTATTTTTTTGAAAAGCGATTGCTGTTCTGACACAGCTTGATCAGGATGTCGGGCTCCCCGGGTACCATCAACCACCAGGTTATGTCTGGGCTTTGTGTCAGCTGATGTGCAGCTGGTGTGAAGGAGGCGTTTGGCTGCCAAGCCGAAGGTTTTTGATTTAGTATCACCTTAGGTATAGTTTGTCATTTTTTTTCTGTGGCAGTGAATGACAGTGTTATTCCATTACCTACTCAGCTTTCTGTAGTTTCCAGGATCTAGTTTTTAATTAGTGAGCAGGTTACATGCAATAGTGCCTTATTTTCCAAAAGTTGTCACCAACTTATGTGTACTATTAAAGATGGATATCAGAACCGCTTCCTTACGTACTTACATTTGTTATTTACAAAAACCCCGTTATGTTTGTTGTGCATTAGAAACACAGAGACCTTATAGCTTATTCCGAAACCAGAAGATACTTAACCGGAGATAGTTACTCCCAGCCCCGTCAAATCAGCCGGCCTCGAGCCTCTTCATTAGTTAGAGTCTGAGTAAAGAAGGGGCTCAGCTTGACTCCCCTTCCAATTCCTGTCTGAATTAACTCCATTTTGCATTTGTAGCAATGAGTGCAGAACAGGACCTGCTGCGTAGTTTGCTGAGGACCCTTCTGCTGCTCCCCTTCAGGTAATTCAGTTTTTTTCTCTGCTCTTTCCTTCCACCGGTATTTCAGGCAGTACCGAGTGCTGGGGGGGCTTTGGGATGGGGCCGCCGCAGCGATGGGCCATCTGCAGCCCGCTACTCTGGGGAAGCTGGGACCACTTGTGATTTCACACACAAGCAGCACTAATCTACAATAAATCTTATAAAATCAATAAAAATATGGAAAGTATATCATTTTAAAGAAAAAACACATGAGACGTGGCCATTAAGGGCACAGCCATTCTAATACCTGTGTCTGGTTGAAACTGCAATTAAAAACATTCCAATAATAAATCTACTTTCAGTCTCGTTTAATGCTTTTAACTTTCTTGAAAGTTCAAGCTGGTATCCCAAAAATGTGCCAGGACTTTCACAACGTATTTTATAGACCCATAAATAAATATGGCAATTAATCTAAGCTATATTTCTTTCATATTTGATGACAATTTATTATGACACTCACTCATTCAGTGCACAAAAACTCTAATGCACTTAAAATCGGATTTCAAACCAAACGTTTTATGGGAAAATATAGTATTGATCATCCATTTAAAGAGATCATGTGATGATTCATAACCTGCTATAAAAAGGATCTTGTGAGGACATTCAGAATGAGTTTTGTGGACCATTCTTCCCACAAAATCCAGCGTATGAGATCTATAGTTCTCAGAGATGTTTTATGGTTCTCTTTAGAGTTTTCACCTATAATGTTAGTGTGGTTTTTGGTGGAAAGCAGCTTTAGGATAAAACATTTTGCATATCTAAACTAAAATTAAATAAATATAGACTAATCTGTCAAACATTTACTAGCACTTTTTGTCCATTTACACAAATTCACGCATTAAATTTGTTCTTTTCAAGGATAATTTCCACAATTTTGGATTTGTAAATTGGGTAATTTGTGCAGTACACATCTGCTACGGTGCCCTTTAATAAAACGTGCCCCAGGAGTGATATGGCTTCACATACTGCTCCTTGCTGGTTTGGAGATCCACTTTGTGCTGTGGGCTGTTCGGGAAGCTGCAGTGGCTTGTGCTTGGACATGCCAGCAGCAGTAAGGTGCCGTCCGCTGTCCTGGTGGACAACAGGATGACCACATTGCCACCAGCAATGTGCCCTTGTGGCCAAGAAGGCCAGTGGCATCCTGGGGTGCATCAAGAGAGTATGGCCATGAGGTGGAGGGAGGTCATCCTCCCCCTCTGCTCTGCCCTGGGGAGGCCCCATCTGGAGCACTGGGTCCAGTTCTGGGCTCCCCAGTTCAAGAAGGACAGGGAACTGCTGGAGAGGGTACAGCAGAGGGCTACTAAGATGATGAGGGGCCTGGAGCATCTCTCTTACAAGAAGACTGAGGGACTTGGGTCTTTTTAGTCTGGAGAAAAGAAGACTGAGGGGGGATCTGATCAACGCCTATAAATACTTAAAGGGAGGGTGTCAGGAGGATGGGGCCAGTCTTTTTTCAATGGTGCCCAGGGACAGGACAAGAGGGAACGGGCACAAACTTGAACATAAGAAGTTCCACCTGAACATGAGGAGGAACTTCTTTCCTTTGAGAGTGGCAGAGCCCTGGAAGAGGCTGCCCAGGGAGGTGGTGAAGTCTCAGTCTCTGGAGACGTTCAAAACCCACCTGGACACGTTCCTGTGGGACCTGCTCTGGGTGGACCTGCTCTGGAAGGGGGGTTGGACTAGATAATCTCCAGAGATCCCTTCCAACCCCATAACATTCTGTGATTCTGTGGTGCTGTCCTGGTCATACAATGCATCGTTGGAAATGTTTTCAAAGCTGGAAAACTCTAGAAGATTAATGGGGTAATTTATTGGTACTAGAGGTGGGGTGCAGAAGGAAGGAAGAGGATTGTGGCACGTTGTACGCTGTGTACAGGTTCATGCCCAGGCTGCACAGGATGAGCTTCTCCAGATCTTCTCCATGAGCCTGCAGCCCCTTTCAGTGGACATGACTGATGCCTTGGTATCCCCTGCGTGTGGACCAGCTCCCAGAGCCCAGCTGGGGCTGGTGCGCAGCCGTGCTGGTGGTCAGCCTGGTTTCCCTGCAGAGGGAGGGGGAGGATAGAAGCGGGAAATGTGTTTTTCTGCCTTTGTAAATAATTAGTATCTGCATTTGTGGACTTCACTGGTCCCTCCTTCCTCCCGACTCTGCCTGCCCACTGCCTTGCTCAGTTCCTGGGAGGGCCTGTGGGGTGTCTCCGGGCCACAGTGGGGTGACCATGGCAGCCAGCAAGGCCACCCAGCCTCCAGCCCTCCCTGGGGCAGGTGTCCTGCAGGTGCCTGAGGGTTTGCAGCAGTTGAAAATAGCCAACTTCTCCTCTCATTCTCCGAGATTCTTAATATAATGATGTTTTCCTGTTTGAACAGCTCATAGTCATTGCCAGCCTAATTATTTTCTGGATCTTTCCTTAATGCCATAGGCTTTGGGTGGTGACACCAATGCTTGGAGAGACAGCAGAAGGAAATAAGTAGTGAAGGCTAAAGCACTTGGTTAAAGAAGAGTCTCATTTATAAATCAATTTTAATAACATATTTAAAAGCTCTCACATTTGCCTTTAATGTGTTTCCATTTCCCCCTTGGTCATTAATATTTAAAATATTTTTCTTTACTGATCTTTTTTTCTATTGTGTCCTTTCTAACTTCCCTTTCTCTCTTTAATCTGCAAACAGTGAGTTTTTGAGAAACGCATAATCCATAAGAAATCCAGATAATTTGATACAGAGAAAACCTTCAATCCCATGAAAGAAATTTCAGAGGAGTTGAGTAATTGTTTAGAAGTTATTCCAAACAGTTTAACTCGTAAAAGGGTATACGTTTTCACTGATGGACTTGCAAAATGAGAAGGCACTGTTATTCTACTAGGAAGTAATAATCAGCAATGCAATTCTTTTAAAAAAAAAACACCTGTGGATACCATTTTTTCAGCAAGCCTGTCATGGAGATGGCTTCATTCCATGGGTGATTTAAGGGCATGAGATTTGCTGGAAGTCCATTGCACACCAGGGGCTGACTTAACTTTTGAAAAGAGGATTTGGGTTCCTCGTCCACTCCTCTCAGGTGGAGATCGTCTCTTCAAATGTGCTGTTAAAGAAAGCAAAAGGAGAGGACATAAGGAGGAGGGTCAGTAACTGGTCTCCCAAGTAGGGTTGAGCAAAGACCTCAGACACATACTTTGGAAGATTCATCAGATTTTATAAATAATGTGGACTTTATAAATAATGTTAAAATGCAGCTGTGATGTGGGTGATTGCGGCCACAGGTGGGTCTAGGAGCCAGCCCTGCTCCCTGCCAGTTTAATTGGAGATTGCTCACCAGCGAGAGCAATTCCAGCTCCATTTGAGGACAGGGAGAGGGCTATTACTGAAAAGCTCAATTAAGTGCATTTGTTACACCTGGAGCAGGAGCTGGGCTGGTTGGAGGCAGGAGCTGAGCTGTGGTTTAGGATGAAACGTGGCTGGAAGTAGGAGTATGAGCCGTGTTGGCTGCAGGACTGGGACTGCTCAAGGTGCGTGGGATAATGGGGTGGTGTCCCTTTGTGTCTTCCAGCTGCAGTTGTGCTGGGTCTGGGGAGCACCCTGGGACAGGCAGCACTCGCTGAGGGTCTTCTGGGCAGTGGGGGAGATGGTGGGCAAAGGGGCTGCAAAGTGAGGACGTGGTTTCCTGAGGCTGCGGGATAGCTCAGTAGCAGAGGTAGGAGCTATCTCCCTCCTTGGTCAAGGCACACAAAAGTGTGGAGCTGGAGTAGTATATTATCTTGGAGGAGATACAGGAGCTAAATTTAACGTGTTGTAAATTCTCTAGAGACAGTGGGGAAACCTCTAGAAGATAATTCATTTATATATCATGGGGAGGCTCTATGGACAATGAAATGATGTGCTTTATTGTGGAACAGAATAATGACTGCTCATCAGAGCCACTGGAAAGGTTTTTAGACACTTAACAATATCGGTTTGATTTTTTAATTTTAACTTTATTACTTTAGTCATTAATTGACTGTGCCTAGGAAGAATTTATCCTCTTTTTAGCTTGTGCTGGGTTTTGTGTTTTTATATATATATATACACACGCGCGTATTATTCTCAGTCCATTATTCATCTATGAATTCTTCATGATTTGTAAATGGGCGATGAAGCAAAGAATACTAAAATGTAACAAAGATGGAACGGGGTATCTGCAACATTTATTATTTTCAAGAAGGAGTATAATATGAAGACATTGTTATCTGATGTTTTAGTATCTACCAGGGAAATGCTGTATCCTAGGCTATCCTGCATTTTTTGGTCTTCTCTTCTTTGTAAAATATGTACTGGTTTTTGGGTGGATGGGTTTAGCACCAGAGATCTGCACTGGTGGTAGTGGTGGAGGAGGCATTGGTATATATTTCCCTGGCTGTTGTTGAGAGTGGAAGGCGAGTTAGTTGTAGCGCCCGCTGATGCGGCAAGCGGTGGGTCTGCCCAGGTGCCTCGCTGGGGGCGGTGGGGTGACCCTGGGAGATGCTGCTTCTCCAAAGCTTCCATTGCACGTAGCAGCGCAGGCTCCCGCAAGGCTGAACCCTAAATGATGGACAAAGGCTTGTTCCTCTGCTCAGTTTGTTCCTCATGCATCAACTCCCAGTGCCTCTTTGATTATGCAGAGCTAGAAAAAGCCTGAGCGAACGTGCAGCGGGCAGTCGGCAGCGTTGGAATAGCCTTGCTGTGAGCTCCTTGCCTGGCTCCCTTGTGCTCCTCATCACTTTCTGTGTAGTTCCACTATGTAAAATTACTCAAAATAAAAAAAAAAAAAAATGTTATCCCATAGATGGTTTTACCTGTACTTTTCTGTTCAGCCTAAATATTTATTCAATCTCCTTCCATTGCTTGTGGCCTGACTGTTACAGGGTTTCGTTGCAGAAATAGCTGATCGCTCTCCGGTTCGGGGCTGAGTAGCACCGTAACTGCAGTGGCCTTCTGTTGTCACCTCTATGCCTTTGGTTTGGTCATGTGTGCCAAAGAAACCCTGGGCAGGAGCAAGCAAAGTGGAATGAGTACCATGATATGAATATTGTTTTATTTAATAAATACTAAATTAATTCCCTTATGAATGACTAAATGCCACATACAGACTGTACACAGTCAGTCTCTCTAGTATTAATAGATATGATCTCTGCCGGAGCAGTAGCCAAAACTGGCAAAACCCATATTTTTTGTGGACGCAGTGAGTGCACCCCACAGGGAATGGTTCGAACTGCTGTGGGAAGAGTGTCCCTGCTGTGCCAAAGGATGGTGTGGGGTTTTGGTTTTTTGGTGTGTGTGTGTGGGGGGGGGGGTTTGTTTTGGTTTGGTTTTTTTTTTTTCCTCTTACTCCTTTTGTGCTGTTAATTTGTCCCTTGTTTGTTCCTCCAGCCCAACCTGTGTGGTACAGTGATGGAGCAGAGCTGTGTTACGGGAGCTTAGAGAATGAGGGGTAACAGTGAGGGTTTATCTGGCAGACCTTTGACATGGAAGAAATGCAGGAAGTATAAACCCCAGTATCCTTCATAAGCCAGATTTGGTGGTTAGTGCACAGTGTTACGCTGTGTGTTCCTAAACCCCCAGGAGTGGAGATCTCTTTGCTGTGTGGCCGTCGAAGGCCAGTGATCCAGCGTGGTGAGTAGCCGAGGCCCAGGGCAGCATCCCGTCTCCTAACAGCAGAGCTGGCCGGTTTGCATCAATGGGAGACATCGTTAGGGCAATTTAAAACCAGGGCCTTAAAGTCAGTGTAATTATACAAATGTTGCCCTTGCTATTAGCACTTTTGCCCTGGTACCTTTGGCGTATATTTCACAAATGAAGTTACTGTCACATTTCATTATGCTGTTTACTGACCCGTTGCTTTGGAGATGCTGCTCTTAGGTACCGGCCGCTCCTGCCACCGCGGTGTGTGTCCTCTGCCACAGCCCGAGTGACACAGCCCAGCGACGCTCTGTCGCTGCTGGTGTTTGATGTGATGGCTTTGAAGAGTTCCGTTAGTGTTCAGTACGAGTTGTGACTGCCGCCGAACATTTTTCTTTCTCCTCTCCTGAGTGTTTCCCTGCAAATGTTACCTGTTCTCACTGAACTCCAGCCAGCCTAGTTTCTTCTCAGTCTTTAAAAAAGGCCTTGGTACATTTAATTATTAACCCAGAAAGCAAGGAGTGTTTTGGGAGAGGTAGAGAGGGAAGCAGAGCGGGTGACTGAGATTCATTGGTTTAGCATTAGCCTAAAAAAGGCTTGGTTAATTGAAAGCTTTACCATTAACTCAGTGGTGGAGTGTGTGGCTGTTAAACAGAACTGCTAAAATCCCCTGGGTTTTCACACGGTGCGGTGGAATAGACCTCATGGAGAAAGACCAACAAAAGAAAAGCCCAAACTTCAGTCCTTGCGTGATGAGAATTATTAATATCTAACAGAAAAACACTTGACAGCAAAAATCACTTGCAAAATCTTTGTGTATTTTGCGGTTATGGAAAACAGATTATGATTTTATTATTTTACTTTTTTTAGACCAAACAAATACAATCTGTGAGCTCTTTTTATTTGATGCCCTTCTTAGTCCTGCCAGCTTCTCCCTGCCCTCCACGATAGCCACAGACATTGGGTTTGGGGCCACAGGGGAAACAGGGTTTCCAGCTCCCTGCCATGAGACATTAAACTTCCTTAGAGGAGGGTCAGGCTGAGGTTTTGCTGGTTTAGGGATTTTTCTAGAGAGCCCTTCCCAGGGTAGGTGATGGTAAATCTTGAAGAAGTGAGCATGCGGAGAGGCTGGATTCTGCCATCCTGGGGCCAACTGCTCGTTGTTCCCTACACGGGTCTGAGCCAATGTGCTGCTCGCAGCGAGACCCTCTCCTCTGCTTTGGGCTTCTGCTCTTCTTTTCAGCTTACTTAGTGCAATTGAACCTCTCAGAAGCTTTCTGCCGACAGCGGTGGTGCTGTAAGGAGGGTCAAGCTTCAAGTCTCGTTCATACGGAAGTCTGGCGCAGCAGAGTTTGTCCAGGGCTGCAGTGCCTTCACTGGGGCTGCCTCCAGATGTTTTTTTCCCTTAAAGAGATCCTGTTTCAGCTAATGCAATTTTCCTTTTAAACTCTCGTAAACCCTCTCTGCGTGTACTCAACATCAGCCTGACTTGGGTTTTCTTGCTATCGGACTTTAACAAGAGCTAATCGGCTTAAATGCATCTGCAGTTGGGTTTTGCATCAGTTCAATGAGGTCAATTTAAAATTGATTTCCTAAAGCTATTGCAGGGCTTCCCGTATTGACAGGTGAAAGCATTACTGGACACCAACTTAGTAACAATCCTGTTTGCATCGCAGTGTCTTCATCCCTACGTCAGTGCCTGAGCGCTTCAGGAACCCCTGGTTGAGTTTGTAAATCAGAAGGGAGGAATAAATAAAAGCAGAGAGTGATGTGAGTAACAGTCCCTTTCATGAATCCAGGCCGTTGTTGAAAGCACATCAAGCTGTTGGTAGATAAATATTTTCTTGGAGTCAAGAACAGAGAAGCATGTGACATTTCAATTACTGCTGTTCATATTTAAATGTAAATAAGTGGCTTCTTTACTCTATAATTCAACAAACCTTATAATTATGATCTTATGATATTTTCATAGCACTTGCAGCAACATATGGCACTTCAATAAGCAAACAAGGCAAGAAATGAAATTAAGAATTTCTGTGATGTATGTTTGTGTATTTGTGGCTCTGTTATAACCCCTTTGTTTTAAATACCTCATTTCTTAATTTAGCAGTTTATATAATTGGAATGAATTTGCATGGAACAAAACTGAGCCTTGTGGTTAGGTTACTGCTTATGTCCTTAATCTGATGTAGGGGGTTTCTGCTGGGGGAAAAAAACCACAACTCCAAGCAGCTCAATAGTATCGCCAAAGCTAAATGATCATTAAGGACTGCATGGGTCAGTGCCTTATTAGTTTAAATTATTTTAGCTCCTGCAAATCCTTGTGTTGAGAGCACTGTGCTGATAGAGTTTCAGACTACGGTCTGTGCAAAGGCTATAAAATATTGATTGGACTTGTAATGTTTCTTGATATCTATGACTCAATTCACCGGACCCGTGCAGTATCAAGGCTTGAACTGGAGGGAACATGCAGACCCTGACCTGATCCAGTAAAATGCCTTTTAACCGAGTTCTAATAATAAAATACGGTAAGGCACATAGCAGCACCTGGGCTTACTCACCAATATGGAAAGTGCAGTAATACTTGATACCAAAATATTTTCTTTATAATTGTTTATAATTTGTTTGGGACTGTTTAGTCTGAGGAAGAGGAGGCTGAGGGGAGACCTCATCACTCTCTACAACTACTTGAAGGGACACAGTAGAGAAGTTGGTGCTGGTCTCTTCGCACAGGTAATTAATGACAGAACGAGAGGGAATGGCTTCAAGCTCCAACAGGGTAGGTTTAGACTGAACATTAGGAAAGAATTTTTCACAGAAAGAGTGGTCGGGCATTGGAACAAGCTGCCCAGGGAGGGGGTTGAGTCACCATCCCTGGATGTGTTTAAGAGCCGTTTAGATGTGGTGTTGGGGGATATGGTGTAGGGGAGAACTTTGTAGTGTAGGGTAGATGGTTGGACTTGATGATCCCAAGGGTCTCTTCCAACCTGGATGATTCTATGATTCTAATCTGCTTCCCCAGCCTTTGACCCTGTTCTGCTTTGTGTGCAAGTTATTGTTTTCAGTATACTAAAATACAGAGAAGGGAAATGAAGCTGGGAACTCCTTAGGCAACAACTGTGTTGTGGTGCCTGTCTGTACAGCGAGGAGGAGGCGAGGCATCCAGTGGAGGATGGCCGTGCTGCCCTCCCGGGGAGGCACCATCAGAGATAACCATCGCTTGGAATAGTCATGGAGTTTGTCCTGAGTTTATTGTGTGTATTGTACACAGCTCTCGCTTTAGTGGGGAATGCCAGAGCCAGCTGAAACGCAGTAGGAAATGAGGTGGCCCTGAAAAAGCATCTTCCAGTTTGCAGGGGTGGCTGATGCCCTTTGGGAAGGGAAAAGCAGAGGTAAGGGCTTGCTCTGTGCTAGGTCATCCGTAGCGTGCCTTAGAAAAACAGGGTGTTAGCTTCTGCAGCAGCAGAGCTGTAGGAAAGCTGTCCTGCCACAACACTGCCCTCTCACACTTAAAGAAATTGTGTATTTTCTTTGAATGCTGCTGGGTGACATTACAGAACGGTGGGATTGGAGGTGTGCGTGTTCCTGTAGCAAGTGATGGTCACTAAAGGGCTTTGGAGATACCCAAACACGTTTGTTTCCCTGGCCACAGAAGTACTTCCAGAGTTTTTTGGGGCTTCTTATCTCTTATGCCCAATTTGGTTGCTGATGAGCAAAGAAATGGTAATTCAACTGAGTTGTGATTAAATAAATAAAAAGACAGGGAGGAAATCAAACTGTACCTTAAAAGGGAGTGCAACTACAATGAGACTTATATCACACAGTGTAAATGATTGGGATGGTATAATAAAATATTCACAGAGCCTCTTGAAGTGCATGTTCTATAATATACATTTTAAAATAGTGTTGGGTGTTATTGGCTGAAAGCAATTTATCATTCACAGTGAATTTTAGATGTAGCTAGGCTCTTGCTCTGAGCTAATGCTCAGCTTATTCCTTTTATACCCTGTGTCTTGTAATATCCTTCAGAATTAAATCAACATTGCTATTGGAAACTTTGAAGCCAATTCATTTCCAGCTGGCTCTTGGTATTTTTTTTGGGGGGTGGGAGGGGGGCAGTAGGGATGAGGGCTGAGGCTTTGAATGGTCCTTCCCTGCAAATCATGGCACTCTGTTATTCCGAAGCACCGGCTCAAGGAAACTGGTTTTGCAGTTGCTGCTGTTCGTGTCAAGGTAAGTGTTGTACACAATATATGAAGTGTAGCGTAAATAATTTAACTAGCCTTTGAACATGGAAATAGCAACATGATAAAGTAGCAAAACATAACAGGTTTCCAGCCAAACACATCGCTGACTAGTTAGCCTAGCTAAAACAGAATCATAGAATCAGAGAATGGTTGGAGTTGGAAGGGACCTTAAAGATCATCCAGTTCCAACCCCCCTGCCCTGGGCAGGGACACCTCCCACCAGACCAGGTTGCTCAAAGCCCCATCTGGATTCTTTTTTTTTTTTTTCCTCAAGTGAAACTCATTTAAATGCAAGGAGAAGGCTGCAGGAAGCCCTGTTTGCAGCTTAGCAGCACCCTGGTTATTTGCAGCTGTGGTAACTTCCCCGCTGACAGATGAGCAGGGGGTGCGCACCTGGGAAAGAAGGAAGGGGAGAGCGGGTGCTGTTGCGTGCACGATGAGGGAGAGTTACTGCATCCGCGGCAGGGTCCCTGTTTGACCCAGTTGTGACGTTTCAGCGTGGTCATGGCACAAGTCAGGGATTTTTGGAAGATCCCAGGTCAGACTTTCAGCTGGAATCGTCCCCACTGACCTCGAGGCACTCATCTGCTCATTTGCCTGTAAAATTTAAGAATCATATTTTTTCCCCAAAATATAAACAAGTCATTTTCTACCCCAGCGGATTAATATTGCTCCCGCTGAGTGAGTTGTGCATGTGCCGTAGGGTCTCTGGAGTCTGTACCTCCATTTCCAATAGCACGTAGACAGTCAAATTTTAAAAGCCACAGTGCTGTCAGACCAAGGATTTTCTTAAATGGAAATCTAATTTCTGAATAAACCTGCGGGACTGACACTTGTGTGAGTTTGTGCCTGCCTGAGCGGGCAGCGCTGCTCTGGTGAGTACCTCTGGGTTGGACTCGAGCTCGGGTGGTGTATTACCCTAAAAAAGCCTTAGGCACAAGATTATCTCTCCTTGCACATTTTCTTTTAGGCAGCAGCAGCAGCATGTACGGAAGGCAAATTTACTATTGGAACTATCAATAAAACATAGTTTGTCTGTTAAATTAGTAATCATGAAAAAAGCTCCCAAGGTTTTTATCCCCCCTCACCCCCTCCTTTTTTTTTTTTTTTTTTTTAATGACTACAAAGCCAGTTTTAAATGTTGCCATAGGTGGAAATGTGCCCTCTTAGGACTGTCGATGCTTAAGGATCTGCAGGGCACCTGGGGGCCTTATTGTTGGCCGATGGTGTCAGGGGAGGTCTAAACTAAAACCCAACAATGACTAAGTTAAATGGCTTCAAGTACTATTTTGGGCTTGTTCAATCGCAGGTGCCCTTCCTGGGGGACAGTCTTCAGCCCAGCTGAGGAGCGGCGAGTGTGAGGGGGTGCCAGGAGGCACAAAGGTGGGAACTGGTGATGTTTTTGTCCATCTTTTCATTCACTGTTGTGGAGACCAGAACTGGGAGCAGGCTTCTGCTGAGCTGGCTTACCCACTTCTGTGATTAAGGCTGAAACTCCTTTATTGTAAAGCTTATTTTCAATGTGGCTCCTTCTCTCTCTGGGGGGAAAAAAAGAAGTAGTCATAATATCTTTCCTTTTGAAGCAATATCTTCTGGGACATTGAGTAAAAATTGGGGAGAGTTTTAAAAAGGATGATACTTTAAATATGTTGGCTGTGATTTTTCTTTTTGAAATTTATTTGAATACTTTTTTAACTCCTGCAAAGCTTGGCCTAGAAACTTGATTTGTTTGGCTGGGCTTACTGAGAATAAGGATGTCTGGGTGTATTTTGGAGGGAAATATGAAGATTGAAGACCTGTTTTGGTGCATAAAAATTATTGTTTATAATTTAAATGGTTAGAAAAGGAAATAGAGTTGTTTCTGGCTCAGTTTGCTGGAGCCAAATAAGCTGAGGCAGAAGGAATTGTACAGGAGAGGCATCTGGGAAGGAAAATGAGGCGTGGAAGGGCTGTAGAGGAGGCTGTTCAGGAATGGCATCGTTGAAATGTAGACCTTGGGAAGCTGTAAGGCTGCTATGTCGCTCTCCTTCCTATATGCACTGTTTGATTGCATTTTCTTAGTTAAAACTGCTGGATATGGAGCACATTAGAAAAGAACAGTACAGCAGTATGTAGATGTAAACCAAGAGATGGCACCAAGGTCTGCTCATCTCACACCATCACGTCTCGGGCCCGGTTCAACAACAAGGATCTTGGAATCCCATTGCAGCCACTGACCTCCTGGGACTTCATTAGAGCTCAGTGGGGCAGGTTGGCACAGTACCCTCTGAACTGGTGCTCCAAGAATGGTATTTGTGGTGGGATGAGTAGTTAGTGCCTTACAGTACTGACATCCAGCATGAACCCCAGCTGCGGGCATGGTCAGTTTAAATACCATATAGTGTCTTTCTCTTAGCTTGCTGCAGTTAGACTGTTATAAGCCTATAAGAAAATGGTTGGTTCTCATCAACAGGTGTTTTTGGATGATTAGAGGAGTACAAGTACTTTATTCCATGACAGTTGCAGGTCTAATCAGATGTGATGGTATTTTTGTCAGAGTTAGGTTGATGGTTGGACTAGATGATCTTGAAGGTCCCTTCCAACTTAGATGATTCTATGATTCTACATCTTGGGTAGCGTGCACATATATTTTGTTGTAGATGCATCTTTCCCATTATCTCCTCTGTAGTGCAATGTATTGGAAACACAGAGAAGAGAAAAACCCTGCTGGATGAGGGATTAGTGATTTCTTTAACTCTTCATGCTGCCATACCAACTAGGAGAGAAATTTAGAGGAGTTTAAAGGTAGGAAGTGAGAAAGTGAATCTTACAATCGCTGGATGAAGGCACATGGAGTAACCCCAAGGAAAGGGAGTCTGGCAGCTCCCTCCTGCGGATGGTGCGTGATGGCAGGTTCAGACAGATGCAGGTTTGTTGGCTGTGCTGTTTGCAGCAGCTTTCAGTGGGAATGGGGGCAATGGGAACGAGCAGCTAAACCTCACCGGGTACTTGGGAGAAGCTCTTTTACCTTTTGCTTGACCAGCATGGCCTTGTTATAACTAGTCCCTCAGGACTAAGCCAATATTTGGTTGACTTTCTGCTACAGAGGAAACTTCAGGCATCATATTGATTTGGCCCAAGATATTATATGTGTGTTTATTTGCCAACAAAGATGTACAGAAATACTAGTGCTCTGTTTTAATACAAACTCAGCTGTTTGCTGATCAGCAGTGACTATTTAAATTGACCAATCTACCTCACCCTGGCTGGAGATCAAGGGATCAGCACTTAATTTCATTCCTTGAATAAAGATTTTTATATATATATCTCTCCACATGGAAATATCAGAACATGAAAGGTTAAATCAATATGGAGTTTTACATTGCTTAAAGGGCATTTGCATCAAAGCAGCCATGAATGCAATTCACTTGTTTAATGAATTTTTTATGCTTATTTAATGAATTTCACAAAGGTTTGGTGTTTTTCATAAAATGGATAAGGACTTCCAGTTTTATGAAATAATAAAAATGGAACTGAAGTTATGAAATGAGCAATCTCATTAGTTAGGCATGATATATTCATATGAAAGTGTACATGTTTCTGAATTATTGCAAGCAGCTCTATTGCTCGAATTGTAACTTGTTATAATAGTATTGCAAATATGCCTTTAGTTAAGATATCAGAAAGTGACAAAGAAATTAGATTTTGATTGCTAATAATGATTTAATTAATACTTATTGTATTTAGCATACTATGGATGTGTTCTTTCTTTCAAAAGTGTATGCTTGTATTATTCATTGGTAGATAGTGAAATGCAGCATCGTTCCTAGCCCCTTTTTGCTAGAATTCTAGCTTAATTTTGTGTTTGCAGAGCTTTACCCTCTGTTTTATTATCCTGATGGACAGGAAAATACTATGATGGTCTGCCAGTAGTAAGAACGTGCCTTATTTTGCACCTTGGTGCTTCTGTAATCTAATGTACTTTTGGAAGTGCATCATCTTGCTAAAAACTTCTCCCAACTTGATGACACTTCAGGAGTGAGAGGAGCTTGTGTGAGCATCTCTTATTTAAATAACTTGTCTGGGTGATTACACACCACAGTGTTGCTCACTGGTGGGATGGTGTGCTCCTCTCCAGCAGGAACAGCAGCAAGGCCACTACTTGCCCTCATATTTGGAAAGGAGAGATGGATGTAGTCGTCCTGTGTTACTAAATTGTGTGGTTGAAAGTTGCTGTCCTGATTTTGAGCACATGGTGTTACCTTTGAGTTTGGTGGAGTTGTTCATGGGCACCAAACTCCAAGCTTGGGCCGAGGTGTTGTTATGTGTGGACTGATTCCTGTTGACTTCTCCAGGCTGGCTGGCCATCGGGGTCCCACCACACCAGATAAATGTATCCCAGTTCCATTCACCAGGTTGGGTGTTTGCATTGTGCTAGGGTTATGGATCATACCTGAGTGTGTTTCCTTCATCCCTTCCCTCTCTCCCTTCAGCTATTGCAGGCAAACCTTCTTTCCCTTTCCTTTCTGATACTTTGGAATGACTTATGAGTGCCTTACCCAAAACAGCCTTTATGATATGCCATAACCAGAGAATTGTAACTACACTCAGTGAAGCAGCTCCAAGTGGAGTAAAGGAATCCCACTGCCTGGCCCTGCTGGTTTACAGCCCTCACGCTCTGCCAAGGCAGCGGGCAAAAATAATGCAGTAATGAGAGATAAAGCAGGATTTTCAAAATTAATGATCTTGCCTTATTAAACATCCACTGTTCTATACTCATAAGTAACCTTGTTAAATACGTGCATTAAGGCCCAACAAGGCAGCGCAACACGGTAGGATAATGGTCCCTCATCAGTGGTTATTAGAGGAAAAGGAGAAATGAAAGGTCTTTTCACCCATGAAGTGTCGTTATCCCACTCTTTGGCATGCTTTGAAGCCTTCTTGTGATTGTGCAATTAGCCAAATAAGATACATAAAGGAAAAAAAAAAAAAAGCAGTATTAACATCTGATTCTGCTGCCTCCCCTCCCGCCGGAGGTCAGCGTCCAGGTGGAGCTGGTGCTGTGCCTGCGCTGCCGCGGGGCGGGCTGTTGGGCAGAGCAGCTCCAGCGGTGCTGGAGAGGGGGTCCCTCCCCTGCAAGAGCCCCCCCCGAGCATCCCACCTCCCCAGACCGCTTGCTCTTGGAAGCTTCTGCTACTGGGATGACTTGTTTGGGTTTGTTTGAGGATGATTTTGCAGGATGCAATTTCTGTCCCTGTTATGCCTCAGCCATGTAAATATTGATATATTCATTCTTATAAATCAAATTCGACATGATATGTCTTTTGCACCTTTAAGTCTTTAGAACGCGTTGGGGGCTGTGTGCGCTCACGCCCCAGTGATGTCAGCCCAGGGAGGGGGTACATGTAATCCAACAGCTTCCAGCTGGGAAAGCTGCTGGGCCACCCAGAGCATGGAGAGCCCCGTCCTCTCCCTTTCCCGGGCTGAACCGCCTTCTCCCTTCACGGATTCTGTGTCCTTGCAAACTGGGGAGGAAAAAGTATTTTTCTCCTGACGACAGAAGCATTTTACAAAAGTAGGGGAAGCGTGGCAGGGTCAGGTGATTTTTCCTTGTATCATGCAGCAAATCTCTCCTTGGGCCGGGATGGATAGCAAGGACTCCTGAGGCCATGGCAGCGGCTCGACCGATGCTCTGGGTTTGGTGAGGCTCAGGAACCCTCCTGGAGCTCAGCCAGCCTAATTACAGTGCACCTATTATGGGCAACAGTACCTGAGAGTTTCATAGCATTGCACCAGATTTAATAACTAGCTGGTATTTAATTTTTGGTGTGAAATAACATCTCTTATTATATCTAATGTAAATATTTACTTGAGAGATTTGACTGAAAAAACATTTGCCTGCCTTCAAAGCCTATCAATTTCTCATCTATGGCTGACAAAGAAAGCTTTGAGTACTTAAATTCATTTCTAGAAATTAAATTACAATTTTCAACACTAAAGCTTCTGTGATTCCAGACACTTTTCCTTTCCTTTTATTGTGTTTGACAGCAACTAGACTCTCAAGGTAAGTGGTGGAGTGTAGCCCTATGTAAATGTAAAGCATAAAATGAAAACTGGGGGGAAGAAAAACATTTAAGGTAGGAAATTAGAACAGTTATTGAGTTCCACACTATGGTTAATGAGTGTGCAGAAAGAAAACATCTTCTTGGCCTAGTGAGCTGGAGCATTACAACTGTTGCAACACTTTTTCTGTTTTTAGAAGGAAATAAGTAATAACCCCGACACATGGGAAGTCTTCAGTTTGCATTTTTTAATGCCTCAGGGGAGTGCAGTGTTTCTGGTTTAGAATCTGTTAAAATTTTCTTTAAAAGGCAGGTTTTGTTCTGAAACCAAAACAAAAATTAACATATTAAGCATATCTGTAGGTCAGGAGTGTATGGGAGAGGGCTTGGCTGCTTCACTGGGACATGGCTTTTTCAGAATTGCTCAGCTGAGGCTATAGGCTGCAGAGGGAAGACTGAAAATTACTGTCCCTTACTGAAATAGATTCAGCGTACTCAGGATTTATGCTGTGTTGCCCTGGTTGTAACTAAAAGCAGGCGGTAACTGCAGTGGAGCATGGGGGGGGGGGGGGGGGCTATGCACAGGCTCTCATTTTTTGGGGTGCTTTGCCATCCTGCTGGGGAGGGGAGGCTGGGACGGGATGGGAACCCTCTCACTGCTCACTGACTGCAGCCAGAGACCGTAAAAAATTACCCCTTCTTCTGGGAGCAGAGGAGGAAAAAGGCACGCCTAAAAGCTTGTTGGGGATGTGCTGTGGCATCCCATTGAAAGTCCCTTTTTTTCCTACGTTGCTGGTAAGCTTATACTGTCCTCACCGTTATACTTTAACGGGCCTTCTCTCGTGTGTGGCTGGTAGTAAAATATCTGGGCTAAATTGTCCTGTGCTGAACTGAGTCCTGAGATAAACTGATTCAGTTTTTAAGGTATGTGGTACAATGTTGTGCAGTTGAAAGATAACTGAAATTGCTGTGAATACACCCCTGCGGTTACAGCCACGGTATAGGGCCATTTGGCCTGAATCAATGAATATTGCTTCTTCCCTGGGAGAATTAGCTGTATGGGGTATCCTGCTAACACAGATCTACAGCTTCTAGTATCTCACTGAACACCTTATGAGGTACAGCACATAGTTTTGGATGCTGTTGCATTGAGCAGTTTAGGAATGTTCGTGCACACTTCTCGTGCTATTTAAAAATCCCTTTCATGCAAAGGCTGAAGTATTTTCATCTCCTGGTGCTGCTTCTGAGCAAGCTGTTGAAAGGTGTGAGCAAGTTGATCAATATTTTACCTTTTCTGGGCTAATAAGTTCATTATTATTGACACAGTGTGGCTGGCTTCCTTCAGCCTGACAAATAGCATCCCAAACAAAAGTGGTTTTTTTCATGATGCTTTCATTAGGAAATACCTTGGGGCCAGACAGGAGCTTATGGTTGAAGATAGAACCATAGAATGGTTTGGGTTGGAAGGGACCTTAAAGATTATCGAGTTCCAACCCCCCCTGCCCAAGGACACCTCCCACCAGACCAGGTTGCTCCAAGCCCCATCCAGCCTGGCCTTGAACACCTCCAGGGATGGGGCAGCCACAGCTTCTCTGGGCAACCTGGGCCAGGGTCTCACCACCCTCACAGTGAAGAATTTCTTCCTAATCTCATCTAAATCTCCCTCTTTCAGTGTAAAACTGTTACCCCTCATCCTATTGCTCCACTTGCTGATAAAGAGTCCCTCCCCATCTTTCCTGTAGGCCCGCTTTAGGGACTGGAAGGGGCTCTAATGTCTCCCTAGAGCCTTCTCTTCTCCAGGCTGAACACCCCCAACTCCCTCAGCCTGACCTCACAGCAGAGGGGCAGCCGTCTGATCATCTTCGTGGCCTCCTCTGATCCCTCTTCAACAGGTCCATGTCATTGTGCTGAGGACTCCAAAGTTGGATGGAAAAGAGGGGATGTTTAAACTCTACTATATCTAAGTAATGTGGGACAGGGCAGGGACCCTCAGTCCAGTCCCTCTCCTGGGCTGGGAGGAGCCGTGTTGTGAGTGCGGGGGGCTTGTGTGCCCAGGGAATGATTCTGGAGCCTGCCTGGGCTCTTTTGGCCAGAAATTTCACTTGGGTCCTGAAGCTAAAGAGTTGACTGACACTATAACGTTCTGCGAAACAGCCAGCTTGTGCCCAGCAGGCATCAACCCCATCCCCTCCCTCCACAACCTGCTCTGGGAAAGTTTTCCACCCGGAGCAGGAGCAGCAAGACTTTGTTTCTTGCCGCCCTCAATGGCTGGGAGCAATCGCGTTTGTGCCCTGTCCCTTCCTACCTCTCAAACTTAAAAGCTGCTCTGAAGTTTGTATTACCTTTTTCGTTTCCCAGAGATGTGGAGTTTAAAATTAAATGGTTCAAATCTGGATCAAGATTAAATAATTTGGGTCAGGGCATAGTTTCAGATGCCCTCCAGGAAACGCAGTCAGTGGTTAACCTAATCAGCTCCTGTAATTCCACCAAATGCAGCTGAAACAGCATTTCTCCAGTACAAGGTAACTTGAAGCTTAATAGCAAGCATCCTGATTTTTAACTGTGCTTGAGAATAATTTTGGCTCTGGTATTCGGAGCAGAATCCAGAAGCAGCATCAGGGCATTGGTTAGTACCGGTGCTCAGCAGCAGGGTCCTGATGCTTTGTATGTGTTGTGATGCCTCTTGCTTAATATCATGTAATAATTAAGGGTGATTCTTTGGGTTAGACTATTTCAGAAATTAGACCGGAAGAAGTGAAAGGAATTGGAAATTAAAAAGAAGTACACAGGCAAGTTTGCAAACTAAAACAGGGATTAAACTGAACTAAAAACTTCACTCATCAATAAAGTTTGATTTTTAGTGTTGTATGTATACATAATATACATAGACTTTTTAATGCCTCCAGCACTTGCAGCCTTCCCTATAAAGGACTCTGATCCATAAAGGCTTGTCCTCTGTAAAACAGTGGCCCCGTTGAGCTCCAGCCTGCAGAGGTGCCTGGGAAGCCTGGGCAGGTTCCGTGTGGAACTGCAAGCTTTTTGCCCGATGGTGCCATTTTATTTGTTTGACTCTAAAAGCCTTAAGACACACTTGGGGAGATCACCAGAGGGATCGGGCGTCTACTTCCACTTGTGCTTTTGAACTCTTCCTTGTCTTGTGTCTTTTCTTATATCACTCCACATGCACCTTATGAAAAAAGTTACTAGGAAAAAGGCATAAACCAGCTTGTTTTGGGAGGCTGGGGTGACCCAGGCTGGATGTGTGACCGTGCTGCCCCCTCCAGCCCCATGGTCCAACCTCAGACCCTGTAGCCCCTCATTGAGAGGCGTTTGTAGAGAAGTTTTTTTCCACTTGCAGTGAGCTGGCTCCTGGTTGCATCCAGTGCCTGCTAAAGTAGGAGAGTCCGGTGGGGCCCCAAATGTCAAGCTCTTGGGGCTGGTACATATTTCTCTGCTTGGGGGAGAGGCCAAGTGTTTGCAACTTTAGAATGCAAAATGTAAAAGCACTTGGTTGTCACATGCCATTAGCTGTTTAAAGCGTGACATCTCAGGAAATGCTTCATCGTAATCCTCCAAATGAAGGAATCTGAAGTGACCTTCAGACTGTTTGCTCAGTTTGGGTATCACCTTACAGGGTCGGATGGTGAACTCGGAGTTGTACCTACTCTCAAATTGGTTTAAACTGCAGTCGGACAGTTCAAGTCCCCAAAAACCAACTTTCCCATTTTCTTTACATTTTATTTCAAGTAAAACCTAGGAGCAACGCCTACATGAGAGAGCTTGTCCGGATAGTCTTCTCTAACTATTTTCCCAGAAACATCTTCTGCTGAACAGCGCTGTTAGTTCAGCTTTATCATCTGCTTGAGTTTGCTTTCCTCTTCCTGCAGCCAGATGAGTCATGGGAAGAGCTGCATTGAAAGTACATGCGTTGGCTGCTGGGCTTTTGCTGCTGCATCCAGTTGTATGCCACCCTAAAAAGAAAAGCTTGGATCTATGATGCCGTGTAAGGCAGAAGGTGTTTCTGATGTGTTTGGTTTCGTTCCTCGGTAGTGCTTTAGTCATCTTGCTCCGTTAAGTGGTCCAGCAGAAGACATGTATGGTATGTAAGGACCGGCAATCGTGGCTCACCGAGGCAGCCAGTGAAAACACCTTTGTAGTCAGCCTGGTATGAAACTGTTCCACTAACAAGAGTATGAAAACAGAAATTACATAATGTTGCATGGATCAAAGTTTATTCAACTGTGATGCTCAAACGTCCTATTAAGCTGTCAGTTTGGTCTACTTTGTCCTTGATTCTGCTCCACCAAAATTTAGCATGGTTTCAGTTCTCAAAGCCAAACCCTTCCAAACTGACCTCTGTCTCCAACCAGGTTAATGTCCTTCAGAAAAATTTCTGTTACTTCAAGATGTCATGATTTTCCCTCTGGTCAGAAGTCCTTCATTCCTTCTTTTATCTTCGTTATCTTTTTTTAACATCGTGGTCTATATTCACCCCTGTGTGACTCCAGGGGGCTAATTTGCTTCTAATTTCTGATAATAAAGAGGGGATGTGTGACTACGGCTGGTGGGCTGATAGATGTGCAGCATGTTATCTGTCCCTAGTGTTATTCAAATTAAATCCAGGACTGGGTGAGAGTCTTTGCAGATGAATTCATATGAATCTTTGTGAAGAAAGCATAGGTACTAGTGGACCTGACAGTGAATTTCACGATGGTGGTAGTAACAAAAAACACACGATCAGGGATAGACTTATTTCTTTAAAAGATCTATACAGTTGAGTATTATTTCTACTTTTTTATAAAAAACTTTTCCTATTACTTGTTTTGACAGGGGGAAAACATTACATTTCCATTAAAGAATGTCATCGGGGTAATTGTTGCTTCGTTTTCACATTATTCCTCTCCGTTTTATTTCAAAATAATATTACTGATGTTTCCTTGTTGGGTTGCTCCCCACAGTGTTCAGAGTGGTGTGGCCTTCTCTTTCCTTGAAGAGCCCGTGGTCCCAACATGGGTGTAAACCAGGCTTCCATTTGATCCGGCTTCTTTCTGGCTAGCGCAGACCCTGCTTCTGGTGCTGTAGGTATTAAACACCCTGGTTTCCCTTTACTTGTGCCGTATAAACCTGCTGGGGCTGAGCCTCTTGTAATCCATTGTCACAAGACGAAGGTTCTCTCTAGAAAGGAGGAAGAGACCATCACATCCTAGAAGACCGGTAATATTTCCAATGGATGTTGCTGTGCGAATCATCTCCTTTTGCTTGTTTTCATATCGGAGACTGAGGGATGGGCGAAGGGATAAAGAGAGCTATGAATTGTTAAGAGGCTTGCCTTAAATTTGTCAATCCCTTGTACAACATCTGCATGTTGTTTCACTGCCTTCCCTGCCACTTTAGAGAGCGCCGGATCAGTGAGGAACAGATAGCTCAGTTCATAAAGCAGCGCTTCTGTAAACTATACACAGTTGGGGAATGTGCTTCTGGTGGATTTTTTTCCATGAAATGCAGGGGAAGGATTCATGAGTACATAAAATAACAGCCTAATCAGAGAAATAAACAAGAACAAGTCTGTAATCTTCACAAAATTGGGGGGAAAAAAGTGCTTCTGATGGACTTGCTCCTACTGTTTTCTTTGTAGCTGTTTCCAGAGCTCAGACCATCTGTTCCTTGTTGTAGGTTGTTAAGTGAAATGTGCTGCCAATACAAATAGCTCTGCTTGATGTTTGTTTGCATAAATTGTTTTGAAAGCTTCATGACGAATTTTAAGGATTACTTATGGGGTAGAACTCTGTGGAGGAGGAAATATAAATTTGATGATGCATGTTGGAATCCATTAATTTGTTTGGAATTTATTATAAAAGTGAATATCCCATGCATTTGTTGAAGGGGGGGAGGGAAACAATTTCAACTTGAGCCCAGAAGGTTACGGTGACGGTATGGTAACTTGGACACATCGCAGCAAATGTGATCAATCTGCCTTTACATCTTTCTAAGCTTAGTTGCCTTTACTTACCCGACCAAGTTCTATTCAGTTTATCCAACTCACAACATTTCAAAGTAGTGAAATCTGCTTGGGTTTTTTTCTGCCTTAGAAGTCTTAGAATCAGATTTTTTTAACCTCTTGACAATTGCGTGGCCTTGAAGTGAGTGACAAAGAAAAGTGAGGTGAGCGGAGGGGAGCTATACTTGGCTGCTGTTGATTATATGGCGTACTGTGACTTGGGATCTGCAGCAATGTTGTGCTGTGGGAGCACGTGGGGGGGTTAATTCCTGCTCCCCAAAACTGGTCATCTGAAGGCTGACGTTAAGATAAAGGAGGAAATAAGGATAAGGAAATAAGCATAAGGAGAAAAGATTTGATCAAACCTATCTAAGCGGCAGAGCTTGTGTAGCCAGACTTCTTCATCCTGGCCTGTGTGTGTGATGGTGCTGCCTGACGGGGAGATGTTTGCAGCCCTGGGCTCAGAGCAGGTTGTACAGAAGCAACTCTTTCCTTGCAGTTGCGTACCTCCTCTTAGCAGAGACTCAATTCTGGTGGTTTACCTTTAGCCTTACCGTTTAGGAACTTGGACTAGTTGAAAATCAAAGGGTTACCTTCCTTCCCATCAGACCTTTGAATCTGGATTTTGAATGACTGGGCAGTCAGACGTTCCTCTGGACTCTGCGAAACTGTACATTAAAACCACAACCGCACATACGCGCACACATGCTCCTTTGCTGCTCATCACAGCTTCGCAGTGGTAATTCTCTGGTTTTAAGTGAATTGACCTGGCTGCTTTCATCTTCAGGTAATGCAGCCCCAGTTTATAATTCAGACCAGGAGCTTATGGAGATTTAGAAAGAGGCCCAGATCTTTGCTTTACTGTGCCAGTTAAAGCATTTATACTGATGACAGTTAAATTGTTGAGGGCTCTGTTATTCATTTACATCACAGACACTAAGGTCCTCTGACGACCTACTGCAAATGTAAGCCAGATGTACCTAAACATATCTATTGTACATTTTACTTCATTTCAAACACTTCTCTTGACTTTCAACTCAAACCTTCTGTCTGTCTTGTCATGCTACAGTGTTTAATGATATTTTATTGCATTAGTTCACAAAACCCTTGAGTTTTTCAGTTGTCCTAAGCTAATGGACTGGATCTGTACCCATTTGCTAATACAAGATCTTTTTTAGTAGGTAGCAGAGCTATTAAACATAAATCAAGGTTTCCGATAAAATATTAGGTTTCTGCTGCATCTTACAAAAGACTAGGCTGTAGTTTTACCTGATTATTATATCTTACAAACTATAGTTACAGCTTGTTTGGGGATTTACTGCATTCCATACCCAGTAATTTCATACAAATCCATAATGATTATTTTGTATGTTCCTTTCATTTAGCTCATAAAA
The DNA here is from genome assembly GCF_964106895.1 of Numenius arquata. Classification (NCBI taxonomy): domain Eukaryota; kingdom Metazoa; phylum Chordata; class Aves; order Charadriiformes; family Scolopacidae; genus Numenius; species Numenius arquata. The sequence continues at coordinate 2,347,430 of NC_133588.1, forward strand.
GAAACCACGTAGTTTGCTAGCTGTAGAAATGAGAGCCATCTCCTATTATTTCCTTTGGAAGGATGCACTAAGAACCTTTAAAAAAAGAAAAGGTATTTCTTCATTACTTATGTATCAAAAACTAGACCGTAAGGAGAGATCCTGCCTTAATACAGAACTGGCCTGGCTTGTTACAGGGAGAAAAGCAACACTTTGTTGTAGCACTGAAATCTTTCTGTGTTCTTTTGAAAAATAGGTTGAAATAGTGTAAGTTTTGGGGAAATTTATCACCTTGCTGTCATACCTTCAGGGGTGATCAGGTGTCTCCTGCTCACCTTTAGAGCAGGGACTCTTCCCTTTGGAAGAAAAAGGTTGATTTATTTGGCATGTTCTCTGGTCCCAGCTGGGGAAAGCGCTTGAGCACAGGCTTGGCTTAACGTTGTTCTTGGTACATCCTTCCAAAGCATCGCCACTCCCTGCTGCTGTTCTTAAACACGCGCTCCAGTCCTTCCGAAGCAAATGGTGGTGGTGGTTAGGACGTCCTGAAGTATTGCTCTTGATAGGAGAGCACTGAAGGATAGAGTTCAGAGCATCTGTTTTCTCAGAGTGGGATGCAAAGGATATAACTGTGCTGTTATTTTGTATTATAGCAAGCGAAGAAACATGCGTCACAACTTGATCTCATTTTTACCAGTGTAAATCTGGAAGATCTTTACAGCAACCTTTTGGAGTTGGTTTAGAATTACACATTGTGAAACAGAGCACAGTGTGGCTTGTTTCTTGGCCAGAAGGTAAATACAGTTGATTGGAGCTGGTCGGGAACTTCTGATAAAAGATTTTTCTATGGAAATGCTGATGCAATGAAACAAAGTTTTAGTGAAAATGGATCTGTCTGCTGAGAGTGTCTCGGGTCTAAGCTGATGGGGGGAGCAAGATGGGGCTGTTCACCCCAAATAGCTGCAAGGATGTCTCCTGGGATATGGGAGTCCCAGGTTCAAGTTCTCTCTGTGGGATTCAGAAAAATCTCGTCTCTCACAACTCGGGCTTGTGGTTAGCCTTGCGGTTATAATGGGGTGAATGTGTCACGTTTGGGGATGGAAGGATGAAACGTTTTGAAGCTTTGTACTGGAATGCAATGCAGAGAGAAAACCAGCTTAGAAACCTCAAACATTTCCTTGTGAAAAAGGGTTCTTGTTTGTAGCTTGCAATACAACTGTTTTTCCTTTCTTCAAGCTGTAGTTTCCCCTGTTTTTTGCGACGATGTTACCAGCACTGTAATTCTTGTAGTCATCTGCTCTTGCAGCATCGATTAGCTTCCTAAACAATGCAGGGTGTTAAAATGAGAAGGCCAAAGAGCTGATCTATGGTGCTATTGCAAAGGAGCAAGAAGACAATCACCCTTTTATGTAGGTTTCATGAATCTGTTTTGCAGGCCAAGCTCAGTCTGATGTTTCTATTTGGGTAGGTTTTTATTGAATAAGCTTGCAAATGCTTGTATGTGGTGGCTGGAGTCAGGCTAGCAGTATCGGATGCCTTTATACTGGGTGATAACACCAGAGTGACCTTACAGAGACTCTGCTTCTCCAAAGAAAAACAGTGTTAACTGTTGACTGTACACTATCATTTGAAATACAGTACTGTTTAAACACATGGGATGTATCATCCTCTATCACTGGAAAAACAGAAGCAAGCATGGTGTATCTGCTGGTCAATGGATACAAGCGGTTTTTACTTCAACATTTCAACCAAAAAAACCACCACATCTAAACTTCGCAAGTAAACCACTGGAAATAACATAGCTAGAAACGTGATCATCTTAATGAGAATTTAGAAGACAAAATAAATATTACAGCTCAAGGTCATTGAGGCTGTTACTGAAGTGTGCTGCTGCCTGGGCGGTGAGGCTCAGAGCTTGTAATTCAAGGCATCTCCTACAGCCCTTGGACTTGTGGGGCGCTCCTCTCAACGGAGATGCTGGCTTGGGGGCCATTGCATTGGCTCTGGGGATGACCCCAGCTCTCCACTGGATGTCAGTGTTCCCCAGGAATGCAGCTGCTGGAGCACTTCTCTGGCAGTAAAAAAAAAAAATAAAGGCGGGGGGAACATAAAGAAAGTTAAAGAACAAAACAACCTTGAGTCTTTAGGAAAGCTGTTCAGAAACAAGTTTTGTGACTGTTCAAATCGGCCTTAATTATAAGGCAAACCTCGGCAGGAAGATCATGCTTATGCTAAAAGACACCTTATGTGACTTCTGGGCTCACACGCCAAAAAGAGTTGGATTTAGTTTCAGAAAAAACAAATGAACATTCTTCACTCATCTCCCCACAGTCTTGATATTTTGATATGCTGCAACATGAGTGATTCTGTTTTTGTCTCTGATAGTTTTTTCTTCTTTCAATAGCCACAAAAAAATACTTTTTCAAATCAGTGAAAGCATGAGTGTGTTGCTAAATGATTGATTGCTTGCTGGGTTTCAGCTTTTGATAATTAAGCTTAACGCAGTGTCTCCTCTTCACTAGAGAATGGTATTGTGCCAGATTCAAATGACACATGAAAAATTGAAATCAGAAAATAAAAACCTTTTAAAAACCAACTGCTCCCATCTGTTGCACGGTTCAGAAGGGAACGTAACAGTGGAAGAGGCACAGAGCGTGGAAACCAGTAGGAGGAGGAGTGGTGAGCTCCTTCACAGGCTCCACCTTCCATGCTCACAGAAGTGACTCCATGTGAAGTTCTTGTTCCTTGAAGATCTGTCTCTTCTTTTTTTTTTTTAATACTAAAATGGATTCAGAAAGGGGGAATTTCAACAAGGATTTTTCAGAACTGAGTGGGATTTGTAGCACATGTCCAGCTGTATCTTTTACAGACTCCGGTTGAGAATGTGTTGAGTGTGAAGATGTAGTCCTGCATCTTGGAACACGTTGCTTCTTGACAAAAGGGCAGATTTCTAAGTGGAAGTCCAGAAGATGTTTCTGGCCACAATGTGCAGTATATTTAAGGGCCCTCTCACCAATTCAGAAAAACCCCCTCCAAACCTGAAGTGCATTTTCATCTCGAGCTTGCTCAGCAACATTAACGAGCCTTGTGTTTATTGGCAAAACTGACTTCTCCTGGGCTGTAACAAGGTTACCTCCTTTAGTCAGACTTCAAGGTTTAGGTTGGAGTTTTTAACCTAAAAAACTTGAGACACAAATGTGTGGGAGCCCTGGCTGGCCTGAGAATTACAGGGGAGCACCAGGGGTGACTGTCCTGGTGTTTTAAGTTAAAGATATCTTGCCCTCTTAAGTCTCAATAGCTCTACACCAAGGACTAAGGGGTGACTTGACAAAAACTTGAAGACAGAAGTCCCCATGCATCTCATGGGAAGCTTTACTTTGATAAAGACTTTCAACCTGTTATTTAGTTCAGTTCAGACAGTTGATCCCAGCTAAGGATGTCATCTTTTGCATCACAGAGCCACTTGCAGAGGAATGAGCCCCTCCTTTGGGGACAGGAGTGACCGGCAGTTGACAGAGCCAGCCATGAAGTGGCCTTGCTGTGTGTCCCCTGTGAGAGAGGTGATGGGTGTGCGGGGAGAGGCACTGGGCAGCTCTGAAAGGTGGGTAAAGCTTGGGACTCTGGCTTTCCAGAGACGTTTGTCTACACCTGGTGTGGATTCTTGTTGTGACACTTAGTTGTGCACAGCACAGTGTTGACGTAAAGCTGTGCTGGAGTAACGTGCTGAATAGGGATACGCACCTTCCCTTGGAGGTGGCCTGTGCTTGATGTAAAGCAATGAGCCCAGGTCATTAAGTCTTTTTATATTTTGGGACAGAACGTGTGGGTCTGACTTGTCAACTGTTTACGGATATAAGGGAGCAAACTACCTTTATGCAAAAGACACCCTGAGCTCCCTCTGAGACTGGTAGCCAGATTTGATTCAGGAAAGGGATTCTGGACAACACTGGAAAAACCTGGGCAAAATTTTCCTTTGGACAAAATAGCTGAGGTTGCTTCCCAGCCTGAGAAGCCAGGAAGTGAGTAAACCATTTTCCTCTTGCTTTTGGTTGAAGGTCTGACTTTCTTAGAAGCTCAGGAGCCTCTGAGCTCCTGGAAACCTGAACCAGACTGATAAACGCTTCTGAAAAATTGGGTTAAAGTTGTTAATGCTGTCCAAGCTAAGCTCCTGTCTTGCCTTCTGTAAACTCCTATGACCTGTCATGTAAAAAGCCAAACGGAAATGTCTGCTCCGTGTCTTTATCCCTTGCTTTATTTGTTGCCTTGTTTCCCTGCTTAAACATAATATAGTTATGGCCAGGAGTTATGGTATTTAAAGTCTCACATAGACAAGCAAAACTGCGAGTAAATGGCTTACTGTGTTAGGTTGATCTTTCTCTAGTGAATTAAAGTAACTTGCGCGTGTGTGACCTATAATGAATTTCAGCAACAACCAGTGGAGTTGCAGCCCATACAGTCAGAGCTGTTTGGAGCTGCAGTCGGGAAGACTGAACCTTGTGACATTTAGGTAGGATGCAAAGATATTTGATTTGCTCTTTTTAGTCTTCCAGATTAAATTATCACATGCAAGCAAAAGAAAACAGCAAACAACATAAGAAGTGGCATGCTTGCCTGTAGCTTTAGCAATGGATTGACTGTCTGACACTTAAGGCGACTTCTGCAGATTGCTAGAGTATTTTTTGGATTGGATACAGCTGGGGAACTGTCTGATAGGAAGCTGAAAACTGGCCTGTCCCCTAGTGCCCATTTGCCTGTAGTCAAACATGCTGAGAATCTCCCTTCTCCTCCCCTCAACTTTTTGAGGTGTCAGATACCTGTAAAGCTCTGAATGTGCCAGACCTGAAGGGATATAAACCTGGGGAATGGTGCTGTATTCACTAAATTCCAATAATAAGCTGAGGGATCAAGCCCGGAAAGGAGCAGATTAATGTATCCCGATTGACTGCCGGGATGGATGCAGCGCTCCGCCTGCTGGGAAGCCGGGCTTCAGGATTCCTCTCTGACTTCCCGCAATGGGAAAGCAGCATCTGGGCTGCTAATTTTTGTGTGTGAGTCTTTGTGAAATGTAATCTTTGCCATTCATTCCTACAATGTGTTTTCTTTCCTTGTGACCACCACACAGTGTTTATTTGATCACGCTGAGAACCTGCATCTTATCTGGTCTTCTAACTTTTTCCTTTTGGAAGAGATAACGGAGGAAGGGGGGATCAGAGCAGGGAGGGAGAGTGGTATTGTGAATAAATATCCTATTTGCATCTGCACAGTTTGTCACAGTTGAATATTAAAGCTCCTGTTATTTTCAGCAGCCTTATTACAATGTCAGACTGAAGTTCTGTTTAATTTTTACTGTAGCTGTAGTTTTGGCTTTTTACCTCCGAGAAAGATACTCAAGTTGCTCCACACTGGGAGGTGTACTGAGTTCATGCAGCGCATACATGAATTAAAAACAAATAGGCTCAATTTCCTAAGGTCTTACAGGACTGTTAATGGTTAAGCCTTGCTAAGGGATTGTGCTCTCTTCCTTTACCAGTTCCCTCGCCTTCATCTAGAAGAACAACATTTTTTCTTCATACAGTCACTAGAAAAAAAAGTTCCTTTGTAAGTGACCCTTGACTATATTGGCTCTCAGGCTGACCCTGGGTTAAAGGATACCGAGATAGCTCAAGCCTGCTTTTTGTCAGCATTTCCACTCTACAGGAACTCCTGGAGATGCCTTGGTGGGAATCCAGTGATAAAACTGGAGCTCATTTCTCACTTACAGAAAGGAAAACAAAACTGAGGAAAGAATGTTTCCTGCTACTCTTTGGTCAGTCGATAAGCTTAATTGGCCAGGCCTGCCTGCTTTACATTGATTGTACCTACTAATAAAAGAGCTATTGATTGGCACTTTATTTAGCACTGGCTTGCACGGACTATAGTTCCTGCTAATGTTATTACTACATCAACCTTTTCCTGTTCCCCAGCTCTTTAGTGCTATAAATTATGTCAAATGCCACCAGTGGTTTCAGTATTCTTGGACTCTTGGACAGTTTTCTTTAAGTTGTCGACCTCCTTAGTATACAGTGTGTCATCTCTAATATGTATGAAAATGTCTAATGGGATGCAGCAGGAATGGAGATGCTAACTTTTTATGGAAAAGTGCTGGAGTTGTTATGACTGCGCCTTATGGTTTAACTGGACCTCAGAAATCAAAGAAATTGATATTTCTTGACATCTTTTTAATGTGACTGTGATTAGTGAGCAGCGGTGGCAGATTAATGGAGACAAATACCTATATCTGGAAACTCACGCTATCTTTGTAACCTTGCTTTTACCAGTAGAGGTCGGCGTACAGGCTCCTGTCCATACATGAAAGCCCCAGATAAGGGCAAGATGGGGATTGGTTAAATAAACTTAAGGCTAAAAGCAAACATCTCCAGCAGTCCCAGCCTGTGCCCGCGTGGCAGTTGGCTGCTTTGTTACACACGCGAGGGCTGTTCTGAAAGCAGAAATGTAACGGGAATGGAAGGGTTTTGCCTCTTAAAGCACAGAGCGGTGGTCCTGTGCCCATCGCAGGAGTGGTCCTGGGACTCCTTGGTAAGAAGTGCTGGAGAGGGTTTTGGTGCTCAAGCAGGTAACTGGTGTTTCAGACCTAGTTTCAGTCCCCAGTCTGCAATAAAATGTCCCATTACCATGGATGAATGATGCAATTTTCTGCATCCCATTATGAAATGAGCACAAGAAGCTCTGCCTCGGTTGAGGTTCTGCCTGTGCTACTCTCATAGGACCCCTTAGTGAGCTTTATAAAGAAAATGTCTCAGACATCAATAACAGTTCAGTAGAAATGAGCAAGAATAGCTGGTCAACCCTAGTATGTGGTCCTCTTTCTCTGGATGATAATAGTCCAAAAAATTAAAGTCAAAATACCCCATTTCTGTTTAAGTTGTACACTAGCTTGGAAGGAGTTTAGAGTTTCTCTAAATTTCTTCATCGAGTTTCAGTCTTTGTGGCTGGACGAGGTTGTTCGTGTAGGCATTACTTAAAACAATTCATTCTATTGAATCATGAAGTTAATACCTGACTCTTCCCCTCAAGTGAAGCTTGCCCTGAATTTAATGGCTGAGGAGAGGGGTTTAGGTAACCGAGCGGAGATGGGACTCCTCATAGCTGTGAGGGGTCACTGTTAAATGAGCATCTGCAATGCAGGATTGCTGAACTGGGAAGCAGTATTTCATCCCAGCAATTCAGATGTGGGTAAAATACCTCTGGTGTTGTTTCTGCAGATCCCAGAAACTTGTGTGAGTCTAGTAGGTGATAATAGGGGAATTTTAACCCCTCGGGGCAGATGTCAGAGGCTTACCCGGCATTTGTGTGTTGAGACCATAGCCTAGGCCTGGGAGCGAGCTCCCTGGGAAGTCTGGTCGTTAGTGTCATAGCAGGAACTGGACGGCGCTGAGTTCTCCAAACCCCGGCCTTATGCTCTTTGGAAAAGCAGAGCAATAACTTGCTTCTATAAACCGAAACAGTAATATAAAATATACTTTAACTTCTTGTTTGCTTTCCGATACGTTAACTGGCCATACAGTTACTTGCAGGCACTGTGGCAGGTCAGAGGTGGGAGCAGCTCTTTGGAGTCTCTTCCGAAGTACGTGTCAGTAAAGAATTAATGGTACCAACAGCCGATACACGCAGTGCTTCACAAACTGAACTGTGAACTCAGCTATAAAGAAATTCACTGGTCCCTATTTTTAAGGCTTCTTTCACTGAGAAAAGCAGTAAGAAATTTTTTAAGTAACTTTTTCCAAACATCCCTTTCAAGTGTAGGATTGGTGTTATCTCTTTTGCAGAAGAGTGGAACACATTGCAAGAAAAACAGTTTTGATGTGTTAAATTTCTGATTCCTTCTCTGGAATGTTTGCTTTCTCCGCTGATTTAGTTTATAACATGTCATTTAAATATTACTTTGGAGAATCACTGAGATATATATGTAAATATACTGATACCTACATTGTGTTCAGATTAATCTCCATTTTGAGAGAGAAACAAACCAGTGCATTCTTATATATGGATCCTTTACCTTTGCACCTCTGTTCCTGTATTTCTTCTGACAAAAGAGCATTTGCACTGGTATATGCTGTCAGAGATTCTTAAAACCAGCCCAGAAATTTGAGCCGAAAAAGGTGTGACAGACCCACATTGCAAACTTCAAATGTAAGGTCTCTGCCAAAATGGTAAATTAGTGAAGAACTTGGTAAACTTAAAATCCAGGAGACTTGGTTACAATTGATACTCTAACATTTTTTGCATTCTCCCCATGACCATCACATCATCTTTCAGCTGAAAAAAAATCTTTGTGGTTAATGAAACGTTGGAGACAGAGTGTAGCTTGTTTCCTCATATCAAAGGCTATTTCTTCTAACATTTATTTCCAATGCTTTTAAAAGAACCTTGTATTTACAAAGGGCTTAAAAAAAAAAGTTTTAGATCTCAAACAGTAAGACTAACAAATGAATCTACATGTCATCCCAGAGAAAACAGCATTTTTCACAGCTTTAGAGGTTTAATCTGCAAAACACCATCATGTGAGGCTCGTGACTGGAGGCAGGAAAGCCCAGGGCCTTGGTTTTGATACAAATCTGAACTTCACAGGGCGGCACTGATTTATAGCAGTTGAGGATCTGGCTCTGAACTGCTTGTGGAGATCTGACATCCCTTGTGACTCTTGGGAGCTTTATAACTTCATTCTTCCTTCTCACTCCCATTATAATAAATGTGATGAGGAGCAAATTACTTGTGCTTTGCCTAGTAGTGCTCTGTTACAACCTCAGTGGTTTTGCATTCCAATGTTTACTTTTTGTTTCACTGTCTGAGCTTTTAACTGGTGCATATCGCCCTGCATTGAAGTGCTTTCAGACTGCATTTATGCATAGGAACGTTTCTCATCTCCCCTTGTATTTCCCGAAGTCCTCATTCCAATTTTCCTGTTGTACCACCTTCAGTATAGTGTCTTTTGTGTGCCAGCAGTTGCACGTGGAATTGCATGGAGCTTGTCAGCTCTTCTGTTAGAAAATGGTACCCGGAGGCCGTGTGTGTAAACTCAGTTATGGGAGCCTACACGGGGGGGCAACTGGCTCATGTGCCACAAAGCCATCTGGCCAGCTTTGCGACCGGGCTTGTCCTCTTGGCCCTGGGAGGGGCCCGGGTCCCTCCGTGACCTGGTCTTGGTGAGAAGGCTGGGTGACATAGTGCTCATCCCTCTCCTGGGACAGGGATTTGACACGACAGGGATTGGGGTGGGCAGAGATCTCGGTGCCATTCACCAGGAGCCTCTCGTGCTTCCCTGCCACAGGGAGCACCTACTGCACCCTTAGCCTGACCATCACAGACACAGGGGCCAAGGGGGGCCCAGAGGTTTTGCGTGCGAACTGAAGATAAAACTTACTGTAGACAAAGCAAAAGTTAGAAAGGAACAGAAGAAGCATAATGTATGTGTTTTCCATGTATTAATTGTGTGTGTGATTTTGAAGTGTAATGAACCTGTCCCTGTAATTCCAGCTGCCGCTCGCTTTGCTCCCGCGCGGGACAGCAGTGGATTGGGGGGGTGATGCTGGCTGTGGTTGCTCCCAGTCTCTTTAGCCCCTCTGGGGTCTGCGGAAATACCCCAGGACTGGTGAGAGCCGGGGCCGTGCAGCACGGTGGGAGTCAGGCTGCTGCTGGAAACTTGAAGCAGTTGGGGAAACGCTGCCGTGCCTGTGCAACACTGACTTGTGGTGGTTTAAATCTGACAGCCTGGCTCCCTCGTGCAGGGAGAGGGGAAGACTCTCTAGGATTACCCCCTGCCAAGCTGCAACTGCCTACTCCAAACCCTCAAACAGCTAAAACCAATGTTCAAATAAGGACTATAAAATATGAATGTGCACCATGGGCAGCTATTTTAACAGGGCTGTAACTAACTGCAGGTAGTGTGACATCCTTATGCCCTGCACTAGATCCCCAGCACTGGGATGCACATGGGAAATACTCTGAGAAATACCCGGAAAAAACTGTGGAATAGGATCCATAAGAGGAGAGGTTAGGGAAATGAGGGTGTACCAGCAAACACAGCAATGTTAAACCAAAAATCAAGACCCCGGAATGTGGATGCAGGTTAGAAATTGGTGTTATCTTCTCTTAGTACTCCTTCCTGCTGTTCTTCCACTCTGGGCTTGGCTCCTGGTGGGAAGGTTCTGTTCTTTAACTGGTGCAAGTTAAAAAATCAGCTAGCTAATTCCGTAATTATTTTTCAAGAAGCAAAATGCAGCTTTACAAGTTGCATTCGGATATACCAGGGTGTGTTTGACAGTGCTTCATACCTCACAGTGCTCCCAAGGCAAGTATTAATTGCCCCATAAAACACGCTCTGTCGTGTCTTGTGGCTCAACGTGTTACATGTCTGTGCAAACTTGTTTTATAGCCCTAACAGCCTGCTACTGCTTCTGAGAAATGTTTTCCTTTTAATGGGGGGAAGAAAAACAACATTTAAAAGTATTATAACGGTGACAAGGAAGAAAGAATGCTATAGAATTTCCACTGGCCAGAAAAGCTGTCACAGATTAAACACCTGTTATAAATGGGTGCACATAAATTATTTTGCATTAAGAAGTCTTCTGTCTAGAGAACAAATCCATCTCCTCTAATTTTGAGGCATTACCTGGTAAGTGGAGCAAACGTTGCCTTAATTTGACTTGGGGCAGAAGTAGGAGGGTTTGTGCGGCTGCAGCCACATCCCACAGCCAAGCTGTGCTTGGGGCTCCAGAACATGCCGTGGGCTTCATAACCTCATTCCATGCAAAAGCCAGTTGCTGTGGCTCTCGCTGTTATTTATCCAAGATGTTTCCACAGTAATTACAGCAACTGAAAACAACAGAGAGGACCTCTTGACTATTGAGAATTTTAATTGCCCTTTCCAAGTCTTCTAGTTCCCTCTCCCACATCTCCAGGAATGAGAACGAGCGAGCCAGCAAGCCGATTACAGCTGAGCCCCAAAGATTTGCACATGGTGTAGCTTCACTGAGGTCAAAAAGCATTATTTCCAGTGTCTAATCGCAAGCATGTGGCTGGGGCTGTGTGGGGCTGGGTTCCAAGTAAAGGAGAGAGAATCCTTGTACTTACACACTGGTAGGTGTATAGTAGTAGGGCCTGGAGGGTTTGTGAGAATACATCCTTCCACCAGAGTTTAGGTTCCCACACTGCAGGACAAGTCTCTCTCTATGCTGAATGGGAAGAGACGCTCTTCCTGATCACCTGGAAGATTACCTTGGGTTTCCTTCCTCAAGATTACTTCTGGGGTTGATCTTTATGATCCCAGTAAGCTTAGTTCCTCACCCCGTTTCTTCCTGGTTGTCTTCTGAACTGTAATTGTGAGCAGACTCGTAGCCGAGTCACAGTAAGGGGTTTGGAACTTGCTGTTCCTCTTTAAAAGGTATTTTTAGCCCATTTCCCCCCTGTGCAATAAGTAGTTAATACTGGATTTAGTACCTGCTGTGCTGTGAGCTATTACCTCTGTGATATGGGAGCATTTTATAGCCACTTTTTACTCCATACCGCTGGCAGAATGATTTTGTGATGTGTATAGATGTTGAAGATTCAGGCCTCAGATTTGTCGGTGTGGTGCCAAGTATCTAGCGTAGGCACCCAATTAAACTGTAATTTAGTTTTTCTTGGTTTGTGCTTTGCTAAGTCTGGATGATTTTTCTGCTTTTAGCACAGAAGTGAGGAAAGATCCAAAGATATTCAAGTGACAAGTCTCTGGCAAGGAGATCTGACTGAAGTTTACTCATTAAGAACTGCAAAAATACAATTTTCTCTACCAAAACTAAACTGAAAGTCTTGCTGAGATCTGGGCCAGAATATTTGTGTTGCTGCATAATATACACAACTTCTGTGTACAATATATACACGATATTTCCAGGCACTGCTGCTACACAGTAGTTGAGCAAGAAATTGTTTTTATTTGCAAGTAATGCAATGTGAAGTGAAAGGATACTCTAATTTATGAATAAGTAAACTTTGCTTTTACAAGAGTTAATTCCATTATGCATAAATAGTTTTCATTTTACAGTTGTAAAATCAGTTGAAGTTAGAACCTAATTCATAAGCAAACGTTTTGAAGGTTTATGAAGCACATTCCCTTTGTGTTCTCCTTGGGACACACGACGAATGTGCTTCCTCCGCCCATGTAAATTATCCCTCGTGAAATCCATTTTTGTGATTTATCAATCCTCTCTCCCCTTGCTTGCGGGCTAATGTGTCTGAGAGCTACAGCGCGGAACAGCCCCTTAAATCAAGGCGGAATAAGGAGGTTTTGTTAAAGTAGATTAAGAGTAAGTTGAAGGGGACGGTCCCACAAAACCGCCGCTCGTGTGCGTGTCCTGGCTGCTTCCAAGAGCTCGGGTCATGGGCAGAGCTTTAGCCTTGGCCCCGCGCTGCCCAGGCCGGCGCTGAGCACCACGCTCAGCCTGTTTTTTGCTGAAGCCTGTGATCCGCAGTAGGGATGGGAGGCCGAAGAAGGCAGCCAGTTTTGACATGATAGAAAACACAGAGTTTGGAAAAAAAAAAAACGGGGAAAAAGCTTTTTTTTGGGGGGAAAAGCTTAAGGAGGAGGAAAACTATGCAGTTTAAGATTGATTCTGCATGAAAGCTGCAGATTCTTGCCTGTCAGAAACAACAGCAACAAAAGCCCCCCAACAAACAAAACGTGTATTCCAACCCTGTGGTTCCCATGCCTTCAAAGTGAGCTCGCACGAGGATAGCAGTGTGGCATACTTTGTAAGACATGTGATACGCTGTCATTTTGATCCACACAGTATCTAATCCCTCCAAAACCATAAAAAGTTTTACAGTCCCAGATAGTTTTGTTTAAGCATTAGTTTTCTGCTGGGTCTTGTCACAAAACTCCTTGGTCGTGTTCATAGAGTAATTGCTTTCAGCGGCAGCAGCTCCCTGTCGGGCTAGAGCTCCAGGAGGGACCATAATTTCAAGAGGGCATCTTGGTCATAACATCGGAACATTAAATATTCCTTGGTGGTCTTTTTTGAGATTTTTTTTTTTTTCTTGACTATTGATGGAGCTGTTTCCCTGGTAGCACCTGACAAGACGCTCCTGGTCAGGTTGAGAGACCGAAATCCGATAAAAATTTATCACCCACAGGGCCAAGTTGGGGAGAAAAGAGAGAGGACATTTAATTTTCCTGAGTCCCTCTAAAACAGGGCAGTTGCCAAGGCTGTGAAACTCTAGGGAGAAGCCTTAGCCTGAAGGGATGGAGAGCCCTCGTAGCACAAGGTCAAGGAGTGGAGTCCCTGTCCGTGAACGCGAGGCAGGAGTACACAGCTACTGCCCGACCGATGAGAGCCTGAAACTACTGAGAGACTCTGAAGCTGGGGGCTGCAAACTATTTGGGAATATTTTGTTGTTAGACAGACCAAATTAATTTTCCATGGGAACATCAGTAGGAGTAGAAGGATTCAACAAGCTTAAAAAATTAGGCATAAGGTAGACACGTTGTTAATCTCTGTGCTTGCTATGGGTGGAAGAACCTACACAGTTGTGCTGAGAGGGAAGTAGCCTGTTCAACTCATGTCTGACTTACGTGAGCTTGTGCAAAAGCAAAATTAGTTTTCTGGAGGTGTCCAAGCAAAGCATAGGCATCTTTTAGAGATGGAGCTTAGTAAGAGGACTTTAAATTCCCAGCGGTGAGTCAGCTGTGTTACTATACGCTGGCCATCAGAGCTACATCTGTTAGACATGGGATTGGGTGTGCACACAGTTCAGCAGGATAAATAAAGTTACAGCTTTGCCAAGTCTGCAACAATACAAAAAATTTAATTAAAACAGTAAAATGACTAAATGACTTTGGTCAGTTTGGTATTGTTTGCCTAAAGACTGTGGTTATGTTTGAGTATACGAAGATGCATAAAGTAAGCAGATATTTTTCTACAGAAATACCATAGAGTTAGCTATTAAGTACTTGTAAATAATAGCAATTTAATTTGCCTGGTAAATTATTGGAGGTGAAGTAGTCTGTTTAACTTTTATAGTCCAGTGCCGCAATTCAGGCTGCAACGAGCTAGGTGCTATTCAGATTTAGAATTAAATATTATTTTTGCTGACTAGGTGGTACAGTGTAAGGAAACGTAAATCTGTTCCTTCTCTTACAAAGTGTTTCAAATGACTTGGTGGGTGGTGGCTCAGGCTACGCTTATAATGAAGGGCAAACGACAACACAGAAATGAGAGTGATATAAAGTAGTGAATTGCAGAGACTTTGTCAGGAAGGAAAGGAGAAGGTACATTTGAAATTAGTTACTGCAACTTTGGAGCTGCCGCTTATTGCAGTGGTTTTGGAGATGGGAGGAATTAGGGTGTAACGGAGAAATCCCCACTCAATGGGGGTCAGGAAAGGAACGTTCCTTGAATACAACCTGTTGCAACATCTATGTTTCTCCATCATTAGTACCAAATACCTGGGTCTATCCCAAAGTGACAACTCCCAAGAACGCTTCTGTATTTAAAACTTGCAAAGGTGACTGTACCCATGGGTTGTAAAATATTTGTGGCTTTAATTTGAGAAATGGACTCTTGAATGTAAATGGAGGTAGGAAGATGTTTGGTAGGGACACTTTGCTACCAAATTCATTCACTGGGGCAGAGGAAATGAGCAGCTAAACAGATAAGCATATGCTTATGAATGGAGATATTTATTGACTAGTTTGAGACAATTCAACATTTAAATCACTGGTGGCATCCTTTAATATTGATTAAGGTAAATACTGATAGTATTAGTCAATATATATATATGTGTAAATCAACACGCGATGTTTTTACTGTATGCTTAATGTTTCTGAGTTATGTGCTTCTGGTTCTGAAACAGTGAACCAGAGGCTGGAAATCATTTTGGTCTTGACAAAAAGTGCCACCTTTCTTAAAACATTCACATTTTTGGTAATTGGCTGCAGCACCTGACAGCACCACTGTAGCCTAATTGAAGCCCTGTCTCAGCAGAGCCACCATAAACCACACTTTCTAGAGTTCATAACCAGGGCAAATTTGGAGGGGGGAAGGGAAGGCGCCAAGTTTTTAAAGCTGCAATATGATACATAAAGTCTCAGTAACTGGATCGTTTTGAAAACATCTCCTTAAATAACGTCACATTTAGGAAAATGTTCAGCTGTAAGAATTGTTTGGCTAGAAGTCCAAAGCCGGTCAGTCATAGCTCGATCTGAGCCAAATTCATGAATATCAGCCCATGTTCATGAATATTTAATGGCTGGCAGCTAATATAATTCACATGGCTTTCCTGCTTTCAACTCGGTACCAGTTTCCAAAGTCTTGCCCAAAGCATTGGTGCCTCCACAGGGGAAATATCATGTGTCTTGTGTCCCATGATGCTGTCGCATACATCACTTACCTAAATATCACACTTACCCCTCAGTATTGCACAAACTTACGATTACCCTGCAAAATGGGTTTTGGTGTCTGTTCATGGTGCGGGATATGGGATAGGCTGAGCTCAGGCTGTGATTTGGCCCCTGCTGGGACACGACACTTCAGTAGGATCACTGTAGAAGAGTGAGCCTGTACCAAGGAAGTGATACTTTTTTTCTGTTACTGATTCCTTAGAGAAGTTTCAACCTTCCAGTGAATAACCACAAAATATTACCAAAAGCCTCAAAACAAACAAATATACCAAAACAGATAAGAAACTCAAGCCCCAGCAAGTCTAGGGCAGCTCGCCATTCATCTTTTACAATTATATGTTCACGTTCAGCGGCATATTCATCTGATCTGGCTCTCCATGGAATTGTAATTTGATGACACTAATGACTATTGAGGAATAATTTTTTCACTGGGGAGAAAAGTGTAGCACAGCCAATTTGGGTGATGGCATAAGTGATTCAATGGTTTAAATACTAATAAAATTTGAAATATCTTAGGAAGGGTTAATTGGAGGGCTTTTTTTTTTTTCAAGCCTACTTAGCTAAAAGTAATTAAAAAGGAGAAAAAAACCAACATAATTGAGACTATAGGCAAGGGTTAAAAAATAAAAAATGCTGTGTCAGTTGCTGTCCTGGGAGAGCAGGCAGAACCCTCAGGCACCACATTCACAGTCATTGCAGGCGAGTAAATAACAAAAAGAAAAAAATATCTTAGGCCATTGCCTGGAGAGGGGCTTAAAAATATTAAGAAAGCAGACAAGAACAATAAACAGTCCTTGCAGCTTTCCCTGAAGCAGGAAGACTGTCAGGAATAGCTTTTAAAAAAAAATAATAAAAAAATCCAGGAACTTCTGGGCATGAATGAGCTTAGCTCTGGTGATGTTTCAGTGACACACATCAAAGCATACCTTCTATGTGTAAATTTGCCTGACACATTTTTAAAGTCTCCGTGGGGTATTTGCTGCTGTTATCAGTTAAACCTGAGAACCCTAATTATATTACATTTGAAATTTGATGGCCTGTTTTATGCGGGAGGTCAGCCCAGGCTATAATGGTCCCTGCTGGCCTTCGTATTTATGAACATAATGGGTAAAGGGTCTCATCCTGTGAACACTCAGGCGGCTGAGTATATTAGTATACAGTAGGTGACTTCACAAATATTAACCACAGGGCTCAGTAAAGTTATATCTCTAAATATTTGGAAACTCAAACCCTGAGTATCTATCACTGCTTCCTTAAACTGAAATATTTACTGCTAAAATACAAAGCTACACATTTTTTAACATGTGCTTTATGTAAGGGATGGTTTTAAGTTACCCCTTAATTCTGGTCGTGTCTGTTTAGACACGTGCTGTTAATGGAGCATGAATTTGTGTAATGAAGACATCTTTGGACTAGAGAGAAACTTTCCTTCTGCTACAGTGTGAATCACCAGCTCTCATCTTTGGTTTATGGCCCGTTAGCGGAGGCATTTGTACTCTGTCATCTCGCACCGTTGTATCTACAACTTCCAGGAGTTACTACAGGCAGAGGTGGTTTTGATAGTAGCTTGCATTGTTCCCATCTAATCCTTCGCTGCTGCAATCCCAATAAAACCATGAGGCTTGGACTAGTAAGGACACTTCAGTTGCATATCTTGGATCTGCTCCATAAGGGAGCTGGCACTATTTTAGCTTTCTCTGTCGCCTCGGGATGCTGCTAATGACTAGGAGGTTGTAAGGTGCACCTTCCCCTTGATGCCTCTTCTAGGTTATTAACTTCTTTGATGCATCAACATCAGGAAATAATGTCAAAACCCAATCTTCTTAAAAGCCTATTGTAGAGGGCTGAAAGGCAACTCAAACCAACAGGAATACAGAAGAGTTGAGTAGAAGTTCTTATCTTTTCTGGTTCAATTTAATATGCAGTCAGAACTGAGTCAGTTTAATGACTTTTTGTTTACAAGCACATAAAATTAAGAGTTTGCTTATTCTCTTCTAAAGATTAATGTCAGATGTAAGCCCTAATGTAGTCTCTGTCTTAGCTTTTCCTGATAGCTGTATGTCTTTCAGTCTTTTCTGAATAAGTCTTTTAATTGTGAATAGATCAAGAGTCACTTGGTATTATAACTCCCATCCAGTCTCATAAGTTAAGCAGGGTGCTTGGGTATCGGTTCTCCAAGGAAAGTGCTCTAAAAGGCACAGTACCAAAGATGACTTACCTGTCATTGCCCTTCCTCTGGCACTAACCATAGATCAGAGCTTGTTCTTAGCAAATAATTTAGCGGCAGAGCTCTTTCAGACTAGACAGCGATCTCAGCTGTGGCAAGGATTTAAGAAAGGCTGGTTTTTTATAAGGCGAATATATGGTCCTGGTTGTCATATCTAACTCCAGACTGGGTGATCAGTACTTAATCTCCCCTCTGATGACACCAGTGGGATTTGAACAGAGAAAACAGCTTGAGTGGGCCTGGAGTTTCAAACATGACAGTAATCCCGGTGGTTTAGCCCACAAACCCAAACCGAGATGTCCCTGAAAGGCCTGATGGTAGATGTGTGTGTTTAAAGGCTCCTGGAAGTCAGACCCACGAGCATCCATTAGCTTGGAGACTCCAAAATGGGGGCAATGAAGATTGCTCCACTCCTTTATGGAAACTTTCATCTGGTGCCTAAAGGAGCTTAAAGACAAAATGAGGGAAACATGCTCATCAAAAATATCTACAGAAAAAAGAAAAGAATTATAAACCTGAAACCATTCACCTACTTTCAGAGAGGAAAGACAGTGTTCCAATCTGAAATTTGCAATATGGAAATGTAGATGTTTCATGTTCTTAAAAGTTCTAAAGAAGCAATCATCTATTTTAAAGACACTTTTTTAAACAGCCAAACTCTTTAAGGACACGGTGAAATACTTTAGTAACCAACGCATTTGCTGCATTTTTTTATATGCAGTAGGGACAGCTTTACTATATCATCTTATGGGACTATTGTCTCACACTTGTTAGTCCTCTTATAAAACTTATAAAGTTTAAGGCTTAATGACTATGAAAAATTAGAGTTATCCTCTAGAGGACATTAGTATCATTAGTAGAATAATCAATACTCCAATAGTGCAACAAGACCATTAAACTCATTGTTCACTAGGGATATGTATGCAGGATATCTCCTGTGTTGTGAAGTCCAATAATCCCTGACACTTGAGTTTGAAATGTGTAGTTCATAGGTGGAAAGGAAGCTGTGCAGTGCACTTCATGCAGAATCCCACTTCCTTGTAAACCCCTGAAGGATGAGTGGATATCCTGTCCCTCTGCTTTGGCTTTCCTTGTCTGTCATCCACTTGAAAAGGAATGGGGGGGGAACTTGAATAAATAGTGGTTCTGACTCTGTACCATTAAAACTGCCTGGGTGGTAATGCTGTTGCTGTGTGGCTCTTAACTCCAGCTGTTCCACCAGTGCTGCTTCTAAACAGTCATATGAATCCACATAGCTTGTTCTGCCCACGTTAATGTGTAGGAAAGAAGAGAGAAGATGAGGTGGAGCTAGAAGAGTGGAAGCTGCAGATACTCACTTGGCACTTCTTGGTACCAAATTTCCATTTGCGCACGCAACACCCATAGAAATGGGTTTGTGTTAGGCACACAGATGCATTTATAGGTCCTGAGCTGAGCTCCAGTGAAGAGCAGTTACAGGAGGAGCTTCAAAGGCATTGCCCAAACTGGGAGCATCTGGGCTTTCTTGGAGCTCACTGGAGTTACTAGTAATCCCTAAGCACTGACTGGACACAGTCTGCAGGAGCGCTTCTCCTTGGTACAGATGTGAACTTGCACCAGGGCAGGGAGGTGGGGACATGGGGGTGTGCAGTGGAAGTTATGAAGTGCTGAAGAGAGCTAAAAAAAACCTGAGGTCAGAAGGCAACTTTCACCAGGGAAAGTGGCTCACAACTGCTCCAACTCCAAGCTTTGGCTTGATGCTGCAATCTGAGCCTAAATAATTTGTGATGGAATGACAAAAGCTCCTTTGGCTTTCATGTTACACTGCACCTTCTGAATTTTTTAAGGATTGAGTCTTAGCTGCTTTATATGTGGATGGTTTTACATTTAACGAGGTGCTGCTAATTTTCAGTTTAGTCTATTTATTCTTTGTTATGAGGAGCAGAAGCAGCTGCTAATTCCCCTTGAGACTGTTCACGTAGAGTACCTGCACCCACCCACGTACCCTCATAAATTGTTTCCTGAACTAAAATGAGCTCTCAGTATTCATTTACTTGCTTTTGGCAGATTTAAGTGGGAATATAAATCTGCATCCGCTTTTTGATTCACAAATGCATTTTATTCCATAAAGAATTCATGTGGCCACATATGAAAACTGCACCTCTGTTTCTGCTAAGTTATAGTCTCTCCCTTCTGTCAGATTGTTTCTCTCCCCTGCCCCCATTTGCCTGCTCCCATATTGCTAAATAACGGTAGTTTTAGTACTGCCAGAACAGAATATTCACTAGCAATTCTCAATTCTGACATCCTAAAGCCCTAGAGTCATATTTCAGGCCTGGATGGCACTTAAAGGCCCATAATCTTTTGCTGAATGGGTTTTGCAATACGCAAGCTGAGGCAAATTATTCAGTTTAAGGACCTGAGCTGCTGCGGGAATTCAGGGCTGGAACGTGGCGCGCGCCATTGTTCTTAATTATTTATTTATTTAGAAAATGTTTGAGCAGGAAAACCTGCAGGGATGGAACATTTCACATATCGTTAGTTCCTGGCACCGCAACCTTGGAAAAGAAAGCACAGCCATTGCACCATCCTTGGCGTCGGAGCTCAAGTGTGGAGGGGAAAACTTACCCAGAAAAAACCAGTGATGAAGACTGGGAGAGGGCTGGGGGGGGAGAGGAGGATCCTCGGGGGTGGCTCTCTTTCCAGCCAAGGAGAATGGGATTTAGTAACAATAAATACAATCCGCAGACCATGCTGATAACAATGCTTTGATTTGTTTGATGTGGAAAACATTTATTGAGGGGGGGGGGGGAAATGACTCTTTGTCGTGAAGTCGTTCTGGTGAAGTCCTGGCTGTTTTCCCTGTATGACTTGGAGAAGGCTCTTTCAGGGCCTCTGATGCAATTGGAAGGTGGCACCAGGGTGAAATTAAACTCTTTCTGCCCACCAAAAAACTTCAGTGATGAAGGATTGGACTTTCATATTATCTGAAAAAAAATTCAGGCTATTGCAAGGATATCCCTGAACAGAGTAAATAATTTTATGCTATGGCTAATAAAAGTTTCCAGTGAGTAAGTTTAAGGGATTCCCTTTGTGAGCTGAGTCTGGTACACAAAAAAGTACGGCAGCTTTACTGTCTTCTAGGTAAGATATAAAATAAGCATTTGACCATGGCAGGACAGACAACTTCTTTAAACCACAGATTAAAAAAAGCATATATATATATAGTATACATAATACTATAAATATGTTAAAATATTAATATCTTTATTTCTTCAGGTTTTAGAAGTTACTCTGTTTCTACATGTATTTTTATTCTGATGAACCCAGTAATTATTTTATGTCTTCCTTTTCCCTTTCTCCATGAAATTCATAGAGCATTACTTCAGGTTTAGCTCATTGGTAACTCCAGGATCCTGCCCTTATTATAACATGGGTAAATGTTTTGGGTCGTACTCGCAGGCAGTTTGGTTCTGTTGGGAAATCAGCCCAGGGTATGCAGATGTTCAACTGAGTGTGGTGATAGCTTTTATTTCCTCTGCTGGAAGAGTTCTGCCCTGGAATGAATGGGAATGAAGCAAAATAGGGGAGTATTACAGAAGCAGGTTTGTAATTGCTTGAGTAACTTAAGGTAAGTTTGTAAGTCTTTCAAATCAAAATGCATGATCAAAATTCAACAATATATTTATTAGGGTTACTGTTGTAGAGGTAATCAAAGACCAATATAATAGATGACAATACATACAACACGTATGGGAAAGTTAGGGCCACAGTCCCTTTGGTATGGTTCTTGCTCAGCTTGCGTTGACAGAGACAGGAGACACCTGAAGATATTTGCAGGTTAAATTCTGGCCTGTAAATGAGATTTTTATTTTTTTTTTAATTTTAAAAGAGATTTTTGAGAAAATACGCATCTCTACCATTAATACGAACAAGAGAAAGCAAACGATAATGTGGTAACCATTCCGTGAGGGGTCAAATACACGGCAGGATTGTGGTTGTGTAGTCGTGCTGTTTTGCACGAGCCCAGTATCTGGTGCAAATTTCAAATCCCTTCGGCACTCAAGCTTTTAGCTCAGTAACGCCATTCAACCGCATTACCTACATCTATTTCGCACGCTCCATTGTTTATTCTGTTCCAGGATTTACCTAAAATTACGGGAGAAAGCATCCTTTCTAGCCTTATTGCTCTCCTTTGTAGTGTCGCATCCATTCAGGAGCCTCTCTCCTGCCGGGGCTGCTGGCTGCCTCTGCCGGATTCCATCAGCCTACTCGGGGACCCGCTCGCTGGCACGCGCTGCTGCTGCTGCTTTCTGGCAATGCCAACGTAGTTTAACTTCAGCAACCTGAAGGACCGGTCGTGCCAACAGTTTAAAGGCATAGCTCTCATCGAACATGAAGTATTTAAACTCGTATGGCTTTCTACCCCCCCGGTAACGAAGTGTTGGCAGCTTTCGCTGAGTTGGAGCTCTGATCATCTACTCTTCTTTTTATTTTTTTTTTTTTCCCCCCCAAAGTTTGAGCAGACCACACTAGCAACGCCTGAGGTGCTGCCTTCGTGGAGCTGCTCAGAATCGCTTCTCACCAGACGACAGGGCTTCTGGAAAGGGCAACTTTATCTCTTCTCGGGTTTTTGTATAATTAGCCTCTCTAAACAGCTTTTGTGCAGTCTGGAGCAGTTTAGATGGGATAACTGCAATTAAGATGGTGCTGTCAGAAAACTACCTTAAGTTGACTTTGCTTATTTGTTTTAAAAGTCCACGGGTTTTTGTAATTCTTTTGGCTGTAGTTCTACTGGAATTCAGTATATAACAAAGGAACTAATGGTACCACGCAGCGTTCAACGGAGCTCGTGCTCTGCGTGTAGGTACTACATGGGCTTGAGCACACAGCTCTGAGGTCTCAGCCAAGAACCACCACTGAGGTTGCTCTCCTGTCACCAGCACCGCTTACTGCCCAGCAGGCTCTAGGCGTACGACACCAGCCAGCAAGCAAGGAACAAGGTAGGCACAAGCCAAAATGTTAAAACATAATATAAATGTTAAAATAAAACATCTATTTACTTAGGCCCATCAAGTCGCTGAGGGCTTGAAACAGTGCTCAAGTTCTTGTCCCTGCAGTCCTCTAAGAAAGGCAGCAATCTGATTGTGCGTTCATCAAGCTGTAGGACTGGAGAAATTCGCCAGGACCCCGGCTATCTGGGCCTGTGTACTTTATCAAGTTGGCTGTCTTAAAGCATATCTTTTTGCCAAGCACTTTGCCGTACTCAGGCGTAATTCGCTGTTGATGTATACATATGTTATAGCATCTCACTAATCTCCTTTGCGCTCTGGAATAGGCGGTGCTGGTGATACCAATTTAGATACACAAATGTGACTCTTGTGGGTTGTGTTGTCTACATAAAAAAATTGTATGTGTATTATTGGACATATTATTCTTGGCGTTTTGGCATGGATCACTGCCTCCAGAAACATTTTGTAGGTTTTATATGCTTTTACACTGCTAAGCTGTATTATATTTCCTGTATTTGCATTGGCCTAAACGGATTGAATTTAGCTAAAACCTTGGATTTTGTTCAGCTTGCTGGTGGAAATTTATTTTTATTGTATAGCCAGATACATCCAAAGTCTTGAGAAACAGAGGGTGTGGAGAATCAGTTGCTTATTTGCTCAGGGTATCCCAGGAAGAACAGCGTTACAGGGCTTTGTAACAGCTTAGTCCCAAAGCCCTTAAAGCACTGAAGACAAGAATGACAAGTGTTGTAGGGAAGACTTTCCACTTAACTTGGGCTTGACGTTTCTGAAAACCTCTCAAATGTTTGCTATTTGCGTGATAAGTCCCAAACCAGGGTCAATTCAGTGAGTCACGGCTGTAAAGGCCCGTCAGCGCGTTCTGGTCGGATCCTGGTGTCTGTGACAGCAAATCCCGTGGGAGTCCAGAGGCATGGGAGGACTTGGCTGCTGTGGGTGTTCTGGAAGTCTCATGTATGGACTTGTGATGTGTTTCAGAGGAACAGTCACACTTCACTGGAATTAACTGGGAGACTCCTGGATTTGGGGTGGATCTCTGGTCAAGACCCTCAAAATGTTTGAGAGTCTGGGTTTAGTGCCAGCTTTGATAAAGGAAATGCTATACAAGAAAAAAAAAAAGAAAAAGAGAGAGAAAGATAAGAACTATAAGGCATATTAGAAAAATCTCATTTAAAAAAAAAAAGACAGTAAACTTAAAGTAGTAGTGAAAGATGTGGATACTTGGAAACTTAGTGATGCTAGAGATGATCTTCAGTGACTTCTAATATATATATTTTAAGATATATATAAGATGTATTTAAGACATATATATTTTAAGATGTATATATATATAAAAGTTGTTTGATTTGGGGGATTGTTTTAAGGTGTTTTTCTTGAAGAGGTAAAGTGCCTGTCTTCATACTTTGAGAACCGTTGCCTTCCATGCCAGGATCTGTTTAAGAAGAGTTACTTCGTCCAATTATGCAGGACTCATCAGCTGCACTAAATTTAACTTTTCAAACTTCTAGGTTTCCAAGTGGTTGTCTCCAGGAGGGAGTTCTCCTGCGGGTGGCCAAGATGTGTGTTTATTGTAGCTTTGTTTTCGCTGGCAATGAAGTTCTGGGGAGTCATTTCCTTCAGGTTTGATGCATCCCAGTTGCTTGTATGAACTGTTTCTCAAGGTACAAGGTAGATTGATCAGTTGGAGAAATACCCGACCGCAGTACGAAAAGTAACTTGCTTACCTTAGAAGGATGTCATTATTCTTCATTCCTAAAATGCGTCAGCAGCACGGGGAGTACCTCTAGTAACATTTGGAGATGGTCGTAGCTGTTTTCTGATCCCTAAAGTATCCGAATTGAAACTGAAACTGCGAAGGTCTATGAAACACTAATGTGATGATTTGGGGATTATTAATATAATAGACCAGAGTTAAGGCCTGTGCAGCCAATTCCTAAGTTTTTTTGGTTCAGGTTGAGGCTAACTGTATGAAAGATGTCTGTCTGTCTTTACTTCTAGCAAACTAAAAGTATTAAAAATAGTTTTATGCCTAGTCCCTTGGTTGATGCAGAATCTCCCTTTCTGCTGGAAAAAGCTGGAATTTTACTGAACCTATTCAAATTCATTGTTTAGTCCCTTGCATGTTCCTGACTCTTTCTTGTGTTCAGAGAAAGCATCTATAGCGTGTAACTGTTATGTAATTAAGTGTAATAATTAAATGACTGACTAATGCTGATTTACAGCATTTTTAGGATAAGTTTAATTCCACGAGTTTCATATCAGAGTTCAACAGAGTTAGTCCCCACATTGAAGACATGTCCCCTGTTAGAACCAAGTAGGTAATATTTTGGGGAAAGAAGGGGAAAAAGGAATATGCAGATTAGCATGAGCATGAGAAGAAAGCTCAGGTGGACTGTGATGTCTTTGCAAGCTGGAGAGATGTAAAGAGCTATTGAATCTGAACCTCTATCTCTTTGCACATGAATCTTTTTTTCCACTGTGATATGGAGATCATGCACTTTCCGAGTTCAGTATTCTCTTTGGTAGAAGAATAATGAATTATATAAAAGGTAGGTTCCCTTTATTAGGTGTAAGCAGAAAAAAAATATGGATCTAGGTTCCCTCTGCAGTATAGACTTCATCTGCTAAGGAAAGGAAGGGTTTGGACTTTGTTTTTTTCAAATAGATTGCTCACAGGTTTTCTATTCAGAGTGTAAGTTTCACCCCAAAGATGCTAAATCTTACCAGAGAGATATTTTAGTGTGGGTGGAAGTTTTATTCATGAAGTCTGTGTATCTGAAAGACTAGGTGATGAGTTATCACCAAAATACACCTCTTCAGTATCGGATATGCAATTGTCCTATAACCCCAGGTGCTTCTGATGGGGAAAAAACTGTTTTAGTTTGAAGTGGGCAAGACAACTTGCCACTTTTCTCATCTAAGGCAAGGGAAAAATGTGGAATTGTATTCAAAGAAAGACATTACATATGTGACTTCTTCTCATGTGTTTTCTTGCTCCATTATCATCTTTCAATATTAAGATTGATGCGAAAGATAAAGTTGTGTTATTAAAATCATGGCTCTAGGTTGGCCCTCAGCTGGTGATGGATTTATTAACCAGTACATCTTGGGTGCTTGCTTACTTAGGAGGTTACCAGGACTGGTAAGAGGAATGATGCAGAGGGTGTTTGCCATCACAGCTTCAAAGGCATCCACATGAAGCACTTTTCCATCAAAATTAACTTCAGGCATTTAATGAGAACCACCATAACATGCAAGTGTAACTTTTTAGACCCATTTCCAACACCCACTGGAGTGTTTTCCCAAATGCATGGCTAGGAGTTCTAGTGAGACAACAACAGGAAAGAAAATTGAACATAAAAGAAAATGGAATAGTTAGGAGATTTTTTTTTCCCCCACATTATTATTATTCCAGCTTCTGGTATTGGTCTTCCTATTATGCGTCATTATAAGAATCAAATCACTGAAAACATTTTGGCCTAAGATTTTTCCTTAGTACCATAAGTATGATGACCATAAAAGAACAGGGTCAGCTGGAATGTGAAGAAATCTGTATTTACAGAGGATGGTAATCCGCAATTACTCAGTTCAACATAAATAAGGGGTTTTTTTTTGTAGTTGGTCTCATTAATCTAATTCCATGTCAGATTTACAATATAATCTGGAATATTCTGCATTGTTAGTGACATTTTATTACACTCTATTATAAAGTTGAAAATAGTAATTTAAAATACCTTATTTATGGGAATCGGACTTAAAATGTATGTCTGTCTGTCTTTGTGCATGTGTGTGAGAAGAAGAGAATGAGCCATCAAAAAAAGGAAAGCAAATTACTTTAGGAGCTACATCTCCTTTCAATGAATAGTAATTTAAATACAGGACCTCTTTAGGGGCTTTAGAAATGAGGCCACTGAGTCTGTTTTGATCTGGATTCTTTGCAGCTGACAAAAGGGTTAACTGCCTGGAAGAAGGTGGGCATTTCGAAGCACATTTTGCCTACAAGATAAAGATCATATGAAAATTTACATGTTAATGGAACATTTAAGGGAAAAAAATTGCTCTTTGTCAATTGATTGTATAAATATTTTATCTAGTGTAATATTAGAGGAAGGCAAGCGTGAAGGCATTCAGTTTGAATAGTTTTTGAGAGGAAAATTAGGACATTATTGTTGAAGAAATAATATAAAATAGGGAGTTACAAGCACTTGATCTAAACTGTAAAAACCTTTCATGCACTCTGGCAGAAAGAGCAGATTAAATCCATAATGAAATGGGTAACTTTAGGCCTGCATAAATTTCCAAGCAGTCTCAGTTTCCCAGGAATCTCTCTCTGCTAGATTAATGGCTAGCAGCCTGCCACATAATGAAGTAGTTTGCCTTGGCAATGTGCTCATGAATTTATTATGGTGTCCACAAGTGTGCTATATGGCCTAGACATCTTTATAAATCCTGGATTTAGAGCTGCAGCGATGAGCCATTTCGGTCCTAATGGTGAGGTTGATTTATCACTGTGGTCCTTCACTCCACCCTCCCACCCCCTCCCTGACAGTTATAAAAGGAAAATACAGGTCATATCATTGATGGAAATGAAATGTGAAGGTAATTAGATAATGCCAAATGGATATGGGAAAAGGTGCACTGCTGAAATTTTAAATATGTTGGTAATTTTTTCCTTGGAGCAATTATATCAGGTTGATTTATTTTTACAGTTTATAATCACTTAACTACCTGTGGCTGATTTTAACCAGAGCTTGTGCCTTTGGAGACAAGAAGTAGAGCTTTTCAGTCCATGATTGTTTATTGTAAATTCATTTATCTCAAAATACCTAATTTATTATGTAATTTACACAAGTCACAGCTCATTGCTGATGGGGAATAATGATTACCCATTTGGCTCCTTGTAAACTGTTCTCTGTAGCTTTATAAAATAATCAACAGTCAAAGCTGCAAGGATTTAAAGAATTCTCAATATTGAAATTAAAACTTCCTTTTTTTTTCTCTCTCTAAAAGACACTGGAGAACAGTAGAATACAAAGCAAATTGTCTAGAGATGTTTCAAATCAATGCATGAGTAGTCCAGAAATTACTATATTAGATATTTATAGCTCATATTTGTATTATGGAGGGATCAGGGCTTTTAATGGGAATTTAGACATTTCCAAAAGAAACAGTAAAGTTTTTAGCAACCAGGATAGCAGAGCTTTGAAAACAAAAGCGCTGCCATGAAATAGTGTGTTATGAACGAAAAGAAATAGATCCACCCTGGGATTTTTTGAGGGGACCTAAAGGAGTTAGGGGACGGCAATGCAGTTCCACAGCAGCCCTGCTGTGGAAAGCACTGAGACTTCTTCAGCAAATCTGGAGCTCCTGTAAACTGAAACTTCTACCAGGTTGGTTGGTTCTCGGTCCTGGAGAGACAGCTGTTGTGAAATGGCAATTAGTGGTTTTTCTAATCTGTAATCTGGGGGAGGGTGGGTGGCCAAGATGGGTATTGCAGGGTCTTAAAGTGGTTTTTGACTGTGTGATAAAGTGAGTATTTCTTTTTAATGAAGAAAGTAAAGTGCAGTGCTAATGACCTAGAGACAGGCAGTTCTAGATGTTATATTTTACTTTTTCAAAAAGCATGAGTTATGATGTTGGACTTGATACAAAGCTCCCTCCAGTCAGCAGCGCAGCTTTCGCTGTCGGCTGGTTGTAGAACAGGCACAGGAAAACCCCACCTGGATGGCCCAGGCTTCCTTGGACTCTTCTAACTCTCTTAGATTTGATGGTAACAGTTGAAATGCCTGGTGACAGCTCATGGGCTGAAGGAGCATTTTGGTAATTCAGGGGCTGGTAAACTCTTGAATCACAAAAGCAGGAAAAGGGGGCCAGGCCGGTTGAGTTGGGATCAAGTCCAAAGTTATCTTCTGAAAAATCTTGAAAATAATTTTGAAGCTCTGCCTTTGCAGAGAGAGTGTCTCTCTTACAGAGCGCTCCCTGCGTCTGGTCCACCTGTCTTTGCAACTTTTTGGGACACACATTTTGTTGAGGTTTAAGCAGCGCTATGCCTGCAGCACAGTTCTCATTTTCTCTCTGAAGCAATTGGATTGAATCAAAGTCCTTTCTCAGCTGGAATAGAGTTTTCACTTGCAGTTCATCCTACTTTGTGAGTCAAAAACTCTACTAAAACTGGGCAAGGATTACACTGTGCTTACACAACCGCTTGGAGTTGTACCGAATAACTGGATACTTCTATGAAGAGATGCAACTTGTCTGTAGTGCCTTAAACCTCAGGAAGGCGAGAGCTGCCAGATCTCCAGTCACTCTGTTTGGTAAATCCCCCTCTCCACATGCCTGATTTGTGTCCAGTCACCCTGCAACACCCAGTCTAGGTTAAAACTGAGCTGCTCTCGGTGAGCCTGGGCACGCGTGGCTGTTGAGATGTGGCACTGTGTTCAGAGCAAGACCCTTCTTTCTAGGGTTAGTGATGAGTAAAAGAGAAAAGAGCCTGCCTTGCTGCTTTTAAAAGTAATTTTACATTCCAAAAGCAATATAGCAAGCGGCACATTAAATGAATCTACTGGGGCTTAAGCTTCTTCAACAGAGTCTTTTTTTTTTTCCCCAGTATTCCCATTCAGTGCTGAATTTGTCCCTGAGAGGAGAAAGGAGGGTGAGGACCACCTCTTCCTCCCTGTTCCTCCTCCTGACTGTGCAGATGTGAGCGCACGGGTGCCTACACCCACACACCAGCACCAGAAGTGATGGTATTTCATGGCTTTGGAGAAGTTCTCTAGAAGGAAGTATTTGGTTCGTTTGGGATAGAAGGTGTCATCTCAGCATGAACTGTTACCAATACCAATGAAAAAAAAATACAAGTGGTGTCTCTCCACCTTCTCAAAAAGCAGGTTTGGTTTGAAAATTTAGACCTGGAACCTGAAAAACCCTAAATGCATAATTATTTTTTCACACAGAGGAAGACTACGTAATGGTTAGACCTGGAAGACTTGGGCCAATCTCTTCCTGTTTTTTCTCTACTTAAGTGACTACCAGATGCAAACTTGGAGAAGCATGTCCAGATGAGGCCAGTGATTTCTGCATGCCTCCCACTCTTGCCCAGAACTAGACCCTTGTCACTAGCCATTACATGGCAATGGACCAAGAAATCATCAAACCAAAGACACCGTTAAGCTTGTGTAGGCACAGAGCAGAAAGCAGCCCTTGCCCCCAGGAGATAATAGAGCAATTTCTTGCGTTGTCATTGCTGTGGACTTGGGGCTGGGGAGGGAGAATGTGGTGGTCACTTTTTTTGCTCTTGCATTCAACCTCTTAGTCTTCGTTGTCCATGGGAGGATGGGCTAATATGTATTAAAACACTATTCTCAATATACAGGTTGGCTGTAGGTCATACACAGTGCAATTCTGAAGCAGAGCACCTGTAAGAAGTGTGTTGGATAATAGTCAGTAGTTGGATACAGGTCTTGAAGTTTTCTCCCTAAAATAGCAGGTCTGCCCAAGGCTAAGCTGTGTAACTGCTTTATCATAGAATCATAGAATGGTTAGAGTTGGAAGGGATCTTAAAGATCATCGAGTTCCAACCCCCCTGCCCTGGGCAGGGACACCTCCCACCAGACCAGGTTGCTCCAAGCCCCTTCCAGCCTGGCCTTGAACCCCTCCAGGGATGGGGCAGCCACAGCTTCTCTGGGCAACCTGGGCCAGGGTCTCACCACCCTCACAGCAAAGAATTTCTTTCTAGTATCTAATCTAAATCTCCCCCTTTCAGTTTAAAACCATTCCCCTCGTCCTATGGCTCCACTACCTGATAAAGAGTCCCTCCCCATCTCTCCTGTAGCCCCCTTCAGGTACTGGAAGGCTGCTATGAGGTCTCCCCGGAGCCTTCTCTTCTCCAGGCTGAACAACCCCAGCTCTCTCAGCCTTAGTACGCTTTTATCCAGTGAGTGCTGTTTAAAGTACCCAGGTCCGGTGGTGTTGATGTCCAAGCTGCCATTGCCCTGCAGTGGTGCAGGCAACAGAGAAACATGGCTTTGAAGCTTTAATCTGGAAACACCTGAGTTTAAGTGAAATCCTGTCCAGAGGCAGACGCTGCTCCAACATTTTCAGGTTGGATACCCCTGTCATCCTTTTGCAACGCAGAAGCTTCTACTTGAGTTCTCATTATAAAACCGCTTTGTTTTAATGAGACGAATAACACGTATGGCAAATAAGCACCTCTTGTTGCTGGGTCTGGTGATGGAAGGAGGGCTGTTTGAGCTGTAGAAAGGGGGTTGTGACGCCCATTTTTCATTGAAAGATCTCTGGGAGTTGGGTGATGCTACGGCCTGTTTACCCATTTCTCTCAAAAATTTCCTTCCTGTCTATTGATGGGAAATTTTTATGATAATATTATAACATCTACTTATACTGAATTGCACTTCAGTTTCCTGAGAATGCAGGAAAACTTTTGTGGTTGGTTTTGGGTTATTTTTTGTTGCCTGGTAACTTTTCAAAACAGAAAACTGCAAATGCTTCTACAACCGAAGTTATTGTTATTTTTATCTCTGAGGGAGAGTGGAACTCTACTTTCAAATGAGGTTTTAGTAAAGGTGTCTTGGTATAAAATGTGAGAATATCAGAATATAGTTATTGCAATGGTCTTCTGGAGCCATGGGGACTAGATTCCTAGTTTACACTCTTGAAGTTCAGGAGTTTAAAATACAAATTTTCAGTGTAGGATGAAATACTTGAATATACGGGAATTCTTATCAAAATACCTCCCCCTCCTTTAAAAAAAAAGGAAAAGAAAATAATAGTTCTGCACGTTTTGTTGTGTAAATGAGTTACTCACAAATTCTCAGCATCAAACATTCAAGGCTGGAAGTAAAAATTCTGCATGTTCCTGGAGAAAACTTGATAGTGATGCATATTTGATCAAATATTTGTTTTATAAGTTTCCAAACATCCCTACATCCCTTTGAGCTGAGTGGGGCTGGCAGTGTTCCACATGCTGCCGTAGGTAAGCTGCCACAATTATTTGCTCTTTGCCCATAAATGAATTCTCACGTTTTTGGAACAGCCAGTCCTGGCTCCTTGAAGGGGTTTTGCACAAAATTTTTGCACAAAACGCCTTGGTATCTGTTGTGAACTACCTGGTTGCTGTGTGCCGCAACTACTGGGTCCAGTACTGCAGCCTCTACTGAAATGGAAATTTTCTGTGCCCAGAGGAGGTCACTGCTCCCACTGTTTATGGGCTGGGCTGTGGCAGTACTGGTAACGATGCACACTCTTGTCTTGGGTTATGTGTAATGTGATGTTTTTCCATGGAAAGGTCTCCAGGCATGAAAAGGCACATGGAGTCCAGGGGGGAACAACCAAGGGAGCTTATGTCTTCGGTAGAAGTTTGTTTGGGGGGGGGTTTGTTTGTTGTTGTTGGGTTTTTTTATTTTAAATGCCCCCTGTAATTCCATATATTCTGATGGTACACAGCCCTATTAAGTCCATATTAGATGATGCTTCTCAAGTAATGTATTACATATAATTGTAAGGCAGCTAAATAACTCTTGAAAACATCTGCTGCCTTTACCTTACTTTATCAGGGACTACTGCAATAAGAAGTCTAAAATTTCATTTCACTGAAGTTTAAGATTTAAAAGATAAGTACTGTTCAGTTGACTAATCAAATAGTCATAAAAGCTCTTTTCTGAACTATAATTACATTTATTCACTTCTGGGTTTGATTTATTTTTTATTTTAATTGTCAGCCCTGCTACGCCATGATGCTAATAGAAATGTTATTGCAGCCAATATGGGCTAAAATGATGTCTGATGATTATTAATGAGAGCAATAAGAAGGTATCTTCGTATAAAGTCAGCATTAAAGGAGTAATTCATTTTACCTGATATAATTGGATTGTAGCATTTAAATAGCCTGGGACTTCCTCTTAATTGTGATTAGTTGTAACTTCTTCCTTTTAGTACAGTATTTAACTCTTCCTCCACTACTACTTTTGTTTCTTTTATGAAGTAATTAAACATGAATTGCTTTGCGCCATTTAATAAATATATCCAAGGATTTAGTAGCTGTTAAATGGAATAACTGCCAGTTGGAAATACTTAGGCACAGTATCTCTACCTGGAGGTGTGAAGCTGTCACCTCCCTATAATGTTTTATACGGCACATCATGATACAAATACACCAATTGTTGCTTTGGTTGCAAGAATCACAGCAAGTGTCTTTCTTGGGACTGATTGTAAAGCTGAATTTTAAGAGAATCAAATGAAAGGAGGGTAATTATCATTTTTATTTTACCAAGGGACAAGCAGAATCCACAAAGACTTGTCTGGAACTGGGGTCGCCAAACGAGCTGGTGTGAAATGTCAGCGTGCTGAGCCCCGAGCCCCTGCGTTCTCCTCCACCGCGTAGGATTTTGGGTGACAGCATGTTATGTTATTGGAGATGAATCTTGTTCTCCAATACTGCCCCGTTTTGCTGCCTCAGAAAAATTAACTGTTCTAAGTGAACTCAGCCTGGCTGTTTGCTGCCCAGTTTCTGGTGGATAAATGCGATTCGAAGATTCGGCCCTTTTTAAAAACCCTGACTTTATTTTGCCGCCGCAGACACACGGAGCACGGCAGGGTAGGGGAGCACATTTGTACTACTCCAGATCAGCAGGTTTTAAGGATTTGAAACAAAACCTTGTTTCACCCTTCTATTAATTTAGCTAGGCTTTGAAGAGCTCTGACGATTCAGAATTTAAAAGGATGGTCACTTGGGAGCTGTGATATAAAAGTTAGCCCGTATTTATGACACTGCTGTAAGAAATGAGCATCTATCAGGAGAATGGTGATGCCGATACACAGGAGGGCTCTCTGAGGACAAGTTAGAACTGTTCATCTCTTACTGAGAAATGCACATATTTCTTACTTACGCCTACTGGTGCACCTGGAGAGACTCTCGGTCTGGCTGCTGCTGGTAGCTCCCAGCTAATAACCATTGATTTACTTTTACTCTGAGTACACGAGGATAGATAAGAATCTGCTGATCAGCCTTCCGTGTTCTCTGCTGTGTGTGCGCCTCGCTTCACTGTTAGGACAGCTGAGCGTTTAGAGTGTATGTAATTCCTTTCTCTTTTGCAACCTCTGCGCTATTTCCCCATGTTAATGAGATGTAATTTTAAAACATTTGGGTGTATTTCCACACACATTACTTTGTCTTCTGTGCAGTGTTTCGACATGGGAAGGAAATAAAATACCGATTGCTTGATGTCAGCAGTGGTTGGAAGTGTTGCACAGTTGAGGACTGTTTTCTCTGATGTTTAAATGCTGTCTCCTTCTAAGGCATCTTTTAGGACATGTTATTTTGCAGCCAGGAAGTCTGGTGGTGGCTGTTCTATGCCCATGGCACAGACAAAGCGGTTAGTTTCTCTAACGTAAATAATATCAATTCCGTTAGGAGTGAGGCGTCTCCAAACTCCATTTTTGATGGCTTTGACACATGCTAGTGAGGGATGCATAAAATCTTTCCTGCAGTCTGTTGTTATTGTGTAAATTGAGCTGGCGAGAGTTACGAGCGTGGAGTGTGAATCCAGCATGTTCCTGCTCCCCTCTTCAACTATGCTCGGGTTTGCATTTTGATGAAAGATAATTAATGGACTTCAAAAATGCCCAGGATAAATAATGAATGAAATTAGGCTACCACTAATCTATTCCAAAGGCTATAATGTGTTAAAAGGAACTGCAGAGTTAACAAAAACTTGTTCTTTTAAGGCTGACTCAAAATTAGTTGATTTACTTTCAATTTTCAGCCCTGATATACTATGATGCTAATAGGAATGCTCGTGACGTGATGCTTTTGCATCCCATCCAGAATTTTGGAAGGAGTACAAGAAGAGGGGAGGGATTGAGCTGATGGGGATTTTGTTTTTTTCAGAAATCGATGAGTGGTACTAGGGCAGCGAACGAAGGCTGGATGAGCTGCTCTGCCCAGCCTTGCCAGCACAGCCTGATCCTGGTGTGCAAATATCCCTGCCCGTGAGCCTCTCGGGAGTGAAAACTCATGGTCAGGTTGAAACGTACCCAATTATGTAGAGGTTTGTTTGGGTTTTTATGTGGATAAAGGTCCAGTAGAGATTGTTGAAACTGTCAAAATTTATTAACACGTGAGACCCAAAGGAAGGCTTCAACTTTGGTTTCCTGAGGCCAGTCGGATTGCTCCACTCAGATCTTTATGAAAATATATCTGCACCAAACCAAGACACACTGTGATTTCCAAGCCATGTGGGTCACTTTTGGCTAGGATTAGGCTCTTCCTATTTTCTCTAGAAAGGCAGATCGCATCGGGAAGTCACACTGCATTTTCTTTTGATCGGTTTCTCTGACCACAAATTGATAGAATATGTGAAAAGATTCAAAATGTCAAGCCAATTTATGTATTATCAGTATTGCAAAATTTCAAGGGTTCATGACTAAGATATGCAAGAAAAGAATGGATAGTCTTAAAACCCAGCCTGTGTGGTCCTCAAAGTTGAAATTGGCAATTGATGAAAATTCATGTTTGTATAGTACGCGATGGGTCCATTTAAAAATTTAGGTGCCTTGTGATTACAGTGGTTGCAAAATTTGGAGTGGATTTGTCTTCCGTGCTCACACTGCTATCTCAAAGCAAATAGAAAAGAACTTTTATGATGATGATCATGGACTATCCTGAGATGAAAGGGGGGAGCCACGAGGATCAAAATACACAAAATGGATTATTTTAAGAGGGAAGAATGAATTTCTAAATCCTCAATTGATGCTAATTTGGCTTCTGGTGAACTGTAAAGAGGCTCACCTTGTAGAGGTAGCGCTGCGTGTCCTGCACAGAGGACAGCTCGCTTGAAAATAATGGGAAAAATGGAAGTATGGAGCAGTTGGAGTTTTAGAAGTAAAATGTTGTGAAGCTTAAATAGAGCAATGTGGATGATTAAGAACAAATGCTTAATTAGTATACAGGTGAAAGTCCTTGGAACAGATTTATATATATGTGTTGTTTTTTTTTTTTAAGTCTATATATTCTAGGTGCCCTCTTTTTTAATGTTCCATTTGGGGGACGTTTTGACACTTAAGCCTTTGGATCTTGATCCTCAGAGCACGCTTTTGAAATTAGAAAGTCAGTGCCTGCTCATCTTGGTGTGTGTTACTTTTCAGTGTGATTAAGCTTGTGTTTTCAAATACATTTCCCGAATTGGGTTGTGGCTTTAGGCAGCTCTGGTGGATTTCTGTCCCTGGGAAACCAAGAAAACTTTTGCCATTGATTTAAGGGCAGGGTTTAATGACCAGCTGCAGCTCCACTCTAAGTTGGTTAAGACTGCAAGCTTTCGCCGCCTCTGAAATGACGACCTGTGTCGTCTCAAATTAGGTACCCACTAGGAAAAAAAAGTTTTATGAAAATGTTAGGTGTAAGTGTTCCCTTCCAGGATACTTCTGTTCTATGAGTGAGGACAGATAAAAATGTATTTTTTTGCTATCCAAAGAAATCCAGCTCTTTCAAAAAAAGCAGTTCTGCTATTTTCAAAACCATTTTTTTAAAAAAAAAAGTTTTTATTCCACTTGTATTTCTTAAACCAAGTAAATAACAAGTAGATTATGACTTCTCAAGCTGTTTTAAACACACACTACAGAATTCTCTCTAACCCCTAATTTGAATACCAGAATCTCTCATTTTTCTTGTGCCCCACTCGCAGACCCTGCATAATAAATGTTAACATAGGTAGGACTTTGCATCATCAAAGAAAACATGCTCCATGAAATATCATGTGTATAAAATATATATAATCTTCATCAGAATACGACTGTATGTTTTCTCCCTTTCTGCCTTGTATTTTGTCAAACATACATTGTATATTAATGTAATGCTTCAAAAAATAATAGATTGTTTCTGGTTCATTTAGCCGTGCATGCGTTATCTCATTTTACGAAGCATATGCATCTCTTTTAATCTGCTATTAACATTTTCTTCAACTTTGCCCCCTCTCTGTTTTATCCTGGCAGTAGGCGAGGGAGGCTTGTTTATCCTGCTCCCATTCTGGGGTGTTTTCATCTTTAATTGTAGGTCAGGGAGCAGGGACCTCGCCGGCACTTTTGTTTTCCCCGGCTATGTAAATGCGAGCGTGCCGGCTGCGCTGGTGGGACCTTCTTTCCCTTCAGGGTTACTTATGCAGCAGATGCATTGCCAATCCTCTTATTGTACCGATATTGATCCCACCTCCCCATAATGAACTGTAACAACAACTCTATTATTCGCAGGTACCCGATTGGCTGAGGATAATATGAAATTAGCTGGCGTGCATCGGGCCTGTCAGTATCGATTTCCCTACCCAGATTACTTGTTACAAAAGAATAGAGCTGTCTGCACCGTAATTGAACAAGTTAACTCCTTGTCTCATAAAATGTAAGCCCATATTGATTGCCTACTGTAGTATGCAGAAGGAGGAAAGTTATAATGGTATTTAATCGCCATGGTGCTGAGAGGCCTTTTTTTTTTTTTTTTTTTTTTTTTTTTTTTTTGCGAACCAAGCGACAGCTGCTGAGAAAAGGCTCGAGGCTCCCTCGCAAACAGAGAAAACAGCAGGATTTCTGCGAGTGATACGTAATGAGGGGCCGCGGTGAATAGAGAGAGCTGCTCGCTGCTGCTGCCGCACTCATAGCGCTTCTGCCACCGCTAAATGCGGTAATTTTTATTTTATTTGCTTTGCGAATGAATGGCGGGGCACGCTCGAGTGCGCGTTGGTTGCTTTCCTTAAACCACGCTGGGTCTTCGAAACTTGTGGTTTAGGTATGCCCTCCTCTAAGGCATGAAGAAATACAGAATCACAGAATCTTCATGGTTGGAAGGGACCTTTGAGATCATCGAGTCCAACCACACACACACAAAAAAACCAAAAAATACAACAATCTTGGGCACTAGAGCATGCCCTGAAGTGCCACATCTACATGTTTCTTAAATACCACCAGGGATGGCGACTCCACCACCTCCCTGGGCAGGCTGTTCCAGTGCCTGACCACCCTCTCAGTAAAGTAATTCTTCCTAATATCTAATCTAAACCTCCCCTGCCCCAACTTCAGACCATTTCCTCTGGTCCTGCCGTTGTTCACTTGGGAAAAGAAGTGAAATACAGCTCAAAATTCAGTGTTGAAAATGTTTCAAGAGTGTGGAGGGTCCCCATTGAGTGATCAGGCCAGTTGTGAGAGGAAGGGGGTGGCAGGTGACATTTTGGGGAACCACTGGGCATCTCCTGCCCTCACACCGGGGTTTGGGGTATTTTCAGGTGAGGGCAGCGATGGTGCCCGGCTCAGCTCTCGGTGCCGCTGCTGCTTGTCTGGGTTTGTAATAGCAGCCGCCTGTGTGCGGTGACATTTTAAAAAGAGCAAATTACTGCGAGTCCACCAAGTGTATGTTTCATTAACACCCGATGTCATCTAAAGTGCAGTTTGTGAGCAGGCAGGGAGGGAGGGGTGGGCTCTCCCAAGGGGGGCTCTCTCCCGCGGGACCCAAGGGACCGCGGGGGCCTGCAGCACTTGGTGGAGGCTCTGGCCACGGGCTGTCAGAGGTGGGTGAAGGCCTTGGAGAAAACGCTTTGTTTCCAGGGACTGACTAGTTCTTCCTCTGCAAGATTTTTCCTGTGCCATTGTTTGGTTTTGTTTGTCTTCAGCAGTTTATTTGTAGTTTCCTGTTCAAGCTCACCTCTCCACATGCGGAGAGCTTTCTGCTCCTCTGGGTTTTGTTGCTGTTTCCATTCCCTTGAGTTCTGTTTTCAATTTGGGTTGTTTTTTTTTCAGAGTTCGAACAAGAACTAAGTACAATACCTACACATATTATGCTACTTTTTTTTTTTTCCAATGGTATTGTATTCTTTTTCCCTTCTTTAACCAGGCAAATTTGACAATTTGTCCTTGCCACTCCTCTCATGGACCTCTAAGCGTTGCTGGAATTGGCTTAGCTGTTACTTTTCCAATAAATTCAAGGGAAGCAGCAGTTTGTCTTCACCTGCTTTCTGTTCCATCATGCTTTCCCATCAGCTCAATCGGTTAGATTTTTCAGAAGTGCCACCTAAGTTCCTCCTCCCTCCCTTTCCAACCTTAATTTTTCATGCTGCAGGAGTTATTGGGCAGTATTTAATAGAGATACGGAAGTGTGAATAAAGATTTGCTGGGATTTATTGCATTTCACTTTTTCTCTAGCAGTAAGGGATTGAGACCAGGTGATTCTGTTTTCCAGAAGAACCGGGCAAGGCTAGAGAAGAGATCACAGAAACGAGAGAGATGGAAGAACAAGTGATGTAAAGCTGAGGGGAAGGGAGGAGTTGCTCCAAATCAGAATGTGGGTGTGCAGCATGGGGTGGGATGCATCGATAATGACTTGCAGGGACTCCCCACAGAGCCTTGAGGAACAGAATCCAGATAAATAGAGTTTAGGAACTCAGTTTCTAAAGCAAAGCACAGCACAGAGTCTGTGCCATTCCTTCCTTCAGAAAGCACAGAATGTCACCAGAATGACAGAAGTGAAGGAAATACACTGGTTTTTGTCTGGGTTAGGATTCAGCATGACATGTGAATCCACAGTTTTGCCTGCAGAGGTTATTAATTTTATCCAAAATTCGTGTGTTAAAATATTTTAAGAAAATTTACAGATGTATTTATGTTCTCGAGTATATTAAAGAAAAAGGATGCGTACTAGTCCAGAATACTTTTGCATTCATCTTTGAATGCCATATTAGTTTCATTGCCTTAAAACTAGATTTTGTGGATGGAGTTTATAACTTAATCTGACCACACACACGGTCTACATGGGGATGGTAGGACTTGCCAGCAGAGACAGTGTCTTCCCATGTCCATTTCCATGAAGCTCTGGGAGAAAAAAGGCGAATGCATCCCTGTTTTCTGTGTCTGTCTGACCATCCACGCTGAAGGAGATTAGTATGGAAGCCACTGCCAATTTGCCATGACTACCTATAGCAGGGCTATAACAGGCCGTATGGCAGATGAGATAATGCAGACTAAATCAGAGGAGAGAGGGAGAAGGAAAGAAGGGAAGTCATCTGTTACTCTTTTCCACTCTTCACAAGTGAAAGGAAGCTGCTGCTCCAGGACAGAAGCTGTGTGTTCACTCGGGGTTTTATGAAAACCCTAAGCCGGAGCGTGGGAGGAGGTGGATGCAGGGAGCCGCTGGTCGCTGCTGTGTGCCAGCCTTGCATGCTGCGAAGCAGAAGGCAGATTTCTATGGCAGCTTTTAACTTGGGGTTGGGTTGAAAAATAAGATTGACAAGAAATTTCAAATATGCTGCTGTTCCCCAGCGACTGAAACAAACGCAGCTTTCATTCCTTCCCATTCCTAAAATTTAAAAGAGTATCAATCAAGTAGGTACCAAAGATTCCCGCTGTGACAGACTCTTCCTGCTTCCATATCCAGGCTGCTGTGGTGGACAACGAGAAATGCTAATGATTGCTTTGATAATTGTCTCAACGCTTTTCTCTAGATTCAACATCTTTCCCAATAGAGAATACTTTTGTATTTCTATTTGTCTGTCTGTTTTAATTTCTTGAGAGAAAATTGCTGAGTTCTGGGGAATATCGGTCTGCTCTGTTTAAAGTCGAGGTCCCACGTTCACGACTGCTATGATGTGGCTGTGAAATGTGTCATTCCGTGGGAACAGATGCATCTTTTCAGGGTCCCGGGTGTTCACATGACAAGGTTTGCTGGGGCAGCACGCGTTATAAACACGGCTGTACAGACACTGTGTGAGCATGCAAACGGGCAGGTTCTTTCCTGCTTATTTATTGAAACCTGTGATTTCTTGGACTCGTACCACCACCACCCCGCCTTCCATTCTCTTCCATATGCCTCTCCTGTAGGGAAAATGGATCTATCCGAACCACGCAAGAAGCTCAGCAAGTCCATGCTTTCACAGTGTTAGACATTTTTGCTTTCTGCCCAGATATCGTGCATCCTTATCTCCTGGTGTAGCTGTTACAGTACTTAACAGAATGGGATCCAGGCAATGGCTGGAACTACTTGGTGCTACTACAGTACAAATAATAAATAACAATAAATGGGGAAAAAAACATTGAGGCTAGG
Organism: Numenius arquata; assembly: GCF_964106895.1. NCBI lineage: Eukaryota > Metazoa > Chordata > Aves > Charadriiformes > Scolopacidae > Numenius > Numenius arquata. Next base: position 2,388,163 of record NC_133588.1, read on the forward strand.
ACATGACCTTAGTGCAACTTAATAAATAATGCATATAAAATCTGCCAATCAAAAAGAAAAAAAAAACCCAACATAGTATTGCAAGTATTTATTTGGGCTGCCGACTAAATACACTGGGTGCTGTCTTTGCTCATGCTCCTTTCAGACACGTGCAACTCCGTTGCCTGAATCCCAATCGTGGCTTTTGCACCAGAGTGAGGAAGAGTGGGAGGAAGCTTTACAAATTAGGATTTTTTCGTTGTTCTCTATTAACATGAAGTGTGAATGTATGCAAATGGCTATTGCTGTGTACATAGAAAAGACCTGAAATAAGATGGTACTGTGCAAAAAAAAAAAAAAAAGTTATTTCATATATAAGGTAATATATTCTTTTTATTTTCCCTGTTCCTGAACCTAGTTTGTTTATTTTATTATACTCCATGACCATTTTTATGTGCTGACGTTTCTGTCCATAAGAACTGGTAAACATAAAGCTTTCTTGATATTCTCTCACTGCAAGAGGACTTTGGAATCCCACTGACGAGCTTGCCTTCTCGGGTTGGTGCTGGGGGGTGATGTATGTGGCATAACTCCGGTGGACGGGTCCGTAACCACGGGAGCTCTGTGCTGTTCAGGGGGACGCTGCAAAACTGCAGAGAAAAGTTCAGGCTTGTTATGCTGGGTTAATGTTTCTGATGCCATAAACATGCTGGACCTGGTGGGCATTGAAGAGGCTGATGCAAGAGCTGTTTTTCAGAGGCAACAGAGCCAGGGCAAGGGTTTTCACAGCCCAGAGCGGATAAATCTTGCCTGCCTGCCTTCCTCTTGCAGGAGCTGCCCATGTAAGGTTGGCAGCCCACGTTCCTGTATACTTGTTTCGGCCCAGAAGGTAAAACTAGGGTATTTTCAGACTGCTCTGAGGACAAATTGTTACCGTAAAATGAATTTAATTGAATTATTTACTTTGTTATAATTCAGAATACTTTTCTTCCCGGAGAAGTCAGATGCTGTACTTGTGGTCCGAGCTGCTGCTGGCTCCAGTCATGCCAGCTGACTTGCTGCTTTTCATTTCTACTAAAGTAATTTGAATTTGCAGTATTTTCTTCAGCCTGTTGTTTTATGATTTTTCTCCCACAGCATGCAATAACTATGCTGCCTACCTATGTGTTTCTAAGTTTCTTTGTTCTCTGTAAAACTTTTTTTTTTTTTAATAAAGTACAAATTCAATTATTATTTTTTTTTTATTCACTATTGAAAGCGTGCTTGGATTCTCCTCTTGTTTGTTTATGTGTCTGTTTTGACTTTTGGGGTTGGTAGGAGAGAATGAGGGTACAGAAAAGGCAAGTAGAGTTTAGAAGGACATAAAAATACTTAATATACAGGCTGAGGGTAATAACAAAGAAAGGATCTGTCAGGCAAACAGCTTGTGCTAAGAAGAATTATAGTGCTGAGAACCCCTCGGGGTAGCAGTTCACTCTCATTCTCTTCTCTATTGGTTCCCTCTGACTGCAAGACCTCTGGAGTAGATATTTTCTGTTATCTGTGTGCGATGGGCGTCTAGAACAGTACGGAGCCCACTGGAATCTTTGGGTGCTACAACTAGAAATAATAGTTGGGAATCATCCCTCTCTGCAGATAATCTTGATATGCTGCTTATGGGTTTACCCTGCACTACTGAAATCAATGAAAGTTTAACAGCTGACATGAGATAAAAATCCACTGTAATTAGGTTTGTGATAAAAATGATCTTTGAAATGAAGGTTGCTTTCCAAAACAACTGAATTGGGAAATACTCCATTAACCGTTTAAAAACCTGTGTCCTTTTGAATCATTCTGCATTTCTGCTTTGTAATACAAAATCGCCATTGATTTACAATAAAACTTTGATGCGTTGGTTTCGATGTAGGGCAGAAATGATGTAAGGTGTTATGCAGAACATTTCTTCACACCCAGGGTACCTTCCCATTTGTTAGGTCGTTTAAGCATCTCTTTTTTTGGTGGTAGGTTGTAGAGTTGGTTGGGTTTTTTATTCAAATCCAGCTTTGATTTCTTCACTTGCCTACTAATGAAATGCATAGTTTATAGTTCAACAGAATGGGAAGGTTTTTGCCTTCCTGAAACGCTTTACTGGATACAAGAAAAGAGAATGGAGGTCCCTGAAGTTTGCCATAATGGCTTCTGTGCAGAATGCCATGATACTTTTCTGCTCTAGGTGTGTAAAAGGATGAATGTTTGGATTTACTGTTGTCAGTTAGGTAAGGATTATTGATTGGAGGGAAAAAAAAAAAAAAAGGAAAAAAGCAGAGAATGTGACGAGTTCTGCAGTAATCTCAATTTAAGGTCAAGCTGCCTTAATAAACACCCAAAGAGGTCAGGGCTGATCCAAAGTAGGAATTGAAGTTAGTGAGAAAACAGTCATTGATATGCTGCCATCAGAGTTGGGATGTGAAGGTGGAACAGCACGTGGGTGCAAATGTGTCTATAGTATTGGTGTTTACTCTTTTCAATTTGCTGCTTCTGCTTAAAAAGCCTGATTTAAAAATTACTGTTTGAAGGGAGGTTGTATGTCTGCCCCTCATACGTCTCTCCATTCAGATGTTTGTACGTATCTGCACCTCGACATGCCCAAAGCAGCGGTACAGGATGTTTCTGTATTTTTAATTGGGCTCCGAACACGGCCTGCCCTCGCAGACCCTGACGATCTCAGCTTTCTGGTAATTTGTATGTGTATGTCTTACTCTCACCAGCAGGTTTTCTTATGCTCTCCCAGTTCTGATTGTATGCAAGGGGGTTTCCAGTCTCTGTAACAAGCCAAGGCGAGCTCCCTATTTACCCTGCCTATTGTGAATGCTCAGATCTATGTGCAATTGTATATCAAATAACCTTGCCCCTAAGCAGATGAGTATTTATTTCAGTCAGTTACCCCTTATAATTACTATATTGAACCTAGTTGTCTATAAAATGGATGGTTTGCTTATACAGTTTACCAAAATAGTTCATTAGGGGTTAAACAAAATGAAATCCCATTTGCAAAGAGTATAATAAATTGTTTCATCTGTGAATTTAGCTGTTCTCCCTAATGCAGACATGGATGTTACAGTGGTTCTCCCTTGATAGGGTTATGGGTTAATGAAATGCTTTTTCTGTTGCTTATTTTCCTCTCTTCTGTGCTGAGTGATAAGTAGCTAACCAACGAAGCTTGTAATTACAATCTTACAGAAACCGGGCCGATCTGTATATAAATCTCACCATCCAATTACAAGATGTAATAATTTTGCACTCAAGCTGGTAATGAGGTCTAATACTTGTGCATGTGATAATCCCCTCTGGATGCCGGCTTGATCAGATGTTGGCTTTGTAATTAGACGGGCAGAAAATCATTATTTCATGTTCAGGAAAAAATTAGGTTGGTGGGAAGTTAATTTTCTCTCCGCTCTCTGAAGCGTAGACAAGAATTTAATGATTTAATCATGATTGTTAGCTCTTTTGCAATCAATTTGTAATGATTGTGTAGCAACTCTCTTCAAGGGAAGCTGCATCAGGGAGGAGTATGCAAACAACTGTCTAGGAGGGCTGATTATAAATAGTATCACATGTCTCCAAAGCCCATTAAAATCTTCTTAATGGTGACGTACCGATTCTCACATCGCATCCGGGCGGTCTCAAGGAAGGGGACCTGGGCTGGGTTGGCTTTGCCACGTGTGCGGGAGCCTGCGGGTGGTTTGGCAGCCCCTCAGTGCCGGCAGAAAGCAGAACGTGTGGGGCGAGTTGCCGCGATGGGCAGTGGTCTGTGTTAGCCACTCTTGGGCATCGACTTCTCTACACAGACGTCTTTTTTTTTTTTTTTTTTCTCAAATATTACACAAGTTTCTATAAAGTATGACGGAAGAGAATATTTCAGTTGCTCAATCTGAAATATATAACAAGCAGAAAAAGGAGATTTCAGCTCTAGTTTTGAAGGAAGAACTTGCATTTGGTCCTTTGGAGTTGCCAGAAGAGATACTATTGTCTGCCATAACCAAATACGCCTCACATATTTGAGTATAGCTGATTAGCAGCTTAATAAAAATAATTTGCTTTTTCCTATGGGAAGAAATTCGAGCAGTACATATTGCTCCATCAGTGAAGTAAGGAAACTTTAGTGTATAGGAAATTCACAAAAATATCAATGCAATCCAATAAGCAAAATATTTTTATAATTCCAAACCTGTTCAGGAATCTGGGTTGAACGCAGCTCAGAAAACTACATCAGAAAGAGGAAGGGGAAAAAAAAATCAGTGGGGTACCATACCAAATGCTGGGAGTTACCTGGGAGAGAGCCGTCCGATAGATCAGCTCACTTTGTCTGGCTCAGAGGGTTGAGAAGGAAAACACCTTGAACTTCTCATTTTCGTAGGACTTTGCATTCTGACAGCTGCCTTCTGTTACACTGGCAAGCACCAGCAAAGGTGCCCCCTGAAGTGGGGGCTTCTTCACGTGGCTGCTGCTGTGCAGCTGCGGAACCTCTTTGAGTCTGTTCTAGCAGCTCCCGGGTGGAGGGAAATGAACTACTGTTACACTTGGGGGTCCAGTGGCTTTCTCTATTCCCATTATTTTAGGTGTAATTATATGGGATTGTTGTGTTAGCTCTAAATATTAGCTCTGTTTCCATGCTGTGCTCTTGAAATTAATTCTGTGTGTTCTACAGTGTTTTTGACTCATAGGTGGTTTCCATTCTCCGTGCTTCTTCTACGTTACTTTGTCAGCAGTATAATAGCTTCTCTTTTTCAAGAGAATCCAGGAGCTGGGCTTAGTCACAGAATCACAGAATCACAGAATCTTAGTGGTTGGAAGGGACCTTTGAGATCATCGAGTCCAACCACATTAAAAAAAAAAAAACAAAAACACACAAACAAACAAAAAAACATAACACAAAACCAAACAAACAACAACACCCCCCCCCCCAAAAAAAAAAAAAAAAAAAAAAAAAAGCAGCATCCATCAACTAAACCCCACACACAACACCCCACCACAAACCAACAATCCCGGGCACTAGAGCATGCCCTGAAGAGCCCTTTATGAGGATCACAGTCTAGTCAGATCTAACACCAGTTTGACTGTTATGGGGCTGGCTCAGGTTGAGCCTGCTCCAACCACGTTTGCAAATAGGCTTTGCAGTGCCCACCTGCAGCCTCAGCGGGGTGCGTCGCAGCAGAACCTTTTCCATCAGGTTTGTGAGTTTGCTTTTGCTTTTGTTTTCGAGTGTTCATTCAAGACGTGTGTTTGTTTTCAAGCTGCATTAAAACTTGTAATTTCTGAGAAGGGGGAGGGAAAATGGGGTATTTACTTAAGTTCGAACCATCTTTCTCAGTTGTGGATTTTGTACGGTGCTAATTTCGCCAACTGTGTCAGACTGTGCTTCAGATGCACAGCAATAGGATGATGAAGAATAGGAAGTATGTTCAAGGAAAATCCCCCTTTTCAATTGCACAGTGTATTCCTTTTTTTCCAACCAAAATTTTCTATGGTTGGCACCAAATTTTATTTTTCTATCATTCAGCCTTGTCAAGAGAGAACTCGGAATAATAGTAAAATAATGCTTAATTCCCTGATGTTGGTACTTGATGATGTGCTTTTTGTTGTATTTCTTCTGGGACCGAAGCCTTTTCAGTCGAAATCATTATTATTTCGGCTAAGGGTCAGGGAGGCTAAACAGCTGTTGGTGATCTAATTACAGGGGGTTGCAGAGAATCATTTCAAGTTTGTCTCACCAGTTCAGACCCATTCTAATTGCTGTCGCTCCTCAACTCAGCCAATATTCAACTAAACCTCTGCAGGGGTCTGTGGGTGAAGATTTCCACATGCATGTCTCTTGGCTAATCCTTACCCAGAAAGTCCTGGATAAGGACAAAATCTGTGTATGTTTGTAGGAGCTTGGCCTTTTGAAAGATGAAGGAAGGAGGGAAATATTTGCCATAACATACAAATGCAGTTGCACATAAACAATGCAATATAAATTAGCTCCCCTGCTATCAAATGAAGTTATAGCAAGGAAACCAAAGTGCTGTCTTCAAAGACTTTGTATTTTTCGTTTAGTTTTTGTTAGTTGAACCTTCTGCTGTAGAAGTTGAACAACTGATGGTAGTTTCGGTGTTTTTGAAAACAAGGGTTTTCTTTGAAAATAAACAACTGCATGGAGGATTATATTTATTATAAGATCTGAGCAATGCAATGAAGATAAAGTCTCTCTTTTTTTTTCTCTCTTAGCACTTGCATTGTTCTGTTTGTGAGCTTGATGTGCAGGGAAGAGAGGGATCGGCGAAGGAGCGGGGAGGCAGATAGTGCTTCCCTCATAAAATATACAAGGAGCTGTGCGTACAGAAGTGTCTCCATGAATCTGTTTATGGCTCTTTTTTGACTGACTGGCTAAATTACGGTTTCATTGTTCTAAATCCCGGGGGACTTTTCCAGAGATGTTGTAACTAAAGCTGTGCATGTTGTGAAGCTCTTCCCTACCTGTCACTATCAGCTGCAGATACAACTAATTTACCTATTTTAGTTAACCTCTCAAGAAGCAACGTAATTACCTTTCTAAAAGCATCATTGTCGTTGGGGAAATAATACGACGTTTTCAAGTATTTCTATCAAGCAAGCACAGGGTGGTTTGGAGCAGTTACAGTGTCCAGCAGCACAGGCATGGCTTCGAGCTGTGTTGCGGTTAGAAAGTAGATGCCAGAAAAAGAAGTGTTGAAAGAAAAGTTTTCCTTCCTTAAGCGGTTCTGTGGAGCGCTTGGAGAGAGCGATCCCACTGGGCAGCTCTGTGGCAACGTTCCTCCTTCAGAGAAACCCCTCTGCACCCCCACGACAGCAGGAAGAGGTAGCGGACTCGAGGATTTTCCCAGACAACATACCCCACTGAAGTAGCTGGCAACCTGTATTGGCACCGTTTTGATAGTAACAGTGATTTTTGGTTCTAAGTGCTTTTGTCAAAACTCTGGGAGTCCCGCTAGTGCTGTAGGAGAAGGGCTGTGTTCTGAGATGGCTTGCTTAGTGGCACACTAGAAATATTTTTAATTAAAAAGAAGGAAAAAGCAAAAAAAAATAGCAGCACTGTCTGAGGTACGCTGCAATTACGTGAAGGGGGTTGGGGGCTCGGCTGCTTTTCAAGCGGAGTTCAGGCCATCCTTGCTTTTTCTGTGACCTTACTGTGTTCTGTCCGTGCACGTGCGATTGTACGGACGCTTCTCATCTGAGGCAACAAAACATGCCTGCCCTACAAAAGTGCTGGCTCGTATTTCTAAAGTTGGACGCTTAGAATCAGAATCAGAATCGTAGTGGTTGGAAGGGACCTCAGAGATCATCGAGTCCAACCAACAGTAAAAAAAAAAAAAACAAAAAAAACCAAAAAAACCACCACAAACAAAACCACCACCCACCACCTGAACACACAACAACAACAACCAAACCAAAAACCATCACCCACCCACACAGCACCCCACCACAAACCAGTAATCTTGGACACTAGAGCATGCCCTGAAGAACCATGTCTACACGTTTCTTAAATACCTCCAGGGATGGTGACTCCACCACCTTATGGGAAATAAACTCTTTCTTATGGGAAATAAACTCTTTGAACAGATTTTTCCAGGCAGAGAAACCAAATTCTGTTGCATCTCTTGCCTCGTGACTGTACAGAACTCCCACATCTATTGCCTCTTTCAGTGCCGATGGGACCTTGGAGCACGTCTGCAACTTCAGGACATTTAGCACCTTGCATTGCTGGCCGGTTTGCATTCACACAGCAAGTTCCTGCACAGGAGAACCTCGTGTGGAGACTCTCCTGCCCTGTCTCGGTCCTTCCCCGCCTTGTTAAAATAACAGGAGAGCCGTTATTTTGTTTTACCATCCGTGGAGGGGTGGCCTTATGGTTATTTTGGTTTTGTGCTGTTTAGGACTATTAGGGATAAAACTGCGTTAAATTTTCAGTGCCATTATTATGGTATTATCGCTGATGCCTCTCTCCGAGAACTTCCTGGGAATATAAGGAAATGCTATGGGCCTTGTGCATTGCAATATCAGCATTTGTTTGATGTATTTTTCAAGCATTGTTTGGTTTCAGGCACTATGACAGGGTTTAATTCTTTAAAAGGCCCAGAATAGCAACAATTGTCTTTGAACAGACAGTAGAACTTCACTAATTCATACTAATGACTTTAAGAGACTTGTTTTATGATAATACTTCATAATGTGCAAGTAAATGACAGTAGTATATTTTGTGAAAATAATGAAGTCTTAGTAATGTGAGATCACTTTACAGCTCTCTGCTATTAAATCTTTGCTGAGAAGTAGGGAGATGTCTATTTTTTTGCACAAAATCATAAAGCTGGATGGTGAAATGTAGTTTATTAGGCAGTGTGAAAGAGACAATATGTGCTCCCCCATCCACTTCACAATTCTCCATTAGCAGCTCTCCCCACGCACAGCATCCTCTAGGTAACCGTTCTGATGAAGGTGAGTCGGGGAACTGGGAGCTCTGCCATGCACCACCTCACACCAAGGCTTTCCTTTCCAAAACCTTCACTTTCATAGAATCATAGAGTTGTCTGGGTTGGAAGGGACCTTTCAGACCATCTAATCCAACCATCAACCTCACTCTGATAAAAAAAAAACCATCACCAAACCATGTCTCTAAGCACTATGTCAACCCGGCTTTTAAATCCCTCCAGGGATGGTGCCTCAACCACTTCCCTGGGCAGCCCATTCCAAGGCTTGATAACCCTTTCCGTGTCAAAATTTTTCCTAATCTCCAACCTGAACCTCCCCTGGCGCAACTTGAGGCCATTTCCTCTTGTCCCATCGCCTGTTCCTTGGGAGAAGAGACCGACCCCCCCTGGCTACACCCTCCTTTCAGGGAGTTGTAGAGAGCGAGAAGGTCCCCCCTCAGCCTCCTTTTCTCCAGGCTGAACACCCCCAGCTCCCTCAGCCTCTCCTCATCAGACTTGTGCTCCTGACTTTAGTAACTCACTTAATGACTTATTTTCTTATGAATAAAATACTACTGAAATGCAATGTGAAATAGGTGAGAATGCCTCCCTCTAGTGAAGTCCAGGGCTGAAACACCAGGCGCTGCAAGACTTCAGCAGTAACCACGACCTGAGTGGCTTGCAGGGCTCTGCCTCGGGTTGAGCAGAGACGTCCTTGCTGGGCAGACTGGAGCGTTCCCTTCCTGGGAAAGACTCACGCTGGGTGAGAATGTCTGAGCCGTGAGATCACTGGGGTGGAGGGAAACGCTGTTTGCTGGCAGCATGGTCGTGAGTTACCACATCCTCCAGCCCGAATTGTCGTACAGCGCGGGCAGTGGGATCTACAGTGTGCGGTGGTAACATCTTTAGAAGCTTGCCCAACATCAAAACACTTCTTTCTGCTCAGCAGATAAGCAGTGGCTACCCAGGTGAGATCTGGAAGCGCGATTTTTGCCTGTGCGAAGCCGAGTTGTGGCCTGACACCAGCGGAGGGGAGGGCGGCGGGCGCTGCGGGGGCCTGGCAGAGGCAGCACGGCATCTGGTACCACTGCTCCAGCCCCTGCCACGAAGGCATCGCCGTGATTGCAGGTCAGCAGTGAAAAGTGGGGGTGCAGCAAACTGTGAAACTGCGGTGGTCTTGCAACTGAAAATATTTTAAGTTTTTTCTTCCATTTATGTGATTAATCCTACACAAAGCTGTTTTCTGGTGGTCTCATAATCACGGACTGGGTTTTTTTCCTTTCCTCATAGTTACACTATCAGCTTTTCGTAGTGGACCCAACAGCTCTGTGGTCATCCCTTCTCTTCAAACTTGGCTGTGCTCTGCACTCTCTTCCACAAGTCTTTGAAGATTTTTGGCGTCCCTTGTTTGTAGGCTGCATGTTAGGGTCAAGCTTTTGAGTCTCCTAATCACTCAGTTCTGGCATAGTCCCGTTGCCACTAAAGCCTCTTTTCATGCCTATTTAATGCCTCCGAAGTGCTTTCAAGTGGTCTTTGATAAATCATAGTAAGTGTTATTCCAGTCGCTCAATAGCAGTACCTGCTAGAGTCTTTTTTAGCTCCCAAGGCAGCCGTTCCCTCTTGCCTTATTTTACCAGTGACAGTAATTCATTCCACTTGAGCTGACTAGCTTATTTCACATTTATTTGCACATTATGAGCAGTGTCATTCTACTTACCCTCCAGACAGTAAATGGTTTGAAAAATGCAACTGTAACAAATATTAGGCATGGGGAGAGGAATAGGAAAATGGAACCTTTGCATTTGGAGCCCAAATAAAAACATAATGAATAAATAATATTTTGAAATTATCTCAATCATCGAGGGTATGCAAAATCAAAGGTGCTGCATAAACTTGCATTATCCCTTTGAGAATACATTTCTCTTTCCCGCCAGCTAGTTTAGCTTCCCTAGTGTGGAGTTAAATAAAATATTACCCATCAGGTCAGGAAAATAATTAGTCCAGCATTATTGCCTCCTTCCTAAGCAATCAGACTTGACCCATATGTATTATGCATGTTTGCACCCTGCACATCTGAGAGGTGGGATGTATATGAACAGATGAATTTGGGCTCTGTGTTTGCATACCAAGACAGTACTTCTGCTCCCCTCTACAGAGAAGACAAGTTGAAAAATTACCAGAGCAAAAGCAAGCCCTTTTCTTGGTGTCCTGAAGTAATTTCTTTCAAGTAATCTTTTGCTGGCTGTGGCAAGTAGTTATGAAAGTGCCATAACTTAATATGACAGCAAGTTTTCCCCTTGTACGTGACGAATTGCAGAAGTACAAATAACGATGATGCTCTCAGCAACACAGAAATGTGTTGTGTTTTGCCCTTTTAATGAGGACAGACAAAAGAACCTCAGATAGGAGGGAACTAAGCTGAGAGCCTCCCAGAGACCTGAAAGTCCTTGGGGAGAAATCAGGATGCTGTTGCGCAATTCTTATGAAGAAGATATTTTCTTAAGATCACGATTCTAGGTGTCAATGAAAATACAAGAGTTTCCATTTTCATTCATTAAGAGTAAAATTTATAGCACTAATAGCTTCTAAAACCAGTTAAGGTGTCCCGAATTATTATTAATTAGATTTGGTCATGGCAGTGTTGTATTTTGATTAACAGAGCCCAGCCTAACTCGTGGCCTCCGCGTATCGCAGTGTTAGTAGCAGACAGGAGACGTCCGAAAGCGGGACTAAAAGGGGGAGGCAGGGGGAAGTCGCTGCTCAACACTGAGCTCAGGAGGTTGAACCGTTTCAATGAAAGGAGTTTTTCTGTGAGGTGTGAGCCCCGTCACTTTCTCCAGCCATCTCAAGTTGTCTTTATGCTCACAGATTGGCCGTGCTGTAAAAATTCTTTCCTTTGGGGGATGTAGAAGTACGCTGGATACAAGCTAAACTTGTTATTTAAAGTCCTGAAAAACTTCCCAGTAGATCTGAGGAGTCGGTTCGGGGTCCTGAGATTTTTCTCAGATTTGATCAGCATAGTTCTCTGCATCTATAGGAATCCAGTATCTTTGTGTCTCCTCTGAATGTGATCATAGCTGGATGGCAGCCTGGATGCAACTTTGAACTTTCCAGGTTCGACCAAGCTACACTGAAATGTCTTGAAAGACCCACCTTTATTTGCCCAGGCACAATCCAAACAGGACAGACATCTGCCCATCTCCGTATCGTTTAATGTAAAAGCTTTAAATGAACTATGGGCAGTCTTAACACAGCGTTCTTGTATTTTCTGGTATTCATCTGATGATAGAATCACAGAATTGTCTAGGTTGGAAGGGACCTTTAAGATCACCTAGTCCAACCATCAACCTAACTCTGGTGAAAAAAAAAACAAACCAAAGGAAAACCATGCAAAAGAACCCCCCACATCACCAAACCATGTCTCTAAGCACTATGTCAACCTGTCTTTTGAAAACCTTCAGGGATGGTGCCTCAACCACTTCCCTGGGCAGCCCATTCCAAGGCTTAATAACCCTTTCCGTGTAAAAATTTTTCCTAATTTTGCAGAATTTTCCTAGAATTTTGCAGCTCTCCTGCCCAGAAGCAGTGCCTGCTGCGGTGGTGTCCATGTCCTCATGCAACATATGGGCCATGGAATCCCACATATGATCTAACATACTATTTTTCAGTGATTGGTTGGATTAGCAAGAATGTGGGATTTCATACAGGGTGTCCTCATTTTGTGATGTTCTATATGGCAGTGTGTGGCAGGCAGGTATTAGATTAATGGTGACGTTTGGGGAATCAAATTGACCACTTACTCTATACTTTGGCCTTTTATTGCCAGCTCACTGCAGATGGACTCTGGCAATTCTAAAAAATCTGGTAGTATAAGGCAATATTAATAATACGGTCTTGCCGTTTGTGGATTTAGGTTTTTTTTCTGGCTTTCTAAACTCGACAGCAGCACTGTCCCTTCCGTCCCTGCGGTTCCTGGTCACTCCCGCAGGAACAGACATGTCTGAGGCCGTGCAGATGGCTGCCACGCTGGCTGGGCTGCCAGTCCTCATCCTGAACAAGCCCTGTGTGGCTGGCAGCCGGGGTGGCAGGGTGATGCTGCACTATCACCACAAGCGTCTCCTGCTCTAAGCAAGGCTTCTCCCAGACAGCCCTGTGCGGAAGCGCCACAGCTGAAACGCACAGTGACCGCTAAGCGTGGTTATTGGTAGCCTGGAAAGAGGGGCACTACTGCCTGGCATTGTAGCAGGGGATTGAAGCCAAGGTCACACAAACTGCCCATCTCCACCAGCAGACCGTGCCGGAACTGAAGGAAGGAAGGTGATCTATGGTGCGGTTAAGCAGTGGCCTCAGCCAAAATCAGGGGTTTGTTTCTGCTGGATCTTGGAAAATCACGTACAACAGTTCGGATTTCCTTCTATAAAAAAAAAAAAAAAAAGTACAAAAAAAAAGGAATATTTTTTTTGAGCAGCGAGTCTCTGAGGCTGAGAGCAACTTTCACACTACATGTCACCCAAACCTGGGCAACTGAGTGAAGGCAACTGGTATTTTTCAAAAGGGCTGTGTTCTGTGTAATCTCACAGGACTTAAACCACATCTGGTGTTTCTAGATGCTGCCGAAATATAGGAAAATTATAGCACAGCACTTCCATCGGCAGTGACTGAGTGACAGAAACCATGGCTGAGTTCCTGTGTTCAAGCTGTGCGATATGCAGCTGTGTCTGGGTAAGCAGTAGAACTTATTACAGCCTTCACTCAGTGCAGTCATCATCTGCCCGTCTTCGTGTTAAATGTTTTGTCTATGAAGTCTACGTGGAGTGAGAATCCTAAACATTTCTGTCCTCTCTCGTCAGAACTGACCACTAATTTATAGCACTGCTCTTGTAAAGTCATCTTTCTTGGGAGAAAGGACTCTGCACTAGGAGGAAGTGTTGAAATTTTGAAGAAAGAAATTGAAAACATCCCTTACCTAAGTGGATAAATAAGAGAAACCCATGGCTTTGTCTCCAGCGAGTACAGCCAAAGCAGAAATCTCTGTTTCCAACTTTCTGTTCATAACAATGACATTCATAATAATAATACAAAGGTGTTACTTTAGAGAAAGTTGGGGAGACCCAAAAGCTTATCTTTGGAATTGTCATTGCTGGCGGATGGGGTGATGGTGGTAAGCCTGGTTACGCCTCCTTCAGGAGCTTTGCTGCTTGCTAGTTATATTGGTATCCTGCCGTTTCAGACACCAAACCCATGGCTTAATTCTGCTAATGTTGTTTTCTCTCTAGACACCCTGCCAAGGTCTGCCCTCAATCCTGGTGGATCTCGCTTCTCTCCTCTGTGGACAAGCTACACCCCCGTTCTTCCTGGCAGTAGTGTGAGAACCCATTTCTGATGCTACTGAGCCATCCCTGCTATTTTGCCTCTCATGGCAGCAAAGATTAATATGACACATTGGTCCTGCAGGGCCTGCCATGGTGTTAGGGATGACCTTCTCCAACCTTCCTCCTATGTCTTCATCCCTCTCTCTCTGCACCGCAAAGGTGAGGTGATGGCGTGCTAAAGAGTGGGAAATGGGATTGGCTCTATTCGGCCTGGATAGTCTTATCAACATTCTTGTAATTCATCCCCTCTCTGTTTCCCTGCTCTTCTCTGTGTGGTTATATCCTTTGTTGGCCTCGTACTTCCTTGTTATAAGTTGTTTGTTATTTCTATTGCAATGCAGTTGGCATTGTCAGTTGAGAGTTCACATTATGATGTTGCCCTTGTGGCTACAGCGCCTTCTTTTCAGTTAAAGGATTTCAGGAATTGTTTCTTTGTGGCCGTGTCATAATTAAACAGTGCTGTGTCTTTGAATCGGGTAGGATTTATGGCTTGTGCATCTTCTGTCCTATCTTTTTTAAAAGAAAGCAGAATTATGTATTAATTTGAGGCAGATGTTTAAAAGACTCGAAGTCTCTGAAAATCTGCAGTGACTTGTCCTGGTGCAGTACATCTGTTGTAGCTCGGGACGGAACCGGAGGAGCAGCAAACAGGCTGTTTGTTCCAGCAAACCTGGCTCCCCTCCCCGGCTCTGCCGCAGGCGCCTCGCACGGCTTCTCCAGCTTCTCCTCCGCTTTGCGCGTGGGGATGGAAGGCCTACTCACACGTCCCTAGAAAGCAACGTTGCGAAGGCAAACGCTCTTAAGAACTGCGATGTGCCTGTTTCAAGCAGGAACAAAGCGGGAGGAGAGGACATCTGCCAATAAATGCCTGAAATCTATCTTGGATGTAATTATATTTCCATGAGTTTATTTCTTAAATGCTAGGCAAACGGGCAGGGATTTAGCAAAGCGGCAGGATTTGGTCTACTCCAGTCCCGTAGGCACTGTTGAAATGCTTCCATTGAGGGAGCGGTAGGAGCTGTGAACACGGAGGATCTGCTTGTTCTTTGGGGGTGGTAAGAGCGAGGCAGGAGGGCAGTGATGGCAGACTGCGCTCCGGTTCCTCGAGCGGCTTCAACTCTGTGTCTGTCAGCGCTTCGTTTACTTCACGCTCTCCTCTCTCAGACAAATATTGTCCTTTATGTGAATCTGTGATGCGGTGATTATTCCTGGACCTGCATGTTTTGGTGTCGATGTGTATCCTGGGGTATATATATATATATATATATATATAAATGTTAGTGTGGAATCCAAAAGCTGATGAAACCGAACACATGCACGTTGGAGCAAAATACAGTCTTTTCCAACCTCGGGAGAGGCCTGACGGCTCTTTCATACATCCTTCGTTGTGGCACGCGAGCTTCTCGGCTGTCGTCGAGTGCGCCGTGTTTAGGAACGTACACACAAATATATGAAACATTTCTTTTGGCTATTTCCCATATGGCTTAATTTTTCACAGCTCTGTAAAATCTCGTGTGCAAATTCTGTTTTCACAACTTCTCTTGTACGTTAAAAGCGGAGTTGTGAATAACCGTTAAGAAAATTCTCTCCTAGTCCTTTCTTAAGACAAAATCTTTGGTTGTTAATGACAGCACAGGGAGCTGTTATGACTCTTGGTTTTGAAAGTAACTTTAGAAACTTTTTCTGGCTAATGGTTTATATTTTAAAAGCAGAGGGAATGAGTGCTGCCTCCCTTTCTTTTCATTGTTAGTTCTTTTCTCTGCTTTCCTCTTCCCATCTCTGAAGTGTTTATTCTCATGCAGAAATTATAGTGGCTGTTACAAACCCCATGAGCCTCCTGAAGCTGTGTGTTAGCTCCTAATCCCAGTGCTCTTTTCTTCTTCTCTCATCTCACTTACATACCCCTGTGCAGTTTGTACTCCATTTGTTAATTCCAATTTGATTGACTGTGGACATCTTTTGAACTCCATAACTACCAAAACGCCAGCATTTCACTGTGTAACTTAGTATTGCATCCGCGTCCCGAGCCACTGCATCAGATGTTGTAGACATCTAGATTTACTGTTTTTCTTTGTTTGAACTTTTCTCCCCCCCAACACAGTTCAACCCTTTTGGTCTCTTGTTTCTCTGCAGCTCAAAGTCATCAGGCTGAGACTGTGGCTCAATCCGTAGGAAAAAGAGTGACAGATACAAACACAAAAAATAATTAGCTTCTTGTTTGCTGTTTCCAAATGTAATACCGTACTTCAAACAAGACGTTGCTATTCCATAGATCACAGTGATTGAGTGCAGATTAAATTGTTGTCTTATTATTTATCTATGGTAGGTCCCTGTATGAGCCAAGCTCCAAGCATTGAAAAGAAAAAGTCCTTGCTGTGAGCGTTGTACGTACTAAAGATAGACAAGTAGATGGATATGTGAGAAAAGTAAAATAAGGAGGAGGCTAGGCAAATTTTATGTAAATTAATGTAATGAGCACAGTAGCATTGCTTTTGCAAAGGGTTTGAAACATGGATGGAGAGAGAAACTGTCCCGTGTGTTCACATGGGTCACATCTGGGACCGTAGCTCTGTTGCTGTGGTTGTAGCTTGCAATACTTCAGGCCGAGAAATGATGGGGGGAGAAGCTGACAAACGAGCAGACAACTGGGTCTTGAATGGAGATGTAGATTAAATCCCCCTTTGCGGAAAAGATATTTGTGGGGGAGGGCAAGAGATTCATGAGGATGAATACAGTGAGTCCCTCATCAGTGCCCCTCAAAGATATACTAATGCTTCTTTGCGTTTTCTAATACATCCTTACCCTTCATCTGCCACTTTTGCATAGATACTTATTCTCCCATACAAGCTCTGATCCCAGCACATCTTCATTTTTCAAGGTATTGTTATTATGAAACACTTCTTTCTTTTATTATAAAATAAATAAAGGAAAAGGGGAAGAGTCAGGGAGGAATATGTTTACTCCTGCAATGTACATCACTCCCAAATATGAATTTCCATTTTGGGTAAAGCCAGATAAGCAAAGAAAATGGTGTGAAGGGATCACTGCAGAAATTTTCTTGTTTTTTTCCAAGTGTGCTTCACTGTGAATTTTGAAATTCCAAAGCCTAATGAAAATGTTTTGAAGAATAAAGTAACTTTTTTTTTTTTTCTGTATGTATGTATGGACATATTTTCCTGATTTGACACAGATCCCGAAATACGTTGCTGCTGTTATAGTACGGTGTTGTCCTATGACATCCATTTTGCACACCTCAACAGAAATCTCCTTGGAATTCAACTGAGACAATTCCTTTTTCAAATTAATATTAGATTTTTTTGATTTCTATTGACTATAATTAAGTAATGAAAAATGTAGGGGAATGTCATGCCTGATTTATTTTTAAATTTCTTTTTTCTTTCTCCTTTTTTGTTTTCCAATCCAACTGCTTATATGGCCCTTTATAATTGTATTATCAGAGTGGCGCAAAGACAATGGTGAAAGATGACAAAGAGAGAAAGGAATGTTCAAAATCCAAGTGCATAAATAGGTTTTCTGGGGAACACCACAAAGGCTGCATTGTGCTTCACACAGCAGGGACAGAAAGGATACGTGCCCACCCTCTACCAGAAAACGCGGCAGACTCTTCTGCAGGTCACTTGCTGGTGTAATAAAAACTCTGAAAATATGCACAGGTACAGAAATGTTGCTTGTAATACGCCACCACGTTTGTTCCGCTCATAATTCAAATAATTGCCTTAGGTAACGTTTGCATATCGGTACGGTCAGACAGCGTTATCTGTCTCCTGCAAAGTACTTATGGCCTGAGAGAAAGCCCTCCCGCTGTGCTGGTGGCGGGCTGTGACAATCAGATGTTGGTAGCTGTGCTTGAACTGTGCGGTGGTTTTTCAAGGTCAATAAAAATACCGGGCAGTAAGAGGGGGAGCGGAAGACCACCGACCTCATTCTGCTTGTGGCTTCGTTTCAGTTCAAAACCCTCCTGATGCATTATCTGAGCGAGTCTTTGGGAAAAAATATATTAATGCTCTCTTATTCGGTGCTGTTCTATTACCTATTCATCAAAAATATTGCTTTTGTGCATTTTTCATTATAAGATTCAACATTACCAATGTTAATAAAGAGAGAACTCCTTTTCTTTTCTTAGAAATAGAATATGTAAAGACATTGCCTCTTTGATGTTTCTAAGCCAATACAATATGTATTTGAATGGGGATAAAAGTCATTCTTTTAACAGAAGATCATCCAAGTCATTTCTGATGAAACTCAAGAGGAGCTTTTTTTTTTTTTTTTTTTTTTGAGATGCTTAGAAATTAAGATTAAAAAAGGGGGGAGCACCTCTTTGGAAGTAACAGCTAATGGAAATAAGTCATATATTTGACGGTATTTGTTAGGCTGCTGTTTCATGCAGGGCCACGGTGACATGTGCCTCCGTCACCGGGCTGAAGTGTTCAGGAGAAGCTGCCTTTCATTCAAAGGGATGAGACCTCGCCGTCGCAGGCAGCTCTTTCCCATGATGCTGCCCTGAAATGTGAATAGACAACAGGCCAGGTTTTGGGAGTCCCTCCCAAAATTTCCCGTGCTGCCAGGGAAGCTCATGTCACTGGCTTGTTTCCTCACGTGGGAATTTTTACCGTGGATTTGCCACAGAGGGATTGGGCGACACAGGACTTTCTGTTTAGGAGCTGCTGTGAGTTCGGAGCTAACAAGTTTTATGAGGCCTCTGAAGCCCGGGGACTAGGATGCTTCTTGAACACTGTCCCAGCTCACTGCCGCTGCTCCGGGCACAGGACCGTGGTGTAGCTCCTTTATAAGTTATCAACTTTTGTTTGCTGCAGAGGGTCTGCAGTAAGGGAGCGTAAAGGGATTAGACGCTTCCTCCACCGAGTCTCCTCTGAAAATATGTCTGAAGTTTGATCTTTTGGCCAAAATGTAAGAATGCTCTGTAAATAGTGGAAAGGTTTTCTTGGAGCCCAATAGACCTGTCTAACAGGAGAGAGTCAACTCACGCAGAATTATTACTGTTGCACCAGCGTTTGCTCCTGTTGAAGTGCAAACCTGCCTGTGGGCAAGAGCAGTGTCTTGAGCCATTCTCTTGCTCTGCGCCGTTCAAGAAGGTGGATCTCTGCTACGTAAAACCAGCATTAGCTGGGCTTGAATTTTAGGTGGATTTAGATCTTGTGCTGCAGCGCGAGAGTTTGGACTTCTACCGACTAGCGGGGTGCCCGGGGACAGCTACAGAGGGTTTCGACTCAGTGAAACTGATTTTGCAGGGCTGGTGCTTTGGTTTGTTGCTGTTGGGCTTGGGTTTTTTCTGAAGTTTGAAAGGAACTTATGAAAATGGATGTATTGTTATCAGGAGAATAAAGGTTTCTTTTCTCTCAATACAGGTATGTTTTCTGAGGTGAACTGGGCATCAGTGGCCAGACATAATAACCCCTTTTCTCTTATCCCCAGTTCACAGCAAGTTGAATGTGTTTCCTTGTCTCACAAGCCTGTAGTACGAAGCCTGAATGAATTAAAACGGTCTCCAGAAAGCCACCGAGTTTGCCCGCTGGCTTTGCAGCCTCGCTGAGGGGCGTGCGGCTTCTTTGTTCTCAGTGTATTGTTTTAAAAGCCTGACTTTTGACGAATTGGAAGGCACTTTAAGAAGCCTCTGTATCCACAAAATTATCGCTGAATTAGAAAGTGCTCTGACTGTCCCGATGGCTAAGATAGACACGAGCTCGGACTCATCAGGCCTGTTTGCAGCAGATGGTGTTTCTGGGAGCGTAGCTGAAGGGGTAGTTCCAAAACTGAGCGAAAGCATCCATTACCTCATCTGCTCTGGGGTATCTTTTGGGTAATATGCTGATATCTCTGAAAAAAAACCCTCAAAATGTTGTGTTTAAATAAAATTTTGAACAAATAAACTGCAGGAGCATGTGTTACAAGTCTCTTGAAATGCCGCTGGAGAGTGTTGGTTGCTGTGGTGCCATAATGCTGTGGTTGCCAGCAGGTCGAGGCAGGTGATTCTACCCCTCTGCTCCGCTCTGGGGAGACCCCACCTGGAGCTTTGTGTCCAGCTCTGGAGTCCTCAGCACAAGAAGGACATGGACCTGTTGGATGGGTCCAGTGGAGGGCCATTAAAATGATCAGGGGGCTGGAGCACCTCTCCTATGAGGACAGGCTGAGAGAGTTGGGGTTGTTCAGCCTGGAGAAGAGAAGGCTCCGGGGAGACCTCATAGCAGCCTTCCAGTATCTGAAGGGAGCCTCCAGGAGAGATGGGGAGGGACTCAGGGAGTGGAGCCATAGGATGAGGGGTAATGGCTGTAAACTGAAAGAAGGGAGATTTAGATTAAATATTAGGAAGAAATTCTTTGCTGTGAGGGTGGTGAGAGCCTGGCCCAGGTTGCTCAGAGAAGCTGTGGCTGCCCCATCCCTGGAGGGGTTCAAGGCCAGGTTGGAGGGGGCTTGGAGCAACCTGGTCTGGTGGGAGGTGTCCCTGCCCAGGGCAGGGGGTGGCACTGGATGATCTTTAAGGTCCCTTCCAACCCAAACCGTTCTGTGATTCCATAAAGCCACAGGCCACTGTAAGGGGCTGTGTTGCTCCAGGGTATTTTTGGGTAGGACATTTTGCTCAGCACATACCTCCTCTTCCAGAAAAGCAGAAATCAAGCTCTGGCCTGAGAGTGCAGCAGTGTGGGCAGCATCAGTACCTCGCCTGAGCACTGGCAGGACTGAGGACCACCGGGAGGCTGTTCAGGGCCAGCGCCTTGTGCCCTGTCTTTCGAAGCTGGAGAGAGACCAGAAACACCCGAAAGGAGGTGGATTATACACGGGCATAATGGGAATGTTATTCTCCTGTTGCCTCCTGCAGACACATGCCAGTAGTCAGGCTGTCAAGGCAATCGCTGAATTGAATGATGCTACTGTAATGATTTCTAAGCCTTTTTAGACTGACCAGGCAACGCTAAATATTATGCCGATCATAAGTACTTAATGGGAAAAAAAACCAAAACCATCTCATTCGGTATAGCTAAACACACACACAAACACCGCCTTCAAAAACCTGTCGAGGGATGATGGGAAATAGGTCTGTTTCATTTTTAAAACAACCCCTTGAATTTGGACGATGCCAGGCAAGCAGTCACCATTTGGAGCGGTTGAGATGCAAAACTTGATTGTTCTGCGTCTTTATCTAGAAAATGTATTGCTGCAGCTGTGATGAGAAACAACCTACTGTTCTGCATTTTGCATACATCAAACATGCCTGCCGTTTGCTAAATTATTACATTATAAACCGTGTTGTAATTACAAAACTTTAGTTGTTCCATTTATGATCTCTATGGTTTATTGTATTATTGGTTGGACTTGAAAGCTGAGGCTTTGAATTTATGAAGTCCACTAAAATATTATATTCCCCATCCCTTTCTCCAGCTGATCAAATGACTTAATCAATCGCTGGGGCAATGCCAATGGTATTAGGATCAATAGGACTGTGAAATTTATTGTACATTTTTGTTGCTGTATAAAATTAGATTGCAGAGTTTATGAATGTTTATTCTTCTGAGCACTGGATTTCTGGTTTGCCTGAAACATTCATTACAGTAGTTTGGTCTTTGCTTGTTATATGAACATTTCACCAGCAACGCTTCAGATGTATCCTCTTTTAAAAAGTATGAATACACCTGTGGTTTTTTGGTTTAATCCAAATTAATTTTCATAGAGACTGGGTCTTTTTCAGGCCCTGAATTGACTCTGCAGAGCGTGTACTTAAATGTCTTGCTGAATTTGGGCTGTGCAAAGAAATTGAAAGGTAATGGAAACTTATTGATAATTTTCCTGGACTTGTACATGGTCTTACGCACTTCGTATCAGGGAATTTCCTGCCCTTCTCAGCTTATCTGTTTCAGATCGTTTAGACAACGTATAGTGAGATTTATTTTGATAATTAATTTAGCCAGCTCTCTTGAACTTTGGAAAAGAAGTGTTTAAATTACATCCTTAACTTTCTGCCAAGGGGCCAAAATTCAGGACTGTTTGTCATTGGGTGTAGTGCCACTGCGGAGCAGGTGCCCGTCGGTGCGAGGCCACAAAGGAAGGGTACAAAAGCAGTAACAGCTTTGAGGGAGAATGAATCTAAATGCAATAATAGGGACAATATAAACTTCTTCTTAACAATCACTAAATAGGTATGAGGGGAATCATCTTTTTAAAAATGTGTGCAATGCTTTAATTCCGTGAAGAATTGCTAATTCATCAGGAAGGGAGCTGATAATTCTAAAAACAGCTTTAGGAGAAAAGATCTGGTAACGCCTGTGTGTAGGAGCTGTGCGTGTCTGGAACGGTGAATCCAGGTTATTTACATCGTTGGACAGATCAGGGGGTGGATATTCAAGAGGTATGTTTTAATCCTGGATTGGCAGATGACCCCAGGCAAGGTGTTTCAAATCACTCTGGAAAACAAAGAGAAATGCACAGCCCTCCATTATAGAGCTCCTTGGCAAAGATGACCAAAAAGAGGTCCGTAGAAATAGTATATTCTAAACAGCAAACTGTTTTCAGAGTCATTGGTCAAGTGCCTTACATGGTGCTGAGTTTTCTGGTGATCCCTTTTCTTCTCTCTGCCAATCTGGGGGGGAAGGCTGTAGCGGTAGAAGAGTGCTCCACATTAAATTTTCATTCTAGCAGTCACAAAATATAGGATCTCAATTAAGCCAGACATTAAGCCAAGCATATGCTGCAGGCCAACCCTAATGAGAGGAGGAGGAGGAAGGGGATGATGGTGCTGTGCTTCAGTTAAGACCTAGATAATGCTGTCTATTTGAATGCTGTGGTGTTTAGGAAGATAGAAGTAAAGAGACTTTCCAGGAGAGCGGAATAGATCTGACTATACACAAAATGCAGTGAAAAGAATACACTAAGAAAATATTTTTCTTCTTGTCTTTGCTATTAATTTGAGGTGTTCTGCTTTAACTAGAGCAGGTGTAGCCAGCTTACTCAGAGTGTGGTTTTCAGGCTAGCAATGCCCCTTTCATGGAAATGTTTTTTAAAAAGCGCATAAACCTAGCAATATCTGTCCTCACCAACTGCAGAATAAAGAAAGCACTTTTTCCACTAGACTACCAAACTCTTGTTAGAGGCTACGGGGACCTAAAAATATTATTTCAACCAGAAGAGGAGTTTAATTTTTCCACTCAAGTAATAAAAATATTAGGTCAAGTGTAGATGTGAAATAACTTTTGCTGAAGTCTGTTTCAGTTGTATAAAATGGTACTAGGATTATCTAATGCTTGATCAGTTAAAGCTTCGTGATTTGCCATTGTGCGGCATAAACAGTGACCCATAAATCAGGAGAAAGGTGCAGGGGAAAAACAACCCTATAAATGGAAGTTTGGATGTCGAAGGATCAGAGTGCTAACAGTGATATCAGTTATTTCTTCCTACTCTGCGTTGGTGGATTTGTATGTCCTATACGATTTCCCTTCTCTGGCTCTAGAACGAATTTTGCGCTGTGGCGAAGCTGTCTTGAGATTCGATCGGGATCAATTCCCCAGTTTTGAAATTCTCTGCTGTCTCAGCCATACGTGGAGGCACACGGATGTGGGCTCTGGTATCCGTAGGGTTCTCAGCAGCCCTCCGTGAGGGAGCTCGGGAGCCCCTTCGGGTGCTGCGGCACGGCCGGGTCAGCGGCAGCGTCTCGTGGGATGGCCGCGTCGGTGGGGGGAGCTCAGGGAAACCTTGTTGGAGGCGCTTCAGGAAGAAAGCTGTCTCAGAAGAACGTTTCAGTTTTGACAAACTGCTAAACACTGTGCTGCTTTTCAGCTTTCTTCCAGGTTCACGTGTATATTTGCACATCCCTCTCTGTGCAGGGAGGGCGAGGAGCAGATGCTTTCTCCTGTTTCAGATATAACCCAGCAGAAAGACCATTCTGTCCCCATTGCTTTGCCTTCAGGCTTCCACTTCCTCACTGGACTGTCGGAGGGAGGTCTAAATATTTCCCTTAGCTCCAGCTAGTGGAGAACAAGGTGTAGGGAGCTGTTTCATACGAATGCCTCCTTGCTTTGTGGAGTTGGATTAGGGGCTGGAAAGCACTGGTGAGACCGGTGATTTTTATTTTTTTTCTTTCAGCGACAGTCCTTTGTCCAAAGTCTGGTTGTTGAGGCATTCATCAGCTTTCTCGTCATGTCCGGTAGAGGTGTATTAGATGACATCATTCGCTTTCTAATCTGGTTTATAGGCTGAAATATGACTTTTAGGAGGAAGAGGAGACACCATTCAAGAAAACGCAAGCAGCGACTACTCCCATGAAGGTGGATAGTTTTTAAAGTTCTGGGTTTTAAAGAACACAGTAATGAGTTTTGTAGTTGTTTGGGTTCCCAGCTGGCTGTCAGCCTGCGCAGGGTGACCTTTGACAGGGAAAAGTTTATCATTTGTCAACAAGAGAATGTGTTTTAATTTCTTCCTGAGCTCTGGAGAGGAAAGATGGGCCAGTGAGGGTGGCACTTGTTGCAGGTAGAAACCCAGCACGGTTTCTCTGCAGACTTGCTACGTGCTCTTAGATAAACCTGCCCGCCTTGATCCCAGCTACCAACAAGGCGCTGGAGGTAATATTTCTTCTCCATTAAAACCGAGCTAGTATTCCTTACAAATGTGTTTTCTGACTGCTTAGGAATTCAAAGTCTCTCTAATACTTCAATAATTTGGAGCAGTTGAGCTTCATAGAATCTTGTCACTTTCATGGGATTTAAAACTTCTTCCTTTTGTGGCATTAACCTGAAGACAGGCCCGTATGTGTTTTCATTTTGGTTAAAAAATAATTAAGTCCAGAAGGAGGGGAAAGGAGGGATGGATGGAAGCTACATTAAATTTTTTTTTGGCTTTGTGTGAAAATCTTTCCGTGTAGGTCTAAAATTCTTACTCTATAAAAACTTTTCTGAGCAGCTTGGTGTGTCTTTGCAGTTAACATGCTTAGTTATTGTTATGTAAATATAAATAGAAATTGAGTTGGATGGGGGAAGATACGCTACTGCTCCCAGCTGTGACAGTAACATAAAGGGACAACGTGAAGATTTTTTTTTTGTTCGGTCTTTCTTGAATGCAATATCTTTATTTTTAAAATTGCATTGAAAACTCCTACTGAAATATTTATAAAGCCCAGATATTGCATAAGGGAAGAACCAGAAAAGGGAGCTCTTGGTAGCCAGCTCTTAAAGTAGAGGATGTATTTCTCCATTTATCTTTCAAAAATTAAGCTTTCCAGAGGTGATATCTGTTAAATCCAGATAGAGCTCCACATTGCTGAAATCTGACTTTAAAAAAAAAAATCTTTATTTGAAAATATTAGCTTTGCTATATGTATGAAGGGCAGTGAGCTACTCAGTAACAGCCAGTAATGTGAGCGACAAGGGCATTTGTCTGGAATGGGGAGACAGAGGACTTGAACCTGAGTTTTTTACATCCCAGAAGAGCCCTTAGTTACTTGGCCATAGGTTATTATGGAATGTTCCTCTGTTTCCTTTCCCTTTTTTACCTAAAAAAAAAAAAAACCCAAAGAAAAAGCCCCAAACAAACTCAAAGAGGAGAAAGAACGGTCACTGAAACCTCTCTGTATTTCATGCTGTAGAAACAAGTTAATCGTGACCCACTGTTACTCTTTGCTGAGTTAGAAAAATATTTTTGATTATTCTTGTGCATTTGTTTGTGCATAGGAAACTTTTTACAAAACATACCTGCATCTCTCAGGTGCCTAAATCCTCTTTTCAAAATATTGTTGTCTATTCAGGACGCTCAGTTGAACTGGGGCTACACAGAAAATGGAAATGTTGTGGTAAAGTAACTAAGCCAGAGCTGAGAAAGCCAACTTACACACCAGTGGCTGCAACTTGCAGCCCCCAGGGTCCTCTGTGAGCTAATTCACAGTGCATCTCAGATGCTATTTCAGTCAGATTCCTCCTAAAAATGGGTTATTCTGTAAGTTACTTCAGGTGCCTGCAGTCTGGGCAGGTGCTTGCAGGTCATCTTGTTGCAGTTATTGAGTACAACTCAATCTTAGAAGTCAATCGATGGTTCTCCTCCGTGGATATTGACTGAGGACGTGGACCATGAACATCTATCATATATTGAAGCAGAGACCTGAGCTAATTGGTGTGTAGCTGTGTCACTCCTTTATCCGTAGTTACAGGGTGCCGGAGTGTATAACGCAAACATCATTGTAACAGAAAACCAGTGTATTACATGATAAAGATTAGTTTATTGATGGAGCACAGGTTTGTGGAGAGCTGTGGGGATAGCTCTTCCATGATGTACCAGTAAGTATTCTACAATGTAATAATTTAAAACCATTAGCAGCATGTTGTTGTCGTCTTTCATTTTAATTGTCTTATGTCTTCTGCTGTATGTTTTTTTAGCACTGGCACATATGCCAGACTTTAAAGAGTCTATTGTGGAATGTTTGTCACAAACAACCAGGACTAAAAGGCTTGAGGGCATGAAATAAACATGCATTTACATTAAAAAATAATCGCTGAAGGGTTTTGCTTTGTGTGGGGTTTTTTTTTTGTCTTGGAGGAAAAGATGAACCCTTTCCTGCGTTTGGCGGGGGCAGAGACATCCAGACGTTTGTCTTCAGCACCGCAGGCAGGACTGCTGAGGTGTTGGGACAAGGGAGAACCCCCCCCCGTCCCACACTGCGCCGTACCACCCACCTCTCCTGCGCCTTGATTTTAATACTCCCTCCAGACCGGAGAGGCGAACGTGTTAGACCGGGAATCCTTTGCTTCAGCTGCCTGACATATGGTACCACGTAATCTCTGTTTCATTTTGACAGTGCCAAAACCCAACAGCCTTGAACAGCAGCCTTGAAATGTAATAGGATGAACGCACAACGCCACAACAAAGCTGCTGTGTGGGGTGTGTAAATCTCTCCGTCAGTTAACAGATTCCTTGTAATATTTGTTTTCAAGAAGTTCTTCTTCTGATCATCGATGGGTTTGTTGGTTGGGGTTTGCGTGATTTGCTTTTCTTACTGCTTCTAGAGACAGACCCTTGTTTTCGGCTGTCGAGGTCCTGTATGTGCAGGATTTCTATTTCCAGCCTCCCGTCGCTGTTTTGCTGACCTCTTTCTCACTCTGTAGGGAAACACAAGTTAACACAAAGATTACAGTAAATTTGTTCTATGGTAAACTTACATCAAGAGAAGAAGCAGGAAGGCACTTGCGCAAACCAGTAATGACTGCGTGTCACTGCAGTGCGGCTCGTATACCGCTGGAAATGACAAAGCGGTTTGAAGTGCATAAGAACATCAAAGGCCCCTTGTTTATTCAAGGTCAGGGACAGATGGGATCTGGTGGATGGCAAGCCTATATGAAAGCTGTGGCCGTTTGGAAACAGGAATGGATGAAACCAAAATTGGAACAAGATGTAGCCATAAAGGCAGAACATGGCATGAAAAGAGATTATTAGCTCAGCACAGTTAAACTGAACTACTTTTATCCCAATTAAGAAGGGTGATATTGGGAAATGTTTGTGTAGGTTTTTTGCCTTTTTTTTCTCTCCTCGGAAATGACTAATTTCACTTTTGGTGACTAGGAAACTTCTCCTTTTTTTGGTTTGGAGGTCATTTGTCTTATTTTGCATTTTTTTAGAGAACAAGTTGATATTTTTTTAAGATAATGTGACTTCAGTATTGCCTTATTCTCTTGTAAGTTGGCTTTCTGATTACGTAGATAGTATTTTATGGAAATCACTGTTTCTGAGAATCCTACCCTGGAATGTATTCTCAACATTCTCATTATAAGGACAATGAAGAAATGCCTCAGATGTTTTACTTGCCAAATAATACATTCAGTTTAGGTTTTCATCACCACAGATACTGCAGCGGCCTATTTTGTCTTCCCTTTCCTCCTCCTGTACTTAACCAAACAATTAAAAATAAAAGTTAGCTTGTTTTTTATGGAACATCTAGGCATAAACCCCATTTTCCACCTCACCTTTATTTCCAAAAGAAAAAATGCAGCCAGATTCTCAAAACAATTTAAATCATCTCTTTGTGGTTGAGCAGCTTAATGGTTTGGCTTAGATTTGCTCCAGCACAAGTGTCAATAATTATGAAGACCTGTTTTCCCAACATTTACTAGTCTCCTGCTATGAGGAAAATTTTGCCTAAGTCAATTCCTTGTTCATCGTAATTCATGTTTTTCCCTCGTTTCTTTTTCCTTATTTGAAGATGGCTTGATGTTTTAGTTTCAAATTCTCTAACTTCACCCCACCCACAAAAGACTTGAGAGGGAGAAGGGCGAGAGGAGGGCATCTACCAAAAATGACCCACGGGATTTCACATCCAAAACCCAAAGAAACGATTGATATCTGCAAAAATAGCATTGCACACAAGAAATAATTTCCTGCACAACTTACAGACTGAATCTAGAAATATACCCTCAACCCTCCTATTTTCTGTAGATACAAATCATGATTCTTGACTTAAATATTCCCAGATAGTTTTATAGCTACTGAGTCACGCTCTGACTCGTTCAGCCAACAATCCCTGTTCCTATTTCAGGCTGCAAGTACCATATTGTCTGTATAAATGTTTCCTGATTTGAGTTTTCCTGTGTTTAGAGAATACTTCCCATAAACTTGTCAGGCCCCTAATTAATGCACTGGACCACTAGGCATGTCAAACAAATTACATCATTTTTTGTATACGTCGCAGATTCCACATTTATTAACTGGGTTTAATAATTGCTGAACTCAAAGTTATTTTGATTAATACAGAGTTTGAACCTGGTTTACTGGCACTCTCTCTGTTTTGAGGAAGAGACAAAGGCTCAAAACAAATGTTACTGGATTATAAAATTGATGAGAATTGAGTTTTTTTAATGAGGCTTGAAAAATCTCGGGGTAATAATCTTTACCATAATTAATTTGCAGTTTGTCTCCTCCTCTCTATCCTGCTAGCAGGAAAGAAAAAAAGGAGAGGACAAGGTACAGTTTAAAACAAAGTATGTATTTTCCTCTAATTCTCCTGTTGAGAATTAGTGGAAGGTACAGAAACAGTAAAGCTTGACTGGAGATTTATGTGGCTTGAGATTTCTAGTCACCTTTTGAGAAAAGAAGTTTCCTGAGTTAATAAACCAGCTGACTTCTCTGTGGAATATCCTTACTCCAGCTGAACTCTGCTTTAGGTGTAGAGTTTAGAAAGTGAGGATTTTCATCCTTGTAGCGCTTCCATACTTCATCTCCTGGTTTCCACAAGAGTTTAGTGAATTGAGCAGAGCCCAGGAAAAAATGCTCTGGTTCATGTAGAATGGTGGTCTTTGAATGATGCCATTGGTTTGTACCACTAACAGAGAGAACTGCTTCATCACTGGAAGACTCAGGACTTTTAGCAATTTCTGAGTCACTTGTAAGCCGTCCTAGCCCCAAAACTCCATCCCAGTCTCCTCCATTTATAACTTGTTTCTATGGGGTATAATTCAATAACTTTCCAAGTGTTCTCCCAGAAGCGTTCATGCAAATCCTCAACTCTAGCGCATGGGTACTTTTAGCTAAAGTTTGTTAAAGAAGTTAAAAAGGCAAGGTTTGGAGGTTACGTGTCTTCTTGGTGTGGCTTCTTGGCTAAAATGTGGGTGACTTGTGGACAGAAGGTAGCCTGACTCAGTGCCATTACTCCTGGAGTGTTTTAATCCCGTTTCTCTGTACACTAGGTTCCCACAGTTGACTGAGAAACCAGTTGCAGAGACTTTAGCACATTAAAAGAATTGTGAAATACAGGTTGGGAGGTCTAAATACCGTTAATGAGAGAGCAAAGTGATGAAGTGGGTCTAGGAAGGGTTATTTTGCAGCGTAGTTATTCTCATTTTGACTTGGGCTAATTGATGAGGTGGAACTCGGGTGTTGATGTCCTGAGTTAGCTCTACATGGCAACATTAATGCTAACAGAAGAGGGCTGGCATAATAGTCATTATTTAGTTATGTCCTACCTAAATCTGTAAAATACCACTTAATCATGGCTGATCACTGGGTAAATCTTGTGCTGATTCTATACACGGAAGGTGAATTTCATCCTCATGCAATAGATCTCCATGGATCTAACATATCTTTTAAGCTGTGCTTTTATATTACAGAGAGCCATCTCGTCTCTTTCAAGAAATACAGCTATTTTTTCCAAGTTACGAGTGCTTTTTTCTTCTTATATTCTATGGCTGCTGAGTGATTCATTTCCCAAATGTTTACAGAGAACATCTAGTGGAAAAGGGGATCATGACTTTTTAAAATACCTATTTAAAGAAGATGTCTCACTAGTGCTGTGTAATCCAGCGCAGCTTCTCTCCTGTGACCAGAGCCCACGGCAGAGTTGAATCAGTCTTAGTCAATCAGAACAAATGATTTTTTTTGGCGAATGTATTTGACTATATTAATTCCAAATACTTTTTTTTTTTTTTATTATTACAATGTAGCGGATTTTAATTGAAATGGCCAGATGGAGTATTTTATTTTTGCTCACCTTTAGTATCGTTTTAGGACAATCTAAATTATTAAACTCTTGTTATTTTAATTTATGAATACTATTGAACCATTTTGTGAATACCTAGCAGTGATATAATTTTATGACTAAGATACTAGAAAATTCATCTTGTCTGCAGTCTTACATTCTTTAAATTAAACATACCAAATATAAAAAATGGTTTAAAAATTTTCTGAGAAGTAGATTCTAATATTAATTTCTAGGCTTTGCAAATGACACAGCCCCTATATAGGTTGTAATTTTTTAATCTTCAAATATCTTTGGATCACATTTATTT
Organism: Numenius arquata; assembly: GCF_964106895.1. Taxonomy (NCBI): domain Eukaryota; kingdom Metazoa; phylum Chordata; class Aves; order Charadriiformes; family Scolopacidae; genus Numenius; species Numenius arquata. The sequence continues at coordinate 2,418,760 of NC_133588.1, forward strand.
TACCTTTTGCATTCAAAATTTAGACAGAAGAAAAAACTAGAGAGATTGTTTTTGAAACATTTTAAGTCACTATAACAGCAAATCTTTTAAAGTTTTGGGGTTTTAGTTGTATTTAGTGTCTCTTGCTCAGGAAGGATTCTTCACACAGGTCAGAGCTGGTTTTTTTGGTGGGGTTTTTTGGTGGTATATTTTTCCCTTCTGTGTCAAAAGAAAATGATCCTTCTGGTTCAAGGAGATTTATATATCCATAGCCGCATCTCTGCCTCCCATGAGCCAATTTTGACAATATGGCTCTTGTGCAATTTTGAAATTGTATTCAAATGGTAACAGGCTGTGTTCTAAAATATAAGTATACATATGGTATACATGTGTGTTTCTATGGAAGTCTACGCAGAATATATATTCAAGCTAGTTCAGCAGGTAACCCCTGCGTCCAAGTTTTGTTGCATTCATACACAAGTATAATTATTTTCCGATCCTGTGGTGTCTTTCTGATGTGATGAAATGCTTGTGATATAAAATCTCAACGCAGATCAGCTGTGTAACTTACAAATATCTGTGGCGTCCCTGTTTCTTCCAATTACTTTCATACCATATGTATCCAGTAATAAATTATTATACACAATAAATTGTGTATCCAGTAATAAATAGGTGTGTTTGCTGCCAGCCCTGTTCCATCAATCTGAGATCCAAAATTAAAGCTGGGTTCTTCACAAGAAAATGCTGTTATTCAATCAGTTACAAAAAATTTGTTTAGAACTCTGAGCCAGACTCAAATCCAAATCACTCTTTTATAGCTGCACAGACTTTGCAGAATTAAGGTGAGTGGAAAATAATAAAAATCTCTTCCTGTTGCTAGCAGCAAAGAATTATAGCTCTTGAATGGATTTCTTGCATAAGATAATTATATCCTAATCACAGCTGTGCTTTTCAAAGTTGTGCCAATTTTACAACATTCATCATTAAACACCTGGATTTGTGTGTTGTGATAGTGTTTTTATGTTGTATTTTACATATTTGATGAATACTGTAAGAGTGCCTCTCCATATTTTTATATATCACTTAAGCCAGCTGAATTTAATGCTCCAAAGCTGATTAGTAGCCTAAAGGTATAAGGTTGTCTGAACTGGTCCAAATTACTTTCTATTGACGCGTTCCATAGATGTCAATGGATTTCTACCAGGCCCCATATGTAATATATATGAATACATCCACAGATTGGAAGGAAGCATTGATGAAGATTTCTGAGGTCTGTGAAACTTAGGCAGGTCTATATCGTGAAGTATATATTTCAATGTGCTACAGTATCAGGGTTTACGTTACGAATTTGGAAAAATGGTTGCAGTTACTAAAAAATGAAAGGTGTTTACAAAATCGGCTTGATGCTGTGCTTTTGTCCATCTGTATGTTCTATTGTGTGGATCCAGGAAGATCTATTGCTCTGTATGTTGCTAAAAAAAAAGGTCCTGTTTAAATCTTTCTAAATATTTACTCAGTTTAAGTGAAGAGAGCAGAATACGGAATGAGGCCCACTGAAATGGAACTTGTAAAAAAGAAAAGCCAGCAATATTTATTATTTTTCTTGCAGTTCAAGTTTGATTTTAAACATATTTAGGAAGAAATAAAAATGTTTTAATGCTGAAATGTTAAAATGTTTTTAAAAGCCAAAACCTAGATCAGATTTCAGTGAAGAAGTTTCCACTTCATCTGGGTATTTTCTTACTGGCTTTTCTTTGTCGATCATCTCTGTTTCTGTTTGCAGTGTTAGTTAACGCAGCCTCCCTTCCTCTGTAAAGGACATATTAACCTTCCACATTTGCAGACAAGAAACTGGGGTGGAAGCGGTAAAACTGATTTAACGAAAGTCTTTTAAAAAGTATAGTGCAGAGATGGAATAAAATCACCCTATTTCAGTCTGACCTTGCTATAGCAGCTACAAAAGCTCCATCTATGTGTAATACATACAGAGGAAATTATTTAAAGGGTGTAAGTCACCATCTTAATAGGTGGAGGCAGTTCTGTCAGAGGCTCAGGTGAAGCAGGGCCATCCTGTAACAGTATGTAGTTCCTTGTCCCACTCAGAGCAGCTGTACATGTACGGTGCCAGAGCTCCTTTGTCTCCCAGTACTTCTCAGATAAAATATATAATAAGAAAACTCATGCAGTTGTTGACCTTTAAATGTATATTATAGTCTTTCATTTCATGGTTTTAAATAGCTATTTCCTTATTATAATTTAATACATGTTATGCCTACAAACCTGGAAAAATTGGCTTGTTCCATCAATTTCAAAGGAACACAAAGTACACTCTGTACTCTGTTGTAAAAGTTTTATTAAACTTGATAGCATTTAAAATAGTCTTTGAGAATTGCTGACACAATGATTCTAGGTTCTTCTTGGCTTGTGTGTAGCCCTAGCAGTGCTTGCAACGAGCAGCTTATTTGCTGAACTGGTAATTATTACTGTAGTCACACCAGTCTCTGGACATAATGGCGTTTTGGGTCTCAGCGCCTAATCTCAGATTCAAGAGAAGGGTAAAGATCATCTCAGGGAACAGTTTGCCCTGGGGGATTTCAAGTGAGTAGATAAGAGCGTTTAAACTGTTCTGCTGCTGTTGAATGATGGGCATATTTTGTAGGGAAGCCTGGAGTGGTGCTGGGATGGATGCATTGATATAAAAGACAAGTCAGGCTCATAGCTGTCAGCTAAACCCATCTGTAGAGCAAGATGAATGGACCTTTGGATATCTTCTTGTATTAACACACATCGTAGAAAAGAAATCCCTAGTAACACTGTGGAGGAGTGGATCCTCATCTAATAACCTAAAATGAGTTCAGTTTTTAGTGTGAGGGTTGAAAATGGCAACCCAGATATGACTAGGGAAAGCTCGTTTTCAGGAACGGACATCGTGCTCTGAGAAATATTCATGTCAAAGCCAAACAAATTTGGAATTTCCATGAGTTGTGACAGTGACTCTAGCCAAAAATTACCCCTTCTTTTCAATGCCTTTTAATACTTGCCTTGCTATGTACCTTTTTGGTGCTGCAGGAACCCTACTGATTCCTCTAAAGGTTAATGTGACTGTTCCAAAAATGTAAATGCAGCTTTTTTTTTTAGCGCTTGTTAGGCCTCAACAAATTCTGCTAGTCCTGAGAAGGTGTAAGAAAGGAGTGAAATGGTGGTAAGCCCCTTCCTCAGAAATTATCCAGTGGTAAATCAGGGCTGAGGAATATCCCTTTTTGAACTGAAGAGACATCTAATCTAGAGAATTTTTTGAAAAAACTTTTAGTGTTTTTCACAGAGCTTTAGAGATCAGCTTTTAACTGATCTCTATGGGTAACGATACTACCTGCACTAAGGGAAAAAAAAACCCTCAAGATTATTTTGTGTAATGTGAACTGCTATTAATTTTTATGGTATTTTCTCTCACTCTCTCCTAAACAAGGAATCAAACCTTTTAATACTTGCCATGATATAAATATTTTATCTTAAGAAGGCAGATGAAAGGGAAGGTGACACAGCAACATTCATCACTGACGCATTTCTGCAGAATGGAAATTCCATCATGGTTGCATTTGACCCTCTTTTAAGAAAATTGTTTTTAAAGCCTGGTTATAATCAGTAGTGAGGCAACACGAAATAAAAATATGCATTAGAAAACCATCCTCATGATTGGCATCATTTTTAAACCATCATTTTACCTTGGACCTGTGGCACCTGGGGCTCATAATGGAAATGGTTGAGATTTTGAGAGTGCTGCTGCAGTCCATCCTAGCCAAGCAGCATAATTCAGTGACTGATGGAACTTTTGGGGTGGAAAGAAGAGTGGAAGATGGCTTTTAACTATAGCCTTGTGGTAACATATCTATCTGCGGTGATACAGCACCCGAGGGGACTCTAAAAAAAACCCCTGAATTAATAAAGCTGTGTGAGGTGAGAAAAACCTTGTTGCAACAAACCAACAAAACTGTCGTTGGGGGCAAGGGAGAGAAGAAAACCCCAAGAACTCATCTCTGCTTTGGTAACAGGCTGTAGCAGTCAGCCAAGTGGTGATGTATTCTGTGCATTCCTTTTATTTTTCATTTGTTTTCTTGGTTAGCATACAACAAAGAACAGCAGTGATGGACAGAGCCACAAACCCACAATGACTGTATATGTTACGAAAATACGGACAATGCTTACAGGAAAGTGACACAGCAGATTTGAAGCGTGTGGTAACGTTAAAAACGTCTCTGTTTATTCTGGTTCCCACACTTTTGGGAGTTACAGGCATATGCTTTTCCCTTGGCATGAATCTGACAGAGCACTTAGTGCCTACTGAAGGCTAAGTCAAGTATAGCAGCAGGGCCAGGCCCTGAGGCCTAAGTAGCAGACTTCATCATCCATCATCCCCTGACAGATGATTTTCTGGCTCTCTATTACACAGGGAGAAAACGTTCACACAATGCACAGTAAATATAGATACGAGGAGGGAGAATCTCCTTCAGAAAATACTTTTGTTCTTATCCGTGACCAAATCATCATTGTTATTAAAATAATTTAAATTAGCTTGAGTAAGGAAAAAGGTCAGAGAAACAACATTAAATTTAAGTGGCAACAAGGAATCAAAGCTGCACAGTCTCCTGTAATCATGTTTCCTTGGAGCACAGTGTTGGGTATTTTTGTGAAAAAGCAATCACAGAAAGAAACAAGAGAAAATTAGATGTTAGTTTAAACAACAGTTCCTGTATTTTCATGTACAGGAAGATTATTTTTTTGGGGTGTGAAACTGTTGGTAGTTTGAGGTATCCTGTGTGAGGGGAGCATATTTGAATATTAGCACTTTTACTTGTGTCTCTGCCACACTATGTTCAGGAAGGGTGGGTTTACAGTGGTAACTGGGCTGAATGGGTTTTATGGAAAAGCAAGAACGGGTAAGACACCAAATACTCACTGTGTTTGAGTTCACTTACGTGGGAACAGGTGTCGGTACAGGGGGACCCTTTGTAATCTGCTGGATTTTATAGTCCTGGCAGATGAAACGCGGGCAGGACCCAAAGGCTGGAGCCTGGAAGGTGGCATAGGCAGGTTAGAGAGGAGGCAGGTTTTCAGCTGTCATCAGTTGTTGGAGTGGCCCAACCAGAGGTGTGGAAACTCACTGAAAACATTCTCAGCTGGAGCAGGGTAAAGACTTCTTTTTCCATGGATATACTTGTTCATGGAAGTGCTGGCCTGTGGTGTGACGGTAACTCAAGTTTCATTGAGTTCCACAAATCTAGCAGAAGTAATCTAATTTGTTATCATCTCAGGCCTCTAAGCCCTCCTGAAATAGGATGTCGCTTGGGAATATTTATATGTCTCTGTTTCCAACTGAAGAATATCTTTCTATATAGTTTTACCACTTTGCCTTCTTTTGGGCTTCAGAGACCTTTAGCACAAGCTCTATCTATGCTGTCAGAGCTTTGCTATTATTTTATTCTGGCAAAAAGCTTAAAACTGGCTGTCCATGGGCAGGCTTTTTGACAGTAGGCATCACAAAAATGTTTGGATCTGACCCTCACCACCTCTGCATTATGTATTTCTTCACCTCACAGGGCAAAAATACTTGCAAAACTGTTAAGTCTTATTGAATTTTGATAAAGGAGTCATTTAAGGACCCAAGACAGTTTTATCTAGGAAAATTGATGGTTATTTATTATTTGGCACTGTGATGACAATGTTTTTGCACATTGAAGAAAAATGTTTGTCTCAGAAATTCTTACATCATCTCTAGGTAGTTACATATGCAGCCACAAGATAGCCTGAATAAATGGGTACTTGCTGATGTGTGCTATTGACACTATGGTAAACGGAAGGAATTGTCTGGCATTTACTGTATATGTCATAGAAAATCCAGACCAGTTCCTTAATACTCGCTTTTCCTATCAAGGTCATCCAAACCACTAAAAAGTCATGAGCTGCAGAAGGAAATTTTAAGAGTTCTCATGTGGTCATCGCTAGAGAAATCATTTCCTTTAGCATCCATATGTTCAGCACGTTTGCCTAGTTCTATCTTTGGTAAAGTTGTGGCATTGCTTTTTAGGGAGATGAAGAGACAAAAACTTGCAGGTGAAACTTTTTGGCTAACCTATTTGAAAACGGTGTTATTGAATTATTAAACTGAGCAGAATGCTCAGTTTGCTATGATTATGGAAGCAAGGAAATTCTGCTTCTCTCTTCCTTCTTATCCACTCTCTCCAGCTCCCAGCTGAGGCTGGAGAGGTTCTTTCTTTATTGTCTTTCCTTTCCAACCAACACATAAAGTTCATGAAAGGAGATCCCTCATTTGAAATGATGTTTCTTGGGTCTCAGCTAAAGCCAAGTAAATGAAAACACCAATTGTTAACCCAAACTCTGCCAAATATGGTGCTTTGGTCCCATCCTGGAGTGTGACGTAGCAAATACTCCGATGTTTTTGAACACTGTAAATAGACTCCAGCTGGCTGGTTTTAAATGTGTGGCATTTACAGATGCCTTCTTTTCTACTTTCATATCTGCTGAACTCTGGTAAACTAAACACATATCGGCAAGGCCAAAGCGTATAATACAAACAGACCTCCTTGAGTTCCTTAGGTGTGTTTGGTTTTTAATAGCATCGGATGCATTGAACTCACTTTATGTATTTCTGCTGTGGTTAGAAGGAAGCATGGGTCTGAATTTGGCTGTGAACACCAAATTCCTCTTTGTAGTTTCTTCTTTTTGCCCGACTCTGTTATCAACTTGTTGTAGTCGATTTGTTGTAGTCGATGGGATCCAAAATATCGCCAGGGGTATGTATGCACACGGTGCCTGGTGTCCAAGTCTCTAACACAGCTGATTACTAGGTGGCCCTAACCTGATCCAATTCAGCCCAGTTTTGAGTGTGGATTTGACAAGATGACCCCAAAGGTCTCTTTTATCCGAAGTTATTTTTGCATTTTGTGTTCGGTTTCCTTCTGTACAGTATTCAGCTAGCAAGATTTCATAAAGGCAGGCTGGTTTGTCCATAAAAGCTCAATGGCCTTGCCTTGGGGCATGTTGATCCACCCAAGTTACTTCTTGGCAGGAGAAGCACAACCTCTGGTTCCCGTTTTGCCTGCTTTTATAGCTGTTTCTGGGTCTGGTGTGGGGTTCTGCCATGATGCAGAGCGTTACTCTTCTGGGTAGATATTCATCGTTGCTGTGGTTGAGTAGTTGGCTCAGTAAAAGAGATGACTAGATGCTTTGAAGAAGCTTGCTGCGTGTGCTGGCGTGTTAGGCAGGCATAATAATAATGTAGGTCTTGCTACATGCCTTGTGGCATGCTTGTTTGTGAACTCAGGCCATTCCTGGCAGGAGTGATGCTAAGCATTGGGTCATCGAGAGAGAGAAAACTGAGAGAGTGAGCTGAGCTACAGACAGGACCCATGTTAGTGTGTTTTGTATATAGCTGTTCACATGCTGAGCACACTGAAAGAGTGATTTAAAGACAGCTGTATAGCACTCATCGGTGGTCTGATGTCTGAACCCGGAGATTAAAGAGCCGTGTAAAGGAGAACCCCCAAGACAGTGGTAGAAAGAGATTATGGTTTAAAGCAGGCTGATGGTCAGTAATTAGTCCTAGCTGAGGAGCTTCCTGTGCTGCCTTGCACTGACCTTCTGCAGCCTTAGCTGTGATTGCAACTGATTTGAAATGTTTTCTGTTTGCAGCTTAAGAAAAAGGCCTTTTTATAAAGCAGAATTTTTGTTTCCAACTGAAAGGCCTCATAGTGCAGGCACAACCACATGTACTTTCTCAAATGCAGAAAACACTAACATCTAAGGCTCAAAAGATGCGAGGAGCCCCTTCCAGAGAGCAGATGGTCAGAAGGAAAGGAATGGTCTTGGCAGTGGTAGAAAGAGAGGTCTGAAACACCTTCACTTTGTATTCTCTTTTGCCTGTTTGGGGATATTTTTCTTTCTTTTTTAAAAATAAAAAGAAAAATGTACAAAGATGATGACATTATATGTTTGTAATGAAGTAGGAATGTCTCAGTAGTCCAGTACCTAACTGTGGTCGCTACAATGCAATTGAACTAATCTAATGTAAAATCTAATGCTTGAAGCTTGGGGATGTGAAATCTTCTAGATTAAAGGGGATAAAGGTTTTGGTAAAGATGGAACAATTTCGTAACTAAAAACTCACTGTACTTGTGAATGAATAGTGATTAGACTAATTATTACTATACTTGAGTAAAAAAAAAAGCTGTACACTGGATGTATTTTTTTGCTCTTTTCACCTCTGTCTCTACAGTGAAGTTATGCTTTTTCACTCATTGGCAAAGATGAAAGTATCATTCATTGAACACTCAATCAGTTTGGTTTAATTTTCCTAGGCTTCTGAGAAGAGGGACAGAAATCAAACCCAAAACCCGTTGCTGCTAATCAGATCATGACAGAAGGGTAAGAAGCTATCTCTTGTTTTTTCCTAAAGTTTGGGCTTTGTCCCTTCTACTCCTCACTGCTGCTCACAGTTGTATTTCCAAAATTTTGCATGTCATCTCATAGACACGCTTTCCTGGAATTTGAATATCCATTCATAAAGTTTTTTGTGAAAGGAAAAAGGTTCCTTTTGTGAACCAGCTTTTGTGACTAGCAGAAACTGGAGAAAATTCTCTTTGTAAAAGGCACACTGTCACCCATGTGTTCAGTTGCTACTGCATGAAAGACTTGGGGTGAGGCCAGCAAGACCGTTTACGCGAGAAGATGGGAGGTTCACACACACACATTTTTATACAACTTGGTTGGGAGCGTTCAAACTGTGGTTTGGTTCTGGGATGATTGTCTGGTGTCAGGTTTTATATCACATGTTCTACCATGGTAAGTTGTAACAGGATGAGCAAAAATGGACAGGCAATCCCAGCTCCAGACTTTGCAGATATGTCACTTTTTTTTTACTTTTCTTTATTTTTATCTTTGGTTATTAGCACAAATATTCCTGAGGACAGTTGACATCAGCTATTTATATTCATAAACCTATTCCTGTTTGTTCCAGCAATGTCAGCCAAGAACATCCCAGAATTGACATTTTTAAAATCCTTTTGTTTATGGGAAATTTTACACATTGGATTTTCCAAACACTCAACTGGGGAGTGATCAGTGCAAACATCTGAGAATACTTTAGCTGTTCTAATTCTCTCATGATGTCTTACTAATATCCAAAAAGAGAACAACTGCTTGTTTTATAAACTAGTCTGCCAGGTTTCTTCAAAAGTTGTTACAGTCCCATATTTTCTAAGCAGATATTTGTATCTTGAATACATTTTGTTTTGCTCTTCTCTAGCTAAAGCTAATATTTTGTCTTCATGGCATGTGACAGGACGAGGTTTTTCAAGCATATAATGTCTATTGTTGGGAGGTTTTAAATGGAACATGAGCTTAATGCAAGTCTTCTGCATAGGAGTGAATTTTGCGCTATTTCAGTCTCTCTTTAAGTATAAGTAGATGTAAATAGATAACCATACTTGGAACTCAACTTTGTCTTTTACTTCTGGTTAAAATAAATGCTACTGAATTTTAAAAGTTCAATGTTCATTAAAATGCATACAGCACTGCCCCTGGGATCATACCTAAAGTATTTGCAGGTAAGCAATATTAATATACAATTTGCAAAGCAATAACCTATATCCCAAGTGAAAAGGAAACACTGTGAAGCTAAAAGGTAAATAATAAATACTGATGAACAGGGAGTCTGGAAAATCACAATTGGAAGAAGTGGTAAATCCCAAGGTTTTAGTTGTTTTGCTCTTACTTATTAACTTAGGTACAGAGTTTTGCTGTTTTCTGCTGGTGCCCTGGGGGGAAAGGTCTTTGTCGCTTCAGATGAAAAAGGAGATTTTCAAAATGTTACCAACATGTTCTGCCCTGTTTACCCAGACTTACAAGAAAAAAGAAAAAAAGGCATTTTTGGCAAGCAATAGAGGCAATAAAGGAGAGGCTTCTGCCCATTATTATTGGCAATTATTGATAATAACAATTTGCTAGATGCTGCAGGAAAATAGCAAAACAAAGTATTCATTCCTTTATTACTTCATGGTGTGCTGATACTGATCCCTTGAAATGTATACGGATATGGGCAGCCTTTCTGGGACTACCAGTTTAGAGCAAGTCTTTCAAAATTCATTATGTCTGGCAAGGACTCTGGTCCAGGAAAACACAGAAGTTTTGAATGTGTGAAACTTCCCACAGACTTAAAATTAAGCACAGGTAAAAGTGCTTCCTAGAACTTCAGTTAGGGGACTCCTTTTGATCAATGAATGAGTCTATGACTCTTAGCAGAGACACTCCAGTGCAAGAATGATGCCAGTGTTTTCAATCTCAGTGCCTCTGCTGGAACAGTGATTGCTATCTGACCTACCAAGGAAAAGGTGATGTGAGCCAGTGTGCTCAGAGAAACCATTGTTCCCATGTTACAATATAGTGAAGTCGCTAGGATACAGAAATGTTAAATGATTGTGACCTACCCTTTACCATGATGGCTGGCTGGGAACCACCCTGAAAGTAGGGAGCAAAATTTTATAAGGGATTGAGTTCCAAAAATGGCCAAACAATTCAAATCTAAGACAGCTATCTAACTAGATAAATAATGTAAAACATCCAGGCTGAATAGAAATAATTACAGTGACATCAGTGGAAAGAAAAACTAGTTGATGAAGAAAGTATGTAGAAATACCAGGCCTATAGGCTGAGTAATTGTCTTTAAAACACTGAGTGTCGTGTATTTCTTACATAGGAAGTCTAAATGTTCACAGTGTTTAATGGACAAATTTAAATTTATATGTAGCTGGAAGTTTTCAAAACTATTTTTTAGTAGTGAAAGTGGCTTTGATAATGCAATATCCATGTACGATTAAAACAGTAAAATTTTGATGAATTCATCCCAACTCTTATACTTCATTATTAATTGGAAATTCTTATAGACTTAGCTACTAAAGGTGTGGTAGCCTTACAGGCTGAATTTGTACTAAGGAAAGGGAGAATTTTAAGGATAGATGTGCCATCCCAAAAGCATGTCATCATGTGACATCCCAAAACTTTACAAGTGAGCAAGAATCTCCCCAGTACTTCAGCGCTTTGTAACGTTGAGGTGAGGACTAGATGGGACAGTGACGAGTCAGGATTAAGAAGGATAGAGCATCCTATACCTCCAGTTCTAGTGCTCCAACCAGGGGGATGGATGGACTAAAAGAACTGTGGCTTTAATGGAAAGCATAGAATTTGGTGGGGGTTGCTTCTTTCAGTCTAAAAGTTGGAATTTTGAGAAGAGAGGGTGTGCATTGCATATTCATACAAAAACTTACTGCCCACTTTGTGTTCCTCTGGGTCAGTGCACGGATCAGCAGATCTTTTTTGTATGTTGAGCTCAGGTGTTTATGCATGTGCTGGGTCTTACCATCTGGTAGTTCAATACAAATTGTACTGTTTATTCTACAAACATTTATACATGGGAGTAGTCCCACTGAACAATAGGAATATCTATGTACCTTGAGGGAGAAGGCCTATGTTATTGGCCCACTCTGTGAGCTGAGCACTCAGCACTTGTGTTTTAGGAAAATACCGTGGCTCAGAAGGTAGCTCCTATCATTCCTGAGCCAAATTCAGCTGCTTGCTGAACCACAGCATTGCCTCTGTGTTGAAAAGAATTACCTTGAAATAGCAAAAGGTTCAATATTTGGCTTTCTAAGCACAATACTTTATTAATAATAAAAAATTGTGTGGGCTGAGTATAACACAGCATGAAAAAACCCTGTACTCGCACACTAGAAATTAAAGTTTGCCAGTGTTTTGAATATAAAGAGACTCCTCAAAAATATTTCCACCTTATTGGCATTTCCAAGTTAAGAAAAGAAAACCAGTTTTAAGACAATGAACCAAAATTCTCATCCCAGCCACAATATTTCCTGGAAGAGAAGAACTAGCAATATGTATAAAGTAGGGAACTTGCTACAAAACCAGCCAAGCCTGCCTCCTGTGGATAGTTAATCTATGGCTATAAAATTATATTGTTTTTTGTATTAGACTTAAATGACTTGTACATATGTCCATTGTTGTCAGCTTAGAAAGTAGAGCTGTGAAACGTTGGTTCCAAATGCTTAGACGTTTTGTCATACGAAAAGAACTGAAAGCCGCCCAGTTTCTTCAACAGATGCACTAAGCCCTAGATGGCTGGGTTAGAAAGAAGCCTTTTCTAAGCGTTCTTTACGGGGAAGCCGTAGGAAAACAAGTTTTTAAAACTTTTGCTGTTCTGAGTATTGTTTGGGAAGAAGCCTCCTCTCTGCTTTCAGTGAGCTGATCTGTACATTGGTATTATTGTAAATGCTAAAATTAGGTAGATAATCAGCCACTGACTTATATAAGCACTTACAGTCTCTTTTCAGGAAATAATTCAAGTATTTGAGTTGGTTTAAGGATGGGGTAAAGTATACAGTCAATGTGAGTTCTTTGACAGTGGGTGTTATATCTAGTAAAGTGTTCTCTCTTCATCCAAAATCTGGCTGGACAATGAGCCATATTAATAGTAAGGTCTGCTGGAGAGATGAGAGGGCAGACCCAATATAGTTTGCGGCACAGGTGACTTATCTTTGTATTAGTTCCTCCCCAGCTGATTTTGTTTTTTTCTTCTGTGGAGGTCTGTCCTTTGTACTGGCTTTTCTTCTTGGGAGCAGAGAATCAGAGGAGAAGTGCCTTCGGGAGAAAATGCTGCTTGAGTTAAAATATTGCAGAGAATGGTGTAGGACCTTGAGTTTCAGATTTGGGGGAATTAATTTCCTTTTCAGGTTTGAAAAGGAAAACTCCACCCCTGCCCTCTGAGACTGAGTCAGGCTGGGACCACAAGCCCTGGTGGGCCTGAGGGACCATGGAGGGTGGGTTGTCTGAGAAGTGATTAGCGCTCTGTGAATTGCCAGGCTGCAGCTCCTGATAAAGTTGGGAGCACCAGAGACATAAATTTAGTTTGCAGCAGCTGATCTTCTCCCATCAAGTCTCCACAGCACTAGAGCTTGCAGAAGCAGTGGTGAAGCCCAGCTGCCCTGAGGCCAAGGAATGAAATGAGCTCCATTTTGCCACTGACCATAGCTCGCCTTTGCCTACCCTCAGTTTTACCTACTGCCATCTCGCAGGCCATGTGAAGTGTCCTTACCTTGCATTCCCACTAGCTGCGCTGCAAGGCAGAGAAGAGCATGCCCGGAGACATGATGCACAGTTCTTCACGTGCAGAATGAGCTTTGTGCTTAGACTGTCTTTACATACTCTATAATTTTGCTGTTCATCCGCGTGTGCATAGGTATTCAAATACTAAAATTGCTTAGTTAGGTCCATAGTTAAATCACCTGAGTGGAAGGAGGGGTCCCATGGGGGTGGCATCAGACCTAGTATCTGTGCATCGTTGCCTGTTAGACTTCTTTGCAAAGTAGTTTCTACATCTGTTAGGCTTAGGGTTGCAGGTTATGCCTGGCAGGTGTGATCTACTCTCCCACAACTGCAACCCCTTTCTAATCTTGTCACAGTTTTAAGGAAAAATTAGAAGGTTTACTCCTTTAAACCAGCTAAAAGATCTTGTCCTAGGAGAAGTAAACGGCTTCAGCCAAATTCAGCCTTCTTTCCCATTTTTGAGTGGCTTGTAGGACTCCAGCTATGGAAAAATTTGGAATTGAAGTGAGTGTTCAATGAACTGGTGAGTGATAAAGAGGCATTGCTTGCTCTTCACAAGATTTGTTGTGTATCTTTACACAGTATTAGGATAGCGGATCACTAAATATTTTCCATTAACAGGGCACATGCGGAGGATTATTTTGGAAAGGTGAAGAAAAGACTGCATTTTTCCTTTCCACTTTGGTTCCTACCTTATTCCCAAATAGCAGGGAGAGAATGGCGTTAAAAAAAAAAAAAAAAAAGGACTGGTAGTGATGCAGTTCAAAAGAACTGTAATGTGGCTGTATATATTGTGTTTCATCCCATGTTTTAAAGATTTAGTACTAGAACTAGAAAGTCTTGGGGAAAAGTCCCTTGGGAAGCAGCCTTGTTCTCAAGTTTGTGAACTTAGATATAGGAAAAAGGCAAAACCAGACAAAAATAATACTGATCACATAATAACAATTAGTGGGAGAGAAAAAGGTGTGGTGGCTAAGGGTTTTGGTTTCGGTTTCGAATCTGAAATACTAGGCTGTTTTCCTAAACTGGGGGGAAAAGTCTTGGTTTCAGCGGTTTTTTTTGGTTTTTTGTTTGTTTTGTTTTTCGTTGGTTTTTTTTAATGTATGCTTTTGATTCTGTAACTTTGTAATAGTGGTGTATAATAATATAATTTAAATGGTCACATGTAGTAAATATGTGCATATAGAAAGGCTTGGTGGCTGCAGTAGCATAGTCAGCTCAGTTGTTGCAAGAGATGATGACTAGTTACACACAGTTTAAAGCAATGGGAGAAAACACCTCCAAAAATGTGAATTTCAAACTTTATAAATGGCTCAGGCATCAGTGAACTAATATTGCTTCCAGGCTATTTCAATTCCAAATAGAAAATAGCTTTGCATCGTAATCAGTCTTTGGCCGGCCTTGTCTTTTCATCTGTGTGCCTACAGCCCTCCGTGCTATGAGCCTTCGGGCCTGACTGAGAGTTGTTTCATGTACCACATGGTGGGTAATAATACAGGAGGCCTCCGTCTCTCTAAACTGAAACCAAGTCTTTATTAAGAGCGCAAAAGTTCTGCATCTGTAGATTGCACTCAAGCCATGTGCACACAGAGTAGCTTGTGTCCAAACTCCACAAAAATGAAAAATCGTGTTTTCTTCCATTCCATGGGAGAACTCCCTTCAAATGAAAATTTCAGAGAATGCATGTGCTGCAACAAAAAGCTAATAAATGAGTAATTTTTAAAATTAGTTGTGTGTGTATGCATATATATACACACACACAAACAAATGTGTTTAAACAGTTGTAGGGAACTCTTTCTGGAGGAAGGTATAATTTCCTACGTTGAGATTTCTTGCATTTTATTCTGTCACTGTCAGAGACGTATTGCTGAACAACATCAGTAACGGATCTGGCACTTACAATTCATGTATTGGCCTGTGCTGCACAGAGGCCGAGGATTTAGGGGAATGAAAAATGCTCGCCACTTGGTGCGTGTGTTTTCTCCATTGAAACTAGGAACGGTTTGGCAACTTCACTCTGCTTTGCTTCGTAATTTATTGACATGGATTCCTAATGTCGTGCTGTCTTTTAAAAAGACTTTTTGGTTTAACAAAATCTAGATAATTGCTTCGACATTTTGGATTAAGAGAACCGTTTATTTTGCTGAAAAGTGATGACATTTTTCGTAATTATATTGTCTTTATTATGGTAATAAAGATATATTATAAATATAATAATATAATTTATATATAAATATATAATTATAAATATAATATATCTTTATATAAGATAAATCTTATAAATATTTAATCTTTATTTAATTTAAAAAAATCTTTATATAAGATAAATATTATATGGTAATAAACATAATGGTTTGTAACATTGATTCTATCTTCCAAAAAACCTAGCTGGTTAAAAAAGTAGAATAACTAAGAATGTAAGGACAAAACAATGAAATCGGAGATTGTGAGTCAGCTGATAAGATTTAGTTCACATTATTCACTCCAGGAATAAAAATGAATATTTAAAAAATATATTAAAGACCTAAAGCTTCATCATTTTGCAGCTTCTTTTGGCATATTTGCCAAAATATAGGAAAGAAAATGGTTTCTGGTTTGCGATTCTGTTAAATAATCCCTTGGTTGATTTAAAATTTACTCCAAAAACTTCACTTTCAAACTTGCCCTGTATTTATACACAAATGCAGGGGCAAATCTACCAACTTCCTTTCTGACATTGCTCATATTTGGAGTTTTGGTATTGGTGTGCCTATCTGCAGCATTAATAACCTGATGGTTATAGTACTACTTAAAATTGAATGCTGAGTTGGTAATTTTTTATATTTTTTTTTAAGTATGCTGTTTTCATGAGTAAACGTCGATCTTTTCACATGGAAACAATTGTGTGCAGAAAATTGCTGGAGCAATTTTGGAGGCCATTTTTAATTTAAAAATTTGTCCATGCACAGTGTGCCCTTGTTTGCTGCCTGAAAACACATTTTAACAGTCAAGTAATATAAATTCCTTAAACATGGAGTTTTATAGGGGGCATACTGATAGAGACAGTCCCTCCCATGCTTTTATGCTGACTTTTCATTTCTTTTAAGTTTCTCCACACTGCAACTGCCTTTTTTTGATGGTTACTCTTTTTGCCATTGATTGATCATGCATTGACAAGAAAATTCTCTGCTGTTTCCTTTTTACAGCAGGTTTTCATGAGAATTAAACCCCAAACTAGTTAAGTTGATGAGGGAATATTTGAATCATTTGGTCAAAATTGATACAGTTACTTTCCAGTTTCAGGACTTTCTTAATTTGAAATTTCTTCTTTCACATTTAATGCGTTTTCTCATCTAAATGGTGTTTCTGCCACATTCATCAATTTTTATGGTACACTGTAAATTGTTCCCAAGTCTTTTTTGGTGATTTAGACAATTTATCTTTTAACAAAACTGTAATACAAGAATACAATAATTTTCTGTCGCATGCGATAAAGTTTTCAAGTAATAATACTTTTCTGTCAAAGATGCTGTGACATCCTAGAAAACAGTTTAAGTAGATACTTTACTGCCATTGATGATGGTGTTTCAGGATCTTTCCAGTGAAGCGAAGCCCCTAATTAAGCATGGAAAGCAGCTTAGTATCTTTTAGAATTATTTAATCTTAAAGCAGAAATTAACAAAGTTATTTTTCAGACAAAGTAATTAAAATCCTGCTCATGATTTTAAATATGTATTTCTTTCTTGGTTGCACAACTGATTCTTAGTGCTTCATTCCTTACTGACTGCATGGTTAGCCTTAACGTATGCACAGGCAAATTCAATTTTGCCGTAGTAATTAGTATGCATTTTGAGCGGGGAAAAAAAGAAGCAGCATGCATAGCAAGGCTTGGTATTATCGTATATATTATGCACGTATTGCAAAGAAGAGATCACAGATGTAAATAGACCCATTAGCGATATAGATTATTTGCATTATTTCTGTAAACTTCTTTAATTGCATTATAAGAATTTTAAAATGGAGAAAGAATCAAAGGACAAAACAATGTTAGGAAGTTCAGATAATGCAATGTGAAATCAGAAGTGAAGGAAAATGAAACTGATTCATGTTTTCAGGAATTGTTCAGAAATCGCATAGCCTATAAATCGCATTGTCACGAGATTTTGCAGAAAGCAACAGACTTAAAATAGAAATAGAATTAGATATTAAGTTAGTAAACAGAGCTAAGAAACAATAACCATACAGATGTTCTGTGGAAATAATAGTGTATGTATATATTTATTTAAAAGACAATGTGTTCCTGTCAAAAACCAACCAATGATGTATTATAGCTGTGGATTTTTATTTGGTGAAAAGAGTGTCTTTTTATTCATCAGTGATTTTGATTTGGGGATCCTCAAGGAGGAGAGAGGTCACAGAAAATTACAGAATACACGTTCAGCCAGAAATAAGCATATATAGAAAGACATAAGGATGTGAAATAATACCTAGAGTTCTAGAAGTCATGTAATACTCTCTCTGTCTAACAAAGGCAGTTTCTAACTGGCGATGTGTGTAAAAAGATTTTCCTTGTATGCAAGTTTTTCCATAGCTGCATACTGCATAATGCATGGGGTTTTTTTAACCTCTCTGAAACAGCCAGCAGTAGCCCCACTTAGAGACTTGACAGACAACCACTTACCTGACCCACAGGAACAATTTCTAATCATATGACTTTGGATTTACTAGAGTATGATCTACTGGCACCAGGAGAATTGCACTCCATTGTTCAAGAGAAATACAGTGGGAGTTTTATGGGAAGACTAGTGTGGGTGTAGTCCGTCTTGTGGTGGTTCAGACAGCGGCAAGCACCTTCCCAGGTCGCATGCAATTCCTACATGTTTGCTGATTACTTGACAGTGACTCTTGAAGGTAACTAACTCTGGTAACAACTACTGCCCTGGCTAAAGACGTTCTATCTCTCCACCATTGCTCTTCAGGGTTTGGAAATAAGTCATATGCTGGGTTCAAAATCAATAGTGTGAGTCATTTTATGGTTATTTGTGCCTTAATAAAGCTATGGGTAAAGAACTCATTAAGAATCACTTACATTTACATGGCCTTGTCTCTCCTTGACCTGAAAGCTCTATGTATCAAGATGATTGAAGTTCTTTATTAGGGTAGCAAGATGTGAAGTTCCCTTCATCCAGCCGTGACTCTTCAGGAAGTAGTCTGTGTGAGAAAAAGAACTACTGTATTAAAAGATGCATGATTAATCAGTACATATTTTTTCATTATTATCTTCCTTTCTGGGAATATAGTAGCAAGGAATGATTTTTAACATCAGAGGATGCAATCAATGAGAGTTTTATCTGACTAAGGATTTCTAGATTTTCCCTATGAAAAAGCCAGTTGACATTCATTAGAGCTTGAAAAAAATAAAAATTCAATACAACTTTTTTTACTTGAAAACTAAAAAATTAAGCTGAAAGATGTCATAGAAACATGCCGATGCTGCTGAAATCTTTACATAAAAAAGTCAAAATGAATCATCAGCTTTCTAATTTAGCTTCAAGAAAGTTGAATGCATCATTTTGTATTTACTGATGTATATTTAATACATATACAATATAAATTATACTTCATATTTTAGTACTGTGAAAGCTAATACATTGATTTCAGAGGAAAGTATATAAAGTATTAAGTCAATCTTTTTTTTTTTTTTTTCCCCCACAGGAAATACCTTGTGTTTATTTAGAGAGGAAAAAATGGAAAGAAAATCCCAAATTTCCAAAAGAATTCAGATTCTAGATTTTTATCAGCTCTGTGACTGTGGCAGCTGTATGAAAAGCTGCTTTTTACATTTAGTAAATATATTCAAGGGTACTGTCTCAATTTTTGTGGTACATTAAAGTAAGAAAATAGTGTGATTTTTCTATTTATTTCCAGACAATAACATAGTTCTGATGACAGCATGAAGGTCTGCTCTTACAAGCTGTATGGTTCTTTCTAAATGCTTAGCCAAAAGGATGAAGAAGCTGGTTCATTCAGACCCTTGTTGCTGCATGAAGCTTATTCTAACAGGTAGACTTGAAATTTTCACTTTATCGGGGTCTACCAATTTTCTCAGAGTAAGTTGTCTAAAAAAAAATCACTCTCATAACTGGCCCGTTTAGTTTAGAAATAGGAGAGCCCGGCAAGCCTCTATCTGCATAGAGTTGTTCAGAGAACTTCCAAGCAGGAAAGGGAGTCTATATCCTCCTGCTGTTGCACATAAGAAATCATTACTCCTATGCTCTCATCTTCCTGCTCCATTTGTATGTAACACCCACCAATACTCCCTTCCCATCTCTTCTCTCACATCTCCATATGCTTCTCAGTTGAAAAAGACTTCTCAGTTAATCTATGAAATGTGTCCACTGCACTCTCCTTCAAAGAAATTCCTTAAAAACCAACCATATTTCAATTATAGTGATTCCAGACTTCTATTTCTCTGTATCGTGAGTTATAAAGAGAATTATTTTAAGAAATGATGCAGCAGTGAAAAAGGCAATGCAACCTTAAGATGCATTAGCAGTGGTATTTCGAGAGGAAATGCTAGTGCTATTATAGAGGCTGTGATACAACCTCAGAAATATTGTGTAGTGTTGGTCAGCCATGGACAGGAATGTTCAGTAAAACTGGAACAGATGTAGTGAAGGGTCATAAGGATTATTAAGGCAATGGAAAAATCTATTTTTTTATAAAGAAGATGCAAAAGGATTTTACATGTTCTAGCATGGCAAAATAAAAGCTGAGGGCTTATGGTTTCTGTCTAGGTTATAACGGTTGGGAGACACTCAAGAAAGTACCTAAACTAACTGACAACATATAAGAAAACAATAGTTCTTAAATAGATTTAAAATTAAAATGTTTGAGGTTTTTTTCCACCCTGAGACCAGCCAGAGTCTTGATGAAAATATAGGAGGAGAAAAGTTCTGTATGCTTTCATGGAAGCTACGTGAAATGCTGGAAACCAGAACATGCACCCTAGGAAATCCTTTCCTATGAATCTTGCAGCATTGTAAGTTTTCTCCATTAATAATTTAAGTCTTATACTTTACATCTTGCACATCTGCTGTAAAACATTTAGCCTCATGCTCAGACATTCCTTGTCTTCCACATACTTCCTGTGTGATATTAGGTAGGTCACCATGTCCTTCTGTTTTCCATGTGTACAATGTGTATATTAGTATTCCTTACCTCAAAGGGACGCTGGAAGGATAAATATAGTAATGGCTGTGTTGGCAGAGGCAAGTAAATATTTTATCATAGGCAAGGAATCTCTCTGCATTCATACAATTTCTCTGTTACATGGTATCATTTCCGTCAGAAAGTCTATATAAAGCACATAAGAATAATAATGAAATGTTTGCTTAGTTCACTTACAGCTATTTGCATATCTGCATTTCCCAGTTTTTATGATATAGAATGCAAAGTTATTCAGAGCTTGTTCCGGGCTCCCCAGTATAAGACTGATGTGGTCTGTCCGGGGTGAGTTCAGCAAAGGGCCATAGAGGTGGTTATGGAGTGTCTGTCCTAGGGAAGGGTGGCTGAGGCTGTTCAGCCTTGAGAAGACAGGACTCTGGGGGACCTTAGCAATGTGTGTAAATATCTAACAGGGTAGTGAAGAAGATGGAGACAGGCTCTTCTCAGCGCTGCCCAGTGACAGGACAAGAGGCAATGGGCACAAATTTAAATTTAAGAAATTCTATTTAAACCAAAGAAAAAAACCCCAGCTTTTTTACCTTAGAGTTGGTTGAACACCGGAACAGGTTGCCTAGGGAAGTTTGTGGAGTCTTCATGATTGGAGATATTGAAAGCTCAGCTGGACCTGGTCCTGGGCACCCTACTCCAACTGACCCTGCTTGAGTTGGGGTGGGTGTTGGACTAGATGATCTCCAGAGGTCCCTTCCCACCTCATCTGTTCTCTGTGATCCTTTGTGCGAAAATGAGTGAAAGAAAAAGAAAAACTTCCTCTGGTAAAATTTCTAGAGTGAGTGAATCTTTATATATTTCATACATACTGTTAAACTAAATGCAGCAGGACAGAAACCTGAGATGTGATCATTCTCAGTAGCTCTGTGCTATCTGAGTGCATGGCAGCTTGAATCAGGTGTGAATGGTGAATTTTATACACTAGTGTCGCTTGGACTTTTGCCATTGACTTCTGTGCAGTCAGGATTTTAGTGTAAATGACTCAAAGAGGAGAGCCACTGTTGTTCTTAGAGCTACTGTTTTCTTTTCATTCTGGATCAGTATTGATTTACTTTTCAAAAGGGAAGGCTTAAATCTGTATACTGTACAAGTATATAGTGACGTTGTTGTTTTATGCTTTGTAAAACAAAAAGAAATTTACATCCTGCAGCAGGGATCTGGCAAGAAGAAAACATTTTGTGGCTTCTACATAAATTTTATAAAATAAATGTAATCCCACCCTGTGAACAAGGGAGGGTTAAGTTTATGTCTGACTTTAAATTTTCTGTACTGACAACCCAGAACTCCAAAGTAGCAGACTCTTTCCCAGTGCAGATATCTTCCTGATTAATTTACTTTACAAAATAAAAGCCTTACTGTTCTAAATCCTAAAGGAATATTGTAAATATATATTTTTGTTCCAGCAATGTAATTCTTCCCAAAATAGTAGAAGCATAAATAAAGAAAGTGAAGAGGGACAATGGTTCCTTGAAGGAAGCCTTTTATCTTGGCATTTGCTTGTGAGGGAAACATTCACCTGCATCTGAGAGATGAACCATGCTGAGATGTGGTGGAATAGCTCTAGTCCCAGTTTATACTTCCAGAGACACTTTCTTTTGAAAACTTTCTTAACATCTTGTTAAGGCAAGATTCACCATTTTTTTTTAATCAGCTGAACTATCTAAAAAAGAACAACATCAAGATCTGTCCCAGAGGGATTCCTTCCTGGACAGAGCTTTTTGTTCCACGATGAGAGACAGAATCAGAGCTGTCTGAATAATAAAAGCCAGATTCCTGAAGTGTTTTTTTGGGGAAAGACTCAAATTTGATTTATTGCTCATTGTAAGGTCTGATTATCTGTTGTGACTTTTCATGTGGCCACTGGTATACGTCAAAATGTTGTGAAAGTTTAATAAAAGTTTGAACATGAAGTGCGTTTACATTATTTATTGTTCTACTCCACTTCTGTTTAAAAAGTAATAATAATGTGCTATCCATTCAGACAGCTGAAAGTATTCAGTAACTAATCAAATGCCATTAATGGCAAAACATGAAAATGGAATACAAAACAATCCTTCCCAGGAATTTTAGTTTTAGGCTAATTTTAATTGGTCAGTTAAGATCTGTAAATTACAAACACATTCACAGAAATGAAAAGCTGCTTATGAAATGTTTGTAAGAGATTGCAATCAGTTTGGTTTTGACCCCTCAAAAAGTATTGTGTAGCTAACTCATTAACCCACATTAGCTCATCACATCTCTTACGAAATAAAGCAAAAAACCCAGTCGTAGGTACTATCCTTGTCACTTTTTTAGTGCCAATCATGACAGGGTTTACTCAGAACCAGTTGTTGGTCCTTATAAAATGGCATTGTCTAGCAAGGCACTAAGAAGGAAAGACAAAGTCGGTCTACCAATACGCATTGCTGTGTGTGATGGCGTTTCTCTCCTTAGAAGGTAACATTATGATTTTTGTGACAACAATCCAAGAGCATTTCTGTGACCTCATTTGCCTTCACTCCCTCAGAAGTGATTTAACTGCCATGGTTATTCAGTCTGAGGCACGTTCCTGGTGGCACCTACAGTGCATTCTAAACCTGCAGTAGTAAAAATGATAATGCTTTAAAATGCAGTGAGGTGGGGTTTTTTTACCATCAAAATACAGTAGCATGATTCCCCTTTACATGCTTGCTTAGGCTGCTGCCATACAGCAGAAAGTTAGCAACTAGCACATCAAGGTTACTTCTCAGACTGTGTAAGTAACTGAATTATGGAAAAGATGGGGAGAGAGATTGACAGAGTTGCAGGTGTGTTATACAATTTGTGGAGGAATTTGTGGAGTGGATGTTTTTCATGGAGTAAAATATATTTTCCATCTTCTCTAGGCTTCTGAGGGGCCCTGGCAGTGCCTGTGCTTCCTTCTCTCTGCATGTTCTTACTTTTTATATGGGGAAGAAATGACTTACAAGAATAAAAGACCGAACTAAAGTGTACAGACAATGCGATGGCAAGTGAATGCAAAGTAATGTATACTGGAGGGAAGAAAATAGTCTATCACTGTAGTTTGCACCCTGCTAAATTAACTGTGTCAACTCAGGTGAGGGAATCCGCTATAACGTTAGACACCTCAGTGTCAACTTCTCAATGCGAAGCTGCAGATAAAAAATTAAAGAGAATGGTGAAGTTGCAAGAGGAATAGGTGACAAATAGCAGAGTAATGCCACGGGCAGCCCGGTGTGAATTACTATGTGCAGGTACTGATCACTGGATCTCAAAATTACTAAACTGAAAGGGATGTTGGAAAAGTTGGGGAAGCAAAATGTTGAGGAAGGACCGCAGCCAGATGGCAAAGGTTAGCTGGTTTGCCTGGGAAGGAAGGGGTGACCACTTAACCAGAGTCGGGAGGGCTTGGGTGCTCTGCCTTTCATGTGCAGGAACCCAGCTGAGATCTGTTACTGGGCTGTGCAGAACTCGCACCAACTATTAAGAGGAAATTTCTATGGGTTTAAAGGCTGTTCTCTAAAGTTTTTACATCCCTTGGATTCACTACTCTTAGATTTAAGAGTCAGCTTTATTATTTTAACCAGTTTAAAAGGAGACAATATATGTGACTCTATATATTTGTCCAGCAGGGTTGTTTTTTTTCCCCACTAAGCTTGCTCTTCTAGAATGTTGAACGCATGGAAAAAAAATTTATTGGAAATTATTGTATTTGAAAAGGGGCTTAGCTATTCCCCAGAAAGAAGCGAAGCGAACACAGGGTCAATTTACAACCTGACCTGAAAACACAAAGTTGATAATCGGCCATCATTGCTTATTGTATCTATGATCTGATTTGTTGAAATGCTCAATAAATCCACTATTAGGAGAAAAAGTGCTTACATGCATTTTTTTTTCTTAAAAAAAAATAAACAAAAAAAATAAGAGATTGATTGACAAGACATCAATAAAGCTTTGAGCATACACTGCTGACCTTTTTTTCTTTGCACTGCAATCTGTGTTTATTAGAATTCAGCTCCTATAAATAGGTTTCTGTGGATAAAAAAGCAAGCAGCTTCTTAGGAGTTCTGTTCAATAAACTTCTGTGAAAATTCTAAAGACTTAATACATGGCTTTCAATTTAATTCATTCTGTCTTCCCTTCTTAAAAATAAGATATAAGTGGGGATGAAATAGGTTTAGCTGGTGGAGTGTTTTTTCTAAAGCTGTATTCTTAAAACTCACCTTTCCTTTTTAATGTCTGCTACAGCAGTTCATTTGGAAGAGACAGGATATATATCATTTTATGCCTGGTACTGTAGGCTATTTCTTCTCTTTAAATAAAAACATATTATAAATCTGTGCTGCACTTGAGTATTGTAAGCACTCAGGTTAGTGACTTCAAAAGTAGAGCTGGAATGAAGCTTTGGCAGGCACTAAAGAATACTGACCAAGTCCTTGGACCCTATTTTCTATTTGATCTTCCCAAGAAGAAAATCTCTTCAGAGCCTTTCAAAACAGTAAAGGTGGCACAGCAGTGATGTCAAGTCTTTTAATTTTATTGCAAGCCTAGTGATATTCCTGTATTAGGGTTTTTGTTCCTAAAGGCTTGCTTCTTGGAGTCCTGTGAGAATCTCTTTCATTTTGTGTTGCTAAAGTGTAGTTGATGTTGCTCTAAGTATAAAGTGAAATAGAAACCCTACGTTGAAAGGGTCAAAATTCGAAGTCTGGTGAGAAGAGTCTCTGGATGGAGACTCAGAATTTGCTCATCTCCTCAATGTGTGTTTTACTAAGTGGAGCCTTCCAGGGTGGCATGTAAAGGATACCTGAACTGTTTCATGATGGAAGAAAAGCCAGTGTTACCAGATTTTGTCCCCGAGTTTTCTTCTTCATTAGTACTCCCTAAAAATATTTTTTCTTCTCCTCCATTTTCTATTACCCTCTTCAAACACAGTGATTCTGGCTCAAGCACATTTTCTGTTACCTTCTAGCACAGTGATTTAGGCTCAAGCATCTTTCCCTTGATTAATGATACTAATCTCTAATTTAGGCTGTTTCCTTTCCTTTTCTCCCTGTAGTGTGGTGGTGTTGTGAGGGGTTTTGTTGTTACTGGTTTTATTTTTGGTTTGGTTTTTTTTTTTTAGAATTCCTCTCTCTCCATGTGTTTGACAGGAAGACCCTTTCACTAGGTACTGGCTGTTTTAGGGGTTCACAGTGTGTGAAACAGGAAAAAATTGCTGGTATTTCTTGTAACACAACCCAGGAAGAGCATCTGCAGTACACTTGGGATGGTCCTAGGGGATGGGATGGGTGTAGCCTGAAAACACTGAGTACTCAAGCTCATAGGTATCTGGACAGCTGGGCTCTTGCCATGTGCTAGCATTGAAAATCAGAGGGCATTGTCTTATTTCAGACATTGGATGGGAGCTGGATTGCCTACGTGTATTAATGTAAGTATTTTAAAATATTGACGGTAATTGGTTCTCTTCCTCTGTTTCCCTTGCATCCAAGTTGAGATAAAAATACTAAACCGTCTTTGGAAGGGGCTTGTAGTTCTTGGATGGGATGGACTGTATACACAGGAAGTATTATCCGAATTCATCTCTGCTTGTATTAAACCCATCAGCTAATGGGACAAAAACATTGAACGTGATTATTCCTCTCAATTTTGACTATGCTAGGTCATGATTAGGGTAAGATTGCACACAAAGCAGGTAATACTATTCTTGTAAACCAAAAAGTGAGAGGACATATAGCACTCAGCAAAGATGATACAAAGCAGAGCGCCTGTTTTGTCCTCTCCTAGATCTACAGAGGGGAAAAAAGCACATTATAGGTGATTTTACCAAACGGAAGAACTCTGTAAGATTTTCGGCTAACAGGAAGAAGGTGGTACAAAATATGAGGCCTTTTTAGAAATTCTGTACACTTATAATACATACCGTATACTGCAAATCATTCCCATTTCTGCACAGTATATCTAAAAGGCAGCCACACTCCAGTCAAATTTTATCTATTAAATATAACACTTTAAAGAGACATGAAAACATTACTTTCAGATACAAGAGGACTATATAGAACTTTAATTATGCTTATTCAGTAATAATTTATTTCTCAAGCTCTGATCATTAGAATTATTATTAATTATCATGCTATTCAGCTTCTTTCTGATATAACTGAGCACATTAAAAATATTGGATTAAAGAATTAGCTCTGCCAGATTTTAAATAGAGCAAAATAAAATGGCTAATCAAAATCTGGGCACATACAAGGTGATCATTTACCTACTTTCATTGCACATTGTTTGAATAGTTTGGATTGTGGATGTGAAATTGCCCTCAAGGAGGTTAGTTAAAGTAATAAAGGCTTCCTTTCGCCTCAGGAGCCACTCCCTTTGTGATATGACCTTTCTGTGACTTCTGAGCTGAAATCATTATGAAGAGAGACAAACGCTTATTTTAAGTCTTTTTGAAAGCTTTTCAGGCATTAGGTTTTACGGCAAGGTCCTTTTTTTCTCTCTCTTTCTAAACTAGTTGCAGTTGGGAGTGGTGGGGGAGAAGAAATAATTGCAATCAGAGACCTTGAACAGTGTTTTCTGTGCCTTATTTTGGGGGGTATGGTTAGTTTTGAGGAGGGGGGACGTTTTTTAAATCTAGAATGAGGCAGTCTCTGCTGGGATTTCAGTGTTTCAGAGCACCCTGGGTAGGGTGTGCTCACCTCACTGCTGCTTTACCTTAAAATCGGCCCTGGTTTTCCCGCTCCAGGATGGGTGGCACAGTGCGCCCCAATTCCAGGGGATATCCATGCCCACAGCTCCCATTTTATCCTCATTGCAGTGAGCAAAAGGCACCCATTTGTGTGAGATATTTCCTCAGGAACATCAGCCTATTGGGCCAGATTTCACCTTACCTTAGGCCGCCCGTCAGTTGTTGTGGTCGACGTTTTGGGCTGAAGTCACCTCAGCTGGGGCCTGTCAGTATTTCTGAACAGCCGGGGGGTTTCCCACAGGCGAAACTGGAAGGGAATTCGCAGTTTCCAAGTCAGCAGCGAGGGCAGGGGCCCAGAGCGGGCGGCTCCCCCCTCAGCCCCTCGCCATCGCCTGGGCTTACCACACGCCGCACCCCGGCACATGGCCACTCGCCTCTCCACACAGACACTTTGAGTCCCGTTGATTTAAACGAGGCGTAGCGGTAGGCTGAAAGTCCAGCACGTGTTTCACATCTTCACGCCATGGCTTTAGCAGGAGCAAAAGGTGGCTGCCGGGTTGCGGCTGTGGCAGCAGAAAGCCGAGGCCTTCCCGGCCTGCTGAGGCGGCAGCCTGGGCCCCGCCAACGCTGAGGGGAGTCTGGAAGGGAGAAACGCCCCAGGTTGGCGTTCAGGGGTGTTCAACCTGTAACAAAAACCTCCTCAAGCTCTGGGATCCCCACTGCCACCTCAGAGGGCTCCGAAGAAGTGAGGGGACGGACCCTTCTTTGAGAACCTGGAGGGTTGGAGATGATCCTTCCTGAAGTGCCGGTGTTTTTGCGAGGGGGTTTCTTCATGTAGCGTGCATCTTCTGCACTCTCAGCAAACGTGGTGAGCAGATAACTGTTTTTTTGGGTTTTTTTTATGAGGTATAAATTTCTTATGTTTAATTGAAGGCTTAAGAAGAAAAAACATAAAACTCTGAAAGTTGCCATAAGCTTACAGGGCTGCTTAGCAACATTGCGGAAGACTTACTTGTACCCACCTGGAGCCGGGTAGGTCACTCACCCGATAACCTTTGGGGGATTGTCTGTGGAAACCCAGAGACTGCTGAAGCAGAATGGGAAAGATAAGAAGAAATGCTGTAAAATAATTAATAACTTCATATATATGTTCATTTCTAGCCTCATTTCAGTTTTGCAGTGGTTGATTTTTCTGATTGTGTGTGTTCAGAATTACTCGTCAGACAATTTCTGCAACCTTTCTTGGTTGCAAATGGTTTAGGAGAAATATCTCACAAGTGAAAGCATTGGGGCAACGCTGGAGAGACGTGACAAGTCACCTGCGTGGTGCTTTTCAGTTGTGTATCTGGGCAAGCAGAGCACTTGTTACTCAGGTTTTCAGGAGATGTACAGATGCTGAGATTGAGTATTTTAAAAGTTATTCTCCCCGACATTCAGTAAAAATGCATTGTCTGTAGAAAAAAAAAAAAAAGGCATGTCAAGAAAGCATCTTATCTAGGATGTTTGTTAAAAGTAAAGACAAAGTGCAGACAAACAATTTTTTTGTCTGAGCAAATATTTGTACGAAATTGTATGTGTAGATGTGTACTTTGCCCTGTAGAATTTACCAGGGTGCATCTGGGAGTATTTTACCCACTCAGCTGTAATCTTAACGTGAAGCGTAGAACGAAGTACACCATTTCCATTTCAAAAGATCACTTAATATCTTTTCTGCAAATTTTTTAATTTGTTTAATTAAACTTAGCACTCCATTCCACTTCATTAGATCTATTTAATTTTCATGTATCTAAGCAGTTTTTCGAGTACATAATTGAAAGAATAGTTTTATAAAATCAGTACTTTTTGTACATTAACATGCTCAGGAACAGGAACTATATTTTCCTGTTGATTAGAGTGTGATGATAAAAGCATTAGCATAAAGTAATAAGGAAATAATCTAGTCCTGTTTTAAAAGTCCACCCTAAATCTGGCCGCCAGTTATTTTGAAGAATGTGAGATTTGTATGCTTTATTGAAACTTTGCAGGAGAAGTGAATGCAGCAATAACCTTAATTTTTTGCAGGCAGTAGGGAGTGTTCTCCGTGAAAAGTGTTATGTTGTATGCAACTGGGAGTTCAGTTTGGGGTTTCAGTTTGGGTACTGTACAGAGGCAGGTTTCATTGGGCCGGTTTTTGCAACTGAAGTAACTGGCATGTAGAAAAAGTGACTTGCATATGGTTAGTCGATAAACTGGAAGCAGAACTAGTGGAGTTCCCAGCAGTTTCCTTTGTCACTCTTGCTCAGAGAGGAGACAAGACTGCAGTGGTTCTCATGTTGCCTGGTGGCTACAGCCTGTGCATGTCTGGAGAAGGAGATAATGTTTTAGAAATTGATCTTTGTGTAGGATGAGTATTAATCCCATTTGCATTTTCTTCTGATGGGCTAACGCTATGACTGAAGGAAAGGAATTACTATATACCTTGATCATCATCTCAGCAAAATAAAAAAAAAGCTCTGTGGATATATACTATACAATTTCAGTCTATAGCTACTTGAAACATGGGCCTCACATATAGATGGAAAAGATGAGGGAAGAACGGCTCATCCCACAAGAGCCGCCTATAACTGCCTTACACTCAAAAGCCTGCAGGATTCATATAATGAAAACTAATGTAGGTACAGCAACAAGATGAATCTGTGTAATTTAGTTTACTGAACTCACACTAACTTCTGTGGTCTTCGGAGCAGATTTTCAATGTATACTTTTTCTAAACTGTTTTATGCAGCTGGAATTTTGTATTCTGGAAGACACACAATTTTGAGTAGCAAGTAAATAATTTGCCAGTGTATTTGGAAATTTTGTGTGTGCATGTGCTTAGGTATGTTTGTGTGTAAATATTTGAGAGTGTTATTTAAAAGGAAATATGATTACTGGGAATCCTATGTTCCTGATTTAGTCCCATGCGATGGCAGACAGCTGTGTCCTAGATCTCTTCCTTCCAAAGGCTCTACAGATCGTGTGCCCTCTGCCACACTGTGCTGTGGCCACAGTCTACGTCACAGTATGCTTTACTGTGTGTATTACAGTACACACAGTATATGTTGCCATAACAAACTCGAGACGTTTATTAGGAGACTAAAAGCCCATAAATCCTCTTCCACAAGAGGAAGATGAGTGAGATTTGTGGCATAGCTGGGATCCACTTGAGCGTTTAGATGTCATTTTAATCCTGTGCAGCTTCAGAATGAAACCAAAGTAAATGAAACTTTCAATGCATATGCATTATGCTTTTAACATAGTGTTTTAAACCCTTTTATACGTCTTTTTTCCTGATAAAGGTTGTGGAAACTCAACCTGTATCTGGCAGTTCAGCTCCAATCGATGTAATTAAGCAAAGATTTAATTAAATTAAATTACTTTTAATTTATTTTCAAGCATCTTATGTAAAACATAAAGAACTATACATCGTTCAGTCTAAAGACAGTTGAGGTAAATGGGGATCTTTGGGTCTCAGGTCAAGCTCTGGAAGAGTTTTTCCTGTAACAGAGAGGATCAGAGTGTTTCCATGACACTTTAAAATCAATAGGATTAGTAGCTCTCTTAATAAAACTCTTAACCAAAGCTTCTGTTTTCTTAAATATCAGCTTTAAGGATATTGGTAAAAGCTGCCAAGGTTAAAGAATTAGTTATTCACCTGTTTTCTTCCTGGTCTTTCTTGATGCATCCTTTAACTTGTATGTAAAAGGCCATTACCTGTTCTTAGGGAATGGCTCCATTAGGCCAGGCCTTAGAGCAGTACTATGAGTGCTGATAGCCCCTAGCTGCTTGGTTCCGCTGAATCTTGGCACCCGTGTCTTTTTCCTTGCAGGAGGTTGTGGCAGCTGGTGTGCAATGATCGGATGTACAACCTAAGCATGTTTATTTGGCATGGGGAACAAAGCATAAAAGGAAGAAAGACTTGACAATAAGCAGTTTACATGTGCATCTATCTGTTTGATGTAAAAAATTATCAGCTTGTGCTGGGAAGCCAAACAGATCTAACTTACAGATGTATGGGTAGATCCAGCCTGCTGTGTGTGGTGAGACCCAGGCCTCAGCTTGTTCTGCCGTCAGCCTTTGGTGAGCCCTGTTATTCTGCAGAAAAGGGACTATCGTTGATCCATTATTTTGGCTTGTTTTTCTGTTTAACTTACTGTTGAACTAAGCTAATGGAGTAAGTATCCCAGTAACCAGGCTAACCTACCATCTTTATAAGCTGCTGCAGAGCTCCTCTGGTGCTCTGGCAATCCTATTATAGAAACTTAGTCCCTAGTTGCCTTTGCAGAGGAGAACGCTCTTCGAACTACACTCTGAAAAGATCAGCGTGTTAAATATTTCAAACTTAAATAGGAATTAGCAACATTGTTCTGTCTGAAAATGATTCATTTTGAGAGCTCCTCTGGCAATCACTGTTAAAAGTCTTTGTATTAAATTTGCCATATTGCAGTCTCTGTTTCCATTCCATGTTTGAATGGCAGTTCATTCCACAGGCTCGGTGTTGGGGAATTATGATGGTATTCAATTAGCCAGGTAACCTCTGAAGATTTGCTAATGTACTTATAAAATAGAAATCTGCTCTTAAAACTTCTCTGACATGCACATTCATTTCAAGCACTAAATAATGTTTATGTAATGTACAAAAAGCAGCCCCTGTGGTGGTATTCCAGGGATGAGTTTTGTCCCGTTTGTACCAATGCTCTTTATTGATGGGTCAGAGATCTGAGACCTGACAAAACATTAAGCATTGTCTTTCAAGAGAAGATCTCACATGTAAAATGGGGTATGTGGAACTGGTCGACCAAAGGTTGTTTAGGACCATTTTGCAGCCGTGAGTGAAGGTTCAAATCCAAATTGCACATTCCAAAGATGGTAAATAATATATGCCCAAAGATCATTCCTCGATTATTTATTTTTTCTTGTAATGGAATTAGAAAACATATATGTATGTATATATGGGGTTATGTTAGAGATAGATATTCCATATGCGCAAGGAACTACGCTTTCAGGAAATGTGACTTCCATTGTAGATAAAAGGAACTGACAAAGAAATAAAAGAGCAAAATTAAAACTCCAGGAGAGAACAGAGCATGCAAGACTCCCTTGTTAACAACAGACATCTGCCAACATGCAGACAAGCTATGAAGGGAGCTTGTTTTATCCTTAGGAGTGTTATGTGGAAAATAGTCCTACCAATGTTAAGTCTTGTACACTCCGAACTGGAGAACCCCTTGTAGCAAAGTCTCCCTCAGATTTCACATAAAAAAAATCTTACCAGTTTATTCATGCTACAGTTTCTTGCTTTTGATCACATACATGTGTTGTGGATGTTTTTTTTTTTTTAAATGAAAGTTACATTACAGTTCATCTCTTCTGTGTTTAATATGAACTGCTGATAAGAAGATTGTATGTGTAATCTTAATAGATTGTAAATTCTGCCAGTTTCTGGAACCGGACTTTTTTTATCTCAAGCTTCATAAAACTGAAACATTGGAGGGCCAGAAAAAAAAGAAAAGTGTAATCTATAACTAATAGGTATTATATATTTCAAGCAAATTGGAACAAATTACTCCCTAGAAGAGATCCTAATAAATTACAATATGTGTAAGGCATTCTGAACAAAGCAGTTATAATATGCAGCAGTAGAAATGGCAAATGTGTATCACTTAAATATTGGATTGCTGAGCAAAAGTTTGCTAGTGTTTTAATAGTATTTCTATTGCTATTTAAGCTTTCAGGGAAATGACATATTTTACTCTGAGTGACAGAAACGGAGAGGCAGTTGGAGCGAACAGATGAATGAGGGTATGCAAAACATACGCTGCAAAATTCCAGGTTTGACCTGACCATTTAAATAGACCTGGAGGTTTAAAAACAAACACACACAAAACCAACAAGGAAACCCCCTCAAAGTATTTTTAATGTGTTATAAAGGACTATATCAGTAACATCAAGAAATTTTGTCAGTTTTTAAATGTTTGCAGCAAGTTTTTATAGTTACTCTCTGACTTGGCTATCATGTGAAGAATGATACTAAAGGAAAGCTCATGGAGATCATTTTGACGCAGAAAGGAATGGCTTGGGAGTCCATAAGTAAATAGAGGCAAGGGCTGTCGACTTCCTGTTGTTCATTTCTCACTAGTTTTTCAACTGAATATTGTCAGGCTCATTTTTGCAGTCTTTAGTTGGAAGGTAAATAACACACACACCCCACACACCCCGATTTCAGCTCCATTGTTTCCTGGCTCAGTCTCTGATGTTCCTGTTGAGGCTCTGACCTTGTATCCACATAAAGTAAACTGGACAGATAAAAGCTTCAGAAGAAGTCAATTTAACTTTTTCCAGGTTTTATTTAGCAGAAGGTGCCATTTGCCAAGCTGTTAGGTGATGACATCTCTCATTTGGTGGTGAGAAGTTGGGGGAAGACTGTGATAGACTTTGAAATGTGTGAACAAGTAGTTTATTCTCAATGAAGGAACACCATCCTGTAGCAGTGTTCTGGCTTGATCCAAGGAGGTCAGCTTTGCACCAGCTAAAACTAACAAAAAACCCCAGACGGTATCTCAGTAATCAGAGTATGGAATAAGAACCAGAGATGGAGAAGATTCCTTCCAACCTAGACAATGAACCATGACAGTCTTGTATATATTTTCAAGGAACCACAGAGAGAATTAGTTTTCTCTGGGAAGCAACCACGCAGGTCTTAAAATGTATTAACCGTGCTTGGGGGTGGTGAGCAAGGGAGCAGCAGAGTGGAGCTGTCTTGAGGCATTTTCACTTAGGAGTGTGGCCGGGGGGCAACGTCATGTCCTGCACTCCCTACAACTCCAAGAATTTGCACGTGCTGCTTCTGCACCTGCAGCCAGAGTCTAGCACTGTGTGCCTCCCTTCCTTAGCTGGGCAATGCTTTGGGTGCTGTTGGTTTCTTGCTCGTTTTACTTTGTCTGTACTAAGCAATCATGGGCAACACCGTGCTACTTCAACGCTGCTCAGTGGGTCAGGACAGGCAAATTTCTGGGTCTCTTTAAAACTTTACCCTCTGCGTTATTCTACCAGTGCAAAAGAGTCAATGGATTGATCCCAAGCATGTAAGACAATCTTTGTTTAAAGAAGAGGAGAGTTATATTTCAGCATTTTTCTGACAATTATAGTAATCAAGCTAAATTATCCATAAACCAGAAAAAAGTATCAATTTTACTTTTGAAGGAAAGTTTTTTATTAAAAGATAGTTTTGTTTGGTATTTTACGCCTGGGATATAACCGCTTTAGCCACCCAGAAACCAGACTGTGGTTTGTTTTTTCTCTATTATTGCTTGGCAAAGTTATTGAGGAAAAATATTAGAATCTGAGGCAATTCCAAAGGGCTTTTTCCTTGCCCTGACTCAGTAATTCTGTCTTCATGAATTCATGCTGTCTCGTGGATTGTCACCCTGATTATGTATCTCCTTTAACCATGAAAAGCCTTTAAAAATGGGGAATAAGCTCAAGTTGTAGACCTGGAATTCAGTTTGGGTTAGGAGGGAGGTGGCAGGATGCTTTGAAGGCCCAGATCCTTTGACGTCCCCAAAGAGTTCGAGGAGCAGAAGGGCCGGGAGCCTGCCCTTGGGGTTCTTTCTGTAAAACTGCTCCTTGCTGGGCCAATCTTGTATCTCCTAGCAGCTCCTGACTCCCTCCTCCTGTTTGCTACTGTTGTCACAGTGGCATTGAGCGATTGCATGCTTCTTCCTGTGCATTTGTATCCAATAACCCATGCACTGTGCAGAAATTATACATTTAAAATATCCATAATACTGTGAAACTTATCTCTCTGCTTTTTTTTTGGGTGGCTAATGAGGCTTGCTCTATATTCCCATATTCCTTGAAGTTAATCATTGTGAGAAAGTCAACAACTGTCTCTCAACACCACAGTGCATTCTTGGAGATGAGAGGGCAGAGCTTCTTTGATTGAAAACTGCCTAAACTTTTGTTAAAAGAAAATAATTTCATTATTCATATACTCACAATGGACAATAATATTCTTGAAAACGTGTTCCTTCTGCATACTTTGAGGAAAGTCAGAGGTTCAAAACTGATCTTTGGAACAGAAGAACTGACTGGTTGAACTCTTCCAATTTATTTTGCTGAAATTTGCTATTTTGAAATTTGAGTTTGTTGCCTGTGCAAATAACAGGTTAGGGTTCCTTTTTCCAAGCATAATTTCAATGGCAGGATTTCTTTCAAGGATTACATTGTATTCATTTCACTTACCAAATAAAAAAGACCATTCCACTGAAATCCAAAAAATAAACCTGAAGCAGTGTAAATTATTTTTGTAACATCTATCTTCAGCACTGAATGAAAGAATGAAGTCTGGAATAATTCCTGCATTGAAAATTAAGACATCTGGGTTCGTCCCTGGCTCCACTGTTGTGTTTTCCTGGAGGAAATTGTATCATCTGTCTCAACTTCAGTCTGTAAAACTAAGAAATGTGCAAAAGTGTGGTGAGACACTGTTGTTTCTCATTAAAAAAAAGTGCAAAACAAGTTAAGAGCAATAGTTTTAACTGCTAAATATAGGACTGTAGTTAATGATAGTCAATTTATGTATTGTATGTGATTTATATGATGCATTTAGCATTTTTCTTTCTTCATGCATCATTCTGATTTCTACAGTTGTATTCATGATTGTGTAAGTATCTGCAATATAATTAGAGAACAAAGTTCAGCCTGTGGATTATTAATGAATGACTATAAATATCATTTAATGGGTAGTTCTTGCCCATAAGTGGTTGGTTGTCTAAATTGCATGGTGTTTTTTCTGCTCATTGGTTAGGTTAAACCCTGGAGACTAATAATTACTACCCAAACAGCAATTTTCAGCTAGTGAATGCTTTCAGAGCTGTATGCAGCCAGCTGAATACTTGTGAGCAATGCATTACACCATCCCTCAAGTGACAAGTCTTGGGCTTAAAAATGATTGATTCTTATATTATTTGGCTATCTTGCATGTCAGACTTATTCTGTAGCGCTTGATATCTGAAAAGTACAAACTTCACTTACTTTATAGTAGTAAAGAGCAACCCCGATTACTCAGAATTTCGTAATGTACAAAGGCAACCAACAAAGCATAAGACCAAATACTTTAAAGCAGAACACATGCTACCTTGCTCTGCTCTACCTGCTGGGACCTGGCTTCATTTGTCACTACTGGTGCTTTGTTTCCAGCACAATATTAGTATTCTCTTGCATGCTCCAAGACTACATGTGACAAAGGCAGTTTTTTTTAATCACCTTGCTCTTGAACTATAAAATAGCTTGTTTCAGAGGGTGCTGTGCAAATGGTTGTGTCTTGGTTGTGTTTTTGGAGACTGTAGAACCCTTAATAGGTTAACATGGTTGACTTCACATCTTTAATTTGCTCAAGTGTTTTTAGTGGTGTTTTGGGTTTGATTAATGCATTTTATTTTCATTTGCCTATCTGCTGCTTTTTCTCCAAAGAAAGTCTTATGACTATGTTTATAGTCTCCCTCTCCGAGGAGAACTTATTGATCCTTTTCTAGACTCTGAATAGCATTTTCCATCTGTTTCTGCTTGCCAGGCTCCAGTTGTTCTATTGATTGTTTTTGCATATTTCTGCATATTATATTTTCTTAGCATTTTCTATCACTTGTGAATCATAGCTATTTAGCAGACATCCCATTGTTGTAATATTTCACCATTCGGTCAGTCTTGTGAAATAGCAATAGTATCATCATTACAGACAAGGTAGACAAAAGCACAAGGGATTCTCCAGTGGTCCCAGAGAAGTTTCGAGCCCATGGCTTGACATGTTAGCCCAGATTCTGGACTGTTGCTCCTACCTTTCTCTCCAGCATCTGAAAGTTGAGCTGCTGATGTGATGATTTGTATGAGACCAGTTCATCTCCTGGGATACAGTTTGCAGTTCTGGGAGATGTGCGAGTAGTTCCCCTGTGTGTGTGAGGAACCTGTTGCACAGTGGGATGACTGAGTTGAACCTCTAACCAATGGTGCTACGCAAGTGAATGAGAAGGCTTTCATCCTGTATAAACAGATGTGCACATTAAAAGTCTATTTAGGGTTGAAGTCTTTTTTTTATATATGCAGTGAAAATATTCAGATTCTCATGACCATCAGCATCACCACTGTACTGCATTTTGTCCTTGGAAATTCTGTCTGTGAAGTGAGAAATTAAATTTCAAGGTGAACTTCTGTGGTCCTTTCTCTAGGTTTACGTATTTTTAGAGACGTGGTTTAGTGATGTGGTTTTTTGTTTTTGTCAGAGTTAGGTTGATGGTTGGACTAGATGATCTTAAAGGTCCCTTCCAACCTAGACAATTCTATGATTCTATGATTCTGTGTACGATTTTAGATATATAACACCTTAACTGAAGCTAAGATTTAGTCCAGTGACTTCAGGAATTTCACTTCAATAAAAATTTAAGTATTCGACTTGGAGTGAGGGATATTTCTGTTGTGTTCTGGAAAAAAAATCACAACATAAATTTTGGGAGACTTTGACGCATTTCTCGGCTCTGCTCACATTCACCGTGTTGTCTCCTGTCTTTTGTTAGTAACCTAGAAGAGGAACTTTGGCATTAGGAAGTGCTCACGATTTTTCAAGCCTAGGAAAAAAAAAATACCAATTTTCATAGACTATGCTAGTACCTATTCAGAAAAACAGATCTTTTTTCAGCCAAATATCAAAGAAGCCTTGGGCGGACGCAGGCAAATTGTTAAAAATTTCATTGGTAGAAATTTCTGAGAAGTTAAAAAATGCTAAGATGTATAAATATTATATAGTGTACAGGATGTAGCAACTTATTAAAGGATGTAGCTGCTCATTGAGGCATATCTAAGCTTCTCTTCCTTACAGCTCTACTGAACTTGTAAGAATCTACTATGGCTTTAAAGTACAAAAAACCCAAAGCAGATCCACAGTCTCCAGGGCTGTGAGGAAGTGTCGAGTCCACACAGCGGTTTCACTCGCTGCATTTCCCTTCTCTAGGATAAGTGAAAGCATAAAAACTGTGCTTTCCTGCTTTCCTGGCTTCCTGTAAAAGGAATATGGTCTGCCCACAGTTTCTGTGCCCTGGTCACTTCAGACGCTCAGCTCTGCTGTTTTGTTACCCTGGATACTTAGCTGAACGTACCGTGCATTTACTTTTAAATTGGGAAAGAGAAAAAGCAGCGTGGAGCAGTATTCAGAGCTGCTCTGGATGAGCTACTTGTACACTAAGTGGCTTTTTAAAGGGAAAGGATTCTTTCTATTAATGCGTTTAGCCAAAAATTTGTTGGTGTGCTTTTCAAGACATCTTGGAATGCTAGCACGATAAGCTGGCTGCACAAATCTAATTATCTCAGAGTTTCTTTTCTTTTTCTTTTCTTTGGCAAGGTTATTTTGATTTATTCTTGAAGCTCTTAATGAACTGCATTGGGAAAGAGATTACATGATTTATGTAACATTTATTTTCTTTTATTCTTTGTGATCTGCCTCGTTATAAACTATGAATTGTTTAAGTGCTTTTTTGCTTTGAACTAGCAAGAGAGTGGCAGCATCTCTTGTTCATAGTGTTCATTTCTCTAAATGAATCTAAAACACGACTCCTGCACCAGACTGGTAACCCTGTATCCTCCCATGAAGGACACCTCTGTGGTGATCCCTCTCCTTTTGAGAGAGAAAGAGTAAGTCAGCTCCTCTTCCCACCTTTGGCCTACACTAATGAGAGCTGCGGGAGAGAATCAATGTCAGTTTTCTCTGGTGCCGTAATGACAGAGTTTCCTGGAGATTGAGCTATCAACACTGATAGTATTTAATTGGGCAAAGAGTTCCACGAGTCTGAAACAAAAGGTTCAGCCCAGCCACAGGCATGTGTGCTCAGCTTGAGGAAGGCTTTTTTCCAGACCCTTGTAGTTTTGTTCTCCCTGAGTAGAGGTTCAGGATAATCTTGATGACCAAATAATATTTCTTGTTCCTGGGGGGAAGAGTATTTGTTTAGCTATTGAGAGCCAGCAAGCTTATGGACAGTTGCTAGAGATAACCAGAAGGTTTTGTACAAGTTTGGGAAATCCTGCCCAAGTGGAGAAATAAAATTTCTGCATAAAATACTGAACAATTAGGTAATTATTTTTTAAGTGTCTCTAGGAGCTGTGGCTAACTTAACAAGGTAACTAAAAGTAGGATCTGTGTTTCTGAAGGTTTAGTGATGTTCTGAAACTGAAAAATCTGGTGGTTTTGAGCCCTTTCTCAGAAGTGAATTTATTGCTTGGCGTGTGAGATTACAAGGGTCTAGAGGAAAACTCCAAGGAAAACTAATCTTGCAGTCACTTTCTATTCTTTCAAGTAGTTGACCTTAGTATTTACAGTGGTTTCAGCCATAAAACAAGTCTAATTTTTTTATTATGTTTTAATTGCGGAAATGCTATATATTTTCTGGACCATAAACAGAGCTCAAATCACTAACTATGCAGGTAGTCCTGTGTCTGGAATTATCACAGGAATATTTTCAAATATTTGTGACAATAACTTTTTCAGGGAAAAATAAAATCCTGATGTCAACCAGTTGACCACTTAGTGGAACATGTATATGAAATATGTAAAGCCATACCCACTGTGTATATACACGTGTACAATATACATTTTTCTATGTAGGACTTAGTATTAAAAGTCAGACTTCTTTTGCTAGTTTTGAACTGCAATTAAATTTCCAGCCTAAGTTTTCTACTCCTGTTTTCACAATACAGACATTCTGTCTTCTGCCTATAACTCACGTTTGAGCAAATGTTGATCTTAACTATGAAGGAAAGAGGGATGGTGTTTGGATTTTCTTTTCCTCCCACTGAAATGAAGGGAAAGAAAAAGTGATTCAAATGTTAATTGAGGAATTAGTTCATGTAAAGGGTCAGTAGCTGGGGTTAGTTCTTAAAAGTATTCCTTCTCTTAACAAAAATAAATACAATATGCAGTTAGCATTAAGTAGCGCAATTTGGTGCCTCGAATGATTTAGAAAGTTAAAGCATTTTCCCTATGATTTTGTGACACTGTAATGTAATATCAGCAATCTTATGCTATTCAACAGTTTGACAAATGACATTGTAAACTCATCTTTGTCACTTGCATTTTTGAGGGCTGGATTATACAAAGTGCCAAGCCCTTGTCCCCTATTGAGGCGGTATGAGTTGAGAGTACCTCAAAGATGTGTTTAGCTTGTAGAACAAAGCCTTGTGTACCCAAAAAAAGAAAAAAGAAAAAAAACAATAATACAGAAGGGCTGAGGTGTGATGCCAACTATCTATTCGATGGTTTATATAAATAAATGCTTTGCACTCTTGAAAATTCCTGGCTGAACAGTGAAATTTTTTTGTATCTGGCTTGCTGGGTATCAATGTGTTGCTACATTTACCCATTTTCTACAGGAATAAGGTATGTTCCTGGTTGCTGTGACTTTCAGTTCAAGCCCGTGTTAATGAAGTGTTGGATAGCTGTTTTTAGAGACAGATGAAGGAATATTTTTGAGTGATGGAGGGTGCTTCACAGCAACCTCACTGGGTGCTGCTGGGAGGCACTGAGCAGCATGGAGGGATGTGGAGTCAAACCAACCCCTCGAGCTTTGGACCAGTTATTGCTGCTTGAGTAACAAATCTCACAGTCCTCCATACTGTGTTTGAGGTAGCTCCCGTATGCCCACCCTCCATGCTGTAATCTGTAAAATGATGAAAAACAGCCTGTATCTTACCTATATTGCAGCAGAGCTGCAAATAAAGACAAATGCAAAAACCCCAAACAAAGAAAAACCCCAACAGACATAGTCAAACTATTTCTCACCAGTAAATTGTACTTTCTTGTACCTGTAATGCAAGTCTAAATTTTGGTTTATAGGAGCGTGCTTTTGACTGAAAATCCAGCTGCCCATTAAGACATATGAGAACACAAATTTGATGGAGAAACCCAACAATCTTCAATCCAAAATCCATTTTGAGTTGAGTGAGACAGTGCATTTCCGTACACGTTCAGAATATTCTTCTTAATCTCTGTTATTCCACATAGCACAAGCCACCCCTGAACATGTTGATAAAGAAACTCTTAATAAAGAAACTAACTCATGTAATGTAGCACACTGTGCTTCCCTGCAAATTTAGCATTATCCTGAATTTATTTCTTTTTTGTTTGTTTACAGAGAAACCTACTGCAGGTGCCAGAGCTCCATGATTTCTGTCAAAAGGTAAGAACTACTTTGTTCAAAGATACCTGAATGATATTTGTCAGTTCAATATAAATCTGGTTGTAAAAAAAGGGTAACAATGATACATAAAAACAAAATTTAATGAAAAGAACTCACATTATGGGTGAATTTCATGAATCATGTAAAGGTGTGCATAAAAAATTGAATATGTACACTTTAGATCTCAGATCTGATAAATATTTCATTGGATTAAGAAATGCACTCTTGAAGCTTACCTGTATATAAAACATAAGAATGCATTATGGAGGTAAGTAAGGTACTCTGTCAATTAACACACTTGTGTATGTCTGTCTGTCACTAAAAAAAATAAAAATCTTTGAAATTATTAGACTTAAGGTGGCTGTATCTGTAAAATTGAAAACTGCAAGCCTTTGAGTAAATAGAACTAACTGCTGAGGTCACTATCTATTTGCATAAAATATATATGATTGAGGAGAAATATAATAATGGGAATCTACTGATACACACGCTTAAAATACAACCGTAATGCTCTAGATTGTCATTATAAGTGTGCACTTTGGGGAGGATTAATGCTTGATTCTGCCATCACTGAAATCAGAGCTAAGATTACAATTGACTGCAGTGAAAGCAGTTATTTTGATGCCTAATGCTTTTTGCAGGCTTGCCATCAAACCACAAATAAGCCCATTAACGCAAGTTTTAGAAAATCCTACTGTCATGAAAATGCCTCACTCTTAAATGGGATGCTGAGACTTTTGGGAAGGGCCTTGCACTGGATTTGGTCCTCTTGAACTTCTGAATGTTTGCATCACGTTACCTGTTCAGCCTTCGCTCAGTGCAGTGTTTCTGGATGTGGCTCCCTTTGGTATTAGGTTGGTTTTGTTTGGGATTTTCTTTAAAGGTGCTCTTTCTGGTAAAGTTTGAGACATTTATTTTTCTTCAGTCTCCCATTTGCAGTGCACAGAGAAGTGTTTTGATGGGAAGTATCAATAACATAGCGAATGTTTCTATGGCCTGGATTTGAAAAGCCTAAGCACCAATAATCAGTTTTGTTTCTTCAGATTTTATTGATAGTGCATTAGCAGATGGATATTTCGTTTGTGATATCCAATATCCAAGTGTGTGAAAGTGCTAGCAGTTCAATATAATAGCAGGGAAATGACTCTTCCATAAAGCAAAAGAATATTTCACAAATTGAGTGATAAACTGACAGTGAGCTATCAGCAGGTGGGGTGAACACCTCTGTAATAATTCTTTAGAAGTAATGAGAGATAGTAAAGAATGGAAATATGTTTCTGTCGCTTCAGAAAGAGAATGGTTTTGCTTGTTTTGAAACAGATGTTTGTCGTGGTTGTTCACGTTTCTTTCATCTACCTGCTTATCCTTTTGTGTGGGTTTTTCTTTTTTTTTTTGGTTCAAGATGCCTTTAGGTGTTGAGGGGAGGAGGGACAAGCATTTTCAGTAGTGGAATCATCTTAACTAATAATACGAGGAACATGTGATGCTTTCTAAAGAATAGGTACCAGTTTCTAAGCTAATCTTGCTGCTGTAGGTAGAGTTTTAAGCAGCGGAGCCGCATATGCACATGATACTACTACAAAGTTCTCCAACTGTAATTAATATCAGAATTTGGCTCACGGGTTTTGTGAAAACTTTGTGGCCATGTTTTGCATGAAAAATGTGTATGTGGTTGTGGTTTTACACTGATGTGACTGAGATCAGCACCTACTTAAGGAATCAAAAAGCTATAATTGCATTGTGAATATTAAGGTGTAATGCATACAGCTTCTTACACATCCTTCATACCAGGGCGAGCTTATCTTCCATATCTGTTACCAGTTCATAACGTAGCAGATGTGTTGCATGTTTTCTGTGCTTTTCCTTGCTGCTGAACACGGCTGTCTCCTCCCTTCGGTTCCAAAGAAAAATGCTTAAAAAAAAAAAAAACGAATCTAGTTTTCTTACCCACACTGTAACATCCAATATTGTTGAGTGTTCTGAGGTTTGGAGATGAAAGAAACAGGCCATAAGTTATGGAGTTGGAGGACAATATAAACAAAATGACCTTTGGAATCATGCTTGCCATATTCTGATGAATAAATTGAGTTCATGTTTAACATTCAGATAATATTCCTGGCAGAGCAAAACATTGCCACATTAAATGTTCAGATCAGAAATGTTCAATGCAGACTAAATTAAGTTGGATCTTAGGACAGCAAACAAAATGAGTAACATGTGGCAATATTTGATTTAACAAAGAAATGTTTCTTTTTCCTTTTTTTTTTTTTTTTTTTTACTGT
Organism: Numenius arquata; assembly: GCF_964106895.1. Taxonomy (NCBI): domain Eukaryota; kingdom Metazoa; phylum Chordata; class Aves; order Charadriiformes; family Scolopacidae; genus Numenius; species Numenius arquata. The sequence goes on from NC_133588.1 coordinate 2,462,319, forward strand.
AAGTTTAAAAGTATAAAGATACACATGCCACAATGCAGTGCCAGGAACGTTAACTGCTTTTGATCTCTCTCCTCAGATATTAACGTCTCCCCCCAAACACACCCCTTGTTTGGCGTCTTAGGAGTTTTCATACCAATAAAGATGCAGAGAACAGCAGTCTTTGCTTCTGTTTCTTCAGCTTGTTTTCTTAGTGTTGCATGATCTATGCCCTGGAGAGGTCAATTTTAATCAGCCCCCAGGCACTGCTTAACGTTTAGGGCCAAATTTTCAAAGAAGGCCTCAGTTGGATTTTGATTAGTGAGCGTATGATCGTTTCTTGCACTGTTGAGCCTCCCAAACACATGTATGTTTTTGCCTGCCAAAGTACAGTACTAAACTCTTTGAAGTGAAGACGCGGTCGTCCATGCTACTGACATGTGCGTTCTTTGTTTGCAAATGGGATAGTTGCACATCTGTGTGTATCCGCCATTGATTATGGTTGTACAGCTGCACCTGTATTTGATTGTGGGAATGAAAGGGTAGGTTTGGAACTGGAATTTATTTTTGGAAATGCAGTACCAGCTTTCTGTGAGATTAGTATGATTCTCAGTCATTCCTGGTTTGCCGTTTTTGCAATTTGATCTTCTGGGAAGTATTCTACTCTGTAGAAATCTTAGTTTTTCTGGTATTGAGAATAAAACGTGACTATGTTGCTAGTATTTTAATAAAAGGTTTCTTGGCTTCATGGGAGCATCGAGTTCACAGGGAAGATGCATAAATCTAGTCATCCTTGAAAAAGACCATTAGTCATTCGGGCTTAAGTTACGGTTTAAAGGGAGCGGGAACGTCATGCACAACCCCCTTTAGATGGCTGTGATGATTTCTCACTGTTATATTTCCAGTAGAAATGCCAAGCATAAGTGTAGAAAAATACCTTTTGCAAGCCACAAATGTTGGTACTAACATAAAGAACTGTGTCCAAAATAGTAATGATTTACATAAGTATTGCAGAACAGCAATATCCAGTACTTTGATGCCACTTATATATCCTTCACTAAGATGAGTGGACTGCTAAAACATATCCCCAGTTATTACTTATGGATGTGGTTATATTCTGAAAGATTCAAAATATTTCAGTCAAGATCAGGACTCCCTGTCTCTCTTATGGAAGAGGAATTGGTGCCTGGCTGAAGGATTATTTCAGTCAAATATATTGGTGTTAGAGAAATACAGTCAGTGCTGTACAAGCATTCCTCAAAACTGAAGAAGGGGATTTTTTGCGTTATCCTGACTCTGTCAAACTTGCACCATTGTGACCAGCTCACATGTAGGTTGATTTATATTTTTTTTGTGGTTTGTTGTAGTTTTCTAGGCACAATTTCCAGAAAACCCACGTAGGAAATACATTAACATCTAGGACATCCTTGATGGAAACAATGAATGTTTTAGGTGCGGACTTTTCAGTGGGAGCAGCAGGATCCCTTTCTTCACAGACCTTTCCTCTGCTTGCAGGGCGCACTGTGGGTTGCAGTCCTGCCCCACATGCCAGGAGCAGCAGCTGGAACGTAGCCTTTGGCTTCGGTGCGAGCGGAAACAGGCCTGTGATTATTTAAAAAATGGGCAGGTTGGAAGGGAGCAATCAACTAGTAAAAGTTCATAACGATGCAATTATGGCATAGTGACTGTGCAAGCTGAAAATCATTGGCCATTTGAGGCTCTCCAAGACGCATACCAGCCTCTGAGAATTTCTGTATTTATTTTTAATTTATTTCAGTCTTACTGAAGGTTCAGCTTTTGGCTTGTCTAACTCTTACAGCATAGAGCTTCAAAGAGCACACAGCCACAAACTTTACTGAGTTGCCCAAGACTTCTTCTCTGCGTGTTCGTGTATGTGTGTACAAATTCACTCATAGCCTATCAGACATGCACTTAAATTTCTAAATTCGTTCATTTGAAAAAGAGTGGGTTTGCAAGTTAAGAATCTGGAACATTATTCTCATGAGGAAAAGAAACACACAGTCATGAACATCATAGCTGCAAACTGATCTCACTGCCCCAGCTTATTCTGGATGCTTTTAGGAGCTGAAAATAACATGTAAATAATTGTTTTTGGAACGGCAGAAGTAGCATTTCCAGTCCTTGCACAGACTAACGGTATCTTTGTAAAGTGAAGTTAGCTTTGAAAATTGTGCCTTATGGTTGCTAACAGAAAAGAATTTAGGAACAGAGAGAAAAAGAATTAGAATTCTAATAAATAAGAGCAGGAAAAGGCGTTCATCATGATTACTTTGTTTCTTTACCTTTCAGTCTTGTATGAGAGGCTCCAAGATGCTACAATGCACGCTGCATTTTTTTTTTTAACTTTCTCAAACTATACACAGATCTTGAATTATCTTTCAGGCAAAGGAAAACCATTGAGATCTTGACAGGACAGTTTGTTTTAAAAACCAGAAAATGAAACAGCAAAAGCCTTCAGAGTACCTTATTGACCTTTGTTTGGGATAATATTTTTTTTGTCTGTTTTTAATGCTGCTTATCCTTTGCAGCATCCTGCACCGTGTCTGAGCAGCAGCAGGAGAATCAAAGGAAGCAGCTAATAGGTGCTGGCTTAGGCGGCTTCAGCTGGGCACCACGCTGTTCCAACTGCGCCTGACTGATGGAATACCGGTGTTGGGGGGAGTACCTGTCACTTGGGCTTACTGTTACATTCGCATTTGTAGAAAGAGAATAGAAAGGCTGAAACATTTCTGTCATGTTGTTGATGTTCAGTACCAAAACACAGCTCAGCCACAACAAAACCATACTGGTAATGAATAATGCCTACTGTACAACAGAAGAAACTGTGTTTATTTTATAGCACTTAAAGTTATTCTGTCTACTTGGTATAAGACACCCCAAATTCTCAGTAATTTCTTTTTATTGTCATTTGTGCTGACTCTCAAGTTCTAGCTTTGGTACTAACGCAAGCAGGCAGCATTCTTTCACTTGTGCATTTGGGATATGTACTGTAGAAAACAGTTCTTCTGATACAGAAGGTAATGAAAAGTCTCCCAACACTGAAACAAAAATGCGTTACTAGAAACAATGACAGCTTGTCAGAGTGAAAAGTAGGATAACTTTCAGACATGTGAAAGAGCAAACGCCATGTGAATTGAAGTATGTATGACTTGACTTAGTGGTGGAAATATACTTGGTGACTTGGTTTTTTGGTTTGTTGCCTTGTTCAATGTTGTGAGGCTGCATTTGGACTGCCATGGGGATTTTGTGAGAAATTTAAGCAAATGAATGTATCAGCTGAAAGACGACCATAGATTAGATTCTGTCATAGAAAACCCTTCCCAATGCCAGAAGCTGTGACTCTGCAGAACAGTTTGAAACTTGGATAGAGCAGGATGGATCCCATCAATGCTGCATCTTTAGCAGAGGAATCTCTTACAATGATACTTTTTTAATCAGGGCAAAGGCAGCTTTAAGGCCATCATTTGCTAATGTGCAGCCTTGCAAGAATCTGCCTTTATCCAGTGATGTCGCTGGCTGGGAGCAAGGCATGAAGCTCACAAGCTTTTCCAAATCTCCTTCCAAAAGTCCTGCTGATAAGAGTAAAAGGTAACTCCTCATCAGATATCCTCCTCAAACATCTCAGTTGCCCTCTGGCAGGTTTTCGAGATGAAAACTCTTACATTTGGTCATTGTAGGAATAAGGATTACCTCTTAGAATTTACCTGCCTGGCTCAGTAACGTGCAAGCTCAGGATAGTCTAAGGAAGATGTTCCCAGGTGTATTTTCAAAATATTACAGGTCATAAGCTCACCTCCCACCCTTGCTCTGTTCCTTTGCAGGAGGGCCCATAGTGGTTCCCAAGGCCAAATCGCTGATTATATCTATTCTTAATGAGCAATATAGCATCAGTGCCTGGTGTCCTTCTTGGCTGGCTAGGCTGGCATCCTTCACTCCTTCTTCCACTACAAGGCTGTAAAACCCTTGAGGAGAGACAGAGGCTATTGCCAGGAACAGAAAACTGCACTGACATGTTCATTAGCTGCTAAGATTTATAAGATTGTATTATGATTTCATATGTCAATAGGAAACCTTCATGTTAAGATGGTCAGGTAGGTTGCTTAATGATTGTTTTGGAAAAGTTACGTTCAAACAGAACAATGAGCTTCATTGTAAATTTCAAACAGTTTCAGCTGTTACAGTAATAACATTCTCAGTGTCCTTGGCTTTTGAGAAAATGTGATTTTTAAGTTATTGAACAAAACTATAGGTTATTGTGATCTGAAATATCTCCTGTAATACTACTTTGGGTACTTCTCTGTTCTTGAAATGCAGATCAACTGTAATGCAAAACTGTTTTTTAGTGTTTGGCACTACTGAAACAATCTGATTTCTGTCTCTCTATTGGCTTGAGTACTGCCAGAACACTGTCATAATGCTTTACTCAGCAAATTTAATCTGGAAGTGCTGTGTAATTTCTGTATTCTAATTATACCATGCTGCTATCTCGATTGTTCTCACCATTATTTTAACCGAGCCTTCGTGTCCCTTCCTGTAACAGTTCTACAATGCTTTAAGACAGTTTCAAGAAATGATTCTGCTGAGAAGGTCCTTGAACTTTCTTTCCTGTGGGCCAAATGAACAGTTTGTCGGGCTTTCAGGGGTGCTTTTTCAGCAATAGTAAAATTAAATACAAAACTGTGGGTGGGGCAGATTCTTTCTTTCTCTGAAACTTCCCTAGAGGACAGAAATGGGGGCATCTATTGCCTCTTGTCACGTAGTCCAGAACAGACATGACTGTGCAGGCCTTGCCACCTTAAACCTTCCTCTGTCTAGAGCCCTTCTTCAGTCAATGATGGTTTTGATTCTGTCATTCTTTTCCATTTTCTGTTGAGAGGAACCAGGAACCATCCTCACGCTGAACCCATTCAAATGGATAGAGATTGAGGTTGGAGAAGGTTTCCTAGATGCTGTTTTTGGTAAAGCTCTTTTTCCCTTATCCATCAAGCCCCACAGTAGCTCGTGTTCTCAGATCAGCCCTGAAGCTCTGTAACAGGTGACCTGCTAAGCCCGAAGCCATTGTAGTAAAGCTGTCAAAATGTACAGCAAATTTGGACTCTCTACAAGCAGAATTTGAGAGCTGTCATCACACTGAAACCTTTGGTTCTTTAAGTCACATTCTATAATGTACAGTTCAATGAACAACATGTTAATGTTCTGTTTTCTAAATGTTGTTTTGACATTTAAATGTTCAAAACCATCTTGAGTTAATTAAATGTAGAAGCTTCTAAGTGAATGGATTGTGCTGACAACTCATCATCTAATTACCCATAATTAGGAGTAAAACAACATTAGCTAATAGAAATAATAAATAATTGTGATAGGGAAGAAAATTCAAATGTGCTGTCCGGCAGCATGGCAATTTTTCTCCCAAGCAGAATTCATACATGAAAGCTCTGAATATAGTTGTATTTAATCACACGCTGTACATGCATAGGCATTATTCACTGCATGTTTTAGGTTAATAAGAGCTGGTCTGAGAACAGAAAATACTAAATGATGTTTCAGGCTGATGAATTCCAGAAGCTGGGGCATGCTTGTTGGAACAAAATAATAAAGACAAAATAGATCAACAAGGGGTTTGAAGAGAGAGAAAGATATTTTTGCATCATCTATTAATCCTGTCAACACCATTAAAAGAGGAGAGAAAAAAAATCAAAGGAACTAAGAAGTCAATTTGGTTTGATTTTTATCAGTGTTCTCTGCCAGTTGCTAGCTGGCAGATTTTAAACTTGGAGAAATCAAGTGTGGGCAAGTTCGTGTTGTTCACTTACCTTCAGGACAGTTGTGGAGACAATGTTTTCAGTCATTTTGCCTGAATGTTTATCACCAGGAGCAGTCTTATTTACTCATGGAAATGTTAAATGAAAAACATCTGTTTCTTGATGACCCAGAAAATAACGTAGTTGAAACCTACTTTTCTTTTTGTGTATAAAGCTAGGAAAAACTTTGAATTTCTGTGCTTTCTTTAGATCTGTAGTTAGCAAAGTGTTTGTCTTACCTCAGCCTAATGAGGCATAGGCTCTTTGCAGGAATGAGTTCCTTACCACAGGCATCACTAGTCACTGCCAGTCTTTTTATTTGCAGTACTTAATCTGTTTTTAAGAAATGAATTATTTATCCATATCTTAGGTGAGATGGAACTAATCCTTCTATGTTTATTATTGCTATATATATAATTTTTCCATGTATACATTACTTACTGTGTTTTGCAATAAGAAAAATTAAAACAAGTAATGGGTTTTCAAGCAGGTAACAGAGTTACGTATGTGCATTTTAATGTGTGCCTAATGTGCATGCGTTTACCATAGTTACTTACACAAAGAGAATTAGGATTATAAATGCAAATGAAAAGTGACTACGTTCGTTATGGCCAATGCCCAGCTTGGGACTACGCCTAGAAAAACTTGTAAGATTTATTCAGGAAGATGTACATATAGAAGTGACGGTAATACTGATATGAACACAAGGTAATGGAGATGTAAAAGTACTTATTATAGGTGCATATCTAACCGGCTGACTGGACTGAGGGAAAGAAGAAGGGGAATAGAATTTTCAGCTTTTTTATTTTTAAAACTGATTTTAATAAGGAATCAAATTTGTGGTCACCTTTATTATGTTTCCATAATTATTCCAATATTTTTGTTTTTACAAAAAAAGGAGAATGAATATTATAAAGTATTCCAGATTTGAAGATAGCCTTTCATAGTTATGTTTCTATTTTCTTTACAAGTTCTCATTTTCCAAGATCAATTTTTACTTCAAGACATGATCCATAGATACTATCATGAATATTTATATTTAGAGAATGAAGCAGGAGCATTTGTAAATCCTTACCCTCTTAATTAATGCCAGTCTTCAAGGCTGTGTTTCCCAGTGATTGATAATAAAAAGGTTTCAGTGTGGCATGGTATCCTTTGCAGCATGAATCATACACGACCATAAAATTGTTAGCTACATCATTATGGCTGAGTGTATTGTACTAAACGAGCACAATGTTCATTCAAAAATGAATGTTTTATGTGTTCTCTCAGCTAGATTCAGGTAGTGTGCAAAACGTAGTTCTGAACAAATCATATCCCTAAATGTGGTGGGTTTTTTTAAAGTTTGCATAATTAATTTGAGTTTACTTTTTAGTGATTGAACACAATGAATTTAATTCCATATGTCTTTATTTTATGTGCTGACTCGTCGAGAGCTTCATTTGGCAGTCACTTTAATAGAGATAGAAACGTGCATGTTTTGCTGATTTCGGTAGCATTATTTACACATATAAGGATGTATGTAAGCACTGAGTAGGCAAGAAATTTTCCAGACCAGCTATAATCAGATAAAAGAAAGTAGACTTTCAGCTATATTGATTTTGTTTTTAAAACAAGTCAGCTTTCGGGAGGGGCAGGGTGGGACCCAGAAACCTTTGGTTAGAAAAGCTGCAGTAATTATCTCCCCGGAATTGTTATTTCAGGATCACGTACTCCTTTAGTGACTTTAGTCAGATGTCTTGCATGATGCTTTATTGTTTTTTCTCTGAATAAAGGGACCCTGTTGCAACATGGGAGATGTAGTCCAGGTAGAAAGTTCTATTTACAACAGCAGGGCATACAGAGTACGGGTAATCGACACAACATTTTCCATGAAAACTATCTGTGCCAAAGCAACGAGGACAGTCTTAATACCTTCTGGAGCCCTTGGAGTCTGATCTTACCTTTGTGATTTGTACAATACAAGCAGGAATAATCTTGCTAAGATAATTGAACAAATTATCAGACAACCACCGAGAATCCTTTTGCCTACTATTAGTGGCTGATCACAGCGCGCACACTTTTTACAAATGTATCCTTACCAAAGGCATCATTTTGCTGGTCTCACATGGCTCTTGCGTTACGTGCCTGTTTCTCCTGCTGTATCTTTTCTTCACTTCAATGTTCATGTAAGATCTTTGACTATAAGATGCTGAGAATCGGACTCATCACCTTTTTTGATGATTAGGGGAATTTTTTTCTCTGTATGCTGGAATTGATGAAGACTTGTGTAAGGGGATTTCTAGCCTTTACAGCATCATAGAGGAAGATCTAGGTCAGCTGATCCGAGACTTCTTGGCTTAGTCTGCTGTGCTGTCAGTTCTGTAGAGCCAGTCCCTCAAAACTTCCAGCACAAGAAGCTCGAAATCTTTGCAGCCTCGAGAGATTTGCACTTGTCATGCTTTCAACTGGGATAGAGTTGACTTTCTTACTAGCAGCTGGTATAGTGCTATGTTTTGGGTTTGGGATGAGAACGGTGTTGATAAGCATACTGGTGGGTTTGGTTGCTGCTAAGCAGTCAAGGCCTTTTCTGCTTCTCACCCCACCCTGCCAGTGAGTAGGCTGAGGGGAAAGCAAGAAGTTGCAGGAGAGACAGCTGGGAAAGCTGACCCCAACTGACCAAAGGGATATTGCATACCATGTGACATCACGCTTAGCATATAAACCTGGGGAAGGAGGAGGAAGAGGGAGACGTTCAGAGTTACGGTGGTTTGTCTTCCCAAGTAACCATTACGCATGATGGAGCCCTGCTTTCCTAGAGATGCCTCAACACCTGCCCCCCTATGAAAGTGCTGAATGAATTCCTTGTTTTGCTTTCCTTCATACATGACTTTTGCTTTACTTATTAAACTGTCTTTATCTCAACCCATGAGTTTTCTCACTTTTACTCTTCTGATTCTTTCCCTCATCCCAACTGAGGGGAAGTGAGCAAGTAGTTGCATGGTTCTAGTTGCTGGCTGGGGTTAAACCATGACAGCACCTCTTTTTCTAAGGAGATGGAGGGTCTAAAGGTACTAGGGCTAAATCCTAGAGATAGGATGAGATGAATCCACCCCAAATCATGAGTTATACACTGCGAAACCAATAATCTTTCCTTGGAATAAATTCTATGCTGCATATGATAAGCTAAAAATATTTCTGGTGTGACACTTTGATATCATCCTCTATCAGCCATCAGTCCCCTTTGTATTCTGAGCAATAACACACCCTAATGTTCCATTTTATCAAAGTCAAAAAAGTAAAAATCCTTCATCCTTTCTGCATAGTTATGATGCATTTTGCAGGGGAACAAAAATAAAAATCAACAGAAGTCTGAACATATGGAGAAGGGGAAACTGTGTTTAGAGTAAAATCAGAAAATCAGTTTATCTAATCTACTGCATTTGGCCCGTAGTCAATATGGGTGCTGTGTCAAATATTGCTATAAATATTCCCTCTGAGCATATGGAAACAGGTGTTACAAAAATCCCTCAGATCACTTGTTTGACCTGTTAATTAAGTTTCACTGTTTACCAATGGAAAATTCTAGGGTTTAGTTGGTACTGAGAGTACCTCCAGGTTTGGATCCTTCCCCTTCCAAATTACCATGACTTAAAACCTCCTTAATCTTAAAAGGATTGATGAAGAAAGAATTGAAGAATTATATTGGGAGATTTTAGTTTTGCAGTGTAATCCCATCTGCTATAGCAGAATCCTCTGGATAGAAATTGTTAACTTCCTGTTACTGTAAAGGGTTTTTAATAACATCTTGTGTATCATTGTTCCTACTTTTCATTTGGTAGCCAGCAATTTATAATTAGTACATTAGCAAGAACTGTACGATATTAATTCCCTTGTATTTGTCTTGAATTTGCAAGGAGCAGATTAGTACAGGAAGACTGCTTGTCCCTTTAAAACAGAGAGGGAATTTAATTACCGTATCATTTTCTTTCTTCACTGAGTTTTGTTTTGCCAGAGAGAATCAGAGGAGGTAGAGCTGTTGGGGTTCTGTGAGGAAAGGCAATCTGCAGATTAATACAGGTTTTATGAGTTGCAGCAGAAATGTAGGTACAGCTAGACTGGTACAGCCCTGCTGTAAACAGAGGTAGGAGATTGTTGGTTTTGGTTCTTTTTTTTTGCCTGAGCCACCTAATTAATTCTTGACAAGCTTGCTGACTTGTTTGTCAAATTAAAACAAAGAAACTCCCAAAGGAGAAGTCCATTAGAACAACTGTCAGGAAGAAGCACGAACTTTGGACGTACAAGGTTGCCTAAAGAGAGATTTATGCACTGAAGAACTTGTCTGTTTTTCCAACTATATTAGTCCAATATAATATTTCACATTTGTCCTCGTCCTTTGCTTTGTTTGGCCTTGGACTGCTGCAGACGAGGTAGCAGTAGTGCTGAAAAAGTCCAAGTACTCATTATTCATAATTTCAGGAAAGCGTTTCAGAGTGGAGGAATTGCCCTTGCAGGATCCTGGGAGCGGGGAGTGCCGCAGGGGGTACAGAACAGGGGGTATCATGGGTGCAGCGGTAACAGAACATCTCAAGGGGCTGGGGAGAAACTGCAGGGTATTGGACCACTTCTGGATCTCTCTGGCAGGGAAAAGGAAAGCTCTTCTCTTTGTGGGGAGAAAAGGGCATAAAAAGGGTGATATTAAAACAGGCTTTAAAAAAACAAACACACACATACGAAAACAAAAAAAAAAAACCCAAAAGAAACCAATCATAAACTTTTTCACCTGGGAGGAGGAGAGGAAAATGAGAAGACTTTTTGAGGGCAGTTGGGAGAAAGACGCGGGGCTTGTTCCCCTGCTCCCGACTCTGGCAATGGCAGAGCTTGTTCAGTGTCTCCCAGTGTTACACCTGGGACAGAAAGTGGATTTTCATCTTCGCCAGGCTGGGAATGAGAATGGGAGAAACAGATGAAGTTAGTATCCCAGGCCCTTGTGTGTCTAGCGTCCGAGCTAAGCAATCAGGCCATGCGGCCCTGTGTAAGAATTGCCATATCTGGTCAGACAAGAGATTTGTCTCCACAGTTTCTGTCTCTGAGAATGGTCCATCATGAATATCATGGGGAGAGGATAAGAACAGAGAGCCTATAGTAATGCTCTCTCAGGATGCTCACCCCCATACGTGAGCTCCTTTCATGAATTTCCCAAGCAATTCTCAATTTAATAGCCCCGAATGCACTTTTTTTCTTCTAAGAATTCATCCTTTTGCTTTTTGAAGCTGTGGAAACCAGTAGCATCCATACTGTTCTGTCACAGGCAGTTTTCTGACTTAAGCAGGTGTTGCATGAAGGGTGTCTCCGTTGGTCACCCTGAGTGTGCTGCACTCCTGCTAATTGCATTTGGTGACCCTGTGGCTCATGGGCTGGTAGGAGCCACAGATGCTCACTCCCTACTCCGTCTGGCCACTGCCTCTTCATTTTATCACACTGACAAGCACCCTCCCCAGAAGAAAGCTGATTATTTGCCTTTTACAGAAGTAAAGTTAAAACCTCAGTGAGGAGAAAGTAGATATTTTACCATGGAAAATGTAGAGCTCTGGGAACGGGGGGATTTTCCTTGGAAAAGATGCTCCTGTTTAAGATTGACTCTTTTCCAGCTACCTATGAACTCATTTGTCCTATGTCCTTTGGATATCGGAGGAGAAAAACCAGGTCCCTCAAAAGTACTGTGTAGGTTCTTCTCAAGAGTGCGTAAAGTTCAATTTAGTACCCACTGCAGCTCTCATCTTTACACCCTTGCGTGAGACGGGAGTTCAGTGGAAACGTGAACAGTTGCTATTTATTTTGAAATGAAATATGCAGACTTCAAATCTTGGCCTTTGGATAATAACACCCAAATTAAACTAACTTAGAATTTGGCAAATTTCCAGGCACTTCCTTTTCCCTTATTACATTTCTTGAATATATTTTCTTTTACCTTGCACATGTTTAAAGCTTAGAGAGAAGGGAGACTTTCCTGTAGCAGTCATGCAGAGGTGCCCTTCAGGAGGTGATTCACCTTCTATTGGGGACAGTCTCAGAGAGGCAAATTGAATTAGGAGGAGGAAAGGTGCTAGTTTACAGAAGATAGGACTGTGATTTGAAAATTAGGGAATTTATTCGCTTGCTAATACATGAACAGAATTCTCATCAACAGCAATGGAAGCTGTGCACATGAAGAAAAAAAATTAGAGGGGTAAACTTGGCTATAGCAATATTGTCTTCAATGTATTTACATAGGATTCATGGTATTCTATAGGCACCTGTGCAAACCTTGAAGTATCTTCAGTAGGGTGCATATTTATGCATATGAAATTACAGACATTTACTCCTCCTGTTTAACTTTCTTTTTTTTTAAATTTTAAAGAAGATGTGTCACACTGCTACCAATCCTGTAATCCAGAGTATGACGTCACTGAACAGAGGTGTTAATCTTGCAGGGAGCCCCAAGGCTGATGCACTGGGATCAGCTTGTCACCCTCGTGGATGTGTGGCCGTGCGGGGGCTCTCCCCTCTGCTGTATGTTGGGGCCCAAGTTGCTGCTCCCAAGTGAGAAGCTGGGTTGCTGCACTCCTAGCGCTAAATAACACAGTGTAAGGCTCAGCTTTGCTAATTCTTATTTAATTCAGAGTCTCATTATATTTGGTGATGTTCCTTGAGACTGGATCTTGGATTGAAGTGAATGAGTGACAATTCCAATTTACTTTTCTCTTTTTAAAGGGAAGACAGGAGGAGAGGAGTGAAATTAAATGACAGTCTCTAACTATCCTGACTCCGGTGAAGATTCAACATAGTAGGGCAAAAAGATATTCCCCTTAAGATAGCTCCTCTAATTTAAGTGTTCAGATTTTTTCTCAGTAGTAATATAAAGGCAGAGAGAAAGTTTTCTACGTTTTTTTTTTTTCTTCCCTCTGGGCAATGAGGGGTTCTAATTACACTAAAAACCCCTAGTATTGACTTTATAATAGCTTCCCCCTGCCTACCTGGCTGCTGTATATAGAAGGCTGAAACATCTCAAGTCATTGCAATGGGGATAAACTGTTCTTTGAAGGAACATCCAACAACTTTGACCAGAGTGGAAGTTTCATAGGAATGACTGTGTTTTGTGCAAGTTAATTTCTCTGCTGCTCTTTTCTGTGTTGCCAGCAGAGTGAATACTATTACAGTACTTTCTTAACAGGAACACTCTGTGCCAAAGGTTTTAAAGTGTTTTATTTTAATGTCACAGATGATTAAATGCTTTAGTGTGACTGACAAGCTTTAGTAAATTCGTACAAATTAGATATACTAGCTCTTAGTAAAATAGATTTTCTAAACCTGTTTTGTGTGAGAGGAGAAGTAGCAGCTAATGATAGTAAAATACATTAAGATGCTGGCAAATTAAAAAAGGCACTTGCAGCTTAGCCATAGCGATATGACAGCCCTCTGTGAGGGTGAGGTCGGAGCCTACCAATACAACAGAAACACCCATAGGGTTTCCTGCAATATCATTTTTATTGTTGAGCAAGCTGTGCTGATGTTTCTTCAGGATCAGGATATCCTCCAACCTGCTAGCAGGAGCAAAGCCACGGCTCTGCCCTCCTCTGTTCACTTTTGAGGATGCTGGTACCACTGGAGACACCAGCTGTCAGCAATCTTAGTGTCCAGACTGGGATAAAAACTGTTGAGTAGACCATAGTAAAAACATCTCTGTTAATGCTTTTTGCTGTATTAACTCAGGTGAATGTGTAAGTACCTACTGAAGATCCAAGAAGGAAAGGTCTGTTAAGCCCAAATAAAGCTTTTCTGGTATGATTCTTGGGAGGGAGGAGAATGGGGAAAAAAAACCCCAAAGAATCCCTCATTAATGACAGAAGCCGTACACATGTTCAGATACTTTGGCAGTAGGTGTTACACAGCTAACAGAGCTGAATGCATGTGTTCTGCCTGCTAACACATGAAGTATGGATCGCTCCAGGTTTTCCAAGCTCCTAACAGAGCTTTTTTAGAAAGAATTGCAGAAATTTGCCAACTTTCAAGCAAACTGAAGCCAACTTCTGGACTATACACTCAACTATGTGATTTTCTACAGGAAAAGAGACGACAAAGGGGACTTGCTGCTGTGATCCCGAGCTGGTTCCATATGGTTGTAGGTGCATATGTGTGTTTGAAGAAATTTTAAGAAGCTTTTGGTGCTGAGGCGTATAGAGCCATGACTTGAATCCTTCCAAGCTGCAAAAGCAGCCGTACCTGGTGTCTCATTCTGGCAGTGAGTCATGCTGTTCAAAAGGAGGAAAGGGGATGTTCATCTCTACAGCCTCTGTGTTTTTAAGAAAACACTGTGGCTGCTGTATTTGCAGTGAGCTGAATCTTGCAGTTGGGTACCAAGTAACCTGATGGAGGGTTAGGAGAGAGAGACTGAGGAGATACCTCAGTTGAAAAGATTATTTTTATTGGGTTTTTTTTCACGAAAGGTGTCAAATTAATCATGTCTGGTTTGTACCTCTGTTTCCCATCCCGTGTGTGTGAAAGGTGAAAGAGAGGTTCCTCACAGAGGAAGCCTTTTATTAGGTTTGTGCTGAATCCAGTCTTAACAGTGTTCCCATCTGCAGCCACAATTGCTATACTAATAATAACATACGGTAGATACGTTTCAGGATTGAGCATTAATAATAGCAATATTATCATTTTATGTTTATACATCATTACAGTGTCAGTCATTTATATTTGCTTTTAAAGACAAACATTGTCCTTAAAAATAACATGTTTTAAAGAAGCATTTTAAAGTTAACAGAGTCTCTGAATCTCCCTTTAGGATGAAAGGTAAGGGAGTGCATTTTATCATTAAATTATGATCTAGTAAGAAGAGTAAAGGTTTCTTAAGAAAAAAGTGTTATTAACAACATTGTCTTTTTGATCTATGGAAAGATAAGTGTCCTCTAGTGGAGGTAGTACCCTCCTCTTCTTCTCTTATAAACCTTTGTTCTCTTCTGATGCATATTAAGCACCAGATGAAAAATTCTGTTTGTCTGTGGTCTAACAATGAAATACCTTGTAGGAAATGAAAAGGTCAAGCTTTCCCTGTCAGTGATTTATTATAAACAGTGCCTCTTTCTTTTATTTCCTCATACTTTGCATTTGGATTAGTGATGATACATCACCAGCTGCTAGATAAAATATGAAGTTGGGAAACTATGGTCAAACACTTCTGCTGAGGAATGACCCTGTAATCAGCTCCCAGCACACACAGGTCTCACTTGATTTATCAACCCAAACCTGGGATTCTGGAGAGGGATGAATTAGTTTAAAGATATCTAAGGGATAATAGCTAAAGCCAAAAGCGCTGTAGGAAAACCGTTTGTCACTGGCCTGCCCTGCCCTCCTTAATTGCAGAAAAATTGAGAGTGGCTACGTTAGGCACCTGATATAAATCATTGGTCAAGTAACCAGCGATGTATCAAGTGGGGGAGTTGCAGGCCTTTTTCTTTTGCTCTTTGCAGGCAGGACACTGCAGTTTTGACATCAAGAGGCTGTTGGGCCAAAGTGGTTTAATGCACATCTGTCTCCGTGCTGGCTTCACCTTGGCCTTCTGTATGACTTCATGCATTTTGCTGTTCATTCCAGTTTCCAGTGTGCTATTTTAAACGTCACTTTCTGTAGTTTTGCATTTGGGGACCATTTGTCCTAGTTCTTTCAGCTGAGGGTGTAACAAAAAAGGAATGCGCAATTGCCCAACACATGTTGTAAATAATCCCTTATTGCAGAACATATTGGAAAGTTTAGTGCTTGTGGAAGCAGTATCACCAAATGAATTAAGTAGCTGCACACCGCATTCATATTATTTTCATTCTCCAGTTGCTTGACTACGTTTACCTCCACAATAAATGCACGTGCTTAACTATACCAACTTTGCACATAGTTTAGGTAGAGCTTAATGATATTTGATTTCTAACATCATGTCTGTGGTCTAGGAAGTTAAGCACACGGATGTACACAAATTCACACAACTGTGGAACCTTCTGCTACGAGCATCTTGCCTTACAGTGCAGATCAGGGAACAATTAGAAATTAATTCAGTCCATGTAATCTGTACATTTGGAGAAGCTGCAAGACAATAATAACACGTTCTTCCCTCCCTCGATCGAGACTTTTCAGAGATATGATCCAAAGTATGCATAGTGGTACGTCCCCTATGCCAATATTTATTTTTCTTCCACATGGCTGGGCTTGTGCCTCCTCTTTCCTATATAACGTAACTTTACTAAAAATTAATTTTGCAGCCCAAGTAAAAAACTGTTTGCTTATTTGTTGCTTAGGTAACATTATAGTGAGCATGGTGCAAAAATCTGTTGTAATCCTCTAAACGAATTGGTGTACTGCAAATTCCCTCTAATGAGCAGGTAGGAGACACAGAATCACAGAAAAGCGTAGGATGGAGGGGACCTCTGTAGGTCACAGCCCCTTCTTCTGGACCTGGTTAACACTTAGCATGTATTTTATACATCCTTGGCTAGAAATTGTAAAAATATTAAGGGAGCCAGGCACTTGATTTCTGCTCACTTCTAATGAGACTTAGACACTTAATTTCCTTATATTGCTGTTGTTTTTTCTGGTTTTAAATTTCATCATTGCACTGAAAAATTGGATGTGCTTAAGGACATTGCTGATTATGGATCAAAATGTCTTTAGAATTGGGCTTTAGTGAATAAAACATTAAAAATATTACTTGCTCAATGTAAGTGCGATTTTTCAAGGCTAAGTTATGTTAACAGAATTTATTATTAAATTGTGTTGTAATTCTTTTCAGCTAATGCATGAAAATGACCTCAAAATCAGATCAAATCTAGTTAAGAAGGTGATTATCTAAGTCCCTAAATGTCTTTCATCCAGAAGCCCTAAAAGAAAGAATAAGACTTCATCCAATCTAGAGAACACGAGCATCATAATTTTAACCACAAAGAAAATCAATACAAGAAAAAAGAAAGGAAAAACCAACAACAAACATTTGTCTATGTCAAGTGACTTTTGCCCACCATTATTAGCATACGGTTTATGGTGTTTTGAGCACTTACTTCCCTGCACGAAGGTGAAGCACTACTACAAATTGCTACACCAGGAGGAGACTCTCTTAAGATTGAATCACAGAGGCACTGTGAAATTTTTGGTTGAAACTGCTTGTCGGCGTGCTGTAAAGGATAATGGAATTTGATTTCACAAAGCATATTTCATACTCAAGGTGTCCCAAACCACTCTACAGATGAATGAGTTAAATGCCGGAGAAGCGGTGACTGTGTAGGTAAATGTGGCGCCTATTATGTACTTGGCGATAGCTTACACACAGCTGTGGACAATGGAAACAGGTTTTCTCTTTTATTATTGAGGGTCACCCAGGTTAGCCCCTGTTCTTTTTGAAAAGCACTCTGGGATTTCTAATTTCCACCTGGATGATCACCAGAGACAGACAGAAAGGGCCACAGTTTAATGCGTCACTGAAAGGATGGATGAATGATTGTTGGATGATTAATGGCTGGTCGGTGCTGAAAGATGACAGCCTGTTATAATGGAGATAGCTAACATGTAATTTTCTGCATACTGCAGCTTCACAGTCTCAGCATTCCCACACAGCGGGCATTTCATGTGGGTAAGAGACAGAACAATGAAGACATAGTTTTTGGTTAGAATTTGTCCCCTTCTCGCCAGAGAGCAAGGCATGTGGTAAAGCACCCACGGCTCTGCCGGTGCTGGCTTTGTGCTGCAGAGTGCTGCTGGAGAGGGGCTTCACAGAGCCTGGCAAGTGCACTGCCTTAGAACTTATCACAGCATCTGTGAGAAATATTTCCGAGGGGACAGAGGTATCTGTTATCACATATCCAAATTTTTGCTCACTGGTCATGTGGCATTTAGAGCATTATTTATCAAAACCGGGCCTGAGGTTTGCTGACAGACTGATGCATGGCTCCAGCTCTGCTGCAGTGAGCTGTGGAGCTGCACAAGGAGCACAGACACCCAGTCGCTTCCCTCGGTGGGGGACTGATGCTCTGTCACCCTACTGGATCCTTGAACAAGGCCCTGAGATTTTGATAATTAGATCAATTATTACTATTACTGGTTGAGTGTTTACTATGGAATAGTTGTTATGAAAAAGCAACCAACAACCAAACTTCACAAATGGTTTTCTTGATTGGAATATATTCTTTTTTCCACTTGAAAATGTTCTTTCCATTTTGTCGATCCAGAGTATATTCATAGTCAAGTTCTACTATGCATTTGTTTACAGAAAGGCAATCTCAGTTGTACCCAAAACTTTTTTAGAATGAAAGTCAAAATATCCCATATGTACACATTACTGCAAGGAGTGTTTTGTGAGTGAGGGCAGAGAAATCATTTCTGGTGGTTTTGAGACTGGTCCCTGTGCCATTTTCATACTCATTAATACCAGACCTGTGCGCTGTGGCATCACCTGGCAGGTCTCATTTGAACTGGGTTTGGCATGATCGTGTTCCTGTTGAATTAGTCAAAGAGTACTACACAGGCTTCGTCCTGGCTTTATGCTTTTATGATGACTATAGGAGGACACGCTATACTTTATCTGGCATAATCTCTGAGCGGTACAGACAGATGACACCTGATCCAGTATGTGCTTTGCTAGTATAAAATCATCCCATCAAAAAATTTTGATCAAATGCAAACTGGCAGAGTGAGGTTATACCAGACCAGCACTTTATATCATGTGGCTGTAGCAATTTTTAGCTGGCACTTGAAGTCTTAAAGGCTGCTTAACTGTATTGATTAATCATAGCTTTAGAAACCATTTCTCAATTTTGAAACATTCTGATTAGAAATCCTTATTGGGAACCAAACGTGTATTAGAGAGCTGAGTTGCTTTTATCTATCTATAGATAGATTTATTTTTTTTTTTCCTGGAAACTGTGTTTTCCTTAAATTACCTTCTATTTTTCGTACAATTTCAAAGTTGCTGAAAAACATAGGGGTGTGTGTTTTTTTCTCCATAAGAAGCCAAGATGTTTAAAAAAATAAATAAAATAATTTCGGTCAATATTCTGTGGAAAAAATTAATTAGTAAATACTTTTCAGTAAAGTTCACTTTTTAATAGTAAGTAGCCAGATTCCAGAATGCTTTACATTTCGTTTAATAAACTTGATTATCTGTTCAATGAAAGGAAATTGCAACTGCTTACAGATACTCTATGAGCGACACAAAATCACACATCTGATAATTTGATGTTAGTTTTTACCCTAAGTAAAAGGTCCATTACCATACGCGCAAGTATAAAATATAGAAACCCAGGTTATCAGGAGATGTACTGAAGACATAGTATTAAAACTGTGTTGATGTATACTGTTTGCAAGTGGTTAACTACTGGAAAGTTCATGTTGAAAATACCATCTGTCCCGGTTTGAAGTAAAGCAGAACCAACTTTCTGTTCAGTAATTTTACATCCTAGCTAGGCCTCTTCTAACTTGCTGAAATTAACGGCATATTGTGAAGAAAACTGCTTGTTCTCAGAGTGATAAGACCAATGTTTGTGCTCCATGCCAAGGAACGGTGTGCAGAGAGGTTCTTGCTTATACTTATTGCTATAACAACCAAGGGCAGATCATTTCGTTATTTGCCCTGTTGGAGGGTCGGAAGTGGAAAAGCGTAGAGGGGTCACATCGGTGGGGAGGAGCGGACAGGAGAGGTGACCCAAACCTGACCAACTGGGGTATTCCATCCCATCTGCCCCATGCTCAGTATAAAAGCTGAGGGATCAAAGGGTCAGCCCCCTTCCTGCGATGGCCGACGTCCAGAGAGGACTCTGTCCATCTGCCTTTGATCCCGATCCATGTGTTCCTGACTTTAGAGCTGGAATCCAGTTCCCATCCGTCGCTGAGTCCAGTCTGGGACTTTCCCAGTGCCTGCCAGTGACGTGATTGTCATCCTGGGAGCTTGACATGGTTTTGTGTATATTGCATCTATTTTTTTTTTTTTAATTTTAATATTAATTCTTCATTAAAGTAGTTTAGTTCATTCTAAACTCATAAGTCTCTTTATCTCTTCCTCTCCTCTCTTTGAGAGGGGAAGGGCCATCTGTCATTCTGGTTTTAGTCAGTTCGGCCAAAACCACACCACCATCAAAAAGTTTTTATAAGAACCTACATCTATTTATAATCTGCCAAGCTTAGAAAATCCATTTGTATATCTTTCTCTTATCTAAGGATTTTTTCCATAATAGAAGATTCATGTGGATTTTATTTGATTTTTAATTAAAAATAATAGATTGCTCGGTTTTATTGATTATTGCTATTTTCAGGTGTTAAAATTAGAGCATGGCAAAACTGACCCTGCTGTCTTAGTTCATTCAAAGTTTAGTGACTTTTGGGAAGCGGTAATAAAGAGAACTCGGCCTGTAAGGCTTGATCCTGTTGTCACACATATACACGCAGCCATAGGTAATAAAAATACTGAAGCTCTATTATGAGGCAGAGACTGAGAAAATTCAAGTTGCTTCATGTGGGTGGTTTTTAACTTAGTGTGAAGTGAAGCATTTATCATTTGTAAAAAGACTAGATCTCAGTATTGAAGGATTGTGTGTTTTATTAGTGTTTCTTGGTATTTTGCAGTGGTTTACTTAATAGATAAGGACGAAAATAAGTATATTTTGCATGTTGTGCTATTAACTTAAAACATATTTATGATTGTAAAGAATTTTCTGACGACTTTTTCTTTTGTATCTTTTAAGTATCTTTATTGACTAATAGCATCTAACATATTTTCATTTAATTGAAAGGATTGTGAAGTGCTTTATATACTTACCGATGTACTTTTAGATCACTAACCTGTAATGAAGTCTCTCAGGTTGTCTGTTCAGAAAAATGGAAGCCTGGGACAAGAAACAAAGACTACTGCAGGCGTTAAGACTGCAGCAATAATGTAGGTCAGTAGAATGGAAAAGTGTAATCTGACTGAAGCTCCAGGGTTAATATCCCAAATGTTCCTAGAGCACTAGAAAGCATATCAGAACTTTACCATAGTGACATACTGCCACCTAACATCACATAAAGCATAAATTCCGTTCATCTTCCCCACAGATTCAGTCAGGAATCTTGCCCATATTTTAGACTGTCCATCCAAACTATTTAAACATATTTGGTGGGGATCATAGGTCATAGTTGCTTTTACATGAGTTAGAACCAAGCAAACCGTTCGGATGGAGGCAATCCTTCTGATAGTGAACGAACTCTGGAGTTGATTAAATTGTCTCAAAATGCGTCTTAGATCATCTCACTGCAAAGACCTGTGAAACTTGCTTCCCTCCCTTGCCACAAACACCCACGTGCCCAGCAAGGACAGGCATCCCATCTGGGATGCAGCAGAAGAGGTCCCTATGCCTGTGGTTACTCTGCCTTAAATCTAGTAACGGACTTACTGGTGCATTCATTTCCTACAACATTTCAGTCCCAAGGGTGTTTGCCGCTTTAAGCAATTCAGAAAACAGCTCTTTGGTCAGAAACCTCAGCTTTACGGAAAAGGAGTAGAATCTTTATGACAGCAGCTTGCCCAGCTGAGTGTGAGGGAGGAATTAAGGGGCATCAAAAGGCGTACGTGGAAGAAGTCACAAGCTTTAGCTTTCCATGAGTAGAAATGTCTTTTAGGGCTTCTTGCACTATAGCTAAGGTAAGGGGAATATTTGGGCCCAGGTGGACATCACACAGGTAAAGCCCCTAAAGTGATATGCTCAAAAAGAGATGGCTGTGCAGGTACCAGCACCTCTTCCTTCACACATTTAGAGGTTGTTTGACAATCGCCCATCTGCGTATTGACACGTCTTGACCCTGTTTACTTGTAGGATCTGCCAGGATCACAGAACTAATGTGACAGGCTGCAATACATTTAAGATAGAAATGGATTCACGTTTCTACTTCAGTGCTCAGGTCAATGGAGTCACTTCAGAATTACATTTGTGTTGCCGAGAGAAGAATTTGGCCAATCGCCCGCTCTGTCCAGCACATTAACTTTAAAAATAATTTAGCTAGCAGTTGTGAATACCCATTTCCTGCCAATAACCTTAGAATACCCCATTGCTGGGAGATATGTGACCTCACTTTGTGAGTCACCTCGTAGTGGTACTCACCAGTAAGCCTTTCCAGTGGTTCATTGTTAGTACTCGACAAACCAGCTTCACTGATGGCAGATTTAGTCATACTCATGATGGAGAGAAGAAAAAAGAAGCCTTCTCAAACGTATGCTGTTTATAGAAAGAGAGTTTGCATTAATGGAAGATTCTCAAGCTCTTGGATTTTTGGTTGATTAAAAAGCAGGTTTTTAATATGTTGTTTAAAACTTAAAAGGAAGTTGAAAAACAGGATCTAATTGAATGAAGAAATTAGTATCCTGTGTACAGTACTCAACAACGTATTAATTTGAAGACATGATGATAAAAGAGCAAAAAAACAAGCACAGCCCGAAGTTCTTACTCCAATTTTCATCATTTATCATAGGTTTGTTCTTGAGTTCAGTGGTAGGAACTTGGGGTAAGACCTTATTCTGGACAGTATCACGTAACAAAGACTTTGCCTTCTGGGTCAGCGGCAAAACTCCGTGCTAAAGTACTTCAGATTTAGAACTGGTCCATAGTGAAGCTCTGTTTGAGGCTGATTGGAAGTCTCTGATAAGGAATAATTTTTAAATAGAGTAAATGTTGCTCTCATGTTTGTTTTAATGAAAAAGATTAGGAAAACAATTGTCTTTTAAAACTTTAACTCTCATGAGTTTTATGCAATAGTAGGACTCTGTGTTTAAAACCAGGGAATATAATTGAATTATTTATGTAGCAGCTTTCATGTTGTTGTTTTTTTCTATAGTTTAATTAGCATGTCAGTTCGTATGCTGGAAGCCAGATTCTTCTGTGTATAGTGCAGTGCTCAACAGAACCCCTGCTTGGACTCTCAAATTGACACTTAAGGTGCCAAACTCCCCAAACTGGCCAGATTTAGAGTCTGAGTTTCCTTGTTCAGCCTGATGCATTCGGGAGAGGTAATTTCTTCAGTTAGGTACCCATTATGGTGTTTTTCATACAGCATTGGCAAGAGTTGAGTTCATACATCCAAAATGTCCTCTGGCATCTTCAAGCAATCTATTCGACTTCTCCGTATTCTTCTGTACTTGCGGGTTTAAGGTTTGGGGTAGGACAGCGCTTTTACATGCAGAGCAAACTGTTAACGTGTCATTTGTTCAAGGCAAACTGTCTGTGACAGTACCGTCGAGCTAAACATGAGATTATGCTACCACTCTGGGTAAGAATGTCTGCAGTCCCTTGGCTGTGCGAAATACAAGGGTCTTCCCCTAGCAGACAAAATGTGCTCTTAACAGCAGGAAGAAAATATGCGTATCACGGAGCGAGCTAAAAAGTGATCCAAAGGTATTTTTATGGGGACTATGACCTAGGAAAGCTTTGACCAAAAATGGAATCAGTCCTCAGTGTCTTTGACATTTCCTCAATGGATAAATCGCCCTAATCTGGTTTTATGCTTTTCCTCTAAATCTTTCTTTGCCACTTCTTGCGTTATCTGATAGTATATAGCCTTTATCAATTTTTTTCCCCACATTTTACATCTGTTTAACAACCCTGACATCTGACAATCACAACCCATGTGGCATGGCTGTCCCAGAATGGGACAGTTTTCTTTTCTCATTTATTAAAGCTACAAGCAAGTGTGTTAATGCATCATTTTACCAATCAAACCTGCCACTTAACAGAAGCACAGTGAAGTCAGTCTCTGTTCTTAGGCTTTTGTTTGGGGTCTGACCAATAGATCTGACACCTCTGCAAATATGTAAACAACAGGCTGTGACCTTCAAGGTAAACTCCAGTCCAGCTACTGTCACTAGGACTAGTTCAGTGTCTGAAGCCAGGAAGAGAACTGGTTTGTTGGTTTTTTTGGTTAATTTCCCCAATTTGTTCACTAAGCTACTTAAGTGAGATGAAAAAATCCTTTTGGTCATTAAACTAGTTGTCAAGCAGCTGGAACACCAAAATGTAAGCAAGGTATCAAACTATTGACAAACAGTGATACTGTTAGATGTTACCAGTTTGGAAATTTGTCAGCCCATGCCAAGAAGTCAAATGTCCTCCTTAATCACTCAGCACATACAGTTATGGTGGTAGGAAATATTCTTTGACCATCTTCTTGAACTACTTTTGTCCATTCTGCTTTCCTTTACTTATTAGAGAGAATGGAATCTGTGGAGTAGTTACTCTTCTTGTCCTTTCTGAGATTGACAATGTGGATAGAATAAAAATTGTGTTTAGGAAAGGAGGCAGTGTCTGTGGTACACAGGCCTTCATTTGGTGAAAGAAAGATAGCTGGACTGTGGTGAGCAGAAGGTATGTCTGGGACTGGATTTCAGAGGGTTGTTGATTTGCTAACAGGATGTATAATTTTTCACTTTCTCAGCTTGGTTTCACCCACTGAAATCTGTTTGCTGACAAATTCTGGATGAACAATTTGCTTATATCAGGGTAATTTTTTAAAGGTTTACAAAGTTTTAATTTGAATATCCCTATGTATCAGCACTGCATTACACAACATGCATTTTGCCACACTACTGATCCGCCCATTTGTATTCTTAATTATACATTTCCCAGGACTACATTTTTCTGTAAATTGTTCATGCCACATTAAAATGGCTGTGAATTACATATAATTCCTTCTGTGCAGAGAATATACTACATTCCTTTTTCAGATGCAGCATGAATTCTTTTAATTTTCAATTTCCCGTCTGGTTCAGTGGAAACTAAAACTTTAAAACCAAAATCAAATATACTGTGTTAAATTTGGGTTCATAAATTCAAGAGCAATATGTTTAGACTCTGATAGTAAACAGTTCCCACCACCTCAGGTGATAATGTATTTTAAATTTTGTTATAAATACAAATACTTCGTATAAATGTTTTAAATGTCTTCATTTTGTTATTAATGATTTATGAGCTTGTTATTTAAAAGAAAATGCAAACTGAAGTGGCATTATAAATTGACTTAGAATTATCACAGCTTTTCTGTTTAATGGTGAGATTCTGCACATTACAAAATTTCAGTCACTTGTCGAAGGAAACTATGTTCCTTTGAAGTCTGCTTTCCTGACGTCAAAGATTATATATGGCTTGTTGCTTGAGAATTTCAAACCTAAGCATTGGATCAGCTATTAGAAAAATCAGATAAAGAACTGACCATCACTCATGTTGCTTCTGACACCAGTTTTACTTCCCACAGGGCGTCTTACTAGGTGTTAGCCAGACCAGGTTCTTTCCCCCCTAAAATAACTGAAGATTGGACCTCTCCTTTGATGAACACAGGCAGATTATGTATTATACATTCAAGCTCATGGTTGACCTTTGGAGATGCATAAATGAAAAAAGCAGCTGTTTGAATTGCACTTTCCAGTCCCTTGGGGTTTGAAATTGGGATGCCATTTAATACATGCTTATTTATTGGCTGTGATTTGTTAGGCCCTTTCTAAACGTGGAACTGGAGAGAATCCTTCCTGGAGGATCTTACAAGCTGTGAGAAGAAAAAGGAGGTAAGCAGAAGTTAAGGACCAGGGTAAAACAATGGAGGCAGTCATATATGATTTTCTTTCCCTCTTCCACACAGCAGTGGTCTAATGAACACATTACTGAATGTGTATGCATTAGTGTGCGCGTACGATAACTTCAAGCGCTTCCTGTTCTGGCTTGTTCTCCCTAGTTCTGAAAGATTCTGGGTCTTTGCAAAGTTTTGGAGGGCTTCTCTCTGTATAGACATGTAACCATTTCGTAAATATAGCAATAGGATACGTTACTAGTGTGTTCCATGCCCTGTTTCGTACATCATGAAGATGCTTGTGAGGGCTAGCCTAGTGGGCAGCGTGTGGCCGGCGATAACAGTGCCGTACGGCAGGTCTGCAGTGACGTCCTCCTTCTCATGTTCCCCGGGCCACAGGGCACCCAGTCCTTCCTGTCATGAGAAGAGCTGCCTGGGGTTTGGTACCTCGCTAGGAACAAATACTGTGGGTAGTATTCAGGTGTATCATCAGAGAGGGTCAGAACAGCACAGGCTGAAGTGGTCTGAAAAGGGTAACTAACAAAAACTGAAGTGTAGAAAATACTACCGAATTTGTTCCCGTATACAAAGCACCCGTTGACAGCCCGCTGTGGTATGTTACATGGGTAAATAATCCTCCTCGCTGTCCCAAGCGAGTGTTCTTGGGGACTTATGGTCTGGGCACTGAATTCGTTCAACCTGGAAACACAGTGGGATGCTGTCTGGCCTTTATTTCCCAATGACATAGCACAAATATTTATTTAAATGCCATTTTTATTCTGAAAATAGGATAGCCTTGTTATGGTGGAACATGTAAAGTTAGCGTTGCCCACATGTTGCCTTCATAATGCGGATATGTTAAGCAAACAGGGTTGGAGACGCTGGTGATGAACAGTCACGTGTCGTCTGCACCTCTGTGAGTAAAGCAGGCTCTAATTTTTTATTATTTTTTTTAGTCTCATACAGTAACATTCTCAGTGGATCATCTTGCTGAAGTGCAAAGGTTAGAAACCCAGTGAAACCATTTGACTTTTTCCAAAGGTACATTACAGAGCCTCCCAAGCTATAATAATAGGAATCCGAAAACATGGGAGGGTGACCAATTATACTTAAATCTGGTCAGTATTTTATTTTATGTGGTTGTACTCTGGCTATTTTTTGACTTGTTTGGATCATACTGGCTAAGTGTTCCTGTCCAATAATACTCATTTTACCCCAACCAGCCATTTAAACCAAGTATGTGCTGTTTTTGCTATTGAATAGAAGGACAAGCACTTCCATTATGGTTAGTTGTTTTGTGGATTTTGGTACCCACCCATTTATTTTGGTTTGTCCTAATCTATATTTATCTGTGGATGACAAGATGAACTTGAAAAAAGAACATGTTTAAAGTTGCATACCAGCTCCCAGGATATAAATCATATTGGGCTTTCAGCTCTTTCAAGGTTTCATAAACAGTGCTTGCTGAAAGACTGAATCATATTTTTCTGTGACTTTAGTTCATGTCAAACATTTAATTTTTAACAACAGCGGTCAGTTTCCTGATGTGAACACATGACGCTGGCCCCAGAGACTTCAGCTTTCTTTAGCTGTCATCATAACAATTTTTCTTTTTAAAGATACGCTCACAGCAAAATTAGAACTGGGTTAAAGGCTTTGAAAGTAGTTCAGACCACAGTGGTCCTAAAGCAACGGTCTACTTGCAATGAGAATGGAAAGTGTAGACTGAGACCTGCTCAGCTTGCTCAAAAAAAATAAACACACACATTAGTATTAGTCAACAGCCTACCACTCTGGGCAGTGGTAAAGGCAAAGGTTGACCTCTCTTGCGCTGTTTGAAGGACTAGATTGTCACCTGTTTGTATTAAAAATTACCCTAGAGACATAAAAAGAGCTGGTGAAGAGCACGCTGTGAGATCCAGCGCCTCCCAGGGAAGCTGAAGTGGTGCAAAGATTTCATTGTGGAGTCCTCCTCCTGCTTCTCCCCTTAGGAAAAAAAGCTCTAACTCAAACAGGAATTATTTCAGGCAGAACTTGTGGTCTGTGTTGCACAAGGAGGTCAGGCTGGTTTATTACAGTGATTCCTTCTAGCCCTATATTTAAATACACAAAAGGGAATACAGGAATACATTAAGCATGTTTGATTCCCACATCTCTCCACTACTTCTAGGGACTGTGAATTCCTGTTTGCTCCTTGGTTGTATGATTTTCTGAGAATCTCTTCTAAAACTGTCTCCTCACGTTTTCCAATTAATTTATGCAGAGGTAGGAGGGAAATGGTGTTTTTCCCCTTTGCATGCCAAAGGCCTTTTTGCAAATTGCCTCCCCTCCAGGGCGAAGGGGACGGTGCCATAGTGGTAAGGGACCCTTCTCATTCCCCACCTATTATGTCTTCCATGGGAAGGATGAAGTCTGTGCACAAATAATCCACTTCAGTGCAAGTAACGGCAGCATTTTCAATCTCTGTTAGCTGCCATATCGAAGTCATTCTCCAAATCTGCCAGGTCAGCTCTCACCGCTGCAGCCAAGATGTGGAAACTTTCCCTTCTAAGTAGAAAAGTAGGGACTGCTTGTTGTGTTCCCCTCCTGTTATTCAAGTTTGTCTTAGCCAAAGTGAATTGGCGTCAAAAAGACAATCTTCATGACTCCCTCAGACACTGGCACAGCAAAATCCATAGGATGCCAACAGGATGGTGTTTTTACCGATACCTTTCAACAAAAGAGCAGTAGAGAAATACAGATATGCAAGATTGCAGTTTTGTCACGTAAGAACAAAGACGGGTGTTGGACACTTGCATGCAGTGCAGCTTCTTAGGCATTTATCAAACTGAATTATCGTCTATTTCATGCAGTTATATTAGGATACTAGTAAATGATCTAAAACCAAGCAGATATTAATCAGACTATGTGTTTAGCCCTCCTGTGAGAAGCCTTCTTGAAAAATACTTTTCAAAATCTGACTGTCTACATTTTGTTTCTGATACTGTGAGCTTTTCTTTCCATTTCATACCAGGCAAAGGTCGACCAAGTGTTTGCAATGCAGCTTCAGAAATGAAAGTAAACAAAATAGAAATGGCTGGTAGGCATTGATTTAGGGGATTTTGTAGTTAAACTCATTGCTTTTTTTTCTATCTGAGTCACAAAGATGGCCAATAATGGACTTTACTAAGAGCTGGATATAGAATCTGTTGAAATCGATCCAAAAATGCCCAATGGCTCCAATATGTATCACGCCTCATATGAGCGCAGAATAGGAGCAGCTTCCTTACCATCAAAAAAACCCAAACAAAAAAATCCATGCTAGCTGGATATCAATATAAACTTCTTAACTTCTTGTACTTCCAGTCTCATTGGATTCACTGTAATTGTTTAGGATTTGGTGGTTTTGGAGAAGAAAGAAATCTTATAAATGTGTATAAATGGCAGTAATTTTTTTGTGGTGTGTCTGACTGGAGACTTTAGCAGATGTCCTTGTTTCTCCACGGGAGGGAAGAAACTCAAGCATAATCTTGTATTATTATGTTTTTGTGATTACTTCCTTTGCAAGCTGGAAAAACGAAGCCCCAGTTCACATATGCATTTACATAATACAGATTTCTCTAATCTTACACTTCTCACTCATAATTCAGACTTCTCTGTCTGATTTCATGCTAATTTAGACTTCCAACTTGCTATATTTTGTCACCATTGAAAACATTACTGTAAGTGACATGGAGCCAGATTTACCCTCTCGCGATTCCAAAGTGACTTCAGTAAATCACTGGATTTATTTTGGTGTCTGTGTGGGAACAGAGTTTAGCTTGTAATATATGGGTTTCAGTTTTAGAGCTATCATAATAGTAACTAATCTACCTCCTTGTGAGGAGGTAGATTTATTTTGAGCGGGTGAAAGGACACTAGTACAGAGAAGAGCTTTTGGCCACTATATAAATAGATCTAGCTTGACAGCGTAACAATAGCTCTGCCTTTGCTTTTGCAAAGGAAGACCAATAAGGGAAGGAGAAGACGGGTTTTCTCCAATGCACTCATTTAGTAATCAAACATTATATAAAGACATCTCACTTTATTTTGTCATACCTTTTTTTTGGTCTCTTTAGAGCATTTTATTCAACAGTTTTGCTCTTGCTGCCTTTTCTTTTCATCTAAGGAGGAATCCTTAGATGAAAGGTACGCTGTGAGGTACACTGAAGAGTTCGGCAGTTCCCCTCACCATCATCACATTAGCAGATTTCATTCTCAGAACTAACTTGGCAGAATGCGGCAACAGAGTATCTGAAACCTTTTGTCACCGAGGGGGCTTGTCAGAGAGACAGTCAGTTCTGATCGTGACTTCTGTGCTGTGTTTGGCATTTGAAAGTGTTAGTGTTGGGTTGGTTTTGGCCTTTTTTCTTTTTTTTTCTTTTCTAATGGTGTAGCCAAAGAATTGATTGTGGCATTTTGATGTTTTTGAAGTATTACTTTTCAGTATGGTAAATTCACAGAAATAGTTCCCCGTTCAGGTATTTAAACTGTGGCTCTTTTTTATTCTTTTATTCTTTATTTTTATTTGAGAGGAAAAAAAGAAAGAAAACACTTGGAAAATTGTCCTAGCCACTTTTCTGGTGAATACTAGAAAACTTGAACTTTGTGCTACTGCCCGACATGAGACTTATTTTTTTCTTGTGACTATTTGATGAAGCTGATCTTCTTAAAAGCAACACTTTGGTGACTTGACACACCTCTTCTTGTTCATCGATATATGAGATATTTTCCCACCACCCAGGAGATCTGTGGGAACAGGGACACAGCGTTTTCCACAGGTCTAGTTTTCTTCCCACGGTTGACGTGCTGTTTTAGCTTTATTTGTTCTCTGAGTCTTTGTAAGTCTCTGTGAGCTGTACGGGACCCTGTTAGTGCAGGTGAGGGGGAACCGGGTGGTTTTATGAACTACACCATGGCACAGGCACCTGGTGGGTGCAGGCAGTCCTTGAGTCCAAGCCTTGATGGCTCAGGAGCCGGACTGCCATGGAGTAAGCAATCACACGTAAACGTGGGTTGCAAGCAGGCAAGCTACTGGGCAACTGAGATTTCCATTGGAAATCTGTTGGTCAGTTGGGGTTCCTTCACCATTTTTTCAAAATTAATGTACATACTCTCGGAACGTTTTAGTAGTGATAAATTGGCATTTTCTCCCAAAAACATGTTTCACGGGAAAATTTCTGAGCAACTATCATTATGATTTATAAAGCCCTCAAACCAGGCTACCCAGGAGACCACCTGTAAGTCTATGCCACAACGGAGATGAATGGAAACACCTGACCTGCTCAGCCCTTGTTACTCAATCTCTCCCCTGCACCGCTGTTTCTCTGTCCCAGACTGCTGACGTCCATCAGCCTGTAGGCACGTTATGCATTTGAGTGCATAGAAGCTAGAACGGTCTGAGAAGTGTGGGATTTGAACTGTAGCGGTTTTCTGGGTGGAGATCAAGCAAAATGTGGGAAAATAGGCCAAGGAATTGTAGGTTTGGACTACTTCTGTTCAAGTCAGGTGGCATTTTTTTCGGTGTGAATCAAGACTGTTGTTTGATGAGAAGGTTCTGTGTGTATGTAGATATACAGTTCACAAAGGTACGTGAAATTTTTTTAGGGTGGTATAGTACCTTATAGTGAAAATAATTTTTCTATAGAAAAAATGATTGAATGCAATCTCTGAAGAAACATATGAAGAACTTCCTTCAGCTTTGGTAGGGACTGAACATGCAGACCAGCCCTAGGAAGCAGAACTGTTGAGTAAGCATGCATCACTTTTCCATAGTCTGCTTTCATGTCACAAGACAAAATAAACAGAGATACCACAAATTGGTCAGTCAGTCTCTCTGTTTAATTTTGCTGAGGTAATGCTTGCTTCAGCCTCCCTAGCCAACCAATTTCCTATTGTTTTTTCTTACACTTCCTTCTACTTTTGATCTTCTTCCAGTTAACATCCAGTTCTGATATGGAAAAATGATCCTTCTCCGTAGGTGGTCACCCACAGCTTGCTGTACATAGACCAGCAGAGCTGGTCGTTTCACAGAGGTCACCCGTCCCTCAAGTACAGCCTCCTCAGGGGGATGGAGCAGTTATTCTCCAGTAACTCTGTGCAGAACGATTTGAACCTAGCACATGAACAATCGTTGGAAAGTATGGCTATGGTGTTGTACATGATTACAATGTTGAGATAAGTATTTTTCATTGTGGAAAAACACTGCAAGACCGGTTACGGCTGTAAGTGGCTGGCATTTGAGTTTAGATCTGCACCAAAAGTTACCTCTAATTACAGAGTGCCCCCTGCTGAGATCCTGCTCAATGCTAAGGCAGAGCGGAGAGTGCCATCTACTGCTCCTTACCTATAAAATAAATTATTCTCCATTTGTGTTTGAAATGCTTTAGTGTTGCTATTGCCAATGTTGGAGTTCGGGGTCAGTTGCTGGACTGTGTGTTTGCCAGCCCTGCATCTCTGTGCTGGGCTGTGAAAGTTGCATCACCACTGAAGGTGAAGGACACGTGTCCCGTGGCGAGGAAGGCTCCAACAAATAACTCCTCAGCGGTGCTCTGTAGGTGTAGGAAAGCTGATGCCCTGCATAAAATGGCATTGTCGTCATCCGTTATAACATATTACAGGCAACTGTCAGTGATGTCAGTGGTAGTTCTTCGACCTGTTTTCCTGCAGAAGTTGACCTGCTGTGGGTATTCAGAGAGACTGGGTAACTTGTGTGAGCGTTGGACTAAATGCTGGTGGAAGGACCACAGAACTTGGAAGGAAGATTTTTGTAAATTCAGGGTTGAACAGAAAAGAAAACACGATCTACCATTACTGTTCCCAGTGGTCAGAGCCTCAAAGGTTACTTTAATTGTCCCTATTCATGTATCTGCAATGCAGAACAAACTACTCTGGTATAGGTTGTACGCCTCAGGATGTGTATTCCTCAGCCCTAGACAGATGTCATGGATTCTTGTATTTTTTTATCACACAGCAAAGTTTGGTTCTTTCCTAACCCTTTCCCCACCAATCTATGCCCCATCTTTTGCAATCCTCTCCTTAGTCCCTCTAGAATGGAACTGCAGTGCCAACAGCTTGCAGCACCTTGTAAAATCTTTCCCAGCTTTTCCAAACAGGGAGCTTTTATCTACTTGCCTGCCACTTGAGCAAGGACTTCAGCTGCTTAAACTGGCTGCTTGTCAAATGCAGCTTAAAAAAATAGGGGTGGGGGAGGGTCAGCTTGTATGAGAGGTTTTATTGGTTCTTTCACTAAAGGGAAAAAGGATATTTCAAACAGTAATATGGAAGTAGTGCTTTGGTGGGGTTCACGTTGCACATCGCATTAAATATCTGTCTGCATACGTGTGGGATTGCAACACATCAGAGAGAAAGTGCTTTGTCTCAGTTTATGTAAGCCTAGAAATCAAATGCAGAAAACTTTGGTTGGACACTCACAAGTGTGCATTGGTAGGAGTTTTTCTTGATTATTCTCTTATTCTTTTACTCCTCTTGATAGCCTCAGTCTTTGCTTTTAAATAGGGAACAGCAATATCCTAATTTCCATGGCAAAAAACCACTGTCATCGTTACTTAAACAGTGGTTTTCCTAGACCAAGGAAGAGTGAGAACAGTGACTGTGTAAATTGCACTAAGTGGTTTTGTACCATAAATCAGGCAATCAATGAAATTGAGTTCTTGGCTTGAAAAGCCAAAAGGTGGGCTCGCTTTCCTGAAAAGCATTGCTACAGGCTCCAGAGGTGTAAATCTTCATCATGTTAAAGTGCAGTGGAGCCAACAGGACATGGGATGAGAGAAGAGAGAATACCCTTCAGGAAAAAAGGAGCGCAGCCTTTCTCACCCTTCATGGCCAAATATGAGAATATTCTCCTTGCCGAGTCCAGGAAACTTATTTATACCTGCACCAGATCTGGTGTTCAATATTGTGTTAGTAAGACCACATCAGTTTTTTCTGTGTTATTTTAATTGCACAAATATTGCAACCCACTTTCTCCTCTTCAAATCAAGTTTGAGGTAATTGGTTACTTGTTCCATATTTTGGATGAAGGAGGTTGATTTTGTTTTTACGTGATAGGCAAGAAATCCAAAGGGCATATATAACCCTATAAAGCACTAGAGATCCATATGAATGACCATAAGGTAGACTAGACAACATTTAAAGAACACACAGAAATTGGGGTTTTAATTATGTCTTCATCTATTAAGCAAAAGCAACATTTTTGCTGTGTTGCTGTATCACTGCAGAGCTGTTGATGTTTAGACTTCTCTTTTGCCTAAGGACAAATGAATCCAAAAGGCTTTCTAAATCATCACAAAGACTGGAAAAGAATTGTAGTGCATAGCTCTAACTTTTTACTGTTTATTATCATGTATAATTGTGCTTTAAAACTGCACTAATGCAGCAGTCCTTCCCCTTCTATTTGTGGATTCTTTTAAGTATATTTCATTGAACATACTTGTATTTTAGTATTTCTGCTATGGTAAAACCATGCCTAATATTTAAAAAATAGAATCTCTATTTTGGACTCTCTATATTATTTGAGAGTTATTTGGACTCCCTATATATCTAGATTCTAATAGAATCTCTATACTCTTGGACTGATAATTCTTGAAATGAGAATGAGAACTACTTTTTTTTTTTTTCACATGTATTAGAATGATAGGAGGCTTAATTTTAATTTTTCTTCTTTCCTAAGATTTACCATATTTTACATGTGTTTGTAAGTGCATACAGTCACAAACAACTGTGAAGGAGCTAAAACGCACTATTACAAATGCTGTGACCATTCTCCTTTCTCTTTTGTCACATAATGTATATTACTGACCAGAAAATGATCCTTTGTCCTAAAAAAGTCATGCTTTTGAAATTTTTATTATGATGCAAAATATGAATGAAAGATCAGGTGCATGCAGTGCATCTCAATCTCTCCAGTTGGAGTTGTTCCACTTGGTATAAATAATTGAATGTTCAATGGGCCATGGGAGGAGGGGGGAATAGAGCCAGTGAGCACTGACAGTACAGCCTGGTGACCACAACGGTCATCTGGGCTACAGGGAAACCCAGGTTCGGTTCCTTCCTCTGAACCACGTGAAGATGCCCATATTTCTTGTAGGAATGTCCTAATCACTAGACTAAGGACTATTTTGGAACTGCTTTCACTCGCTTGTACGTGTCTGATAACTGGGCATCATTTCCAGTCGGAAGGTTGTAAGGACAAACATTTCCTCAAGAATTAGTGTTTTTCAATGGGGAAAAATATTTTGTCATGTTTTCGACCACATCTAATAATACATAGGATTTATAATATTAGCTTGTCATGGCTTCCAATGTACATCAGTGTTAGTCAAGCTTAAGATAAATACAATGAAATAACATAGGGGAACTAGAACTTGAGAATTTAATTTGCAAGAGTAGGGTATAATATCATCTATTTCCTACAGCTGCTTAGTTTTTCTAAATTTGATATCTTAAAACTGTTGGAGTTGCTATAATTTCAGATAAAATGTCTTCCCACAGGCAAAAGATAATTTTTCATAAGCTTTTTAAAAACTAATAAAGTAGTAATCTATAGTATTTTATTATTTAGAACCCCAGCCTTGGGGATATGATTTGCAAGGATTTTTTTTATATCTCAATTCAGGGTGTACTTGTGAGCAGCCTGTGTGAATATATCTGTCAGTCTTTTCTATAGGTTTTTTTCTTTCTACCAAATGCTGTCTCCATTCAGTCCATAGAAACACTACCACCTCTTTAAGTGGTAATGCTCCCTGCAGAGTTTTTAGCCTGTAGGAGATATGATTAGGGGGTGATAGTGTTAAGCACTCCTCCTGTATCTGCTGGCCCACTATGATAACCTTAGGGTTACAATGCATGTCTGACAAATACAATTCCATTGTGACTAGCGCCTTATGGCAATTTAGGAGGCTTATTCATCATTTTACAACAGACTTCTGTCAGGGATTTTGCTTATTTGCCCTTCACTGGTGTACAGTAGTTGTAGGTTTATCTCTAGGAGTCCAGCCCTAATAACCAATAACAAAGTGCTTAAGCTCTAAGCTTGTGAGAAATGGACTTGCATTATACTCCAACTGCACCTTAGCTCTCCGCTGATAAGACAATGTGTCTTTGAGAGAAGGAGGGATTTGTATGAACTGATCCTTTACAGTACGGTGTATGCGTTGGTAGAAGATAGGAGGAAGTACATCGTATTCTAGCCATGGAGATCCTAGCTTTTTACATATAAAATACATCCTTGCCGTCATTAGAAACGTTTCCTTTAAAATATGAAAGTGAAGAGATATCTTGCCTTGGAAATTGCACTACAAAGTTGTTTGTAACGATGATGTGGGATTTGGAAGAACTGAGTTACTTTTGATGAAATCCCCATGATTATGGTTTAAATTACACAGATTTATTCAAGGAACAACAAAAGTTTTTTTTTATTATTATTCAGATTCCTGCTGGGTTCTGGATATTAATTAGGTAGTGGTTCCAGATGAAATCCAGGAGAGAGGAAAAAAAACGCTACTCACATTTTAATAACCTAGAGAATTTTAAGTGGCTAACCATATTGTTTACTATATATCAGTCTGAAGAATAAAGAATAAAAGCGCATGAATAGACAGGCACACAGCATGGAAGAATAGCACCATACACCCTAGCTAAAGTGCATTGTATATTCAAGGTTTAGATCTTCAACCCAGCAGATTTAGAGCGTGAGGGGGCAACATTTGAGAAGTGTGTACTGAACAAACACAAACATGAGGATTGCCTTTTTTCAGTTTTAAGTGTGAAAACATTAGCTCTCCCTCTACGCCTTTGAAGTCTTCTCTTTCTAGCAAAGCTCTGGCAGGAGGGAGGTCTTTCAATTAGTTTCTCACCCATAATGATTTCTTTGAGAAATTTTAATCAGGTTTTCCATCACAGAGTGCATTTGTTGCTGGTACTTGATCTCTTGGCCAGCTGAAGCGTCTGTGGTCCTTTGTCTCTTGAGCAGTTGGGTCTTTTATAAACTTTCTGGAGTAGTTATTAATCATGGAACTTTTCTACCTTTTTTGAGGTGCAAAACTGTGCACAGAGTAAAATAGCAGCGTAGTGACATGAGC
Organism: Numenius arquata; assembly: GCF_964106895.1. Lineage (NCBI taxonomy): Eukaryota > Metazoa > Chordata > Aves > Charadriiformes > Scolopacidae > Numenius > Numenius arquata. Next base: position 2,498,812 of record NC_133588.1, read on the forward strand.
TAATTACCTGCAACGTTACTAAGATAAGAGATAGCATGTTAGCAGTAATGCCTACAACAGTGTAATTACTTTCTGTTTCCGTTATTTTGTGGTAACCATATAATTAGCTCACTGTACCAGAAGCTGTCTGCTTTTTATGGCAACCTGTACTGCTAATCACCAGAAAAGTTTGTGTAAGTGATCTGTAGCCCTTTACACTCACAGAGTAGCACCCAGTAATTCGAAGGGGCTGTTATGCTGGCCCCTTCTGTAGAGGTAAGGAGGGAGAAAGAAGAGATTGACAAAGCTGTAGGAACAGGAGGACTGAAACCTTTGCTACAACTTCGCAAAAATGTTTAGTAAAGTGTTAATCACTCCATACAGTTTCCTCTGGATTAAGATATATGTGTCTGTCCATTTTCTCTGGAATCTAGTCTATGTTAAAGAATTTTGAATGATTCAGAATGAGTTGACTCCCTTAAACAATATAATTTATTCTGACTCTCTTATCTTCAAAGAGGATGCTTTCTTACAAAAGCAGAACTTCGGGAAGGGCTCAGCAGGGCCAGATTATTCATTATGAAAGAGACCTTCTTCTGTGGGGCGTTTTTCAGGGATGATGTCTTCTGGTGAGGAATTCCTCTCCGCTGGTAGGGAGCCTGTTACTGCCTATTGCAGTTCCCCGTGTCAGTGAAAAGGTGGGTCACAGTTGCACCAGTGCTCTCAGAGCTGGGGCTGCTGTACCCACTGGGGCTCACTGGGCAAGAAGGTCAGGCTGACGCTTGGGAGAAGTTGCTGTGAGGAGGAGGAAGGGCAGAGCCGAGCTGGGTCGCTGCGGAGCCGCGTGCTGCCTACCCCAAACTCACAGCGATGGAGTCAGGTTAGGACAAGGCTACTGCAAACAACAGGGTCAAAGCAAAAAATGTTTGGCACTATTATACGAAATTATTTCTGCTTCATAAAAGCTGCCTTCTGTGGATAGGAGTGAAATCTCCCATGTGCACACTACTTTAGACTAACAGGAAAGAAAAAACACACACGTTATACATATTTAGAAGTTGGATTGGGAGGTTTTTGCTGTTGTATTTCCCCCCTTCCCCCAAACCTCAATTTAAGTACAAATTCACTAAATTTGGGGGATAAAGAATGTGCTTTTTATCACCGTTCCCTGCTACTAAATTCCAATCCTGTTGTCAGTTAATTATAGATGCTACTTTTTCAGATAATATTGCATAATTCAACAGAAAACAAAAAACTCTGTAAAAAGTGGTTATTAAATTCAGCTTTAGATATTCGGTATGGTTTCCGAGTACCTCTTTATTTATTTGAAAAAAAGGAATCCTCTTGAAATGTGCTCTTTCTTCTTCCCCTCTGTGGCCTTGGAGCCGGTCCCTCTGAGCACTGCTTGTACATTAATTATTATGGTAAGTAGGGAAGATCAGGTGATAACATGAATACTCTTAAAACACCACCAAGACTTTAAGGCAGGCAGCAGTGCGACATGCTTGTAAGCTATATGCTGCCTGATTTATTGATTTTTTAATGCACCAGTAAAAACAAGGCATTCTTTAGCTGCTGGTTGATCCCTCATCCCAGTCCTGTCCTCGCGGAGAGCCCCCTCTCACTGCAGCTTCTGTCCCCTGTGCTCCATGAATTGCCCTGTTGTGTGCAAAACCAGGGTCTCGGGATGAAAGCCCCCTCCGCGCTGCTGGACTGGTCGTGCCAAAAGCCACCAAGGTTTAATTCCCCTGAAATCAGTGCGGTTACACTAGGCATTATTTGGGGTCCGATATAAGCCGTTGCATTGCTCAGTGCTTCATGGAGTGTTCAGCGTGTGGTTTTGTCCCCTCGGAGCTGTGTGTGTGTGAGCAGGAGTTCTGTCAGCGCAGGGAAGGGGGAGACCCCCAGCAGGAGCTACTCGATCTTTTTCTTTCTCAAGTCCTAGTAGTAGGGCTCTGCCTTCGCAAACAGAGGAGACCCTGTGCTGGGACAAAGGGGAAACACATGAAGACTAAGTAATTTAGTCCTTAAAAGCAAGATTATTAATATTCCGGACATTTTAGAGTGCTCTAAAATTCCAGCAGATCATGATATATACAGGGTGCATCTTTTCCACTGGCGACATCAGGATGGTTTAACTGGGTGTCACACGCTGAAGCAGTGCAGCACCAGAAAATTTATTCCCAACACTTCCTTATCAACCACTGATTAGAACAGGTTCCTCAGAGCTAAAAGCTATAGTTTGTTGTTGGGTGGAACATACAGACTGCCCTATCTTGGTTTCACAGATTAAGATCTCTGGTTTTCCTCCTTTTGAATTCAGTTTCAGTATAGATCTAGCATAGCAAAATTTATTGAGGAGTAAAATAATTTAAAAGCCAATCACCGTTTTCACCTGAGTCTCTTTTTATCTTAACTCAGTGCTAGGACTCCAGATCAGGTTCTGTTCTTGCTTCCATCTGTTGTCTGTGATCTGGTGGTGTTGAATAGATAAAACCCTGTAAGTTCCCCCATGCTTGGCTTGAGGAGTGTCACATACCTATGGGGCTGCTTTTCGTTGCCTTCTTGCCTACTTTCTAGCTAAAATATTATGCAAAAGCAAAGAGAAGGTAAACATACTGAAGCCTCTGTGAAGTGTCCGATCTCCTGAAGACCAGGATAGGAGGCTACAGTAATGCTGGTGGATTTGATATCCATTAGCTGTAGACCTTTCACTGCCATTCAGACTGGCGTGTAACTGTGTTGGGATCTTATTCTGCATCTCCCCATTGATTAAAATAATAATAATAATAATAATTTGGCAGAGCAATAGAAAAGTATCAACAGGTATTTTAAAAGGTAAAATATTTACAAACCGTTCGTAGACGGTGACTGGAATACTGCAAATATTTACTCTACTTGCAAATTGGCTACTTGTATACTCTGCATAAAATCACATGGAGCTACATAAAACATGGGAGAATGCAATAGTTTGATGTATGTTGTTGCGTTTATAAACCTGAAAACTTTATTTTGGATAGCACAAAGTATAAAGCAATAAATGGCTGTCCTTTTCCTCATTACAACTGGTTAGGCACCAAATTCAAGAGGACTGGGTCTGGTGGACAATCCATAGACCGTATTGGCCTCTGAGTACTCCAGTGCTGAGTGTTCTGTGGCATTACTGGTTATAAAAAAGATTTCATTATAGAAAACTTAACTATTTGAAGTGGGAAAGGGATTAAAGGGTTTTTGAGCCATCTCTAAAATACTTTTGAATGTCTATCGCACATTTAATCAGCAAAACAAGGAAAGAGGCATATTTCAAACAATCAAACCTGCCACAAAAAAGTTAGTTATCTCCAGTTTATCTTTGTGTTAACTTTATAAAACTGGAGCAACGCTAGTCTGGTTTACAGTCACGGAAGAGATAATTTGCTTTTCTTGTATGATACTTCAAACCAACAGAACCTGTGGTTGTTGATAGTTTAACACTGCTGAAGTACTTCATGCAAGACCTATGCCATTATACGAGCAAAATGACTTACCCATTTAGAGGAATAATGCTGTTTTGTAGGCTGATACAGCCCTTCCCTTGCCTTACCATTGCATAACTAAGAAAAAGGAAAGTTCGTAGGAAAAGTATTGTTTCTCACACTTGGAGAAAATTGATCAATAAATATTATAGCTGCAAAGGACCCTGTGTTTTTTTCTGAAGAGATAGTAGGGAATTACAGCAATAGTTGCCTTTGAAGTACGTATCTGTAGGTATTAAAACATCTTGCTTGCAGACTAGTAACTGTTCCTTCCATAGGGCACAAAGCCAGCACTCAGACCTACTAACACACTGAGTTTCATTTCAATGTGTGCTTTTAGGGTGTAGTTTAATTGCAAATTTGAGTCTTATTAAAAGAGAACAATGAGAAAACAGGTAAGTTATCTGTGCGCTTGCTGGCCCTTCTCCTAAAGCAGCAATTATACCACTGCTGATACGCTAAGCTAATCTGCATTTTTAATTTGTGTTTTTGAAAAGTACACGTCTGGTTCCGGGATGTTTGTCAGTGTGTTGTCTAACTGTGGCTTGGCAAAAAGTCCCTGGCACTGCCATTGTGTTAATTAATCAGCCTCACAGGAGGCAAAGGTGATGGCAGCCTCCGTGGCCGTGGTGACCATTCCCCCTCTCACAGGCCATTCAGGCACTGCCTGCCCCAGTGGGGTAAGTTTGCCGCCTTTGTTTGTCTGTAATTTGGATGCTCTGCGGGAGGATGTGTTTGGGGAAACCAGGAGAGGAGTGAGATGGGATGCACACCTCTGTGGGGAGGTGGTGGCTCTCTCACCCCACAGCTGCTGGGCGTGAAGGAAAGCAGCAGGGTCTTGGAGGCTCCCTTTGGAGTTTATGGGAGTCTCCGTCACCCCTTAGGTGCAGGGTGACAGAGGCAGCCTGGAGTGGGCCACAACAGGTGGTTACTGGTGGGAATCCTCCCTGAAGCTACTCGCACTGCACAGCTTTTTGGGGATGGTGTGCCTAGAGATCAGTTAGTAGAGGGCACAAACCCTCTTTTCCTCAGGTGACTTTTTTTAGCAGAAAGTATTATATGAAAGTCTTCCTCACCGCCACTTGCGACTCAAAATCCTTTGCTGTCCTGCTAAACCAGGTAAATGATGTTAAATGAGGATCTGTCACAGACTTTGAGGAACTTTTTGGTGATATCTGAGGTCAGTCAGGGAGGGCAGTGCAAACGTACTACTCCTAGTGGAATCGAGAGCATTGGCCTTGAGAAGAGCGGGATTTGATTTAGCCTTGTGGCAGAAACCACCTGTGGAGCATCCAGTGTTTTGTGTGCTGACACATAAACCACGTCCTAATAAAGAGGTGGAGGGGAGGAATTGCAGCGTGAGGGTTTCAATAGTTCTTAATCTTCTGGTTTGGGAGCTAAAATAGACAAGATTCTCTGCTAAAGGCAAGGTGGCTTAAAAATCTGTTGTCTTAATGGTAGTGGGAACGCAGGAAAAGCGCTAAGAGTTGTATAGCTGTGTATATGTTATTGTTACATGTGACATCTAAAGGTATATGTGTGTATTAGAACAAAGGCTATAGTGTAGAGTGGAAACGATACTGAAATCTTTTGAGAAATGAAATTTCACATGAGGAGCTCCCCTCTAAAAGTGAAAAAAGGGTTAACCCCAAACTTTTCCTAAAAGATGTCTTAAAGAAGATTACACAAAGCACTTTCATCATCGGGAATCCTTCTAATATGCAAATGTATTTAGAATGAGTATGGGTAAAAGAAAAGTAGTTTGATTAATGGAACCTGTCCTTTATAGTTCTCTTGCAATGTGTAAGGCTCTGTGTTGTGCCTGTGTGTGTGTGTTTCAGCAGCAGCATAAGCATGAGCATGCTGGCAAAAGCCACTGCCAAGTCTCATTAATTGCAACTCCCGCAGACTTATTCAGCCATAGAACTCTTATTTGTGGTGTAGTTTTACATTAATTTGGGACTTGGGTTTCCTTTACATTTCAAACTGCATACAGCAAAGTGTATCCTATTTAAAGGAAGGAAAACACCAGAAAACGGCTAGATCTTAGGAGAGAAGCTAGATGATTTGCCCCTTAAATTCATTAGGATTACTAAATGGTCTCATTTTTGTTGACAAGTACAGTCCAAACCCCCCAATAAGTGAGAAATTTCCTATCCAGTGTACTGTTTCAGCCAAAGCTGTGTAATTGCCCAATATCATAGGCATAAACGGCAGGAGGGCAAAGGAGTTCAGTCAAGACCCCCCAGTGTTTGTGTTTGGTATGAAACACTCCATACAAAAATAATGATTTTGGCTCCTTGAGCCTCCCCCCAGTAGTATTTTCAAAAACTTTGCCAGTTGCTGTTGTACTTTGTTCTCCACGAGCACACTGTAGAAAATGCAGCTTCACTAAAGAGTGGCCAAAGGTTAGATATTTGTGGAGAAATAAAGGAATTTTTTACATATATCAAAGACTTGTGCAAATACATGAATTTACTTTGGATAATATTTGGTGTATTTCCAACAAGGCTGAGCTGTCCACCACCTCTAAAATTGTCATAATTACTGCCTGGCTTTAATTTTTGCAACCATTCTCTGAATAACAACGACTGCTCGAGACATTTGTTAGAAGTCACTAATGTTAATTTTACACATAAAAAAAAAAATCTAATCGGGCACTTCTGTAGATTTTAACCATTGAGTTAATATTATGGACGTTTAACTGATGTTTTAATTAAGCTTTCTTTTTAATTGGAAGATTTCTCAAATTAAAACCAGATCCTTTATGGCCAGTATTTCCTTTTGCACTTTTAAGTTAAAACTTGGAAATATTAACCAGTGATGGACAAGTCATAAATGCAGCCAAGAAAAAACTTCACTTTTTATGTTGATCTCACTTGGAGGTGAGCTATTCTGGTGGAAGAAGGTTCTCGAAGTGCACTGGGAGAGAGGAAACAAAAGGTTTATATGGCAGGAAAAAAGCATGTATTTATTGATCCTTCCATCTGTCATATATGTATGCTGTATATCAAATCAGCAGTCTCCTAGGAATTTCAGTCTCCCGAATCTGGACACCAAAGTGCCTTTAATTAAAATACTTCTCTGAATATATTTAGTTTCTATAGTTTACTGTTTATTTTCAAACTATTAAAATATGGCAGAAATGGAACTGATCAACACTTCAAAAGATCCATTATTTCTTGTCCCAGTGCCTTAAAATCTTATTTTATTTTATGTATGAGGAAAGCAAGACAAAGTTGGTTTTGGTATCTTATCTACAGATTTGGGAACAGAACTTGACTTGGTCCCCTGAGCTAACTGCTAAAAATACACACTCCCTAAGAAAACCAAAAGCAGAAACAATTCAAACAAGTAGGAGAAAGAAAAGGGGGACTGAAGCTATGACGTGGCTTTGAACTTTCAAGTCCCTCAAATTGCAGCTCAGACTGTTGTCAAACGCAACCGCACAAAGGCGGGTTGAGAAGGTGTTGGGAAGGTTTGGGATCGCAGTCTGTATTTATCAGTGCTAAGGTCTGCATTTGAATTTTATATGTGTATATCATGTATATTTTATATATAGATCTATTTGAAATAAATATCTATAAGGAATTATATATATAAAGCATTATATATTACTGAGATTAGGAAAATAAAAGCTGTTATCTGGGGTCAGCCCAGTGGCCTGCGTAGGCAGATGTCCTGTTTCAAACAGTGGCCACTATCTGATGATCCAGAAAGTGTTTATCCCACTTAATGGAAAATGAAGTAATTACAAGATGATGCAGGAAATTTTTCTAACCCCATGGAGACAGTTCCTGGCCTACATCCTGGTGCATGTGGATTGATATCCTATGCGTATGTTTGTCTTGCTGAGAGTTACTTAAAGCTTTGAGAACAGAAAATAACTCCAAGGATCTTGAGCTGAATTCATCCCAGCTGTAACTTGACTAGGAAAAAAAAATATTTTTCAGAGATTAATACCGCCTTTATATATTCAAGAGGTGACTTGTGCAGGCATATACCCTCCAACAGATCTCTGTGCAACTTCAACTGCAGTTTTTCCAGCTTTGGTATGGAAATCTTCACAGCTCATAGAGCAACTCTGGGAGCCCTTTCTTGGGTAGACTTCTCTGCGAATGAAGGTTTTGGGTCACAGCCAGAGGGTGAGGAACGCCCAAGGTTCAGTCCCTGTCCTGGCATGCAGAAGGGGTCACCAGTGGATTGGGTCATCCTGGCTGCTCTTTGAGGGCAGAGAGCTGGGGCTTCCCCTCCAGAAGGCTTCACGAAAAGATGTTACAGCCCCTTTGTTACAGCCCCAGCGTAGTTTCACTGAAGTCAGCAGTCTTTGGTCTGAACCTGTATGCGTTTATCTTTCTAGGTATGAGTCGTTAAAAGAGCTGAATATTATTTTTTTTACTTTTTTTTTTTTTAATGAGCTCAGTAGCGTGGTAAAACAGGGTCATTGCCACACAAGAGATCAAGCTCTTTCACCCTCTTGATCGTTTTTGATCATGAAAAAGGTCAGAAGAGTAAAGTTCTTATTGGGGATAAAAGTCTTAAGAGAAGTTCTTTCGTGGCAATTTTTAATGTATCTTTATTCCCTCCCTCCCCCGCCCCCATTGTTGTATAACTCAAGCATGGAGAAGAATAACTTTAGTTAGGTTTGGGCTTCTTTATGTAGTCATATACTTGGGAGCAGACCTGAAAGCTAAGTCTTTTTTTTTTTTTTTTTTTTCTCCTGGCTGTGTATTTCTTCCAAGGTCCCAGCTCAAGTGAGTGATATCTTTGTGGCTGCAAAACCCTAAGGGGGACCCCTGCATACACTCAGAAATACAATTGCAAAAAGCTCATTCCTTTATACAGCGGATTACTTTTAGATTTACTTCGATGTGATCTGTACAGATTCCCTTCATCTAAGGGGAGGTCTGATTCTCTTAGCTGACTTACGCAGCCACACACCAAGAGAGCCTTATTTTGTGGAAGCCAAATCTCATTAACAGCAATCTGCTGCCCATCTTTTAATTAGCCAAAGAATCAGTGACATTTCACAACCACAGCAGTGGCAATAAAGTAGCATTGTAATATAAAATAAAGTGAAGTGTCCACCAGAATAGAAAGCCTTCATTTATCTACATTAGTCTACTGACTAGATTCTCATTTTATATGGGGAATGGATGTATCTGTTTTTATTATGTGACAAATACACAAAAAGCTAATCTTTTTAACTTCTGAAATATCTTCAGAGTTAGCTAACTTGGACATTTGGAAATGGTACGGATTTCAAAGTGAGTGTGGAACCTTATTCTATAGCCTGCATTCCTTGGGTATGATGTAAATACTAACTGGTCTTTTAATGAAGCTATGAACCTTAAGATTTTTCAAAATATTTCCAATATTTAAAGTTTAAAACCACTACCTTTTTTGGCAGAATTTTCAGGCCTATACTGTGCAGGTATGCATGACTTGCCTAGTAACCTAATTCCAAATTTTGTGGCGTATTCTTCCTATTTGTGTGTTGATTTTATCAGGTGCAGGAAAAATGCATTATTTAGATTGTATACTGCTTGGTATAAGGGCATCTCTCCCTTGTGGTTTATACAACCCTGTTCTATAGGGATTCATAAGCAATTTGTGCTGCAATCATTTTCCACTTATTTTTCTTTGTTTTATAGAATACATTTTATGCTGCAGTTTCAGCATACGTCTTTGTGATTCAGTAAACTTACCTAGTCCAGAATCAATACTTACATTTTCCTTCCCCATAATAGTAAAGGGCATATAAAATGCATGAGACAAAGTAAGCTCTTTCTAAAGATATGGATTAAAATTGAAACTGCACTTAGAAATGTGAAAAATTGAATGAAGAGTTTTGAGTTTGGGACAGTTGTCTGTGATATAGAGGAAATACCAAAGACTGTCAAAATTATCAGAGCGCTGTGGTAGCAGCACTAACCAATGCCACTGCCCTACTTGTTTGCAATCAGTTCTTACTGAAGAAATTTTTTATTTTTGTCTACTGTAAACTCTAGAAGTCAGCACAGAATAAAATGTACTTAGAAACAAGAGAAATTTAAGTCAGTGGCAAGTGCTCTTCTTCTGAGATGGGAAACGACCTGCAGGAGGAACACTACCCTGTTTCATAGGTGTTTTCCATGAACCATAAACAATTAATAAACATACCATTAATGGTGTTGAGAGCTCTGAGGCTAGTAATAAATTGAGTGCCAACAGCATCTGAACTGGGATACTGGGAATATTACGGTAATTGATATTCCTGCTACCATGGCTCACCTGTATTTACAGTATGGGGAGAATACTCTTCCTGAATTTTTAGCTCGTCCTAAATATACAACAATGAAGAGAGATCTTGGTTTTGAAAACTGTAAGGGTAATTTGTGGACTGAAGACATGCATTTCCGTAGAAGGCTTTGAACGTGGTTTATATGATGAAACATCTGAATCTTTCAGGCTTAGCATCTATTAATAAATATTCAGAAAAAGATAGGTATGGCCATGACAATCGGATATTCTGAGATACAACTCCATAATGGAAACTTTATATCATAGAGTCATAGAATGGTTAGAGTTGGAAGGGACCTTAAAGATCATCAAGTTCCAATCCCCCTGCCCTGGGCAGGGACACCTCCCACCAGACCAGGTTGCTCAGAGCCCCATCCAGCCTGGCCTTGAACCCCTCCAGGGATGGGGCAGCCACAGCTTCTCTGGGCAACCTGTTCCAGTCTCACATCCAGTGTCTCACTACCCTCACAGTAAAGAATTTCTTTGTAGTATCTAATCTAAATCTCCCCTCTTTCAGTTTAAAATCATTACCCCTTGTCCTATAGCTCTACTCCCTGATAAAGAGTCCCTCCTCATCTCTCCTGTAGCCCCCTTCAGACACTGGAAGGCCGTTACAAGGTCCCCCCAGAGCCTTCTCCAGGCTGAACAACCCCAACTCTCTCAGCATGTCTTCACAGGAGAGGTATCATCCTTTTGAACTTTATTTCACTTTGTACCTAATCAAAAATAAGAAACTAGATAGCAAAGATATACATTACAATCTAAATAATCGAGATGAAAACATTTGCTAAAAGCATTGCGTTTTGAAAGCATTTATGATACTGGACCAACAGCTGTAGTTCTCAGCTGTGTCGCTGCACTCAGCTTGTAAGGAAATCTTATTTTGTTCCCTTTACAGGAATTAAAAGGAAACTGAGGCTACTAGAACAGCTATACAAAGAGGTAGGTCTGAAGGCCAGCTAGTCTGCAAGAGTGGCTAGGCCTAGTCATAGAAAGGCAAGTGATAGAAACCAGCAGGGAGACGGCACTCACATACTGTTGCCTTACAGAATCATTTGGATCTAAGTGTAGTATGGGTGGGAAATAAGGGCTGGCTTGTACAGAGGAGAAACTTCTTGGAAAGGGAACTCGAGCTCAGTTCGGCTGTGTCTGGATATGACAAAGATGGTTGCTGAGTTGAAGACACCCATTCTGGTATAATACAGTTTTTTCTCCAGTCACCAGTTAGTGTTGTTCCATTAAAAATATCACAGAATGGCAGTCATCATCTTTAACTGAATGCTGTAGTTCATGGCAACAAAATCATGGAAGCAATTGCTTTTCTAGCTGTGACTATGATCAAAATCTCCTTTCTTCTCAAGCGGAATATACACACGGACAACTATTAATTTTGCCTGTGTCAGGCTCTCATCAATATGGTTAAAGAAGCCAGGCAATAACTTCAAGCAGAGACTAGTTACTCAGGATAATTCCTTTAAACTATCATCATAACCTCAGATCTTTTTTTTGTGAAGCTCAGGCCTAAACAGGCATGTTCTCATTAGATTTGTCAGCTGTGTGTTGAGACACAGAGAATGGTAACATTTGCAATGAAACCAGGATATTTCCCTATGCAGACACTTCTTCTCCGTGTCCTACACGCTATGGCGTGGTATCGTCTTCCAGAGAGTTACCTCTGATGGACAGGATTAGGGGAAATCCTTGTTTCTTTGGTGATTTTCAAACACTATCAGACAATGATGCCAAGAGTGAATTAATGAGATATTGGAGCCTGGCAAGTAGAAAGTGGCTTTAAATAACCCTGATTAGCCTTTTCTCAGTTCCTTAGAGCACAGGCAAGGCTTGAACAACAACAAAGACCCCACACTCACACTTTTTATTAGTTTGGTGGAAAAAGAGTGTGCTTTTCAGAGGGTGTTAATTAAAAGATTTAGGCTCCATTCACACTGCCCATATCCCTTGTTTCATCTTTCCCTCCTTTTTGTGTAGTTTGTTTGCAGTGCGAGAGGTAGAACTCCTGTTATGACAGATAATGTTGACTTTTAAAGAGTTCGCTCAGATCTTATCTGTGAGAAAAATATAAGCCCTAATTGAGCATAGGAGTTTCACTTTTTACGCGATGGCTTCATTAGACATGAACTTTTATTTTAAGTCATTTAAAATGTCTTTCACTCTTTTCAAAACAAGTTTTCACCTCTTTTCTGTATTTCTCCAGGGAGATCTCCCCTACATCTTTGTAGTTGCTACATTTTGCCTTTTCAATGAATAAATAAAATAAAAATCTTCAAACCCTTTAATCATAAAGTTGTACTTTTATAAACCTTAAGCATATTAAAATCATTGCATCAGCCTCTTCTAGTTATATGAAATTCATAGTGTACAGACCATGGCATCAGCCAAGAAATTTTTCAGAATCTGAGAAATATATATAAATGTGTTTTAAGTAGCTAAACTTGAGTAAACGATTTAATCACAAAATTATCTACTGTATTTCAGAACTATTTTTAGATAATATTTATATGTACAGTCCCATACCTTTTTCCAGAAGGAGGCAGACTGATATTTATTTGTCTGATTCATCCCAAAAGTCTACAGCTTACCAAAGAAATTCCAAACAAAACTGTGGAAACAGAAGACTATAGAAAACTTGGATTATTTTTAGTGAGAGTCAAATTTAGACTCTGAATTCTAGTCAATAAAACCATGGGGATACGAGTGAATGAAAAATAGATTAGATTTCACCATAATTTCTGGCTAACAAATTTTTTTCTTTTAAGACTATATTTTAGTTATGTGTGAAGCATCTCTAATTCTGCTGTGAAGCTCATCATACATGTACAGAACGTGACTTGGTGCTGAGAAAAATCCTTTGTGCTCACCTTTAAAACGATATTATACAAAATGAGATGTAAAAAGCTAAATAAGGGCTCATTCCTTCTTGGGACGATATGCTGGGTGCGAGACTGCTCCAATACAGTCTTTCTCTAATAGCTCTGAAATATTTTTCATAAAATTGTTTGATCTTACCTCTCAGTATGGGAAGGTGAAGATACTGGTGGGGCATTGGGGAGGGAGAGAGGGAATCCTGTTTTTTTATTAAAAGCTAATAGTTAATTATATTGCTGCACGCTTTCACCGGCAAACATCTACAGCACACTTTAAAAAAAAGAAAAAAAAAATAGGAAAAGGAGGATTGGTGCTTGTTAATGGACTCTGCTATTTTGCAGCACTGTAGTCGAGCAGCCACCTACAGTTCATCCTTATGTTAATACTAACGTTACCAATTTTAACATTATATGCCTCTTTCCACCGGCCCCTGTTGGAACCAACAGCCTACGGCAAGTGCTGTACTGCCTTTTACTTAATTGCTTCTTAAAGCTAACAGTGAATTACATTAAGTGTAATTTCATTGTCGTTGGATCTTGGCGAGTTTGAGGTGGCACGTTTGCCATGGGAGTTCTTTTTCTCTGGTTCAGTGGCTATATCCGGGTGGGATGCATTTCTCCTGGAGTAATCCAGGAGAATCTTTCCTTTGAAGAGGAACAGATGTAGATTTACATATCTGGAGGTCTCTGGCCTCTGATGAGATTAGTTGGTGTTTTTAAACCCTACTGGAAGGTGCATATTTAATAAATGCCTAAAGCAAGCCTGTGTGAAATGGCTGGGCCCTGGGAGACTTTGAATGAGAGGAGAGGAGGAGATGTCAAGTTGCACATTCTGGTACCATCATAATCACTGCTGAAAATAGGCCAGCACTCGAAATAACAAATAGATTCAGATTCTGCTGTAAAAGTAGTAAAGAAAAAATGAGCAAGGGAACCGCCTCAAAAGCATTTAGGTTTAAATTTCAGCTGATCAGTTTGTTTCTAATTTCCTAATAATCAAAGAGAGATGAAAATGCACAGGTTTAAAAGCTGGCAACCCTCCCTGCCCCCTGCCAAATAATCTCTGCTTTTCTAACATGCTTGTTTGAGGTAACTGCACGCCCTGCGATAGAAATTAGTATTTTTGCTTTACTGAAAGAGTGTATTTGAGACGGCGGGGAAGAGCTTGTGGTAAAACTGGAGATTAAATAAACTTCCATGAGAAAAACTAAGCTTGTTTGACAGCAGCCTTGCTTTTCTTTTAAATAGAAAATTAGTGTGAAACAGAAGTTAGAAACTGTACATCAAACCCTTCTTTTGGGGTGCTGTCCCTCTCGATATAGCTATGGCATATATGGTATCATGGTAAAACTACAGTTACACATTCTTGTTATTGCTGTTTTGGGTCCAGATCCCGCAATTATTTTTGCATTGTACTCACAGCATTTGAAATTGTGCAGGGGCTTGTAAATACATTATAATTGCATCCCCCTTCCTTTCCTTTCACCTCCTTTCCGTTTGTCACTAAGACGTTGATTTTCTCTTAGAAGCTCACCATTTGTGTCACACTCTGCTGGCTGTTCCAGCCCATGCTGCACAGCAGGTTGTGTAATAGCGTCGCCTGAAACCTGTAATGTTCTGGGGGAGCTGGTACCCCGCCACCTTCAGCTCCTACAGCATCTGCCTCCGCTGCCCCAGCGCTGCCAACAGCCGGCTCTCACGCTGTACGGCACTACACCCTGTCAGGCAGCTCTCCTCTCCCGCACCGCGTCCCAACGTCACCTACAATGTCATCTGCTCCCTCCTGTCATGTATAGCGGGAATCCTTCCCTGCTAGCGCCTACAGCATTGCTCTGCTCCTGTCACCCGCACCCGTCCTTTGCCACACCTTTTCACTTGGGTAACGCGCCCGGGTGTTGGCGCCTGTCCCCACCACATCGAGCGGAGATTCTGCCATCGGTATCTGTCACTCGCCTCCCTCATGCCACTAAAATGTCAGCGCGGATTAAAATTTCTTGGGCTTGGGGTGTTCTATTCTTGAAGGAGGCCTTGCAGAAAGCTGGATGCCGTAGTGGCAGGGGCAGCGGCCTTACCCGGGGCACAGGCAGGTCTCAGCTAAAGCCTGTCAGCGACAGTGCTAATCCCTCACGTGAAAGGGCAAAAAGCTAAAAGAATACAAGGCTCTGCTGAGATTAGCAGAGAAACAAACAGAGAGCAGCGTAACAAAAGAAGGTGCTCAGATGTGCAGATAAGGAGCTTCCAGAGGCCTCCGAGCAAGGACCCTGTTTAACTCCCCGTGGAGCACCAAAGGCTCTGCGGGGCTGAGGGAGGGGGCGGCGGGAGAGGTGACGAGGCGAGAGTTACCGCAGGAGACTGTTCCCCCACCGAACCGCATTTTTCAACTTCCAGCTACATTTTATTGTGCGGTTAGAACTAGTTCCTGTTCTGGACCCGGTTTAATTTCATTCTGGAAAAGCCACCATCTCCTATGCAGACATGCTATTAGTACTTGCCAGCGTCTAGTGATAATTGCCCAGATGGGTAGAAACAACGTTTTATTGTTACTTTTGTTGGGTTAAAGTTAGGAGAGGGACTGCTTGCCATCAGGCTCAGAGCGGGGGAAGCAGTTTATAGTGCTTCTAAGGGGAATCTTTGCCAGTGATGATGAAAGCAACAGAAAATTGCTTTGGGGGGAAATTTACTCTTGGGTTGAGGCTCAGCCCAAGGCCTATATATCACTCCTGTCCTTTTTAAGCTTTATTTTTGAGGCCTAAGTGAGACTGATGGTGCGCTGGTGTAGACTTTGTGCAGTGGAAAATATTGCTCTGGGGGTTCAGTCCTTGGCTATTTTTCAGGCAAAACTCCCAATTGTTTTCAATGCGCAAATACCACAAAGGCCCTATTTTGAGTTCTCTCTCATTAGATTGCAAAACTGTTTCAATTATATCCTATGGATTTCACAGGCATGTAACTTCCTGAACACCCACATCGAGGAAAGAAAGGTTTCATGTTTGGATCTGTGTTTTGCTAACATACCAGCAAACAAAACCCCACAGGACCACATAGGACAGCTACAATATGAGTATTATTCTAAGAAATAGTCAACATTTGTCAGCCCTGACCACATGGTGACATCTGAATTTAGCACGCGTTTCCCTCTCCTTGGAATGAAAAGATACCTAGGGAAAGCTCAGTTGGTAAATTGCTGTTGACTTTGCCTTTTTTCTAAACTTTCTTATTATGGACAGCTTACTAGGCAGAAAAACCCCTCTGAGATAAAAGTAAATATAAAATTAAACAAAGTAACTGGGAGAAGTTAAAAAGCTTCTCTTATCTGCATGGTGATAACCAGATTTTCTGCTAGATAGAAAACCCGTATAAATAAATACTGGATTGGAAAACAGTGGCATTGATAGTACCTGTCAGATGGACTATGCAGCAATGGGTGCACAGGGTGTTAAAACACCTCTATAGTATCTGGTTACATCTATAGCTATTCTAATAATTTGCTGAAGAGTTGCTTAAATACCTCAAGAAATCTGTACCAGTATGGTATCCAAGACGCCATTCGTTTTCAGGGTGATTAGACAAGTTCCTGTTCTGGAGGTGCCCCTGAATTACCAGACATTGGACTTTGGCTAGAAATCCCAGTGGCCTTCATAGAATCATAGAATCAAAGAATTGTCTGGGTTGGAAGGGACCTTTAAGATCATCTCGTCCAACCATCAAAGCTTCGTGCAGCGTCCTTTGTATGTAATCAGATGCTTTTTTCCTTCTCCTCTGCAAATTGTTAAATACTGTTACGGCATATCTATAGGCTTTCCGGACTCACGGCGAGTTTGTGTGAAGTCAAAACATGTTCCCTCGTGGGTACACCCGCCAAGTGTCCCCGCTGTGGGCTGCCTACTCAGGCTCCCAGTTCCACCTACCTCTGTTCGTAAGCCTTTGTCAGCTCAATCCTGACCCCAAACCCCAGGAACCCCATTTTATCTACAGCATTTCACAAAAAATGCTCTTGTCGCTATTAATGTTTTTAATTTTTTGCTGTCTTTTTCCATTTAACCCTGTTTTGAAAGCCTGCTCCTCCTTCTTGCTGATTGCTTGGGCCAGCAGCCATACAGGGGGTACTTTCCACAAGCCTCTTATTTTTCACAACTTTTCTACTTTTTTTGTTAGCACTGGGGCTTCTTACCTTATCAGACACAATAACTCTTTCATAACCCATCTCTCTAAGTGTGCTAAGGCTGACTACTTGCTCTCTTTTTCTATCTAGTCCATAGTTTTGGGGAGTTATTTTGCCCATTCAGGCTCTTCCGTCTATTTTCAGGAGTCTAACCTTCACAGAGTCCTTTACAGGTTCTTTAGTACTATTTTTGGCACTAGTCACAACCAAAGAGGTAAAAGAGTCTGTGTTATAGATAGTCCTGGATCACGCTCCAGTATCGCTAACAGCAATTTGGTGGACAAGCTGTTCTTCCTTCGCTCTGCCAGAAAAGCAGTGTTATTTCCCCCTTTTTATTTCAGGGAAGTATAATTTTTCCAGATTTTTATCCCGTCCTTTTTTATTCCTGCAGCTAGATTACTCTCTTTTGATAACACTGAGAAGAAAAATAGATGCCTGTCGCCATTTTCTTCTGTAGCTTTATTTCTGAAGATAACAAAGAAGTAAATGTTGGTGCAATATTTAACTTGCAAGTTTTGCTTTTTGGAAACTTCTGAATCACAACATTTAAAAGTTTCTAGTGAAGTTATCCTGGCCTTGTTTCTCATTTGTGGTATTTCTAGCTCTTCTTTTGTTATGCGTAAGCAATGCTGTCTTGCTCCTCATTAGTAACACACGCCATGTATCTGCAGAATGATGTGGCTGAATTAATTTTGCCAGGGCAGCTTCTATTTTTGATATTTCTTGTCTCTCTTTAGCTTTTTATTAGGCCATGACTATTGCATTTAATATTCTTATGTCCCATTACTAGAGAATGCTCTGCTCTCTGTATGCTGTCCTGCTGACATTTCCTCAGGATGTTCCTTAATCAAATCACTATGACTTATGGCAACATAAGACTTTGATTTTTCCCTGAACTTTTTTCATAAATTGCAAAATTTTTAACTTATCAAAAGTTTTACTTTTAAAATGTTTGGTTGGTTTTTTTTATTCCTGTCTTGCCCTTTTCTCACGTTTAAATTCTTTGTGGGTTGTAATTAGCATCCCCTCAGCTTTGCAGAATTTTTAAATGAAAAAGCCATGTTTGCTTGCACTGAACACGACACAGTGCTGATTTCCTGTGAATTTATCACGTGCTTTACTTGTGAAATCACCATACGTGTCTGTCTAAATTAACCCTTCTTATCAGTAGCTGTTCTCTGAAAATACCCATCTAAATAAGGTTTTACAGTCTTTTACAGTGAAATCTCTCTTAGTCTCTGGAAATTGTCTACAAACATAGTCTTTTGCATTCCTCACTGCAGATTAGTGAATCTTGCCCAGGCGCTGGGCTGGGCTGTGCCCACGCAGTGAGCGCCAGGAAGTCCCTTCCCCACCATTGCCCACCGAGGCAGGTGAACCAAAGCCTGACAGCCCCGCTCAGGACCGCGCTGTCTATTGCAGCGAGAAACATCTCTGGTTCCGCCAGCTGAAAATCTCCCGTGCCCTAGCGTAAGGATGCTTTCTCAGTACTGGGCTCTGGAGCAAAATGCGATATGAATTTCCATGGAAAAGCAGCAGCCATGGATTTCTCCTTCCTCTCCGCTCAGTAGCGTACCTGCCTTCAGCCTGACCTGCTCTGTTGGTCAGGACCTGGTTAGGTCTATGTTTGTAAGAGTTTGGGAGGAACAGTGTGATTTTATCATTATTCCACCTAAACTTTAACTCCAGTTCTACAGTCTGGTCTATTATTTTCTTGCTAACAAGGAGGTGGTGAACTTGATCTGTATCAGTATAGTAATGAAAAATATCTGTTTGTATTACATATGCATATTGGCTTGCTTTGTCCTCAAAATAGGACATATGAGGCACTTCCTTGTACTGAAACTGTGAATAAGTGCCAGGTCTTCCACCTAATTTTGAAACAACTCCTCTTACCTTTTTTTTTTTTTAATTTGCCATTTTGGTTCTTAATAAACAAAAGAAAAAAATGTTAATTTCCGCATTAAAAAAGGGATTTGTGTCTCTGATAAAAAAAAAAGAAGGAAGGAGTAAAATAAAATAAACTTCTCATAGAGCTTCAAAAATATTTTTCACGACCTGTGAAACAAAAATGCGGGAAATAGTATTTTGGCTAAGCTGTTTATCACATTTTTACTGATAAGCAACCTCTCTTCCTGCTGCCAGCTTCCACTGTCACCATTTAGTGTGTGTCTTTGTGTGGGTCACTGAGTCACCTGGATATAAATGCTTTGTTCTTTTTTACTTCCTACAGAAATTACTACAAATTGAAAAATTGAACATTAATTTATGGGAACTCTTTTCAGCTGTCTCATTTTGTTCTGCTTGCATTCCCTGGTTGTTTTTTTTCCTGTCAGTCTCCTTCCTAAAGCAGACTTGTTCCACCAGTTCCTTGTGTTGAGTGGTTGAGATTTTTTTTTTAATGTTTTGCTCTGAAAGGTATTGTGGAAATTATCTGAGGTCTCTAGTTAAAAAGCCCTTTGTTTTGTATTTACTAACATCGAGTTCATGTGTGTCTAGTTCAATAGTGACTAGTTCCATAGCAGTCAGTGGCAAAAAGCCTTGTCAGCCAGAGCTACACAGAGAATTTATAAAAATGGCTGTTGAAAAGAAATACATAGAGTAACTTCAGTTGGGGAATAGAAGAGAGGTGCTTATGCTTTGCCTTCAGTTGAAGCTTATTTTGTAATTATAATGGGGACAGGATTGGGCCTGAAGATCATAAAATGAGATCATTGCTATATCTATGAAATCTGCAATGAATCATATTGTCAAAGAGGCAAGAGTCCTTTTCCGTTCTTCCTGCTGAAGACCTGTGCTGCGTGGGTGCCCACCACCAAGAGCCAGTCACCCTTCCCACCTCGCAGCCGCCGTCTGCAGCCTCACTAACCAGTTCTGCTCTTATACTCGGTAGACCTGCCTCCTGAAAATCAGGAAAAACATCTGGACATCGTGTGTCAGCAGCCATGATCCAGAGAACCCTCTGAGAGCAGAATAAACAGGAGAAAATGGACGGCATGGCAGGAGAATTGACATCAATCCCGAGGGAAGGTGGCAGCGCCATGACGAGTGCCTGCCTGGTGGGCACCTCTCTGGGCACCCAAGTTTCGGAAGGCACTTGAAACTTTTCAAGGCCTGTAACTAAACCGATACTTAAGGCTTGCGTGGTCTTTACCGCTCTCCTGCTTTACCCATCCGGGTGGTGGGATGCTCCTGCGCAGGTGGTTGTTCTAGGGTATAGATGTGCTGTTGCAAATGCTCTCTGCAAGAGCCTCTTCTCCTTGTGGAAATTGCTTCATGGTGATAGTTCAAAGGATGAGCTCTCTCTGCTGATTGACTTTTAAAGCGTATCTGTTAACAAGACATGTTTAGTAAAAATGGTAAAGCAGAAGTGTTTGGGTCTTTTAATAAGGTCACCGGTACTTGAATGAAATTCACTCAAATTCATCACAAGAGCGATGAATCTTTTAAGTCTTCTAAATAGGTCTTGAGTGCCATTTGCATACATCTTTATGGAAAATACGAAGTTCCACGCAGTTACAAGACACATCATGGAAACTGTACCTGAATAAATGATAAGTGAAAAGTGGCACTGGTTGCCATCTTCCAAAGTGTCTGCGATTTTAATCCAATCCAGACGTCTTGGATTCATGAAAGGTGATTTTGTATTCAGTTATATGAGTAAATGCAACTTAATCGTATTTACATTGAATTCATTCAAACATCCAACAATCTTTGCTCCTCAAAAGAAGTGAGCGCAGTGCTGACTATTTGCAGGCTTAGAGTTAGGAAACGCTTTCTTAAATAGAAGGCAGAGAGATTAGAGATGGAGCTACCCCGAATAACACATGGATAACCTCTCCTTATGTTTCCCATCTTGTTTTTCATACTTAAAACCAACTTTGACTGGAGTGATGTCCAAGAATGAACTTACAAGAACGGCATTCAAAGTTGAAATGCAGATTTTATGCAGGCCTTTTCTTTTTCTCCCCCCCCCCCCCCGCCCCTTATGGAAACTCCCTCTATAAGTTTTAACCTACACTTCCATCTTTCCTATATTGGCTTTGAATGCAGCTTGGAAGCCTGTCTGTGTGTCTCTTCATTTGAAAGATCATACTGGGAGGATGTGCTGAGTAAAAAGTAAATTATTTCCAAGTGCTGTGCAGACAGTAGTTCATTAATCCATTTTGCAACAGAATAACCATTAGTACCTGTGAATCCATACCACCTGTAATTGAAAGGATATAAAATCTACAGAAATACAAAAGCAAGATATATCTTATTCTCATAGTTTATATTTTGTTTTCATTATTATCCCCATAAACAATTATAAATGCAATGGAGACTTATAAAGAAATATAAACTTGAAGTAACTAAAATATCTCAATCTGTCTAGCTGTTAAATCATGGGCGATATTTTTCTCATTTTATGCTAAATAGCATGTATACAATTGAAGCCCCAAGTCTATTTGATATAACATTGGTAAGAAGTTCTATTTAGTCATTTTTCTGCCACTGTTTTGTATTTCAGTGTTAGTTTGGTGTGTTTTGTCAGTGATTCCACCTGGACTGTAACTCAGATGAAGAATAGCCAAGCTTTCATTCAGTCACAAAACACAGATGATTTCCTACCACTGCCATCTCCCCTCCAATGCCAGGAGATGCTGAAGCTCTTCTGCCCGTTGGAGTTGTACTGTTGTTCCAGAAAACAAGTTGTTAGGTTCCAGGAATGAATGAGTTAAAGGCAGTGTTTGGATCAGTGTTGTGAAACTATATATTATCTATTGTATTTCCTTGGCCTTAAGTGGATTCTAGCATGGGATGAATTAGGTTGGCTAGATATTTTCTGCTGACTGTGATATCCCTGTTGAGCAGCTTTCCCAGTACGAATATATTTGGCCCTTCTTTTTTTTCCCCACAAGCTATATCCCTGTATAAAAACAGCTTTATCTCTAAAGAGCAAATAACACCCAGTGCTCATAACAGATGCCAAGAAATGTTTCTGTTTTGATTTTTGAAAATAAAAATTCAACTGTGTTCAATAAAATTCAGAAGCCGTTTTCCTCTGTGGAAATTAAAGGAATCCAAGGAAGTCTAGGAAGATAGCGACCTTCCTAATTAAAGCGGTAGCAACTGCAGGAATCCGGTTTTTACAACCACCTCTATCTCACTGTGCTGAGAACAAAGCAGTCCTCCATTAATATTTTATTTTCTCTTTTCTTCCACTATAACAATGCTCTATGTTCTGTGAGAGCCCTGGAAAGACATGCAGAGCTATGTTAATTATGGTTTAAATAATTGACACTCTGATTGTGTTGTACTTTCCGAATTGTATGTGGCGTGTCACTGGTTCTACATATAATTACATCTATTCACTGCCATCATTTTTCCCAATTACATCACAGTATACAGTAGTCTACATTGCAAAATCGTATGCAGTAACTAATAACGTCTTCACCAAATGACCTTTGTTTTTAAGCACATGGAGCCTGTGTAGCAGCGGAGGTCTCCTTGCCGTCAGAGCTAATGCATGCGTCCAGGAAGATCTATTATGAAGCAGTTAATGTCAGGGGAGTTGGGAGCCTGCATCAGAAGCACGCTCGGAGTCTAAAGGGTGGGTATTGGGAAATTTCCAGTGTGGTCTGATGGTAATTCCTTATTTAACATTGCATCTAGCTTCTCAGCTTCTGGGAACCCAGATAGTTATTAGTTGCTGTTTTATAGATTTGTGCACTAACTACTGGGATTATTAAGTACATCCAGCTGTATTATGTACAGTAACCTGCAACAGCGTAAACAAGCTTTCAGGACTCATCTTCAGGTGTTGACTGAGTCACTCTGAAAGCTTGAGCATATGCACGTGTTTGGAGAGTGAGTAACCAGCTACTTCTTGGAGCACCTCATTAGTCGACATGACTGCTGCACAGCCGTTTCCAGTTCAGCGTTTGTCTGGTAACCAGTAACTTGAAAATTAACTCCTATCTCTTACGACGCAGCCTTAGTGAACTAAAATATATTTATGGCTTCTTTGAAAACCTGCATCCGTGGGTGTGATTGCAGAGTGCGTGCGTTTGCTCGGAAATAGTGTGAGGAACTCCCCGCTAAAACGTACGCACTTTGGAGTTTATTTCTGTCAGCTTTGCACGTTCCTTCTGCTGCCTGCAAATAACCTTCTGCCCAACTGGAATTGATAAGGGAGAAGGATTAGTGTTTGGAAAGGCTACAGCAGTTATCCTCAGATTTATAGCGATAACCGCTCTGTAACAATTGCCCCTATCTGTGTCCTTACTTCCCAGTAAAAGTGAGGTGGCTTTACCCCTCAGTGAAGAGGGGGAGATACACAACTTCGTGTTTGCTGTGGAATAAGGATCTGTGCAGAAGAAGTCACCGCAGGGTAGCTGGTGTTGCTTATAAATCCACACCTTAGCTTACATTGTAGTAACTTGTCCATAGAACCAAACCCTTAATGTTTTCATGATTCATATCCTCGTAACCATTAACTGAAAATGGTAATGTAGGATCAGTAGAAACTGGTTGTGGACCAGTAATGACTTTCAGGGGTCTGTTCAAAATAATTGTAAAGGGCTTAGTAAGGTCAGCATGTACTTCACAGCCTTCTGGAATTTGGAGTCTTGGACAGTGAGTGCTTGTTCAGTCGCGATGAACGGGTGGAGGAACGATACTGTGTCAGTATCAGATACACCTTCAGAAAAACAGGGAACTGTTGGGTATTCCTAACAAAATACATTTTAAAAAATATTTAAACAGAAAAAAGTTAAAACCTCTACAGTTTGTGTCATACATAACAAACATGATGGTAAAGTCCTGGAAGTTCTGCAGTTGGAACTCGATGATCTTTAAGGTCCCTTCCAACCCGAACCATTCTATGATTCTATGATAAGTACTGCAGGATGGAAATATTAGTGGTAGAAATAGCCATCATTGTGTTTATAAAAAAGGAACAAATATTGCTTCTTCCCATTTGGCCTGGAAGCATATTCAAAAGGAATGTAAGGAAACAGGAATTGTAACCATTTATGTGAAGCAATAGCATGTTGAACGTTTTCTGTGCCAGAGAAGAGTGGAAGCAGCTATCTCACAGTACTTTGGAAGGTGGATCTCATGTGATATAGGCTACATGCATGATACATCCCAGAAACATGAACATTTTACCAGATGAGAGAAGAGAAATGGAAAAGAAAGGCGTTCTCTAGAAATGTCAGAGGGGATTTTCAGAAGTATTTAGCAATTGTCTGTGTCTGGCCCAGCTCGGAAAGCTGTCCCTGTTTAGGACATCACTTGAACATGTGGTTCTGTGCTCCTGATGCTGACGGAGCCTAAGTGTTACACGAAGCTGAGCATCCCGCATATGGCTGGGCTTAGGAATGTACGGAAATGCTTTGTCTGAATTAAGGACTCTGTTTAGAGGTTTCCACGCATTGGCAGAGGTTTAAAAGGTTCATCTTGAACAGAAGGAATGTAACTTTTTACAGTGATTTTGTGTTAGTGTGTTTGTTTTTAAAGTAATGCTAGTCATATTAGCAATTGTTGAATATTTAAAAAGTACACATACAAAATACCGTCCTTATTTTCCTATGCTGTGTTAGAGTTCGGGAGCTTTTTCTCTGGAAACGCTTTGTGTACGTTTACGCTTAGGAAAGCAATGAATGCTTTTAATCAACACAGGCTCTTGTGTGGAGGCACAAGAGAAATGACGCCAGATTGAAAATATAAATAAGGGGTTTTTTTTGTATTTTAGAAGTTTAATACACATGGTTAAAAATTTTAGAATGAGAACTTGACAGAGCTTCCTCATATCAAAAATCAATGTAAAACTGCACTGTAAATTGAAAAAAAACCATCTTGCTTGCGTATCAGGGATAAGTCTTGTTTTCATCTTGTTTGCCCTTATTCCTTGGTGTCATTACCAAAACATGTATTTCAGTGCATTAGAAAATGTAATTTAAGTCAACTGATACCTGAATCAGTTCTGGGATATATGTAATTTCCTGTGATGTTGAACAGAGAGAATTGATTTCAAATGTATATTTTTGGATTAAGGTAAAGGGATCAAATACGAACCTAACTCTTCTGTCTGATGATTGAATTTGACCTGCCATACTATCAGAAGCAGAATCCTGTAGGATCGTACGTGTGACATGTAAATGCCATGTCTGTATATTAATTTTGTCCTGTTAAGGAGACCTAGGTGGGAAAGTGATGAACCAGTAACAACCAATATTTATGACACACATAAAGGAATTGTCAGAAATTTGTGAGAAGCTGTTTCCCTATATGCTTTCCCATGTTTTGTACTTATGGATAATAACTCTTAGTACCCACTTGCAGTATAGCACAGGACATGGAAGGAGCTTCTTGCTCACTGACTGCTCACGTGCTGAAAACTCCTGATACGTTCCCTGTCCTGGCTGGCTTTCCTGCGGAACTGCCCGGAGCTGTCAAATCATTGCAATATATCATTATTCTTGCTGCTGTCGTATTCTGGGACTGATACTTGCCAGTGGTTGTTTGCAAAGATGGTCACGGAATCTATGAGACATTCTATATGGCTTACTTTTTGTTGTACTAAGTATTTTATGGAGCAGAGCCTGTGTTTGAGACCTAAATCTAAGCCAGTCAAACTCATGCTCTAGGTTGGGCTTTGCTGTGCAATGGAGGTAGAAGACCCCTGCAAAATTTTCTTTCAGGTGAATTTAGATCACAAATTCGTGTGGACAGAACTTAGAAACTTCAAAGCTTGTATTTTTTCTTTTAAATCTGGTTTCCCAAGGAAATCGTATACTTTTTTGTCTGTATGTTTTCCAATAATAATTTCTGAACCATTTTGCTCATTACATTTGGGAGAATAGTAAAGCCTGTAATATTAAGTTTTGTGAAAATAGGTGGCCCAGCAGCAGGAAAAGATCCTACTAATGCCATTGCTCCAGAGAGGTGACGGTGTGAGCGCACCTCTTCCAGTCAACAGAGATTTTGCAGCAAAAATGACAGAAATAAGAGCTAGTGGGCAGAAATGTACATGCTGTGGAAATCAGGTTATGAAATAATTCCATAAAGAGCAAAACTGGTTTCATGAAAAACCTGAACTTGTTGGGCAGAAACATAATTCTGCATGCTACCTTTCTGTAGGACCCGAGAAAGTGATATGTGGTAGTATCTAATTCTGATAGATATTTCTGTATTCAAATTATATTTGAAAATAGTTCACAGGTAATAATCTGGACGTGTGAACATGTAGTTCTGTACCACTACTGTGCACATGTGTATTTACATATACATTTATTGCTTATATTGTATTGTTTGTCTATTTTACGTTTCACATAGAAATATTTTATGAGCATGGTTTCTTATTTGCTGCAAGTCTTAAGTCTGTAAATGCATTATAAATATTGTCCATCTGTATTCAATATCACCATCTTTTAGGGGAATAAACTTCCCTTTATCCTTTCCACTCTTCCTGCATCCTCCCCAGCCTAGCACAATTCAGAAAGTATAGGAGCAGCAAAGTACCCTCCAGAATTATCAGTTGATCACAAATGTTCTTTGACGTGCCTTTAGTACTCAGTATCTTCAGAAGAGACTAATGATATGCTGGTACGCCAGGCTGTGGATACTTGGAAGAAGCATGGTCTTTATTTAGTGCATGACCTCCATTCTGTGAAAATCAGGCTAATATCAAGGATAGGTCGTTGGGTTGCAGGATAAATGTGTCTGAGTAGTTGCTTTTAAAAATTTCAGAATGTGTCTATAATCTGGTTATGAAATAGTAATTTTATTTGTATTGCAGCATCCACTGTGATGTTTCACTCCCATATGTTGATATCACTTAATACTTTAAGGCAAATTTTCTGCACAAATCTTTCCGTACGGTTATAATCAGAGGAACGCTGAATTTCCTGAGTTTAAAAGGATTAAGTTTATTAAAGTTCAAATGAGTAACTGATGAGTTCTCATTTGCTAGAGTCTTAGCTGGAAAACCTTCTACACCAACTTGGTATCTTTGCACGTCCTGAAAATGTTTCTTTCTGTTCACTCAAATGTACTTTTCAACATTTATTGTGAACATGCAAACATTTTCTACTTATATTGTTTTAATGGAGAAGCAGCCATGAGTGATGTAATTCTACATTGTCATTTTCATTTTCTATGCAGCTGTTGCAAAATTAAAAAGCTGTAAAGTTACAAATGGCTTCATATGAAGCAATACGCAGCATGGAATTTCCTGCTGGTGGTTAAAATAATACAATTACTTTTAACAGATGAAAACAGTTAAGGGTCCAAAGCAGGTCCCTATTTAAAAAAAGAAAAACCCTTTCTTCTGAAAGTATCCTTTTAAAAGCATTTGCTTGAAAACAAGGGAAAAACAATGTTGGCATAGAAAATTTTTATTCTTTTGGGGGGTTGGCACGCAACACAGATCAAGAAGAATAATCACAGTGGCAGGTAAAAAACTGGTAACAGAAAAGCTTTATTTGAGCACAATTCACCAGACGTACATCTTAGTTTATTCTTGTACCCATCTGCAGAGTCAAACAGCCATATGCTTAGAGACATCATTGTCTTTTCTGTGTTTTCCTCCCCTGCACCAAACAGAAAAGTCATTAGGTTTGACAAGAATGGTACATTTCTTAGTAATTACAAGGGAGCACAAAACAAAACCGGGCCAATTCCACAATCTCTGTGAACGTCCTAATGCACCAAAGAATGTTTTTACATTCTGTTAGAGGGAAACTGATTAATTGGTTCTTTGTAACTCCAAATTGAAATCACAACGTAACCTGGTTGTGCTCAGCACAGGAAGCCTTTGGGGATGCCAAAGTTTGGACAGGAGTCTGGGACATAGAGGAGTCCCAGAACTATTGTGTTCAGTGAGCCGTGAAAAGTCATTCAGAAGAGAAACACTCAGCATCCTTTATTTATTTGCATTGAAATATTTATCTGTGATGTGAGGCATTCATAATAGATTGTCAATCTCTTGTGCCTTGTGATGAATCTGGGTGTCTTGCATTGAATTCTAAGTATTTCCTTCTGTGAATAATTTCATAATCGTCACATTTCCAACCTGTGAGTGTTCCCTGACCTTTGGATCCATATTATCTTTTTTTTTTTTCCTTTTTCTGGGAAGGGAAATATCAAACCTTTAATTTTCTGTTTAAAAAAACAACTCACCTACCTAAATTATTCATTTTTGAACTTTGAGATTAAAACTCAATCAACCTGAAAATTCATGTCTTGCTGCTCTTTCCTGATAATTGAAGGAAATTATTTATGTAGCATAGATTAATATTGTTTCTTGTTCTACCTGACATTCCAGATTAAAGTATGACTTTGAAATAGAGATGGGTTGGGACTCAGATACCCTGTACAACCACACTAGTACTTGGAAAGCAATGTGTTACGTTCTTAGTACCAAAGCTCACAAAGGAAGTCAATTTTCACTTCCATCTTGTTATGTGCTGGGTGGAATGGAGAGAAAAATGAGCTTGGGAGACAAAAAAAATGTAGAGAAAGAGAACAAGGGCATGATAACAATGAGCACTGTGTCTCCTCCGTCCTTAGCACTGACTTGCAGGGGGAGGGTTGCCACGGGAGCCCTGTTTTTAGTAGAAAAACAGGGAAGTCTCTTTTCAAGCTGCATCTAACACCATCGTAACCCCCTTTGAGCTATACACAGATATAGAGAAGGCTCTGTGTTTTCTCGCTGTTCTGGGACAAGCAAACTCCCAAACAACATCTAGAGTAACACTTAGCATTTCTGGCATGACGGCGGGCCGCTTTCTGTGGAGCGGGAGGCTCTGCTGGCCCACCAGCACAGGAGGGTTTCTTCTGGGTTTTTTGAGTGGGCTTCTCTCAGCCTTTTCTCTTTTCCTTTCTCTTCCCTTCATCTCTGATTGAAAACGGAGCTTGGAGACAAGAGAAAAGGAGGCAGTTTAAAGGAGGTTGAATGGTGCTAACCCAGAACAGAAAGGGTGGAGGTGTATCTGTTCACTGCTGGCATGCAGCCATCGTGGTTATCAGCTTAATAGCATAACTTAACAGGAAGAATTACACTCATGACCTTCTGCTCCAACAGCACAAGCTTCTATCACTTGAGCTAAAGGAGAATCTCCATTAGTAGTTGCTCATTGTCACAGGGCACGTATCCCTCTCTTGGGCCAACCACTTATAATGACAAGATATCATAAACACTTGAACAGCTCTGATTTTGTCCAGTAGAGGGAAGCGGATAGACACAAACACTAACTCAATATGTTAGAGAGAGATATCATCAACATATTAACCGCATCACGCATGATTGGCAAAAGGCGTAATGATTGCAGGAGAACCTTGCGCTTCTCACTGCCGCCAAAACCTCCATATTGACTGAGGATCATTTCCACTAGAATTGCTGCTTCTTGTACTGTCACTGTAATTCTTTGAATTACAGAGCTGCCAGAAAAGAGTCATCTGGATCACAAACCAATTTACCTTGTTGCTGAAAATAACGTGTTGCTGTGTTATGAGCAATGCTCATTAAGTTCTTTTTTTTAAAGCAGGATCTTGAGGGAAGAGAACTATTGAAAAATACCTTTAAGTGAGAGCTAGCAATAAGTTGCATTTCAAAAATAGGTGCCTTTTTCCTTGGAAATAGGAATGGAATAGGAAATTGGGTACTGCCACAGAACTCCTCCAAAGTGAGAACTCCAAAGCATTTGGATGCTGGATTTCTACTTTAGTGTTGATCAGTATTTCTTGGGCAACATGATAAAAGCAAAATATTTCAGAAGTAGCTCTTTTCCAGACCGCTGTTTACTTGCTTACCCTAGCCCAGAGGCTGTTCCCTGAGGAGACAGACAGTTACTGAACTTAGAATTGCCCCTTGTCAGCTTTAGCTGTGCAGGTACTACCTACCCAGTAGGGAAAAGAAGAAAAGTGTTTGTCTGTTTTGGAGTCATGTGTTTGGTTTATGAATCCTTTTTTAAGGGGGTCTTAAAGGCAAAGATGTACCATTTAATAGTGATAATCACACTGCTGTACCATGGAAACATGACCAACCATATCAAATATTCCCAAGTATGCTGACAGGCAATCATCAGCCTAAGCTTTCTTTGGAAAGCTTCCTCTGTCCCTTGAAGCAGTTCTTCCTTTCTCTTTTAATGCCGAATGATTCTCCACAAGGTTCACCGGCTACGTACATTCCATTGAGTTAGTTGGAGTGTCCAGATTTCAAAGGATGCCAACTGGCTTGCAACCAGCCATTTATAGAGCCGTTCCTCCTGTTCCAGAGCCATTTTTTCCTCACCAACTTTGGCTGCTTCTCATCTTCATCTCTTTCTGTACAGAACTCTGAAGTCCCTGTAGAGGTTTCATAACATCCTGAAGCCTTCATCAAATGGTAAATTGGTATTCTGTTAGGCTGTCAAAAAGGATTAGAAGGAGGGATCTATTCGTCTTCTTATTCTCATTCTTTAATGACAAGTTACATTGCCAGCCTGTCCACTAAATCACATTAGGCAAGGACTAATTTACCTCTTCATACCAAAGTAGATAGAAACCAGAAAAAAAAATCTCCCACTTAGGACAGACATTGAGAATTCAGACAATTCCTGTGCTAGTGTAATTTTAAGAGCATTTTATTAATGAAAATGTATATTAACCCTAATTGCTTTCTCATTTTGTTTTGGAAGTTTATGTACGCCCATTTTAAGTGATTGTGAAGCTCTAAAACAATCCGCACTTGATAATTTCATTAAAATAATGAAGAGTTAAGGTTCCGACACATGTATTTTCATAGAGAAAATTTCAACTATTTCCACTGAGAATCTTACATTCTTTGTCAGGGATCATCTCTTTCATCCTCTCAAAAGGAGTTTGAGTTCAGCTGGAAACTGCAGATGCTGTTTTTGCCAGCAGTATTTTAGCCTTACACGAGTGTGTAGATCTCACGTTGCAGCCAGTATCACGGGTGCAAACATGAAGACTGATACATACATTCTCTAAGATGGAGTCCTTAGAGAAGGAAGAAATGTGTATTGTAACGTGGTTCTAACCCCAGTGCTGTTTGAGTGTGGACTACTTCCCCGTGTCTAGGGGCATGACTGGCCTTCAGAGCAGAAAAAGGGAGATGCCTTGAAAAGAGGGAGGGGGAGAAAAAAAAATTAGAATATCCACAACTGGCTTGATTCTCCAAAAATTCACCTTCCGTGCCTCTCGCTTCCATGGTTGGAGTGCTGGCAAAGTGACACGGTTAATGCAGCTCTTTGTATTTTGCCATTATGATGATATATGTAGTGATGGGAGAGATTAGGTTAATTGCAAGACGGTGATTGGCAAATGTAAGGGGCTAGCAGGGAGTTGTGATGGCACTATCCAAATACAGAGCTGAGAGAGCTCAGTGAGCGTTAATGCTGTGCTGCATCCTGCAAGACTAGAATGAATGCCACACATTTCCAAGTACAAGAAATTCTGCATAAATAGGACATTCAATTATTTATGAATAGACTCTAAGTCAGTGATTAATTAGCATTTTAAATATGGTTGATTAACACATTAACCCTATTTTATGAAAACTCTTTTAAAAGATACATATTACATATGCTTCCATTTGATTTTCACATTTCTGATGTCTTTCATCTGTTAGATTACTGTGTCCTATAAGACTTTCTAGAACGTTTAATTATTTACTTTACAAATGCAGGATGATATAATGATATTTGTAAAGAAAAAGCTAGGATAATGAATATACAATACAGTATTAGCAGCTTCCCCAGCTGTTGACAGGAGGTTAGGGGGGTATGGGTGGAGGAAGAAAGAAAATCAAAACAAGATAATAATGTTGCACTAGATGTATACAAGTGAATATGCAATAAGCATTGGGAATAGGGTACAAAAGCAATAACATAATTTACCATTCTGTATGAAAGAACTATCTGAGGTGCTTTTGTCTGTATTGAAGGTAATGTTTGGAAGCCTTCACTGGAAAGCAGAATATAACCTAGAAACTGTTTGCATTATCAGTTACACAAGAAAACATTTACTTGTTTAATAATCAGTTATTTATTTCTATTATTAATTATTCATCCATCTCTCAGTGATTACTAGCACACTAGCTGCTATTGTACCAACAGCTGGGATTTACCTGCCAGACCTAAAGATGAAGAGAAGTTTCTGATATATGAACATATTTAGACCTTATAAATAGAAAGGAGAGAAAGCCCCCCCGCCCCCCTCCCACATCGGTAGCTCAGTTTATTTTAAAATGTTTCTGTGTAGATTGATGAAGTTCCAGAGTTGCCTAATAACCAAAGATGTCTCTTTCCTGTATATTCAGCCAGCAATCTACATACTGTTCTCATGTAATAAAGTGAAATTATGCTGGGAGTGAAACTGTCAGAATTGGCCTTTTTTCGGAGGCCTTGTCTCGTGACATACTGAACGCTGAAGGCATTCAGCCTTCAGAGCACTCAGCATCTCATAAAGGTCTGTATTTAAAGTACGCACCTGCTCCCGTGCAGTGAATGCAACAATCAGTGTTGTGACGTGAGGGAGTATGCTTGAATATTTTGTGTAATTGGCTCTGTCCCCATTTCTGCAAAAGGGCATTGCAATCGGTAGTGTTGGAGTTGACTGTTTCCCCCCTACGGTTGTGAAAGGGAAAAAAGCCCTGCAAAGATCGCTTCAAACCCTGCTTGGAATTTTCCAAACTTAAGATCTGTGTAAAACAAAAGGAGGGGGGGGAAATGCATAATACTGAAAACCGGTTGACTAGCTCTTCAGCTGAAAAAGGGTTTATTAGCAGGGAAATCATTAAGGTACAATAAGATTTATGGACCAAGGTAATTGAAAAAGGACATAATTGTTGATTCTTACCTATCCTAATCAGTGAGATTATTTGTGCAGCGTGAGAAGCACTTAGCCTACACTATGCTTGTATACTTCTTGGATACAGAAGGAAGTTAACTGTTAATGTCATTGTCCCGCTGCTCAAGTCTAAGGGTCTGATTCTTCTCCAGAAGAATGTTTCAGTAATGTTATTTTGCCATCAAAAAATATCCTTAACCTTCATAGTATTGTCTTTCCTATCTGAAAAAACAGGTACCTAAAATTTTTAATTTGCTTATTTCTGCTGTAGGCCTGGAAATGCAGGCTAAACTATGTAATTTTTTGACTATTTGAGATTATGTCCATGGAGGAAGCCATAACAAAGTGAAGGTCCATATCTATAAAAGATGGGAATTGGAGTACTTGGACATGGTGCATGCATTCCATGCGTTAGGGAACTATATGCAAGGGTATGTGATTACCATATATCAGGAGACTTGTGAAATGAAGTCATTATGATGATATCATTGCTGGTAGCCGTTACTTTACATTACTAGTGGCCATTACTGTAATCTAAATGGACATTGGGAGGAGATTATGGTGAAAGGTGCTAATGGCTTGCACATTAGAGGTCATTAACATATAAGCACCCAGGATGAAAGTCTATGTACAAAGAGTTAAATAAATTGTGCAGCACCTTCCCCCAGGGAGTCATTAAAGGTATTATGCAAGTTTAAGTACTCTTCTTTATCTGGGTTATTAGACCTTTCAAACTAGGAGGTCTAAAGGAAGAGCTTCTGAGTAGTGGTTTTCCCAGGTGTAAAATCAAGCCTGTGGGCTGGATCTGAAGGGTGGTGGGAGAGAGCAGAAGACAATGTATAGTTTAAGCAGGTAAATCTGTCACATTTCTCAAATGCTGGAGAAATAACTACTAAGTGTGTGCAGGTTTTGTGTTCAAGGGAAGAAGGTGCACCTTTTAGGACTTTACTTTGGAATACAATCAAATTACCCACCTCATCATGAGCTGAAAGATTTGCTTTATTATTATTGCAATATTATGTTTAACTGTCTATTTTTTTAAAGAAAAATCTAGTAGAGTAGCAATATGCAGAGTGCAAGTATTCTAGCAATGTTAGTATCTGCCTTCATAAAGGTTTTCCAATACTATTAATGTAAAACATTAGGCATTGCCAAAATCCTACTGGTTTCACTCCCTGGCTTGAATAAATAATGGAAGACAGAAATAAATAGAAAAGGGAAATAAATTCTTCCTCTCAGCTGAGACTCTCTTTGCAGAGATGTGTATTTTCTTCTTCCAAGATGCCTCCAGAGCTGAAGGTAAAAGTAATTCAGAAACTTCGCTAGCACGCAAGGCAGCAGCCCGGCTCTACTGTGGGAAGCATCTCTGCTTGTTACAGAAGCTCTCTATAGGCTGGAGTTTTATTTTCAAGCCTTTCCATTTATGGCCAACCAAGATAGACGTGCAACAACTGTGGCATGTCTTACAGTATCTAATCAAACCAAAGTAAACCAAGAGTAAGGGATTTTGTATTAATGGGCCTCTCTTGAATTATGTGATTTAAGGCATATGGCTGAGTCAAATCTATCTCTTTGCAGAAAGTTTTGCAAGACTTAGGTTTGGATGAAACTTTTTCTACCAGAAGATGTCATTACCAAAGCTAAGCCATTATAACCAAAATAGAAACCAAAGAGTACGAGGTGGTCGAGTGGTAAAACAGAGCGCTGGAGTTAGGGATAAGAAATAGATTCCATTTGGGGTGATTCTGTATGAATCTTGAGTTACGGTTAAACTTGCTTTCAAATACCTACCATAAATATCCAGGAATCCCGGTCCCGAGTCCTCCTTACAAGTCTCGGGATACGCAGCCGGAGAATGACCAACTCCAGTCTCACCCAAGGGACTGAGTTTCCCTCCCAACGCAGGATGAGCCCACAAGCTGAAATGTAATGCTGAAATGAAGTCAGGATGGTACTGAAGTGCACACATTGGCCCAGAAAGGTTTATTTCCCAGTTTAGGCATAAACTTCAATGCTTTAGTGCAACTGTGTGATTAAGGCATGGACTAGAGAGGAAGAGGGCAGTATGACAATATTGCCACAGATGTTTTACTGACGGTTCATAGTAGCAAAAGAGAAATAATCTGGGTTTTGTCCTACAATTTCTTTAGTCTTCAAAGGCTACAAATCCTATAATTAATTGACAGGTAGAAAATAGCCTGTACAGAAGTTAATTCACTAGGGACTACAATTGCTGTGTCTGTGCCCTCAGTGCCTGTTACAGTCCTGATCCAAAGTCAGTTGAAGCCAATCGATCAGGCCCTAATTGCACACTGATTAGTATCGCTGTGCTTGGCAGCATAGTAAATCTTTAAGAATTAGGAGTCACTGTGTTTTTTGGAGTAGTTCTTTTCACCATTATGTGTGACTGATAACTTGCAGTGGGATTTAAACACAAATATCATATTACTGGGAGACAACACTATGTGTAATTGTTGCCAAGATAATAGATGAAATAGCTCAACTTCCATTGGAAAAGTTTCAAAGGTTGAAAAGTTTCAGACAGGCATTTTTTTGCAGGTGTAATGAAAGGATCAGCATGTATTTCCCCCAAAGGCTTTCATTTTTCATTTTTATCCTTAAGAGAAGCCAGTGGCACTTCCTGGATATTGTCATTGACTAAGGCACAAAAGAAGGAGAAAAAAGAAACAATTGATAAAAAAAAAAAAAAAAAAAGAAAGAAAAAGTGAATCAAAACATGACTTCTTGTTTTCAAGAAGAAGGGCCAACTTTTACTTTATAGTAACAGCTTTGAGATCAGCAGCTGTGGGATTACATGGCAGAGGTTTGTAAAAAAAATCAATAACTGCTGCTGTTTGGAGAGAGGGAAAGAAAGGACAGCTAACTAGACCAGATTGTAACAGTTCTGCAAGCAGTCACAATGCTCACCTTACAACAGCGCAGCCCTGCAAATTATTAAATAATAAATCACAAAGTCGAACAGTCTTGGGTGGACAGAATGCGTTTGACTGTAAAGCAGACAGAGGCCTATGAATTATTCACATCTCAAGCAAAGATAAAACAAGCAGAGAAGAAATGAGAAGAATTCTTCCAAACAGGTTCTCCTGTACTGAAATATACCTTTTGATTACTGATACATATTTGGGGATTCAACCGGTCAAAGTCATGCCAGAACTAAGAAGAAGGAGACAACTGCAACCTAGGTTTAGTGCTATGGGAAAATCCTGGCATTAATAAGTAACTTCAGAAGTAATGTGTCTGTGAAATATCATTTTGCAACATTAGTATGTTAGCAATTAGAGGGAAAAAATGGATCTTGGAAAATAATTGTCATAGAAATGTCAAGATCTTAAGTATGTATCTTTAATTTAGTAAGTTAAAACTTTGTAAGAGCCTATTTTAATCAGAATGGCAACCTAAAAGCTGAAAATCTTCTTATGAAAGTGGAGTGAATCTTATGTTTTGATAATTTTAAGCATCTGACTTAGCTGAAATGGGAGGAAAAGAGTTAAAGCTGATCTTCAATATAAAGACAAGCAAGAAAAGCAGAATTCTTCATTCTGGACTGTGGGTTTTTATTACTGGTTTATAACATTTAGGTTATTTGAACATAGCTAATGTCTGTAACTTACAGAGGAAACAAAATCAATCAAAACACTCATTTTTCTTTGAAGTTTTGGGGTTTTTTTCTTTTTTTTTTGCCCTAGCAGAATTTCAGGCTTAATACAGTGATGTGCCGAGATAGTGCAAGAAAATATGTCTGGCCAAATCCTGCTGACACCCACTGAGGCCAGTGCATAACACTGTTGGGGCTGTACTGATGACATGACTCCAGTGTCTGATCCATTCCACATTCCCAGAGACATAAATGGTTTAAAAGGGCTTCTCCCCACCAGGTCTGCATGGTTTAGAAGATGATCTTTGTTTAAAACTCACTCTCTGAAGATTGGATTTATATGTATAGACAGCAGTAATGCCTTCTTTATGATGAGTGATAGGGTTTCATGAAGGATGGAAAAATACTGCTGATGGGCCTGATGCTGTCTGAAGCTATAGAAAACCACCCATCCTTCATTCTTTGCTTCTTGAAGACCAGGTCTGTGACCAAACCTACTCACATGAACCTTTCCCATGACTGAGTTTGTATTAGTACATTTAGGAGCAGTGGCAAAGCTGGGGTGCCACATCTTTCAATTTGTTTGCATAATACTGAAAGCTTTGTTTCTGTAATAAGAGAGGGAAATGAAGAGAAAAAGGGAGGAGGACCTAACTCAAGGGAAGACGTAACTAATCCTACTGAAGGCCCCTGTATGAGCGCGCTGGAGTCCCACCAACTGGTTGGAAACATTCATATTCCAGTAACTGGAAGCAAATGCTCACAGTTTTCCAAGCACCAGCTCTTCCAGTGTCTGGGCCTGTGAGAGATTCCCATAAACGTGTGGCCTGATAAGGAGCAGAGTTGCTTTGCTAGTGTAGCTGCCGCAAGCTGCAAGCGCAGACGAGAAGCAGCACACGCCAGCTCCCGAGGACGGGAAGTCTGGTCCAGGGTACGAAGGTGGGGCCTCCCTCCCCACACCTCCTCCAGAGTCAGTCCCCTCGTGCCTGTTTATTCCCAGCCCACAGTCGGTCCTTTCATCTGCAATGTGTAGAATTGTTCAGGTCAGTCTTCCCAGCCTCCTGATTTCCTGCACTCCAGGCAAATCAATATCGACCTGCCCATGCCCCGGCAAAGGCTGCGTCCACACCTTGCTCCTTGCCTTCCAGACCCATAGCTCCCCCAGCTTTTCTCTGTAGTCAGCTCTGAACCTCCTCATCTTGCTCCCAGCTGCCTTCACTTATGAACTGAGTGTCCTCTTGTGCCAGCGTGTGATTTCCCCTGAGTCAGAGGGTTACCAAGCCAGCTCTGAGTTGATTTTCACAGAGGTGAAAGTCACAGGGGTACAGTAAGACTAGAGAACAACCTATGAAATATTGTAGTTCAAAAGAATTTTGGGAGGGATGCAAACCATCCCAAATGGTACATAGGGGTACCATTAGGGGATAGTACAGGGGTAAGGGTGATACACACCAGAGCTTCAAAGATGCAGACAAGAGGCTTCAACTTGATAAAAACAGATCTAAAACAGCAAATAAAAGCAACTTAAAAGGTAAATGGCCAATATAGCCAGCTGGGAGAAGGTGTTACTCCAGTGCTTTCTGTAGCCTGTAGGAGAGTGATGAGTTGAAATGAGAAACTTCAGTGATTGAGATGGAGACCTGAAGTATGAGTAGCTACAGAACTGGCAAGTTCTCTTAGGTATTTCAAGCAGTGTGACACACCTCTGCTGACTGACGGGTGCTGATGCAT
Source organism: Numenius arquata (assembly GCF_964106895.1). Taxonomy (NCBI): domain Eukaryota; kingdom Metazoa; phylum Chordata; class Aves; order Charadriiformes; family Scolopacidae; genus Numenius; species Numenius arquata. The sequence goes on from NC_133588.1 coordinate 2,536,819, forward strand.
CTGTGGGGCAACCGAAAACTCACTCTGGTACGGGAGAGCTCGGCAGGTATTTTTCTGGTGTCTGCTGACCAGCAGCCAGGAAGTTACGCAGCACGTAGCTGCTCCGTTAGGCGTTTAACGTATGTGTTCAAGTATCAGAAATGAGCCTGCAGGGTTTGTATTGAAACTTCAGTTCTTAGAAGTTGTAGATTCCTGAACAACAGATGGTGAATGGAAAGGGTAAGATTAACCAGAGGATATACAGCACTAGTATTGTCTAATTATTCCAGGTGGACAGCTGACAACTTCAGTAGTAACTAAAGGTAATTGAGTTCCTGTACATGAGGCAGCATAAATACAACTTGTACTTCCCAGCTTTCTATTCAGAGCCTGCCATGACAGCAGGAAATTTCAGCTTTGCTAATTTCAATTACTTAATTAGGTTTGCCAAGAATCAGAATACAGAATTGGAAAATTTATGTAGAAGTTGGGAGAGAAAGATGCTCCTTTTCTTTCACACAAGTCAAAGAAAAAATTAGTTCCTACTAGGGCCTTCCATTTAGATGTGCCAGTGATATTGATGTATAGGTCAGGTTTGCACAGATCAGACAAAAGTAATTTGGGTTTATGTTTTGCCCTATATGTTCAATGTTAAGGCATGTTAAAAACCATCTTTTAGAATATACTGTATGTAGTATTAAGATTTCAGCAGCAGAATGTAGGTTTAACTGTTGGTTTTTTTCATTAAACAATGAAGAACTTGACCAAAGATGTTTTATACTTAAAATTTTTTTAAAAAGGTTTTCATCATAGCATCAGGTCTCTTCACTGCGCAGACGCACCTTTGTTGGGCAGTATATATTGCCCTTGCTTCCCTTGCCTCCTGGTTTAATTGAATGTTGCCAGGAGATATTTTCTCTCTTTGGGGCATTATGCAGAGAAAGGACCGGCAACATAAGCCTTGGTTATGCTGAAGCAGGAACTGCCTAATAAAGAAAAGATGAAACTTGTTTTAAAGTGTTTCGTTTTATCCTTAAAAAAAAAAAAAAAAAAAAAAGTAATCACCTGCGTAATGTGCTCTGGTGAGTACTATCAATTAAAGAGTTGTGAAGTGGATATTAGAAGATTATTTATAATACTGTTATATAATGGCTCAGATGGGCTGCACTGGAGAAATTAACATGACAGAGGGATGGAAATCATATTACAATTTGGACTTACTTGAAAGTCAATGAAATTATATTAAAAAAATACCATTCAGAATAAACACTAATGACATGCCTTTTTATTGATGTTTAATTCAGAAAAGAAGTTAATGCATGCCTTGAAAAGCAAAGGACTGCTTTATGCTTAATAATTTGCTTAAACTGAATTTCATACCAAAAATTAATTTGCCCTTAACAACTAGATGACTTTCTAGAAGGGAAAAAAGTTATATTAGCTTCTTTTTCTGAATACAGTGCTCTTCAGTATGTTTGAAATACTAAGAACTGGCTGGATGAATACAGTTAGAAACTTTTAGGGTGAACACAATATTTTTCCCCCTTGGTTTTTGGAAATGTGGTTTGCTTCTGACCATCCTAAGAAGAGCAAAGGCCACTCGAGCTGTGTGCGTGGCCGTGGTGTTGAAAGGGCTGGCAGAGATCCCACAACCCTCCTAAAGCACAAAACACAGATCTCTTGTAATCCCCAAAGTCCAGTGTTCACCATAGTGTACTCTCCAGATCTGTGCCACTTAATAAATGACAGGTTTCTAGAGTGCTAACTTAGCCAAAATCTGTGATTAGATTCTGTTGCTAAATCAACTCAAGTATTCTTTGATGATTTTATACACATATACATATGTATTGCTCATACATCCATGTTGAAGCTCTCCTGCAACATGGCTACCTGCTTCACTGCAAAGAGGAGGGAACTGGATAATGATGATAAATTCTCCAGCTTAATCTGGTAGCTATAAGTAAAGTTGAAAGATCTGAACTAAGATATAGGAGGAATGAAGAATAAATAAATTAAAAGAGGAAAATAAAATAAATCTCCGCCAGCTAAGGACGTCCAGTTTTCAATACTTTGGAAACAATATTATTTTTTTTGGCAAATAAAGGTATGTCTGCTCTTCTTGGGAAGCACAGGTACTTTGCTTTGCTAACACCTCTAAATGCTGCTTCCTGCCAAGCGAAGCCCCCCTTGGCTCTGTAGTGAGCCGGCTGCGTGCACCGCTGCCTGAGCCTGGACACGTACCCACCTTCTCCCACAGCTCACAATGCTCACTGAAGGATTCTTTTGAAAAGTAAAAATATCAGGTCAAGTCAGGCATTTTGGTTGATTCAAAGCAAAGCATTTTACTTCTTTTGGGGAGTTACGTAGGTCTTGTTTAATCTTTCCTTTTAATTTAGATCTATGCTTAAATGAGAACAAGTTACCTTGGAACTGTCAAATTTTTATTACAAAGTGTCAGCTACTTTAACATTTGTTAAATACGCTTTCTTTTTTCTTTCCTCATTTACCTGTGGGATCATACCATTCGCTGCATTTTATTCAGCTTCATTAGTAATTTTGTCTTCTCCAAAACTTGGTTATTAATTTTTTTTGGTGTTTATTAATTTCTATAGTTGTCTACTTTTGTATGTAAGCTGTTAAAACTCAATTTCTGATATGAAAAGCAAAGTGTCCGGCAACACCAAAGTATATAATATTGAGCTTTTTTAAAAATAGGAACTATTTTATGATAACGAACCTGAAAGAGTCCCATCAGCAGTGGCATTGCCAGATAATGTCTTGCAGTTGGTACTAATAAAACACTTTATCTTGTGGTTGATAGTTAATGAGCGTGGTTGGTTTTCTGAGCACTGAATCATTCTAGAGATCTGAAGCATTTTCCATCCAAATAATTTTCTTACATGGCTTTATCCAAAACACTGTCTTGTTGAAAGACACTTCAGTGCTTTGGACTAGACTCACGATGTGGTGTAAGTGCCAGTTCCTTCTTCAAACAGTATGCAGAGGGATAGTCTTTTTGAATCCATTGTCTTTAATTGTCAATTTGTCTTTAATTATCAAAATGAACCAAAATATAGATGCTTTCCATTCATGACTCCTATTTGAGAGAACTGCTAAGTAATTTGACATGAAAGCGGTTATAGAAACTGGCTCACGTATTTGTTTGAATCATCTGCCTTCAAGGAGCTATCAAACAAGTTCGTAGCCGTGTTACAATGAGCCCCAAGTTCTAATTAGTGAAACTAACCTGACACACGCTTCCTCTTACCGGCTTTTAAGCCATTTTCTTTTGAATCTTTTGGAAGCATTTGGGAGCGGGCCTGCAAGAATTAATAATGTTATTGCAGTGTGTCATCCTGGAGTCATTTAAATGATGTGTGTGTTCCAACACTAACCTTTGAGGTTATTATTAAGTCCTGCCACAGCAGGAGCAAAAGTCAAGAAGCAATTATATGCATGATTAGTTTGTCAGTTTTCCAGAAGTTCTTTGGGCCTCTGTTCATCCTGCCTGGGTCGTTGCGATGAGGATTTAACACTAAGTTTTGGGCTGATAGCGCGTGTTGGTGTTGGGCTGGGCTCCCCCCAGTCGTCAGTGCTCGGAGAACAAAGATAACAGAGTCGTGGAAAGCAAAATGTGCTTTAAGCCTCACTTGACAAATCTGAAAGGAGGTAAATGCATTATTTCATGGAAGGTTAAACTGAATACCTGTAAGTTCTCACTCAGGAGAGGGTCTCAAAACATGAGTCATGAAAAATAGTTTCTCTAATACAGGGGCTAGACAAACTTTAAGCAGGTTTAATTGAGCTGCACAAACCCGGGTCCTTCTGGCTTTTTCTTCTTCTTCACAATATCAAACTTCTGCTCATATCCTCAAAATAGCTGCTTTGTGCTGTTCTGAAACTATAAACGTGGCCTACAATGGCCTTGGTAAAAATGTTAAATTTGGCCACCCATCTCCTGTACTGTGTGATCTTTGCAAAACAGACAATGAGGGAAAGCAATTAAACCATAAAGCATAATAATGCTAACTCTCCCCCACCCCTGCTCACACAGAATATAGAGACTATATGAAAGAAATGCAGAGCCTTTCATCTGTGGCACTGAGAATTTTCTGCATGCACATTCTTTTGCCATTTCGTGGGTTTATTTTCTAGTGTTGGTAGAAGGCCCCACTAAAAACCACAACGTGAAATCACATTCCTCTGGGCTCTCCCAGCCACAAGTTTTCCATAGGTGACAATGAAATGAGTTGTCTGCTTGGCTCAGAAATGAGCTTGTCTTTCTCCTGTCTGGAAGCAAGGCAGGCCCAACTCATAAACAGTTTTCCTGAATTTTTGATTTTTTCCAACAAAAGTAGACAAAAGTGGACCTTCCAACATCTAAAAAGATAAAATACCTCATTGTAACGTTGATGTTCAAAACATGTCCTTAGACAGAATTGCCTTAATGTAGAATTAGAATATTTGAATGCAAACAAAACACCAGAATAGATGCGCGTGTCTTTGTGGAGACCAGAGTGGACGGGCTGAGCAGGCCATAGGGGTGTTCCATAAAGTATGGGGAGCACGTGACAATATAAGCTGTCTCCTGGGTCGCTCAAGAGTTTATAAGGTTTATTGACAATATTTATGGAACTGGAACTGTTCACTGCTGAAGAGGGAGAAGGTAGGTTAACAATGTGCAAGTAGATATGTCTTTATGATGATGATAAATTATTGCTTGTAGGTTACAATGAAGATATTGTAATGCCCATCCTAATGGTTAGTGTAATGTTACTTATAAAGAAAATCAATAGATGTGTTTTAAAAAAATCAAGACGTGATTATTTTTTTTTTAAAGACACTAAAACTGGCCGAACTTGCTGAGTTGAACCATACGTCAACAAACAAATGCTCCCGATTCCAACTATTGGGTTTTTTTCTCTGAAAAATGGATGGTTTCATTACAGAATTTGTTGGGTCACCTTAAAAAAAAAATTCCCAGTTGATCCATAACGCTGCAACTGATGGATTTACAACAAAATCCATATCCGTTATTTTACGTACATTTTGTTGCTTAAAAAGAATATCTTAATATAACAGCTGATACTTTTTAAATCCACATTGAAACAACTGTTGGATTTTTATACTGTTGTAAAACTCTTTGTAGGGTATTCATAGAAAATGTTTTATTAATTGCCATATGTTTATTGATTTCTCTTTCATGTTGGTTCTTTTGTTCTTTCTTTGTAGTGGCAAAAGATCTTTCTGCATCATCATTTGCAAGTTATCTAAAATGTCAAAGGTGTTCTTTTGAAGTTTATTATAGATCACATGCTGTACAGGCCTTGACTTTGGCATATTTACAAAAAAAGTACATACTTTGAAAGCTCAGAAAGAGATTGGGGCTGCATTAGTTAAAAAAGGAAGAATATTTCCCTACTTTTTTCCTTTTCTTTTTTTTTGTTTAATTTAGGAGGAATGTAAACAATTCTCTGTGTTAGAAAAACTGATGTGTCAGGTAATTGTTGTTTTCTTTTGCCTATCTCGCTGTACCTCACGTTAGTATCGTAAAACAGATTGTATGCAATCTAGGCTTAATCCTCCTGGCAGGCACGTTACATTAACACTCCATCAGGCGACCGGAGAAACGAAGAGGGGGGAGAGAGGCAGCATTTACTGTGATAGGACCATTCCCTTCTTCCAGTTGAGAGTCTAAAAAATTTGGTGCTGTGATCGAACCGCATGAACAAGGGCACGTGAAGTCATTTTGTGCAGCAGCAGTGTCTAATGAGATGGCGTTTCTGAGACTGTGTAGGGTTTTTGCTGCATTTCCTCCGTTCTGGCTGCTTACAAAGAGCTCCAAGCATTTGGATGTGGGAATGGAACAAGTGGCCTAATAAAAAATAAAAAGTTAATAGTGCTATTCACTGAGTTTTAAGCTAGCTATTGATGTCTAAGTCAGCAGATCTTTTCCTTTTGAAACCAGAAAGTAAGTGGGGGTTTTTTTTAAGCATAACCAGGAAAAACCTGTGCTTTGATCTAAAGGTGGTTCAAATGAGATCCACACAGAGTTAATGCCCAAGCATGTCAAACTTCTTTTTTTCCTTAGGAGAGAACCAAGCTCTGCTACTTTGGTTGTCTGAAAATCTCCCCATGAAAGGCTTCTTGAGGAAACGGGCTGTGTTAAAACATGGAGAGGTGCTGTCTGCTGCCCCTCGTACACGTGAAGAACAAGGTCCCAGAGTAAAGTGTGTGATTTTTTTTTTTTCTTTTCTGATAATTAATATTTAGAAGCCTGATAAACTGGAATTGAAGGTTGTGCAGTTTGGGGTATGTGCAGAGCTGTCAATGCAGGGGACCCAAGGAGGAGGTTGGTTAATATGGGATGCTGACATACAGAAACATGGGTACAGCAGCAGCGGGATTCCCCCATCATTTACATTAATTGAGATCAAAGGAGTTACTCCCAATTTGCCCTACCCTGAGATCAGTTAATCCGTACCTGCTTAAGGAGAGATATATTTTATATGGAAAAGCACTTTTCCGGCTCATCCAAAATCTTGTTTTGTTGCTTTGTAATTCATCCTGTGGAAAAGCTCTGTTGAGGCACTGTCATAGGTTTCCGCAGCAGGGAATGCCGTTATTGCGAGTTACTGCCTTCTCAGGTGAGGGAATTGTTTTAACCAAAAAAAAAAAAGAAAATTCAGAGTCCTTCTTGATGGTTTTCAATCATGAAAAAAAAACTCTTGTGTTTTTTAAGAGCGTGCAGGATCTACAGACACTGTTTCTTGGCAAAATTTCTATGGGGCTATTTACTTTGTATTCCTTAACCTTTTAACCCTGATTTTCATTTGGCTTTTCTTTTCTTTTCTTTTTTTGGAAATGTTGATAATTGTCAAGCTAATTTCCCAGATTCCTGAGCGGCAGTATTTCAGTGATGGGTCAGCTTTCTATAAATAATGTTTGCAAGATGATTGCACTGAAAGACCGTATGTATACTTCTGAAAAGAAATCAGTGAAAATGGTGCTAAAAAATCAAAGACAATTAATAGGATCATTAAGACTGATAGATTTTATGGCTGCCTATAAAGATGAAATATAAAACAAAATGACTAGCCTTTAGAATTTAAAAAGAGTTCTGGTAGGTGAAGATGAAGCAAAATTGAAACATCTGCTACTTGCAGGTAAGGTTAAAATAATCAACATTTCACCCTCCCACTGAAACAAAAAATTACCTTCACCAGTTGTCATTCTGGCACTCCAAATCTGCCACTTTATGGTCCCTGATAAATCTTTTTTTCTCCCATGCACTTTAAGGGGAGGGTGGAACTATACACCCTTAAATGATAGGTAAAAAAGCAGATGATGCAACTGCACTTAGGATGGATAACTGCACTTTTGCATCGAGGTGCTATCTGCAGGCTTAAGAGGCAGAATTTTCTATTGAAATAAGAGAAAGCGTTTCTGAAATCTCTGTGGGTGAAATTCACTCCCGGAGGCAGGACAAGGCCCGTGTGTGATGTGCATCCCTCGTGACCCTGTCTGGGGATGCTTGGATGCCTGGATTTGTGCTTATGTTTCAAGAAGGGTTGAATATTGGCCTTGCCAAATAAAATACAGCTCAAATCTGTCCGTATACAGTTCTGTGTAGAGATGCTGGTACCTGAATCTCATGGGAAGCAAAGTAATTTCTAGCTTTTAAAAATAGAAACAGAATAAAAGTTTGACCTATTTAAAAAATATTCAATGAAAATAAAAACAATTGTTATGTTGTATTAAATGCCATTAGAGTATGGAATGAGAGAATTAAGGGGCTGGGGAGTTTTACTTCTTCCCAGCACTGATTTTTCCGTTCATTTTAGTCAGATTTCAGAAGTCAAATGCAGATGGGAAGCAGGTGAGGTTTGGGGGAGATTGCAGGGGAGCGTGACTACGGGGAGCCCCATTTCTGATCCGTACAAAAGCGAGTTGTGCAAGGAGAGGACAACAATAGCAAAGGGCCCTGCGCCATCCACCTTCACGGGGCTGTCATTTTGATCTACCCGTCCGCCTGGTGTAATGCTCATCATCTCCAGGCACTTTACGCCTCAGCCACACAGAAAACCCCATCTGCTCCACTTAATGATTTCTGTTTGATGAATTTTTCTGTATTCATAAAGGGAGATGCTCTCACAAGGGACAGCCTCAAGCACACCCACCCCTACAATCTTTATCAAGCTCCCAGCCATAATCATTCAGGCTCTGCTCCTAATATAGCACAAGCCCTGCAGAATCAGGGGTTCGCCGGCAGCCGGCTTCCGATTCCTTCATAAACTGTAATTCTGATGCTGCAGGTTTAATTAAGTACGTGGCAGTTAATCAGCCACTGAAAACAGGGGCCTCCACTGGGGAATTACCTGAGTGAAAACAGACCAAACATTGAAGGGGCTCCCTTGAAACTCTAGCACTTGTGCTTCCACGGTGAAATGGAAAGAAAGTTATCAAATAAAATCTGTTTGCTTGTGGCTGTACTGTGACAGCTTTGTTAGTCCTAACAGATGACAAGGATTATTCAATCAATATAGATTTACCCTGAGAGTTTTGCTGTTTTCAGGCACCTCCAGGAAAATGACAGCCATTAAATATGTACAAAGGCCAGTCCGGGGCCTATGGCCTCTAGCTTTAAGCTGCTGCCTTTTCTGAGTTATGTCAGGATCAATTTTTTCTAATAGATATCACTTATCCTACATGATAATCAGCCTATCATAGTCCATTGATTACATGACAGCCTGATTTAGGTCTGGTCTAGAAGATAAGAAACACAGGGAAATCTCTTGCCTGGATTGTCAGGGAATTAAAATCCTCTTTCGGAACTTTTCCCTGAAGTTATTTTGTACGCACAGAAGCCAAGGGAGCTGTTTTACCTGGTTTCCCACTCGCATACATCACCCTCACTCCTGTGCAGCACCCTGGAATTGCGGGGAGCCATAGCTGAAGACTTGGGTCCGGTATGTTTATATCATCTGAATTACGGAAAGGTAGTCTGAGGCCAATCCTGTTAATTAGCACTGATTGTCGTTCCAGTACGAGCTGTTGTTTCGCTTTGAAGGCTCTGCTAGACTTGATCGCATCGTTTTTAGGGAGATCCACAGTTTGGGATCTTGAGTCAGGTGAGCGCTAGATGTGATCAAACAGAAACTTGCAGAACTACAAAGGCAACTGCTGTTACAAGCTGGGAGATGACATCTTTTATATGACTCAAAAGATCATATTTTTATTTCTATTAACCAGTGTTTTCTCGTGATATCTCACCGTTAGCGCTGCTGTGCTTATTGTGGTGCTGGGGTTGTGTTTCCTTGTTTTTTGTGGTATTCAAGAAGGCTCAAGGAAGGCATTTGTGTCTGAAATGTCTAGAAAGCCATTCCAGTGCTCTTTGCTGAATGAGACCAAGACTGGTGGAGTCATACTGGTGAAAGCCAAGGAAATGTCCTCCTTAGCTCATACTAGAGACTGCTGTAAGGGATCCTTTAAACTGACATCTAGGTATTTAAACACAAGCTTTTACCTCTCATCAGGGTTGGAATTACTCTTGGCTGTCTTCCTCTATAGAACAATCTCTTTAGGTCTGTGGATCCTACTGGAAGTCTTACAAAGACCTGGCAGAATTCTTCATATAAACATGCCGTAGATTTGGCTAAACGTATGACAGCATGTTTCTTTGTTTTGTTCTGCAAATTGCAGATAGACATCTGAAACTACCCCAAGTGGCCTAACATTGCCTTCTTGAATAAGTGCGTGCTGCAGTTGTCACATGGCAGGATACAAGTCCCAAATGAGAGGCAAAGTGTCTCTACATAATCTCTTCAAAAACATGTCTTACTCTGTGAAATTTACTGAGAAAGATATAACATTAAAAAGTTTCAGCTCATGAACATACATGGATTTGGAAGATTTCTTGGTCAAATATACAATTCCTTCATCTAGTAATATTTTGTTTCTGGCTGGCATAAAGAGGAATATTTAGAAGTGCACTTAATATAAACAGTAGTAGACATAAACTACAAATGCAGTGGTTTAGGTCCTGCCTTTTCGGTTTCATTTGGAACATGATATGCTACAGTTGTCCTTCAATGTATTATAAAAATCTTGACTTTCCTATGTAGGGCTTTGTATTCTTGACTTTTCAAAGGCAACCACAAAAGCAGTACCATGTGCATTTCAGATATTTCTGGCTACCAAGTCTGGAGACACAGTGAGATAGCAGAGCAATCGGCTGCTTCCTGACCACGTCAAGGTTAAAAAAAAAGAGAGAGAGAAAAAAATAGCCTTGTCTACTCTGCTTATATTTCGGTGTGCTTCTGTTAAGGTTTTAAACTCATTGCCCATTCAGATTCCAAATTGATGGTATGGTAATTTTCAGAGCAAAATAAAAAGTTCTATATCCAGATGTGTAGTTGGAATAGCTACCAGATCTATTTGTCATTAATGCTTTTTGCATAGAGTCTGGTCTTATGATTCCTTCATCTTTCAATCTCCGCTTCTAACCCAGAGTGTAATAATTCTCAGTCTTTACTGACAATTTTATTATGACTATAGATCAAATATATATGGGAGCGTTGGGTTTTTTTAAGTAGTTTGTTTTCACCACAAAACAATTTGTAAACATAGCAGAGCTCTGATTTCAAAAAAGACAGTGAGAAATTGATTTTACTATGTTAAAGAGCATACTGGTGTTCACTGGGGAACCTCTGGTTTCTCTTTCAAGGACCAGTTAACTTTATTTTCTGTAGCTTTTGCCATCTTTTGTTAAGGGTGTTTATTTTGAAATTTAAAAAAAAATCAAGGTGTTATAGATCACATCAGTGTACAGGAGTAGATAAAACTGTACTACATTAAACTCTATTAATATATAAGTAGAAATACTAAAGAAAATTATGCTACTATATGTTCCAACTATCAAACAAATCAAATCTATGTTTCATGTGAGAAAATACAATGAAGTCCAAATATTATGGGGGAAAAAAGGCATTTTTGTTTCACTAAGGTGTACATGTTAAATAATCAAAGGATTCAACATGACAATATGGTTATAGATAGTTATCTTAAGTGCCTTCTGTGGTGAGGAACCGAAATTAAGAACTTGAACAAAACATGATACATGAAAGTGCAAGTTCTACAAACACTGGGTTGCTTATTAAAACTACTTTGATCCCTCGTTTCTTTGATATCCTAGGTCTTATAAAGAATTCACTTTCAGGGGTAAATATAGGTAGTTCAGAGAGACTTTATGACATACTGTACATACTGCTCTTCCAGAGACACTTTTTAATTACTTAAGGAAAAAAAAAAAATCCAGCAAGAGAAAAATGCTGATAGAGTCACTCTCAACGGATGGTCGTTTCTAACTGCTGATTATTTTGGTGTAACCTATTTGAATAACGCTCTTCTCGGAAGCAGGTCAGGTTTGGGAACGTGAACAGATCTGCTGAGGTTCCAGAGCAGCAGGATGAGCCATGGGTTCACGCAGCAGATGGGGTATACGCCTGTCCCTAAAGGGATCGCGTATTTGCTTGCTTCTCTGAATACTACCCAGGCACCCCCCAGAAAAGCTGGATTTTTGCTGCTGTTCACTACCTTGGTTCCCTGAGCAGGACTGTAGGGAATCCTCAGAGAAGAGAAGAATCAATATTAATAACGTTTATTCTCTTTTTCAAATCACTTTGAGACCCTGCTTTCTAGTCGCTGAGGCCTGCATGAGACTGCAGATAGTTCCCATGAAAATACATAATGCTATTTTCAAATACGCTGCTCCGGTTTTAACCTTTATTCTTTAAAACTGCTGCCAGCAAATCCAGGGCAATATTATAGATCATGCGCAGGTTTTTGTGTTTCACAAATGTGGGTTCAGATCGTGACTTTTCTGTGGAGGCTTTTCCGTGTAACAGGCAGATGCTAAACCTGGTGCTGGGATGTGAGGCTGAGTGGTGGGAAAGCTCAAGTTCAGGTAATACAACGCGGTTTCTTTGTAATAGGTAACTGCATTGTAGGCCAAACCTTTCAAACTTCAGTGGGATTGTCTTCGAGCAGCCCAAAAGGTTCAACCTACGTTTTTAGGCCCAGGAATGTGAAAGGATTGCTTCTAATAAACCCCATTTCCCCAATGTTTGAATTGCTTTGTGGACAAACAGGTATGGCTTACGTGTTGGGAGGCTGGTGATTATTGGCTAATCTAAAATTCAGCTTTGAAAGGAACTAGTGAAATATAACCTTGACAGTGCCCTGAGTATTTAGGGGAAAAGGGATCTTGTGTCATTTTGGTCAAACGTGCTCTAAACACAAATAAAATGCGTGTGACCTGCAGCTGGGCGCTGAACATACATCGCAGTCAGACCCGGACTCGGGTGCAAAATGTACTCATATTTTGACCTGCATTTTTGAAATATGGCCAGGGCACTCACTGGGGTTTTGGGTCAAAAGAAAATTACCAACCAAATGAAAATTAGAAGTCTCCACAATGTACACAAGTGAAAATCCTTGAGCAGTTTTATTAAATCAGTTGTTTCTTTTATGACTTCTCTTTGGTTTTGACAAGGAAGTTAAAACTGAAAACTTAAAGCAACTTCAGATTCCAGGAAAAAGCATATTTTAATGATACAAACGGACTCTCACTGTCAGGTGGACGGTTACTGTCAGAAAATCACCATGTTACCAGAGCTGGTTCATTCTGAAATTGGGACCGCTGCACTACTGAACGTTTTTTTCCTCCTCTCAATATGGAGAACTTATTAAACTAGTCTTTTTCTACCACAATTTACAGTTAGGATAAATTAGTATTTTTTAATTTCAAAAGTTTAATGAACAGATATTGAACACAGACTGGAGGCATTTTCATGTTTCCAAAACCGAAATAGATCCCATAGTGTATGTTCACTTGTGATTTCTTTACAAGGCAGAGCTCTGGTTCCTTTGCTGTAAATGCCATTTACATCTTTGAGCTGAACAGAAGTCTCTGGCAGCAGCAGAACACGTATGACACCCAATTAAGCAGCTCTAATTCAATCCATCCGCGTGCACCAATTACACACAGAGGCGTTTGGTGCGAGTGCAAATCCCCACACCAGCGCTTGGCAAGCCAAGGTGTCTGTATATCAAATACCAGCTCTCGAAGAGGGCAGCATCTTTGTGACATGCCCACACGTACACGTGCACCTCTGTAGAGGGCAAGATTGTTTTTCAAGCATGGATGAAGGCTAAGGATAATGTAGAAATTTCCCCTCTTTCCTGGGTTTCCTCATGCTCCTATTCACTAGATCATGCTGCCTTTCATTAATGAATTAGTTGTCCAATAAGCTGCTGCACTTTAATTGATCAATTAATCTAAAGGGTAGCTGTAACTCAGTTTAGGAATATTTTGAAATCTATGGTAAGGTGCTTGTCAAAGTTTTGTGAATTTGCAAATCACTTCAGTGATCAACCCATATCATCTAATGTGATTTCTATAATAATTTAAGTTTATAATTTCCGTATTCAAGGTCTTTAAAACTAGTTAATGAAGCTTCTTTTGTAGATGATGTATAGATTTATATTTAATCTATGTAAATTTTTGTCACAGTTCTTAGAATAATACTATTAACCAGATGTCTGTGTTCCCTCCTTACATCCTCCGGTGTTTTGGGGGATAGCAGATGATGGACAGCTGGAAAAAAAAGAGAGTTTTGAACCTAGAAAAAGATTTTATTTTTTTTAATTATAGACTCTACTTTCTGCTTCAATATCTCATTGTGATCAAGAATTTAAGATCTCCCTTTGGAAGACTTTTCTATTAATAAACCATTTCAGACATGTTTAACCACCTCACATATAATAGAATTCCTTCAGACGTAGAAGACATAAAAGTAATGTAATTTCCTTGAGTTGTTATATCACCATTTGAGTATGCAAGCTCCACATTAATTGATACTTGAAAACACACGTAATTTGTCATTTCCAGATAGAGGGGAACAAAAACAACCCGCCTGTAAATGCAGTCCTGTTTGGGGTAGGTCTTTGGAGTGCGCTTCAGTCTTTTTTCCCCTCTTTTATTTAAGTGACTTAGATCAAACATTCAAGCACCGTCTGTAACTAATATTGTTTCCTGGCCTAAACAGATAATTGCCCTTCTGGATGTATAAAAGATGTCTCACGGAGCAAAGTGAAATATCATTAATAAAGGAGAATGATTTACTCACGAATTCT